>NC_053167.1:120697225-122052225 GCF_016835505.1 Polypterus senegalus
TGGGGCTCTTCTCCCAGCTGCCTGCTTTCTCTTTCACGCCTGCTCCCTTTCGCTCACTCACTCACTCACTCACTGGCTCTTTTCTCCTCCTGCCGCCTTCTTCCTTTAACCTCCGCTCTCACTTTTGTTTTTCTTGCACTTCTCCCTTTTAAAATGGGGAATATGGCGCATGTGTGGCGATCAGCAGCTCCCAGCATCATTCATGGCCACAAGCGGAACCACCCTCATCGTGTCCGGGACCTGCTCATCCTATGCTACCATGCCCCCTAAAGCCGCAAGTTATTTATTTAAAATGGTGTCGATCAGCCGCGGACCTCACTTTACCACGTTTACACCAAAGAGTTTAATTAAGCCAGAATGGTTTGAAATGATCTTACAGCACTTTGTTCAGAGTGTCCATTGAGTTGATTGGCATCCTGATGCAACACAATGACATTAGGATGGTGTAATAAAAAGTTGTTAACCCTTTTCTTGCTTCCTTCAGATCCCAAGAAGAAGTCTTGCACCACACTCTACTAGTTGCTTGTGACTGACCAGTGTGCTGAGAGGTGACAATTTTATGTGCGCACATTAACAAACATTTAAAAATGCTAGTTATAAAATAAATTAGTGCATCACATTGTGTACAAAAACATGATAAAGTTTATAAACACTCAATAAACACAAACCTTTTCTGCTAAATCTGTTTCACATTTTATGCTGGAAATACAGATGCCTACTCCATGGAAAACAGGCTGTCCAGAGACAATATCACAACTCAAAAGTCTAAAAATCAGACAACATAAAAATATAAAAACAGAACTGACAAAAAAAAAATAAGGTGACTAAAAGTAAGATCTTTATAAAACCTGATTGAAGAACTCTTTCAGCTGGCTGCTTTGCCTCTTTCTGTTCCTTCTTCTCCAGTGTAGGTTTAAGAAGCTCAGTCTGCAGACATCAGCACATCTGCACTTTTCTTGTCTCGTCAGCTGCACATGAGGAGATGACGTAATGCCAACTTTTGAGGCAGATCTTGGTGCAGTTCCATTTTTCATATTCACAGTAAAAACATAACGAGTACTGTACATTATATGACCAACCTAATATCCATGAAAAGGGGTATATGTGAGAATAAAATCTGTGGACTCCTGCCAGTTTAACACAAGTTAGAGATGGGCTTTTTAGTCTAGGTGCCTCTTAAGGGCAGGGTGACAATTTGTAAAGCCTTTTCTGTGAGTAACAATGCCGAGATAAGTATGGACAGAATGTATCGCTTGTTTAATTCAGATTTGATAGTGATTAGTGAAATTTAGGAACTGTAATTGCTGGACTGGATGAATGGACATTTCTGACTGCGGTCAAGGACAAACTACTACCCCGCCAGGAGGTCATAATGGATAGAGCACAGAAATGGAGGCGTAACCTGGATGGGGTGGTCCTTGATTTTTGTAACAGTCGGGGTGCCCAGATAATAAATGGATGAGGCACAAATGGATATTTTGAACATTTTGCCCCCCAGCATGAGAGGTGGCAGTGCTCTTTGAGCTGGACACCAGGAATTGTAGTATGCTGGAGTCACTCTGAAGAATGGACTTTCCTGTTTTGGGGAGCTTCTGTATGACCCAGAAATGCTTCCGGCATGCAGTGCCATGATACTAGGAGCACTCCCAGCTCCAGTACAAAAGGAGACCTCTCACCTCATGCAGTGAGTCAGGAGTCTGGATGACGCTCACAGAGGAGACACAAAGGGAGAATGAGGTGCTTTATTGGCTGTTGATATGCTGCTGGACTGACTTGTTATCGTGATAAGGTACTATTACCCAATAAATAATACTTTTATATTATCTTGAACTGCTGTGCGAATGAGTTGTGTCTGGTGTTTGGTTGCTGTGTGCCCTCTAGTGTCCACAGTGGCAACAGAAAAATTGGAAGCCATGATAGAAGAGTTCAGAAGCAAAGATATGTATAACAATAGATTTATTGTTCAATTGAATAAAAGAAACATAAGCAGGCAGATGGTCAAGGAAACTGCCGACAATAACATGAAGATATAAACATGTCACAAATTTCAAACGAAGCATATATTAAAAAAATTCTCACACAGGCTGTAAGACATAATTCTTGGGCACAATGTAAAAGTCAGCTTCTGTCTTTAATGCACTCCTCTGCCATGTGACTACTTCAGAAATAATGTTACTAAACAATTCCTATAAAATGTATACATATTTATAAAATTATTTCCTACTGATATTCTGATGTTCATCCAGCTTTCTGCATATCTTGTCTAAAACCCCTTCACAGTTCATCTCACCCTCCTGTGACAGTGGATGGGGGTCTATAATTTGAAATACAAAAGATAATTGATTCCAGACAACAAAGTCCGTGGGTTCAGTTATTGGTGCACTGGAAAAGTTATGGGGTGGACAGGTCTTGGGTCCTTTCTTCTGACATTCATGACCCTAGGCTGATATAAATGTTTATTTCTCATCTGAACAACTTTGTTGAGCAGGCAGACCCTAAGAGGAGGAACCCCAGACACAACCATACAGAGTCCCAGGGTCAAATAAAAGATTTACTGCAATCACAATACCTTACAGCAGACTTCTCAAAAGGTTGCACAAGAGCAAGTCTCTTCTTCTCTCTTTTTCTTCTTCCACTTCTCCTAGGCAAGCTTTGTACTTTTTTCACCTGATTCTAAATCACCTGGTTGAGGTAAGGGGACTCCTTTTATGCCAGTTTGACCAGGCATTGCCCATAGAAAGCATTTCCGGGTCAGGAAGAAGCCCCATAAAGTAGGGATTATGGATCCCTTTAGCATCCCCTGATAGCACCCATGGAACCCAACAGTGCTACTCCATACAAAGCAATTCCCAGCATGCCTCGTGGTTGTCTGTATGGGTACTGAAGCCCAGGGATGTTGCCATCAAGAGTACTGAGGGAGACTGTAGCCACATCCAGCTGTCTCCCTCTCTCCTTCTATTGTAAAAGGTCCTTATTCCATCCTATTTAGGATGTCAACAAACTCTTTGTATTATCATAATATTCTGACAGTTCTCTGGCAAAGACAGGAATTGTTCTGTCCTTTCTTCATCCTGGCCTCTTAATCAGTTAATGCATGAGTACCTCCATCCCAGAAGGCATGCCAGCCCATACAGTAGGTGCTGTTCATCACAGTATACATATACAGTACAACAATTACAACTAGAACATCTGTTGGGATGGCACTTGTACTCTAAACACAGCTTGGATATATCAATTCATTTGCGAATGATACAGCCATGCTGAAGAGTAACATTACGTTAAAAAGAACTGGCCACACCATAAGCATTTGACTCCAGGGCAGAAAAATGTCTCACATAAACCATTTGTTGAAAATGCAAAGATAAAAGCGCACTACTCTGCCCGGTGGCCTATGATGCTTTTAAGACGGCCCTGTGGAGTCCCTCACTTTAACCCTTTAATCTCCTTGTCACATTATTCACAATAATCTTGGCACAGGCACTGTCCATTCCTAACAGAGTGGGGCGCGCAAGCACTCATGGCCCCTTTATGTAATGGTAAAATGATCCAAATAACACCATGCCAATCTGAGTCAAAAATCTTTACTTTGCATTAAAACTAAGCCTGCTTCATACCAGGTAGTGGTGTAAGAGCCAATCTTCGAAAGTTTAAGCTTTGAGTTAAACCCATATTAGTGTTTGCTTAATTTGAGTAGAATATACATTTCTTTCATAGTCATAGACACTGGTATAGTCTTTACCTCCTGTTAGTATGAGATAGAACTTTCTTTCTATAACTAAGTTACGGTGTATTAATTGAGTCAGTGGATGTTTAGAACACATCCCCAGTGTTCAGGGACTTAAAAAACCCATTTTCAGATTAGAAATGGAATAGCATACAGTTCTCTGACCGTTCTTAAATGGTTCAGAAATGTTTAGAAGTGATTT
Organism: Polypterus senegalus; assembly: GCF_016835505.1. Taxonomy (NCBI): domain Eukaryota; kingdom Metazoa; phylum Chordata; class Cladistia; order Polypteriformes; family Polypteridae; genus Polypterus; species Polypterus senegalus. The sequence continues at coordinate 120,701,152 of NC_053167.1, forward strand.
GTAATGATTTCAAATGTAACTAGATTTATAAGCTGTGAACAGAACTTTTCTTTTGTTTTACTATATCAACTTTCTCAATTTTGTGTGAACTGTTTCACTTTGAATTTTTACTAAAGCTTTTAAAAACAAAGATATTCTGTCTGTGGAATCATTTCGATGCATCAGGCTTTTGCTGAATCCAATTTTGTATGTTAGAGCTGCTGAACTTTGGTAATTTTGGGAAAATGCAGCTACTGGTGGTTTTTATAAGTTGATAAAAAATGATATTTCATGGTCGACTAAAGGACAATTCTGTGAACAGTCATTTAAAAAAAAAACTATTTATAGGAAATTTGAATTTCTTAAAAACTAATAAATCTTCTAGCAAGCTCCTACAGATTCCCAAGCTGAGTCTTTGCATTTCATAGGAGTATCTTAAAGGTCTGACGAGTCATCCAAAGAGACAGGAAGTGATGTTTATTTCTTAAAAGGAAACCTCTTCTCTGCCTGATTTGTAATGCCTTCTGTTTAAACATATATCATCTGTAAATACAGTGGATTCAGAAAGTATTGTGCCGTCTCGTCGAATAAAGCACACTAAGGAGCCGCTTGTCCGGGGGAGTCTTCCAAATGTCAACTGGCTTTTTATTGGATATGTTGCAATATAAATGGTGCCCAATCACTGCCTATTGTCTGGGTCACGGGGACACCTCCAAAATAACAAATTAACCCACTTTCGTCCTACCTTTTGCCTACTCTTTAACTGTTCTCTCCCTCTCGCTCCACCAACAACAACCACTTCTGACCAACCACTGCCCTTTTCTTCACGCACTGTTAATTAACTCTGATCCCTGTCACTCAACTCTCTCTCTCTCTAAGGTGTTGCCCCCAGCCCTTACAAAGTGCGTTCCCCCAAGGCTTCACCCCAACACTGCTTCCACTCCCTACACCCCATGCAGTGGCAAGACACGTCACAGTATATACCTACACTTTATGCCCACTTTATTCTGTTATAAACGTAAGTTGCTATTTTCCCCCCTCTATCTGCATTCAGTAATCCATAATATACTATGTAAAAACATTTTTTCAGAAAGATTTGCAAATGTACTAAAAATAAAAAAAATAAAAATGAAATCTCTCATTCATGTAGGTATTCAGACCCTTCATTCAGTACTTTATAGAAGCTCCTTTAGCTGTGATTGCAGCGTCAAGGCTTCTTGGCTAAGTCTGTACAAGCTTTGCACAGCTGAATTGGGGCAGATTTCCTGGCAGATCCTCTCAAGCTCCATTAGATTGGACGAGAAGTGACTGCAAACTGCCATCATCAGTTCTCTCCACAGATGTTCTATAAAATTTAAGGCTGGGCTTTGACTTGGCCACTCAAGGACAACCATAGTCTTGTCCCTAACCCACTCCAGCCTTGTCTTGCGTGTATGCTTTGGGTCACTGTCATGCTGAAAGATGAACTGTCTCCTCAGTCTGAGGTCGCATGCACTATGGAGCAGGTTTTCTTCAAGGACCTCTCCGTATTTTGCTCCATTCATCCTTCCCTCAATTCTGACCAGTCTCCCTGTCCCTGACACTGAAGAGCACCCTCATAGCATGATGCTGCCACTGCTTTGCTTCACCATTGGGATGGCATTAGGCAGATGATGAGCAGTGCCTGGTCTTCACCAGACATAGTACTTAGAGTTCTGCCAAAAGATTTCAATATTTGTCTCATCAGACTAGAAAATAATTGTCCTCTTGCTCTTGGAGTCCTTTATATTCCATTTGGCAGACTCCAAAGAGGAACTAGACACACTATCATAGACACCTGATTGATCGAGTGTTGCTGAGATGGTCATTCTTCTGACAGGTTCTCCCATCTCAACAAATTACTTCTGAAAGACTGTTAGAGTGACTGTTGGGTTCTTGATCACCTCCCTGACTAAGCCTCTCCTTTCCTATTTATTTAGTTTGGCCAAACAGCCAGCTCTAGGAAGAATCTGGGTGGTTCCAGACTTCTTGACCTTCACAATTATTCAGGCCACTGAGCTCCAGGGAACATTCAAAGCTTTAGAATTGGTTTTATACCCTTGTACTGATTTATGCATCACCACAATTTGATCAAACTGTTTGTGTGAGGGAGCGTCAGTTACGGCACTATGGCCATGTGGTGTGTTTCCCCGAGGGTGATCCAGCTCATAAGATCCTAATTGTTGGGGACCCGAGTGGCTGGACCAGGCCAAGGGTCCTGTGGCAGATAGAGGCTCATTTCCAGAGGGTGGGACTGGATCACAGGTCTGCCTGGGGGGTTGCCAACTGGGATCCCAAGTTGTTTTGTCGTGTAGTGGGAGCGGCAACACACTGTACTAGGAGTCTGAATTCTTTCTGAATTAAATGTACGATGTCCTGTACTTACTATAAAACAGTTAGAGAACAACATTGTTAATTAACAGGAATCCTTTCTTAATGATCAGTGTTGCTTAGTATACAGCATATTATAAGATGGATGGTATATAGCACCCGACCCAACACAGAATGGACACGGGAGGCACGTGTAAAATAAATAGACTTCTATTTTTCTTTGTCTGTGGGCTACGCCTTCCCCTTACCCATAGACACAACACAGTCCCAAGCACACAAGTAAAAAAGCACTTTTCTCTTCCTCTGGGCACCACCACTCCTCCCAGGCAACCTTGTCCTCCTTCACCTGACTCTGGCCCCTGAGTGGTGGTTGCTGGCTCCTTTTATAGTTCACCTGGAAGTACTCCAGGTGTTCTATCACCGAGTTCCAGCTGCACTTCCGAGTGTGATGAATATGCTGCCCACATGGGCTCAGGAGTCCCAAACACAGCACCCCCTGGCGGTGCCTGCGGGACCCAACAGGGCTGCACCCAACTCCAATTCCCAGGGAGCCCTGTGGGGAACCGAGGCACTGCTCCACCACAGGGGGGCAGCCATCTAGCATCCATGGGGAGGTATTGCACTGTCCAGGCCTGCTCCCCCTGAATATAGTGTGCAGGGGCGTCCTGGCTGGGCATGGACGGCAGCCGCCTGCAACAATATATATAAATTTAAATAAAAATACATTGCTGGATTTCCCTGTAGGGACAGATAAAGTTCTTTCTATCTGTCTTTACATGTGATATCGGTGTCTCTCAAAATGTTGGGATCTCGACGCCACCTTTTTACATATAAGTGCCTTTGTGGGCAACTTAAAGCAGGAGGAGGACTGAGTGTGATCAATGGAGCTGCCGACCCACTTTGTGACCCATTGTGACTCACTACCAATATAAACAATACCAACTCACGACCCACCGACAGCAGACCGCGACCCAGTGGTTGAAAAACACTGTGTTATATGATGGAAATTTAAGAGCAGTACTTCAAAACAGCAGCCATGGAAATTCCCTTTCAAAACTTTTAGAGGCTGTCTATTAAAAGCAGTTTTGTTGCCATCCTTTAATAAGTTCTCTCTGTACTCGAGTATTCTCTTCATACTGTATGGTACTTGAAAAAAAATGACACTCGGTATATAATGGACAGAATTTAAAGAGTAAGCTGGCTTATTTGCTATTTTGCCATTAATGTTTGCTCTGCAGTAGCATAATCCAAGCATGACGGATGCTCAAAGGCGGGAAATTAAGCATTGTCTTTTTACAGAGTTTTTAATGCTTAGTCAGTAAAATCATTTTACAAGCATATGTGATAAGCAAATACTGATTTTTTTCTTCCAGTAAAATGTTAGCATGCAACTATAAACAAAAAGTGCTTATACGTAAATAATTTAAAAGAGCTTGAGACAATCATGATTTGTTATTATAAACAGTATGTATTAAGTATACACAAAGAAGCAGATGAGACCTGGGTATGGCATGAAACGGAGGTCCAACCTACAATGCTCCTTTCAAGGGTCAGTGTAGGCAGGAAGTGAACGCTAGGGGGCTGTAGGCCCAATTATTGTGCAGATTGTCTCTGCAGAGGTACCTCTGAAAGCAACCGAGAGGTTCATTCATTTTGTACAGTGGTTAACCTCTGAGAGGTCCTTGAAATATATTCCTAAAGTCAGAAGTATGTGCCAAAGTCCTAGAGCCACTCTATAACCCCAGGCATAGTTACACCTGTGGATGTAACCCCCGTGGAAGATAAGAATAGTTCAATCAGTCTTTATTGAGGCACCGGTGAGTACATAAATACATGCATTACAAGGCAGAAGAGCAAAGTTCCCTTTTAAATCGTCATTTTAATATCTTTTCCTCCCTCTCCCTTTCCCTTACTTATCAATAAGCATAATAAAAAGTTTACCTAAGCATTTCATCATATATTGTGCAAATCGGCTAACGGTTTCTGTTTTGTGTACATGTCAGGGTCCTAAAGAAGGAAAAAGGTCATCTTTCCTGTGTCTAATAGATGCGTTCCTAAAGAGGAAGTTGTCCTAGGTCAGCTTACTGCACGCTGTCTTATGACAGACGCCTGTATGAATAACCTGCCATTGCAGCAAAACAGCTGTGTCAGCTTTTAATCCTTAGTAGCTCGCAAGCAGTTCATTTTTCTTTTACATCACCCTGAAACCTGACACAGAAGTGAAACTCCTTGGACCAAGTGTACAGTTTGCTGTTGGTAGTCTCAGGAGTATCAGCACCTTACTTTTTTCTTTTATATATCAAGTTGTCCTTGGCAGCTTCTGGACTTTCTGCCCTATTGTCTAGGCAGCAGGGAAATACATTATGGAACCCTCAATTTTCTATATAGGTGAATGTGTATTTTTTTTTGTAGTATTTAAACAAGTTAGACAATGAATGTATGGCACAAGAATATATTTTTGGGTGGGCTCATGTAAAAATGTGTGTTCTAGTGTTTAGTAGGATATGTAAGGGCACTTTTCCAAAAAATACATCTATTCATACTGTGGCAGATTTGCATAACTGAATTGTTAGGACCATGCAAAACCTGAGCAAAAATTATGAAGGCAATCAAACATTATTGCTTTGCAGAACACTACATCTTTCGCTGTGCTGTATTCAATCCATTTGAATTTTTCATACCATTTTGAGGAGAAACTTCGAGCCTATCCCGTTATCAGGAAATTAGGTTGAGTTAGGTTGAATGGCTGGTTCAGCAATGGCTGACACATCTTTTGGTGGTTATGTAACATCATACTTATCTTTTGGGGCACTAATGCCAGTATCTCCTCAGATGAAGAGGCAACTGAAATGTTTGCTCCAGTCATTTTCTCACCCAGACACTGTTGCATATTATGTGTCTCAGTTGTGCCCAGGCATTTTTGAAAAACCTTGATATTTCTGTTTGTTTTGCCCTGTCAAAAATAATCCCTCAAAATATGAAACTGTCTCTGGGTGTTCATTGAACATACTCGATTAAGCAACTTATGGTTCTGTTATCTGCCTAATGACTACTACCAACCAGGTTACACATACACCGTAACACCACCTCATCTCTTTTTTTATTTATTGAAAATTCAGTAAACCAATGGCATTTGACATACCACTTCAGAAGCAAAGAAAAGATAAAGTAACAAATACCCAGTCAATTACAAAATTTAATGGAATATTTCATATACAATGACCTGATTGGCTTGGTCCATGGCCAGTCAGGGTAGGCCTGGCACAACATTCAATTGCCTTGGGCGACTAAGTTAACCAATATGAAAGTTAAAGCATTTCACCTTTGTAGTTATTTCATCCAAGAGTCAGTATTTCATCTTTGTTTATTAAATAGTTCTGTAACAATGTTTCATATTCAAAAGTAACAGTGATAATAGAATGCAATTCCCTGAGCTACTAGACTCAGTTTTACAATTGAATTAAAAATGGAGCACAAAGAGACTTGTGATAGCTCAATGGCTTTTATGCTCAGCAGACTGCAATCCAGGTGATGTGAAAGTGACTTTGACTGATGTGTGTTTATGGTGGAGGGTCTGTGACTAATTGTTGTTCAATTTTGTTAAACATAACATTTTTGAAAGTACATCCAATAAAGTAGCATCCAATAATTAGCAACTGAAAACTATCTGTTAATCTGTTAAGTATAGTATAAAATTGGTTTGAATATTAACCTATGAAAGGAGAAAAGAAAGTTAAATAAGTTCCTCATATAATGTTAATATTAATTCAAACACAGTAATTCATAACAGAAATAGGAAAGATGACAGTAATCCTAAATATTTTAATCCCACAGAAACAAAAGTAGCTCTTCATGTACGGGTAAACTGTAACATGCACTGTTTTGTATTATACCATTAACTCTTTCAGGGCGGATGTCGACTTTTGTCGACTAAAGCAGGGTTTAAAGGCAGTAATCAGCTGTAAATGTCGATAAACCTTACGTTATAGGTAGACCCTCTTTGCTATAAGGACTTTAAATTTTCTTTGACTTGACATTGAGCACCTGCGTGGGTGTGAGTAGCACAGAGTAAAAATTTCATAGAATGGCATTGACATCGGGCGAGAGAGTGAAACAAATGCACAAAGCAATATACTCTGTGTGCATTATTTATTTTATTATTTTGCGTATTATTACTGAATCAGACTCTGACTTATCAAACTCTTGTTTGGATGCAAGTGATCTGGAAACTGAAAACAAAAGACGGGTAACTTTTTTTTCCCCCCCAGAAACTGGCCTTCAGCTTATAAGTGATGAGACAAACAGTACGTAATAAGTCTGTGAATTTACACACTGTAGAGGCTCATGGAACATAGAACAGGTGACGTTTGGTATAAAATAAGTATTTTATACTGATTTGTGTGTGAAACCATTGCTTTGTGTACTTTTGATTCAGCCCTTGGAGAAAAGGGAAAAAATTAGCCCTAAAAGAGTTAAGAGAGCATCAAGCAAACTGCACTCCTGGTCTGTCATTGCTGTTTAGCTGTGAGCGTGGCTGGATGTTCTGCCTAGAGATCAACTGAAGTTTTACTTTGTAGGATGTCTGTAGTATTTCCAGGTATCAGGATCTTATCCCTGCGTGTGATTGTTGTGCAGTGTTAAAGATCTGAACATGTTTGTAAAATGGAATGGAGGGGGTCTGTCCCCCTTGAGGTTTCACATGAGCAGTAAGTGTATGTTAAATAAAACATTTACCATTAATCAAAAGCGATTTTGTACACAAAGGGCAAGAAGATTGATTGTTCATGTATATCTGGGACTGAAAGATCAGGGCTTAAGCCACTGAAGTCTCTCACCTCCCGAAGCTGCTGTCCATTTTTAAAACTGTCCTGTGTTCATATTAGTCAGGGCAGCTGCACTGTTCTCATGTAATGAATTAGCTCCAATACCATTTAGCTGCAATTGATAATATTGGCTCTTTACAATAGTAATCTGCAAATAATATTAATCCAATCAGTTTATTTCCAGAGAAGTAACTTTTTATACTCTAATGGTTAACTTAGCTAAAGCAGGTGAAGGGCACTGCTGTGTGAGCTGTTTGTGTTTGCGCTGGCTAGCGTTTTTAACTCACTTGAATTGGGCATCCAAGAGGCTGACAGACAAGTAAAAAAGTAAAATGTAAAAAATATACACATTAAAGCAACCACTCCCATGGTAACCATTGGTTTACCAATGCTTTTCAATAAGAAATTTTGAAAGTTTTAAACTTCTTACAGTGCAGTCTATTTGAGAGATCTGAATGAAAATTGAATTGTCTCGAAAAATTTGAGTGCCACTTCTCAACAAAATTGGTCCTTAGGGGGCTGAGGTGTTTCATACAAACAGACAAACATGGGCTTTCACAATAGGTGCTTTGTGCATTATATACCTAAAAGTCTGAATTAGCGTAAGCAGCCCTAATAAAGGGTGTTCATAAGAAATATAATGATTTACTGCATGAGGTACAAGTATATAATAAACAAGACTAGGTGTGTCAGCTTTTTTAAAATTTATGCTAAATTTAAACGTCTAAAGTCTCAATTATAATACAAATTTTTAATTTTTCGCCCTCTGATAGAGGTCCATACAGGGCTAGATCCCCAGTAAAAAATCAAATATTAAAAATAACATCATATTCATAATCACTGATCTTGAAATAGCCTTAAATGTACTAGTGAGACTACATCTGGAGTATTTTGTGCAATGCTGGTCACCACATTACATGAAAGACACAGCAGCACTTGAAGATGTGCAGTGAGAGCAACCAAGTGTATCATGGGACTTAAGAACATGTCCTACTGTGACAGACTTTAAGAAGAGGAGACTGCATGGGGACCTAGTCCAGGTATTTAAAATCCTCAAAGGGCACTGATAAAGTAGGTCCAGCAGAATTCTTTCAGCTTAATGGTGAATCACATACTCAAGGACAAGGTGACATACATTTAGGACTGAAACCAGGAAGAATTTCTTTACTCAAGGAGTTGTGAGAATCTGCCCTCAAAAGATATTTTTCTGGATTTACTTAACCGTTTTATGTCAACAATTTCCGCAAAACTGAATTATGACAATTGTAAATAAAAGCATTTAGTATTGTCTCCTTAATGACTTAACGCTCAGTCAACACAATGTGGTCAAGTTAGATCAAATACATTTCGTTATGTTCAATAAACTAAACTAATTAACACAACCTCAACATTGTTTCATTTTACTGGGTTTAATGACTCTAATATATGAATTTTTAGCACTACAAACCAAATTGACTTACATAAAAGATACATTACAGCATTTTGCCTTTACTTAACCGTAGATAGCCAATACTAATGAATTACATTTTATGTAATAAATATTCAAACTATATGAACGCTATTCAATTTATTAAGGGAGTAGTCATTTAATTATTACCACATAAGGTAATCAAGTTATATTTTGCTTGATTGCATTTTTCATGCTATCTTAAAATGAATTAAATTGCTGTTTTGAAAACAAAGAAAAAAATGGGTTTCTGATGTAGGGTGTATAAAAAAAGTCTCATAAATTGGCTTCCACAAACCCACAAAACCCACGACATTTGGAAAAAAAATCAATTTACTAAGTCTTTAACTTTCTTTCCAAGTATACAAAGGTGTAAGGACCTTCAGAATGCGTTTTTAACTAAAAGGTCCATTCTTTATGCAAAATATCACACTTTATGCAGATATGGAATAGTCATGTACATAAAACTTGACTATTATAGATTAAATCAACTTAATTTAACTGTATATAGGGAAAGTGGAAATACCAGGTTTTGTGGATTAGAAAAATATTCATTATGAGTAAGATTAACATAAAATTAATGAGTAGTGACAATAGTCCCTGAGACAAGTTATGCTTCTGTTGAAAGAAGATTATCTGATTGTGTTGTTTCAACATAAATTGTGTTAGTGTGACAGCTAACAGATTTAAGTCAGTGTAACTAGAAAAAGGTACATAATACCGGAAAACATCATAATTTTCAATAAAATAACTTAAATTAGGTACATAAAGCAATTATCCCCAATAGTTATTTTTTTTTTACTGTGGAAAAAGCTACTGAGACATGGAGTTGAAACAAAAACCTTGACAACCTTTAAGAAGTACTTGGATGAAATATAGGGGCAGCTTAGCTATTAGCTAAACAAATGACTGAATCATCTCCTCTCATTTGCAATAATTCTAATGTTCTTGTTTCTATATTTCAAAAATCCTTTCTTTGCCCCTTAGTACTAATACACTTTCATATTTCCTATTTGTGTCTCTATCTCGACTGGCATTCAGTTTTTAATGTCTTTCTATGGGTATTCGTTATTCTGTGGATTAAAAAACGAAAAACTAAAAAACTTATGAGACCAGCGCTCCCAAAATGTGTTACAATAAAAGACTCACAGATCATCTACTGCAGCTTTTTAGCAGATTTAAGAATTTATGAATATTCGTTTGAGTGTTGAAAGAACATATATTCAAAATTAGAGGTGATTTCTCGGTGACAGTCTAAGGAAAGAGACCACTCACAACACTAGAAACTTTATCACTATCTATAAATGTTTTAAGATTTATAACTGATAAACTTACACTTACTATTCTAAGGCTTTTAAAACATTTGAAAACGAATATTCGTATTATCTGTATATTTGAGAGAACGAAATTTCCACTGAAAAGAAGGGAAATGGCAGGTTGCCCCTTTTAAAATAATGGATTTCCTTTATATTACATGCATTGTGTATGTTCCACTTTTGAACATAACTCGATCGTGCTTAACCCTGAGGGATGTACAATAAACAAATCTCCGTCATTTCAGTATAGATGTCTGAATAGGTCATTGTTGTCCTCACCGGATATTAATAATCGGCACCGAGCAGATTCGCCATCAGCGGAGTTTGGATAACGTGGCCGTGAAGTCACATGACTTTCAAAGATGCTACAGGCTGTGCGTTTAAGTTCTTGACACTGGTTAAGAGCAAAAGGCTAGTGAAATAAAAGTTAAAACACACACACGAGAAATATTCCAATATTCATTTAAAACACTTCATCACTTAGAGTAACGTTACTCCGTTTTGCGTTTTTAATGTTTTATCAAACTGTGCTCATCGTCACAAGTCAGTAAATGTTCTATTATGGTGTCTCGATTTACTCGCTTAGTACAGTTATGTTTACGTACTTAAAAAAAACAAAACTTCTGACTTTTGTTACGAGTCAACTACTTTCAGCATTGCTCTTCATTAGTATCATCATAACATTGCTCAAGCAGATCAATACTATTAACATAGACAAATCAATAATACACCCGAATACAATACAAGGCAGTTGCCGAATTTGCTCGTTTGAAAATAAAACAAAAATTGCAAAAGGTGGCAAGCAGCATTTTTTGCACGTTATATTTTACTAATATTTAACATTTATTCTATAATATATACAGTTATACAGTAAATGTATTTTATAATATAGCACTCTATCCAAGGTGCATTTTGTGTTCATATTTAGTTCTACGTTGGTCATGGCAAAATGCTGCCTATGCTCATGTGTCTGACAGTATTCATAATGGTATGCTCATGTGTCTAATGGTATACATAATGGTTGCTGTCACGGCAACAAATCACGTCTTTAAAACAACACATTACAACACTATTTTATGGTTGAAAATTGTCACACATACTGTTATTGTAGCATTTTAACAACAACATGATTATCACAAAATCAAAATGAGCACACAGAATGTTCTTTGGCTTTCAGTGCATGTTAAATTTGAAACTATGCGATCAACAAAGGGTTGTATGCAAGTTTCTTCTACTGACTTTCTTGAGCTTATGGCTGCTATGATTTTTGTAAACCACCAAATGTTACACTTTCATAAACTCTAAATTTTTATCCAGCACAATCAGAAAGAAACCTCAAAGGCTTCATAGGGCTTTGTCCGCCCACCTAGTGATGGGTGATTTGCAAATGGCTTGTTCTTTTTGAACAATTCTTTTCTGTGATTCATTTTAATCCATTCGAGAGCATGAATGAATTAATTCAGTATAGTTCACCTGGAGTGCTAAAGCACATGCATGAAGATGTCAGCCTCTTTTGTTTAGATGTTTGAAGTACATGTGCAAGTACCGCCTGTCTTTATGATTATCATCTCTTCATTTATGATTCTTTCGTGTTAGAACATTATCGGATAAGAGAAATTGTCATTCTCTTATTTATCATACAAGTAAAATATAGTAACAACCTATTTATATTAGAATGTTTTAATTGTTTGTTTTGTACACTTCATAATTGGAATTGTTTAAACAGAATACCTAAACCTAATATTAAACTAATATGTTAGTCACACAATACTGAACCTTATAAAAATATTACTCTAATTTCTTTCAATTATTTTACTTTCAACTTTATTTCAGCATACAGTTTTTATGACTCACCAACCACACTGAGTATGTATCATTCCATAATTCTTTCAAGTTCATACTGAACCATTACCCAAGATCAAGTTACATGACTCTTGTTCATTTGATTTGTGAGGTGATTGACTGAATCATTACCCAAGAACGAGGTGTACAGTTTTTATTAGCCTATGGTCTTCTAACTTAATATACAGTAGTAAAAATAAGAGACTATCATGTTTCATGCTTTCAAAAAGATTGATTATATAAAATATGAATTGCAAGCATATTTAATATATCATTTAATAAATACAAATTATTAGACATATATAAATGAAAGACCTGTGTGTGTATGGAGCAAATGCTCATGCTCAACCATAGCCACTAGACAGCATTTGTAATTTTTTTTTCGGTGCTTGTATGCACTTCACTTTTCAGTATGAAAGACTCGTGTGCAGCAAACACCACCACGCAACAACGACATTGTACTAATGACACAGATGAAAAGATATAACATCGAAATAAAGCAAACACCGCAGCTCAATGATGTGCAAGTGAAACCTCAGCAACAGAGTGCAAGTCTTGAAGTTTTCATTAAAAACATTGTCTATCTAGGGGTATTTCATAGGAAATGATTCACTTCATCAGGTAGTGCAAAAGTATTGAGTCAGTAAAGTGAATAATAATAATAATAATAATAATAATAATAATAATACATCTTCTTTATATAAAATACCCATCATTACTAACCTCAAAATTATTAAATAATGATAAACATTCTTTATATTTATATAGCGCTTTTGTCACTAAAAGTGTTTTTCAAAGTGAGTGAAGAGCCACTTCAACCACCCCAAATGTTTAGTGTCCACTTGAATGATGTGATGGCAGCCATTTCTACACCAGTACGCACACCATACTTTAATTGCTAGGAGGTGAAGGGGTGAGAGAGAGAGAGTTAGCCATTTAGAGACAGGGGATGATTAGGGGTTCAAAATGACGTGGCCGTGTTGGGAAATTTAGCCTGGACATCGAGATACAACCTGCTCTTTATGATAGACGCAAAGGGATCTTTTATGACCACAAAGAGTCGGGACCTCAGTTTTACATCTCATCTGAAGGACACGGCCATTTTTACAGTACGATGTCCACATTAGCAGTGTGACTCTTCCTATGAAGCCAGTAGACGGATTGGGAGAGCATTGTGGGTCATGAGGTCACTGGAAAGGGGTGTGTGGCACTCCCGATATCTTTGCAAAAGGATGAAGGTCCAATTCTTTAGAGTCCTTTCTCTCTTGCTATATGGTTGCGAGACACGAACGCTAGCCATTGATTAACATATTGACATAAGACAAAGACGCACTCCTTCAGTACTGTGTCTCTTGGGTACCGCTGGTTTGACTTTGTGTTGAATGAACAGTTGCTCACAGAGTCCCAAAAGAGGCACATTACCTGCGTTGTGAGGGAGCGTCAGTTATGGCACTACAGACATGTGGTACGATTCCATGAGGCTGATCCAGCTTGCAGGTTTCTCACAGTTAAGGACCTAAGTGGCTGGACCAGGCCATTGGGAGACCCACGTAACATGTGTCTGCTGCAAATAAATGGTAATTTCCAGAGGATGGGACTGAACCGTGTGTCAGCCACGTACCAGTGCGTGTTCCCCAACCTGACCTGACCTGACCTGGGTGTCCCCATCACTGCAGTGGGGAATTGGAATCCACATTCAGACCAAAGGTTGAGCACCCTGCTGGACCCACCAATTAAAAAATAACCAATTAAACCAATATACTGTAAATAACACATTACATAGCCTCCTGTTGTCACAAGGAGAAGAAAAGCCTGCTCATATTTTGTACAGTGTGTATTTGGTGTTTCAGCTTATCAAAGACAAAAACACCCAAATCATTTTAATAAACACACAAAGTTTTGGCAATTTAAGTACTGTTATGTCCAGTTGTGGCCTTTCTTTGATCTTTGATAAATGGTGAAGATTGTACTATCTTTACAAAAAGGATGGTTCCTTAATAAAAATTAATGAAACATATGTTTTTTTTCTTTTACTTGCCACCACAGGACTGCTTCTATATTCTGGAAAATATCCAATCCACTGTGAAATGTGAAAAAACAAACAAAAAAACCAAAATCACCTGATTTGGTAACATTGCAATAGTGAATTCTAACATGATTGGTCATTCTATGCCAATGAAATTTATTTGATTTTTATAGACATATTAACTCTGCTGCCTATATAAGATGGGTTAAAATCTATGTAATCAACTTTAAAAACAATTGTATATATACAGTAGGTTGTGCATTTGGTTTGCAACAATAATAAGCATCTGATCCTTCTCCCTCGCAGTGGCCTTTTCCTCTTTGGATAGAGCTGGCTGTTTCCCTTTCTTCCTTTTCCATCATCTTGTCAAATTGAACACTCTTCTAGTCAAAGTGTTTTGCTGGGAAAATGCAGCAGTGGTCCCTACCACCTTGGCCTGGTTTTGCATCTCTGGCCTAACCATGTCAGCTCTTTTGTTTTCCGATGTGAATGTCAAATTATCATTCACTGCTGCTGCTGCTGCTGGCATATAACATCGAACAACAAAATAAGCTGACAAAACCAATTTTCATATTCTTATATTCTTATTTGGTATTTTTATTATGCTTATTATTTTTATTTTTACCATTTTACCTTTTTTTCTTAGCAACTGGATGCACACACATTTACACAGACACACTCACAGACCCATGTCCTCTTAATAAGGTGGATAAGGTGATTTATGTCCATCCAGCCACTATTCTTTGTTTAAATTAATCTCACTGTTTAGTTATCAGACCTACAAATATCTGTGAGAAATTTCTAAATAAAATATTTGTAATCTTTTCCATTGCTCTAAATTCTTGTTCCTGTATGGATCTTTTTAATGCACCTTTTTCTTTAGAGTTTTTCTCTCTTCAGTTTATCCAAATGCTGATGATTAGCAATGAACAGTGCAGACTCGGGTGCAAACAGCAGAAAAGGCTGTGTGATATTCTAACATGATTGGGGATTTTATACCAGTGAAAGTCATTTGCGTTTTCCAAACATGCTATCTGTGCTACCCATCTGAAAGGGTTTCTAAACTTCTTCCATTTTACAATTATCAAAGCCATTGTGCTCCATGGAGAACTCAGAGCACTAGAAATGGTGTTATATAGAGACGGGACATTTGACACAGAGGCTTTATCTCTTTAATGAAACATACTGTTTTTGAAACAGTATATTGACGTCTGTAGCTTCATTACCATGTGACTGATGATATCCGAAGCTTCAAGCATCACAGAATCACCGCGACTCGGCGATCTGAATGCTTCAAAGCTTTGTGCACCACACGTCACGAAAGGGAATGTGAAAGTAATGGTT
Organism: Polypterus senegalus; assembly: GCF_016835505.1. Taxonomy (NCBI): domain Eukaryota; kingdom Metazoa; phylum Chordata; class Cladistia; order Polypteriformes; family Polypteridae; genus Polypterus; species Polypterus senegalus. The sequence continues at coordinate 120,716,278 of NC_053167.1, forward strand.
GTATTTCATACAGAAATGATTTTGAACTAAATATGGAGTACCATAGTGCAGAACCTATTATCTGACAATAAAGTAAATACCATGCTACATTTCTGATGTTTCATTAGCACTCAAGACTACTGTAGACACATTCTCTAAAGCCTCTTATCTGTGTTCAGTTCCACAAGAACATTCTCTAAACCCCTTAGTGCAATTATTCCCCAAACACTGATGGAAAAATATTAATCTTTCACATAGCCACACAGTGAAAACCCCCTGACATGAAAAATCTGTCTCATCAGTGGTGGCTTATAATGTATTGTAGCGTCTCGGCAGTTCTGAGTGCCGACGGATTTGTGTTGCTTACATCGCTATCATAATGGCTCTGACAAGGGTAATCAGCCTGGGAAAGAGTCACCAACACTATTGTTTGGCCTTCCGTCGTTCAAATGAGCAAATTAACTTCCAAGCTGTGGGGGAGCTGATAAAAACAGCAAGCCTGCCAAGGTCAGAAATGAATTAATACAAGTACAGCAACAGCACACTGTCCTTCTAAGGATAGCGAGCTACCTAAAAGAGTCCTTTGGCACTCGGTGCAGGTGAACACTGGCAGGATGCAACAATATTCATAAAGGCAACAAATGACATTTTTAGGAGAAAACATTTAAACATGATTTTATTGTAGAAAATTGTCACTCATACTAATATGTAGGCTTACTCTAGCATTTTAATGACAACATGATTATTATGAGATCAAATGAACACACCGAACGTTTTTAGGCTTTTACAGTGTACCTGCCCAATTGGAGCTATGTCGCCAATAAGGGCTTTTATATGTAGTGGCTGTGTTGAACTCCTGGCTGCTATGATTTCACTGTTTTCAAACTTCAGATGTTCAGATCTTTTTTCAACACAGTCGGGAAGAACCTTCAGAAGCTTCACAGCACTTCATTCGCCCATCACTAATGTTATCTTCTTGTATTGATTTATGCCTCACCACAATTTGATCGCAGACGTCTACTTGGAGGTTCTTGGTCTTCATGGCTTGGTTTTTGTCCTGACATGCAGTATGAATTGTCAGATTTTCTATATACAGGTACACGTGTGCCTTTTCAAATAATGTCCAATCAATTCAGTTTGACACTCGTGGAGTGTAATCAAATTCTAGACACATCTCAAAGAGAATTAATGGAAATAGGATGCACCTGACCACAATTTGAAGTGCCACAGCAAAGGATCTGAAGCTTTACATAAATGAGCAGTTTCTGTTAAATAAAATTTCAAACCATTCTATAAACATATTTTCACTTTGTTATTCTAGGTTTTGAGTGTAGATTGATGGGGAAAATGCAAGTCATATTAACTTCACAACACAATAAAGGGTACAGAAAGTGAAGGGGCCTGAAAACCTTGAGAATCGACTATATATTGTAACTGATGTCGCTGCTGGTTAGTTGCCCTTAACACTAGAATTACCAGAGCCTACGAAAAAACTTGTAAATCCGTCCCACCTTAAATCTCTTGTTAAAATCGTTCACAGCTCTCCAGCAGCGTCTTTTGTCATCTAAATGTGCTGATAAAAATCTGGCTGCAAGCAGCCGGCTATTCCATCCCCCCACCGACTTAGAACGTGCACAAACGTCTCCCAGCTCATGACTTGATTGATTTTCTGGGAGTGGAGTGGAGTTTTAGAGTGGAAATAATAGATCGTTGTTTGGAACACACGCATTTCATGTCTGTTCCGTTTCTACGGTAATCTGTGTAAACACATTGTTAAAACAGAAACATTTTTTATATTCTACTAGTAGATGACAAAATGTAGGCATAAACTATATAATGTATGAAGCCTGAAGTATCCAAGAAATACTTTCACAAAAGGTACAAATCTAACACAACAGTTGCGCTTTTATATAAACTGCCCTTCAGAAACTCCCTCTTAAATGATATTTCAATGAGAAACAAACACACTTCTACTTGTCCCCTTTGCGGGATTAGGTGCAGACTTACTGCACAACATGCTTCTCGCACGAGGTTTAGAACATTTAAAAGACTGAACCCTGGCCAACCTAACAGCTCACTCTCTTTTCTGTCCTCTCTCCCTCAGACTGCGTCTGCTCCAGTCGCTGCTTCCGAGCCGTTGAGCCTGCTTGATGAGGAGGACTTTGTGTTCTTCTGACGCTGGCTGGACGGCCACGCTTGACAACTACAACATGTGTGCTTTTCTGCTTTTGACAAACCCCTTCTGGTTAAGGTCTTGTGTTTGTACCTGCCAGTTCAGCAGTAAAGATTTTGTTCCTTGGAAATCTGTTTCCTTTTCTAGTCTCCTGTGCAACTTTGTTACCCAAGCCTGACAATATACTGATCACGGACACGGTATGTCCTCACAGTCTTTCTGCTTGTACCTCCAGGAAACATATTTAAACATAGAAACATGCAAATTACAGCAGAAAAAGACATACTGTACAAGGTAGATCTTTTGCTAATGACTCAGTTACAGTGAGATAACAGTTGGTTACCAGCCCACAACACCACCCACATGTGAATATGTAGGGAAAATGATAACACCTGGAACACCTTGTTCACCAAGTTAAATTGATTTTTAGCAGGAAAATTACTTTTTGATACTTAGCCCAGGGTTTTCTTTCAGCCTTGTTCCTGGCAACATTAGTTCCAGTTCACTTCAACTAGAATCAGAAAGAATAGGATTTCAGAACAAGTGCCCGCATCTTCCCTTTCAGTTTAACAGCACAGAAAATAAATAAATAAATAAATAAGAGGTTATGGAATGCTTGTGTTTTTTGGTAAATATCTAGTTAGTCAAAATCCCCCTGTAGAAAAATGACTTTGCTGCAGCATATGCTATTGTTACAAGTTCATTTAATCACTCAATTTTAAGCAGTTGTCTTGATTATCATTACTCACTCATTCCGCTCTTATTATTGTTCCTCTGCACTGAGGTGAAAGGTGTGAAATAATAAAAAGTAGGAAAATAGTCTCATGAGTTTGAGCCCCTAATTAACTGACTGTTTTTTTTTTGGTATTATTTATTTTTTCTCACTCCAAAAGGTACAGACATGGAAAGTATTCTTACTTGGCTAACTGAAAGAGGAAATCTGGTCTCAGGGGAGGCTGCATCTCTGTACTCTAATTGCTTGTTTTGTGTGTGTGTGTGTGTCTTTTCCATCCAGGTGTGCCACAGCAGCAGAAAGAATGAAGACTACCAGTTCCCAGTGGAGGCATGATATAGTGGTGTGGTGCTGTTGCTGAATCGCTCTCTCTGATGGCTCTATGGGAATGGATAACACTGAGCCTCCATTGCTGGGTTTTAGCAGCTGCCGTGATTTCAGATCAACAAGCAAGCGGCCCCCTCGACTGGCTCCTTTCGGATAAGGGGCCCTTCCACCACTCATCCGAATATACAGATTTTGTGGAGAAGAATCGTCAAGGATTCACCACTAGATATAAAATTTACAGGTAAGTGAGGAGGCAACAATTATATCTCCTTTAGCTCTTACATAGAATGTTAGGAAATAAGTAAAGAGTGAATGCTGGTGAGGCTTTGTAATAATATTAAGAACCAATTTGAAAAAATACAAAACTCAAAATTGAATTTGTGTTCGGCTTTAGTTGGAAAACTTCTTTTAACCAACCTCTATTTTTCTACTATATATTACAGGCACAGATTAGAGTAGATCCTTCACTGTGAGAGTGGTGAAATTCGTGTACTCATAGTAGTTCAAGGGTCTAAGTCCGCACCCAGTTTTTTGTCCTCCCACATGCCCTAAAAATGTCCATGCTAGCTTAACTACTAATATGACTACTGTTGTTAAACCACTTTAGCATGTGAGGCAGCAACAAAGTCTTTTCATTGCTGTCTGTTTTGGGCCAGCTTTTTGACGCCGCCCCAACTGTGGTTCATGATTTTCAGCTCCATCTTCACAATACAGCACCATGTATTCCTGGGCCGTTATCCCTTGTGTTTTTCATCAGCAGTTCAATGCAAGGTAGTTTTAGTGATGGTCATGGTGACACCTGGAAGAACATCAAGAGGAGACCGTCAGCTTGTCGCACACACACAACTTCTGTCCGTGTACAGGTTGCTACAGTGTTTGGATGCACATGTTTCCTCATCAGGATGGTGGCCATGCTTTCTTGATGGCACTGAGAGAGGTAGTTCTATGCTGGAAATGCTTTTTTTCCAGAAAATATATGATCTTTTGCAGGCTTTTTGTATGGAATGTGGTCAGCTTAGTCATATCACCCTCTGTCATCCTCCAACACTCACATCCACATACAGGAGAAGAGTTAATAAGACACAGCTCAGGTACAGCTCGAGATTAGCATGGGCACAAACTGCTGCAATTTCCACACATTGTTGAGTATGCAGAATTTGTTACTTTGTTTGCACAGTCTACTTTGATGTTGTTTCCTATTCCTCCTTCATTTCTTAATATGCTGACCAGATAAGTGAAAATGTCAGCCATAGGGAGTTTTTCTCCATCAGCCTTAACAGGTGTTGGGCTATGCACATTAGCACACTGACTGCTGGACCATTCGTTACCAGGAAGCTGGAGTATAGGCCTATGCATATATGAGAAACAAATCTTCTACACCTCTGTGATTGCTAGTGCAATTTTCTGTGCTGTGGTGTGCTGGGCTGATAACTTCACTTCAGGAAATTCCCACCAAATCAACAAGCTAATTAAATAATCGGGCTGGGACACACTCTGGACCCCCTGGAGGTACAAGCGAAGGAGAGAATTAAAACAAAACTGAGTGCCACTATGAGCAATGCTACACAGCATCTCTCTGACACACTAACGCTGAGGACATTCCGCCAACGAATTATTCCACAGAAGTGTGTCAAGAAACGTGACAGTGGGTCGTCAATACCAACAGCAATACATTTGCATAATGGCTTGAATTTTCTTGCTTTGTAATCATTCAGACCAACATGTGTGTAGAAAAGTGTGATCAAAAATATGGTGAATGTTTTAAAAAAGAAACCTCTATTGCAGTAAAAGATTAACAACTACTAGTCACCCTCAAAATACTCTCCTCCACTTCGAATGCACTTATCCCAACGCTCCTGACACTTTTTTTGAAGCAGTTCTGGAGGTTTTCTTTCAAGAGTGTCATTAGTTGGGCTGTCATGGCTGCCCGGATATCCTCAATGGATTGAAATAATTTCCGTTTCATGGTCATTTTCAATTTAGGTAACAGCCAGAAGTTGCACAGTGCCAAATCCGTCGAATAAGGTCGATGCAGACACATTGTAATGTTTTTATTTGACAGAAACTGTCGTACTAGAAGGGATGTGTGACAAGGAGCATTGCCATGATGAAGAATGAAACCATTTCAACATTTATCTCAGTTATTGATGTTGAAGGATGTCCTGATCTTTTCTCGTCAGATCCATTACGAAATCAATCAAACCACTTGTAAACAGTCTTAATTGTCGGTACAGTGTCACCATAAACCGATTTTAACATCTGATGGTTTTCCTGAGCTTTTTGCAATTTGAAAAAAAATTTCATGTAAATGCGTTTCTCGATATCCGTTATTAACGACAAACTTGAAAAACACACTTGAACTCAACAGTGGCTCACAAACGACTGACAGTATCAAACACGTGGAAACTTATCACAAACTCGGCTTTAGGATGGACCTGTCAGAAGCTGAATTGAATTGTTTTGAGTTGCACTTGGATGGTGCTCTGCATCAACATTCACTGTACTTTCTGATCAAACCTTGTATTTTTATTTATTTATTTACATACTTATCTATCTATTCATATATTTGTTTGTTTAATACTAGAATCCCTGAAGTCTATAAAAATATTCATAATGCACCTTCATTTTACTCACACCTCCTCATCACTGAGTTAATTGAGCACCGATAGCACCATTGGTTTGCAAATGTGTCAGTCAGCCACGGGCAGGCAGCCTGCTGTCCCATCCCCTTAGCGAAGCAGCTGAAGTCGGACACAAAACTCTCACAGCTGGAGTGAGGTTTCTGGAATTGTATAGGAAAATAATGTGCCGTCATTTGAAATACATACATTTCATGTGTGTTCCTTGTCTACGATGATCTGTATAAATATAGGATGAGTGTACCAGATCTCTTCCTCTCAGAGTTTCCTCCAGTTTCCAATTGCCCTTGGATTGTGTAGGACACCACTGTACTCACACTCATTTTTGCAATTTCTGGAAATGAAAGGCCTAGACTTCTAAGGGTAATAATGCTTTGTCTCAGTTCATTTGTTAATTGCCAATTTCTTGCCATTAGCACTGGAATACACCCCAGTAGTACTTACTACACATACTATATGTACGGCACGTAATACCTCAGAGGGTGTAGTAACACAGTCTGCTCCAACTCTGCTTTAAGACAGACAGAAGCAGAAGTTGAGACACCCGTGCAAATAGTTTACTTCAACTCGTAAGACTTAATTTACTTTAATTGCTCCAGAGCATCTGTAAGTTGTAACCTATTTGTTGTTCCCTTTTTTTCAGTTTTTGCTAACCTAAACTTTAAACTTAAACCTCTGGCAGTTTACTGCATAACATTTTACCATTTTAGGTCATTCATTGAATGATATAAATGTGACTTATATGTGGTATGCACACATTGGCCAAAACAGGAATAGGAAGGGTCTTCCTTGAAGGGATGGTTACAAGAATAATTAGTAAGCGATAAATTATTTGCCTTTTGAACATTTAGGTAGCATTCAAAATTTACAAAACACAATTTAGATGCATAAAGGTAAGCAACACAACAAGCATCATGGAAAGCCAGTCCCCTGTGCTCATTAAATTGAAATAGGATTTTCATCTATGTGGGGTGAATAGTCTGTGAATGAGACACTGTAATAAGCAAGATCCAATCAAGGAAGGACAATGTAATAAGCACAAACCAATCAGAGTGCAATTAGAGTCTGTGTTTTCAAAACTTCATTTTCCCCAATCCACACTGCAATGCTGAGCTGGTGCTGTGATAGACTGCAGCTGAAGAAGCCCTGAAATGGATTAAGGGTATTTAATAATGGAGAGACATCATAGGTAAATGCTATTTTGAGTTTGAAACCTCAATTCAACCACTGTGTATTGTGAAAAGGACTCAGATCACATGGAAAAAATATTTGAGGGCAGTAATCTGTATACTTAATATTGGCTGTCAAAAGTGAAGATTTGGTTGCACAAGTCTTTACAGACATCAGTCCAAAACAGAACTGGCAGACAGACAAAAACATGGCAGTTTTAAAGCCAGGCAGGGGAAATGATGTCATTCAGACCGGAAACCTTATGTAACGTCTTCTGGGCAGGGACCGCAAGTGGTGTTGTTGGGCCCAAAACCAGACATGACTTCATCAAGCCCAGGAGGAGTTTTCAGTCTGGAGAGGAAAAAGAGAAAGAATCAGTGCACTCTGCCCTCCCCTGGTCAGGCATGGAATTATCCTTTTTTGAATCCTTTAGATGCCTCCCAGGTGCACGTGTGTGACAGTATGTAAAGTTTGAATGTTTGCACCATACAGTACCCTATTTGTGTTCAATGACATTAGGCAACTGCTTCTCTGGATCACAATCATTAAGAAGTTTCCCAGCTCAGACCTTATTGGATTAAAACGTTTGTGCATTTATCAAATGCTCTTTGTATCACATTCTGTTTAATAGAAAGACAAGTATCTGCATGTTTGTCTGTGTTTCTGCATGTCTGTCTGGTTGTTAGTGTAGCGGCTTTAAAATGGTTGCTGATGATTTGAAAAAAGACAGACACACCAATATCCGGATTCTGCCGTTTATTCTGCAACAACGTCTTCCAACTATAAGACAAGCAGTAAGGGGCACAGTCAACACACACAGCGACAGGCACTCTCTCAGTCTCCTGCAACAGTGTCATCCACCTTTTATTTTATATTAACTTTTTCAAAACCATACAAATTTAACAAATGCATATGAACAATAACAATGAAGGACAAAGTATAATTTAACATTGTAACATACCTATAAGACAAGCAGTAAGGGGCACAGTCAACACACACAGTGACAGGCGCTCTCTCCGTCTCCTGTAGCAAGCCAAATAATATGCTAATGAGGCTGGATCTCTATTAAATGAAACACTTTTAAAATCCATTTCTGCCGACCAAAAGTGACGCCAGAACCTCAAGATACATCAATAACCACATGACGTGATGTTTCTATGCAGTTTCAGACAGAATACACTACTTCAAAACTTGTCAGCTTACACGAGAGACGTAGAGTATTGAGAAGCGCCTTGTCTGCAACAGTGTCATCAAGCTTTTGCCAGGAGTCTGTTGTTACGCTACATGGGCGTCCAATGGGTGTTTCATTAATTAAAGTCCCCCCTGCTACAACAGGCAAACAGGAACTATTATACAAAAGATACACAAAATTCACAATATATAAAACAGAAGCATTTCAGTATAAAAAAAACAGTTTTGAGAATGTTTACTAAAATAAAACATAATAATCTGACTCAGCCACACTAGGTTTAGGAAGGACATTTTTTAAATTGGCAAAACATGTACAAGGAGGATCAAAAAATAAAAAATGATAATACAGTAATCCCTCACTATATCGCGCTTCGACTTTCGGCTTCACTCTATCGCGGATTTTAAATGTAAGCACATCTAAATATATATCACAGATTTTTCGCTGGTTCGCCGCTTTCTGTGGACAATGGGTCTTTTAATTTAGGTTACATGCTTCCTCAGTTTGATTGCCCAGTTGATTTCATACAAGGGACGCTATTGGCGGATGGCTTAGAAGCTACCCAATCAGAGCATGTATTACATATTAACTAAAACTCCTCAATGCTATAAGATATGCTTCCCGCGTGGCTTGTTTTGTTTGCTTCTCTCTGTCTCTCTCACTCTCTCTGCCTGACGAGGGGGTGTGAGCAGAGGGGGCTGTTTACACAGTAGCTGTTTGCCTATAAGATACAGACGCTCCTCTACAAAATGCCGCTTTATCGTGGTGCTTCTGTATACTTAAAAGTACGTATTGATTTTTTGATTGTGCTCCTTTGAAGATAAGATATGTTTGCATTCTTTTAATTGTGAGAAAGAACTGCCATCTCTGTCTTGTAATGAAGCACAGTTTAAACGTTTGATTAAAGGGTGTTATTTCATGTCTAGAGGGCTCTAATAATGTTAACAGTGTGGGAGAGTTTATAAGGGCTTAAAATATCTAAAAATAACCATACAAACATATGGTTTCTACTTCGCGGAAATTCATTTATCGCGGCAGAGTCTGGAACGGATTAACCGCGATAAACGAGGGTTGACTGTAATACCAAATAAGGACAGAAAAATAAGAAAATTGGCCAATTCTTTTAGCCAATGTTTTATGCCATCAACAACCGAATGATAGTAACTTTCTTGCACCCACTTGGTCCACGTGAATGACGGTTACATCTGTAATGCTAATGACTGGTAAGTTTGCATGGTGGGCAACGGATGAGTGAAAAAAACAAATCAATGCACGTATCGGGAAACCAGAGCCTCAATATAACTAAGCTAGAGTAACTAAACCAAACCGATGCAACACATTTTCTCAGCAAAACACTTCAACTATTACAGTGGTCAGTGTGATGAGAGACTGTAAGAGGAAGCAGTGAAAACAGGTGGCTCTATCCGTAAAGGAAAAGACCACCATGAGGCAAAGGGACAGGGTGCAAATTATTACACCAAATCAAACAAGCAACCCATCTATCAAATACAAAACATAGAGTCTACATTGATTACTTAGATTTTAACCCATCTTAGGCAAGTAGTACAGCTATTCTGTCTCTAATCTTCTAAGAACCAATGGGGCATTACAGCTTAATAAATGTGAAATGACTGATGGTACATTGCTAGGAAATCATTTTATTCTTATATAAAACAAAATTATATAAAAAAAAAAAATTCTACTTTATGATGAGCAGTCGAAGAGTTCTTTATCATCTAGCAGGTATTTATTTGTGTTGTCGTCAAATAATTTAGCATGCATAACAGTTTTAATCTTTCACACACATCATCTTCTTTATGACAATTTCAAACTAAATCTTTCTTTCTTTAGATGCGTAGGTGTGCTCTGTTTTGAATAAGATGTATTATTATGTTTTACTGACATGTAATGTACTCATTGCAATGCAATCATTACAGAGGGACAAAAACGGCATACAGGCTTGAACAGATTTGTGGCAGATGAAGTGTATTGTAAGTAACAGTAAAGTATTACATGTAAGAATTAAAAATGTTAGACTAGAATACACATTGGGAGGCCTGAAACTTGAATAAACACATTATGAGAAGGACATGGGTGTCATAGTGGACTCCTCACTATCTAGATCCAGACAGTGTGCAAAAAGGATCAAGAAAGCTAAACGGATGTTAGGTTATATACTGTATCACAAGGTGTGGAGTACAAGTAAAGAGAGCTAACGCTCAAGTTATATATCGAGGCTTCACCTGGAGTACTGTCAACGTTTTAGGTCTTCATGTTACCAAAAAGATAAGCAACACTAGAGAAAGTTCCAAAGACAGCAATAACGCTGATTCCAGGACTGAAAGATATAACCTATGAGGAAAGACTAAAAGTTCAAACAAGTTAAACAAGCAGAGAGGTGACATAATCAAACTGTTTCAAATTATGGAAGGAATTAGCACAGTGCATCCAGGCCATTACTTTAAAATGTGTTTCACAAAAACAAATATTATGATCTGTTTTTTTTTTTTTTTTTACAGCTTTGTTTTTTATTTTCCCTTGATGTGACCACAAGGGGGTGCCAGAAAACCCCATACTACAGACACAGCAATTCACCATACATTAACAGAATAAAATATAGAACATTATCACTCAATGCACCTTTACAGACCACCTCTCAGTAATGTGCCACAATTATACAATAAATGATTACAATAAACTACCAGTTCTTCCTCCTTCTCTTTTCCACTGAGTGTTGCCCACTTCTTCCAGATTCTGACTCGTCTATGTGTGGCAGTGGCTTCCTTTATACTGGACCTAGGAATGCTTACGGTGCCATTCTGTCTCCTCTAGGAAGCACTTTGGGGCCATAGACAAAGTACAGCAATCGTTCCTTGGCAGTGCCCTCTTCTGATCCCAAGGGACTCCAGCAGGACTCTTTTTCCAGACTCCATCCTAGCAGCCCTACAGGTGTCCCAACTGGGTTCTGATATGCTGACCACTGCCCCCTAGTGCATGGGAGATGAAACCACTCTCAAGTTCTGGCTTCTGCTGGTCCATCCATTATTTTATAATGGCTAGGCACAAAGCTATCTTATCATCCATCTGGCCAGTCCCTCTGTTGTTCATCTTGAGCCTTCTGTGCCAGGTAATAAACCCATGCTCCTCCCTGGCAAGGATGCCTGTTCTCCACCTATATTGGATATTCTGGTTCATTCAAACAAAACTAAATACCATTATGAACAATGCTGCACATCCTTTGTCTGAATTATTTAGCACAGGGGTGGGCAAAGTCATTCCTGGAGGGCCTTAGTGGCTGCAGGTTTTTCCTCCAATCCAATTACTTAATTAGAAATCAATCCTTGCCAATAATTCAATTTCATGACTTGTTAATGTTTTAACTCTGCCATATCAGCCCATTCTCATATCCAAGATAATTAAACCCAATAGTGCACAATAAATACCCAGAGATGTAAATGGAAACAAGCTAAATGAAGAATACTGCTTTTGTCATCTGAATCTTATTGCTAATAAAAAGCCATTAAAAACCAAGCAAACATTTGTTTAAGACTAAAATAAGCAATAAGGGTTCAAAATCTTAATAAGCGAGACAACCAAAATGAAGGACAAGTGTTTCTTGACTAATAAGTGCTTCATATTAAGCAACTGGGTTGGAACAAAAACCTGCAGCCACTGCGGCCCTCCAGGACTGACTTTGCCCACCCCTGATTTAGCAGAATTATGTCAAGAAATGGTTTTGAAGGTTAAACCTTATTTTGAAAACAATTTCTGGGAAACAATTTAATTAATGATGTAATGCCTTTCTGTCATGCTATTTTCTTTTCCGTGGGCAGCACCATTTTCAGTTGTGTTTGTCCTGTGGCAACCCATATTGCTATGAAGGACAACTGGAGTTAATGATCCAAGATGTCACAAGTTAGAGGGTATAAAGTTAACCTCAAAGAATTTTGTTTGTCATTCTTCTGGTTACAACTTAGGGGTTTTATTTCCATCAAGTTTTGATTTTCTGCATTCTAAATAGGCTTGATGACAAATCAGATACACTTTACAAGACTTTAGACTATATTTCCTCTCCGGATTCTTCCTCATTAAAAATCTGTCCCAACCAGAATCATGGGAACATGGGTCAAATGTTCTTAAGGACAAGTTTCGCACAACCATTCCAAAGGTTTTCTTCACACAGAGAACCATAGACACATGAAATAAATTTCCAGGTAGTATGGTAGACAGAAGGACTTTAGAGACCTTCCAGACTCGACTTGATGCTATTTTGGAGAAATTAGGTGGATAAGACTGGTGAGTTTTGTTCTTGTCAAAGATTTTCTAATGTTCTTCCAATCCATATACAGTTTTATATGACAGGTGCCTGGTCACACTTACAGGTAATCTAACCTAGACACCTTTTAAATATCCGACTACGCCACCCAGGTTTATTAAGAGACTGGGGACTCCTGAAATTTACCGATAATAGCACACAGGTTTCTTTAAATTGGGCGGTGAGTAAACACACAATGAAAGACACAACAGTAATTTCAGGAAAAGCAACAGTAACTTCTATTACACCAGACAATAATAAGTACATTAAAAAGATAAATGAATATAAACAAAATCTAATAATATCAAGAACGAATTTCCTTTTTTTAAAAGGAAAACACACAGACCTCACTCTAAAAGTCCATCAAAAACATAATTGTAGGATACAACCTTTAATGGTGCAGAGTCCAGTTTGTGCACTGTGTTACCCCAACAATCAATTTGTTCACCAGACATTCGTTTCTCAATAGAAGTTTTGTCAGATTGTTGAATCCCTGTCAGCGTCTCCTTGTCAATTCTCCACTCTGGGCTCCATGTGTTGCTGTGACCTAGGCACACCTCACTTCTCATCTGCCAGCTTTGCTCGGTCCTTTCATGCAGCATCCCTCTTTCACTGGATCCACAACCGTCTTCTTGTGGAGCTGTCTCTTCCTCCCTCGGGGCAAGTGTTGCCGTCCGTGTCCCTTACGCCGCACCAGCCACGTACCCCAGTCTGCCAGTGAGCTCCTGTGCTCTCTGCGAGTCTTGGCAGCGTTCACAGTGGACTGTTCCTCTTTTGCCTTCTGTCCAGAAGCATAAATCTCCTTCAGTCCCTGTCATTATCAGTTCTGGACAAACAGATTAAACAATGGCACATCTAAATTTCCTGGGTTTAACAATTAATGAAAACACAAGTTAACAAAATGTATTGTTACCAACCATTAATGAGTACAGATCTGCTGATTAGAAGCCAATATTGTCAAACATGTTAATTTCCAAGTCAGGTAAATACAGACATCCACCAAGGAAGGAGCAGTTCTGTTATCACAACTTGATATTGTTTGTAATCTGAACCAGCCAAAACCTTCAAAGTGGTGACTCCTTTGCAATACAGTAAATACCTACATCCTGCAGACAGCCTTTTAGCTTCTCACCCCCAGTCCACACAATGGGTGCCTATTGCCTGTTTATCTACTGGGTTTTAAATGTAATATTGACATGTTTCTTTTCCTAAGAGAGAAACGGAATGACTCCGTGTACAAAAAATGCCCCCCTCTGACAATTGCCCCCGGAATCCGAATGCCCCAGAACTTGAACAACTTGGAATCTGAACGAAAAATTCAAGCAAATTTTGCTCCGGAATCCGAACGTTGCTTTGGAATTTTAATTCCCAGCATGTTGTTCATGTGTGTTTGTACATACATTTCCCCAGTGCTCGGGCCACCCATACGATTACTCATTCAATTCGTTGTCGGAAGCTGTACTGAAAGCATCTCGTGTGATTTTCTCAGCTAATTGTATGTGTTTGTGCCTGTTTTGTATTATTTTTTTTATTAGTGTATTCACCATGGGTCCTAAAAGTGTAGTGAGGAAAATAAGAGTAAGAGGAAAGCTGTTAGAGCTACAATTGTCGCTAAGCATGAAAGCAATACACATGTGGCTGATCTCGTTAATGTGTTCGGGATGCCTAAATCGACTGTTTGTACGATTTTGAAATATAAAGAAGCTATCAAAGCAGCTGATGTGGTGAAAGAGGTTACGACACTGACCTCTAGGAGATCAAAAAGTGTGGAAGAGAAGAAATTCCTTTTTGTTTGGATTAATGAAAAACAGGTTTTTATATTTTTAATTTTATTAATTTACATTTTTATTCAAATATTATTATTATTTGTTAATATTTTAACTTATAATCCAGTGTATTTACTGTTAACATCATTTTAAAAAATTGAGTTGGGACCCAGGAACGGATTAATCCAGTTTCTATTATTTTAAAGGGGAAAAATTGTCTTGAAACTTGAACGTTGTTCTGGAACAGATTAAGTTTGGATTCCAAGGTATCACTGTATATTTAAAAAAAAAAGAAAGAAAGTGCAATATATATTTGGTCAGCCTGTTTAAGTATCATTTAGTTAAGAATTTCATTGTACAAAGTATAAATTCCATTAAACTATATCACACATGGAAAATCACCAAATACGACTGCAAAAGAGAACAAAGACAAGGCAAAGGTTTGGGGTGACACTGCAACCCTGTATATTGTAAAGGCAAAATAATAAATGCCTTTAAGTAAAAAAAAAAAGAATGTTTCTGTAGACACAAGTATAAGAACAGACTGTTAAGATGGCGACACTTCCGGTTAAATACAGGCCAGGCAGGAAGAGGTGGGTCCAAGTGGATGGACACTGGAAGTGATGTCAGAAGTGGTGAGGTTCTCAATTATCCAGCCTGCAGAGGGAAGAGGTATTAGTATACAGTGCCACCCTGTGGATCAGTAAGGAATAACCACCACCAGAACCTTTAAATTGTCCCCAAGGCGCATGTGTGTGACACCACACTTATACTGTACATCACCATCACTTTGACTCAGTAATGCTAAAGGCTTTAAGTATCAGCATCTTCAGATTGTGCTCTCTCTCCGTATTCTGTGGTCCTTGGTTACTGCAGCCATTTTATTGGGAATGTTCATGCATATGAAAAAAAATACAGTCGTTTCTCTGGTGGACATTTATTATCATATAAATTCAATGTTTTACAATTTACACATTACATGGTGTGATCCCCTCATTACCATCTAATTAAACTGCTGGTTTGGAAAAGAAAATACTATTGGGACTTAGATGTCATAAACTTCAAACAAAGATACAATATGCTCAAAGAAATATTCAATATGCCTTACATTTTACCAGAAATCTCAATAGGATAGTGCATATATTGATCAGACGTGTTCTAAAAATGTTATTTTTTTTATAAAGCTCACTATTTATAGGCAATGAGTCCCAAGGGTTTAAATCATAACACTTGACTTATAGGCAAATTAGATAATTTAATCTTCGTTAAAATACCTTATTGGCTTTGGATATGTGTGAAGTTGCACTAATTAACAGAAAGTGGAAAATATTAAGACTGCATCATAGCACTTTGAGACGTGAAGAAAAGTTATGTAATAACCCCTTCACTGAACTCTCTTAATTTACTTTGAAATATTGAACTAAACAACCCCAAGAACATACCATTTCATAATGTGCCTGGCTTAACCTTAACACAATAGCTACTTTTATTTATTTATTTTTTTCTGTTCTAATGAAATGCTTTATAATACATTATTACATGGTCCAAAATGCTATAATTTAAATCCTATGAAAAGAATATAGTGCCTTGAAAAATACTCTTCCCTCTTTCCTTTTTTGACATTTAACAGTCTTACAATGTGGGCTATTATTGCAATATAAAATTTGTAAATTACACATTCTTCTCCAAAGGGCCCGTGCTGAAATAAAATAAAATGAACATTGAGAAAATAAAACTGTCAGTTATTTTAGGTATTCATTCTGCTATACCTTTTTGAACCAGTTCTGGCAGCTACTATAGGACAGGCAGTAATCTTTTTGGATACACTTCAATTGACTTTGAACGTTATGATGTGTAAGCCTGTGCTGTAAAAAGCCTGGGGTGCTAGAACTATTGAAATCGAGAGATAAAAAACTGAAATGTAGAGATGTCAGGTAATTGAAAGGAACTACTCTGGGCCTCTCTCTCCTAGGAAGTTTCGTTTTGCCGACGTGCTTGCATCGTTTGTGTATTAGCGGTGGACAGAAAAGTAAAAGCGATGCTGTTTTGCTGCTGTGCTCTGTATTAGCGGCTAAGCGAGTGACTCCTTCTTCGGAGGTTTCGTTTTGCAGACGTGCTGGCCTCGCTTGCGTGTCCTCGGAAATGGAGCCCGTACCCCGACTCCACCTCTCATCTCCAGGCTGGACAGACTGACACACACACTTCCACATGTAGACGTTTATATATAAGATATTTTTCCAAACTTCCTCAAAGAAATTGGTCTATTTGTGTACAGTTAATTTGGGAACAGTAATGGTTAGCAATTCTGAAGTCATGTTAAAGATTTTCAATGAAGTGAAGGTCAGCAATACATCTGATTGATGCAGTTTGCTCAAGTGGTTTTAGCAGTGAATTTACTGGTTTGCTGATGACTTTGTTTGCTGATTTTGACCTATCATCAATTCCATTGATTGCAGCACATGATTAACAAAGGCACAGCTCTGTCTATTGAAGATCCCACAGTTGACAATTTTTTCTCAACCAATGAGGTCAAAGAACTTACATGTACCTGCAGAGCTTAGAGACAGGATTGTGTCAAGGCACTGATCTGGGGAAAGCTACAAAAAATGATTCAGCATGGTTGCTTTGATAGTTCTTAAATGGAAGTATCTACCAGAATGACAACCTTCACTGCAGCACACCACTGATTTGGCCATAATGACAGCGTGGCCCAGACAGAAACCTCTCCTCAGTAAAAGACGCTTGGAGTTTGCAAAAAGGCACCTAAAGAACTTTCAGATTGTTAAAATGAGATACATCTGATCTGCCGTGTGTGGAGGAAACCAGGCTCATCTTGGCAATTGTGGTATTGTGCAATACCTTTCCAATGGTGAAGTATGTTGGTGGTTACGGCATCATGCTATGGGGTTGTTTTTTTAACAGCAGGGACTGGGAGACTAATGAGTGTTGAGGGAAAGCTCAACAGAGCAAAGTCCTCCACAGTGCTCTGATCCTCCGATTGGGCCAATAGTTCACCTTCTAATAGGGCAATGACCCTAAGCTGGAAGCAAAGACATCACAGGAATTGCTTAGAGACAATTCTGGGAATGTCCTTGAGTGACCAATCCAGTGCCCAGACATGAACTCAACTGAACATCCTTGCAGAGACCTGAAATCAGCTGTCCACCAACGGTCTTCATCCAATTCTGGTGTGTGAAGCATGTCGTGTCACACACAAGAAGACTCCAGGCTGCCAATAAGTGATGTAAAAGGGTCATACTAGTGTGAGCATGATTTTCATTTTTTTTATTTTTAATAAATTTACAAACATTTCTAAAATCATGTTTTCATTTTGTTATTCTGCATTATTGAGTTTTGCTTGACGTGGGGAGAAAATTAATTTAAAAAACTTAACACAAGGATGTAACATAGCAAAATGCCACAAAAGTGACAGGTGTCGGTACTTTCTGAAGGTACTGTATGTCCAATTCCTCAGGACAGCATCACACTTTTTAAATAGCATAACATTAGCCTTTCATTTTTTAAGTAGGTATTAAAGTTATTCCTGCAAACTGTTCGGGAAAGGGAAAGCAAGTTTGCTAAACTTGCAGTGAACTTGAAAACTCACAAACAGTCCTCTACCCAAGGAAAGGTACAGCATGAAAAACTGCCAAGGACGGCAGGCCTTTCTTTATATTTTTACAAGATGGAATGGTAGAAATTGCTGGGATAGTATGGTTGGCTAGTAATAGTCAATTTGAAAGCATTATTTTGTAATGCTTCTCCATCAGATGGCATATGGAGGTAATAGACGGGATAATGGAGGAAATGATGAGTGACTTCTCTTAATTTTCAGTTGTGCTGGATGAAAGTTCAGCCATCAATGACCAGTTTAAGCAATGGTAATATTACTAATTTGGAACAGAACTTGATGGCCATCAGTCTGGAAAAGGTCAATCTATATACCAATGCTAATGAGTTTGCAAATTATCACACAATTTCTCTTATATCACATGCCAGCAAAGATCATCTAGTGCAATTTAGAACCCGATATGGAAAAATAACTGCCAAACATACAAGCTGGATTTAGGAAAAAGCAAGGTACAAAAGACACGACTACCGATGCACACTGGATACTTGAAAAAGCCAAGAAATACTAGAATAAAGTTAATGTATGCTTTATCGATTACAGCAAGGCCTTTGATTGCGTAGACCTCATCAAAATATGGAATGTCCTTAGGAAAATGGTTATACCTGAGCATCTCATTGTCTTCATTCAGAGTCTATACACTGGGCAACTATTAGAGGAAAAGTCGCTGGTTCCAAATTGGCAAAGGTTTTGGCAAGGTTGCATACTCTCGCCATATCTATTCAACTTACAGTATATGCTGAACATAAAATGAGAAAAACTGGGCTAGACGAAGATGAATGTGGATTAAAACTAGTTGAAGAAACATCAACATATTTTGATAAGCAGACAATACCACAGTGGAAAAGGAAGAAGACTTATACACCATAATAATGGAAATAAAGGAACAAAGGAGACAATAGGACTAGAACTAAGCTCCCAGGACACTAAAGTGAAGACAACAGGTACAGTAGTGCCTTTTAGGGTTGATGGCGAAGATGTAAAAGTGGTAGATAGTTCCTTTCTTCTAGGATCAATCATTAACAGTAAAATACCCAGCAATCAATATATTCTCTTCAGGTTTGCTCTAGGAAGAGCTGCCATGAAAAACCTTGAAAAAGATCCCCAAATCTAGAGAGGTCACTATGAAAACAAAAATCAGGATTCTACAGGCATTTATTTTGTGACATTGTAATCAGGATAGGAAGAGCATAGTCACTGAACTGTGGAGTTGGGGTTGGCAGGAAAATAAATACATGGATATTTGATTAAATCAAGTCTGAACTTTTACACAAGGCACAGATATGCAGATTGAAGCCATTATACTTTGAACACATCATGAGTGGACCTAATTCCCTGTTAAATACCTGTACTGCTTGAAAAGTTGAAGATAAAAACAGAAGAGGATGAGCAGCAGTGAGGTGGATTAATTCGATCATAACAGCAATAAACAAGCCATTGAGAAATCTAAGGACTCAAACAGAAGTTGTGGAGAGAGCTGGTCTATCTCAGGGGTGGGCAAAGTCGTTCCTGGAGGGCCACAGTGGCTGCAGGTTTTTGCTCAAACCCAATTGCTTAATAAGAATCACTTATTGCTCAAGTAACACTTCTGCTTCATTTTAGTTGTCTTGCTCATTAAGATTGTTTTAGTCTTAAACATCTGTATTCTTGGTTTTTAATGGCTACTTATTAGCAACACAATACAAATGACAAAAGAAAGCAGCATTTCTCTATTTACCTTGTTTCCATTTACACCTGTGTGTATTTATCATGCACTATTTGGTTTAATTAAATACTTGGAAGGAAAGTGAAGAGAAAAAACTGAAGGACTGAGAATTATTCCTCCCTTTTAGACTTCAAATTATTTGGATGATATCCTTAGAAAGGAAAAGAAAATCAAGGATATGAGAATGACCTGATATGACAGAGTTAAAGCATTAACAATTTGGATTAACAAGTCATGAAATTAAATTATTGGCGGGAAATGTTTCCTAATTAAGCAACTGGGCTGGAACAAAAACCTGCAGCCAATGCAGCCCTCCAGGACTGACTTTGCCCACCCCTGGTCTATATGGTCACCAGGAATTGAAAATGACTTGGTGACACTTAAACATCATCATTATCATCATCATCTTCAATATTTCTTTGAGGATTATTATGAATTATTGGTGATTATTTAACTTAGCAGGATAATGGCTTTCACGTTTTCATTGTGAAAGTGGGACAAGGAACAACCAATTTGTAACCCTTCTTAATATCCCCCAGGCCACTAACCCCCCAGAACACTGGGGGTTAAAATCACAGATACGCTGGCCCTCTCCAATTACACTCTGTGGTGCCACTAGAGGGAGCTCCTCAGGGGTACCTGCAGGCCTTTGAGCACTGATCATCCATCCATCCATTATCCACCGCTTATCCAAAGTCGGGTCACGGGGGCAGCAGCCTAAGCAGGGAAGCCCAGACCTCCCTCTCACCTCCTCCAGCTCCTCGGGGTGGACCCCAAGGCATTCCCAGGCCAGCCTGGAGATATAATCTTTCCAGCATGTCCTGGGTCTGCCCTGTGGCCTTCTCCCAATGGGGCATGCCCGGAGCACCTCCCCATTGAGGCATCCAGGGGGCATCCTGACCAGATACCCGAACCACCTCAACTGACTCCTCTCAATGCGGAGGAGCAGCAACTCTACTCCGAGTCTCTCCCAGATAACTGAACTCCTCACCTATCTCTAAGGGAAAGTCCAGCCACCCTGCGGAGAAAACTCATTCTGAGGTCACCGAACCAGACCCCCTCCGCTCCTTGGCTGTGCCTGGAAATTCTGTCCATAAAACTTATAAACAGAATCGGTGACAAAGGGCAGCCCTGGCAAAGTCCAACCTCAACAGGAAACAAGTCTGACTTATTACCGGCAATGCGGACCAAGCTCCGGCTCCTCCTATACAGGGTCTGAATGGCTCGTAACAACGAGCCTTGTACCCCATACTCTTGGAGCACACCCCATAGGATGCTTCAAGGGACACGGTCAAATGCCTTCTCCAAATCCACAAAACACATGTGGACTGGTCGGACAAACTGCCATGCCCCCTCTAGGATCCTGGCCAGGGTGTAGGGCTGGTCCAGTGTTCAATGGCCAGGATGGAATCCGCATTGTTCCTCTTGAATCCGAGATTCGACCAAACTCTCATCTCCAGCACCCCTGAATAGACCTTACCGGGGAGGCTGAGGAGTGTGATCCCCCTATAGTATAGGTCAGATAGCATGAAAGCAGTAATGAGGGCTTAACTGGATGGGTTTCCTGACCCTGGCATAAAAGGCCCCTGTAGTCAATATTATTGTTGGTAGAAAGCCATTTCTGAGAGGCTAGGCAAGAAAAGGAGGGTAGAAGGTAAATAAAATTGCCAGGAGGGTTAGGTTTATGTTATTCTTAAGCCCCTATATGTTTATGGGGGACTGTTTTGAATGTTCACCTGCTTTGGGTAATAAAACCCTTTACTTTTGTCACTCCTTTTCTTTTCTGGTCATCATTTGAGTTCAGGAATAAAGCATGAGTGCCCCCTATAGTCCACACCATTCATACATTTTCATAATGGTCTGTGTGTGACACAGAATGAATTTTCTTGTCAATTATTTAAATAAGCTTCCCATAATCATGAACAAACCAGATTTGATGTTAAATGTTACACTCAGATTTTGTACTTGATGGTAGCTGTGCAGATTTTTTTTGCAATGTGTCAGGAATGTGTGGACAATTATTATTATTATTTTTTTTTTTGTTGTATTTGTCTCAATATGTATTCTATTTTATTCTCATTTGTTATTGCTTTTCTTTGTTGTTTATATAGCATGTTGGTCAGGAACACATAAATATTTATTTCTGATGCTTTTGTTTTTTTCCGATGTAGTCTTAATTTGTATTACAAGGGCAAATCAAAAAGTAAAGGCAGTTTGAAAATTACGTGGTAACCACAATAGGTAGAGGCTGAGGCAATACAACCTGTAAGCAATGGCTTATGGGTAGTTTGAACATGGTGCACTGCTTCTGTCTATCAGCTTTTATATGTTCTGGTTAACGTGTAATTTTTAAATTGCCTTTAGTTTTACCATCATCTTCAAAGTTTTAAGGGGTACACACCTATGCTAGTGTGATTGTACTATACAAGAATTCAGAACAGACAACTAACTGTTCAAATATTCGCTTGTCAAAGGAAAGGCTCTTTTAGTGCCTGCTATTCAAACAACAACTAATAGAAAAAAGACATTTAAAGGGAAGGAAATCTGCAGTGACTTATATTTTCATTTCATGGCTGTGATTCTAGATTAGTGAAGAATGATTTACAAAAATTCCATCTACTGACCATCCCCAGATAGCTGCCTGCTGACTGCTATAAGAAAGAACTTGACAATTTCTGTTGCTCTCAAATTGCATTTGTTCCTGGGATTTCCAGCTTGATCTGCCAAATGTCCACTTTCTACAGTGTATATACTCTGACAGTATGCTAGTGTTTGTAGTTCAAAGTGAATAAACACATTCTTAATTGTTTCAGTCTAACATGGATGTGGCCCCCTTACTTGGTTTGAAATTCTGTGTGGCCTTTAAGCCAAAATATTTACCAAACTTTAGTTTAGATAGACACTCAGAGATAGGGAGCATATTTTTGTAGTTTTATATTTTTTCACTTGTGTAGAATGGACTAAAATGTACTCTGAGTCATGTAATTCTTTTTGAAATATATTTGCAGTTATGACTTGCATACTATAAAAAAGAATAAAGATGTTAGGCCTCTAAAAGAACCATAAACCAGGCCAGGGATTTCCATAGACTGCCTTGAATAGGCCTTTCCCCAGGCAGCCTGACCTTCCAATCCTACACAGCCCAAAAAAGGATCAGTATCTGCATTTATTAACTGTCTTGTAGTTAGGGAATTGAACTAAAATTCTGACTAGGATTAGAATTTGTTTTCCCTAGTGTAGGACATAAGTAGTAGTTAAGAAACGTCCTATATGCTGTGAGGAACAGTAGTTCATATCTGAAAATTAATGACATGACTGTACAGCACGCGAGCCATAAAATAAAACACATGAAGATATTTTTGTAGTTTCCTTGGGAATCACCATAACATTTTGCAGTTTTCTGATACTAAAGCAAAGGTTTCACCACAAATATAATAATAACGGAAATAATAATAATAATAGTTAAAGTAGTAGGAGTTAAAGAGGAAGGAGGAGGAAAACGCCAACAAGGTAGTTTATTGAGCTAAGCTGCACTCACTTGTTGCCACTTTTCAGCAATATAAAGAATAATACATTTTGCATCCATGTTGCAGAAACAGTGGTATTGCTTGCAATTCACATATGCATGCTCATCCACTCTTGGGGAAATATTTATTTGTGTACCATGAACCACACTAACAATGTCAGAGAAAAACAATTATTTATATAAATGAAGCTTGTTTTAACATTTTCTCATATGGAGTGGTGGAAAAATGTGTAAATCTGCGTATTACCTCACACATTAAAAGAATGTTCAAAGGTTGGTTGTTACTCAACTCATCGCTATTGCAAAGTTGCATTTTTTACATGGCCTTAAACCATAATATTCCCAACACTTTCATTTCATCTAACAAGTCATGGCTTCAACATATGGATGAATGGATCATATGATGTACAAATTCTGTTACTTATTCCATGTCTGTCAACTCAATATCCTTTTACAAACTGTATCGTAGTCCAACTCCTTTCCTGGAATGTGCATGTCTACCTGAACACCTTCTTTTAGCAGCCCCAAGTGAGTTAAACAGCTCAGAATTCCTTAAATTCCTGAATTTTTGAAGTTAGTAGTAGTTTCCAAAATTAGGAAAACTGATAAAATGCTATTACTACTACTAACTTAGGAGGACAATATTTGTGTTTGTTTTGTCTTGGTAGAATATTATATTACTCTACTTTCCCCTTTTGTATTATTAATATGTAGCCTTTGTCAGTATGCCTCAGACCTCACAGACTTACCACTGTTTATAAGGTATTGTACCATGTAACTTCTACCTGCCTTCCTTTCAACATTTATAACCTCAGGCAATTAGGTGTAGTAAAAGACAAGCAGGAGTTAAGTTACAATTTAAATAAAGTATTATTGATAATATTCATAAATAATAACAATATGCAAAATACATTTGAATATTGGCAACCATACAACTTGATAAATGGTGATGTCTAGTTTCAGCCGGCACACAGTCTTGTTAGTTACTTAAAATGTCTCTAGTTACATCGTCATTTTTGGTCAACTTTCTTCTGAACAGGCCGCATGCTCTTCATTGTGTTGTCCTCTTCAGTTCATGGTGTGACAGAGAGATGCTTCTTCATTGATGTTTTGTAAGAGAGATAGGAAGAGGTAAAGTAAGCAAATTTATAGATTTTCTGTCTAACCCCTACAGCCAATAGGTTGTCATGGTAATTAAAGGCTTCTGATACAAGCCAATTCCAAACAGCCATACTTTAGACCAATGGAGCACAAAATACCTTCACACCTGCCCCAAAACCATTTGTTGAGCTGAAGTTTGTCAGCTAGGCAACCTGACTTTCCTGTGGGGGTTGATTGAGAGTTGAACTTGTTTGAGGCACTTCCCCAACCCTGTCGTAAAATTCACTATCCTGACTTAGTCCTAGGGAGTAAACTTGAACACTTCTCACTAATGAAACACTAATATTACATTGCTTTGTCTAAATTACAAATAAAGACAAAAAATATTTATCAACTTGTATGCAACATTTCACACCACAACAGTGTTACTGTGAGATTTTTTTGCAGGTTAAGACTGTTTATCTACTCTGAGACATTTGATAAATTTAGGCACTGCTTACGAAAGTTTGAAAGACTGTAAATGTTCCAAGAAAATGGCAAAAATGTACACGAATGTCCCACATGGGTGAGGAACTGTAAAATACGAAATCTTCACTGATATTTATTTGTTGCAATCAAAAGGATAATAAAAAATGGCAAAAAAAAACCCCACAAAAACAGGAAATAAGGATTTGTCTAAATGGCAATCTAAGGTGAACAGGTTCCAATATGAAATACTAAGGTGAAACCACAAAACAGAATTAAAAAATCCAGAATCCAAAAAAAAATTAAAAAACTCTCCTGCACCCTCCACAAACATCACTTAATGAACCACTGTAGGATCCTCTCCCAGCATATTCATGTATCAGAAAAAGTGGAAATTGGTCCATTTTGATAGGCCCTCAATGGAAATCAATACATCTTTTGTGTAAAGAAAAGAAAAGCCTGCTGCACCTGTGCCCACCTGCATTTGAGGAAGATTTTTTTATTGAGTGCCTGAACTGCATTTCAGCTCTCTGTATAGCCAACATTTGGTCAGCTTGCTATTTAGATTTATTTCATAAATACAGGCATTAATCATAGATGAATTGACATTTTTGCAGAGACTCCTGGAGACAAAAAATGTGTCTCATTGGTCACCTATAATAAACACATAAAATATATTGCTTTAAAATCAAAAAAAAGGAAACGCAGAAAGGAAAAATAAACATAAGCCAGAGAGCACACCCTGGCTAAAGCATGACATCTGTGTCCTTTCCTAGACTCTAATAAGAGTCTTTTGCTTGGTTTAAAGTGTTCATTTTCAAGTTTTCTTTTGAAATTCTCTCAACATTATTAGGAGCATTTAAGATAAAGAGACAATTATCTGCATAAATTAATTTACAGCACAATCCATTAGTTCAGTGTTCTTTAGTTTCAGCACTGGAGGGCCCCTGCTTCCATTTACCACCCAGGTGAAGTCCATAAATAAATTATATCATCTTAATATACAGTAATGGATTTATCAGAACAAATATGGATTGCTGTTACAAAGAGGATTAATATGTTTTAAGCTAATGCTTTGTTTTTCATTTTCATTAAATTGTTTATACACTATATACTTGACTTGGCCTACAAAGGTTTGTAGGTCAGTGAGGGACCAATAAGAATTTCAAAAATGAAAATGTGAGATACAATAATATAAAAAGATTGGGGGGGGGGCACTCTGCATTAAATATAACAGATTGTATTGGATCAGTGGCAGACATGGATTTTTTGTGTTTCGAAAAAAAATATTAGAATAGACTTGAAAGGTAGGGCAGGGATTTGAAACCCAAAATTTCATGGAAAGATGTAATTATCTAAATTCTCACAGACTGATTTTGAATTTTGTAGCTCATCATCTATAAATGTACCTTGAATCTGTCTCAACTGTCACCAAGAAAGGTGGGAAGCGTTGGCCCTCCATTTAGTAAATGCTCTATAGACTTGAACATAAATCCAAGCAAAATATGCAAAACCACCAATTTGCTTACTGTGCAACCAGAAATGTTGAAGATGCTCTGCTTGTTATCTATATCAAATCAATACTTTTCTTGATCAGCCCTGTACATATGTCAGAGCACTATTTTTGAATTTTTCTTCAGCGTTCAATACCATACAGCCTCACATACAGATTGGAAAACTGAATAGTATCAATGTAAACCTATTTATCACATTATGGATTCAACAACAACAACAACATTTATTTATATAGCACATTTTCATACAAAAAATGTAGCTCAAAGTGCTTTACAAAATGAAGAATAGAAAAATAGAAGACACAATAAAAAATAAACATAAGTCAACATTAATTAACATAGAATAAGTAAGGTCCGATGGCCAGGGTGGACAGAAAAAACAAAAAAAAAACTCCAAAAGCTGGAGAAAAAATAAATAAAATCTGTAGGGATTCCAGACCAAGAGACCGCCCAGTCCCCTCTGGGCACTTCCCTTAACACTAGAATCCCTGAAGCCTACAAAAAAAGTCGTAATCCTAGTCCACCTTAAATTCCTTTACACCTCTCTTCATCAGCATCTTTGTTTTACATATATATTGATCAGCACAGGCTGCAATCAGCCTACTATCTCATCCCCCCCACCGACACAGCTGAAGTTGGGCAGAAAGTTCTCCCAGCTCAAGTCTGTTTATCTTGGTGTGAGGTGTCTGAAATTGTATTATATAAATAATATATTGTTATTTGGAATACATGCATTTAATGTGTGTTCCGTGTCTACAAAGATCTGGGTAAATGTAGGATAACAGGGAATGCGAGGCAAGAAATGTTGAACACATAACTAAAACAGAAACGTTTTCATGTTCTACTAATAATTGGCAAAATGCTGACATGAAGTGAATAATTTGTGAAGACTGAACTTCAAATATCAAATAAACATTTTCACAAATGTACAAGTATAACAAAACAAGTGCCCCTTTTATTCAAGAATATAACCAAAGAAAAATAAATCAGGTTAAGATACAACACTGACACGATTGCTTGGCTTGTGCAGAGGTAAGAAACGTTGTCTCATAATCAAGAGGTTGATTCTGGGTCCTTCCTGCATTTACTGTTTCGATAGTGAGCTGCTCTTATTGTTACTATTATAGAATAAAAGCATACATTTAATTTGAGTCTGTAACAGCCGCTGTACATTTTAGGTACTTGTAAAGGTTAGGTTTTTTTTTTATTATTTGGTTTTATTTTCTCAGTCATGTTCACACTCTCCCCGATCTGACACTGCTGTTTTCAAATAAAGACGTGCTATAACAGAGGTGAACTCAGATGAGGATGAGGGTTCTACATCAGAGAAAGACAACAGAAGCTCTCCTCGCAAGAAACGTCCACTCACATATAAGAACAATGCAGCTGCACCAGGCGTAAAGGCGAAAGATGGCACCGTTTGGATGCAGCAACAGGTTGGGCGTCATC
The DNA here is from genome assembly GCF_016835505.1 of Polypterus senegalus. NCBI lineage: Eukaryota > Metazoa > Chordata > Cladistia > Polypteriformes > Polypteridae > Polypterus > Polypterus senegalus. Next base: position 120,743,957 of record NC_053167.1, read on the forward strand.
CTGCCAGTGAATCTGCCACACACATCGTGCAAAACCTGTTTGTGATTATTTTATTAATAGTCTTTATATAAAAAAAAACATTTATATGTTACTTATATAAATGCCAGATCGAATGTTATTTACTTATATCTATGTACTTATCTTAAGTGTAGAGTCAAAGGTAGACTGCAGAGCTTCCTGCATTTGATCGACATAAGCACCTATCTATCTGTCTTTATTGTGTAAAAGGTAAAACTCCTTTGCTCTTTAGATAGCATGGTGGCCCCCTTTATTTTATTATTTACAGATCATCTTTAACCTGCACTCTACAGGATACACCTGAGCACAATTTGGAGTGCCATATCAATGGGTTTGAATACTTCTATGAACGAAAGATTTCAGTTAGTTGAATTTTAATAAATTTGTAAACCTTTCAGAAACATGAAGACATGCTTTAATTTTGTCATTATGGGTTACTGAGCATAGATCGATGGGTAAAAGAAAAACAGTTAAACAAAAATCAAACTTTAAAAAGACTGCAAAATTAGGAACACCACCTATTCCCACACACCTTCTTGAAGTCCAGCAACTTGGAGGTGACAAAATCTGTATGCTCAGAACAAATCTGTTCACTGATCCAAACTGTTCATCAGATCTGATTTCTGTACACCAGACTGTCAAAGTACAACCTTTTGTGGCTGCTCTCTGGTGTTAATTAATCTGCTATTTATTAGTATTAGTTTATAAGTTATTAATCTACTTTTGCATGATTATTTGTATTGTGTTTATTTTAATGCTTTTTTGTACAGCACTTTGGCACAGCCTCTGTTGTTTTAAATTTGCTTTTATAAATAAAATAATCTAATCTGGTGTTACACTCTGGCAGGATTTACCTGGCCAATCCCAGCCTACATTTACTGTCATGAGCCAATCTCTGAAGATGCTGAGACGCTCACTTCATGACATGCTCTAAGCAGGTGATTACTTTCTATCTTGGCATTTTTAGACTTGTCTACCCTTTCATGCTGGCATGCATGTGAGAGAATGATTACTTGTCTAAATGAATCTATTCCTGAACTTCCTCACAGCCCTTAACTTACTAACAGCTCTAAAGACAGCCGGCACATGAGCCCTGTCCTTGCCAGTAACTAATGTGGTGCCCTTTTATCTACCAAAACAAAGTAACCATGGAATGACGACACTTTTATTTTCAGAGAGCGCTACTCTGCACCACCTCAAATCACCAGGGTAAATTTATCAATTTATAAAAAACAGAAGAAGGCTATAAATAAAGATTGCCATTATTGTTTTCCCAGTGTCAGGACTCGGCCAACGGATTCTCAGTGATGTCATTGCCGATCTGGCCTTCTTGCCTAGGAAGAGAGGAGAAAATGTTTACAAAAAAAAAAAAAAAGTTAAAATAGAGTATTTCAATGAAAGCAAAGTGAGTGATTTACTGAGTTATGTTGGGTCACTAAATATTAACGAGGAGCAACTTGAGGTGCCAGAATATGAATGATGTTTTCACAGTGGGTATGGAGGGCCCGTCTACCATTTGTGGTAGTCAAAAAACAAACAGGAGGAGAGCAAAGTGCCTCCAATCAAGTAAGGAGCCACCATGCAAGAGAGGTTGAGACACAATGTTAACAAACAATGGTGTGGGAGGAATGGTGAGAGTACATTTAGAACAAGAGACATCAAAAATCAATTATTTTAAAATGCATTTTATTACCTGTTCTTGATGGATAAGCAGAACTGGTAGTAAAGTAAATACACTTCAATTAGAAAATATTTCTTCATGCAGAAATTCCACTTAAGGAACTTTCAGCTCTTAAGCGGACATGATTTCTGCCCCAGGATAGATGAAAAGCAACCGGACAGCAGCATTGAATTGTAAGAGTTATTTTCATAAACCCCTTAATAGAGTATGTTTTCATGCTTTTATGGTAATAATTTAAAATAAAATAGCTTAACATAGCATTTTCAATTGACTTAAGCCTATTCTGGTCCACAGAGACAGAGGTGCTGCTCCAGCAACATTACGCTCAAGGCCAGAAACACCCCTGGACTGGACACCAGTCCATCACAATGCTCACTGCCACACAAATACAGATTCACAGATGGTCCAATTTAAAGTCCCTGATCGACCCAAGCTCAAATCCTAGTCAGGCCACCATCTACTTGGAGTTTTCACATTTTTCCTGCCTCTGTGTTAATTGTATTTGAATATCACTACTTTTTTTTTTTTGTTTTTTCTGTCCACCCTGGCCATCGGACCTTACTTATTCTATGTTAATTAATGTTGACTTATTTTATTTTTTACTGTGTCTTTTATTTTTCTATACTTCATTTTGTAAAGCACTTTGAGCTACATTTTTTGTATAAAAATGTGCTATATAAATAAATGTTGTTGTTGTTGTTGAGCCAATTTATAATGATGATGTAACAATTTAGTTAACTTGATCCTCTAAAGTTGCCCTGTAGATGCCTGTGTCTCTTCCAGGGTTGGTTTCTTCTTAAGTCTGTGGCCTCTGATGAAAATGTGAGTTCAGAGAATATGAATGATAACATGTATAACATTACCAAGCCCACTTAATCCAATTCAGGATCACAGGGAGTCAGAGCCCATCCTGAGCCCATCTTTAGGACAGAATGCCATAGAGGTCAAGGCTTTGGACTTCACACACTGAGGTTGTGGGTTCAAATCCTGCTACTGACTCTGTGTGACTTGTCACCTGCTTGTACTTTAACTGAAGAAGCAAAAGAAATGTAACTTATTGTATGTTATCTTAGTTCAGGGGTCTCCAAACGTTTTTCCCCTGAGAGCTACTTTTACAAAATGGAAAATGGCAGAGCTATTCATGTTTTCTAATGTTTATTCTCATAGCTTATTTCAACCCAGACAAACTGAATAAGCTTGTTTTGACTGAACATTTACAAAATGTTGGTGTCCACAACTCACATTTTACATTAAAACATCACGACAAAATATTTAGTTCACCTGTAAGTGCATTTTTGTATGTCTGTATGCATTTTCTAGTGTATCTCACACTATTGAATTAAAGCATGAATCCTTATTCATTTGTCATTTTGTTCCATGTCACTGTGTCACTTTATTCACAGGTCCAGTTGCCCGTGTGATGTGTTTTTTAGTTAGTCAGATGACTGGCACTGAGGTGTATGGTGGAGTGGAGCCACTGAGGTTCACTCTTCTGGATTTATGTAAATGTTTGTCTGTCAGTCTTTGATTTCATGACATTCATGTCAGGCTCACAGAGGTTTGGAGACCCAAACAAAGCAGCCATTTTCAGAGCTGCTTGGTGAAGACTCTTAGAGTTATCTGGCTCTACTAAGCTCCAGAAATACTGAGAATGCTGTTGAGACTTTAACTGCACATTATTTTGAAGGTTTACAAATATTTAATATATAAAATCCAAAGTCTCTCTGTTTGTCTGCTTTTCATGAGAGAACTACTTAATGGATTTAGATCAGGTTTTTTTCTATAATTTGCTTGAATTGATTTTGTGACTTAATTCATTTCGCTATGTATCAGAGTTCGCTTGCGGTACCAATTTATTTGCTCAAATCCGAGATCCACGGAACGGGCCGAGGAAATGGGCCTTCCTCACTCACTCGCCAGCTTCGGGGTGTGTTCCTTAACTCCGCTTAGCTAGAGAACAAGAGAACAATTGAATTGAACTTTGTTTGATATTTAAAATACTAGTCCAGATAGTTCTTTACGTGTATGCCACATTGAAAACATTAATTTTAATTCAGATTGTGGATCGTGATTTTGTGTTAAAAGGATCGTACTATGATTTTTTTGGAAAGATCTCCCATCCCTAATTTGACTAATCAAGTTTTCAAATTTATGTAGGATTCATTAACCCTTTGGTAAGCTACTTGGAAAGGGGTTGTGTGCTACCGGTAGCTCAAGAGCGAAGTGTTTTAGACCCCTGCCTTAGATAATGGTGTCAAATAATTGAAAATGCTAAGTTTTTAAAGTGATTACATTTTGCTAAATTCTCAAAATTAAAGTTCCCAGAACAGTTCTTCAGAGTGATGCTATAGGGGAACCATTTTTGATTTCTAAAAGATCCATCCATGTGTGGGTTTCATAAGGAACCTTTATTTATTTAGATCTGTACAGAGCTCCAGTAAATAACCATGACGAGGTGGCAACAGGTCTCCCAAATACCAATAGGTCATGATTTTGGTGCATGCAAGTTCATATTTTCTTATTATGTTAGTGTATGGTAGCTTACCATAGATGAAACCATCCACCCATCCATTTACCAACTCCGCTACATCCTAACACAGGGTCACGGGGTTCTGCTGGAGTCAATCCCAGCCAACACAGGGTGCAAGGCAGGAAGAAACCCTGGGCAGGGTGCCAGCCCACCACAGGACAAACACACACCAAGCACACACTAGGGACAATTTAGAATCACCAATACACCTAACCTGCATGTCTTTGGACTGTGGGAGGAAACCCATGCAGACACAGGAAGAACATGCAAACTCCACACAGGGAGGACCCGGGAAGCAAACCCGGGTCTCCTTATTACAAGGCAGCAGCGCTACCACTGTGCCGCCATACATGAAACATTTCCATTTTTTTTCTACATATTACAAAGTTTTTCAAAGCACAAAGAACCCAACTTCTTATGCAAAGAACCCTCCCCAGGATGAAAAGGTGCTTTGTCAAATATTAGTTCTAAGAGGAACCACACAACCCAATGCCATTAAATAACCATCACTTTTAAGAGTGAACTTTTGCTTATAATTAGAAGAAAAGCACTTTGGATGATATCTATTGTTTGTTGTATTAAAAGGATGTCTAATTTGTATACATTATACAATATTCTATTTAATTTCTCTAAGGCTAATGTACACAGTGGTCTAGTATTGGTATTCAAGTTCATTAATATACTTCTGCAAAAAGATCTTTCAATTACTTTAGCCTGAAAAAAATGAATGACAATTCAATGCAGTTGCAATCTTCCCCTGTTACATTAGCAGCTTTAAAGATTTAAGGCTGTCACTTTCAACATTAATGCTGATTTTTGTGCTGAACTTGAGCTCTCAGAACTACTTAACCTACAGATTATTAGCAGGCTCTGACACAATTCTTAGTTCATGTTTTTCAATTAACCTTTCAGAAGGAGAATGTGGGTAATTTTGTAGTAGATTTAGATTATGAGAGTGGCTTACAGTTATCACTAAGAATAAAGATACATGGCTGTATTTTCAAAGTCCAGCGGAAAAGCTGACTCTGTTAATATTCGTTCCTTTCACTGAAAACATTTGTTGTTATTTATTAGTTGGTCATCCCTTTCAGGTTTTTATTATTACTTCCCTCCTCCAATGAAACTGAAAGGTAATGTACAGTTATTAATGAAAGGAAACTTGCTGTCTATAAAGATCCAGAGTGCAGCCTGGTAGCTTCCACTCAAGGGACCAGAATTCAGTAATAGGCATCAAGAAACTGCTAGCATATACTCCATTAACTCAGTAGCATGTGCAAATTACTGTGAAGCTGAGAAATGAATTTATTATAACTGTACAGTAGTTGTCTTCAAAAACAGTGTGACAGGCACATGAAAAATCATATACAGCTACTCTGACTTATGTAAAATCAATGGTGCTTAAATGCTTATGTTTCCTATCCATTTCCCGTAATATTTTGCTTCTACATTTGTTTTTAAGTCATTGCATGTAGTATAAGGTTAAGGGGAAGAGCTAGACTGCTAATAAATATACTCTGTTTGTGGATCACTAACACAGAGCATTCTCATACTTTATTTTTTGTATGTCATTTTGAAATATATAATTGGGGAATCAAATTAAAAAAAATTTCAAAAGTCACACAGCATATTCTTTTTAGGTTGCAAGTGTCTGGAAACTCATCCCTAAATTTAACCATTATTTAAAAAGATGACAAATCAGCTTATTTAGTAAAAATGTATTTTATATAAAACACATACAATTCTCTGTTTCCAGACAATTTGGTTTTGTATTATAATATGTTAGAAAAATCATTGGTAACAATTATATTTGTTTTTAAAAGAACCGAGTACAGGTTTGCTTATTTGTCTCAGTTTGTTGTATTTTTGAGGCACATACATGTCAGAAAAAAGTATGAGGCCTCAAAAATAAGCCCCCAAAGTAGTACAGGACCCTCACTGGGCCACCCATAAGAGGCTCACCCCAAGTCAGCTAGCCTTCCAACTGCTACCTGCAGGCTTTGGCTCACACTGGCCCAAATATGGGACCTGGCAATGAAAGTTTAAAAAACACACTTAAAATATATTAAAATGTCTTACAAAGGAAAGAAAATGATAAAACTCTGGCTTGTGAAGACTATCTAAAACAATAAATGTGTCATGATTTGTAATACTTTTGTCTGATTTTTCCTTTTTCTGTTTATTTTTGCATTCTCCTATGATGCCATTCTGTTTCCATTAGGAAGAAGCTAGTCAGAGTGTTTTTGCTTATGGTTGCTAGGCATCGCTATAGACAATGTCAGAGGTCATCATGGGGGTGACATCTGGGGTCATGGGTTATAAAGCTTATTCGCTGGGGTCACTTCCTTCTGCGAGTTTGTTTATATCAGAAGACAAAATAATTTCCAAGGTCGTTCAAATTTTTCTTAAGATTTTTTTTTATAATTAATTCTGCTCTTGTTTCTCTCAACTATAATTCTGGTTCTGATCATTTCTTTGATTTGTTAGTACTGACTTTGGATTCATTATTTGACATCCCATTTATCTCCCAGTCTTTCACAAGGCACAGCATGATCTTTGTAAAAGAAGGATTTATTAACAGAGATTTAAAAAATAGGGAAAAGTGGGAAAAATAAGGGATGGCCAAAGCTAAACAAAACCCAATACACAGTCCAACAGTCCAAGAGCAGAATCCAATGAACAGTAACACGAAAATACAAGAAAACAGAAAATACAAGAAATAACAATATTCACTTTTTAACTCCAAATGCAACATCAATGCTACACTGCACTGTGGTTCTTTTTTTTATCCACTTATAAAGAAAGAAGGAGGACCCAGCAGTAGTGACATCAGGGTGTCCCCGCCTCCTGGGGCTCCACCCATGAAACACATAAAATAGCAGCACATTTAAAGAGATAATGTTAAATCACACACAAACATAAGCAAAATGATATAAAAATATAAAAAGTAATCATTCAGAAACAGCAATAAAACAAATACACATAATTTCTAGCTTGTAAAATATCACTACTGATTTTTGTGTTTTTTCCCAATTCTAAATTTAAATATGGTATTTTGTCGTTGAAAATTTTTACAATTTAATTTATACAGTGAGGGAAAATTTAGATTCAGAGTTCAGAGCTACTTTTATCATGATTAAAGAAAAACTTTTACCTTTTAATTTAGTATTGCTTTATCTTATTTTTGTTTGCAGTCTTCAGTAAATAACTGATCATGTCACAATAGCCATGACTATCTAAAATGGTCGCTGTGACACTACAGTATGTACTATGACAGCCACGTTATTTTAGAAAAGGAAAGATTGAAATGGTCACCACATGTTTACTGGGAAAACTAACCAGGGGACACAGGAAAGGGTGAGGCCTCAAACAGTATATGTAATGATCTTGTCTGATTGCTGCATAGCAACAACACCCCAAAGTGTTAGGATTTTATTTTTTGCTATTTTGTTTTTTATTTTAAAATTGTATAATTCTAATTTTTTAATTTGTAGATTGTATAACTGTTTCCTTGTTTGTTCTCTGTTTATGGTTTATTATAATGTTTGTTAATCTACCCCAGTCCATTTCCTCACTGTTTGGACTTGGTGTGTCCATTCCAGGCTTAGTTGTATCACTTGGCACTTACCCTTTGACATCTATGGAACTGGCTAAATCCTCTCACTAACCAGTGGCGTCATTGTTACGGGGGGCAGGGGGAGTGCTTCAGGGGCTTAAGAACTCTGCCGTCCATCTCCTTCCCTGTTTTTGATCTGACATCCATGTACAACTCGTGAAAAAAAAAAAACTCATGAGGTGACAAGCTGTTTGATCTGAGAGCAAAGTATTACTCCCGTGATAACCCATGGAGGAAATGAGGCTTTTTGATCTGATCTTCATGTATACAACATTCAGAAGTGTGGGGCTAAACCCATGATAACAACTAAAACTAATGATGCACCTGCCACTAACCAACCATCTTGGTTTACTATTGAATCCAAAATTGTCTCCCTGAAGTCCTTCTGTGTTCTTCCCTTCACTTCCCCCTGAAATGCCTGCAACCATGGACGATGCACTCTCCTAGGACTTCTTGTAGTTAATGAACTGAGATGAACTAGGTCATGTGAGGAGGCAACAACATGTTTAGGTGCAAAAGTGCAAAGAAGTTCATATTTATTATAAAAAAGCATCCAAGTGCAGTCATTGAATTCTTCAATAAATCAATCTATCTCTTGAAACAATGTAAAGGAGTGTTCAATAAAAAGTTAAAACAAAATTCAAAGAATATCAATCTTTCTTTGTAAAGATCCTCACTGGCAAACCTCTTGTCACTTCTGCTATCTGTAATCCTAAGCAAACTCGACACTCCCCAGAACACAATCTCCTTGGCTCTCTTTCCCTGCCACCTCTGAGATATAATAAGCTCAGCTCTCCCTCTCTTACCACCTCCATCATTGATTGGCACAGAGTCCATATGAGCTCCCAATCTCCCTGGCTCCTTCCATTTCTCCAATGTGATGCACTTTCCTCCCCATACACTCAAAGGTGTCTGCTACAGCCATCCAAGAATTCTTTTGCACTCTCCAGATCTCTCTCTTTTTGGCTCATTTCAGAATGGATTCCCTGTATACCAACATAACCCCTTATCCCATTACTGCTTCTTTATTCTGTAGTGTAAGCACTACGCTACTTGCCATACAGCACTGCTAATGGGAGGGGCCTGAGCTGAACTCTCAATTGCACATTTATACTTAATTAGCCACTTTGCTCATTAAGTGCCATGTGACCATTGTTCTTCCCGCGCTCACTTCACATACACTACCATCCTGAGTGGCACCTTTTGGTAAAAAATAAACTGAACCTGTCATTTGTAGCAGCTCCATGACAAGAAGTGTCACATTCCCTACTTTTAGTCCCTTAGTGTTACACACTCTCCAGATGTTCCTTGGTATTTCTGTAGTTTGGCCCAACATAAATCCTATGTTTAAAAATATATATAATATATGAAAATGTATCACAAGTGTATATACTAAATATATATATATATATGTATGTATATGTGTATATATATATATATGTATATATGTACAGTATATATATGTATATATATATATGTATGTATATATATATATATATATATATATATGTATGTGTGTGTATATATATATATATATATATATATATATATATATATATATATATATATATATATAATCTATAACAGAATGATTTATTATACTTAAGAAAAAGGATTGAAATTACCTCAAGGCTAAAATCAAACTAAATGTATGAGGTCTCTGCCTTGTCTTAGAGAAGCTACCAATGTCATTTTCCACGGTTAGAATGAGGTAAATGAGTAACAAACACCCTTCCAGAAAGCGAAGATACACTGATGGGAAAACCCATACACACCTCATGTGCAATTTAATGTAAGGAATCTTCTAGACTACTTTTATTTTCAGTCTGGCAAAATGGCCTTCCTTCCTCTGCCTCATTCTCTCGTGGAAATCCATATGTAACGATTATCAACATACTCAGTTTAAAGTTGTTCATTGCCTGTACTTCACCCTTCATACTTTATTGCTGTGCACTTGACAACTACTCCCCTCTGTCATTTGTGTTACTTAAATATCCCGATACTTTTCTTAATATGTTTTGCAATTCTCCTCCAGCTGTTGTTTTTTGTTGTGTGATGTCTCCAACGTCCTGTTTTCTGTTTTCTCTGTTAACATTCCCTTTCTCCGTCTTACATTTCTACTAATGGACATCTCTTACCCTGACTTTTATCCAGCAGAGATTACTTTGTTAGGGTACAGTTACTAAAAAAAATTAGTTATATCTTGTTGTTAGAAACTTCCTGATTCTCACTCTAAGAACTTCTCAAAATCCTTGTTCTTTGATCTAATCTTACTTGATCTTTCGCAGCGTGGAACAACACATTACTAGGTTTCTATTTAGAGAAGTGGCAAGCTGCAGCATGTTTGTGAGGGGCTGCTTGACTGGTGATGGGCACCATGGCCTTATTCTTGATCCCAGTTCTACCTGTTTCTTGCTCCTGTCTGTGTTTGTTGTGAATCTCTCAGCTCAGTTTACACAGACAGCTTTATTTATAAATCCTTAAGGGTTTTCTATTACAGAGCAGTCTTTGGTGGAATTAGTAGGGGGGGATGTTATCAGCATTTGCTTTTATATCTGATAGGTTTCTGATCATCTTATTCCGATTATTGTCTATCTTACTGAGCTTTTATAAAAAAATTTGAACACAAAAATGTTATAGCATAATTTGATTATATTCCTTCCTTACACCATTATGTCAGATATTGTTTGTGAACAGCAGATTTTGCCACTTGCCATATTGTTCACAGCTCTTTAAATTCTACTGGTGATTTTGTGAAAATCACTTGGCCAGGATGGATCTTATAAAGATCCAGAATTTTAAATGATATATGTAGTGTATACCTTAAATGTTCAGTTCAGCTATATATTTATCCCTTCCCCTTCTTTATCTCTGGCTATCTGATTGACTCTTGGTTCTTTGCCTGCCTGCAGCAGCTTTTCTGCTTAATTTTGTTTGCTTTAATAACTTAATTTGCATATCTATTGCTCAGCTCAGATTGACTATGTGTTGGTGGGTAGTTCCTGGAATGTTTAAAATTTGCATTACTTCTATTAATTCTGGATAAAGAAAGCTAAAGAGAACTAATGAAGCCGTGTCCTTAGCTATTTGGAGTGCTCTGTATTCAGAACACCTAGCGAACCAAAGTTCTAATTTGCAAATGAAGTTTGTTCATTTCCAATTTAATAGCTTTAGTTTTGGAGTTATCTCACTTTCTAATCTATGCACTAAACTTTTTTGAGGAGATCAAGCATTAGACCAAACTACAGTATGCAGCAGAAATGGCCTTTATTACAATCTAGTCTAAAATTCTCCAAAGACTTATATTTTAAATTAGGTGCCTTTTGACACAAGTGACTAAGGATGAGAGTATTAGTCTAGATCAAGCTCAGTGTCTTTAAAAATGTGAGTACAATAATGAATGGAGGAAAAGAAAGTGAACATCATGTGAACAGAGAAGAGAGATTCTGTATTGGGTGGGGTGGAGTGGTGGCTCTGAGGCTAAGGATCTGTGCTGGTATCCAGAAGGTTGCCAGTTCGAATCCCCATCACTGCCAAAAGAGATCTTACTCTGCTGGGCCCTTGAGCAAGACCCTTAACCTGTAATTGTTCCAGGGGCACTGTACAATGGCTGACTCTGCGCTTTGACCCCAAGGGGTATGCAAAAACTAACAAATTCCTAATACAAGAAATTGTATACAGCAAAATAAAAAACAAAAAAAAAAACAACAATATATCCAAGAACCTGATAGATCATTTACATTCAACTTTTAAAATTACAATTACAAAGTTATTTTTTGTATAGCGCTCTTCACTGAGTGCAGGTGCAGAACGCTGTCAATAATTCTCAATTAAAATACGAGTATAGATTAAACTAATTACTTAATACAGAACTAGTACGCAAATAAATAAAGATTGTTTTAAAACACACAGACAACTTCTATAATGAAGTCTACGCTTGCCATCCAATCTGATGTGAGAATCTTTCCATATGATGATTCCAATGCTCCTTTATCCAAGATGACTTCTCCATACGCAAGAGAACAGCCTGGCAGTAGAGCAATGGCACCAAGTGCCACATCCAGATACTGTGAAGAGAAACAGAACAGAGAAGGGTTAGTAATGGTTTAAAAATACTGTCATACTTTAATTTCTGTACAAACGACTAATAAACAGAAATACAGTATGCACCACTAATCAGCAGCTCTAGTCAGGGTATGCTGGACTAAGGCTGTGAGTCTTCAGCCAGGATTTAAAAGCTGAGACAGAAGGGCCATTTCTTATATTAGCAGGCAGGTCATTTCACAGTTTTGGGGCCCTGTAGATAAAATCTTGAGCTCCAACTTTATTTTCATTAATCATTGGAATCTTAAATAGATTGGCAGCTTGAGAGCTCAATGTCTGCTGTGGTTTGCAGGTAATGATTAGTTAAGATAAGTAAGCAGAGCCTTTGCCTTTTAAGCCTTTATAAATTAAGAGCAGGATTTTGAAATCGGACCTAAGCTTAACTGTAAGCCCGTGTAAGAACCTGAAAACTGGAGTTACGTGTTTATACTTGGTTTTTTTTATACTTTTTACAGCAGAATTTTGAATTAAATGAAAGCAGCTTAAAGAATGATTAGAATAGCCAGTGAATAACACATTGCAGTGGTCAGTCCCTCTACAAATAAGTGCATGAATTTATTTCTCAGTATCTTGCATGTTTAGAAAATGTCTTAATCGTCCAACATTTTTTAAGATGGAGAAAACATGTTTTGGATAGTTTTGTAATGAATGTTTTAAATGACATTCTAATGTCAAAGATAGCACCCTAAATTTTGTGTTGATTCAGTAAAACTAATGGTGATTCCAACTAGGTTAACAAGTGACAGAATGTTGTTGTAGTCCCACCAATAACTAAAATTCCTCGTCCATCTACACTTTTAACTTACTGACACAATTAATTAAGGACAACATCAGAGTAACACCATTTAATCTAAAAGAAAGTTTTAACTGGGTGTCATCTATGTGTGAGTGAAAATGAATGTTATGTTTTCTAATGATAGTTCTCAGTGGAAGCATGTTAAGTGAAAACAGTAAAGGTCCCAGCACTGAGCCCCGCAGGACGCCATATTTAACGTCTGACTATAATGAATGAGTACTATCAATACATTTCTGTACGTACTGGTAATGATTTGATAAATATGAACTAAACCAGGCAATCACACTTTCTATGAACGTAATGTAATTTCCCAGCCTGTGTAGTAAAATAGAATAGTCAATGGTGTCAAAACAAAAATATATACAGTAAGTTCAAGCAACCACTCTCAAGGTAAAATTGAAACAGTAAGCCAACTCCTAGCTGAAGTCGAAAAGAACATTCCTCTGTTTTAAGATAGACAAATTTGCAAGTTCGCAAATGCTTTTCAATAGGAACTATAGAAACCGTAACTCTTTGTATAACACAATCTGAGATATCTGAATGAAAATTGAATTTCATTGAAGAATACATGTGTCACTTATCAACAAAACTGGTCCATGAGGGCCCAAGTTGCTTCATGTGGACAGACAGGTGGAAGGACAGAAAGACAGACATGGGCTTTCACAGTAGATGCTTCATGCTTTATATGGAAACACACCAAATAAGTGTAGAAAACAAAGGAGAAGAAGTTGTGTCTCACTGATGGATTTTTAAGTTTGTTCCATAGATGCAAATTGCCAAAATGTTTTGATTTGTTTATTTTAGTCAGACAAGCATCAGTTCTTAAAAGATTATCCTAACATCAATAGCATCCAAATCTGCAAATCATTAGCTAAAGTTGAAAAAGGAAACAAAATGTAACTGTTTTTTTTTTTTTTATAATATTAACTTGCAAAATGGTTATATTTAGACATCTATGAGCGTATGACTCTGTGGTTCCGAAGAAGGTTATAGATGCGTCTACAGTAGTTTCATGTATGCCAGTGCTGGAATGTTGCGCACCAGAGAGATTTCATGTCTATATGACAAGTATTATACAAATTGTCCACAAACATCATTAAAACATATAATTTTTTTACGACTGCATCTGAGCAATACTTGTGTTTTCTTATTTCAGAAGAAAACATACCGCTGAAGGGCAAAAAGCAAAACAATTTTCATAAATACAGTTAAAAAGAACAAATAAGTCAAGGCAGTAATGACGATGTTAACAGAATAACCTTATTGTTTAGTGAAAGCAGAAAATGGAATATTACTTCTCTACTTTCATAGAGCCAATTTTGTTAACCTTTTTGGAAAATGACTTCAACGGAAATTAATGTTACATAATACCTTGGGGAGTCTGAAAGGCTTACCATTAACATCACTAGAGTCAGGTTCACCAGTCACAGGAGACACCTGAAGAAGTTGCTGCGGTGCAGTTACAACTAGCTGCTCACTGAAGGAAACTTCAACAATTACAACTGAGGAAATGCTCGTTGTACTTGGACATTCCATCATTTTAACGTGTATCAGCTTTAACAACTAGGTGGTAATAAACAGAATGATATGCAATTCATCACACATTTCCATATTTTCTTCTCGTCAGCTGTTCACATCCCGTTTGAGACCAGCCCAATCACAAGATTCAAATTCACTTCAAATGCACAAATACCTTTCATAATGATCTCCGACATCATTCTCGGAATGACGGTCAGATTTTACTTCATAGATTGTTGTTACAAAACAGAAACATCTTCTGCATTTGGATGCAGTGCATATAAGCATTTTCATCCCCTTGGAAGTTCACATTTTATTCTTATGCAACAATGAATCCCAGTGGATTTAATTTGGCTTTTTTGACACTGAACACCAGAAAAAGACTAATGACAAAGTGAAAACAGATTTCTGCAAAATGGTCTAAATTAATTACAAATGTAAAACACAAAGTATTTGTGTAAGTATTCACCCCTTCCGTTAATATTTAGCTGATGCTTCTTTTGCAGCCAAGACTCTGGACCCCTTAGAAGTTGTAGTGAAGGAGAGAATTAAAACAAAACTGAGTGCCATTATAAACAATGCTGCACATCCTTTCTCTGACACACTAACACTGAGGACTTTCAGACAACAAGTTATTCAGCAGATGTCTGTCAAGAAACGTTACTTGGGGTCCTTTATTCCAACAGCAATATGCCTGCTTAATGCTTCACTATGACTGTCAAGTCAGAAGTTTTCTTTCATTTTAATTTCCCTCCATTTTAGCCATTCTGGTGTGTGTTCAGACCATTGTGTGTGTATTGTGGTAATAATCAAGCCTTGACACAATGAAGTGGTTTGGGGCAGCCTCCCGTATAATTGAGAATTGGCTGCTGATTTCAAAAATGGTTGATGCAAAGGTCTTTACAGACAAGAGTCCACAACAGACCTGAGCAGGTTAGAAAACATGGCAGATATATATTTGAAAGGCAGGAAGTGGAGGGATCTTGGAACCGGAACTGGAAATGAGGTCATCGGGCTGCGACTTCTTGGTATGTGGAAATTACATCATTAGCAGGTTTGTTCTTCTGTTGGACTGGAAGTGATTTCTTCTTGGGTATAACCGGAAGTGACATCAATCTGAGAGTCAGGTGGAATTTTTTAAACTTTAATAAAGACAAGACATAATTATTGTTGAAAGTTTAACTGGGGAATGCAGACCAGAGTATGCTGGAGAAATGTTGGGGTACCTGTCGGGTCACCTCTTTTATTAAACAAAATGAAAATGACAGCAACTTGGGCACACAGACAGAAAATAAATGGGTTTCTGTCAATGGATTATCTGAGCTCTGTCCTCCTTGATGCCTGGTCAAGATACTGTATGAATCCGGGTTCCAGAAATGGCATGGTTTTATGGGATCTGTACCAGAAGGGAAGTATTATTCTCAGGAATTGTGGCAGGAGCTAGGCTTCCCCTTTGGATGGTTATTTAATGTAAAAGAGAAGATACCGTTATCACCAGCACCCCATATCATCTCAGCCTGGAAGGTGATCCCCAGGTACACATGAGTGACAATAGGCAATTTTAAGATTGATATTATTGGTTGCCCCATCACTCCTTCCTCAGATGTCAAGAAACATGAGGTTGGGTTAGTTTCCAGTTTGTCATTTGAGCCTCAGGTTAAGAATATTTCCAGATGTGATTTCTTGCAGCTGAAGAACATTTCACAAATCAGATCTTCTGTCACTGATCATGCCACTCAAATACTTATTCACGCTTTTGTTACCTCTCAACTTGACTATTATAATTATGTACTCTTTGGTGCTTCAGGCAAATTGTTAAATTGATTACAACATGTACAGAATACTACAGCCAGAATATTAATGCACACTAAACCCTGGAAACACATCACCACATTACTGGTTTCCTTGCAGTGGCTGCCAGTTAAATATCAGATCTCTTACATGATAAAATGTAAGCCTTATCCAATCAATATTTCAAACATGTTAAAATATTATACACTCTGTCCCAATTTAAGGTCAACTGATGTTGACCTTCTTGATGTCCCGCACACTAAATACAAATCTCTGGGTGATCAAGCATTTAGTTTTGCAGTGTCCAGATGATGGAAATCCCAGCCTTTGTATCTTACACAGTCTTCCTCAGTTGCTGCTTTTAAAGCCAAATCTAAAGACATGTCTTTTTAGAAAAGCTTTCATGTGCTGAGTATATTTTGTAATTATTGACTGCCATATTCATGTGTTTTTAATTTTGATTCTCTTATTTTTATTTTTTTGTTTAAATGTATTTATTAGAACATTTGAACAATCTGGATGAGAACAGGCAATTCAGCCTTATCCACTTAATGCTTTTAAAATAACATCAAGTTGAGTTTTGAAAGATCCTAAAGTCTTCCTGTCTACCACACTACTTGGTAGCTTATTCCATGTGTCTCTAGTACTCTGTGTAAAGAAAAACTTCCAAATTGTGTGAAATTTACCCTTAAAATATTTCCAGCTTTGTCCCCGTGATCTTGGTGAACTCATTTTAAATTAACAGTCTTAATATACTGTACTAATTCCCTTCATATTATATCTCCTCATAACCTCTGTGACGAAATAACGTAGACAAAAATGCTCATAAAGTGTTGGGGAATTTCCTGTATATTGCTTGCAGCAAAAATGGTCAATTTGTTGAAATAAAGTATACAGTAGACAACGTTTGATGATGAGAGGTGGCTATTTATACAAGAAAATGGCATTCCAGACATGATTACAAAGGAAATGATGTAATTGTGGGCGGACCGGAAATGGCGTTATCATCGGAGGCCGGAAGTGGCGTCATCAGAGTTGGACCTAAAGTGACATCATCATTGGAGGCTGGAAGTGACATCATCAAGACTGGACCGGGAGTTCAAGACTGAGCCGGAAGTGACATCTGGAATGAGGAAGTGGAAAAGCCATTTTCTGGGATGTGGGTTATTGTATGAAAGTTTGGATTATTGGTCTTCTTTGTTTCTAAAATATCAGAAAGAGAGGCATCGGTACCATAAATCAACCCCCCATCTGTTGATAAATCGCTCACCTCTGGGTTTGTTGGCTGCCTCCTAAGTGCACGTGTGTGACACCTCCTTTTGTTTAAACTGGAGAGGCACCCCTGTAGCCCTGGAATCAGCCTAGTCGCTCTTCTCTGGACCTTTTCAAGGGCTGCTATGTCCTTTTTGTATCCCGGAGAAACCTGCACACAATACTCCAGATGAGGCCTCACCAGTGCGTTATAAAGCTTGAGCAGAACCTCCTTGGACGTGTACTCTACACATCAAGGCGCTATATAACCTAACAATATGCTAGTCCTCTTATTGGATTCTGAACACTATCTGATAGTTGATAGTGTCAAGTCCACTAAAATGCTTAAATCCTTCATATATGGTGTACTTTCAAGTTTCAGACCTCCCACGGTGTACTCAAACTTCACATTTTTACTTCCTACATGTAATACTTTACATTTACTGACATTAAATTTCATCTGAAACAAATCTGCCCAAGCCTGTATGTTGATGAAGGCCCTCTGTAATGATTTAACAGATTTCAGAATATCTGACAATCCACCTATATTGGCATCATCTGCAAACATAATCAGCTTGTTGCTTATTTTCCTCTCCAAATCATTTATATATCTATACTAATAAAAGGCAAAGCCCTCACTCACTCACTCACTCACTCACTCACTCACTGACTCACTCACTCACTCACTCACTGACTCATCACTAATTCTCCAACTTCCCGTGTGGGTGGAAGGCTGAAATTTGGCAGGTTGATTCCTTACAGCTTCCTTACAAAAGTTGGACAGGTTTTATATCGAAATTCTACGCGTAATGGTCATAACTGGAAGCAGTTTTTCTCCATTTACTGTAATGGAGATGAGCTTCAACGCCGTGGGGGCGGAGTTTCGTGTGACATCATCACGCCTCCCACGTAATCACGCAGTACATAGAAAACCAGGAAGACCTCAAAAAGCGCTGAAGAAAACATGAATTATATAATTGAGAAGGCAGCGAAACAATAAGAAGCGAGCGAGTGACATATACAACCATATTCATGAGTTCTGCTACTTCGGAAACAAAGCACGATGTAAACCTACACTTTAAATTAAGTTCATAGACAGGCTGCAGCTGGCGATTGTAATTTAGTGCCTGCCCATATAAGGCCGTCCGTCAGCGGCAATCCAATAGCAAACTCCCACTAAATATTCACGGGTGAAGGACTGTGTTTATGGAGAGGAAGATGAGATGGTCAGGGTGGTGTTTGACACAAACTCAGCGAAACTGCGAGAGAAAGTTTTAAGTGCCAGGACTAAGGTAACATTAAATACAGCCACGGACATAGCACGAGATGGCACCAGCACAGCTGGGAACCTTCGATGCATGTACACCGAGCGCTCACGTGAACTGGCGCGAGTGCACAGATAAAAGGCAACAGTTCCAAAGAGCTGAACAAAACCGAATTACACAATTGAAAAGGCAGCAAAAATATGAAGCGCCTGATAAGCATATTCATAAATCCAGCTACTGCGGAAACAAAGCACACGGTGGAAAAAGTCAATGTCCCGCTAAAGGAAGACAGTGTAAAAAAACCGTGCATGCAGTGTGTCAGGTCTCAGATAAAGAAGAAGACGAGCTGTTTATTGATGCAGTAAGAAACGAATCGATGAAAGAAACCTGTCATCTTTACAACGATTGACAAACACGGAATGTAACTTGAACACAACACATCCTACAAATACGAACCTGATTGAAAGAAATAATGATAATCAAATCCTTGATGACAGCAACACTCAGTAACACTCACAAAACAAATACTGTATATTGACAGTCATGTTACGTTATTTTTAAAATGTTCCCTTTTCTTTTTCTAGCTTTTTAACACACTACTTTTCCGCTGCGATACGCGGGTATATATATATATGTATATATATATATTCCGATCTACATACTCGAATAATGGATACTTTATTCGCCATCAATGATTGTTTTGGTAAAGCCATACTCAGTGTATTCATTAGATGAACGGTAAAAAAGTAAGAGCGAGGGGAGGATGCAGGCTGTAGTGCGCGTCAACTCTATCTGAATTGCGCGATCACATTTCAAAAAATATATCTTTTCAAGTTCTATTTAGTCCATATTTGTCAAAATCAAGGGCCACGCACGGCGTGTAATTATATCCGGCCCGCGAGATCATTTTATATACTGTATTATTGTTATTAATGGCCCAGGTATATGAAGCGCTGGTAACACAATAAACTACAGATCCCATAATGCAGCGCTTCAGCTGCCTTGCCGAACACTTATTGCGAAGCTAGCTCACGCGATGCTGGAGAGAAAAGTTCATTCTGAAAATAGAGCCTTTAAAAAGCGATGGGAGGCTGAGTATATGTTTACTGAACCCGTGTGTCTCATTTGTGGAGCTAATGTGGCTGTAATTACAGAATTTAATCTAAGACGGCACTATGAGACAAAACATCAGGGTAACCTGAATGCAATGCAGAAGATACAGAAAGCAGAATAATTAAATAAGAATCTGACACTTCAGCGGACGTTTTTACCCGTGCACAATCACAAAGTGATTTCAAGTGAAGCTGCTTTTATGAGAGACACAAATGCACCAGTGCAACTTTCCCCTCTTTCCCTGTTGCCAAGTAATGTTAAACCAAGTCGTCACTACGGTGTTCCCAAATACGCACTTTGCTGATAAACTGAGCGCACTGAGTTTGCACGGCGCTTTGGTGACTTTGAAGAACAAAAAAAGTCCGTCTACATGCGGCTCGAACCTTGTGCATGTTTGGTAGCACATATCTGTGTGAGAAGCTCTTCTCAGTGATAAAGACTAACAAAACAGCACACAGGAGTCGCCTCACTGATGAGCACCTGCAATCCATCCTGAGAATCTCCACAACACAGAACCTCACAGCAAACAGAAACGAACCTGTGGCCAAAAAGATGCCAGGCGTCCAGCTCTAAAATGACATATGAGCAAAGACAACTGAATGATTTGATTTGTTATTGCTGAAAGGAACACATTTTATTTATATTTCCAGGTTTTGTTATGCAGCATGTTCATATTTGAATTTGTATAATTTTGACAGGATATATTTTTATGGAGAGCAAAATCTTTTGGGATATTTAAAATCTAAGTTTATTTTTATATAAAATTACATAAGAGTAAAGAAATTTGAATGTTTGTTCTTTTAACGTTTACTTTATTTCTAACTTGTATAATTTAGACAGGATATATTTTTATGGAGAGCAAAATATTATAAGTTGTTTAAGGTTTGAGTTGATTTATTCAGGAATAATATTCCTGTCTGTTTTTACCATTCCTACCAAAGATATTTCTGTCGACTAAATAAAAATTCCTTCTATTTAAAATTTAAATAGAACTTGAACAAATACGATAGTTCATAATATCCACGCAGACTTGCACGTAAGAGCGGAGTTATCCATTTTAACAAGCAGCGTATTGCACTGATACGAAATAGCTGTGTGTGTATATATGTAGATATGTATGTATATGTATATATATGTTTATATATGTGTGTGTATGTATATGTATGTGTATATATGTAGATATATATATGTATGTATATATGTGTATATGTATAGATATGTATATATATATGTTTATGTGTGTGTGTGTAAATATATATATATGACAACAACACTCATCACTCACAACAGTGACAAAACAATTACATTGACAATCATGTTACGTTATTTTCAAAATGTTTCCTTTTCTTTTTCATTGCTTCTTTAACACACTACTTCTCCGCTGCGAAGCGCGGGTATTTTGCTAGTATTATATATATTAAAAAGAGCAGTGGCGCCTGCACTGACCTCTGCTGGACACCACTCTTAGCATTAGTCAATTCTGATGAGGTTCCTCACACCATCACGCTTTCCTTCCTGTGTCTGAGCCAATTTTGCACTCATCTACAAGCAACAGTTCTTGTTATATTTACTTGAGTGTCATGAAAGGAGCTTATGAATAAAATGCATTATTATTATTATAAAACTCAATTATTAATCAATCACAACAACATAAATCCATTAACATTATAGATAATATATAGTTAGAAGAAAACAAAAAATCAAATCACCAGTATTACTAAAGAAATTGAATCACAGTAGGGTGTACAGCCAGTTATAAAAGACAAAGTTACTGTTCTGATGATAACTTTGGCCAACTGGCTGCTGCCCTCCCCATCCTGGGCATTCTATGATAAAATCAGCTAAATCATAGATTAATTCCTCTCTCTGTCCTTTGTCCTCTTTCCATTTTCACTAATGCCTTGTAATTACTTTATAATCGTACAATTAGTTATGAGCCTATCTTGATTAAAATACGCTTACTATACATAGGGAATACCTACTGGAACATCTTGAAGAAAAGTGCTGAAATGCAGCTCTACAGCCTAATGATGAGCAAGACAAGAAAAAGCTGAGCCCAAAATAACAGGTTTTGTGCTGATTTGTTGATTTAAAACTTTTTTTTTTATTTCTTTCAAGCGAATATTGTTCAGATTTGTTAAACTGTTTCTTATCAATGTTACTCCAAGCCCTAATTTGCTTTTATGAAATGAGCCTGTGCTGTAAAATATTTCATTTTTGTGCACTGTGTAAACCTGTGCCAAATTGTCAGTACTCATGTTTCAATGCAGAGCATTGATAGAGAAAGTCACAGCTGCAGAGTAGTAAAAGGTCCCTCTGTCTGCTAACTGTTTGGCATAATGATGAATGCATTAACTGAAACTGTCAACTGTTTTGCCAGAATGTTTTCATTTATGACAATCCCTGTCATTTGCAAATTGGATTTTAAAGAAATAACAATTATCTAAAGCTTCACCATACAAAAACGCATACAATCTGTAAAAATGTAGAAATCAGAAATAGCACACTTGAATTTCTGGAGAATGGTCAATAGGAAATTTAAAAAAGTACTGTATATATATTGTGCAGAACAGGGGCCATACAACTCCCCAAACCCAGACACAGACAGGCACAGAGACACTAGTCCAAAGCAACACACGATTTTATTTAAGTTAGGCAGTGCCCCCCCACTACAAAACACAGTACATCAAGCACACAAACCATAATGTTCTCTCGTTCTCTGCCGCCTCCACTCCTCTCCCAGAAAATCTTTATTTTCCACCTCCTGACTCTGGATCCCAGAATGGAGTGATGTGGCTTTTTTTATTGAGCACCTGGGAGTGCTCCAGGTGGTTCATCAGGATTACCTGGAATCATTCCCAGGTGAGGTGGAAGTCCATGATAGGTCTCTGCAGCTCCCCCTGGTGGCCCTCACGGAATCCAGCAGGGTTGCACCATATATATATAAAATACTGTATAACCCTTTGGATAGATAGATAAATAGATAGATAGGAGAGGCACTATATAATAACTAGCCAACCCGCGGCGTACCATATGCCGCATAATCAGGCCGGTTTTTTAATAATTTTTAAGCACTGGGAGAAAATTAACATTTGAAAAATCGGTAATGTAATAAATCAGCAAGAAAAGCAACATTGTAACAATGCACAGAACGAACCAACACACAATCGTCTGTGACTGAAAACTGGCGGACTGCAATCGGAAGAATGATCAATTGTCCAGGGCGGAGGTCATGGTGATGTGCTTTCGCAGTGGCAGCATCCATAAGTCCCCTGTATTGCTCTACACGCAAATCTTGTTGATGTGAGCGAAGGTAATGTAGAAGCGCGCCTTCTGTTCTGACATATGCGTCAACGATGTATTGCTGGAACAGTTTGCCACTGGAATGCAAGACACTAAATGAAGATCTCATGGCAAGCCTGAAAGCATAAAATTGGAGCTGTGTGACTTGCGTTCTTTTCGCGCTTTGCTTTTTCTCAACATGGGTTAATTGTATGTGCCAGCCTGGATCTCCGTAAGGGAATAGCAGTGAATAAACTATGGGGTCACAGTTCATATTGAGAACAGAGATACGCTTGCAAGCATCTCCCCTTGGAGTTCTCCTCGCATTGTGCAGGAGGTTCCCCGTCTTCACCTACAAACATAGCTGCAACATCAGTTTGACGGGACGGGGCGTTATACCTTCTCATATCCAGACCTGGATTTTCCATGAACACCATTTGTACAGCAGTAACAGGGTTACCGTGAGTGATAATGTCATGCATTTGCATGTAAGACTTTGCGAAGGGATTAAACTGTCATATCATGTTGTCTAGTTGAAGCAACAAAATATCACTGCAAGCGCAATTACATTGATTTTGCAAACGGTGACTGGTAGCCTCAGCAGAATCGAAGATATATAGCTGACCGTATTGTGGTGACGTGTCAGGATTGTTATATAAAGGAGAGACCTGGTCATAAATTTGACCGTGGATTCTGAAAGCATACGGTCCTTGTCCAGATGGTTGAGCGATGTGTGCGCCCATTGACACGAAAGCTAAAGCAGAGTTGTATTCCCTGATATGATCACAGTAATTTCAGGACAGCGGGTTCTTGCCAGTTAAGACGTCTTCTAATAAAAGAGGGGGTTTGGATAGCAGTGGCAAAGACACCTTGCCGGCATGACAGCACTTAGTGTAATGTCTGGATTTGTTGACCTCTGCTGGCCAATGAAGAGCACTGCAAGAAGCACATAGTGCGGTAGGAAGGCCAATGTTATGTTCTTGGACGTGAAAGGCGGTATCTTCTTGAATAGCTGCAGAAAAGTGAATGTGATGTTTGTACATGAACGATTTAGTGCTGTGTTGACACTGAAGGGAATTGGAATGAGTTGTGTCGAAGCATTGCTGGCAATGTTCACATTGCATAATTCATTCAGTGGAGTGTGTTTTTAAATGCATGTTGAGAAATCTCTGCACTCGGAACGTTTTTAAACAAATCGTGCATTCAAAGATCTGTTTGGAATGCGTTTGCTCAGTGGAGTGTGTGTTTAAATGTGCTTTGAGATATTTCTGGCGTGTGAAGATTTTGGAGCAGTGTTGACACTGAAAAGAATTCATCAGGGAATGTGTTTTGAGATGGTTAGTAAGGTATCTCCGTGCGTGAAAGTGTTTTTAGCAAATTTTGCATACAAATCTTTGTGTTGAATGGATCTGCATATGGTTGTGGAGATCCATCTCACCCGTGAAGTCCTCAGTACAAAATGTGCAATTGAAGGTGAGAGTGGAATGAGTTTGTAAGTGTTTATTGAGAGTGAGTGCGAGTTGTCTCAAAGCATTGTTAATGTTCACATTGCATCATTCGGTTAGTGTTGTGTTTTTTCAAATGTACGTTCAGATATCTGTGCACTCTGAAGCTTTTGGAACAAAAGGTGCATTGAAAGTCCTGTGTGGAATGCGTGTGTTCAGAGGAGGGTGTCTTTAAATGATTTTCAGGAAGAGGAGAGTGGGCAGGTGACGTCATATTAGTGTGGCGAGCAAGTGAGTGTGCACGCTGTGTGCACATACCGACAGAGTCAAAAGATGTCACCAGAAGGTAATCACATGGGTATTTGAGAGGCATGAGAACCTCGTAATGCCCATGATCCAAAGGACCGCTAAAGAGCAGGGATATGAAGAGACGCTGCGCCGGATTGTAAACTCGAGGAGAGGCATTAGGACGTTCTTTTAAGTAAATGCTGATAGTAGCTGGAAGGATTTGGGACATTGCCACAATTTCTGTCTCGCCACCATAGACTCCGGACGTATTCATGTAATCAGCGTATTGTTGAGCAGACTGTATAACAATGCCTCTGTGACTAAGAACAACGGACACCACATCACCGAAGTTATCCCAATGTTGGCAAACAAAGCTAACAGCCATGTTACGAAGTTTGAGAGCAACAGTTTCGTCAATGACATTTCTCCAAAAAAACCTGACTGATAGAAATAAACAGTTACCTGAAGCAAGAAATTTGTATAATATTGAAAGAAGTGTTGTTTCCATGAAATGCATTTGAAGCGGAAGCCATGGAGGGCAAAAGAATAGTCAACATGGCTCACATTTGGGTTTGGACTGCAGCACAGACCAAATGGAGTGAGTATGTGTTTGATTAGCTGTTTGATTTGGCGGGCAGTGGTCTGAGGTGCGTTCCTGAGCACATGGGAGGAGGGGTAGAATTTCTGGGCGGAGCTTTGTTGTTCCTTTCGCATGGTTTTTTATGGTAGACGCGGTCGGGTGTCGAAACCGAAAAGAATAATGAAAAGTCAACGTGGCTTAGACGTGCATGTGGACTTCTAGCACAGATGAAAGGGGCGAACTGGGTGGTCGGTGAGTTTTTGCGTCCGGGCACATGGGCAGGCAGTGTGAATGCCTAGAGAGCAAGGGTAGATGCAGACCGGTGAAAAAGAAGTGTTGGTGGGCAGAGAAACATGTTCCGTATTTCTGCAGGAGCATCTAAGAAGAGGCATGTTTGTCGCGGATGCGAATTGCTGTATGTAGCGTGTAAAACAGTTTGCTATGGTGCATGCGGTTGTGCGTCATAACCGAAAACTCGGTTTTTAAAGACTGCTTACTTCATTGTGTTTTAACCTCAGTTGTAAAGGATTGTTTTAAAGATCCTATGGGATACCCCTCGCAAACTGTTTTACACGCTGCATATGGCGATTTACCTCTGCGAGAAACATGCCTCTATGAACAGTCAACGCGCAGGTGCATGTGGCCTCTACGACAGACGAATATAAATGACGCTGTTTCTTCTGTGTCGTCGCGTCCGAGTTGGTGGGTGTGGCTCTGCGAGTTGTCGTCGTATCCAATGGTCTTGGAGTTGGTGGGCGTGGTTCCATCCTGCGTGCGCCATAGGTGTCTTACTTGTCGGCGGCTCAGTGAATCCATGCCCCTTCCGGCGTGCTTTCCATGGTTGTCTTGCCTTAAAGAATTATATATATATAGATAATGATAGATAGATACATTAGAAAACTCTAGATGAGAACAGGCCCAACAAAGCTCGCCAGTCCTATCCACATATTTCTTCCAAAAAAACATCAAGTCGAGTTTTGAAAGTCCCTAAAGTCTTACGTTCTACAACACTACTTGGTAGCTTATTCCAAGTGTCTATCGTTCTTTGTGTAATGAAAAACTTCCTAACGTTTGTGCGAAAGTGTCCCCGTGTTCTTAATGAACTCCTTTTAAAATAACAGTCTCGATCCACTGGACTAATTCCCTTCATAATTTTAAACACTTCAATAATGTCACCTTTTAATCTTCTTTAGCTTAAACTGTATTGGCTAGATCTTTTAATCTTTCCTCATAATTCACCCCCTGTAGCCCCTGAATCAGCCTATTCGCCCTTCTCTGGACTTTTTCTAGCTCTGCTATGTCCTTTTTGTAGCCTGGAGACCAAAATCTGCACACAGTACTCCAGATGAGGCCTCACCAGTGCGTTATAAAAGTTGGGCAGAACCTCCTTGTACTTGCACTCCACACATCAATGTTGAGAATAATGGTAGAAGATGTAATGACATGGATTCTGACTGACTGAGGCCTGTTTGTTAGAAAATTGAAAATCCCATTGTAAAGTACCGAGTTTAATCCAAGTAGGGACAGTTTTTTCACCAGCGTTTGGGGGATGATGGTGTTAAAGGCAGAGCTAAAAGCCCTTTCTCTGCAGGTGTGTGAGACACAGATGAATCACAGAAGAGATGGTGTCAGCTGTGGAGCGGTTCTTCCTATAAGCATATTGATGGCAGTCCACTGTTGGCCTTTGTTATCTCCACCATTGCCAGCCTCTCAAGGCACTTTGAGATTATAGGTGCGAGAACCACCGGATGGTGCAAGACAAGATACTCTGGAGCTTTTCCAGACAAAAATGATAATAGAGGTCTTAAGGCATGTTGGTACAGATGCCAGGGACAGAGAGATGTTAAAAATATCAGTCAGCACCTTTGTTGGCTGGTGAGCACAGTCCTTTAAGACCCTACCTGGTATCTTATCCGAGCCTGCAGCTTTACAGGGATTAACCTTCAACAAGGATCTCCTTACATCTGACGCTGACACACTATGACACACTATAGTTGGAACACACACTAGAATGGCTGTCATAGCTGCAGTGAGGCGTTATGTAGCCGTGTTGATGTTGTTGGTATAAAGGAGCCCCTGTAGTGTTTCTTGGCACACCGAAAATCTTCAGTGTCAGGGAGAGGATGTGCAGAATTGTTCATAATGACACTCAGTTTTGTTTTAACTCACTCTTTTGCTACTACCTCTAGGGGGTCCAGAGCACATCCCATAACTGAGTCTGTTCTTTTAATTAGCTTGCTAATTCATTAGGCCTCTCTTGAAGTGGTGTTGCCAGCCCATCACACATAGGTTTTCTTGGAGAGTTTCTTCAATGCATAGAGTTTTGTTCCAAGGAGCTCCATGCTCTTTGGAAGTGAGTTCCCGATTTAATGATGACTTTCAGAGCTTTTGTTCCTTAATTAGCTCTGGGGCGAAAGAGTCAGGATCTCTGGAGTCAAACCAGAAGTGACATCAAAGTCAAGTCAACGTCAAAGAGAACTTTATTGTCATCTCAACCACATACAAGTATACAGATAGACGAAATTGCGAAGCTCAGGGTCCACAATGTAACAACATGACGTGCAAATAATAAATTAAAAATAGAATTAAAATTTAAAATTAAAACACAAACAAGACAAGACATTGTGCAAAGTCAAGACAAAGTAGTAGCAGCAATATTGATGTGTAGTTAGCAATGTGAATATTGATGCAATGCTATGGTATTTGCAATCTAGATACAGAAATATAATCAATAAATAATTAATAATAGATTTAGATAATACAGAAATTATCAGTGTATGATAATAGTAGTTTAAGACATGTAAAAATGACAGGTCAGAATGTTTCACAGCAGAATGATATCAAGAGTGTCAAAATACTTAAAGGTCAGTATGAGATTTTTAGTTCTTTTTTACATGCACACTTGTTTTTGCAGAAAAGTGGCTTGCATGTATAAAGGTTCTGTTTTTAGAGGTAATTGAGGCAGTGTGGAAGATCCCAGGTATCAACATGGTGTTAAGGAGTCTGACAGCAGGGGGGTAAAAACTATCCTGCGTCCTGGCAGATCTGGCTTTGATGCTGCAGTAACTTCTCTTGGATAGCAGTCCATGTGAGGGTTGTAAGGGGTCCTGTACAATGCTGCAGGCCTTGCGGACACTGCGTTTGTAAAATATGTTCTATAGTGAAGGGAGAGGCACCCCAATAATGTTCTATGCTGTCTTCACTATCCTTTGCAGGCGCTTGCGGTCGGATATGTTGCAGTTGCCATAGCAGACAGTGATGCAGCCGGTCAGGACACTCTCCGTGGTGCCTCTGTAGAACATGGTGAGGATGGAAGGGGGAAGACGTGCTCACTTCAGCCGCCTCAGGAAGTGTAGTCTTTGCTGGGCTTTCTTGATTAGTGATGAGGTGTTATGTGTCCACACAGGTTCCTCAGTTATGTGCACACCGAGGAACTTGGTTCTGCTAACAGTCTCCACACCTAAACTGTTGATGCTGAGTGGGATATGGGCTGGATATGATTTTCTGAAGTCCACGATTATCTCTTTTGTCTTGTTCACATTGAGAGATAGATTGTTGTCTTCACACCATGCAGATAGCCATTCCACCTCATTTCTGTATGCTCTTTCATAATCCATGCTTATCAGTCCCAGCACAGTCGTATCATTCACAAACTTGATGATGTTATTGGTGTTGTGCGTGGCTGTGCAGTCGTGAATCTGCAGGATGAACAGCAGTGGACTAATCACGCAGCCCTGCTGCACTCCACTGCTCAGTGTGATGATGCTGTAAGTGCTGCAGCTCATCCGAACTGACTGGGGCCTCTTTGTCAAGAAGTCCAGGATCCAATTGCGGAAGGGTGATGTTCAGACCCAACCTGCTCAGTTTTACAACCAGCTTTTGAGGGATGATTGTGTTGAAGGCAGAGCTAAAGTATATGAATAGCATCCTGACATATGTGTTTTTTTATCCAGATGTGTCAGGGAGAGGTGAAGGGCAGAGCACATGGCATCCTCAGTTGACCTGTTTGAGTGGTATGCAAACTGAAGAGGGTCAAGGGAGGCAGGGAGATTAGTCTTTATGTTTGACATGACTAACCTTTCGAAGCACTTCATGATGATTGGTGTGAGTGCAACTGGTCGGTAGTCATTCAAGCATGTCACTGATGACTTCTTCGGCACTGGTATGATGGTGGTCGACTTGAAGCATGCTGGGGACTGATGACTGGCTCAGAGATGTGTTGAAGATGTCTGTGAGGAAACCAGCCAGTTGACTGCCACATTCATTTAGCACATGACCAGGTATATTGTCAGGTCCTGCAGCCTTGCATGGATTGACTCTGGATAGAGTCCTCTTCACATCAGTTATGGATAGACAGAGTACTTGGTGGAGGGAGGTATTGCTTTTCTCACAGGCTCTTTGTTCTGCACCTCAAACCGAGTGAAGTAGTTGTTCAGCTCATCTGGAAGGGAGGCATCACCATTGCTGCTGTGTAGGTTGGGCTTGTAGTTTGTAATTGTCTGAATGCCCTGCCACATACGACATGTGTCTCTGGTGCTGCTGAATTGTTTGTTAATCCTCTGCACATATGCCCACTTAGCTCTCCTTATAGCGTGAGACAGGTTGGTTCTGGTCACCCTGAGGACAGCCCTGGTCACCCTGAGGGTGGCCTTGTCTCCAGATCTGAAGGCTGCATTTCTGATCTTGAGCAGCTTGTGCACTTTTCTCATCATCCAGGGCTTTTGGTTGGCTCTTGTGGTAACATCCTTGGTAACAGTAACATCCTCTATGCTTTTGGAGATTTTACCAGTCACAGAGTCTGTGTGCTCCTCCAGATTGATGGAATCACCAACCATAGTAGCCTCCCTGAAAATGTCCCAGTCTGTCAAATCGAAGCAGTCTTGGAGAGCTGAAACAGCACCAACCTGCCACACTCTGATGTTCTTTCGGGCTGGTTTAGTGTGCTTCAGCAGGGACTTGTATGCAGGAACCATAAACACGCTGATAAAGTCTGAGTAGCCGAGGTGGGGGCAGGGTAGGGTCTTGTAGGCATCGGGAGCGCTCGTGTAAACATTGTCCAGGCAGCTTCCCCCTCTAGTAGCAAAGTTCACATTCTGGAAGAATTTTGGGAGAACTGACTTCAAGTTGGCATGATTGAAGTCTTCAGCAATAATGAAAAATGCCTTGGGGTGCGTCGCTTGCAGTTTGCTGATGATCTCGTAGAGTTCCGCTAGTGCCTGGTTAGCATTTGCACTAGGCGGGAGGTAGACAGCAATGACCAGCACACAACTGTATTCCCTCAGGGTTCACCTACCAAAGCGAGATAGACATATGCACCCCGACAAAACTGCGACGGACAAATGAGCGCCGACAAACCCGCTAACTGGTTTTCGACAAATGTGCACCGACAAAATCGCGAGAGAGGCCAAGAGAGTGGGATGCATACGTGTGCATTATGTACACATTATGTGCTAGGTTATAACTGTTATAACTGCTGATGGCATGCCGCGAACAAATAACTCAGTCAAGGGATGGCATAACGGGTCGTATACAAAGCGGAATTACCAGCAGGCATCCAGCAAGACGTTTTGCTGCTATTCTTCCTACATATGCAGGGCGTGATCTTAAGGACTATCTGTGTGCCGTGCTGATGGCATGCGCGTCTCATAATATTGACTTCAAAAATAAACATTATTATATATGCTTTAAACTAGTAATTCGTATTTAATGAAACTTTCGCGATTTTGACGCCACATTTTAATCGGCGCTATTTTGTCAGCGCTCATATGTCTATCGCGCAAATGTCGGGTCACATTCCCTCATTCTATCAGTGGGGAGCAGTGTCACACAACTGAGGCAGCGTTCATATACCACTCTCTGTTCACATAAACACATAGTCTCCCCCCCGGTCTTACCAGACAAAGGGGCATCTCTGTCCGCTCAGAAAATGGAAAATGGTCAGTACATCCAGCTGGATTGACAAGTCTGCAATATTTTCCTGGAGCCATGTCTCAGTGAAAATAAAGATGCAACATTCTCATTTCCCACATGCTTGGCCCGCTGCAGCTTTATGTAATCCAGCTTGTTGTCCAGCGATTGAACGTTAGTGAGCAGAATGGACGGTGTCACAAGTCTGGTGGGGTTAGTTTTTAGCCTTGTGCTAATACTGCCATGTTTCCCTCATTTCTACTTCTGATCGCTGCGCTTGTGTTTTCGCCAGCTCAGCTTCTCAGGTTGCCGAAGTAAGCAAAGGCTACGGAGCATCTCTGTCACCTCACTGGATATTTCGGCGCAGTTTCTTTGGAAATCGAGCAGGATTTGCCACTCGTAAATGTATGTCTGTGTACTACTATCACTTAAATCTACTTCTTTTCTTATGCTAGTTGGCAAAGACGAACAAAGATTAACACTAAACACTGCGGTCTTGGGAGCTCTGTAAGCCGCAGCCTGCACGGGCGCCTCCATACTGAACGATATCAATGTTTGTCATGTGGTCTGCGGGTGGGAGAGAAGAACGTAATGAAAAGTGTGATCCCTCAGGCATTCAGGTCAGCAATCTTACCATATCAGAGCCTTGTAGATGCTCCCTATGTGCACGTGTGTTGCAATAAATATACTGCATGTGTTAGTTAAAGATTCTTTAAAGCATGTGAAAACTTTGAGTCAGTGGAACCATCCAATGAAATAGATTTACATAATACATGTTGAACAATACATGCTCAATAGTGAAAACTGTTTTTCCAACCTGTATTGTGTTCTATTCATTATTATATATGGACATGATTTTGGGTTTGATTTTTTGGTTTTTGAATTTTTGGTATGTTGTTAACTGTCTGATTTTGTGGTTTGTATTTGTGTTGTACATCTACTTACTCATTTCCTTTTATTCATTAAAAGATCTTTTTAGATAGATTGATAGATAGATACAACTTTATTTTTATTTCACTGTTTATGTTGTTTATCCCTTTTAGACGCATTTGCATATAATATAAGAAACAGTTACAGCAATCTCCATGTTTATCTGTCTGTTCATCTGTTAATCTTTTAATGAAACAACCCTGCTCCCAGTGAACTGATTTTGTTGAAATTTGACTTCTTCAAGGAAATTTGTTGAGAAAGCTTTCATTGAAATATCTCTAATACAGTGCTCTGTACATTTTCTGAAATTTCAAAATTTCCCTCTGAAAAGCTTTGGCAAATTTGCCGACTTATCTATTTTAAAACAGAGAAGCATTCTGTGCAACTTCAGTTACTTTAGTGTTTAAAATCTACCTTAAGAGAGGTCATGTTATCTTGTATATTTTATTTAATTTCCTCTTTAACTCACCCAACAGCTGCTCCTAGAGGCAAAATGGCTCTCCAGTACAAGTTAATCAAAGGCCAGGAGAGGTAAATGTGCAGGAAATCTCACTTCCCAGGCTGCTCAAAATAAGTTAATCGTAAAAATAACAAACAAAAAAAATACAAATATAGTTGAACAACAATTATCTAAAGTAATGCAGAGCAATGCTACTTTAGATAACTGAAATAAAACAGAAGGCGTCATTTCTCCCCGGTCCTACTGTTTGATAGCTTCTAGTTTCATTTGTAAGGACAACACAACATGCTTCTTTTTTGTACTTAAAATTTCCTGCAAAATTGCAATCTGTGGACTTTCTTTATTGTATCACTGCAGGGCAGCATAAAATGAGTGATATCAATCATATAACGTTATAAATATTTTGTATATATTTATTTGTAATATTAAAGGGTCAAGAAGCTGGAAAATGAAATGTAATATTAGATAGTGTTTCTGGATGTGTGTTTTACTTTACTGTCAAAAGCAGCTGTGTTTTGATGTTTACCTAGCCAAGCCAGCTTGCCCTCTGCCCCCAAGTCTTTAGGAGATGGCATTAAGTACTGACTTAGGATATGAAATTTGTGGCACAGATATTATTTTGGCACAGAGAACTCAATGCCCAATTTTTCCAAAAACAAGCTGAAGTTTGGACTCATCTGACCGCAGCACGTGTTTCCACAGTCTTTCAGTCCCTGTGAGATATGCTTGGGCCTAGAGACCTCGCCAGCGTTTCTGCATAGAGCTGATGTAAAGCTTCCTCCTTGTGTAATACAATTTCAAATTGCCCTTCTGGACGCAGTAACGGATTGTTTTAAATGACAATGGTATTACAAAGTATTTCAGAGACCAGGTGGCTATATTTGTCACAGTAGCATGACGCTTTCTTAGGCAGTGCTGCCTCACACGCATTCAACAGTGATTTCCAACCTTGCCCTTTATGCACTGAGATGTCTCTGAATTCTCTGAATTTTTTCACAATATCATATATTGTAGATGTCGAAAGACCTAAATTCTCTGCAATCTTGCATTGAGAAATGTTCTTTTGAAATGACTAACAATTCTCTCACAAACTTTGGAACAAAGAGGTGAGCCATGACCCATCCCTGGTTGCAAAGACTGAACCATTTATGGATGCCGCTTCTATAGCCAGTCATGTTACCTCACCTGCTACCAATTAGTCTGCTTAATCTGGAGTCTTCCAAACCGTTGTTACTTGTATACTCTGAGGACTTTTCAATCTTATTTTAATTCTGTACCCACTTTTGTTAGGTGCGTTGCAGCCATCAAATTCAAAATTTGTGCATATTTACAAAATATAAATGAGTTGGTCATTTTGAATTAAAAATCTTTTCTGTGTACTTTTATCAGTTAAATAAATGTTCATGTGAATTAACATATGATAGATTTTTATTTTTATTGCATTTTGGAAAATATCCCAACAATTCTGGAAATGGGGTTTGTATTTTCTTAGAAGTATGTACACACTGGTTAGTTTATCTGTGCTTAAACATAATAGGTTTAGCAGTTCTTCCTAATGTTTGCTGGACATTTGCATATTTCTCCCAGAGTTCCCACTTTTCGCGTGCCTATTTGCATCCCAGAATTCAATGCTGTGGTAAAATACACTTTTATTCCCATAAATTTGTTTTAACGATTAGTTCAAAAGAATAACAAATCTAGTTGATCCCTTTGTTAAATTTATTTTATACTTGGCCTACACTGTTTTCTGAAACATTCATCTTCCTACTAGTCCCTCGAATAGTCATTTTCATTTATCTGTATCTGCTCCGCCCCAGGCTGTCTCTGACAATATGATGTCATCATTGAGCTAAATCACCTGCTTGTCAGCACTTCTTGTCCTGTGCCTGCAGTTAACTTTCTCCATAACTTTTTGCTAAACTCCTGGATAAATGCACACAATTAAAAGCAATGCTAGTTATGCTCTATAAGCCCTATATACTATAGTATAGGTATAGTCTTAGTCACACAGTTTCTTCTTTTACAAGCTACAGGTTATCTAAAATAAAACACGCAAATGAAAGTTTTATTTAATAAACTAAAAAACTCAAATTTTCAAACCCCATGATGGTAAAGTCTACGCAAGTGTACAAAGGGGAAAATAGGGTCATCATAGGACCCAACAAGACAGATGCTGTCTTTGATTCTTCTTTCTGTATAAAAAATTGACACATGGTTATTTGAATCTAATTTTATGATGATATTAAGCTTTTTTTATTTTTTTTTTTTGGTAGCAGCCCTACGTACTATTATAAGAAGATGTGTGCAGTTCATAAGTGACACCAATGTGCAAAGGCTTGATGTGCAACCATTGTGTGACAAACAAGAAAGTCTAATAATAGGGGTGTACACACCATCAAGCTCTGCAATGGAAAATGAATCTCTGTCGACTGTTGTGTAGGTGAGAGCATCAATGGAATGACAGCCTTATAAAAGGACTTTAAAAGTGACATTTGTAGGTAATGATTTGATCATCCTAGACACCATGAGTGTGGCTTTAAAGGAGCATTAGATATGAGGGTAATTTGACAACTCTTCCGTTCATCCACTCGTCGATTTTCTAAAACGCTAATCTCATTTGTGGTTAGAAATGGGCATTTGGGTAGGTTTAAATGATTGTCGTTCTTGTTATAATAAAGGTATGGTTTTATTATTTTTTAGTTTGCTTGTCTTACTTTGTGTTAGTTATTTTTAGCAAAGTCAAATGTGTTCAGCATTTAAGAAAAAAAAAAAAACACTTTGCTTTTTCACCTGGTCAGTGTCACAGATAGATGAGGTCTTGTGTGTGGAATATTAAAAGCCTGCTTCTTTTATTTTCTGCCTGGAGTTGTGGTGATGTGTTAAGCACTGCTGACTAACAGCTCCATCTTCCTGGATTATATAGTCTTTAAAGGGTTTCAAACTGAAATGTGTGTCCTTCTGGGTTTTTGCCCTGGTATTCCAGTATTCTTCGCCCATCCTCAAGGCATCCATTTTAGTTTTATTGGTCAAAATGTGAATAGGTGTGAATGCATATGCCAATGTGCTCCGCAATGGGATGATTCCTGTCTAGTGCCTGATGCTCCCTGGAAGCACTTCTCTTCTTCCAGTACTAAATAGGTCTAAATGAATTTGAAAATGGAAGGATGTCCTGAATTAATTTTTTTGTCAAAATAATGGTTTAAGTAGTGGGCGGCACGGTGGCGCAGTGGTAGCGCTGCTGCCTTGCAGTTAGGAGACCCGGGTTCGCTTCCTGGGTCCTCCCTGCGTGGAGTTTGCATGTTCTCCCCGTGTCTGCGTGGGTTTCCTCCAGGCGCTCCGGTTTCCTCCCACAATCCAAAGACATGCAGGTTAGGTGGATTGGTGATTCTAAATTGGCCCTAGTGTGTGCTTGGTGTGTGGGTGTGTTTGTGTGTCTCCTGTGGTGGGTTGGCACCCTGCCCAGGATTGGTTCCTGCCTTGTGCCCTGTGTTGGCTGGGATTGGCTCCAGCAGACCCCCGTGACCCTGTATTCGGATTCAGCGGGTTAGAAAATGGATGGATGGATGGTTTAAGTAGTAAAATTGCTAAAATACAACATTCCCTATGTAACGAAAGAGATCATAAAGAGTAGGGGCACCAAATGGTGAACCCCGTATAATTGTTGACAAAATAACGTGCATGAATTCACAATAATCTCAAGAACATCTTTTCAGACACAAGTCGAAGAGCGAGGTAAATCTTAATAGTGGATCTTCTGGTTTTAAGTTCCTTCTGGCAGGAAGAGGCAGGTCCTGGTGGATGGAACTTGGAAGTGATGTCAGTGGTGGTATAGATGTTCCTGTCTGCAGAGAAAGGAAGGGAAAAGGCATTAACATGCAGCGCCAACTCCTAGAGAGGCAGAGAATTGCCATCTCTACAGACCCTTAATCTGTCACCTATGCATATGTGCATGACACGTAATTAATATTGACTTATAATGACTATAAAAAGGCCAGTCAGTCCAAAAAATTAAAGGTTGAGGATCAGGAAGAGTGTGACATTAAAGACCAAAAATCAAAAAGAATGACACATTAAAGCCAAATTGAGACCCTAAACTCAAAGTCAAAATGCAGAGCTTTGTTTCTAAATATCAGTAATCAAAGTTGAGGGTGCTCAAATACTTGTGACTATTATAGGGTGGTCTTTATAGTGGGGCATCAATGACATCACTAGAGGCACGGCTCTGGAGCTTCAGGGGAAATACTAGTGAAGACAGACAATGTAAAATCCACCAAACAGCAGCTCCATCACCAAATCAAAATGGTGTTGGAAAAGATAGTAAAAAACTACTGAACAAAATTCTGATTGAAAAATTGGATTTCTTTGGTGTTAAAATCCCCAAAACAATAGGAACTGTAGTATTCCAGCTTGATAAGGTCCCGCATTAAAGTAATAGAAACGGTGTTTCAGAGTGAAGTTTGTAGGTGGTTACACAATTGGCTAAAACATGGGAAGCAGAGGGTGATGGTGCAAGGAACCTTATCAGAACTGGCTGATGTTAAGAGTGGTGTCCAGCAGGGGTTGGGGCTAGGGCAGCTGCTGTTTTTAATATACATATATGATTTGGATAGAAATATAAGAAACAAGCTGGTTAAGTTTGCAGATGATACCAAGCTAAATGGATTGGCAGATAATCCAGAATCCATTGAATCACTACAGAGGGAATTAGAGAGCATGCAGACTTGTGGCAGATGAATTTTATTGTAAGTAAATGTAAAGTGTTACAAGTAGGAAGTAAAAAATGTGAGGTTTGAATACACAATGGGAGGTCTGAAAATTGAAAATACACCTTATTAGAAGCATTTAGGAGGCGTAGTGGACTGTCAACAGCCAGACAGTGTTCAGAAGCCATTAAGAAAGCTAATAGACTGTGAGGTTATATAGCGCCCTGACGTGTACAGTGCAAGTCCAAGAAGGTTCTGCTCAAGCTTTATAAAACAATGATGAGGCCTCATCTGGAGTACTGTGTGCAGTTTTGCTCTCCAGGCTACAAAAAGGACAAACAAGTGCTAGAAAAAGTCCAGAGAAGAGCAACTAGGCTGATTCCAGGGCTACAAGGGATAAATTATTAAGAAAGATTAAGGAGACTGTTTAAAATTATGAAGGGAATTAGTCCAAATGAATTTAACACGAACACGAGGACACAGTTGAAAACTTCAGGGTAAATTTTGCACAAACATTAGGAAGTTTTTCTTTACACAGAGAACCACAGACACTTGGAATAAGTGACCAAGTAGTGTGGCAGACAGTAGGACTTCAGGACTTTCAAAACTCAACTGGATATATCAAGTGGATATGACTGGCAAGCTTTGTTGGGCTCAATGACCTATTCTCATGCTAATTGTTTTAGTGTTCTAATGTGCAGGGAAACCCAATAAAAATGGAAAAGAAGCTCAAATCATAACAAAGGATCAAAACAACTATACAGTATTGAGTTTCTTAATGGTGTGTTATTTAGCACTTTTGAATGAGGAGGTTGGACGCATAGCAAAACATGCAGAATGACATTGAGAGGCTCAAAACTTATGGGGAATATTTTTTTAAAATATCAAAATAAAACAAACTTGATATAAACTATTCCCATAAACAGCTATATAATGACAGAATACTAATGAAAAAAACTGCATAACGCTACCCTTTCCCATATTTTATAAATACTTGTTGACACTTTTTTAAAGTTAGGTTCAACTACATCAAATCATTATTATAATCATTCCCATCAGCGTCTTTGTGGCATCCAGCTGTTATTGAACCTGCTTACTGCCTTAAGACCAAACTTTTTCCCAACACCACTGGATGCAAATGAGAATTGTGTGACTCGCACACAATTAAACCTTTAATAGATCTGCGTCAATCTCAACATTTAATTCATAACTGAAGACTCAATTGGCATTACGTAATCATGTTCTTTGAATGATTTTTAATTAATTGCATTAATCATTATTGTTTTACTATTTTTAATTCTCTTTTTTAGAGTGTAAAATTATATACTGTACTAGCCATCCCCCGTGGCTTTGCCCGCATATTAGTGAAACAGATCAGTGAGGAGGGCCCTGCCCAGCTCCCTTCTCCTGACGTTACTCTTCCCCTTCCCCTCAACCTGTAGCCTCTGTCTCGGATTAGCGTGAGTATATCGCTCCTTGAAGCGAACTATGATTCTTAGCGCAATGAGAGAAGTCACAAAATCAACTGTAATGTTCAAGCAAATTATAGAAAAAAAAGATCTAAATCCGTTAAGTAGTTCTCTCGTTTGTTAACTAAGCAGAGTTAAGGTTACATCCCGAGACAGACATGTGAGTGAGGAGGGCCCCGCCCCCCTCCCAGTAGCCCGATGAATCTCTCTCAGATTTGCAGTATGTTCCTTTAGGGGGCGATAGCTCCCTAGTTGGAATAAGTTCTTTTGTAATTGTGGCATTTTAAGTAACCAAAAACTATATAGATATGATATTAAAAGGCGATACCTCTCCCATAGTGATACGGAGGTAAAAATCACATAAGAGAAAATAACTTAGCTTTATTTAATGATGATTTACGTGGCATTACAGACGGGAAGCCATAGCAAGACATTACCAAGATGGGATCTTGATCTATACAGTCTGCCATTTTTCGTCCCTGCACTGGAAGGGTTTTCAGGATGGATGACGATATCACCCTTCCGTCTGTCGGCTTCAAAGTATATGGCTGATGTCCAAGACTTTTTATACTGTTTTCTCCTCATGCAGGCCCTTACTTAGGTTCCAAATAAGGGAAGGAGAGGATTCCATTTCATCTCTAACATACAGAAATAGTACAATGCACATTTTTGTAGTTGTACCTTCTCTCTTCAAATGCTTGCCTAGCAGTTCTAAATGCTGATATCCCCTGTGTACTAATTTTGGCCTGGCCTGTACATGTGAGTGGATTTATAAAATAATTATTATACAGAGCATAGTGACATTAAATTTGTATCCTTATTACACACTAATAAATTGGTACCGCAAGTGAACTATGATATTTAGTGCAATGAGAAAGTTGCAAAATCAAAGGAATGTTCAAGCAAATTATAGAAACAAAAACAGATCTAAATCTGTTACGTAGTTCTCTCGTGAAAAGCGGACAGACATACGAACGGGTCTAAAAACTATAAGAAATTTCATGCTTGGACCACGAAATTTTTAAAACTGTTTTTTAGCGAGTACCTATGGGCCAAGGATAAACTACATTTCAAACTTCAAGTCCCAAGTCCTCATGGTTCAGGAGATTTCGTAATGAGTGAGTCAGTGGTATTTGGCTTTTATATATACACTATATATATATATATATTGTGAACGCTGGCCCCGGCACAGACAGACGGACAACATATTTTGCACCCACGCACCATTTATTTACACTATATACAATATAAAAGTCACGTGCACTCACAAAACCCCAGTGCCCCTGGCACTGAATCCCCCAAAGTCCAGGGCCCACAGTCTTTGTGCCTTTCTTCCTGGCCGCCTCCTGTCCTCTCTCAAGCTCCTTTCTTCTGCCTCCCGACTTCCACCAATGACTGGAGGGAGGCGGCTCCTTTTATGGGAACCCGGATGAGCTCCAGCTGCTTCCCGGCACTTGGTCTTGGCCACACCCCTGTGTGGCGGAAGTGCCGGCTGTGCACCCGGAAGCCGTCCGTGTAACCCCTGTCGTCTTCCCCCCGGCACTTCCGCCACACCAGGATCCCGGGATAAATAGGCACTGGGGCGCCGCCTGGCGGTGGCCACGGGTCCCTACAGGGCTGGGCTTCCAAGCCCTCTACCCGAGGCCTCCTGCATAACCAGGACGGACGCCCCCTCTCGGTCTGGAGGAGGCACACGCCCTCCTCTGGTCCTCCAGCCCGGCCG
This sequence comes from Polypterus senegalus, assembly GCF_016835505.1. Lineage (NCBI taxonomy): Eukaryota > Metazoa > Chordata > Cladistia > Polypteriformes > Polypteridae > Polypterus > Polypterus senegalus. Next base: position 120,784,424 of record NC_053167.1, read on the forward strand.
GGCTCCATCCCCGCCAAAGACCACACGGGGTAAACCGGCATCGGGGCGCCGCCTGGCGGTGACCACGGGTCCCTACAGGGCTGGGCTTCCAAGCTTTGTACCCGTGGCCCCCAACATAACCAGAACGGATGCCCCCTCGCGGTCTGGAGGAGGCACAAGCCCTCCTCTCCTCCTCCTGGGTGTCACATTATTATTAATGTATTATTGTTATGCATTTTATTTAGGTTCCTGCTTTCAAAGCACTCAAGGTCACATTACAAAGTAAAAAAAAATAAAAAGTATTAAACGATATTAAATAACACAAAACAGCCTAGAAATATTACAGAAATTACAGGAAAATATCTATTGCACAGAATAGGAAAGATTTGAAAAAAACATTTTTGGGACATATTTAGTAAGTTTTAAGTTTTTTTTTTTTTTTGGATATTGGGACTCTGGCACTTATTACCTTCATTATAAAATACAAATGAGCTGAATCACTCTCAGTGCTATTTTAAAGCCAGCAGGCCGCAAGATGGCTGTTGCAGTGTTAATATCTAGATTTGCATTTTTCATCAGTTGTATGTGCCTTTTCTGAAGTGGAGTTGTTATCGAGGTAATCTGTCTGGAAGTGCACAGCTAGTGATATTACTCATCCTTTTTCTGAGATTTTGGATATAAAAGCCTTTATCCTTAGATTTTGTTAGGATTGTGCAGGCTGAAAGCCTACTACATGAGTTTGGGATAGGCTAAGCTTCACTTTGAGCTCTGTCAGGCCAGACAGATCACAACACTTTATTAGTCCAGCTAAGGAATATTGCTGAAACAAGAAGAATTCCTGTCATTTAATGACACTATAAAAGTATTCATGATTTTGTGGCATCCCTTCCGTACTATTATAATGCCATTTTCACTTGCCTCAGACAAGGACATGTGGCTGACTCTCATTTGGTTTGCAGTGGGGCTGCTCATCTCTTACTGACTCAATGTACAGATTACATTACTTCAGCACTCACATCTCTCCACTGGTTGCCAATGAGGTTCAGAACTGATTTTAAACTCCTAGTGCTTACATATCTTGTATTACATGGAAAAGCTCCAGGATACATTTCTGAATTGTTGATGCGTTACAATTGTAACAGATTTCTTAGAAGCATCACAGCAGAGACTGTCGGCTGACCTTTTAACTAGGCTGTGATTAAAGGGTGACTGTACATTTGCAGTGTATGAACGGAAGCTTTGCAATGATCTTCCACCTGATAGAAGATTACCTAATTTCATGGACATTTTTAACAAAACTTTTTTTATTAGTTTTTCACATTTCATTTTGTTTTATTGTTCTTTGCATTGTTTTATGTGTTTTATTATTACGTGTAGCATTTTGTACTCTTGATTTAGATGAGTACTGCATAAATAAAGTTTAACTTGACGTGCTTATTTAGTTTGTGTTAAATAATTGTTAGGGATACAGAATACCAGCCTATTGCAGAAAAAGAGCCACAAAACTCCGCCTGACCACGTTAGACTCTCTTTGGGAGGTATACAGCCTGCTGGTTCACCACAGTGATCCTCCTTTATTGCAATAAATAGTTTATAGCGAAGATACAAACCGAATGACAGTCTTAGAATTTACTTTGCAAATGATCTCTTATTTTGTCATCATCCAAAGAGGATAAGGCAATGAAAGCAAGGCAGTTACTGAACAAGACGTTCAGCTATAAAGTCTTTAATTTCTACAATAAAAATTAACCTTATTTGTCCTCATGGTGGTAGTGTGTCAAATGCTGCAAGCAGACTTGTAAGCCAAAAGTTGCTTTAGCAGTTAAACCCTATTGATCCAAGTATGATTTCATCATGTCAACCATGCATAAAATCTTTTTGACAGATTCAAAGGTAATAACATTGAAAATGATTATTTTAGGTCAGTCTGATTTGCAGGCACTGTAGTCTAGCGGCCAATGCATTGGACTTTAAAACAAACTGACTCATTTAGTGATCCTATACAAACCAATAAATTAAAAGAACAAAATCATAAAGTGCTTGGGTTGATGTTTCACTATACATTGGTTGATTGGGTGTTGCTCTTATCCACAACCAATGCACTCTGATGACATGGCACATGACAAATGGAAAATGTCCACCCTGAGTCCTGGATGATTGTGTTTTTTTTCATGTTTTTAAACCTTTCACTTGGATATTATTGAGTCTGTATAAGACATATCCCATAATTGTGCTACAGTTGATTTAAAGAGGAAAACTTTGTTTCATTATTATACTGTATCGACCAGACATTAACATTTTACAGTTATAAAGCTATTTTTCAAATTACAAGGAGGTGTAGCAATATGTGTTGCCAGCTAATAATCATACTTCATTTTTTTATTGCATCATCCCAATGAGTTTTACAAGTGCAGAGTTACTGTACAGACATTTAAATATGCATACCCATTTTTGTATCTAGTATATAGTGCCTTTCACATCTATCTATCTATCTATCTATCTATCTATCTATCTATCTATCTATCTATCATATAGTGTCTTTCCTTTCTATCTATCTATCTATCTATCTATCTATCTATCTATCTATCTATCTATCTATCTATCTATCTATCTATCTTCTTTTGTAAGGTGTATCAAAGGTCTTTTAATAGAATTTAATTAAAACATGAAGATAACTGTTTACAAAAGTGTATCACTAATCAGGAAAACAATTGTTAATTATGCAGTATGCAGTTTGGTTAATATAAATCCAATAAATGTTGAATCCAAACATCCAGTTAATGAGGTTTCCATTTTCTTTTACAACAAAGCTGAAATCTTAGACGTACAGGAAAAACATAATGTGAACTGTGCATTCATAAGTTGAGTAAAAGCTTTGCAGAATAATACTTAATGAATGTGTCTGCCACATAACACCAGAGAAAATGATTTTACCATGAAAACAATGTGCAGGCATTAAATGAACATACATCTATCTATCTATCTATCTATCTATCTATCTATCTATCTATCTATCTATCTATCTATCTATCTATCTATCTATCTATCTATCTATCTATCTATCTATCTATCTATCTATCATTTATTCCATATAGTGTCAGTAATCATCACCTTGTGAAGTACCAAGTCATATACTACAGGTTAGAGAATGAACAAACTAAATAACTCTGTCAGCGGCAGAGGACTAGATGGGCAATATTGTGATTTCAAGTCCGCTGTCTCATCCATTATGCATTTCTCTTCTGTTGAAAGTTTCTTTTTTCATTTTTTATACCTTTAACTTGGATTTTATTGAGTCTGTATAAGATATATTCCATAATTGTGCTATAGTTGATGGAAAGAGGAATCTTTATTTTCACTATTATACTGTATCAACCAGAAATTTACGGTTATAAAGCTATTTTTCGAATGCCAAGGAGGTGTATCGATGTATGTTGCCACTTCACAGTGCTTAGACTACATTTTCATTCTCTGTTGCACTACTGTTGGATGTTCAAGTAGACTTATTGTAAGAGCTCACTATTGTGAGCACAGCAGCACAACATGGTGAAAAGGGGTTGATAGCCCCCAAAACAGAACCAAATCAAGGCCAGGACCTTCACTAGTCAGTCTCAAAAACAAGCTTCAACCCAGGTGCGCACATGCCAAAAATGGTAGTCAGGCTGAAAACATACAAAAATGCCCTTCAGGGCTGAAGATCACGGTAAACATCTAGTTTTGTAATGATGCTATGCTTTAAAGGTAAAATCCACATATTTAAATTAGGGAAAAAGAAAGTAAAGGTGAAAATAAAACAAATTGTAAATCCTAAAATCAGCTCTCCAAGACCATAACAAAAGACAGTAAACCAGGAAATCTGAACATTCAGCAGCTACTTAAGAGGTGTTCCAATGACCCATTCCCAGCACACCAAGGGCAAGGAGGTGTCTTGATCTTCCCCCAGATATGGAGGTTTGAAAGACTTGGGAGGGCATCATAGACAATGGCTTTGACAAGGAAGTAAATGTAATGGGGGTTTTCCCAGGTTATCCTACATTAGAGTGCACTCCTCCATCTTGTCTATGGTCTGTTCTGCCTTAGCCCCACCATTCTTCTCTTTCATTATTCCTCCACACATGCTCGAAATTCCTTATGAAGATAATGGTGTCTTTCTTTGTCCTGGGTTTTCTCTGCCCAGGTTTTAGTGGCGAGGACAAGGTTGTCTCTCCCTCTTGCCACCATTCCCACTACAGCTTTTTGCCTTTAGTAAAATGTTGCCATATCCACTGATTCAGTTGCTATCCATTTCCTGTCTGATTGTACTTCTGTTCCAGCTGCAGATAACTTTGGACCCCTGAAGTCTCTCCACTGAAGAGCTTTCCTTGTTTTTACCCCATTAATAAATATAAAAAGCCCTCTTTAAAGCTCGCTCAGAATACTATTCTACATTAATAATTAGCAATAATAAAAATCCTCGGGTACTGTTTAGAACAGTGGCTAAATTAACAAATGGGAATTCAGATCTACAATGCAAAATACCAATAGATATTATCAGTACAGACTTTATGAACTTTTTCAATGAGAAAATTAAAAATATAAGATCCCAAATCTCTGCATCACAGTACAAACCAAATACTAGCTTAGCAGGCCCCGTCTCACATTGCATTCAGCTCTTTAACATTTTTAATCCTGTAACTGAGCGGGAAGTCTTAACTTTAATTTCTAAAATGAAGCCCACTACTTGTTCCCTAGATCCCGTGCCAACAAAACTAGTAAAAAGTGCAATGGATGTTCTTGCAGCGCCTATTCTAAACATTATCAATAATTCGTTATTGCATGGCACAGTACCTGATGCATTAAAAGTGTCAGTCATTAAACCATTACTTAAAAAGTCAGACCTAGACCCACACATACTAAATAATTATAGGCCTATTTCAAATTTACCATTTCTCTCTAAAATACTACAAAAAGTAGTCTCCAGTCAGCTTCAGTCACACCTTACGCATTACAATTTATTTGAGAAATTCCAGTCTGGTTTTCGCACTGGTCATAGTACAGAAATGGCACTAACACGGGTTGTAAATGACATTCTGATATCCTCTGATGAAGGAAACTCCACTGTAATTATCTTGTTGGACTTAAGTGCAGCATTTGACACCATTGACCATTCTATTTTACTGCACAGGCTAGAAAATGATGTTGGTCTTACAAGCCCTGTGCTCGCTTGGTTTAGTTCTTATTTATCAAATCGATTCCAATATGTACAGAAATGTGCTGACAGGACTCCATCATTATACACAGAAGTTCAATATGGTGTCCCGCAGGGCTCAGTACTGGGACCTTTACTGTTTTCACTTTACATGCTTCCACTGGGATCTCTCATTAGGAAACATAATGTTAATTTTCACTCGTATGCAGATGACACTCAGTTATACCTTTCATTTAAATAAAATGAAGTTTCTTAGATGTTGTCTTTAATTAGTTGTGTTAGTGAATTAAAGGAGTGGATGTATGAGAACTACTTGTCTTTAAATACAGATAAAACAGAGATGTTAATTGTTGGAGGTAATGACGCTGATCACAACAATATTTTGTCATCATTTAAATCAGCCCGCAATCTAGGAGTTATCTTTGACTCTAGCATGTCATTTAAAGCGCATATTACAAAGTTGTCCAAAACATGTTTCTTCCATCTTAAAAATGTTAGGAAATTAAGGCACTTTCTAAATAAACAGGATTCTGAGAAATTAATTCATGCATTTATTTCTAGTAGGATTGACTACTGCAATGCGGTGTTCACTGGCTGTTCAAACTGTTCTCTATACAGCCTCCAGTTAATCCAAAATGCGGCTGCAAGAATTATTACAAGAACAAGAAAATATGAACACATAACTCCAGTTCTTAAATCCTTACACTGGCTCCCGGTTAAATTTAGGGCAGATTTCAAAATCCTCCTTTTAACATATAAAGCATTAAATGGCCAAGGTCCGGCTTACTTGTCTGAACTTATCATGACTTACAAACCTGAGCGCACATTAAGATCTCAAAATGTCGGTCTGCTTATGATTCCAAGGATTTATAAAATAACAGTGGGTGGTCGAGCTTCTAGTTACAGGGCCCCTTGAAAGTTTCATTACTCTGTGTGATGTTGCATATTTGTGTTAATAATGTTCATTTTGGAATGATTGATAATGATTTACTAACTATGTCAACATGAGTGAGCCTTCTTATCCTCTTTGTAGCTGAAAAACACAAATTGCATTGATAGGACACCCACCTGCATGCATCACTCTCATGGTGTAAGATTAGAAGATTTGATCATCCGTCTCACAGGACAGTAGTATTCGTTTCTCACCACCACTGTATGTATTTTTCTAGACTTGATCACAAGTGCATTTACTCCTTTTTTAACTGTTTTCCAGTCAGACATGCAAGAGGCTTTGAGCCTGAATCAGGTACTAGGCCTGCTCTGATTGACTGGTAATGTTTTTAAGCTAATTGCGTTACAATTATACTTATGTGTATATTTATTTTTACCTTTTCATTGTGTTTAACACTCCATGTTAACCCTCGACCCTCGATTATGCGGTGATTGTGACTCCCTAATTACTGACAGCAGATGCTTAGTGTGACTACCACCACTCTCACAATTTCACCCAAAATGCACATTATTTCTCATCTAGAAAGATCAGTCCTGTGTTGGATCATATTTATACCCTATGTGAACTGCTCCAGGGTTCGACTGGAAACACATCAAGGTTCAGGAATGGTTTTGGTCCTCTTCATAGTGAGACTGGTATGTTCACATTCATCTAAAAACACCTGAGATTTTCAGACTTTGCATCAAAAGTTTGTCAAAAAACCACACCAAACAACCTAGGTGTAAAAATGCCTTAAATACCACCAAGCCAAGATCTGAAGGCCCCTAAGGTCCTACTCAGTAGCACACTACTTGCTAATTTATTCCATGTTCACATGGTTCTTAGCATGAAGAAAAACTTTTGTGCAAAATCTGACCTTAACTTATAACATGTATAGCACCATTAGGTTGGTTTTATGACACAGAAGGCCTACAAACACTGTTAGCTTGATTTCCTTTTTCGAAGTCATGGTTCTCACAGATAATAAATTATATATGACTTCAGATACAGTATATGACTTCAGTCTACTGAATGCAGTAACAAATGTGCACATGCCTAAGAAAATATAATAAAATAATCTGACTAAACCACAAGTGATTCCACTAGGCGGCATGCCTTCCTATGTTTAATTCATAGAAGGGCTGCCAAAGGAACATTCCACCTCACTAGTAGTGTTACTGGGGTAAGCAGCAGGTGTCAGTGAGACGTTACAGCATAACTCTGTCTCAGAGGATGGGTGGATTGAATTCTATTTTTTTTTTGTACTCAAAGAATCAAATATGTAATTTAATGTTACTAGGTACATGAACACAGCAGAAACAATCTTTCAAAATTCAATGTCTCCTCCTGAAAACTGAATGTCACTGTCACCATTGCAAGCATGTTGTTTTAAAAGGTGAGGAGTTTTCTTTGTTTTCAGCTGAAAGTCGAGGTCACATTGAACTCATAAACAATGTGATTGCTATGGTTGGAGTCGAATAACTTCTTCCTCTTAAAAGATCAAAGGTAAAACTGTCTTTCATTTGCTCGTCCAAGTGGGAACAGGGAAACATCCAAGTGATTGAGCAAATTTGCCTTTCAAATGAGTAGATCCGGAAAAAGCATGTGGGGAGAGCAGGCAGGATAATACCATCCCAGATGAGACCGAGAGGAATGTATTTTAGCGGCCTTCTCCTTTAGTCTTTTAAATGAGGAAAGAAAAGAGTCTTTCATTGTCAAGCGTGCATAAACTAAGTCAGAGCCTGAATAATCTACTTCTCTATAGTAACAGACAAGCCCATTTCCAGAAAGGATGGGCTCCAAGCAGCACGGCTGCTGGTGTTGTGGGACAATCTTCAAACTGCATTTGCTCTTTCATCAGTTTGCTGGAGGCAGGCAAAGCGACCAGGGGTTTAAGATAAGATGGGAGAGCTTATCGCTGACGGTTGTAACTGAAGGAGCATAATAATGGGGAAGGATTTACAGTATTAGTCTGAGCCTGCACATCCACCACCTGCTGCTGGGCCACGTTCTGGCCGATGGACCAAGAATGCATGAAGGTGGCACATGATGAGTCTGCCTCTCTCTTTATCACAATCTCCCTTTTGTCAGCTACAAAGAATCATTTTTCTTATCCACACACAGATTTTACTGTTGCTGTTTAGCCTGCCTAACTTTATGAACTATGACTGGCCCTGCATTTTTATTGGAAATAACCTAAGCCACAGATTTGCTTTCTTTATGCTGACTGTGCTGAATTGAATAGTGTGTGTTTTGAAGATTTAGACAACTGGATTAGATCTTTTATCATGCCATTTATTTCATGAGCCTTGCATTTATAGTGTAATACTGGACTGTAGCTGGTGGCTTCCAGGCTGGAATCATTGCTGCAAGGGTCACTACTCTGTCATGAGTTGGTATCCTGGGCCATGCCACTCTGGCAGGGACACAGAAATGCTGAAGCAGTTTATGTCTCTGTTAATTTATGTGGCCATAAATTAGGCTCCCATGGATAAAGCACAGGAAATAAAAAAAGTCAATTTTAAACAAAAACAACATTTATTTATATAGAACATTTTCATACAAATAATGTAGCTCAAAGTGCTTTACATGATGTAGAAAAGAGAAATAAAAGACAAAATAAGAATTAGAATAAGACAACACTAATTAACATAGAATAAGAGTAAGGTCCGATGGCCAGGGAGGATAGAAAAAAAAAAAACTCCAGGCGGCTGGAGAGAAAAAATAAAATCTGCAGGGGTTCCAGGCCACGGGACCACCCAGTCCCCTCTGAGCATTCTACCTAACATAAATGAAAGAGCCCACTTTGTATTTAGGGTTCTCTTAGAAGGACTTGATGATGATGGTCATGCAGACTTCTTGGCTTTTAATCCATCAACGTAGGAACATCACGGTGCTTTGATCAGGTGGTGATGGTGCAGGTCGTCACCACAGAAAACCGGGAAAAGAAACAGAAGAGAGAGTAGGGGTCAGTACGGATTTTAGAGCCACCATGAATAGTTATTATGATGAATTGAACATACAGAGTATCAGGATTAAATGAAGGTGAAGTTATCAGAAAGCTATGTTAAAGTAATGTGTTTTCAGCAGTTTTTTAAAGTGCTCCACCGTATCAGCCTGGCGAATTCCTATTGGCAGGCTATTCCAGATTTTAGGTGCATAACAACAGCAGGTCGCCTCACCACTTCTTTTAAGTTTTGCTCTTGGAATTCTAAGCAGACACTCATTTGAGGATCTAAGGTTAAGATTTGGAATATAGGGTGTCAGACATTCTTATATATAAGATGGAGCGAGATTATTTAAGGCTTTGTAAACCATAAGCAGTATTTTAAAGTCAATTCTGAATGACACAGGTAACCAGTGTAGTGACAGGTATAAAGGTGAACCCTGACATCAAAAAACAACTCCTTTATCTCCTAGACTAGAACAATAGAACAATCTGGATCTGGAGAAGAGGCCATTCAGCCCAACAAGACTGACCATTCCTATCCACTTAATTCTTCCAAAATAACATCAAGTCGAGTTTTGAAAGTCCCTAAAGTCTTACTGTCTACCACACTACTTGGTAACTTATTCCATTGTTCTCTGTAAAGAAAAACTTCCTAATGTTTGTGCGAAATTTACCCTTAACAAGTTTCCAACTGTGTCCCGATGGTCTTGATGAACTGATTTTAAAATAACAGTCTCGATCCACTGGACTAATTCCCTTCATAAACACTTCAGTCATGTGTCTGCTTAATTATCTTTTGCTTAAATTGAAAAGGCTCAGTTCTTTTAATCTTTCCTTATAATTCATCCCCTACAGTCCTGAAATCAGCTTAGTTGCTCTTCTCTGGACTTTTTCTAGCACTGCTATGTTCTTTTTGTACTCCAGTTGAGGTCTAACCAGTGCATTATAAAGTTATATAAAGCTTGAGCATAATGTGTTATGGAAAGGTTATTTTGTCTCTAAGGGTATTTTGCGCTTGGTGAGTTTACAGATGTCACGACCCATAAACTAATTTATGGCAAATTTAAAAGTCACAGAATTGAGGTAAGAAACCTTCTAATAGGGTAATTGTCTACAGTGACAACCACTGGACAACAGCAAACAATATGAAAAACAGCCAAAAAACAAAATCTGGCATTACTCGTGTCGCATAGTCATCTCATCCAGTCATATGCTTTCAACATCTCAAAAATGTGTTTTTACTAAAATATTGCTTTATACTGTGAAGAAGTCACTAGTACAAACTGTTTTTTTTTTTCTCATATGCTTGCAACAAAGCCACATGAGCAGCGTGATACGTGACATTCCATCGGGTGAGTCTTCACGTGAAGGTTGGAGAAGCACGAGCACAGCATAACATTTACTTGTCAGTGTGGACCAGATTTCCCATACTCTAACTTGAAATTAAAAAAGCACTGCGCAGAAAACTAACATACGGAGAACGTACAGCAGACAACCTCCGGGTATATTAACTGCAAATTTCACCGCCCGAAATTTATTATTAAATCCTAAACCCATGAAACTTCTTGAAACTGATCAGAAACACAGTCAAACTGATCATTTTCTAAATACTGTAGCGACCCTGTGTTCGGATATGAGAAGGACACACTCTTCAGGTGGCCTAGTCCTGTCTGAGAGGGGCAGGAATACCGGGAGAAGCTGACTATAAAAAGCAGCCGCCCGAGCTCTACATTGGGTGGACAGATACTCCTTGATCGTGTGTCCTGGCTGCTAAAGTCCATCCGGCTTCATTCCTTACACTCAGTACTGCTGCGATTATCACTGGCTCCTAGTGCCCCCAAACTGGCTGGATTAAATGTACCCCTCAGAATATGCAGGATTAAATGTGTACTTGTAAGTTACTGTAGTTCAGTTCTTTTCTCTTGAGTGAATGCTATATAAGTACTTAACCTCTTCCTCACTGGCTGTCACCAGGCAGCCGGGGCACGTTTGCACGACGTTCACAATGTTACTCCAACAGCAGCAGGCAATGCCATTGTGAAAAAGACAACACTTATGCAGTCGGGTTTTTTTGTTTGTTTCTTGTAGAGTAGTAGGAATAATCTTCATTTGCAATGCAGTAATGCATGCTTTTTTTTTTAAATAGCACAGGTATTTTTACTTCAAGAAAATAAGCATTTTGTTATGTTACTCATTACTTGAAAAAGTAAACTGAATACATAATGCACATTACTTTAAACATGTTACCCCCAACACTGAACAAGAGTAGGACCTGGAGTATAAGAGTATATAATGTTTTAACAAGATACAATCATTGCATTTCATTCTACATTATAAAACATTGGTGTGTGGTATTTTACAGCAATATACGGAGTTTTGTAGGTGAAGTCATGTGCTTTTTTGTAAAATCTTTGAAAGGGTGTTATATAAAATCACTTACATTGGTTTTAATATGCTGTATGCACTGCTTTTAAATATTTTGTTACAAAGTTTTGCAGTTACATTACCCACAGGTGGATCATAGAGATTTAGGTTCAAATACAGTAATCACCTGCACCACAAACCCTGAGAATGCAAAATTTCACAAATACATTTTAGGCTTTTGATTACTGTATTCTTAAAATGTATTTCACTAAATAAGATTAAAAAATTTGCAAGAGATGCAGGACAGAATAATCGCCGGGCAATCAAACCGCGTGTGTGAGGCTGGCTGTTGAGACAAAGATGCGTTGCATCTCCCAGACAAAGTTTTTACTTTACTTTTTACAAAATTTAACTTATAATAAATTTGTGTGTATATTTATGACAATAAATTACAAAAATGATTAATATTATTGAGCATGTGCTATATACTGTAAATAATATGTACTATTATTATTATTATTATCTTATTATATGATATGCTACTGTGGCTGTCCGTTTGTCTGTCCAGGATTTTTAATCACCTGTAGCTCGCAAACCATTTAAACTATTGACCTGAAATTTGGTACACATATACTATGTGACGTCCACCATCTGCTTTCGGGGTGATGATTGACCTCCAAGGTTATTCCTCTTTTTATTTTTATTTTATTTCACTGTAGAATCAACTCAGCAGCCAGCTTCTCATTCTCATCCCTACCACCTTCACCGTCACTTCCCCTACCTCTTCATATCCTAAATCATTCTTGAGGCAGATTGAAGACTTAAGTGACAGCTTAAGTGAAAAATTAAGGAAAGTAAGTAATTGCAAAACAAACACTGACTTAATCAGTTTTAATGCAAAAAGATGCCGACGGAAGAAGAGAAGAAGCAGGCTGCTAGGGTGGAGAAAAGAAGAGCTGCTCAGGAAGCAGCAAGCGCATCAACCTCTGAGCAAACGAATGCTAAACTTACAGAGAAAGAGGATGAAAACTATGAATGCTCAAATGAAGTGTATTCACTGCATGTTATTGTGAAGTACGCCATTACTTGTTATAATATAAAAGAAATCCAACAAAACACTATGCGTAAAGCAATAAACACTCACAACACAGTCCAGTTTTGCAGCTGTAGAGGATGGCGTAATTATGAAATTAAATCCCCTGTGAACAGCCTCCCAACAGGTAGGTAAAGTTTTTTCCTACGGTGATGAAGATGTATGTGAAGATTTGTAGAAGTTGGGAGCATTCCCAGATGAAGACATTTTCCAACCCAGACCAAATCACAAAAACAAGTGGGCACAACACAAGAACATAAATCCAGAAAAATCTGTAATCCTGTGGATGTAATTATAATCCAATTGTGCAGTGAAGTGTTGGAACAAAAAAGACAACACCGATTGTGATCCTACCGGCATGTTACGGCTCACTTTTGACACTAGCACCCACCTCTTTCATCCATTGCAGCAACCACTGAAACTACCCAGTGACAATACTTCTTGGGCTGCTGGGATTTGCAGTTCATTTTAAGTAGTGGGGCTACAACATAGTCTGCGGTTTTCCACAATATGTCACAAAACTCACAAAATAATTTCTATTTACTGTATATACTCACGTATAAGTCGGATCTTGAAACCCAAAAAATTGATCATAAAATCAGACCCCAACTTGTATGCCTGTTCAAAAATGTGATACTTAATTTTTTTTTTTTTTACATCTTCTTGCCTCCTCCAATCTCACATCAGTTTCTCAGACACATCGAATTTTATTTGCAGCAGCGCAGTTACCAATTTCTTTTCGCTACTCGCTCGTTTAATTTAAAACGAGCTTCATATTTTCTTCTGATCGAACGCTCCATCGTAGATAATGGATGCTCTTACATTAAAGGTGTATGAGGGTGTGAGATATAAAAAAACACAAAACAGTGTAAACCTCACTTCAGAATAGTTTAGGTATTACCTTTGGTCACGTAGGCACAATACATAGAAAAAAAAAGGCAGTGTGCTCCGTGGTTACTCTCTTAGGTGGGCATTAGCATATCATGATCTCTTGGACCAATAGCATGAGTTTTGACCGTTTTGACTTATACGACTGACACTGTAAAAATACCGGAAATTATACGGTAAAATTAAGCCCCGACTTATCCATGGGAGAACTTATCCGTGAGTATATATGGTAATTATTGATAACAAATCCATTAATAGGCAGATAAGTGAAGTGTAAGCCCACAAATTCCAAGGGCCATCCTGTATTACATTTTTTGAATCCAGCTATTCTCCCATCCATTTAAACAACCCATTATTTCTGGGGTTGCAGCGTCAGATAATTAGTTAAAAAGTTGGGGCACCAGTTCCATCACAATATTCCAAAATGCACACACCCACACATACTTAAAACAGTCAAACTAAACTGGCAGGTCTGGCATTACATACACAGGGGGAATGTATAAGCTTCACAAAAATAATTATAAATTTAAGTGCTCATTATACCTTTTTTTAGTAAAGTATTAAAAATAATCATTTTTGCATGCAGCAGTAAATCTAAGAGTTAGGAAAGTTGATAAAATGCAGAACCTTCATAGGGAATCAGAGCACAGGCAGGAATCATAACTAGTGTGTACAAATGTAGCCTTTGGGTCTTGACTTTGGGCGCCAGTATTTACAGACAAAGACAAATAATTACACGGATCGAAATAGGCAAGCAAAGCTCCTTAGCAATTCTTCAACATCTGACTTACATTATAATTTAATCCTAGACAGTACTGGCACTTATGCTGTTGTGTTACGGTCTAGCATTTTGTCATTTATTTTTTGGCACACATTAATATGGATGCAAAAAAAAAATAACCGACACACCCTGAGGGCAAATAGTCTACCCTTGCCTTTATAAAAATGCTGCTGCAGCTTCTGAATGGCCATTTTAATAGAAATGTAAGCCAGTCATCTTTGTCTGATGACAGCTCCGCTTTCTTGCTAACTATTCCGCTTTCTTGCTAACTATTTGTAAGAGAAGATGCTCTCAGTGTTGTGATGTTCAACAGTTTGTATTCCTAACATAAGTACAGGGTTCCCACTGTCGCAGCAGGAAATCTGCCTTGCATTAAATAACCTGCTGAGAATGCCACCCGCAATGATTACTTTGGCTCAATTGCCATGCCAAGGAATATGCCGTCACCTTGCCAAAATGGGTGGACTGAAATTGTACATGTGTGCTCATGAAATGGTTGTCTGATCTTATCAAAATGATTTCCTCTGTTGTTATGTTAAAGTGCTTTTAGCAAAACTATAAAATATATTGTGGTGTGTTAGCACGCTCTGGTTAAGTATGTGATTGCACAAGAAGTGCTTTAGTCTTCCTGCTAACACTGTCACTTTCAGAGGCTAAAAGACTTAAAACGTGTTATGAAGAGGACCCTGGGAGCCAAGCCTCCTGCAGGATAACTGTCTTCACTTTGGATGCTAATGGATCTAAAATGATCTGTACAATGACTATGAAACATTTCAAAATCTTGCAATAGAGGACATCTGTGTGTGTGTCACCCTAACACACTAGAAGAAGCACCATAAAAATTGTGCTTTATTACAGGAATCCATTCAAGGAAATGCTAGGTATAGTTTAAGTTCAAATTTAACTTTATTGTCATGAATGTCTGACAGACAGTAGCGTAACCCGGGATGTCTCTGTATTAAGGCGGGTGGGGCACAAGTCCCCCCTCCTTATTAAATTCAAACTCAAATCAAATTTTATTTGTCACAGTACAGTATGTAGTGAAATGCTTTATTGCTGAACTCTGAGACTGTACATTAAGAAGAATATACTGTAAAAGGGCAATAAACCTTAATACACAAATTTATAAATACCGATTGTTTACCGTATGATAATGTGAGCAATAATATGAGGAAGAGTCAAAAAGCAAAGGCAACTTACCCTTTATTACCAGTAACTGTGAGCAGATAAACATAACAGTTCTATCACTTCTTCACATAGTCTCCCTGCAGGTCGATGCACTTCTTGTATTGTTCTACTTACTTCTTCATTCCTTGAGAGGAGAAGCTTTTCAGCTGCTCCCGAATCCAAGTCTGCACCTTAACCTCATCAGATGTACCTGAGACCATGTAGAGCTTCTTTAAGTGGACCGAAGATGTGATAGTTGCATGGTGCTAGATTAGGACTGTAAGGGGGATATGGAAAATGTTCAAACTGCAGCTGTTGCATACCCTTACCTGCTGCGTCCACTGCATGGGAATGTTAAGTTAAGACTGTTTTGGGTTGCAAACCTCAGAGCTGTTAGCTATGCAGGTCAGTAAGTTGTTTGGGTACCCATCTTGCACAAACTTTACAGTACCTCAAGTCCTCATACACTATGGCATATGCAGATCCATATCTGATATCCAAATGTTTAGCAACAGCAAACAAAGTAATCCATTGGTCTTTTCAGATGAAAGCATTCGCCATGTCGATGTGGGCTCGTGAACATGATGATGATGGTTGACCAGATTAAGCTTCGTCTGTTACACTTGTTCTTCCCATTTTAAACCTTTTTACCCATTCATAAAGTTTTTGTTGAGTCATGCTGTGTTCGCTTCTGTACTGAGCCATCATCCTTCTGTGAATTTCCATAGGTTTCACACCCTCTGTCCAAAGAAATCTCACTATGGCAAGTTGTTCAACAATAGTGCAATCCATCAAGAGAGCATCCATGTTCATTTCAGCTTGGCTTCAGATAAACTAATGGCAGAGTGCTGTTCTGTGTGTGTTTGAACTACCCATATGCCATTGCGAGTGTGTTGCATTGTGTCAGTTTCTTCTGTCCTTTGTGGTTAATGTGTAATTTTTAAATTGCCTTTACTTTTTAATTTATCCTGGTGTGCATTATTTTAAAATTCTAAAAGTATATAATAAATAAGTAAATTATTAATAAATAATGTAAATTTAAATAATGTAATATAAGGGCATTGACCACCAAGGAGATAAAAATATTCAAAAGAAAGGTTTACTTTACATTAAAAAAAAAAAAAAAGCTAATAGGAAGGTACTGTAACAAAGGCCCCCCTTCCTCCTTTCAGTCAAACTATCCTTTAGGCCACAAACTCAGTAATGAATTGGTAGCCCCAGCCAGGGCTGCTTCTGAGAACATTCTTGTGTCCAGCAGGGGGCACTCGCTGCCTGGGAATGAGATCTTTTGTGATTGTGGCGTGTTACTTCACCTGAATCTATATAGATATAACATAAAAGACGATACCCCTCCCTAGTGATACGGCGGTAAGAAATCCCATAGGAGAAATTATTTAACTTTGCTTAATGTCGGCTTAAACTGCAGATAGTCAGGTGTGGGGGCCTGAGGAGTGGAATCTGACGATGTTGTCATTGTAGATACGGAAAGCATTACTCAGGAACAGATGTCGACATCTTCCATTCGTTCGTTGGCTTCAAAGGTGTGCCAGGTAATGTTCCAAGGCTTTATACTATTTCTTTACGTGCAGGGCCCCCTTCAGATGAGCATGCAGTTTCAAACAAGGCAACGATGCTTAAACAAGAATACAATTCCATGCTGGCTTAAGAGATATAAATAGCACACGGTTACAGCATCTCATAGTCTGACTGCACGCTGTCCATTTATCCCAGTCCATCTTTGTCATACTGCTTGCCAAGCAGTTCTGTGTGCCAGCGTCTGTGCTTAATCTGGCTATGTGAGTAAAATTCAGGTTTTATAAGACATATTTGCACAGAGCACAGTGACATGTTAAACTTATGCTTACATTTCTTTTAATCACTTTTATGGTCAGGAGACCCCTCTGTAACACCTGAGATTATTTTCATTGAACTGACAGCAAACCATATTGCGCTACAGTCCTGAAGCTCAGCCACCATTTCAGGAGTAAGACAACCCTCAAGTAACTTAGTCCCCTGAATATGGGGTCATGCACCTTATAGATGAACTACCTCTGCCACCTATTAGAATGTAGACCTCCTATTAAAGTTTGTGTTGTTTCTTACAGCCCTTCACATAATTCTGAGTTTCGGTCCTCCCATACAAGAGACAGAGATACTGGGTGACCCACTAGGCTGCCTGTCTACCAAAACAGATAGCACGGTCCCATTTTTTCCATGCAAGAACTCTTTGTTAGTCAGCACTTTATTTAACTCTGGGGTGAAAACCAACTATAGACAGAAGCTTAAAAAGTAAATAAATACATTATGACAAAGATCTATCTATCTATCTATCTATCTATCTATCTATCTATCTATCTATCTATCTATCTATCTATCTATCTATCTATCTATCTATCTATCCATGTGATATCAGTGGTTTAGTTCATCATATCCATCACAGAGTTGTAGTAGATGTGAAGGATGTCCCACATTAAAGGACAATTGTCTTGTAAGACAATAGAACCTGCTCTGCCCTTTCTTCTGTAGTTCCTCTGTGTTACAAGACTAGTCCAGCAAGTCATTGATCTGGAACATTTAAGTGATTGTACTACTTTGAAGTGAACCACCTCCACATCCACTCTTTGAATAGTAAACAGACGTAGAGGCTCTTTGGTGAAGGGAAAATCAATAACCATTTCCTTAAATTTACTGATGTTATGAAAATCTGGATCTTTTCTGATGTTCTTACGGTTCTCAGTGCTCCAACAAACACATCCTTCACAATACCCATTGACTAAAAGTTATCACACCACTTTAAAGCACCGGGCAGCTGTGTTTTAGCAGTAGAGCCAGCCCTTTAAAGTAGCTTGATTTGATGGGTTTCTCTTGATGTTCTCTTGCTGTTGGTATGAAGGAGCACCAATCACATTTCTTGACACTCTTCTACTGAATAATTTATTGGCTGAAAGTCCTGAAAATTTAAGTGTGCTAGAGAAAGGATGTGCAGCATTGTTCATAATGACACTCAGTTTTGTTATCATTTTCTCCTTCGCTACTACTTCCAGGTGTAACAGAGCACACCTTCTTGATCAGCTTGATAATTCAGTAGGCCTTTTTTTAAGTGATGTTACCACCCAAACACCCTACACCAGGCATCACAGAGTTACAGAAAGGATGTCACTACCCACATTAAAAGAATGCAGTCTCCTAAGAAAAAAGAGCATGCTTTGCCCTTTCTTGTATAGTTCCCCTGTGTTACAAGACCAATCCAGCAAGTCATTGATGTGGAACTTTAAAATACTTGTACTACTTTGTAGTGCACCACCTCCATATCCAGTCTCTGAATAGTAACCAGGCCTAGAGGCTCTTTGGTGTTGCAAAATTCAATATGCAACCCCTTGTTTTGCTGACATTTTCACCAAAAACAAAGTTTTCCACCTGACTTCCATACTTTGTCCCATCCCCTTTATCAATACACCCTATAAGAGTAGAATCATCTGAGAATTTCTGCAAGTGACATGATTCTGTGTCATATTTATAGTCTGAAGTGTCACAGAGTGAAGATCAAACAACACAGACCTTGTGGTGCTCCAGTGTTGCTCACATAATCCACGAGTCTCACAAACTGTGATCTGCCAGACAGATTATCTAAAACACCATTGACTCATCCACCTGCATGTTCCTGAGCTTACAGCCTTTTATTTTTGGTTCTCACCTACAGTAATATTTTAAAGGGATTTTATCTGTTTTTCTGCTAGCCCCATGTGAGTGCTCATTTACTTTGGGGATCTTTCGAGTGATTACTGCCAATTTGTGGTATTGGAAGAAGCTCTTCAGTCATTTGTGTGGGTTAGTTTAAAGTATGGACTCATTCGGGACCCCTTCTGCTGCGCCACACTCTACTTAGCCATAGAAAGCCCTTTGTCATCCATACTTGAACTAAATGCAGTAAATCTCTCATTCGGCGAAAGAATATTGCATTTGAAAAGTTACTCAATCAATGAATAATGACTCTCTGAATATTCACAGAAACCCACAGCAGCCATCACATCACGTTACAGTACTATGGTCACTACGGAGTGAGAAAGGAATTTAACATTTAATTTTTAATCTTGAGGCAGGCAATGCTGAGGAGAAACAGGCTAGCCATCCTTTGTATCAGAAATCTCATAAGAATAATATGTTTTTATTTTGTTGATTGAGCTGTTTTTGCTATCTGCTTCCTTTCATATCATTGTTTGATACGCGTACGTCAAGGTTAAAGAAAGTGTAAAGAACTGAACAAATTGTATCTCCGGTCACAGGGCACATTTTTTCCTTCAACAGGGGACAGGGATGAGCTCATCGACTATATTTAGGAGGTGGATCTCTAAAGGATGCCAGGGCAGATGCAGATACTATCAACAGCTAACTCCTAACTGATAGAACACATTTAAAAGGGAAGAAGAGAGAGGAAAGAGAAAAGCAATGATAGTCAATTGATTTTCTTAAATGTAAAAAGCTGTTTTAATTAACTTTTTGCGGATCATTTATATCTAAAAAAGGACATGATCTCTTTGTTTTATTCAAGTGTGCCGCTGGTTTATCACAGCTTTTTATTTGTTGATATCTCTTATTAGAGTCCGCCCCATAATCTCCTTAAAATCATATTAAAATTCTGTTAATAAAAGGTCTTTTGAATGTGGGCCTTGTGTCTGTGCAATTGTGTCTGGGAGTTGGGGTGCTGTTATGCCCCCTAGTGCTCACAAAATAAAGAGTTGACCGACTGACTGTTTGACTCACTCATCAACAAAAATGCTATACTGTATTATAATAGATACAGCATCCCAATTGAAATGGAGAATTGTTATAGGAGGTCATTAGGAGCTGTATCCCGGGCCTAGATGGCTCTATGTTTTTATCCCACTCAGAGAGAAAGAACAGTTATTGGACTGGGGAGTCTGTATTTCCAGAACAGTTTCTCCCCCAAAATGATAGATGGCAGTGCTCCTCTGACATGGTCCTCGTCTGGACTCCAGTAGGGCTGCATGGGATCTAAAAGTTCAGAAGAGCAGATCTGTGAAGGTCCATGGGTACCACTAGAGTGTGCTGCCGGGAGAGGACCTCACTGGTTTGAAGAGTTTCTGCTACCCCTGGAATTGCTTCCATTGTGCAGTCTGATGGCACTGGAAGTACTCACAGGTCCAAGATAAAAAAAGACTGCCTCACTTCAGTTAGCAGACAGAGTTTGGAAGTGGTGCATGAGGCTTGATTGGGAGGAGTGAAGGAATATAGGAAAATTTCATGCTTGTGTAAACTCAAAGATGAAATCTAGTATTTTGTTAAATAAAAGGTCTTTTGAACGTGGAACTTGTGTCTGTGCAATAGTGTCTGGGGGTTGGGGTGCTGTTATGCCCTCTAGTGCTCAAAACGTAAAAACGTATATAATAAAAAGTTGACCGACAGACTGTCTGACTCACTCATCAACAAAAATGCTATTTGTTGCTTAATTAAAATGCTGAAATTTCGCAGGATGGTACATCTAGGACAATAGGTATGCCTTAACAAATGACATTTCAATATATCAATATTTAGGGACAATGGGCAGATTTTCTATCAAATGTTTTTTTGACACATCTCAGCTTGTTAACTTTTAGTTACTCCTTCATGCCTTCACAAAAGTCTTTTTTTTTAAATGTCAGGAAAGCTCTTGTTGTGTCTCATGGGCTTATTAACATTCCCGTTCCTACACAGTTTTCAATTTTATCCTTTCATTTTTTTTTATTGTAATATAAATTTCATAGTTTTTACCTGAGATCATAGTGACAGAGTTTAATAGAATCTTGAAATTGTACCGTTTAATTGAAAATAAATCCATTTGCGGAATACCTTAATTTAGTTTTAAGGTCACAGAGGGCTAGAAACTCTATCTGTTATATCTGACATAAGGCAGAAACCAAATATGGTTAGGGCACCAGTTCATCACAGGGAACATGATATCTACCTGGTGACTGTGCATGACAATCAGCCTAAACCTAATGTGCATTTTTTAAAATCTACTGTATATATTGTGATAGACACAGCATCCCAATTGAAATGGAGAATTGCTATGGAAGGTCATTAGGAGGTGCATCCCAGGCCTGGATGGCTCCATGTTTTTATCCCAGTTAGAGAGAAAGGCTAGTGGATGGACTGGGGAGTCTGTATTTCCAGAACAGTTTCTCTCCCAAAATGATAGATGGCATTGCTCCTCTGGCATGGTCCTAGTCTGGACTCCTGTAGGGCCCAATGGGACTTGAAGTTCAAAAGAGCAGATCTGTGAAGATCCATTGTGCAGTCTGATGGCACTGGAAGTACTCCCAGGTCCAAGATAAAAAAACGCTGCCTCACTTCAATTGGCAGAATTCGGAAGTAGTGGATGAGGCTTGATTGGGAGGAGTGGAAGAAGATGGGAAATTTTCGTGCTTGTGTAAATTTGAAGATAAAATCTGTGCAAAGTATTCGGTTAAATAAAAGGTCTTTTGAACGTGAGACTTGTGCCTGTGCAATTGCGTCTGGGGTTTGGGATGCTGTTATGCCCCATATTGGTCACAACATATATAATAAAAGGTTGACTGACTGACTGGCTGACTCACTCTTCAACAAAAATGCTATTTGTTTAATTAAAATACTGAAAGTTGGCAGGATGGTACATCTAGGGCAATAGGTATCCTCTAACAAATGACATTTTAATATATATCGATATTTAGGGATAACATCCACCACTACAGAAAAACTAAATGATCCAAAATCTAAAAAATGCTTTATATGATTTGATTGAAATTTGGTGACATTACAGAAAAAGAAAATTTGCCAACCTGTGTTGTTTTACTGTATTTGTTGATTTTTGCTGTAATGAGGTGGGTATTTTTAGGCAGTGCATCTGTTTTTTCCCCTCATTGCTGACCAATGATCACACACAGAAATGTGGCTTGCATTTCTTACAAATGAACAGCACAAGCAGAAGAGTGCAACTGACCAAGCAGTAGCCCTAATCATACAGAGAAATAGGGCTGGTGATTAGAGATGAGCAACTGCCCTGCACAGGAAAAAGAGACAGGATGTTGAGCTGCATTACAAAATGAGTTGTGAAGTGAATGAATGGAAGTTAGGCAAAGCTCAAAGAAGACTCTTCACATGATGCTGTATGTAGTAGTAGGGTGTTATCCATTATGAATTCAATGAGGTCAAGCAAAATGACACCTTTTATTGACAAATTAAAAAGATTACAATATTACGATATGAGATTCCTTCTTCAGGTGAGATGCTGAGGCCTGAGTTGCATTGAAAGCTTGCATATTTTAATTTTTTTAGCTAGCCAATAAAAGATGTCATTTTGCTTGACTTCTCATTGTATGCTGCTGTATAAAATACAGAAATATTAAAACTGTTTTGGATTGTCGAATACGCTTATATACATTTATTTCAAAGAACAGGGTTCCGACAGAGGCCCTAGGTAGTAAAATACATGCAATATTGCAGACAACTGGGGTGTCCCCTTCGAGGTTAGACCACCATGTGCCACTTCATGCCCTTTGTACAACACAAGCCATGAATGACAACACATTTTGGCCAGTTTAAACGTTTACACAGCTCAGTAAAATGGTCCCCCATAGGCAGAGTACACAGTTCACCATACTACAGTAATCCCTCGCTATATCACGCTTCGACTTTCGCGGCTTCACTCTATCGCGGATTTTAAATGTAAGCACATCTAAATATATATCACAGATTTTTCGCTGGTTCGCCGCTTTCTGCGGACAATGGGTCTTTTAATTTAGGTTACATGCTTCCTCAGTTTGATTGCCCAGTTGATTTCATACAAGGGATGCTATTGGCGGTTGGCTTAGAAGCTACCCAATCAGAGCATGTATTGCATATTAACTAAAACTCCTCAATGCTATAAGATATGCTTCCCGCGCAGTGCTTGTTTGCTTCTCTCTATCTTTCTCACTCTCTCTGCCTGACGAAGGGGGTGTGAGCAGAGGGGCTGTTTGCACAGAGGACACGGATGCTCCTCTACAAAATGCCACTTTATCGCGGTGCTTCTGTATACTTAAAAGCACATATTGATTTTTTGATTGTTTGCTTTTCTTTGCAAGCGCTCTCTCTGATATTCTTTGCTCCTGACGGCGCTCCTTTATGACGGTGCTTCTTTGAAGATAAGATATGTTTGCTTTCTTTTAATTGTGAGAAAGAACTGTCATCTCTGTCTTGTCATGGAGCACAGTTTAAACGTTTGACTAAAGGGTGTTATTTCATGTCCAGAGGGCTCTAATAATGTTAACAGGGTGGGAGAGTTTATAAGGGCTTAAAATATATGAAAATAACCATACAAACATGGTTTCTACTTCACGGATTTTCAACTATCGCGGGGGGGTCTGGAACGCAACCCCCGCGATCGAGGAGGGATTACTGTATTCCCTTAAACCTATTCTTTTCTGTACAATGATTACAGTGTTCAGTACATAGCATTTGTCACTTAAATGTGCAGCCTATAAACATCAGTGCTGTATGTAATAAGTTAAAGGTAACCACAATTCAGTGTATACTACTTTTGATCTAAATTCTAGAAAACTTTGTAATGGGATAAGATTACAGATTAAAGTTGTATATACAAGCTGCCATTTTATAGGATGTGCTGCAGGGTGAAATTAAACTTATACCCCATATTTCCATTATTCAACTTATTATTTGTCTGAATTCAAGAGAAAACAGTTTCCTGTAATATATTTTGCAATAAACAAAACTGGTAAAAGCAACAATTGTACGAAAGGATTTTTTTTTAACTCAATTGCAATTGTATGTAGCATATTCAAGAGTAGTATCTTCATTGAACTAATTAATATTAGTGTCTGGTAAAAATGACAAAAAATAAAAGTAATATAGAAAATTACTCAGTTACATAGAACATCTGATACATCCACTTAACCGACTGCACTATAACTGAAGCCCATTATTTAAAAAAAAAAATTGGGTGAAGCCTCACAGCACTAGGAGACTGGATTCAAATCCACGATTGGTAAGTCTTTGAATGTTTTACTGTTCCTTCTAGTTTTTATGTTATTCATGATGGAAACTAAGTGTAAAACATAACCAGCTCTTTAATTTAGCCTAGGGAGGCCACCTCAAAATCTTGTCAACATTCCCAAACAGAAACAGAATAGAAAGAGCATCATAGCAGAACAGTCTTCTACAATGGGTCCTACTTTCATAAGTAAAGCAGGTTGGCACTCTTTTCAAGTTCAGTGGTAGGAATGAATTTTCCATCCACTTTTATTCTCAGGTAGGTCTTTGATCTTCCTCAGACATAGAGACTATTTTATGTTTGTAAAGTTCTTGTTTTAGACATTTACAAATCCGTTTCTAACTAAGCACATATTTTCTCTTTCTGTTTTGTTACTGGTTACTAAAAGATAAATGATGATTCTACCTGTCATATTCTTAGCTCTCCTCAAGTTAAATTGACATCATGCTGGAAATGTACAGACTACTGCATTCTACCCTGATGTTAACTCCAGTTAAATATTTACTTCTACTTAAAATGAAGTATTTTTATAAATGTATATTTACTTTTGCAGATAATCAGATATACAGTATATATACAAGGAAGTACCCAGAGCACTTATTTACTTATGTATGATTTGTGGTTACATTCCTATTAAAGCAAAAACTGCAAGAACAGAACTCCACTTAGACAACATTTGTCTGTCAGCAATGAAGTAATTTATCTGTTTCCTTTTTTTTTCCAGGAATTCTTTTACTGATGTCATCACTTCATTTTGTTTAGTGATTTTTTACAGTGGTGCACATTGCCATGCTGCATATGTGTGACATCGAGACATTGCTTATATAAGACTGAGATGCTAATCATAAAAGGTCAGCCGTTATGTGCTATGAACTTGGGCTGATCCCGTGCTGGTCTCCTTATAGTGCTTACTTTAACAATTCTTTAAAAAGGTTTAGTGTTGTTGCAGTGTGCCCACAGTTGCAGATTAGAAGTGGATCAAGATAAAGTGCAGTTGCAGTGTGCTCCTGGGAGTCTAAGAAGGGGAACAAAGTTACATACCGTATATACTTGCGTATAACTTGGGTATTGAAACTCGAAAAATCATTCATAAAATCAGACCTCGACTTATACACCCGTTTGAAGTTTGTTGCAGCAGACCAGTTACCAATTTCTTTTGCCCCTTCAACAGCTTTTAATTTGAAACCAGCTTCATATTTCCATCTGATCGAATGCTCCATCATAGATAAGGGATGCTGTTACGATAAAGGTGTATGAGGGTGTGAGATACAAAAAACACAAATCAGTGCAAACGTCACTTCGGAATAGTTTGGGCATTACCGTGTGGTCACGTAGGCACAATACATAGAAAAAAAGGCAGTGCGCTCCGTGGTTACTCTCACAGATGGGCATTAGCATATCATAATCTCTTGGATCAATAGTATGAGTTTTGCGCATTCGATTTATACGACTGACATTATAAAATACCAGAAAGTATGCGGTAAAATCAAGCTACGACTTATCTGCGGGAGTACTTAAACTTGAGTATATACGGTATTAACCTAGACCACCTCATGAGCAGGTTTAATGGATTTAGTATGGTGGGTAAGGTTATAAAATTAATACCAGACAACATTAGACAGACATGAATAGCACTAAAATGCCACTGCGAAAAGTTTGGAAGCCGTATTTTATATTAATATTTGGACTGAAGTATGGCAGTGTTACAGAATCAAATATATTTGAGCCAATATCATGAAAAATAACACAAGCAATGCCTGGAATTATTTATACTGTGAAATATAAGAAAAAGAAATATACGAATCAATATACATTTAACCATTTATCTTCATTTAAAGGATGTCCTTAATTAAGAAATCGCTTGGCTTCCAGGTCAGAAAGTGCGGTTTGAAAGATGCTGCCAGTTTCTTCCACACTCTATTCCTTTTGGAGTGTCTTGGAGATATCAAATCAAAGGCCTCTTATGACATTTAAGTTACAATTGTTTGTATTTTGTTTTTTTTTTTTTTCTAATTAGAGCACAGGCAGGCAAGGTCACTTACTCAAGGGGTCATACAGTGTCAGTAGTGAAATTTGAACCCACAACCTCAGAATTTGAAGTCCAAAGCCTTAGCCACTGCAACATACTTCCTTGGCAATAAGATATCAGGCCAAACCAGGACTAGCTGAGGATTAGCTGTGCTTGGTACTGATTTTGTTCCATTGTTCACTGAGACAACACTTACAGGTAGATTGAGGATCATCTCCTGTTAGTGCCATAGTACATACTGCAGTCTTAATCCACTGCTGGTATGGTATTACCCCAGGCACACTGCAATTGACCCTAAATGTATGCACTTTGTTTCCCAAAGATTTGACACATTGTCTCCTTGAATCATTTCTTTTGTTAGCATTTTTTTTTGTTTTAGATCTTGTTTGTCTACAGTACACTAATTCTGGTGAGAACTTTGGCACTACATGACTTTTCCTATAACGTTTCATTCGTGGTCATATATTCTTAAAAATATCTCAATGAGTCATAGTCAGTCATCGAGTGAACCTATTGCCAGTTGTTGACACATTAAAAGCTAAAATCAGCATTTTAATGTTTTTAAACCATTAACTCTTTCTGCCCACATCTTCAAAATGAATATTTCAACTGCACCTTAATATCCTATACATGAAAATCAAGTAACGAGACAAAATTAACTGTTGGAATAATCCCATACTCACATTGGCTAAATACAGTATATAAAGTATGTGAACACAAGTCTCATAAAAGCATACAGTAGTGTCTCCAGAACACAATATGCTTGTAGCTTTTTGTATGTTAGTAATGGATGCCCAGCCATTTTATCTTAACTATCAGAAACCATTTGATAAGGTGCCACATGAGAGGTTGGGCATCAAATTAAAAGAAGTGGGAGTTCAGGGTGATGCCTTTAGATTCGTGCAGAATTGGCTCAGACACAGGGGGTGATGGTGCAAGGAACCTCATCTGAATTGGTTGATGTTAAGAGTGGTGTCCAGCAGGGGTCAGTGTGGAGGTTACTGCTATTTTTAATATATATAAATGATTTGCATAGGAATATAAGAAACAATCTAGTTAAATTTGAAGATGATACCAGGAGTCCGCTTCAATTTGTGTACAATGAACTTTAATGTAAGTAAATGTAAAGTACTACATGTAGGAAGTAAAAATGTTAGGTTTAAATAAATGATAGAAAGTCTGAAATCGAAAGTACCTTATCGTCACTATCGACAGCCAGGCAGTGTTCAGAATGTTAGGTTATATAGCATGATCTGTAGAGTACAAATCAAAGGAGATCATAATGAAGTTTTATAACACACAAATGAGGCCTCATCTGGAGTATTGTGCTCAGTTTTGGTCTTCAGGCTATAAAAAGGACATAGCAGCATTAGAAAAACTCCAGAGGAGAGCGACTAGGATGATTCCAGAGCTAAAGGAGATGAATTATGAGGAAAGATTAAAAGAGCTGAGCCTTTTCAGCAAAAAAAAAAAAAGATTATTACGGGACATCACTGAAGTTTTTAAAATTATGAAGGGAATTAGTCCAGTGGATTGAGACTGTTATTTTAAAATGAGTTCATCAAGAACACGGGGACACGGTAACTTGTTAAGGATAAATTTCGCACAAAGATTAGGAAGTTTTTCTTTACACTGAGAACATAGACATTTGGAATAGGTAAGTAGTGTGGTAGACAATGGGACTTTAGAGACTTTCAAAACTAGACCTGATGTTATTTTGAAAGAATTTAGTGGACAGGACTGGTGAGTTTTGTTGGGCTGATGGGCCTATTCTCGTGTAGATTGTCCTAATAACCTTTGTCTCAGTCCACAACACACGTACATAGGATTGACAAACAGCTATAGACATTCTGAATATCTGTCCAAGACAGAGTTAAGCCACTGGCCCACGACCAGGACATAATCAGCATCATTTTGAGCTTCAAGCATCGGTTGCAGTCTCCTTTGAGGCAATGCAGAAAATACTTTTGCAGGGCATCTGAAAAATGTGACCATCGGTTACTGAGGCACACTTAAAAATTGGGGATGCCACCCCAATCTATTAGTCTCAGGGCACTATCTCCATCTGACATGTGAAACTGGCGAGACATGTTTAACATGGCACCTCTACAATACCCAGTGATCATGTACAATCAGACTGACCTATGGGCTCACTATAATTTTCACTAACTAAGACTAAATTGTTAATTCTTTCTTTGTAATTTCACACCGCCTACAAGTACAAAAAAAAACAAAAAAACCCAGGTCTAGCCAAGGCAATAAATTGTCCCCCTTCTCCTGCCAGATGATATCATAGTCTGACCACTGGTAAGGTCCAAATTTCAATTCCTGTTGAGTCCCTCATGTATTGTAGAAGCCAATACAGTAAGAGCAAACATCCTTATGCAGACTAACTTGTTTTGTGTGTTGTAGTTAGAAACAATCAGCTAGCTTAATGGTTCCGAATCATCTGCAGCAGCAATACAACTCCTTCTTTTCAGTTGGTTGTGTTAATGGCACTTTTAGTTTAATGAAGATAAGAAAGAGTGCAGTATGAGAATCTTAACTGTACCATGAGGAAACAAGACAGAGTGAGAGCAGATTGACATGCACAAGAAATGCAAACCTGAAAGACTAAGCAAACGTATGCAAGAGAAACAAAAATGCAATTCCTTTCCTCAGGTGTCACCCCAATCAGCCCAGCATTCCTCTTCCTTCAAGTAAAGTAAAGCACAGTATGTAACCATTCAATGGATAACAGATGGTCTTTAATCTTATCTTATGTTATCTTTGCTATATAAAGCCATTTGTGGTAACGTTTTTGCAATGCAAGACCTTCTGTAAAATTAAATTTTAATAATTATTTGATGTGATCATCTACAGTGTCTGACTGCATGTATAATGATTTCAGCAAGTAATTAGACCTCTCCAGAGATTGCTGGGCTTTGGCTGCACCACTCAAGAACATTCCCTGAGTTGACCCTGAGCCACTCCATTTTTGTCTTGTCTTTGTGTTTAGGGTCATTGTTCTGTTAGAAGGTGAATCTCCAGGCCGGTCTGAGGTCCAAAGCACTCTGGAGTAGGTTTTCATTAAGAATTTCTCTGTATTTTGCTCTGTCCAGCTTTTCCACAACCGTAAATATGACTTGCTGCTGAAAAACAAACATACAGCAAGATGCTGCCACTATCATACTTCACTATGGGAAGGAAATTGTGCAGGTGATGACCGGTACCTGGTTTCCTCCAGACATGATACTTAGAGTTGAGGTCAAATAGTTCATACTTGGTTTGATCAGACCAGAGAATCCTGATTCTCATAATCTGAGAGTCCTTTAGGTGCCTTTTTGCAAACTCCAAGTGGATATTCATACGTAGTTTGGCCACTTTGCTATAAAGTCCACATTAGTGGAGTGTTACACTGATGGTTACCCTTCTGGAGGTTTCACTGTTCTCCACACCAGATCTCTGAATCTTTGCCAGAATGAAATTAGGTTCTTCGCCACCTCTCTTACCAAATCCCTTCTCCCACAATTGGTCAGTTTGAATGGGTGGCCAGATTTAGAATGATTTATGACCAATGTGCTCAGGGGAAGCCTCAATGCTTCAAGAATGTTTTGTAGCCTGCCCCAGATCTGTGCCTTAATAAATTCCTGAGAAGGCTTTCAAGTGTGGTCAGGCCACTCCGCCATTAAGCTCATATTACTGAAGTGTTAAAGTGGTATTTGCATGTCTGGAAGTTTCTCCCATCTCTCCACAGGTTGTTGGGAGCTCAGTCAGAATGATCATCATGTTCTTGGTCACCTCTGTTACCATGGCCCTTCTTGCACAATTGGTCAAGAGCTATGGTTGTTCCACATTTATTTCATTTAGAAATGATGGAGGCATCTGTGCTTTTGGGAACTTTAAATACTCAGAATTTTTGTTGCAGCATTCAGCAAATCTAGGCCTCAACTAAATTATGCCTCTAAGTTCTACAGGCAGTTCCTTTGCTTTGCTTTGATTCACATTGTCTACTATGGGATCTTCTATAGAAGGTGTGTGCCTTTCCTAATCATGTACAATCAATTAATCTGACCACAGGTAGACTCTAAACAATGTGTAGAAACATCTCAATGATGAAAATAGGATACAATTGAGCCATAATTCAAGTTTCATAGAAAAGGATCTGGATACATTGGTTGATGTGATATTTTTGTTAGCAAAAATCTCTTTTTTACTTTATCATTCTGGGGTAATGGGTGTTGTTTTATGAAGAAAAAATACATTTATTTAATTTTAGCTCAAGGCTACAACATGGCAAAATCTAAAAAAGTGAAATGGCCTGAATACTTTGTGAAAACACTGTATATTTTATATATTAATCCATTCATTCACTTTCCAATCTGTTTAATTCAACCTTTGAAGCACAGGCATGTCACAGAAACATTGGGTGTGTTGCATTTTTCATATTCTGTCTCCCCAGTTTTGTGTTAATTGTGCATTTTAAGAATAGAAAAATGAATATTATTTTCAGTCATTACTACTAATTACTACATGTGGACATTAATATCACTGGCAGCATACATGGAACATTCCTCACTGTTCAACTGGTCCTCTGATAACAAATACAATAAATTATAACTTAATACGCTGTAGCTGCCTATGAACCTGAAACGAGGTGGGCAAGGATAAATGAATGCATTAATAAATAAATGATTTCTTAATTTTTATGGAATGACATCTCAAACATGGCAAAATTGGTATGTGGCCTCCAGGATGCCAGGATCTTCACCAGTCTGCCCAGAAGAGGTTCTCCCCAAGTCAGCCAGACCTCCAACTGCTACCTGCAGGCTGCGGTCTAGGCAGGCCCATGGGAAGCTGGCTTTGAATATTCAAAAAGACTATAAAAATCCCAAATATACAAAAATGCTGTGAAAGGAGAAGGTAGCCATAAACCTCTGACTGGATAACAAAAGGCAATGCCGAATCTTTACAAAAGTAAAGTTTTACTAACAAATATAGAAAAATACAAGGACATGCCTTAAAGGAGCCAAAAAAGGATTTGCCTAAAAGGCACTGCAAAGCAAACAAGTCCCAATACACAATCCAAAGCAGAAATCCAATTAACAAAGTGAAAAATCCAATAACTAGAGAAAACAAAGCAATACTTACAATAAGCCATAAGAAAAATATCATGACAACCTGGGGGAAACTGTCCCATCCACTAAAATATAAAAGTGGACGTGGTCTCTTATAGTATGGTGTCACATCACGGTGGCCTCATCTTTTGAGGGTTCACCCAAAGAACACAAAGACACAGTACATAAACACTAAGAATGAAGAAACGTAACAGAAACTGCATGAAAACATGAAAAATAATAATTCAGAAATAACCAACCAATAATAAAAATTGAAAACAGAAATAAAACTAGGCTGAAACATAAAGTTATTAGTGGCTCATGAAAATTTGGTTTTAGTGCTGAAATCAGGAACTTGTAATATCATCAATTTCTGTAGAACCAAAAAAAATTATTAAGTCTAGAGAAAATAAGCATTTTTCTTCTGTGAATAAAACCATGTTTCTTGACAAAGTGTAGTATTAAATACTTTATGTGTATTTTACAGTTTTTTGATATGTAAATTCCATTTACACATCCATTAAGTTTATTTTTCATTTAAAGAATTATATTTTGTTCACATCTTGACTTTCTTGTTTATGTGATGCCATTGGGACATGTAAGTTCATTGCTTTAGTCAGAATTGTAACTTCATGGATGTCATCCCTTGGTGGATATTCTATATGTCAATTCTTTTTAGTGTAGTTGCCATGTTATGCAAGTAGGCTGTACAGCTAGGTTTGTTTTTAGGTTTCTTATTTCGACTCTTGAGTAACATCTTACACTTCGATTCATGGATGTCTGGGCAGTTTTGATCTCCTGATTTTGATCCTTTGCTGTTCCTGACTACAAATTTATCTAATCAGTCATCTTATTGGTTTTTACAATAATCTTTAGACTCTGTAACATGTTTCTTACAACAGAACATTTTCCAAGAATTACAACTGTTTTCTTGTCATTAAAGCATTAAAAAATGTTTTGTAAAAGTTTCCTTGTCTCTTTCAAGAGGAAATTATAGTGAGATTATTGTGACTGACTAGGGCCAGGATATAATAACGCAAACCAGAATCATACTTAGTACCAGACAAGGGTCCAAACTGGGAGATCAAAAAATATATCAAGCAATCAAAATCAAAGTCAAATTCCAAAATAGATCAAAACCAAAATAATCAGAACTTGCTCAACCTAGATGAGAAACTAACTAATGCTGATAATGTGTTAATTTCCTTTTTTCTTCCATTTGATGTATAATCTGGACACATGCCACAGCTGTATTTATACCAGCAGGTCCGGCGACATTGCGAACACTGCAACAATTGTCACTTGACCCATAATTTGCATTACATAAATAATAAATTAGAAGAACTGGATAAATACCATTTGTTTCAAAACAAGTTCCAAACATTAAAACCTGTGTAAATTAATTATGTAATTTTAATTACATAATTGTTAATTGGTTAATTAAGTAACCATTTTACAAATCAGAATAATGCATTGGCTTACACAACTGGTTTATGCAGCTACATCTTCATCTGGCTACCATTTGTGTGAACTTTGCATGTTTACATATAGCTCCAGTTACTCCAGTTTCGTCCCACATTAAAAACACATTGATGCCAGATTAATTGGAAGGTTGAACTAGGCTTATGATTAGTAAATGTAGGTCCAGCAATCAAAAACAAAAAAAGGAGTCAAATAATTATAGTATATTTCTAGGACAATATAAGAGCTGTGCAAGGAAGAGAGACAAAAACTAACTTTCTTAAATTTTCCATAGATATTTGCAAAGATTTTATTTTATTTTTGGGAAAAACGTCTGACTCTTCAATTTTAAACATGCTGGGATTCACTTTGAAACTGACTAACTACAGGATCTAGTCTGTATAGGCAGGCACTCACTCATCACCATACTGAGTTAGGTGAACACAGGAAACACTTGATCTAGTTTTGTAGTCCTCTGCTTTTAGCTTTCATTTCTGTCTAGTGTTATGACCTATTAGAAAAGTACATAGTGTAGTATTTGTTTTTCTGTTGCTGCAAAAACCCTTTGTAAGCTTGATGTGTTTTGGGAGCTCCTTTGTTTTAATTTTACTGTATACCTACGTGATAAAAGGAATCCCAAGAATGCTAGGTACTGGGGGTTAACAATTTGCAGAATTGTCAATAAAAAAACTTTATTATAAAACTTTCAGCAATTCCTTTTTAGTCACTTTCAAAATAATTTCTTTGAGATGCAAAACACTTATCCCAGTACTTCCTAGAAACATTTCTTGTACTTATCCTTTGTTACCATGTCTAGAGCCTCCTTTGTTTTTTCTTTGATTTCTTCCATGTTAGCAAATCTTCTTCCTTTCATTCTCAGTTTTCATTTTGGAAAGAAGAAATGTCATGAGAAGCGAGATCTGGCAATGTCCACATCGTTTTTGGTCAAATATTCTTTGAATGACAACACGGTGTGTGCAGGTGCTCTTCCACGATTGACAATGCAGAATTGAGTATGCCACTTCTGCAGATATTTTTTTCCATAGACACCTCAACGGTTCAATTTAAAAGTTTGTTTAAAAGTTGTCCTTGGCAAAATCCCAAAAGGTAGCTAAGCACTCAGATTGGATAATTGGCAAACATAATATTAAGTGTCAAAAATGTTGCAATAAGCCCCACAAGAATAATGAGTCTCTATAAACCTTTTGCTTTTATAGCAAAAAGGGAAACAAAGAATCTTTAGAAAAAAAAAAGATTTATTACAAAAGATGCTCTGTAGTAAAATAAGCCCCGCAGAGCACAAAAGGCATAAAAGAGTTGTCTTCAAAAGAGGCAAATGGAAAAGTAATAATCAAAAAGGTCTCACTGACACCTAGCACATACAATGTACTGCCAGGAGCTGAGTCTTCAAAAGACATTTGTAGCCTTTATAGAGCAGAGGGCAGTCCCTCAACAAGGATGGACAGGTGGCCCCGCCTCTTTAGGATTCATCAACAATATAAGAAAGATAATAGAAGCATGAACACTTAGAAATTAAATAATGCAGAAAACTAATAAAAACAAAGGATCCTGCAAATAATAAACATAAATAACAATACTGCAAAATATTAAAGTAATCAAGTACAGTGGTGCCTTGGTTTGCAAGCGTAATTCGTTACGGAAACGTGCTTGTAATCCAAAACACTCGTATAATCAAAGAGAATTTCCCAATAAGAAATAATGGAAATCAAATGATTCTTTTCACAACCCAAAACTATTCATATCAAAATGATTAATACAAAATATAAAGTAAAAAATACATCAAACAAATTAACCTGCACTTTACCTTTGAAAAGAATTTGTGGCTGTTGTGAGGGAGATGAGAGAGAGGAGAGGAGGAGGAGAGATTATTGTGTAGGACGACTTTCACTCTAACTAACGGAATCCCTGCTATCTGTTGGCTCACTGGAATCTTTTTCTTTTTTTTTGCGACTTTAACATCTATCCTATCCAGTTGCTTTTGCCTGAAGAGTCACTACACTTGGACACAAAAAAAAAATTCTTTACACATTGTAAAGTTTCTAAACACTTTTTGGGAACCCCCCCAATGGAACGGCACAAGGAAAAGCGTCCCGAAGTAACCGCAGGCTCCCAGCACTGCATCAGTTTTCCGCAAAAGTGAATCCGAAAAGATCACGGTCATGCTATAAATGCCTGCCATTGATGGGTGATACAAGGAACATTATACATACGCAGGGTACAGTATTACTTGGGCACTAACCTGGCCACCACCCTGCCTGACTGCTGTGCCTGCGTATAGGGGAGTGGCAGATCCCGCTACAATAAATAACCTGTTTCAAGCTGAATAAAGCTGGCTTTGCTAAAGTACTGAGACTCAACTTCGTGTTTTGGGGTGCAAGACAGGGATACACATGTTACAACACACAAACGCACACATAGTCACATTGCTATATTAAACAGTATATGCTCTTAGGGATGTTGACTATACCTGTGAGGCACGCCGACTGAAACCGAACATGGGAGACGATTATCCACAATCCCGCAGAGGGAGATAAACCATCGGCTCAGTTGTGATCACATGATGCTCAGTAGGCAAAGTGTATACGTACTACTCGTATTGTAAGACCTGTCGAGGAGGCCAGGGGCCACAACCTGGTCGGGACATCTTGGAAGACCGGAAGTGGGCGTATGCCCATCTGGGATCACATGGGGGCCTACTTCCTGGTTGCTTTGGGGGCCACGGGTTCAGGGCATGGAAGCCCCACCCTGTAGGGGCCCATGGTCACCACCAGGAGGCGCCCCAATGCCTTGGGGACCCTGGACCTCAGCACTTCCGCCACACCAGGAAGTGCTGGGGGGAAGAGAGAGCTTGCGGGAGAACAGCCGGCACTTCCTCCACACTGGGGCGTGTCAGCGGAAGATTGCCGGGGAGCACCTGGAGCTCATCCGGGTGCGGATAAAAGGGACTGCCTCCCTCCAGTCGAGAGCAAGAGTTGGGTGGAAGAGGACGGAGCTCGGAGGAGAGAGTGGAGGCGGTCAGAAGGACTGAGCAAGGCATTGTTGTGCGGCCAGGAATGTAAGGGGTGATTGGTGCTGCAGCACTGGGTTAGTGCAATTTACTTGTTTTGAACTTGTAAATAAACATGTGTGGAGAAAGAACATGTCTACCTGTCTGTGTCCGGGCTGTACCCCACAGACCTTGCTCGTTTATCAAGTTAAAAATTTGAGCTTGTCCTGCAAAACACTCGCAGACTAAGTTACTAGCAATCAAGAGGTTTTACTGTATGTACAAAAAAGACATTCAAAATTTATCAAGGATGGAGCCCTGGCTGAAAAACAACATTGTTTCTTGAAAATCTGACATGGTGGCTTTTAGAAACAAAATTACTGAAGTCACCCGCATTTTTGAATGAAAGCCTGAAATATACCCTCAGTCAACTCAACAGAATGCCATTCGGTGGGCTGGTTAACTAAACTGTAGGCACCTAGAGGAGTACTTGAGGACTACAGTCCACTCACATACTATTGACCAATTCCATGAATTTTTGAATACCCCATGTACATAATGTTTTATTTCTTTTTATAGTGTTGTTTCATTATCTGCCCAAGTGTTTATGTTATGAGAGGGGTATTGATCTCCTCCTCCAAACTTTGAGATCAATTAACACTAACGCACAGAATGGTTATTTTAAACCCCAAGTAGTGTTCACTATGGGAATTGTTTTCACAGTATCACAGTATCACAGAGGTGATAGGAGTTTCACGAGATCACTAAACTCTAATATCATACCAAGTTCAGATATTGTATTCTATTTTGGCACTTGCACTTGTCCTGTGTTACACTATATTATATTTGTTCTCTTCTTGTATATGTTGCACCATGGCCCTAGGGTACGTTACTTCATGCCATTGTATTTTGTGCATTAATGATATGACAGTATAGGCACATGACTTGACTACTCAACAGCCCAGCACTCAATATTGATCCTAGATTTCAGGTAATTACCAATAGGCAGTAGGGTCTCACTATAACCATCTCTCTGTTAGGGGATGTGGTATGGTTTCCCTGGAAGTTTGAAAATTCTAATTCCCACAGGTCAATGCCGTGTAATCTCAGTCATTGGGGGCTAGAATAGAAATGGAACAACCTCCCCAACCCTATGGAGCAGCATCTGTTTTCGGCCACTCTGTATCTTTATTGGCATATTGAACAGTGACATAGAATGTGCCCCATTATGGCACTCTGTCATTGAAACCATTTATCAGGGACCCCATTTTCCCAAATTTCAGTTACAAGTCATCTATTTTCCCTTTGGTAGTGTTTTGTTTTTTCTGTTTCCAATTCTGAATACATACCTTAGTTGGGATCTATCTATCTATCTATCTATCTATCTATCTATCTATCTATCTATCTATCTATCTATCTATCTATCTATCTATCTATCTATCAAATTTAATGAATTTCACTGAAAACATAAACAGGCATTTGGAAGAGTATTTCAGTAATCAAGTAAAAACTTAATTATACAGAATGCATCTTCAGTTAATGTAAATCCAATACCTTTTTCATCCACACAATCCAGTTAATGAGGTTTGCCCTTTCTTTTACAACAAAAGCACAAATCTTAGGTTTCTAAGAAAAAAGAAAAAAAAAACCATAATGTGAATGGTACATTCATATTCTGAGTAAAGGCTTCCCAGAATAATACATAATGGATGCTTCTGCCACATAACACCACAGAAAATGATTTCTCGGTAAAAAAAAAATGTGCAGACATCAACTGAACTTTTCATAATTCCCAAATAAAAGTAACACACTTCAGTGCTAGCACTGCTGGCAGATTGTATTTTTTCTATTACCTGTCAGTGGCACAGCTAATCCATAATCCATGAGCGTGGAATGGTAAGGATGAAAGCAGTCCAGGTTTAAAAAGTAAGCATTACAATAAAACTTGAAGAATTGAACCTTGTTTATGCTTAGCTAATCTTTGCTGCATCGCTTTGAGCTAGTATTATAAAATACCAGCGGGAATTTACAGTAGGCGGATAAAGGGATAATGCATACAAAAGTGCACCTTTGTCAGTATCTTGTGGAAAAAGTTTTTTTTTTTGGGTTCTGAAATTAATCCATCCATCTGCTCATTTTTAACTATTGAAAGAATATCTGTAATTGAATGAGTTTATGCAGAATGTCTTGAGATAAAAGTTAAAGGTAGAGAGAGGTGAAATCGATTATGTAGGCAGAAGAATGGAAGTATGGAAATGGAGACGTGACAAAATGTCAAAACCAGCTATGTACTGTTCATGTTACTTGAGACCTTTTACCTTTCTCACTGTCCTTGCTGTAATCTGCTTATTCCCAATCTATCACACGGTGTCTTTATTTCCAGACCTTCACTTCAACCCAGTTTTACCACCAATATGGATCTTCAAAAAGTCATCCTCATGTGCTCTTTAGGCAATGTTTCTTAAATTGTGGGATATGTTTGTAATGTGTAGCAGCGCTGATTCTGTGTTGAATGATTTACTTCCCTTTCCTGAACGCAATGTTTATTATGATAGCATGTGAAATAATGCCATTGGTACATCATAGAGAGCTTTCATTTCTTTGGCATAATAATATAAAAAGATATTCCCCACAACAAGGTCTTCACGGTGTCACTGGAGGTTGGGCACTCGGGAGACTGAGCGAGAAGTCTGAGTATTTGGGCTTGTGAGTTTCCTGGATAAAAACCAAGACCTCTTGGGCATAGCCAACAGCAGTGTGTCTGTCCGTGGAGAGAGTGTCGACCTTGTCGAGAGGTTTACTTACCTCGGCAGTGACATTCAGGTCTCTGGTGACTCTTCCTATGAAGTCAGCAGATGAATTGGGAGAGCATGAGGGTGATGAGGTCACTGGAAAGGGGTGTGTGGTGCTCCCGATATCTATGCAAAAGGACAAAGGTCCAAGTCTTTAGAATCCTGATGCTTCCTGTCTTGCTATATTATATGGTTGTGAGACATGGACGCTATCCAGAGACCTGAGATGAAGACTGGACTCCTTTGGTACTGTGTTAATCCGGAAAATCCTTGGGTACCGTTGGTTTGACTTTGTGTCGAATGAGCGGTTGGAGTCCCGAATGAGGCACATTACCTGCATTATGAGGGAGCATCAGTTACAGCACTACGGCCATGTGGCGCATTTCCCCTAGGGTGATCCAGCTCGCAGCATCCTTATTGTTGGGGACCCGAGTAGCTGGACCAGGCCAAGGGGTCGCCCACATAACACCTGGCTGCGGCTGCATGGGGGATTGCTAACTGGGATCCTGAATTGTTTCATTGTATGGTGGGTGCACTGTACCAATGCATGCTCCCCAACTTGACTTGACTTGACTTGAATACCAAGTAAAGACACATATTCGAAAAGGGGAGAAGGGAGATAATGACAGACAAGCTTGTGAGGTGAGGAGACTCTGGTGCTAGTCTGAAATTTAAAAATGAAAAATGGCACAAAGAAGTGATGATTTTCAGGGTGTTATGGTGGGAGAGTGAATAGAGGTGTATAGGGGTATATATGTGGTTTACTAAAAGCAGTTTTAGTGAGCATGGTCAACTGGTCAGTGCTTCATTGTGATTGCCTTATTTTGGCATACATTGAATCAAAATCTTTTACATGAAGGTTAATGCGCTTCCACAAGGATGAATTCTTTCCTTTCATGCTGTTTTAAAGTGGTTTGATGAATGGGTAGTGTGAAGAAGGTGTTTGTTGGATCACTCTGCACTGTAGGACCAAAGAATATACACTTTTTTTTAACATTAGCAAAAACAAGGAACTGGTTATTGATGTTCATCGCACACAAGAGGCTTTACACCCCACCACTGTTCAGTGAGTTGATGTATAGTTGGTGCATTGCTACAAGAACTTGTGGGTCCATATCAATAACAGGTTGAACTGGTCTCATAACACAGAGGAACTGTATAAGAAAGGGAAGAGCAGACTCTTCTTCCTTAGGACACTGCGTTCCTTTAATGTGGGAAGTGATGTCCTTCACCTTTTCTACAATTCTGTGATGGCCAGTGTTGTACTGGGCTGGTAACATCACTTCAAGAGAGGCCCACTGAATCAACATGATGATTAAACGAAAACAAAACTGATTGCCATTATGAACAATGCTGCACATCCTCTCTCTAACAAACTAAAACTGATGACTTTCAGCCAGTGAATTTATTCAGTAGGTGTGTCAAAAAACGCAACTGGTACTCTTTTATACCAACAGCAATATACCTGCATACTGGCCTCACTGGGAATAGGACTGCCAATCTTAAGTTTTGCTTATTTTCAGTCATTCTGATGTGTGTTCAGACAGTAGTGCATGTGTTTTTATTTATCTAATGGGCCTCTGCAAAATGCCAGTTTTCCCCCATTGACAAATAAAGTTCTATCTATCTAAGGTTGAGAGAAGCTGTAAACATTCAACCCAATGTTTGTCTGTAGTATTATACTTTTCAAACTGGACATTTCATTAAATTGTTCATCAAGATTTACCTCATCATCGCATACTGAGGTATTTCCCCCAAAACAGGATGGCATTACAAAGCACATCCCAAATCACGATTGCAGTGTCTGTGGAAGACTGCTTATCCATTGCTGGGGCAACTGCAGGCTTCCAGAGGCCCTACAGCGGCTTGCCACGGAAGCAACTATGGGCTGATCGTGACCGCGCAATATGTGCCTGTTGTCGATGGGTGATGCAAGGAACATTATAAATGTGGGGAACAGTATTACTTGGTCAGTAACCTGGCCTATCTGTTGGCTATGTCTCTGTATGTGGCAGATCCCGCTACAATAAATAGCCATGCTGTTCCCGTTTCAAGCTGAATAAAATTGCTAAAGTTTTTGCTAAAGTACTGAGACTTAGCCTCATGTTTTGG
This sequence comes from Polypterus senegalus, assembly GCF_016835505.1. NCBI lineage: Eukaryota > Metazoa > Chordata > Cladistia > Polypteriformes > Polypteridae > Polypterus > Polypterus senegalus. Next base: position 120,825,287 of record NC_053167.1, read on the forward strand.
GTTGCATGACAGTGATTCACACCTCACAGTATAAAATTTAAATAGTTAATATACTTTTTAGAAATAATTGAACTGCTTTTTTACTAAGTTAATAGAATTTTTAAATTATAAGCAGGATATGTTAAACTATTTGTGAACAACTTTTGGAAAATGTATTATTAATGGTTAAACTTTTTTCAAAACCATTTTTTTTAAATAATATTGTTTATGACAAAATAAATAAATTACACTGATTAATTTTGTTTTGAATACTTTATTCCTTAATCTTTGCCATTAATCAAGTGACTATGTTACGTGATCGTTCATATTACTTATTTCAAAAATCTCCATATTTTCGCACTTCACTCTCCAAATTGGTTTCTCTGTTTTACAAAAACTGGACATACTCTACCTCTGGAATCTTTTCCCTATTTTGAATGATAATTATTGTTTTATTAACAATATGTTTGCTTTCCACTTTACTCTTTTAGTGATATTTGTGTGAGAAATATGCTTAATAGGAAGATAAAGCATTTAGTTTTTTTATTAAATGGTGTAGACAGGTTCATGAATTTAAGTGTTGCGGTGCCGACTGGGATGCCCCTTATAATTACAAAAACTTATAAACCAAAATAGGTGCACATGGGCACAAAACAAAAATATGAATAATGCAGTCTTCATGACTTCTTATAGGTGGTGGCTCTTGAGAGTATGCCAGTCATGGGGAGCTCCATCTCTTACCAAATCCGGGTCCAAATGAGACTCCGACATCTGGAGCCCTTCAGCAAGACATGGGATTAAATACCTTCAATGGGTATCTTCTCGCTGCTACAGAGGAGAAAAAAGATGAAACTGTTAGAGACAATACTCCCTGTCATACTGGTGGGGTATTGCATACAGTACCTGTGATGAGCTGGAAAGCTGTTCCTTGACATGAATGCATGAAAATTACCATTGTTTTTTGTCTACTTTTGGCAGTGACGCTATTATGATCATAATCCTCTTCTTACGTCCCAGTATGATACCAATTTTCTTGTTTGGGTCCTGAGTTTAAAAAGTTTAAAAACCCCTGTTTTAACAGACCAAACCTAGATAATGAATGGACATTCCAGCTTCTCTTGTCACAAGTAAAAATGAAACAAAGACATTAACTTTCAAGCTTTTGCTTGAAAATTATATTTATTTGCATCAATACCATTAACAACAAATATACAGTAATCCCTCCTCGATCACGGGGGTTGCGTTCCAGAACCCCCCGCGATAGACGAAAAACGAAGTAGAAACCATATGTTTGTGTAGTTATTTTTATATATTTTAAGCCCTTATAAACTCTCCCACACTGTTAACATTATTAGAGCCCTCTAGACATGAAATAACACCCTTTAGCCAAAAGTTTAAACTGTCCTCCATGACAAGACAGAGATGACAGTTCTTTATCACAATTAAAAGAATGCCAATAGATCTTCTTCTCTTCAGGAGCAGAGAATTTCAGAGGGAGAGAGAGCTTGCAAAGAAAAGCAAACAATCAAAAAATCAATACGTGTGCTTTTAAGTTTGCCGCGGCATTTTTTAGAGGAGCGTTAGTATCTTCTAAGCAAACAGCCTCTGTGCAAACAGCCCCTCTGCTCACATCTCCTCCGTCAGGCGCAGAGAAGCGTCAGAGAGAGAGAGCGAGATTAAAGCAACAATCAAAAATCAATACGTGTGCTTTTGTGCTTTTAAATATGCGAGCACGCAATAAAGCGGCATTTTTTTAGAGGAGCGTCAGTATCTTTTAAGCAAACAGCCTCTGTGCAAACAGCCCCTCCGTCAGGCGTAGAGAATGTCAGAGAGGGTGAGAGAGAGGCAGAGACAAGCAAACAATCAAGCTTCGCGCAGGATGCATATCTTATAGCATTGAGGAGTTTTAGTTAATATGTAATACATGCTCTGATTGGGTAGCTTCTAAGCCATCCACCAATAGCGTCCCTTGTATGAAATCAACAGGGCAAACAAACTGAGGAAGCATGTAACCTAAATTAAAAGACCCATTGTCCGCAGAAAGCGTCGAACCAGCGAAAAATCTGTGATATATATTTAGATGTGCTTACATTTAAAATCCGCGATAGAGTGAAACCGCGAAAGTCGAAGCGCGATATAGCGAGGGATTACTGTATAGCGTGACAAAGAATTATATAACTTGTGTGGCTTAACTTTTAAAGCTGTCCAGGTAGCAAAAACAAGTTGCTGATGACTATTTAATTTAATGTTGGGGTCAAGACCTCCACAACTCCACCCATAACAACCACCAAAGCTACCTAGCAACGAATGGAGAAAAACAATAACTCTCAAAAAAATGGCATTGACGATGTTTCAAAATAAATATTCATAGTTAGAAAAACAAAATCAAATTGTTATTGTAAAAATTGAAATCCTGGGCTGAGAAAAAACTTGGAGAGAGCTGTAAATAAGCAAAAACCCCAAAAGAAAATATATAAAAATGAATAAAGAGACAAATCAAAAGAAGTTGCTATGAATTCTGATACACAAATCCAGTCTCATAGCTCAGAATTTTGCTTGTTGTCTTTGTGGAGTTGGCACATTTCCTCTGTCAGTGTGGGTTTTTCAGAAGGGGGAAATTTAGCTTTTATAGAAATTCTAGAAATATTATAACAACAGTAGCAACAGCAGCCCCCTTCAATTGTACACCCAAATTAATTAAAGGAAGAAAACTTCTGCCTTGGTTAAAGGTAAGTGAGCAGGCACAGTGAGGCATTAGAAAGGCATATTGCCAAAGGTATTAAAGAGCCCTAGCTGTGTTTCTTCACACACTTCTGCTGAATGCAGAACACAAACTATGTTTCTAAGGAAAATGGTCAAACAGAAAAGAGTCCAAACCACAACTGATTATTACAGACAAAGATGGAAGCTTTAAAGGCCTGTAAAGAAAGTGACGTCATCAAAAGGGCCAGAATCAGAAGTGATGTCTTCTGAACTGGAATGTGACATCAGCTAAGAGGCCGGCACCTAAGAAAAAAAAGATATGATTTATGTTGACACATCATTTTCTTTGACTAAGCAACATACAAAATCAATTAAAAAGGCAAATAAAATGTTAGGTTATATCATAAAAACTGTTTAATATAAGTTATGGGACGTTATGCTCAAACACTGACCTGCTCTAAATAAGGAGTAGTGTGTGCAGTTTGGGTCATCATAATACAAGAAAGACATGGTGTTGTGATGTAAGAATTTGCATATAACTTGATAAATGTTTTGTATGTCAAACCAATGTAATTTAGTGTTACTTTAGTGAGAAGCATTTAGGTTTAAACCCCCCCTTTACGACTGGGTCTTTTTGAATTTTACGACAGAGTTGGGAGAGGGTGTGTCTTAAACCAGTTTGGCGAGTAGTTCTCTGCTAAAGTCTTTCAACTCCCCACAAGGAAGCCAGGATGCTTAACATATGGTTTGGTGGCAGGTGTTAAGATGTACTATTTCCCTCATTGGTCTGAGGTATGGCTGTTTGGAATTGGCTTGTCTCAGAGGCCTTTAAGTACCATGATGTCCTATTGGCAGTAGGGGTTGGACAGAAAACCCATACATTTGCTTGCTTTATCTCACTCTGTCTCTCTCTTGCTAACAACTGATGAAGGCCATCACACCATGAACTGATGAAGACAACACAATGAAGAGCACAGCTCAGCAGACATATCGAACAGACATGTGGCTGAAAGCTGAGCACCAATGATGCCTTAACTAGAGACATTTTAAGTAACTACAAGTCTGTGTGCCACCTGAAACTACACATCAATATTTAATCAGGTTGTATGGTTGCCAATATTCAAATGTACTTTGCATTTTGTTATTTTTAATGAATATTATCAGTAATACATTATTTTATGTGTAACTTAACTCCTGTTTGTCTTTTTACTACATCTAATTGCCTGAGGTTATAGATATAGAAGGGAAGGTGAGGATAATTTATATAGAATAATACTGTATAAAGAGTGGTAAGTCTGTGAGATTAGGCATTCTAAGGTTACATATTAATAATAGAATAGGGGAAAGTAGAGCAATATATATTACTCTACCAAGATGAAACACATGGCAACACCTGAAGCTGTGCAGAGAACAACCAAGTTCATCCCAGAACTTCAAAACATGTAGTACTGTGACAGACTTAGAGAATTAAACCTGACGAGTCTGCGTGGGGACCTAAGTCACGTCTTCAAAATCATCAAAGGCATTGATAAGGTAGAACCAGCAACATTATTTCAGCTTAAGGGTGAATCACATACTGGAGGACACCACTGGAAGTTCAGGGGAAGTGCATTTAGGACTTAAGCCAGGAAGCACTTCTTTATGTAAAGAGTTGTGGGACTCTGGAACAAACTACTGAGACATGGAGTTGAAGCAGAAACCTTGAACAACCTATGAGAAGAATCACAATGAGGTATTGGGACAGCTTAGCTGTTAGCCAAACCAACTGGCTTAATGAACTGAATGGTGTTCTCTCATTTGTTAAATTTTGTTTGTATGATTTTTCTGATGTTAACTTGCAGACAATTCTCTAAATTCTCCATCTGACTGCTATCCTGTGTCTCATCACCCTTTTAAAAAAAACAATTAGTGCAGAATTACTGGAAAATTGCAGCAAGTGGCATGACCTGGTGTTATATTTATTGTCTGAGGTGTACAGAGTGAAAAGACAGGACTGTTCCATGTGGTGATCCAATGTTGTTCACATCTATGTCAGAGACACAGTCCATGAGCCTTAAAATGAAATTAATAATGGAATTAAAATTGAATTAAGTTAAACGGAGACTCTAAATTTGACCCATTTTGTGAATCTGTGGTACCCTGTCCTGGCCTGGTACCTACCTTGCACTCAATGGATAGAGACTGATTCTCATGACCCTTCACTGCATTAAGCTGTTTTGAGAATTTACATACAGTACGTATGCATTTTATACTTCACTAGTAATGTTTTTATATATCATTTTTTGAAGGCTATCATTAAAGAGTATGCTGCTCAGTGAGTTACACACTATTAGGGCAAGCTGTCTGAAGCTGATAGCTGAATAAATGAATTATGGATTGAATTTTTCACCTTTGGCCAAGACTTGTATTTCCTGTAATTTCTAGGATGGACTAAAAAAGCAGAAAAGAGCAAACAAACTTCACAGCTGCTTTAACTTTAGATGATGTGTCATGTGGAGTGGAAGAAACAAGAGTATATCTCAGTCATAAAAGTTTATTTTTCCTCACAGCATACATGTCAAACACACCGTTTCTATCCTAGGAGAGTTCCTTCTTGTTATTCATCTACACAGCTCAGACATCAGACACTCAAGAGTTTCTGTCTGTGCTGCTCATCTTGTACAAACCCATGTGACTAATGCCGTCCCCGGTAGCCAGCCTTCCCCATATTCTCACTGTGTTCAGTGTGTTCTTTTGACTTGGGCTGATGTGAATAACTGTATGGAAGTGTCTTTGAAGATGACAGATTTTTTTCTATCTCTGACTCTGTGGTCCTTAATCTTCTGTATGTTTTAGCTTTTGTATATATCTGACCTGTCACAGGGTCTACAGTATATGTATCTACTGCATATGCCTTAATTAAAATGCTAATTAGCATTTTACACACAAAATTTGCAAAATAGGGGTGGCACAGTGGTAGCACTGCTGCCTCGCAGTTAGGAGACCCGGGTTCGCTTCCCTGGTCCTCCCTGCATGGAGTTTGAATGTTCTCCCTGTGTCTGCATGGGTTTCCTCCCACAGTCCAAAGACATGAAGGTTATGTGAATTGGAGTTCCTGAATTGTCCCTAGTGTGTGTGTGCCCTGCGGTAGGTTGGCGCCCTGCACGGGTTTGTTTATTGCCTTGTGCCCTGTGGTAGCTGGGATTGGCTCCAGCAGACCCCCGTGACCTTGTAGTTAGGATATAGTGGGTTGGAAAATGGATGGATGGATGAACTTGCAAAATATTGCTTTAGATGTATGATTCATGAAAGTAAAAGTCCTGTTTCTTTGAAGTGATGACATTTTTTGTTTTTGCAACAATGAAAATAGTTTAAAAATGTAATATGGCTAAATAACTCATAAGCAAATCAGTGAAAACGCTTTTCTTTTAATTGCAGGGAATTTGGCCGCTGGAAGGTAAATAATTTGGCTGTTGAAAGACGAGACTTTTTGGGATCTCCTTTACCATTTGCACCTGAATTTATCAGGAATATCAGGTTATTGGGACGCAGACCGACCCTTCAGATCATCACTGAGAACCTCATCAAGAAATATGGGACTCACTTTTTAATGACGGCCACTTTGGGAGGTACTTTCTATTTGTTACATATTCAGATGTGTAATCAATTAAAATGTGCATTTAGATCTATGCACTAAAACAAACATGAAAAGTTAATGTTCAGTTTAGCAGTCTATAGGTATTATTAACTGAATATCTAACTCATTCTCTCTCTATGGGGAACTATTTTGGAAATCCTGGAAACTGCAGAATTACTTGTTTTTATTGTTCTGGAGAAATATAACAACTTTATACCCATGCTGCTCTGCTCCTACTTTAATGCTGCCTTGTTTCCTTCCAGGGTAACCCCCACACACGTACTGTGTACTCCCACCCTTCGTTTTCTTGGCTGTAACAACCAGGTCTTAATGTTCTTACTGTATCACAAATTCACCAAAGAGGCCACGATAAAAACAAAGTCAAATATACATGTATATTAACAAAAACGAAAAGTCTGAATTAGCATAAGCCACCCTGATATGTGATGCTCATAAGCAATTTAATGATTTACTTAATGAGGTAGAATGACATAATAAAAAATAATAGATGTGTCATATATTTGAAATATTAAAATGTTAATTTCAATTTAAATGTTAAAGTCTAAATTTGCTTGATTGAAATTAGTGAGAAGTGAAGCAAAATTACATTTTTATTGACTAACTAAAAAGATTACAATATGTAAACTTTCGAGGCAACTCGGGCCCCTTCTTCAGGCATATTGTAATCTTTCTCGTTAGCTAATAAAAGGTGTCATTTTGCTTGACTTCTCACTACATTCATAATGGCTAACATGGTACAACACACTAGTACTATGTTCAATTAAAATTGAAAGTTGTTATTTTTCACCCTCTGATAAAGATCCACAGAGGACTTGATCCCTGGTAAAGGATCAAAAATCAAAAATAACATTATATTAGTAATCACTAAATAGTCTAAAACGATAACCCAAATGGACTTTCTGGGTGTGGCTTTTAGGGCCAACTGTAGAAAAATCAAATATCAAAACTTTAATATACTCGTGATCAGCAACCTCGAAACAGCATAAAATGACACTCCACGTGCCTGTATTACTGATCCCCATTTTTTTGAAGTTTTCTTTAAAGGAGTGAGTTTGACTCACCAGGGGTCAGTTGATGTGGCATATACCGCCGCAAGTCCTTCTGATCATTTTTTTAGAAGACTCCTATTGGTTTAATCTTTAGCATTAGAGTATGGCCTGCACAAAATATGGGTGGAAAATTGCCAAAAGATGGACGTTTTTTTAGGACGAGTGTGGCAAAAATAGAGTAAAAAAGCTTGATGTCTTGCATCAAGATGAATCAAACAGTCATATGTAGGGGTTCTCTCTCAGAAAAGTGATTTTAAAGCATTCTTATATAATTCTTATGGACACAAAAATGCAAGTAGGTAACACTGAAAGAGTAGCAGAAAATGCATAGTAATGACAATGAAAAGGAATTCTATGTCTGTGTGTTAGGCTTACCTGTTACAGTAAAGTATTTCTGTTTAAGTTGTTGGTCTTGCCCCAATAGAACCAGAAATACACTTCTTTCTACCATGCTTTTTTCTCCCATGAACCATACTGATGGTATTCTTTGGTATTCACTCCCTACTTACTGCTTTGCTCCTTACCTCAAGCTCATCGGAACCCTGAATAGAGTTGCTTTTATTATCATTTTCATTTTCTTGGGTATTTGCACTCAATCTAAGGAGAAAAAATGTGGCAGACCTAAATATTTGAGGCCCTGAAGTTTGAACAGTTATGGGTGCTCTTTCGCAACCAGCAATGAAGTCTGGGTAACCACTGTTCATATAAACAAGAAACTAACACTATTTTAACTTTATTACTTACCTTACTTTTCTTAATATTACATTTATTTTCGAGTAGGGGTAATTAAAATATTATATCCTTTATGAACCCATTATTGAAAAAAATTCTTGTCTAGAGATCACTTTGACGAGAGCTATCATGCTGAAAATGCTAACGTGACTCATCCACTGTTTGTATCTACCAAATATGACATCTTTATTAACTTTTCATTGTTACTGTACTGTATTTTAATTCTACATAGGTAAAATTAGTATTTATTGAAATAGTTGGATATTTCGAAAATTTTAAGATTTTATAAGATTATTCATGTAAAGAAGAAGTCGTCCTTTATAATGACCTCAAGCAATGAAATATGCCCAGAGGGGACTGGGCGGTCTCATGGTCTGGAATCCCTACAGATTTTATTTTTTTCTCCAGCCGTCTGGAGTTTTTTTTTTCTGTCCCCCCTGGCCATTGAACCTTACTCTTATTCGATGTTAATGTTGATTTATTTTGTTTTATAATTGTGTCTTTCATTTTTCTATTCTTTAATATGTAAAGCACTTTGAGCTACTGTTTGTATGAAAATGTGCTATATAAATAAATGTTGTTGTTGTTGTTGTTATATGCTTTAGTTTTTTCAATTATGGCTAGCTAATTTTATTAGAAATTTTAATTTTTGTTATAAATGTTGTGAGAAGTTAAGCGAAATGACACCTTTTATTGGCTAACTCCAAAGATTACAATATACTGTACAAGCTGTCAAGGCAACAAAGGCCCCTTATTGTGTTTTAAGTTATTTATAATTAGTTCATATTGAAAATATTTAGAATGAAACATCCTTAATTTGAACGTTTTCTCATTTACAGCTAGCCTACATACTTTAATAACCATTTCATTTTTTTAACAATTATTTTGTACTGAATTGCACTATATTATTAATATTGTTAGTTTTTAAAAGCCGCTTCTCATACAGTGGACAGCTAAAATGTTTAAGTGAATGTGGACTAAAGACACTTCTGGGGCCTCTCCGGATTAGGGGCCATGAATTAAGCTTCCTTAGTTTAATTGTACAGCAGACCCACCCCTGCCTTGAGGTGCAAAAAAGTTCAGCTTTACCAAAAAGTGAAGTTAATCATGAAAGAAAACTGGAGAAACCCACTATGATGTTTGATATTTAATAGTCAGAAAAGGTGATCCTTGTGCCTGTCTTTACCAGTTGCTCAATAATGCAGATAGTAACATGTACACGTGGCAAGTTAGCGGTATTTTGATTTGAGTCTTGTCTCTATCTTTTTGTTTTTATCTTATTTATGTTTTGTATACAAAACAAATAAACAAATTCTGGATAATAATTATCAACACAATATTGATGTGTGTACCTTCATTTTTGTATGTATGTGCAAGGTGGCGCACGAAAAAGCAAACCATATTCGAGTCCAATGTATGTTTCTTAGCCCGTACACGAAACGAGCAACAGGGCCCGATTCTTTTTCAGTTTTGTAACTGCCCCAGTCTTACGCCACTTCTTCACCAACTCATGAATGCTGCTCTTTGCTGGTAGGTTTACACCAGGAAACTTCTGTGCGAAAATGTCCTGCATTTCCTTAAAAGAACTGATAGACACATATGCCTCCACTATTTCAATCCTCTGTTGCAGAGAATACATCTTCCGGATCTCTTTCGCGCACATCTGTACCCACTGGCTCACATCTTCCTTACTAATGCACAGTTGGGGCTGCTGACCCCGTTGCGACAATGAGTGTCCATGATCACGACAGCACCCGCCTGTATAACAGCTGGAGCCAGCCGGTTGGAGACGGTTCGGTTTTTCGTGCACCACCCTTTATTATAGCTTACTTTGTAAGTCTCCTTGCATAAAGGTGTCTGTTTACCCTTTCTTCTTGAAATGTGTGGTCCTGTCTTTTAATATATGCAACCCAGAACCCCACTTCCAAAAGGGTCAAGTGCTGCAAGTGGTGACATCCTGGTAGATACAGAGGGGAAACTCTTCTTCAGGTATATATTTAATTTTTACAAGAAAAAGGTCAGACAAACACAACACTTATAAACACTGAACAAACAAAACTGACATTTTATGTAGCCCTGCTACAGTATACATACAGAAAACAACATTTCTGATAATGGATGGAGTGAACATCTCCTTATGATTTATATGATCTGAGGTTGGATGGGAATTTTCAATAAAGTGGCCATGACCAAGCATTTTCTTTTTGAAGTTTGGTACTTTTAAGAGACATGGAGTACCATGTGATGATAGTGATTTAAAAGGCAACTCACACAACATTTTTTCCAGCTAAAACCCACCAGGGACCCTGAAGCATGGAATCCTGTAAGATCGATTTGCCTCAAGAGGAAGTGTGTGGATTATCATAATGCAAATAGGCATAGAATAGTATTTTAATGATGCATGAATTTTAATGCGAAAAATAATGAAAAAGGAAGGCAGCATAAAGAAAGAAGTAAAAAAATAGGCCTCATTTACAGAACTCACAAACACTGAGTGGCTGCCAGGATGGAAGCTGATGTTGCACTTTTCATCAAGTGCAGTGGTGCGTTTTGGTAAAAATTGTCCTTATGAGATCCTGATAAGACATCTGCAGTCTGATAAAAAAAAGAAAAAGATGAAAGAATAAAACTAAGATGCTTAAAATGACAGTTAATAGAGAAACTAGAATATACAGTTACTCAGAATCATAAAATAACCATTGCACTATTTTAGTATACTGGGCTAGTTATAATTACACCAGAGGTGGGCTGGCACCCTGCCTGGGGTTTGTTTCCTGCCTTGCACCCTTTGTTGGATGGGACTGGCTCCAGCAGACCCCTCTTGACCCTGTATTTAGGATATAGCGGGTTGGATAATGGATAGATAGTTATAATTACACAGCTAACCAAGGTATGTTGAGAATGTTTTTAATCATCACTACTTCAACAGGCAGGCCTGGGCATAAGCCACTTGCATGGCTCATCCCTTTATGTGCTGATTTCCCCGCCTCCATTCCTCTTGTTATGTTGCCTAGCAACACCAATTTATGTAGTATTCACATGATAGAACAGTTTTTGATTTAAAAATCCAGGAGTGGTCTCCCCTAGACTTTTTCATATACTCAGATATGGGGATGGATAAAGAACAAGAGAATGATTATATTTTTATATTATGTACATTAAAGAACCATCAAAAACAAATTAAATCAAATTATTAATATATTGAACAATTATAAAAGTAAAGTTGAATAAATTAGACTCTGTAGCTGCAAGAATAAAAAAGTACCACATCCGGTTATTGGAAATGTACGTTTTGTACCTAATACTTGTATGCAAAATTTGGTTGACCTAAGTGAAAGCGTACTCAAGTTATCATGTTTACATACACATACTGACAGACACACAGTCATAATTCCAAAAATGGTATTTCTACCAGGTCTAAAACATTGAGATGTTATCAAAAGCTTGAAATTGAATTTTTTGATAATTACAATATTTCCCCTACGAGAAAGTAAATCGGACTCAGGATGGTCTAAAACGTCGAGATTCATCAAAATCTCGAGGTTGAATTTTGGATGATTGCAATACTTTCCCTATACTTCGTACACATCTATCCATCCATCCATCCTCTTCCTCTTATCCGAGATTGGGTCGTGGGGGCAGCAGCTTGAGGAGAGATGCCCAGACTTCCCTCTCCCCAGCCACTTATTCTAGCTCTTCCAGGGGAATCCCAAAGCATTCCCAGGCCATCAGCGTGTCCTGGGTCTTCCCCGGGGCCTCCTCCCGGTTGGACGTGCCCGGAACACCTCATCAGGGAGGCGTCCAGGAGGCATCCTGATCAGATGCCCAAGCCACCTCATCTGACTCCTCTCGATGCGGAGGAGCAGCGGCTCTACTCTGAGCCCCTCCCGGATGACTGAGCTTCTCACCCAATCTTTAAGGGAAAGCCCAGACACCCTGCGGAGGAAACTAATTTCAGCCGCTTGTATTCGCGATCTCGTTCTTTCGGTCACTACCCATAGCTCATCACCATAGGTGAGGGTAGGAACATAGATCGACTGGTAAATTGAGAGCTTTGCCTTACGGCTCAGCTCCTTTTTCATCACGACAGACCGATGCAGATCCTACTTCGTACACAAAAAAATAAAAAGGAAGGATATCCGTTTCTATTTCAATTGGCTACAGACCTGTGTAAGATGTCGGGAAACTGGCACATCACCGATAGATTTAAATGACCTCGGAATGGTTTTTGTGTTTGCTTGATTTCTTCTTTTTCTTCTGGACATTTCCTGAATTTCTGAACTTAGTAACATGCACATCTTTGGAATATCACAGGCAAATGGAGTACCCAAGAAAACCTATGTTGACACAGGGAGAACATGAAAACTAGAAATAGAAAATGGACTTCTGAAGCAGCAGTGCTAACCACATTCTCCACTATGATGACCCAAATAAGAGAGAGAATAGATTCATTTTGGGTTTGATCTGTTTTGTGGAGATTATGGAGATCAGTTTCCTGTGGAAAGAGATGTGGAAACTCTTACAAAACATTTGCAATGTTGTAATGATAACAAAGCAGTTGTAATTCTTGGCTGGTGTTCTGTGTTAAAAGACATGTTAAGAGTCTAAGGATTACTGTAAGAATCAATAAGTTGATTGATTACATAAAGCTGTAGTCAGAAATAGCAAAGGATCAAAGCCAGGAGATCAAACCTAATCAGGCATCCATGAATCAAAGTGCAAGACGTTACTCAAGAGTCGAAGACAAAATGAAGTAAGGAACCTAAAAACAAACCTTGTGCTAGGGCCTACTTGAATGAACTGATAGATAGATAGATAGATAGATAGATAGATAGATAGATAGATAGATAGATAGATAGATAGATAGATAAGACTTTATTGTCTGTGCCCCAAAGGAGGCATATGTTGAGTATCCACCAAGGAATCACTTCCGTGGCTAAAATGATCACGTAACATGTCCTGATGGAGTCACATAAACAAGTTTAATTGTTTCAAATGAGGATTAAATGGAAATTAAACCTTATAAATGGAATTTAAAGCTGAAATATAGACATAAATATATACATAAAAGGGATTTAATACTACACTCTTTCAGAGAACTTGGTTTTATTCACAAAAGAAGACTGTGTGTTCTCAAGATTTAATAAATTGCTTTCTGGTTGGTTTGATAAGCACACTTTTAAAATGGGTTATTTATAAAAAAGGCAATGATATTGTGTTAGTAGTAAGTGTCATGTATGTGTACAAAGTAAAGTAAGTTAGGTAAGTACTGGAATCTTAACTATAAGGAGAAATATATGAAAATTAAATATTGCAAAACCTTGACGGGCAACCCGCCTCTTTTTTATGAAACAATACATTGCAATTATTTAACAATATCTGATTCTGGTTGTTGCCCCATCAGTGGAGTAGGTTTACAGCAAATGCTTATATTTAACATTCTACTCCCTTTCTACTCCCTTTATAGAAAGAATAGTGCCATTTTCTGCAGACAAAGGAACAGAGGCATGTCATTTAAACAAAACTGAAGCCTTACGTAAAGAACACCAAATAAAATGTAAGGCATATGAATCAATGTGTAGTTGACATACAGAAACAAACAATGATTTCCATGTATTTGTTACCTGATATGAGAAAAGGAGTCATTAGAAAAAGATCTGGAAATCCTATTGGATGGCAAAAGAAGACATCATTCTTTTCTTACTCTGGTTCTGAAATGAATGTTGACTTTTGATGTCCATTTTTCATTAATAGTGGAAAGAGCAAAAGAGGGGGACATTTCAGCAGTGAAGTGGTGAATTTCAGTGGTCCACTGAGGTGTCTTTTTCTCCATTCTAGAGGTAAAGGGAGTTAAAGACTTGTTGCTCCCTTATGCCTACCTTTTACCTAAATAGAACCTGTAAAGCACAAACTTGACTCGTGTGCTTGACACAGAACCTGATTTAAAAGAGTTCATTGGTGTCTAGAGCTAAGATCTACTAAGTGTTAAGTAGGAATAAACTTTAAAAAAAGCATTAATTCATTTATTTAGTCTAACTGTATGGAGTCCCTGAGTCTGTGTGGATTGAAATTAGGGTTAAGTTTCTGGTGACATTACATTTGTTTAACGTGGTCTGGGATGTATATGTCAATGAGCCTTGCAACCATTGCCACTAGGTCAGAATTTGGCTTGCAATAAACTTGAACAAAAAAAATTAAAAATCACTACTTAATTATGATGGTGATAATGGTGATAATTACATGTAATATATTTTGGACACTGGAGGGCACTAGCGCTCCTCAAGCCCAACAGGACAGACACAGGACATAAGTTAAAAGCACAATGATTTGTTTTATTGCAAGTAAACTTTTCACAATGTTTTCCACCACTACAGCCACAAGTAGTTCTCTCCATCTCTTTTTCTCCTCCACTCCTCCCAGCAAGCTTTGTCTACCTACCACCCGACTCTGGCTCCACGAATGGGTTTGAAGTGGTTGCCTTTATACTGGCGAAACTGGAAGTACTTCTGCTCTTCTGTCCTTGTGGCCTGCCAGCACTTCAGGGCAAGGTGGAAACCTCGTCTCATATAAGTCCTCCACAGCACCCCCTGGCGGTACTCATGGCACCCAACAGTGCTGAGATAAAGATCTCCCTGTGCCCTGTGGGAATCAGGGACACCACTGTAATCCCCGGGAGCTGCCTTCTAGTGTCTAAGGGGAGGCAGTGCCCAAAAGAAGCTGCTTCCCCCATCTTTCCATTTCCTGGGTTGGTCTGCCGGCCATCTATTACAATATGTTTGCTTACAATTTAGCTACTCCAGATATGGACAAAAATATATGATCTGTGCTTTGATGTTAACTGAAAAGGTGAATTGGGTTTGCAGCTAAGGTTCTTGAAATTCTCCACTACAGAACAGCTTTTATTTTGGCAACAGTCTGAGTAGAGCTCTTCATTTGATGCTACATCAGAGT
This sequence comes from Polypterus senegalus, assembly GCF_016835505.1. Classification (NCBI taxonomy): domain Eukaryota; kingdom Metazoa; phylum Chordata; class Cladistia; order Polypteriformes; family Polypteridae; genus Polypterus; species Polypterus senegalus. The sequence continues at coordinate 120,840,338 of NC_053167.1, forward strand.
CTGTCACTTTTCTGGCGGGTAACAACATTTATTTCTACAACTTGTTTTTACATAAGACATGTCTTTTAAACAAAACTGAAGCTTTATATAAAAACCAGAATATAAAATGTACTTAACTTCACTACATATAACTATATATACATAACATATACATATATATGTATATATATATATATATATATATATATATATATATATATATATATATATATATATATATATATATATATATATATATATATATATATGAAAATGCAAAGTCATCTGACTCACTCATCATTATGTTCTGTTTAATTTAAAAACTGAAACATATCAGAATTCTACGTCTAGGGCTGTATGTATCCACTTAGGAAGGACAATTTGATATCTATGTTTAGGTGTAAAAACAATCTCTAGTATATAAAAAGTAAATATTCTGAAATCTAAAAAAATACTTCAATTTACTTGAATGACATTTGGTGACGTTACAGAAAAATGGTTATATTGTACCAAGTAGACTATGCTAACGCAGCCCATATAGGACTGTCACAGAGCTGAGACAGGGCTTACCAGTTTATGCAAACAAAGGTCACCAGCACTTGCAATACACAAAGAGCAATGGGGTGGACATATGGAATATCAAGAGGAGGAGGTCTACACGATATGAAAGAAGAGATAGGATCACATTTGACATGTACAGTGAGCTGTAAAGTGCAAGGAGGACAATTCAGAGAAGCTCAAGGAAGATGAGGTTAGCACTTGTGCTATTAAGCTCGAGTGAGGGTACAGGTATCCCACACTGTGTCTGTGAGTGTTTGTGTCACTTTGCTTGAACAAAAAAGGAAGGCAGAGAGAAGTAGAAGAGGAAGTGGCATTCTCACGTCCAAATGAGCCAGGAGTGATGGCATTCCCTGGCCAGTAGTGAAAGTCAGCTAATGGGTCTCTGATAAACAGAAAAACAGGAAATGGACACCGTACTTAGTTCACCATATTATTTCTTTTCACTTGTTCTTTTCTGTACAGTTTTTACTCTTTCCTGATTTGAGTCTCACACCTTTAAAAATATAATAAAAACAAAATAAATTGACAAATGAGATGAGGGCAGAGATGAGAGAGGGTTGTCTGTCTGACGTCTTGGGATTTAAGTAAGAGAGCTAACCCTTTGTACAGCACTGGCTTCATCAGGCACAACGCTGTTGGCTGTCAGAAAAATAGACGAGCACAACTCTGCAGGAACTTATTAACCTGGTTGGTAAAGTAGACATGCCCAGTGATTTTCAGTCATGTAACTTGACATTCCACATGACAAAAAGTTGCATAGTGTAACCTTGGCTTAACACAAATAAATAAAATGAAATAAAAGACAATAAATAAAATAAGAACTTAAATAAAAACTTGCACAACAAAGATGTAACTGTCCTGTATACTGGTTACACATCTTATTTCATTCAAGATTCCTGGAATAGCATTTTTCTCCTGAACTCACATTATTCCGAATGCTAAATCCTGCCTTGCCCCGATGCTGCTAGAATAGACTCCACAACGTTGAATTAGATTGACTGGTTTTGAAAATGTTATATTACAACGTGTAAAAGAGAACAAAGACAGATGAAGATTTGTAAATTCAAAATGATAAATTGTTTCTCAGCAATAGATGCATCACTATAGACGTGAGTCTGTCAGTAGACTACCCGAGATGGCAACAGTTCCAGTTAAATACAGGCCAGGCAAGAAAAGGTGGGTCCAGGTGGACGGACACCAGAGGTGATGTCAGAGGTTGCCAGTCATCTGGTCAGCAGAGGGAAGAAGAGAAGAGACATTCAAGTACAGTGCCACCCTGTGCATCAGTAAGGAATTACCATCACTAGATGCTTTAAGCTGTCCCCAATGTGTGTAACAAATGATTATCATTTGGTCAACAACTAAAACAACATTTATTTATATAGCACAATTTCATACAAACAGTAGCTTAAAGTGCTTTACATAATGAAGAATAGAAAAATAAAAGACACAGTAAGAAAATAAAATAAGTCAAAATTAATTAAAATAGAATAAGAGTAAGGTCCAATGGCCAGGGTGGTCAGAAAAAACAAAAAAAAACTGCAGACGACTGGAGAAAAATATAAAATCTGTAGGGATTCCAGACCATGAGACTGCCCAGTCCCCTCTGGGCATTCTACCTAACATAAAAGAAACAGTCCTCTTTGGATTTAGGGTTCTCACGGAAGGGCTTGATGATGATGGTCATACAGACTTCTGCCTTTTAATCCATCCATCATTGGATAGTTATTATGATGAATTGAACATACAGAGTATCAGGATTAAGTTAAAGTGAAGTTATAAAAAGGCCATGTTAAAGTAATGTGTTTTCAGCAGTGTTTTAAAGTGCTCCACTGTATTTGCCTGGCGAATTCCTATTGGCAGGCTATTCCAGATTGTAGGTGCATAACAGCAGAAAGCCGCCTCACCACTTCTTTTAAGTTTTGTTCTTGGAATTCTAAGGAGACACTCATTTGAGGATCTGAGGCTATGATTTGTAATATAAGGTGTCAGACACTCCGATATATAAGATGGAGTGAGATTATTTAAGGCTTTATAAACCATACGCAGTATTTTAAAGTCAATCCTGAATGACACAGGCAACCAGTGTAGTGAAATCAAAACTGGAGAAATGTGTTCTGATTTTCTTTTCCTAGTTAGGATTCTAACAGCTGCATTCTGCACTCGTTGCAAATGATTTATGTCTTTTTTGGGTAGTCCTGAGAGGAGTGCGTTACAGTAATCTAGTCTACTGAAAACAAAAGCGTGAATTAATTTCTCAGCATCTTTCAGTGATATAAGAGGTCTAACTTTACTTATGTTTCTTAAGTGAAAAAATGCTGTCCTAGTGTTCTGATGAATATGCGATTTAAAATTCAGATTACAGTCAACAGTTATCCCTAAGCTTTTTACCTCCGTCTTGACTTTTAATCCTAATGAATCCCGTTTATTTCCAATAGCCTTATTGTATCCATTATTGCCAATCACTAAGATTTCAGTTTTCTCTTTATTTAACTTGAGAAAGTTACTATTCATCTATTCTGAGATACAAGTCAGACATTGTGTTAGTAAATCAAGAGAATCGGGGTCATCAGGAGCTATAGATAAGTACAGCTGTGTGTCATCAGCATAGCTGTGGTAGCTCACGTTCTGCCCTGAGATAATCTCACCTAACGTAAGCATGTAGATTGAGAAGAGCAGCGGACCCAGGATAGAACCTTGTGGAACACCATATTGGATATCATGTGTCTTCGAGTTGTAATTACCACAACTAACAAAGAATTTTCTCCCTGCCAGGTAGGATTCAAACCAATTTAAGACACTGCCAGAGAGGCACACCCATTGACTAAGGCGATTTCTAAGAATATTATGATCAATGACGTCAAATGCAGCACTCAGATCCAAAAGGATGAGAACAGATAAATGGCCTCTGTCTGCATTCACCCGCAAATCATTTACTACTTTAACGAGTGCAGTTTCTGTGCTGTGATTTGTTCTGAAACCCGACTGAAATGGTCAAGAATTTATAATTGATTAGTTATGCTGTTCCTGTTTTGTTCCTTGTTATTGCTGGGATTGCCTCAAGCTGCCCCACAAAACTGCCCTGGAGAAGAGGGATGAGATTGTGAACATATAGATGGAGTACTTAACAAATGATTCATTGTGTTGATATTTTTATTTGTTGCCTGGTTTTTCATAATAATTGTATAACATTGCAGATGATTTTTGCACTTGTAATGTTTCTAAGCTGTTATTTCTTAGTGTTCATAAAGTAACCACTGAGAACTAGCAGCTTGTCTTTGGGAAGAACTGATAGGAAAATGAGATTTTGTACAGTGATTTCAAACATTGGGTTTTTCTTTTTATTTGATTTGTAGTATAGATGAGCTTTTTGCTGAATTCATAACAGGAAATTGTTAGGCTATTTTCTTTTTATGCAAATAATTCATATGCACCCACTGTGGTACATAACTAAAACAGATGACATATAAGTTAATCTTATATTATTTATAATGTTTAATAACGTCACAAATTTGCTTTCAGTTGGAAGCAGCTCTCTCTTTATTACCATTGCCTTGTCTCATTTCATCTGTTTCTGGCTCTTGATATATAAAAATACTTTTTTTTTTTTATATAATTTTTATTGGCCACTAGTATTAAGGTGCCATTTTTATTAATCTTCTCAATCATATGTGATGACATGCAGAACAAAATAACAAAGAGCTGTTCAAATATGGAATGAAAGCTCCAGAAATAATCCCTATCTGTCAGTTTTTCAAAAGAGTAAGCATACATTAAAGAACTGGGATAATAAAAACTAAATTTATTAACAGATAAAACGAGTCCCCGCTACTATATACTGTACACTAAAAATGTTTCCCTACAATGTAAATCCAGCAGAATAAGCACCTGCTGTTCCCTTGAGGAGATCAAAGTACAGGATTAAATTAATCCAATTTATGGACATAAGCAAGTTAACAGCCTACTAAACGGAGAAGAACATAAAAGTGGACATTGAAGAATGCATCCGCAGCATTTGGCTCAAATTCTTGTCTGTGTTTGAAATAAAGTGTTAATTGTTGACAGACATGCTAAAATCTGAACGCATACAGTATACCAAATAACAATAATTTGACTCTTGGATGAACTCTCAAAACAGCTAACATTTCCACAGTTCTATGGGAAAATAAAAATAAAATGATAAGAAGGTTTTGTCATTTAAAAGAAGCGAACATCATTTTATATGCATATCTTTTTTTATAGACTCATTTATCTGTCAGTTTCCATTTTCCATCTCCTGCTTTTTTTTGTTGCTTTGCTTGTGATACAAACAGGTAATCATTCTGCGTCCCTTCATTGATTCATACATTAGTACATCGGTTTAATCCAAATGTGAATCACGACAGTAGTCAAAATCTGATTACTACTATTCATGCCTGGCCTTCTGATATCTATGAAATATAGTGCCTTGCTAAAGCATTCAATTCCCTTCAAAAGTCATCACCATTCTTTGGATTTCTAAGGATACAGACATTTATTCCTCCATTAAATATTTTCATTGATAAGTTTTCTAAGAAATGACTCTATTACAAATAGAAATTACATTAAAAATATCCATATCACCAAGGTTAGCCATTTACTATTTTTTATACCCATTTAATCTGGTTATATGAAGTCCCAATGCACAATCCAAATAGCAGACACCAATAAATAGTAGCACAAAAAAAAAACTAGAAACCAGTCAATTCAAAGAAATGGCAATACTCACAATATTCTAACACAATCTCAACGTTCTGCCACTGAATGAATATAAATCCAGAAGGGTGACGCAGCAGCATTGATGCCAGGTTGGCCTCACCTTTTTGGGGCTCTTCCCAAATAACAAATTGTAACACATGAGTTATTGCCTTGCAACCAAAAGACGAGGCTGAGTCTGTCTAAGGACTTCAGGAAAACCAGCTTTATTCAACTCAAAACTGGAACAGAAACGTTATTTATTCCTGTGGGAGCTACCACTCTACTACACACAGACACAGCAAACGGGCAGGGCCGGGGCCAGGTCAGTGGCCAGTTCCCCACATCACCCATCAGGTGACAGACGCATGGTGCGAGGACATGGTGAGTTTACAGTTGCCTCTGTGTCACTGAAAACCTACGAGGCTCTGTGAACCTGCATTTGCCCTTGACAACAGACAAGCAGTACTGGACAGACACGTCTATGACGTTTCGGCGTGTCGCCCCATTCTGGAGGTTCTGAAAAGAGTTAAAAATCTCACAAAGTAATAAGCAGAGTAAACAGATATAACATAAATATGAAAAACATCTAAAATAATCATAAAAATGAAACCACAAATCAGCTGGGAAAAGAATCCTGGGTGTAACATAACAAACTTATGGTCACCGTCAAGGTTGACTCTAATATCTGGTTTCTCTAATATCTGTGATCTCAGGTAAAACGACAGAGCACCTAAACAACCAGGATAGAAGGTTTACACTTTTATACATGCATTATAGATTATCATTCTCTACATTAATATTTCTAATGTGCCAAAAACAGAAGGAAAATAATACATGTGACAAATCTCATCAAATATAAACTGAATGGATGGTCTAAAAGACTAGGCAACCAATATGCCTAAAAACCAGGTAACTCTTTGTCTTGTTAGATTAGTTACATTACATAAGATTAGATTAACTTTATTAATCCCAATGTGGAAATTTAGATGCATACAGCAGCAAAAACATAAAAAACAAGGATACAGATTAACATACAGCGATAAATAAATAAATAAATAAAAATAAACGTAACAAGTACATTGGGAGGAAGCATTGAATTGCCTGATAGCATTGGGCAGAAAAGACTGCCGGAGGCACAATGTGGTGAAATTAAATTAAATTAGTCCCAGAGGGGACTGAGCGGTCCCGTGGCCTGGAATCTGTGCAGATTTTATTTTTTTCTTTCCAGTCGTCTGGAGTTTTTTTTTTTTGTTTTTTCTGTCCTCCCTGGCCATCGGACCTCACTCTTATTCTATGTTAATTAGTGTTGTCTTATTCTAATTCTTACTTTGTCTTTTATTTCTCTTTTCTTCATCATGTAAAGTACTTTGAGCTACATTATATGTATGAAGATGTGCTATATAAATAAATGTTGTTGTTTTTGTTGTTGTTGTTGAAATGAGCATTTGGGTAAAAGTGAGGGGATTTTTTATAATGGCATCCAATTTTACCCCCATCTTCTTTTCCACAACAGCTTGAGGTGTGTCCAGGGTTCACCCTCTGATGGACCAGAATTCCCTGATAGGTTTGTTCAGGCATTGTGCTTCTTTTGAGCTCAGGTTGCTTCCCCAGAAAACTGCAACGCAGAACACCACACTGGCTACTATGGACTGGTAGAACATTTCCAGCAGTTTACTGCACACATCAAAAGACCTGTGTCTTCTTAACAAGTCAAGCCTGCTCTGACCCTTCTTAAGATGATTGGTCTCTGATTTGGCATGGTATGTGGATGGAAGAAATGACAAAGACTCCTGGTCTCCTGTAAAAGCTTGAATTTATGTTGATCTTGTGCTTCTTCGATGCAGCTTGTAGACCAATGTAATGTCCTAGGGCCAACAATCTTGTCATGCTGAGGCCTCATTCTCTTCCTATTTTAGCGTGACTTATGTCCTTGAAATTTCTACCAACTCAGCTTTTCACTATAGCCCTTAGGCTATGTCAGACTTTTGTTTTTTGTCCTTTTGTTTTTATACTGATTCTGATCTGGTGTACTCTGAGTAGCACACACTTAACGAGATCTTATCTTGCCCAGTAATTGATGAGTAGATCAGGTTACTAAAGTTTTTTAAAACTACATGTTTTACCAGTAATATCATTAAAAAATAAGAAAGTGAAACAACACCATCCTTAGGTCAGACTGGTACTATGTCTGGAGCAGTCAGCCTGCCTTGTGCCCAATGCACGGGTTAAGGGATTGGATCAAGCAGGTTTGAGAATGCCATGTTTTAATATCATTGTTTTCAAACAAAATGTAACAAGTTCAAAGCTCATTATTCACTTCCGATTGTTACCACTTTATGTGACTGCCAAGCTAAATTTCTAATGTGATTATAGTATGTGGTCTATGGCACACATATGCTAACAGTTGTTTTTAAAGCAACACCAGTAATGTAAAATAGAGTGATTTTTTTTTTTTTTCAGGAGAAGAGGCATTAACTATATTTGTGGATAAACGGAAGCTCAGCAATAAATTGGACTTGAATGATTACTCGGCCAACAGCTCCACAGTCACACTGGAGACTCTTCATCAATTAGCCGCCTCTTATTTTATTGACAGAGAAAGTACACTTCGCAAGTTGCATCACATACAGATCTCATCGACAGCAATTAAGGTAAGTGGAAAAATAAAGAAACAGAAATGCTTTTGTGAAATATAGTACATTTTCCATAGTGGTTAAGGTTAGGGATGAATCAGGGTTAGACCAGAATGTTAGAATGTTTAATTAAATATCACATGCTAACTACAATAATAAAAATTACACCACTACTATTTACTCTATATGACATAAATGCTTGCTCTCCAGTAACGAGCCTGAGCATCAATATTATTATTAAATCTCCCATAATGAGCATCATAAACCCATTAGTAGTCTCAATAAATATATACTAGTACACATATGTGAAATTAACATAACCTCTTAATGTCTCTATTAAGGGAATAAAAAGCTGAATATACAGTACATATCTGATGAATCATCAGGATTGGATAATTCTTAGATATCCATGTCTGTTCATCCAATTTATTATTGTAATTCTGAATACTGTTATTACTAAAATGGGTTTATGAGTCTCTGGATGGTGGGTAGGTTTTTAGAAGTGTGAGCACTTCTTTCTCCTCCTAGAAGAAAGCATGGAGTATGAGGAAGGTTTAAAATGTTATAAATCCAAACAGTAAACTTAGACAGGGCCAGTAAGAAAGCTTTAAGATAGGAGACTAAGCTGTGATCAGGATACACCTGAACAGAAAGAGCTGACAAGAGATAATGACCTGACCAGAGACACACACACCAATGAAACATATTGCTGATCTATGTCTGGTTTTAGATTTGCTGCACAATCCAGGTTGTACTTTTATAAAAGAAACATTTCTATTTGCTTTTGTTTATGGCACTAGTTATGATACTTAAAGAAATTTGATAAACAAGAGGAGACCATTCAGTCCATCCATCCATTATCCAACTCGCTATATCCTAACTACAGGGTCACAGGGGTCTGCTGGAGCAAATCTCAGCCAACTCAGGGAATCAAGGCAGGAAACAAACCCCAGGCAGGGCACCAGCCCACCACAGGGCACACGCACATACACACCCACACACCAAGCACACACTAGGGACAATTTAGAATTGCCAATGCACCTACCTACATGTCTTTGGACTGTGGGAGGAAACCGGAGTACACGGGGGAAACCCACGCAGACATGGGAAGAACATGCAAAAAACCATGTAGGGAGGACCCGGGAAGCGAATCCGGTCCTCCTAAATGTGAGGCAGCAGCGCTAACACTGCGCCACCGTGCCGCCCCCATTCAGTCCAGCAAGTGTATTTGTTTAGCTAATAGCTAAGCTGTCCCAATATCTCATCTAGATTCTTCTTAAAAATTGTCAAAGTTTCTGCTTCAGCTCCATGTCATGGTAGTTTGTTCCAGAATACCACAACTGTTTGTGCAAAGAAGTGCTGCCTGGCTTCAGTTTTAAAGGCACTTCCCCTTAATTTCCACGGATGTCCTTCAGTTTGTGTGTACTGTTCTCGTCTTTCATGTTTGAACCAGAAATTAAACAGCAGCCAAACTCTGCTTCGCAAAAGATCGATAGAGCTAGGAGTATAGCTCCTTCCTCCAATTTTATTTCAATATTACGAAGTCAGAGTGAAACTGAAAAAAAGCAAATTACAAATAATTTCCAATTTGCAATAAACAATATAACTTTGCTATATATTTATGCAATTATCTTAAAATAATACTTAATCCTAAAAAATACGAAACACTGACTATTCGTGAAGCCTGCTGTCTAACCACTGACTTCCTACAATTCTAGTTCCACTTCCTTACAACTATTTACATGAATATTCATAATGTTATGTTAATATTCATTTGAATAACAAAGAACTGTTCTGCAAGGTCATTTACTCTTAAGCTGAAAGAATGTTGGTGGATCTACTTTGTCAATGCCTTTGAGGGTTTTGAAGATCTCGATTAGATCTCAATGCAGTCTCCTCTGCTCACACTAAACAGGTTTAACTCTTTGATTCTATCACAGTACGACATGTCCTTAAGTCCTGGGATGCACTTTATTGTCTTTCTTGTGCAGTGGTGACCAGGACTGCATGCAGTACACCAGATGCAGTATTTATAGTGCATTATATACTTTGAGCATAACATCCCTTGACTTATGTTGAACAGTTATTATGATAACTAATGTAACCTAACATTTGATTTGCCTTTTTAATTGCTTCTGTACATTGCTTAGTTGAAAATATTCTGTCAACCTAAACCCCTAAATCCCTTTCAGAGGTTGCTTCCTGTAGTCCAGTGTCTCCCATTTTGTATTTATAATTGACATTCCTGTTGCCCACGTGTAGCACTATGCACGTTTCTACATTAAACTGCATTTTCCGGTGTTCTGCAGTTCCAAACCTCATCCAGGTCATTCTTGAATTCTTTTTGCTGCCACCTCAGTGTCTGCCATTCCTTCAATTTTAGTGTCATCTGTGAAATTCACAAGTTTACTAACTATACCGGAATCAATGTCATTAATATAAATTAGACAAATTAACTGTCCAAGAACAGACCCCTGAGGGACTCCACTGATGAAATTGCTCCACATGGCATGTTCTTCTCTTATCTGTACTATTTGACTCCTGCTGGTTAACCAACTAGGGCGGCACAGTGGGTAGTGCTTCTGCCTCCCAGTTAGGAGACCTGACTTTGCTTCCCTGGTCCTCCCTGCGTGGAGTTTGCATGTCCTCCCTGTGTCTGCGTGGGTTTCCTCCCACAGTCCAAAGACATGCAGATTAGGTGCATCGGTGATTCTAAATTGGCCCTAGTGTCTGCTTGGTGTGTGGGTGTGTGTGCCCTGCGCGGGGTTTGTTTCCTGCCTTGTGCCCTGTGTTGGCTGGGATTGGCGTCAGCAGACCCCCGTGACCCTGTAGTTAGGATATAGCAGGTTAGATAATGGATGGATGGATGGATGGTTAACCAACTAGAGATCAAGGTTAAAAATCAAAACGAGATAACCTGACTTTACTATTTGTATGCTTTGTTCTGTTTTTTCCAGTGAGAGTTGGGAAGATGAGTCCTTTTATCAATTAGAGCAATTAGGGCAGTTAGTGCAGAGTGGTGGCTCTGAGGCTAAGGATCTGCGCTGGTATCCCGATGGTTGCCGGTTCAAATCCCCGTCACTGCCAAAACCTTAAATTTCAAATGCCTTAACCTTCAATTGCTCCAGGGGTGGTGTACAATGGCTGACCATGCGCTCTGACCCCAAGGGTTATGCGAAAAACCAAGTAATTTCCTTCAGGATTAATAAATTAAAGAAAAAAAAATCAAGGGTGTAAGATGTAAGCTACAGTGGCAGTGATATCTAAGTCTGAAGCTAGTGGACTATAGAACTGTGTGACAGAATATTGTAAATACGAAGTGATTACATTTTGCCTGAAGAAGAAACCTGAGTTTCCTTGAAAGCTTGCATAGTATAATCTTTTTAGTTAGCCAATAAAAGGTGTCATTTTGCATTGACTGCTCCCTAAATGTGGTAATTGTAAGAACAGACAAACAGGAGTAGCATCAGAGGTGTAACTTATAACTGCGGGTCTACAAGTATTTAATCTGTGAATTTAGTAAAAGGGGATTTATGTTTTAAATCGATCAGAGTTAAGGAAAGGTGTCCTCAAAAGCCTCTGCCATGATGAAACATTTGGAGTAGAGTGCGGGATTATTGATTTTGGGCTATACCCAGACTGTTTCATTTGATTTTATAGAATGATAATACAGTGTTTATATATATATATAAATGTTGCACTACTTTGTCTTCTGTTTTAAATTTATGAAACTGTGTAAGCTCACTAACCCTGCCTTCAGCCAAAAGTGCTACATAAGAATAAAAGGAAATGAACTGAATTGGAAAAGTACAGCTAGAGCAGTTGTGATATAGTAATACATTTTTTATGTTCTATGAATATTACCCTAATTTAGTTTTCACACTTCACTGTTCTAGTTCCTTTAGACCAAGAGAAATAGATGGGATTCCTCTTTATATATACAAAGCCAGTTCTGCTACAGAGAATGGGGTATGACACTTAAATGACTTGGCAGCATGGATGATAACCTCATAATGGACTGTTATGTGCTTTCATAACCCCTAATTTGTTCTAGCTCACTTCTTTTTATAATTTTGCATAATTTGCCAAATACCCTATAAATTTGTTTGATGACTTTAAAAGGGTAAAGTCAGAACTAATAGCCAACTGGAGACCCCGATGCAAGTCTATAAAACATTAGAAAGCCCCACAGTAATCAGCATCAAGCATCAGGTCACAGAGTTGGCTGTACTTGCAGTAATTCAGTCTGATTATTTTTAGCTTCTGTAACGGCACCCACAGCTCTAATTAAAAATCACATGACCTCTTCTCATTGCACCAAACCGCATGGCTCTTCACAAACCGAGATCAGCCTTAGTTATTACACAGCTGGCTCTAATTCTTTCATCCCATGGCACTGAGGAATCCCCAGAGCTGTATATGTCAAGACATCAGAGATTCACAAAAGTAGGGAATGGTGTCAAATTTGAAATGAATTGTGAGAATTTGTGTCCTGCTCCTTATGTGTGGGTATTCAAATAGATAACGTCAGAGCAGCCCTTAAGCCGATTCAACGGTTGTAAAAGGCCATAGTGAACACAATACCAAACTTAATTAGTAGCTTGTTTTCACGGTGGAATTGAAGTTTAGGTTTAACTCTCACACTCTCTCTGTCTGTGAACTAACCAAACAATTGTAAAATGATAATGTAATAAGATGAAAACTATGTGAACATTCAAAGAAGAAGTCATTGATGCCCGAAGTGCCTGGAGGGAAAAGGCACACTCTGAAAAAATTAAGAGGAAATAAGACCAGGAGATGAAAAAAGTTGAAAGAGAAGAGGAAAAGTATGAGATTAAGAGAAAGGCAGAAGTCAGAACAGAATTAGTGTTTGAATCAAAAACATAAAGCACAAATCAAACAAAAAGGCGGAACAAATACTTACATCTCTTATATCTCTAACCAATTGTGTTTGGATTATCCAAAAACGTGGTTACTGTGCATGTCACACTATCATCTTATATACCATTTCCATGAAGACGTCATGACCACCGACTAGTGCTATTAATTAAAACAATTTGGATGGTTTCTTTGAAAATAATACAAAATGCCAATGCCTACATTAAAATAATGCCAGAAAATGTTTGCAAAGCAACATCATCATCATCATGACACATAAAGAACAGAACAATGGACAACAGAAACCTTTTAGGAATCCCAATAATAACTGAATTGTTAGGTCACATAAGAATATAAGTAGTTTAACAAATGAGAGGAAACCATTAAGTTCATTAAGATCATTTAGTTAGCCAAAAGAGTAGTTTCTCCAGATACTTTTTTGAACATTGTCAAGGTTTTCACTTCATCTCCATGGCTTTATGGCATCTTCCAGATTCTCATGATTATTTACTTGAAGAGATACTTGCTGGATTACATCCTGAGTTTGCTTCACATCTGCATCTATTGTGGCTGGTTGCAGGAATGACAGGTTGCCAGAAGAAAATTTAGGGCATGATCCAGGTCATCGCATTTATTATTCAAACAAAAAATAATAATAAAAAAAGAATGCTCCTCAGGCATCTTTGGTCTTGTATCTGGGCTACAAAAGTAATGAAACAGGATTCAGCTTCTAGCCAATGGTCAGGGTCAGCAGGTCTCTCTTGCTAAAATGGCACCTCCTTCTGGGAACTAGCTGGTTTTCTCAGGGCTGCAGGGAGAGGAGAGGATAATGTCAGTGATAGTGGTTTTATTACATACCTTGATAAAGCCTTTAAAGAAGTTCACCAATGCACATGCGTGACACAATGTAAAAATAGATGGAGGTCCCATTTACTAAGCCAGTTCTGTTACAGAGGACGTGGTGTTGCACTTAAATAACTTGCCAATGTGTTTGATAACCTCCTAATGGATTCTTACAATATGTGCATTAAAGGAGAAATGTTTTACATTAACAAAGTTTTACTTTATGCCAAAGTGTAGACTCTGATGATTTGCCCAGGACAGACTGATATAACAAAAGAAGCTCCCTTAACTAACAGTTATATTCTAGTTAACCCGAATGCCATAGGATGCGCAAAGCTTATAAATATTGGTGCATTTCAGTACCCAGCCTAAAATCTGCTCAAACAAATACTGCACTCAAAAGTGAAATTTTTGTTATATGTTACATATTTCATGTAGTTTGTAGTGATGACCGAGAAAAGTATTTAATCTCATGTTTTCATGAAGAATGAGAGAAAATATTTATGATATAATAGAACCCAATGGTGACCGAAGCCTTACAGTGATAAATGATGCAGCAAATGTCCATTGAAAAAATAAAAAATCTCACTTTACTCATATAATCTACATGTCCATCATATAGTCATATACTCAAAATGTGCAAAACACTTGTATTTTTGCTAACATATTATTAACAGTTACTTGTGGAATAATCGGTGTACAACGTAAACAGAAAAGTCTTTCCCATAAAATTATTGTGCTGAACAAGATTTAACTCCTTGAGCCAAAAGTTTGAGGACGTGGTTTTAAGTCCGTAATAACCCTTCTCTGCAAAACATCTACAGTTGCTTTGTCTTTTTTTCTGATGTTTGTGCAAAAAAGATGTCTGCTCAATAAACTACATTGTTCATCCTTCTAGTCGTGTATCCAGCTTGCTCCTTTTACAGAGCATTTCTTATAAAGAGCTCGTGCTTTTCCCAAGGTTTACTCACAAAACAAATTATCAATTCTTTCTGATGCCCGGTGACCTGCAATTCTCTCAAAATTAAAAATTTTACCTTTACCACTGGAAATTCTGAAGGCAAGAAGAATTGTTGTTTCAGTTCATTTATTACATTTTTCAATAAACTGCATCTTATGTCTTTGAAAAATAAGTCAGCAATTAATAAATGTACACTGGAAATCAAATGACAAAATCTCAGGGCTGCACTTTCAATGTCACATCTTTCAGAAGACCAATACCATAGAAAGTTGACAATGTAGGTGGTGCCAGTGTTGGGCATTACTTATGGTTTTATAAACTGAAACTGAATCTCCAGTTGTTCACTATGAATAGATAGATAGATAGATCTTCATCTGCAATTGGGGTGAAATTTGTCATTATACAGAAGCTTAATAAATAAATAAATGTTATGACACATAGCAAAATATTTTCCAGTATCTATAGGTTATACTACAAAAACTCATTTATTTTTATCCATTTACTTGAATTTATAGTATACTAGCAAAATACCCGCGCTTTGCAGCGGAGAAGTAATGTGTTGAAGAAGTAATAAAAAAGAAAAGGAAACATTTTGAAAATAACGTAACGTGATTGTCAATGTAATTGTTTTGTCACTGGTGTGAGTGATGAGTGTTGCTGTCATATATATATATATATATATATATATATATATATATATATATATACACACACACATATAAACATATATATATATATACATATCTACATATATACACATACATATACATACACACACACACATATATAAACATATATATACATATACCTACATATATACATATACACACACACACATATAATATACACTCTTTGGGGTGCGAGCAACTGTTGCTGGGGGTGGCAAAATCCATCAAGGAAGAAAAATGAAAAACATTATTTGTACAAAATCTTAATTTATTTATCCATTCCTAAATAATTAAATGGGCAGGCTATTTCGTATCAGTGCAATACGCTGCTTGTTAAAACGGATGACTCCCGCTCTTACGTGCAAGTCTGCGTGGATATTATGAACTATCATATCTGTTCGAGTTCTATTTAAATTTTAAATAGAAGGAATTGTTATTTAGTCGACAGAAATATCTTTGGTATGAATTTAAGTTAAATGTAGGCATCATTGCATAAATTTTTCTTCACCATACAAATGTAAAGAGTAAATTCGCCTTACATTCCAACCAAAGATATTTCTGTCGACTAAATCAGGGGTGTCAAACTCAATTGCACAGGGGGCCAAAATCCAAAACACACTTTGGGTCGCGGGCCGAACAGGATAAACAATTATTGAACACACTAAAACTAAACTTTTAAAACTTTAAAACTTTTAAAACTTAACATTTTTGAACATAAATATGAATAAAAACAGACAGAAATATTATTCCGGAATAAATCAACTCAAACCTTAAATAACTTATAATATTTTGCTCTCCATAAAAATATATCCTGTCTAAATTATACAAGTTAGAAATAACGTAAACGTTAAAAGAACAAACATTCCAAATTTCTTTACTCTTATGTAATTTTATATAAAAAATAAACTTAAATTTTAAATATTCCAAAAGATTTTGCTCTCCATAAAAATATATTCTGTCAAAATTATACAAATTCAAATATGAACATGGTGCATAACAAAACCTGGAAATATAAATAAAATTTCTTCTTTTCAGCAATAACAAATCAAATCATTCAGTTGTCTTTGCTCTTATGTCATTTTATCAGAGCTGGACGCCTGGCATCTTTTTTTGGTAACAGGAGGCGACTCCTGTGTGCTGTTTTGTTAGTCTTCATGACTGAGAAGAGCTTCTCACACAGATATGTTCTACCAAACATGCACAAGGTTCGAGCCGCATGTATACGGAGCTGGAGCATTTTTGCGGGAATGGAGTAAATAAACTGTGCGGGCCGTGCAGTATCGTACTTTGCCTTCAGTGTGCCATTACACTGCAGCTCAATCACCTCCATCTGAATGTGCACAGGTGCAGTTTCCACATCGACGGCAAATGGGTTGCGAAACAACTCAAAATTCTTTTTTTGTTCTTCATAATCACCAGAGCGCCGTGCGAACTCAGTGCGCAGTGCGCTCAGTTTATCAGCAAAGTGCGTATTTGGGAACACCGTTGTGCCGACTTGGTTCAACATTACTTGGCAACAGGGAAAGTGGGGCAAGTTGCACTGGTGCATTTGTGTCTCCCATAAAAGTAGCTTCACTTGAAATCACTTTGTGATTTTGCACGGGTAAAAACGTCTGCTGAAGCGTCAGATTCTTCTTTAACTCTTCTGCTTTCTGTATCTTGTGCATTGCATTCAGGTCTTTCAGGTTATCTTGATGTTTTGTCTCATAGTGCCGTCTTAGATTAAATTCTGTAATTACAGCCACATTAGCTCCACAAATGAGACACACGGCTTTACCGGCAATGTCAGTAAACATATACTCAGCCTCCCATCGGTTTTTAAAGGCTCTGTGTTCAGAATCAACTTTTCTCTTGGGCATCGTGTGGGCTAGCTTCGCAATAACTTGCAGCATCATAAGCTAGACTTGATTAACACGGTAAGTGTTCGGCAAGGCAGCTGAAGTGCTGCATTATGGGATCTGTAATTTATTGTGTTACCAGCGCTTCATATCCCCGAGCCATTAATAACAATAATACAGTATATAAAATGATCTCGCGGCCTGGATGTGGCGGGCGGGCCTTGAGTTTGACACATATGGACTAAATAGAACTTGAAAAAATATATTTTTTCGAATGTGATCGCACAATTCAGATAGAGTTGATGCCCCCTACAGTACATCGAGCCCGCGTGCTATTGTGGTTTTGCCTGCGTGCCTTAATAAGTCACCCTCCCCTCGCTCTTACTTTTTTACTGTTCATCTAATGAATACACTGAGTATGGCTTTACCAAAACAATCATAGATGGCGAATAAAGTATCCATTATTCATAAAGCTTCAATTGGTGATCTGTCTTTCTGCATTAACCGCATATTTTTTCATACTTCTCAAACCAAGGAGATGCAAAGGTAAAATGAATCGGGAAGCGCACGTACATACTCAGTGCAACCCCTCTCGGGAATCGAACCTCAGACGTTGGCGCTACAGGCGAAGTGGTTTATCTATTTGAGAGTATGTAGATCGGGGTATATATATACATATATATATACCCGCGCTTCGCAGCGGAGAAGTAGTGTAAAAAAGAAGTTATGAAAAAGAAAAGGGAACATTTTAAAAATAACGTAACATGAGTGTCAATATACAGTAATTGTTTTGTGAGTGTTTGGAGTGTTGCTGTCATCAAGGATTTGATTATCATTACTTCTTTCAATCAGATTCGTATTTGTACGATGTGTTGTGTTCAAGTTACATTCCATGTTTGTCAATCATTGTAAAGATAAGAGGTTTCATTCATCGATTCGTTTCTTACTGCATCAATAAACAGCTCGCCTTCCTCTTTATCTGAGACGTGACACACTGCATGCACAGGTTTTTTTTTTTACACTGCCTTCCTTTAGCGGGACATTGACTTTTTCCACTGTGTGCTTTGTTTCCGCAGTAGCTGCACTTATGAATATGCTTGTATGTATCACGCGCTTCATATTTTTTTGCTGCCTTCTCAATTGTGTAATTCGTTTTTTTTTTCAGCACTCTTAGGACCCGTTGCTTTTTGTCTGTGCACTGCATCATTTCACGTGAGCCGCTCGGTGTACATGCATCGAAGGTTTCCAGCTGTGCTGGTGCCATCTCGTGCGATGTCCACGGTTGTATTTAATGTTAGCTAAGACCCGGCACTTAAACTTTTATCTAAGCCCTATGATGGCTCCTAAATGTGCTGCTTTTTCTAAGCCTTCTGACAATAAAACTAAGCGTCGGAGGAAGATGCTTACTATCCAGGAGAAGGTGAAACTCTTGGATATGATTAAAGATGGCAATACCCTACAAAAGCCTCCTCGCGCATATGAAAAGACAGCGCCAGCAGCTGCCTATCAAGATGTTCTTTAGCTGCGCACCCAGACACCCACTGTCTACTCTTAGTACTTCTTCAGTGAAGACAACAACGCACCTGCTGAAGATACTGCACCACCTCTGAAGACTCTCCTACTGAGGTCGTGCCTTCATAGGTTAGTGGTTGTGTGCAATTAAATGTACAGTACAATAATCCACTATATAAAAGCATCCCGTGAGTGCAAAGCGTAGCGGTATTCCGCTTATTACAGACAGTACTTGCGGCTTGCGGTACGAAGCGACGCGATGTGAGCAGAGTTCTGGTGCTCTCATCATTCCCTTGCTTTTGTGCGCGATGCGCTAGAAAAATAGACAAAATTATTTCTCTGGAAAATATTAATGTTGATGGAGTACAAATGCCTCACCGCGTAGTAAATATCAGGGGAGATGGTGCTTGCTTATTCTCATCTATAACTTATTTAGTGCATGAAACTCCGTCTTTAGCGGTACAGATTCGGGCTGACATTGTACGACTTTGGACAGGCACTTGAGGGAATAAAAAAACTTAGGTTTTCGGGAGATGTTATGAATGGGCACTTTAATGTTCTCATTCCCTACACTTACATGCCTGATGTACACATGGAGCGCACAAAAATTGAGGATAAAAGTCGGTCGCCTTAAAAGGCGAATGCGCCTAGTAATATGATATTTGTAACGTCTAATATGTCTTATTTTCTCTTATTTTGTCTAATATATTGGGTAATACGAGTGTAATGGTGACTAAAGGGTGTTATTTCATGTCTAGAGGGCTCTAATAATGTTAAAAACGTATGTAGAAGGTCGTAAACAGGTTTTCGATACTCTAGCTGCGAAAATATTCGATTTATAAATAAAGAATCCTACTTCGCGAAAATGCATTTATCACGGTAGAGTCTGCAATGGATTAACCGTGATAAACGAGGGTTCACTGTATAGTATATGGACGAAAAAATAGGTTCCAGTTATGACCATTATGTGTAGAATTTCAAAATGAAACCTACCCAACTTTTGTAAGTAAGCTGTGAGGAATGAGCCTGCCAAATTTCAGCCTTCTACCTACACGGGAAGTTGGAGAATTAGTGATGAGTCAGTGAGTGAGTCAGTGAGGGCTTTGCCTTTTATTAGTATAGATTAGTGAATATCAGTTGTAACCAGTAGGGGGCCAAAACCATTGGCACAATCAAACTCCTTACAACCTCGGATTCAACTAATATTTGTTTTATTACTCAAATGATCACAGACTCACAGACTCAATTGAACAGGTATGCACAGTCACGGAATCAAAAACATCATTAATATCTATACTAATAAAAGGCAAAACCCTCACTGACTGACTTGGCAGGCTCATTCCTTGCAGCTTACTTACAAAAGTTAAGCAGGTTTCATTTCGAAATTCTACACGTAACGGTCATAACGGTCGACAACGTCCGCCATGTTGAACTTTCTTATTTATGGCCCCATCTTCACGAAAGTTGGTAGGCGGCTTCCCTGCACTGAACTGAACTGAAACCGATGTACGTACTTATTTCGGAGGTATGACGCCATTGTCGGCCGCCATATTGAACTTTCCAACGGTCTTTGTTACTTATGGGCCCATATTCAAGAAATTTGGTACGCGGGTTCCCAACGCTAACTGAATCCTACTTACGTGGTGTGAAAAACTATTTGCCCCCTTCCTGATTTCTTATTCTTTTGCATGTTTGTCACACAAAATGTTTCTGATCATCAAACACATTTAACCATTAGCCAAATATAACACAAGTAAACACAAAATGCAGTTTTAAAATGATGGTTTTTATTATTTAGGGAGAAAAAATCCAAACCTACATGGCCCTGTGTGAAAAAGTAATTGCCCCTTGTTAAAAATAACCTAACTGTGGTGTATCACACCTGAGTTCAATTTCGGTAGCCACCCCAGGCCTGATTACTGCCACACCTGTTTCAATCAAGAAATCACTTACATAGGAGCTGCCTGACACAGAGAAGTAGACCAAAAGCACCTCCAAAGCTAGACATCATGCCAAGATCCAAAGAAATTCAGGAACAAATGAAAACAGAAGTAATTGAGATCAATCAGTCTGGTAAAGGTTATAAAGCCATTTCTAAAGCTTTGGGACTCCAGCGAACCACAGTGAGAGCCATTATCCACAAATGGCAAAAACATGGAACAGTGGTGAACCTTCCCAGGAGTGGCCGGCCGACCAAAATTACCCCAAGAGCGCAGAAATGACTCATCTGAGGGGTCACAAAAGACCCCAGGACAACATCTAAAGAACTGCAGGCCTCACTTGCCTCAATTAAGGTCAGTGTTCACGACTCCACCATAAGAAAGAGACTGGGCAAAAACGGCCTGCATGGCAGATTTCCAAGACGGAAACCACTGTTAAGCAAAAAGAACATTAGGGCTCGTCTCAATTTTGCTAAGAAACATCTCAATGATTGCCAAGACTTTTGGGAAAATACCTTGTGGACTGATGAGACAAAAGTTGAACTTTTGGAAGGCAAATGTCCCGTTACATCTGGCGTAAAAGGAACACAGCATTTCAGAAAAAGAACATCATACCAACAGTAAAATATGGTGGTGGTAGTGTGATGGTCTGGGGTTGTTTTGCTGCTTCGGGACCTGGAAGGCTTGCTGTGATAGATGGAACCATGAATTCTACTGTCTACCAAAAAATCCTGAAGGAGAATGTCCGCCATCTGTTCGTCAACTCAAGCTGAAGCGATCTTGGGTGCTGCAACAGGACAATGACCCAAAACACACCAGCAAATCCACCTCTGAATGGCTGAAGAAAAATAAAATGAAGACTTTGGAGTCGCCTAGTCAAAGTCCTGACCTGAATCCACTTGAGATGCTATGGCATGACCTTAAAAAGGCAGTTCATGCTAGAAAACCCTCAAATAAAGCTGAATTACAACAATTCAGCAAAGATGAGTGGGCCAAAATTCCTCCAGAGCGCTGTAAAAGACTCATTGCAAGTTATCGCAAATGCTTGAGTGCAGTTATTGCTGCTAAGGGTGGCCCAATCAGTTATTAGGTTCAGGGGGCAATTGCTTTTTCACACAGGGCCATGTAGGTTTGGATTTTTTTTTCTCCCTAAATAATAAAAACCTTCATTTAAAAACTGCATTTTGTGTTTACTTGTGTTATATTTGACTAATGGTTAAATGTGTTCGATGATCAGAAACATTTTGTGTGACAAACATGCAAAAGAATAAGAAATCAGGAAGGGGGCAAATAGTTTTTCACACCACTGTATATGTCCATAGCCTGCAGCTCGGTCGCTGTGTGAGGCGGCATTGGGTCCCCCATCCCAACGCCTCCCACGTTGTTGGCTGCCTGCCTATATAAGGCCGTCTGTCGCTCCAGTCTCTTCATTCCCTTCCTTGCTTCGCCACGGGATTCACATCTCCCTGATGATAACTGCAGCCATTTTATTTAATCCACGGCTTCTCCGCTGTTTTATTGTTCGTTTATTATAATTATAGTTATTGTGTAGGTATTTTAGACTTAGTTTACATTGTTCAGGTACCCATTTCCTTTATTGTTCCAACCATACCCCCATTAACATGTCTATCAAGGTGATTCACATCGGTCAAAGAACTGTCACTTACCGAGTGGTTTCCATGCCCGGAGATGGCACCTGCCTTTTCTATTCCCTGTGTTACATATTGCACGGCCATATCAGGCTCACTCTTGATATCCGGAGGAACATTGGGTCTTATGTATTGAATGACTGGGACAGGTTCAAGGTGTGGACTGATGACGGTACAGGAAATAATTATACTACACAGGAGCACTATTAGTGTGAAATGCTTAAGCCCTTCGCCTATGCATCTGCATGTGAGTTGATGGCTGCCGCTGAATTGTTCGGTTGTCGCTTTCAAGTGTACCAAAATGGCCAAATATTTTACACCTTTCAACAACCGCCAATGCATCTTAAACATCTTAGATTCACAGGTGACGATTTCAGTAGTGGACACTTTGATGTTTATGAATGTTTAAACTCTCAAAAGCTGGATGCAAAGTTATCGATAAAACCGGCTGTATGCTTACAACGCTTGACAGATGCCGAATGTCACTTCAACACAAGTCCTGCAAATACTAACGTAATTGAAACAAACCATGAAACTCAAACTGATTATGACAGCAGCAATCCAAGCTGTGAGATTTGAGGCAAGATGGCTTTTCACATGGCCAACTGTACGTTGCATGCTCAAGAGTAAGCTCAGCGCACAGCTTGGTCATGTTACAACCGGAGGGCCGAACTGACAACATGGTATGCAAAGAGATCCTTAACAGATAGTTATTGGTATAAAAAAAAGTTTAAAAAGGTTTACTTTTCTTCTTAATAAAAATTTTAAGGCAGTACTTCGCTGCTGTGAAGCACGGGTATTTTGCTATACTGTATAATTCTTTCTTTTTCCTTCAACTTGCCCTATGAGCTTCATCCTCTGCCTCCTGACAATGACTACTTGGGTACGGCGAAGCGGCTCCTTTAATCTTGCTAGAAAAGGGACCATTGAAAGTCCCATAAAATAGGGTCTGTATATTTCTGCGGCACTCCCCGGTGGCACACATGAAACCCAGCTCCCATTATGCCCTGTGTGTATCTGAAGGGGATCCGAAGCCTAGAGACACTGCTCCCTAGCATATTGGGGGATGTAGTACATGCATGTTGTCACCCCCAGTTCTTCCAATGTGTTGGCTTCCCTGCCAGGTAAGGATTCCTGTTTCCATCTGGTCAGAAAGCATGTCCTTCCATTCTTATTTAATGTGATGTCCCGTCTGGTCAAAGAATCACCCTCCGGGACACTTGTCCATCCTCTGCAGCACTAACAAAGTATATTTGTAGTATGCATTAACTTAGAAAATTATTAGGATCACCTGAACACTTTCCTATGTATGCAATTATCTAATAAGCCAATCATGTAACAACAGCACAATGCAAATTAAACCTGCAGATAGAAGTCAGGATCTTTAGTTCATGTTCACTTCAAACATCAAAATGGAGAAAGAAATGTGATCTCAGTGACCTAAGTTATGAATGCTGGTGCCAGACATGCTGGGTTGAGTATTTCCCTAGCTGCTGATCTAATGGGATTTTCACACACAACAGTCTTTAGAGTTTACTCAGAATGCTGCAGAAAAGGAAAACATCCAGTGAGTGGCAGTTCTGTGGAGGGGATATGAGAGGTCAGAGGACAATGGCCAGACTGGTTGGAGCTGACAGAGAGGATACAGTAACTCAGATAAACAAGCTGGGAAGAACAGAAAAAGCATCTTAGAATGAACAACGCCTTGAACCTGTTGTGCAGATGGATGGGCTACAAAAATAGAAGACCACATCAGGTTCCACTCCTATCAGCTAAAATCAGAAATCTGATTTGATTTGGTAAGCACAGGTTTACCAAAACTGGACAGTTCGAGACTGGAAAAACACAGGCTGGTGTGATGAATCTCAAGATCTGCAAATGTGCATGGATGGTAGGGTCACAGTTTGGTGCCTACAGCATGAATCCATGCACCCAACCTTCATTGTATCAACATTGCAGGCTGGTGGTGGTGGTCTAATGATGTGGGGAATGTTTTCTTGGCACACTTTGGACCCCTTAATACCAATCAATCATTGCCTGAATGTCATGGCCTATTTGATTATTGTTTTTAACCATGTGCATTGTGTGTATAAGCCAGATGAGTGGAGATTTGTTCTCCTGTGGACCTTTTACTTCCATTAAGGACTCTACGAAATACTACAAGACAAAACAATGTTATTTAACGTTACAGATCTGCCCTATCAACATTGTTCAAGGGTAGAAAAAGGGTAAGCCAGGCCAAACCAATTCATTTGAGGATGGCTGTCCCACAACTTTGACTTGACTGTCATGTTATAGACTGTGGTGAGCTTTCTGTTCATAGATATTTTGTTTTTCTTTGGTACTTTTGCTCACATACCCAGTATGAGTTTGTCTCCATTTTAACACATCATTATCCTTTTGAGTGGCGTTATTTTAAATAACTGGCTTATTTTAAGGGCTGATTTTTACATTACTTTTTGTCTTTTATGAAAGCAATCTCTTTGCAATAAAGTTTCCAGCACCTTGTAGTTTTTGTTTGTTTTATTCCATTTTCTTGCTACAAGAAAATTAGAGTAATGTAGATTGTTTCTATGATGTTCATTTATGATTTCAGATATGAGTTTTCTTTGGACTGATAAACAAGCTATATATTTGATATCATTTTTGATGAGATTTGCATACCTATAACTTTTTGATGGCTTTTTCAGAGATCGGATTTATCCTTTCATAACTTGTTCATCACAACAGGCTGCATAAAACAATATGAGTTGGATCCCAATGCCGCTTTGGCTAATTTTGGTTGTGGAAGTCTATGTATTTGTTAGCTTAGTTGTTTATAGTGTTATATTTTCCTATAAATAAGAGAAATGATAGATAGATAGATAGATATGTAAGGTGCTATAAGATAGATAGATAGATAGATAGATAGATAGATAGATAGATAGATAGATAGATAGATAGATAGATAGATAGATAGATAGATAGATAGATAGATAGATAGATAGATTGAACACCAAGGCATGTACAGCCACCCTAACTTGACACAAACAGGCAGGACACAAGTTTTTCCACACAGAACACATTTCCAGGTGGGGAAACGCTTTCTTCGCACCCCACAAGAGCACAATGTTCACAAGACCAAACTTAGTCTTTCTCACCTCCACTCCTCCTCACGGGCTTTGTCCTTCTTCCTCCCGACTCTGGCCTTGGATTAGTGGCTGCTGACTCCTTTTATAAAGAACCCGGTGGTGCTCCAGGTACTCATTGTAGTACTTCTGGTTGTGGCAGAAATGCTGAAAACAAGCTCACCAGGCGCTCCCTGGTAGTGGCCACAGGTTTCCATGTTAAAATCCGTGGCACTAATGCATTGCAGAGGGGCTGCCCTCTAGCTCTCCAGGGGAGGTCAGGTCTGGATATGCTTTCCCCCGCAGACCTTCCATTACAGGGGCGTCCACCACAAAATATAGATAGATAGATAGTCTTGATTTTGTTCATGTCAAAAAGTTTCTTTCTTTCTGAGTTCTTGATGACATTTCTCTTCTTTGAGGTGCTGTAATTGTCCACATTGAATGGAAAGAGATTTTACTTGTTCAATACCAGCCTTAATTGTCATTTATCTGGTGGTCACCTTTCTGATGATTGACTAGACTCGTCTGTTGTTGAATTCCTGTTAATTAGCATTAACAAGATCTTCATTGTGGTGGACCCATTTTTGCACCATGGCCTTAAATAATTTTGTTAAGAAAAGCATTGTAATTTAGTTTCTTGCACTGACAAATCTAATTTGCAACCAATAAAGCAGAATTGCTGGACTGTTTTATGGTATAGGATCCCATTCTGATGGGAGACCAATGGCTTTCTGAAAAATCTTTTGGGGTGTAATTATTTATGCTGGGCACTGTAGATAAACAGATAAGACACTATGTAATAAATAACCATATAAACTGCCTACAAAAAGTATCAACCCCCTTGGAAGTTTTCAGATTTTGTTGTTTGTGGATTTATTTTAGCTTTTTTAACACTGATCAACAAAACATATCTTGACAAAGTGAATGTTCTCTGTTTATATTTTAGCATTATGCTCTGTGTTTATGGTGCACTTTCATGCTGTATTTGTAATCACTATCTAGTGAGCTGAGCACATAAGTGGAAGTGTGCTTACTTACAATCTAATGAATTGAATTAAATTGAATATATTACTAAAGAAGACAAATTGCATGCTAAGTGACTTGCTGTGGGTCATTCATCGGGTATGTGGCAATCTTAAATAACTTTGTGGTTTAGTGTTCAGTTCCACAGCAGCTAGCCACAGGGCAATATTCAGAATATTACTGAAAATTTAAAGATGGACATTCAAGCCCTATGCAAACATAACCGAGCCCCGCCATAACTTCATTGAAGAGCAAATTTAACTAATAGTAATCATTTAAGTAATGTAACACTTTCAGTCCTGGTTAATCCAATTAACATTTGTGGGAGGCCAGAACCAGGCCCGTCGCGACAAGGCAGGCAAACCAAGCAATTGCTTGGGGCCCCGAGCTGGCCTGGGGCCCCAAGACAACGACTGGTTAAGAATAAAATGCAGCGACAAACTGTGTGAGCGCCCCATTGATAGTGAATGCAGTAAAGTGCAATGACACTGTTATCGGGATCCCCCTCAAGGGGGCCCCCCTCGCTGACAGCAGCCAGCCAACCACGTGATCTCTGCTGCCGGCAAAATACAAAACTTCCTCGGCAGTCATGAAGCGGAATTATGCTTCAGGAAGCCAAAAAAGAAAGAAGAGAAAATTACATGAGGTCCACGGTGGGCCAAGAAAGGCTCACAGGACTGGCACTTATGTCAATTGAGCGGGATGTTCGCCAGTCTTTGGACATGGAGGACATTGTGATTGCCTTTGCAGAAAACAAGGCTCGCAAACAGCAGTTTTAGATAATTTGCACATGTTTGAGAGAACTGAAAAATGTTAATGTGAGTATGCATGTGTGTGTGTGTTTTTAAGTATGTTGGATTTAGTTATTGTGCACTTTTTTAATGTATATTTGATTTTATGGTACAGTGGTGTTTTTTGCAAATGTTCAATTGTTGAAAATGTTCAAATTTTATGCACTTTATATGCAACAGCAGTATTTGCACTCTAAACATTTTTTTATTTATGCACAGTATATGCAACAGCAGTATTTGCACTGTAAACCTTTTTTATTTATATAAAGTGTGAGTGAATTTAAACTGTATGGCTATGCTGTGGTTCCTTTGCGTGCGTGCGCGGGGGCCTCCATGTCCATTTTGCTTGGGGCCCCCAAATTCCTTCAAGCGGTCCTGGCCAGAACCCATCTTGATAATATTCAGTCCAAAGCAGAAACCAACCCTAGACGTGGCACCAGTCTATTGTACACTCACACTCACGGGAGATCAATCTGGAGTTGCCGGAAAATCTAAAGTATACGTCTTTGTGATGTTTAATGAGATTGTAGCACTTGGAATAAAACCCACATCACTATGAGAAGAATGTGCTTATTACACACATATTCTGACAGAGGCACAAACACATGCACCACAACTCCCTTGGCACCAGATCTCTTGCAGGTAAAACAGATTCAAGGTACTGTAATGTAGCATTGTGTATCCCACAGTATGTGTGCAGTGTGAAATAGGAATAAGCAAGAAACAGCAGTTAGGACGACCCCATTTAATATACAGTATCAGAACTTATAATATAAAAGAGTAGCAAATGAGTAAAGCTTGCCCTATTGGGGAAAATTGAGGATCCCCCCCCCCAATCTGCTCTTGAAAGGCTCATGTAATCAAATGGCAGCTTCTGCTCTGTCACTGGTTCTTCTATCATGGGCAACTAGAAAAAGGCAGGGTTTGTGGATGAGGTGACGTTAGGCTTCATCTGTCTGTGGGTCATCCACTCTAAAGAGGGAAACAGTTACTCAGTAAACAAATGATCCACCCTCAAATTATAGCCATACATTTTTTTCAGAAAGTTTCAAATAACAAACATACAACTGAAATGAAATCCTACCTAAAACTAATGCATACACAGATTCTACACTTCCCTAATCCCATCATAATATTCACACCACAAAACAAAATTAAGAAAACCAAATCCAACCCTCCACCCACCTTCACTATCCGAACTCTGGAGTTTACAGTACAATTAGGTAAGACCACAAAAGAGACTGATAGCAGTGGCGGTATGCAGTTAAGGCTAACAGAATGTCAGGTTATATAGCGCCTTGATGTGTGGAGTACAAGTCCAAGGAGGTTCTGGTCAAGCTTTATAACACACTGGTGAGGCCTCATCTGGAATACTGGGTGCAGTTTTGGTCTCCAGGCTACAAAAAGGACACAGCAACACTAGAAAAGGTCCAGAGAGGAGCGACTAGGCTGATCCCAGGGCTACAAGGGGTGAATTATGAGGAAAGATTAAAAGAGCTGAGCCTTTAGTTTAAGTAAAAGAAGATTAAGAGGTGATATGATTGAAGTGTTTAAAATCATGAAAGGAATTAGTACAGTGGATCAAGAGTGTTACTTTAAAATGAGCTCAACTACAACACAGTGTAAACTGACATTAGGATGTTTTTCTTTACACGGAGAACCATAGACACTTGGAATAAGGGACAAAGTAGTGTGGTAGACAGTAGGGCTTTAGTGACCTTCAAAATTCAACTTGATATTATTTTGGAGGAATTAGGTGGATAAGACTTAGTAAGTTTTGTTGGACAGAATAGCCTATAGATATCAATCTATCTATCTATCTATCTATCTATCTATCTATCTATCTATCTATCTATCTATCTATCTATCTGTTGGGGTGGACACCCCTGTAATGGAAGGTCCATGGGGGAAAGAATATCCAGACATTAACTCCCCTGGAGAGCTAGAGGGCAGCCCACCTGGAATGCATTAGTGGCACGGATTTTAAAATGGAAGCCTGTGGCCACTACCAGGGAGCGCCTGGAGAACTTGTTTTCAGCACTTCCGCCACATCCAGAAGTACTACAATGAGCACCTGGAGCACCTCCGGGTTCCTTATAAAAGGAGCCAGCAGCCACTACTTCAAGGCCAGAGTCGGGAGGAAGAAGGGCAAAGCCTGTGAGGAGGAGTGGAGGGGAGAAAGACTTGGTCTGGTGAACATTGTGCTCTTGTGGGGTGCGAAGAAATCTATCTATCTATCTATCTATCTATCTATCTATCTATCTATCTATCTATCTATCTATCTATCTATCTATCTATCTATCTATCTATCTATCTATCTATCTATCAAAACAAGGTTAACACTTCAATATGGAAAATAAAGCTTATACTTGGTAATGCAGGAAATAATTAGTATAAAAAATTTTCAAAGGTTAAAGAAAAGAAAAACTGGACAATTCTAGTGACAAGAAATTGGTGATAGGCATTAGCCCCAAAACAACTGACTGGAGCATCTCTAGTAAATAATATTTAGGTACATTCATAATTCAAAATGTTTAAAAAAGTATAAGCAGTCACTCATCAAAAAGTAGAAAAATACTGTAAACGGTATCCAATAAACAGGTAAATGGTAAAGGACATTGAAACAGAAATAAAATAGTTAAGCAAAACTTGAAAAACCTAATTAAGAAAACCAAAGGTCAAAAACAATAAACACTATAAAAAGATATTACTAAGCAATGGGCTTATGCTAAAATGATAGCACACAGTGCTTAAAGAAAGCACCACCCAAGCTCTCTTTGTTTTATGATCCCTGCACCTCAGTCATGTGACTACTATTTAATACAGTATATCTTTCATAGCAAAAGACACAGATAGGTGGAGCCAGTAGCAAATAGTACTATAAAGGAAGGACTAAGTGCAGAGAGCCAGCCAATCCAAGACATAAAGGAAGGGTTGGGGGAGGAGCCCCAACTTGTTTTTGATGACACAATATTTTAATAATTTAATACTGGATCAGTGAGCCACTGGCCTTACCCACTGTGTCCCCAAAGTTAAGTATAAAAGTAAATAAATATCGTGACCTAGTTTTCTTGGGGTAGGACCATTATTTAAAAAAATATGATGAATAATGGCTAACCTTCTTCACGTAATTTATCTATATTATGTAAATCAGGATAAGCTTAGCAAGAATTTCAAAGCAGCGTAACAATTTGATTAAGTCTACTATTCTTTTCAGTTTGCAATGTCATTTTGAAATATTTTTCACTTTTATTTTGTTTTCTTGAATTCTATATAAGTAACTGCTGGTAATTTATTGAAGTACAGCTGACACATACATAGTGCTGAGCGTAGATACTTATTAGATGAAATGCATAAAAAATGATAGATGACATTATTACAATGCAGCCTTATTTTGTGACTGTTGATTTTGCTGGTTTGCAAGAATACATATACTTGATTATATTTGCACAGCTTTAGGCAGACACATCCTATATAACATCTCTAAGGTGCAAAGCATATTTGTGCCTTGGTAGCTGCAACAGACAAAGAAAGTTCAAACTGTATTTGTCACATGCATAATATACAGGAATAATATGCAGTATAAACATGCTTTATAAAGATAATGACTAAGAATGAATTGTTCGGGTACTAGTCAAATAGAGACTTAATTAAACAGGAGATTAGTACTAAAATAGAAGAGAACTTTTAATATATAAAGATTGCTATGAACTAACTGAAATAGTTTGATATACAGACTACATAGCATCAAGATGATCCTTTGTGTTTGAATATAATAGCATTCAAAAATGTAGGTAAATCTTACAACATCCAGCATTCAGCATTCTTCATTTTGATTATAAAGTATTTGTAGAGTAGTAACTGGTTAAATCTCACTCTGAAAAACACAATATGTGACTGATTTTCCTTAAAATTTTAATTGCAAAATTGCAGAAACTGTATTACTAATATGAAGTGTAATAAAATAATTTAATCTCTACTGACTATTCACTTTCTATAGGGTATACAAACTTGTTCCTGGTATCTGTAAGATGAAAAAATAAAAAAATTAAAATACATTTCATTGTGTGTGTGTGTATGTATTAGTATGTTAAATAATCTATCTATCTATCTATCTATCTATCTATCTATCTATCTATCTATCTATCTATCTATCTATCTATCTATCTATCTATCTATCTATCTAATCAGATTACAATTCAGAACTAACAATATTTAATAAATAAATATATATATAGTGAAATTATTGAACTCGAAACACAGGTTTGGGGCAGTTACCTGTATAATTTCCCTTGCTGCAATGGGTTTGAAAGTAAAGACAGATGTGTCCTTGATGGAGTCCAAAGCAAGACTGAAGACTATTTGGAAAAATGGCAGTTTTAAATGCCAAAACTGGAAGTGACGTACCTCTGACGCCAGAAGTGAAAGTGTCATACTTCTGGGCACCGGAACCGGAAGTGAAATGTGTCTGGCCACCGGAAACCAGAAGTGACATCTTCAGGGTTAAATCAGACATGTTTTCTTGTTTTTTGTCTACAGAGACAACAGAAGAAGGTTTAGCGCACCCCGCCACCCCCTGGCCTGGCTTGGAATTACCTTCACTTGGTCCATGCAGCTCCCTCCTATTTGCACGTGTGTGACAATATATATTTATGTACACACTGGTCAAATCCTGTTATAGCTAGCATGCTGAAGTAACAAGATTTTCAGAATAATGGATACTTTTTGATGGCCTGGAAAAACGTTCATGCAACATCATACTTAACTGATTTTTTTTAACGAAATGTAGATTTCAGTATAATAAACGTTTTGTCAACCAAAAATGGCCACCAAAGATAGTAATGTGAAGCAAAAAAAATATTTAATGATGCACGCACACTTTCACCTAGTTTCAGGAATCCTGCAACAGGCTGTCTCTTTCTTGTTAGACCAAAAGAAAGTGACAGTCTGTTGTGAAATTTCTAATCTCGGACAGTCCTGGCATGGCTTGGCGAGAGTATAGGAACAACATGCACATAGCCAAATTTTGTGCTCAGTGCTCCACCAAGCGTCTGCGTGGGTAGTTATGTTATGTGTGGGTACTGTACTGTTTGATTTTCATAGCATTTCTCAAAGTGTTCTTTGCAAGGAACTAAAATAAGAAACAGCATCATCCATTCAGTCATCCATCTTCTTCCGCTTATCCGAGGTCAGGTTGCAGGGGCAGCAGCTTCAGTAGAGAGGCCCAGACTTCCCTCTCCCCGGCCACTTCTTCTAGCTCTTACAGGAGAATCTTGAGGCGTTCCCAGGCCAGCCGAGAGACATAGTCCCTCCAGCGTGTCCTGGGTCTTCCCCGGGGCCTCCTCCCGGTTAGAAGTGCCAGGAACACCTCACCAGGGAGGGACGTGCCCGAGCCACCTCATCTGACTCCTCTCGATGCGGAGGAGCAGTGGCTTTACTACTGAGCTTCTCACCCTATCTTTAAGGGAAAGCCCAGACACCCTGCAGAGGAAACTCATTTCAGCCACTTGTATTTGCAATCTTGTTCTTTCGGTCACTACCCATAGCTCATGACCATAGGTGAGGGTAGGAACGTAGATCGACTGGTGAATTGAGAGCTTTGACTTATGGCTCAGCTCCTTTTTCATCACGACAGACCAATGCAGAGCCCGCATCACTGCGTATGCCGCAGCGATCTGTCTGTCGATCTCATGCTCCATTCTTCCCTCACTCGTCAACAAGACCCCGAGATACTTGAACTCCTCCACTTGGGGCAGGATCTCGCCTCCAACCCTGAGAGGGCACTCCACCCTTTTCCGGCTGAGGACCATGGTCTCGGATTTGGAGGTGCTGATTCCCATCCAGCCGCTTCACACTCAGCTGCGAACCAATTCAGAGAGAGCTGAAGGTCACGGCCTGATGAAGCAAACAGGACAATATCATCAGCAAAAACAAGTGACCCAATCCTGAGTCCACCAAACCGGACCCCCTCAGCACCCTGGCTGTGCCTAGAAATTCTGTTCATAAAAGTTAGAGTCCAACTCTCACTGGAAACGGGTTTGACTTACTGCCGGCAATGCGGACCAAGCTCTGACACCGGTTGTACAGGGACCAAACAGCCCTTATCAGGGAGTCCAATACCCCATATTCCTGGAGCACCCCCCACAGGATTCCCCGAGGGACATGGTCGAAAGCCTTTTCCAAGTCTACAAAACACATGTAGAGAAACAGCATCAGTTTATGCTAAAAGAAAAATTAAAAACAAAAACTCCCGATGAGTGTAGAACACCACACTGGCTACTATGGATTGGTAGAACATTACCAGTAGCTTACTATATACATGAAAACACCTGAGGCTCCTTAGCCAGTACATTCTGCTCTGGCCTTTCTTATACAGTGCCATTGTGTTATCTGACCAGTCCAGTTTGTTGTTTATGTTTTTAATTGTTTTATTATTGCTTTTCTATTTTCTATATAAATGCTGTTTTTAGTGTGCTGTTTTCTGTATAATGTTTTATACAAAATAAAAATAAAGGATTTGTGTTTTATTACATTCTTTCTATTGATCCTATTACTTTAGACTTTGCACTGAAATAATCTTAATAAATTTGACTTGGGGGAGATTGAGCTGGAGATAGCTATGGAGTCCCTACTCTCTTCAAAATACAGATTCTTTAATGATACTTTATGATTCTTTACTGGGTTGTGTGGTTTCTCATAGATCTATTGCTTGACAATATACTACTTAATTCTGGGAAGGATTCTTTGCATATAAAGCTGGTTATTTGTGCTTTGAAAAACATCCTAATATACAGAATAAAGCTGAAATCTTTAATGTATGGCAGGCAATCTGGTAGGAAACTAACACAATATGAAAACCTGAATTTATTCTGTGTTACTGTATCCACCACGAGACATAAACTCATGAGCCATTGGTATTTCACAAATCTTTTATCATCTAGTCATGGTTAATCACAGTATGGAGTGTCACACATGTGTGAGTATGAGGCAGCTAAAGGGCTTGAGTAATTGTAATTCTATGCCATACCAGGGGGTGGCAAGTTGTGCTGACTATCTCTCTCAGTTCCTTGCAGACCCTTCTCGGAAAACCTCACCTGGTTCCGGCGCCTCCGAAGACGTCACTGCCATTTCTGGTGTTTGTGATGACATCACTTCCGGTCTTGAAAATGTCATCTCCATTTCCAGCATCAATGATGTCACTTCCTCCACCGGCCTATAAAGCTACCATCTTACCTCCTCATAGTCAGTTCTGTCTTGGACTCAAACCAGTGAATATCTCTGTTCAATTTTAGCCTATTTTACAGCTGTGGAATAATATACAGGTTGCTGCCCCAGATCTTTATGATGTCTGTGTCTCATTATTATCACAGTGGCGTAGTCGGCAGGATTGGTTCCCTGACATGCCAGGACCGGAAGTGACGTCTTCAGA
This sequence comes from Polypterus senegalus, assembly GCF_016835505.1. Lineage (NCBI taxonomy): Eukaryota > Metazoa > Chordata > Cladistia > Polypteriformes > Polypteridae > Polypterus > Polypterus senegalus. Next base: position 120,874,869 of record NC_053167.1, read on the forward strand.
GACTCCGGAACCTGGTGGGATTTCCCGAGAATGGTCTGCAAGGAACTGACACTTAGCGCACCTCGCCACCCCCTGGTCTGATGTAGAATTACAATTATTCAAGCCCTTTAGCTGCCTCCTACTCACACATGTGCGACAAGATCCTGTTACAAATCTAAATAAATAAAGGTTCTTTATGGAACCTTCATGTGGATGTTTCTAGTGAGAACCAAAAATGGTTCCCGTATGGCATCACTCTGAAGAGCCACTCTGGCCCCTTAATAGAGTAGGACTAGCTATGCTCAGGACTTACTGGCAAAGGCACAAGTGTGTTTTCCCTCACTAAAGGTCCCAGGCAAATGAATAAAAGTGAATAAAAAAAATACCTTGAAATTTTTAATGTTGCACCATTGAGTGTGTTTCAGCTGGTAAATGGAAAGCTTCTTAAAAATCATACAGTTTGACTTACCAATGCCTGCAGAAATCTCCACTGAAGGTTGATATAATGAAGGCTATATAACACATTGGATTACTGAGAAGCATTTTTTTTTCTCTCCCTGTGGTTTGTTGCTTGGCAACAGCTGGCTGCTCCGTGATTTTATTTTATTTTTTAAATAAAATCAGTTCAAATTTTTCACTTTGATTTGGGTTTGGTTACTTTCTTTTACTTCTGGTGCTCCAAATAAGATATCCTTGTGTTCAGACCTTTGTTTTATTTTATTTATTTATTTATTTTGGGTGGGGGATTTGTAGTTCAGACAGTCTTAACATGACAACATCTCACCGAACGTCCTTAGAGTGCCTGCTCAACCAATGTATCATTCCAGGCTTAGAGAATACGGCGCCACAAGCTGATCCAATGTGAAAAGCGCATCAAAGAAAAAAAGTATGTGACACTGCATGAAAATAATATCTGCCAATTATTTAAGCAATGAAAGATCACTTCAGTGTGTGAATAATTCCTTTAGGCAGAATACTCACACACTGTGATCCTACTCCTGGCCAGTCCAAATTAGGAAGCCTCCAGAAAGATGACGCCGACACCTTGAACAATGTGAAAAGTAAGTTGAATAGCTGATTAGCTGCAAACACAGAGTTACAAAAGAATGCATTAAAACATTTACTTGTGCCCGGGTAATACATTAGGTAGCCAAGATGCCAACCGTATAAAAAACCAAGTGAGGCCTGAAGCAAATGGAAAACACTCTCAAACCTGCTTAATACAATGCAGGGTTCTGGTGGTTGGAGCCTATCCCAGCAGCCAGAGGTGCAAGGCTGGAGTTAACAATGAACAGGATTTTATGTCAATATATCACAATATCCATTCACACAAAGACACATTTGGGACCGCTTTTAGACTCATTAATTATACCAACACACATGGAAGTAGTACTAGGGTGTTGTACCGTGTTAGCCATTATGAATGTAGTGAAAAGTCATGCAAAATGACACCTTTTATTGGCTAACTAAAAAGATTACTGCTTACATCTTCCCTGAAGAAGGGGCCTGAGTTGCCTCGAAAGCTTGCATATTGTAATCTTTTTAGTTAGCCAATAAAAGGTGTCGTTTTGCTTGACCTCTCACTAAAGACATGGAAGGAAAACCACAGTGCCCAGCAAAACCATCAGACTTTATACTGGCAACAAACTAGTCCAGGCTACACATACAGAATGCTGCTCACAGTACCTTTACCACTGCTGTGCCACTTATAAACCTGAAGCTCAGAAAGCAAATCAAGATTATGGTTTATAAGGCTCTTGGCATCACAACTGTCCTAGGTTCACATGAGTTACCTAGACTTGTCACCATATAATGTAACAGATTTCTAAAGCACTGTATGTAAACAATTATCCTATCAACTCTTCACCAATTATAGCATCTTTAACAACATAAAGATGACCAACAACAAACTGATAATTCTTCTGAACCTAATCAGCTAGATGGGCTATTTGCAACAGATGCACTAAGTAACTACAGGGTCACGGGGGTCTGCTGGAGCCAATCCCAGTCAACACAGGGCACAAGGCAGGAAACAAACCCCAGGCAAGGTGCCAGCAAACCGCAGGGTACACCCATAATTGTTTTATATATAATTATTACTTACAAAATGTGATTACTTGGTAATTTTTTTCCTCATAATCTTCTGAAAGTGTTTCACAGTGGACTGACTGACAGATGTCTGCTAACACAGACTTACTACTTCATCTAGTATTTTCATTGCTATGTGGGGTCGATGTGCTTGATCTACCTTCTCCAAACAGCTCAGTCCTGCACCTACTCCTTGGTCAGAGCCTTTTCCTTCATCTTTTACTTCATCTGTTGTCACAAGAATTAGACCAAGAAGTCATAAAAAGGTTTGGAGCAGCCACCCATACATTTTCCCTGGCTGCAAGTAGGTTTAGGAAATTTATCGCACTGATGTGCACAAGTCAGAGTCCAACACAGAACTCACCCACTAGTTGTAAGATAGAGGTTTTAAAGGCCAATACAGGATATGATGTTAAAGGGGATGGAACGGAAAGGATCTTCCTCCATAGGCTCGGACCAGACGTGACATCATCAGAAGGGCAGAACTGGAAGGGACCCCCTCCATAGGTTCGGGACTGGAAGTGACGTCATCAATGGGATCGGAACCAGAAGAGGCGTCATCAGGGCCAGGCGGTATTTCCCATGAACGGTCTGCATGAAAGTGAGAAAATGAGTCAACCCGCTCCGCCACCCCCTGGTCTGGCGTGGAATTATTCTCTTTCAAACCCTTTAGCTTCCTCCCATGCGCACGTGAGTGAAACTGTCCACCTCTACTTGGCCCTCCCTTATTTCCTTTTCCCCTGTATTTCCATTCCCATCACTCTTTTGAAAACTCATTATGCTCATTATTTCTTCTGTCCATATCACTTCAACCTAATTTCCTGTACTTTCTTAGTTATCTCTCCCACTTTTGTTGTACCTCTGATTGTCTCATTTCTTATTCTGTCCTATTTTGTAACTCCACACATCCATGTGAACATTCTCATTTCTGACATATCTAACTTCTTCTACTGCACTCCCTTTACTGCCCATGGCTCAGCTCCATACATCATTACTGGCTTTACCATCATCTTAAAAACCTGACCTTCACCTTAATTCTCTGATCACACAACACTCCTCACACCTTCTTCCAACTGTTACACACACACTGCACTCTATGGTTAATCTCTGCATCTAATTCTCCATCTTGGGCTACCACTAATCCTAGATATGTAAACTTTTCCACTCTTTTCAATAGCTCTCCTTGCAGGTTAACTTCTGAATCCTGATCATCATTAAACCTCATATATTCGGTCTTCTTCCTATTTATCTTCAACCCGTGTATATCTTCCAAAGCCATTCTCCATTCTCACAACTTCCTGTAAACTTTTTCCTTTTTGGTGCTATGCAGACTTACTCCACTTCCCATTACAATGTCTCCCAATTTGTCAAGCTATTTTAACCACTTAAACAACAGGTTTCTCTCTTCTGGGTAATAAAAATGCATCTTTATTTCTAAATCTAAATTCCTGACTATTATGAAAGAAAACTGAGCCGTAAGGCAAAGCTCTCAATTGACCAGTCGATCTACATTCCTACCCTCACCTATGGTCATGAGCTATGGGTAGTGACCGAAAGAACGAGATCGCGAATACAAGCGGCTGAAATGAGTTTCCTTCTCAGGGTGTCTGGGCTTTCCCTTAAAGATAGGGTGAGGAGCTCAGTCATCCGGGAGGGGCTCAGAGTAGAGCCGCTGCTCCTCCGCATCGAGAGGAGTCAGATGAGGTGGCTCAGGCATCTGATCAGGATGCCTCCTGGACGCCTCACTGGTGAGGTGTTCCGGGCACGTCCAACCGGGAGGAGGCCCCGGGGAAGACCCAGGACACGCTGGAGGGACTATGTCTCCCGGCTGGCCTGGGAACGCCTTGGGATTCTCCCGGAAGAGCTGGAAGAAGTGGCCGAGGAGAGGGAAGTCTGGGCTTCTCTGCTTAAGCTGCTACCCCCGCGACCTGACCTTGGATAAGCGGAAGAGGATGGATGGATGGATGGATTATGAAAGAAAAGGAAGAAAGATAAAAATACTGTTTGAGAGAGAAGACTGTGAAGCAAATACTTGAATTTGGGTTGGTTTCACCTCAATGAACGTTAAGAGCAAGGAAGACTGCCATTTTTCAGCTCAAAATAAATTTCAAATAATATTTTGAACTGGTAAATTACTTGTGCTATAAAATAAATATAACTTATTAAAAAATAATCAACAATTATTTTTGAAACTGCATTTTTAACTAAGTCTAACATCTCACAGAAATTTTTATGGAAGAGAAATTCCAATTTTCAGGTATGGGTTCAACACACATAAATCTAAAGAATGCATGGATTTCTTTTCACAGAAGAATTTTGCTGCCAACCAGAGTAATTAGCAGATCTCTAAAGTAAAGAACTCAATGTATTTTTTGGCACCATGGGCACCAGTATAGATGTTATGACTCTTTAGCCTCTGCACATTATTTTTGCACATTTTTGATATTTTCTCTTTAATTACTTGCATTGAATAAGCAAACATTTTACATTGCGGCCTGATGGTTTTGCTTCTTGAACATATTCTGGGCTGCTGATCATAAATATCACTTTTAAATTTTCCTATCACAGACCCGTCCTGCGGTGGGCTGGTGCACTGCCCAGGTTTTGTTCCCTGCCTTGTGCCTTTATGTTGGCTGGGATTGGCTCCAGCAGACCCCCGTGACCCTATAGTTAGGATATAGCAGGTTGGATAATGGATGGATGGATATCACGGACCATTTATTGTAATCTCCTATTTTGTGATTTCCTCCCATATTATAAGTGTACAACAACAACAGTTGGAATATATGTGGTTATCTAAAAGTAGTGGCACTGTTACTAGGAATGCTGCTCAGATATATGAAGTACTAGTTGGCCCTGCAGCTCTGCCCACATACAAACTTTAAAAATCAATAAAAAAAATTAAAAGAAATGTAATTCTGGCCAAGTGGAAGGTAGGTTCGCACCAACGTCAAACGTTGGCACTGTATCTGATGGTGTTCAGGTCTGACAGGACAGCGTCCCCCGCATGAGGAAAAAATTGCTTGGCCGTGATATCTCTGGCAATCAGCAGCTAATATCTAAAACACACATAGCTCTGATTTCTTTCTCAAAAACATCAAACATTACTCCTTAACAATCTGTAGATGATAATGTCTGCTGAAAAAACGGGTATCGCTAGCTAAGGGGATGCAAGCTACGCCTCAAGACGTGGCGAGAGGTAGACCAACTCCACTCTCTCGGATTCACGCGATGAGAGAAGTGGCAAAATCAACCGGAATGTTCAAGAAAATTATAAAAAAAAAACACGATCTAAATCCATTAAGTAGTTCTCTCGTTAAAAAGCAGACATGCATACAGACAGACAGAGAGACATTGGATTTTATATATATATATATATATATATAGACAGATAGATAGATAGATAGATAGATAGATAGATAGATAGATAGATAGATAGATAGATAGATAATTAAAAATAACTAGCCGTACCATAAGCATGTGGTTCCAGGGCAGAAGAGTGTAGCACATTAACCACTTGTGGACCCAACAAAGAGATTTTTGCCTCCCTCTTTATATAAAGTTTAGACTAATACAAAAAATCATGAGAGCTATTAACAAGGAAAATGAAGAATTTTAATATCTGAGACAGATGTTTCCACAAAAAACTGATGCCAAGGTTAAGGAAGGCATTACAAGATGTTGCTGAGAATTTACTTGGCAGCTACAGAGCACCAAACTATAGCACATCCAACAATTGACAGCATGCTACAAAACCATGAAGTGCAACATGTCACTGAAGATTCCCTGATCTTCCCTGCTAATTTAGGATAGTCATGAAGAAAAGCGTTATCAGGGTAAGTGAAATCTATCTGTGCTAGCCAACTATTGCTGAACTGTTAAGGAAGAAGCATCAGGTGCAGAATACAAACAAAAAACAATAGCAAACATTTTTTGGCTTAGTTGAACTAATGCATTGCATATGTCTCTCTTCTATGCCACTTGGTATGGGATTTGCCAAAGCAATGTTAATGTTTGTGAAGCGCCATCTATTGGAATGACAAATGCAATGTATTTTCACTATTAAAATGTTTGTGAAGTGCTATCTTTTGGCATGACAGAGACATAGTAACTGGAGGATGGACACACGGGTAGTCACACAGGTGCTTATCCTTTTATTAAGGTGGATTGTTGTCCATTGTTTCCTAAACATTCCATCCAGGACATGCAAACTCCACACAGGGAGGACCAGGGAAGCGAACCCAGGTCTCCTTACTGCGAGGCAGCTGTGCTACCACTGCTGCCTCCTCATTATGTTCACCTCTGAATTTGTATTAATGTCTGTTTTGTTTAGAGGTTAATATTGACTTTTTGGCATTGACCCACACCAGTTCTTCTGGTGTTAATTGTTTAGCAAACTTTTGTAATCCTAACATAAAAATCTTAACGCTGCTGCTGCCGCAGGAAGCCAATGTGGCAGGAAGTAGGAAGTGAGTGCAGCAACAACAACATTTAGTTATATAGCACATTTTCATACAAACAGTAGCACAAAGTGCTTTACATAATAAAGAATAGAAAAATAAAAGACACAATAAGAAAATAAAATAAGTCAACATTAATTAACATAGAATAAGAGTAAGATCCAATGGCCAGGGGGGACAGAAAAAACAACAAAAACTCCAGACGGCTGGAGAAAAAAATAAAATCTGTAGGGATTCCAGACCATTAGACTGCCCAGTCCCCTCTGGGCATTCTACCTAACATAAATGAAACAGTCCTCTTTGGATTTAGGGTTCTCACGGAAGCACTTGATGATGATGGTCACGTAGACTTCTGCCTTTTAATCCATCCATCATTGTTGGAGCATCATGAAGCTTTGAGTAAGTGGTGGTGGCACCAGAAACAGAAGAGAGAGTAGGGGTCAGTACGGATTTTAGAGCCACCATGAGTAGTTATTATGATGAACTGAACATACAGAGTATCAGGATTAAGTTAAATTGAAGTTATAAAAAGGCCATGTAAGCAGCAGTAAGCATGATGTGTTTATTATCTCTGTGTTTGTTCTCTCAAACAATCCTTCGCCATCCTGCTTAGTGAGCCCTTGTGAAGGCATTCCCTCTAATTTATCTCTTTTTTCTAGTTTTATAGCTTTTGTTTAAGTAACTTTGGTTAGGGATTGTCAAAATAAATGTTATATTTCATCACGTAAGTTCACTGAGCATTTGGCTGTTAAGCTCTTAGTTATAAATGCTGCTGTATTTACTTTATGTTACTTATACACGTACTTATTAGTCTTTGTATTTACATTTACAGTTTCACATCATTTTTGTAATTAAACATTCTCAACATCACTTCATGGTTCTGGAAATTATTGCATGAAGGTGTTTAGCTTGCTGGATAACTGAAGAGAAGATTCAGTGAGGCCAGTACACCAGTTCTGTCGGTTATCCCCTTTAACTCCTTTTTCCTATTAATAACTTTTTTACCCAATTTTTGATTTTTTTTTTAAATTTTGTCTAAAGTAACAGAGAAGAAAGAACTTCAGCTTGGGTGGAAGCCAGCAGTATTTTCCAGGACACAGGAGGACAAGCCTTTATAACGACAACTCCTTTTTAAAAGGAATTAGTCCAGTGGATCAAGAGAGTTACTTTAAAACAAGTTCAACAAGAACACAGCGACACAGAACTTGTGAAGGGTAAATTTAGCACAATAGGTTAGAAGTTTTTCTTCAAACAAAGAACCAAAGACATACAATAGGTTACCAAGTAGTGTGGTAGACAGTAGGACTTCAAGGACTTTTAAAGCACAACGTGATTTTATTTTGAAGGGCTTAAGTGGATAGGATTGACAAGCTTTGTTGGGCTGAATGGCCTGTTCTCATCTAAATTTTTGTAATGTTCTAAAAGCAACCAATAGCATGCTGTGGACACCTGATGCTCTCTTTTAAGAAGGATTAAAGCTAGGAATAGAGCATAAGAGGACACAACGCCTACTAGCTAGTTCTTGGTAAAAAATATTAGGGATACATGCTGTCCTTTTGCCAGAGCTGAAAACACGAGTGCTTCCCTGGCCTAATTTTTTGACTTTGGAAACCTTTATCTAGTTTATTTCTTCAATCACTCGAGCTAATCACAAACCAAAAAACCTTGTAGCACTGTTGTAGCTTTGGGAACAAAATGGTGTCCTGCTGCTATCTATTATTTGCATCAGCTCACATACAGAAGGTGTTGCTTGCCAGGGAAGGGAAATACGTTAACTTCTGAAACAGAAAATCTGTTTGCACAAAGAAAAATAACTACAAAAACTATTAAAGTAACACTGCGCATTCTGAAGTATTAGTGCTGTTTACCCTGTCTGAATTTACTGGGTTGCTGTGATGTAACACACACAGTTGCTGGGCTCAAATCCTCTTGGCTAAGTCTGAGCATTCCTGGCAGTATTTGATAAAGTTGGCCTTATATTTCAAGCTCTTTAATTTGGGACTGACCTTCCTTATACTGGGGTCAAGCCCTTAGAAGGCAGAGAGTGGAAAGAACGAAAGGATAAAAAATCACTTTCAAAAGGTCTACAGAGCATAAAATGCCTAAAACAGCATAGCCCTGCATCTAGACAGGTATAAAATGGAGAACATAGAAAGAATCAAAAGCCATTTTCATTGCATTGTGTTTCACTTTGTTAATATTTTGCCAAGGGTAACCTGAAATAAAAGTGAAATATATATATATATATATTTTATAAGCTAATTTATTGACCTTGCAGCAATAAATTCTTTGATGTATAGTATGCATTTTTTAAAAATAACATTAATGTTTATATATTGATACCAACATTTTTTGAACCACAAATTATCCTGGAAGAAACCAACCCTGGATAGGGAGAGGAGTTGAGTTTCATTCATTCATTCATGTCACAGTCAACAATTAAATAAATAGATAGATAGATAGATAGATAGATAGATAGATAGATAGATAGATAGATAGATAGATAGATAGATAGATAGATAGATAGATAGGTGAGCCACTGTATAATAGATAGATAGATAGATAGATAGATAGATAGATAGATAGATAGATAGATAGATAGATAGATAGATAGATAGATAGATGATAATGTCTGGTAAAGAAACAGGTATCGCTAGCTAAGCAGAGGCAAGGTGCACTGCAACATGTAGTCAGACATAGACCAACTAGAACAGAGGCTGGCGAGTGAATGAGGAAGGCTCCACCCCTGCTCTCAGCCCACAGCCACTCTGTTGGATTTGCATAAATACATCGGTAACGCAAGCGAACTATGGTACTTAGCGCGATGAGAGAAGTTGCAAAATCAACCAGAAAGTTCAAGCAAATTATAGAATACAACCAGATCTAAATCTGTTAAGTAATTATCTCATGATAAGCGGGCAGACATACAGACAGAACACGCTTGGACCACAGAATTTTTAAAACCATTTCTTAGCGAGCACCTATGTTCCAAGGGTAACCTACATTCCAAATTTCAAATCCCAAGTTCTCATGGTTCAGGAGATTTCATGATGAGTGAGTCAGTGGTATTTGGCCTTTATATATATAGATGAGAGAATTTGCACAAGCAAATAGAAAACGTATCCTTACCTTGAGAAAAATAATATCAGCAATTTACTATATAAGAAAACACTAAAGTCTGTGTGTCCAGGACTTCTGAGTAATCTGATTGGTTTTTCTAATGTAATTGGATAATTGACTGCACACATATTGTAATAAGGCCACCTTGGAGGAATGAAGCTGCTTTTGTTATCCAAGATGAGACTGTCAAATGTCATGGCTCTGTGACCTGGATCAACTTGTGATTCATTTATTTTTGAAGTAAAGTAGCATTGGCAGACATTGTGTTGATGGTGTTGTATGTGATTGTAGGCTTGTTGGTTAGGTAAATGGCTGAACCAACAGTTTTTCATATGGCCTGTACTATTCATTTTAATAGCAATAATGTCATTTCATGTGCCACTCTTCAATAATAATAACATCATAAAATCAACAACATGACCTTTACTGGAAGAGTTCATAGTCAGTGGTCATGTAACTGGAAGTAACATCAGACCCTCACACCATCATATGAAGCCGGTATTTTTGCCATTTAAAATCAGACAGCAATTATTAAATTCACTTATTTGGCGAATGCCTTTATCCAAGGTGACTAACATTTATGATACAATTATGGTATATTTCTTTTAGTTTTTCAATTGGAGCATAGGCAGGTCAAGTGATTTGCCCATGGTCACACAGCATCAGGAGTGGGATTTGAACCCACAACCTCAGGTCCAAAGTCTTAACCACTACACCACACTGCATTATTACATAATGCACACCCTCAAACAACCAGGTGAAGGTAGTTTGTGTCATCTATGTAAATAATGTGATGACACAACCCATCAACTTGAATCATTTAATCAACCATTTAATGTTGGCAGAAACATGTTATATATGAAAACTAAATGTAGCACCTCATCAGTTGGTTAATGACTTCCAGCACATATTGTTACAACGACTGGTGATATGAATTATTATACGTGTGACCCAATCTCACTGAGATTGCACAGGTAGTGAACCAGCTGGGAGGGGGGGATTTGCAGGGATCTGTGGTATCTGGGTGAACTTCTCCAGACTGGTGGTAAGGCTGTCCTCCTGGCATTGCAAGCAATCTTTGCTTCCATTTGGGAGACTGGCATCATCCCAACTGACTGGAAAACGGGACTTGTCATCCCTATCTGGAAAGGGAAGGGTGAGCGCCTGGGTTGCAGCAACTACGGGGGATCACTGCTCTCAGTGCCAGGTAAGGTCCTCGCTAGGGTCGTCCTCAATACGATCCGTGATCACTTGCTCACTTACCAGCGACCGGAACAGTCTGGTTTTACACCTAAGAAGTCTACCATTGACCGCATCCTGGCACTGAGGGTTCTCATGGAGCGCAACAGCACATATCGGCAGAGTTTCTTTGCAGCCTTTGTCGACTTTTGCAAAGCGTTTGACTTAGTTGATTGAGCTGCACTGTGGGACATCCTGAGGATTCGCGGGATACCCTTGAGGTTGCTGGATATCATGGCCGGCCTGTACACTGGTACTGTGAGTGCTGTGCAGAGTGGAAGCAGGACCTCTGCATTTTTCCCAGTTGATTCTGGGGTTCGTCAGGGGTGTGTTCTTGCTCCTATTCTGTTCAATGCTTGTATGGACTGGGTGTTAGGCAAGGTCGTGGGGTCCAGCGGCTGGGGGCATCTGTTGGTGAAGAAAGGTTCACGGATCTTGACTTTCCTGACGATGCTGTGATCTTTGCGGAGTCAATGGAGGCTCTGATCGGTCTGCTCGAGAGACTGAGAGAGGACTCTTAGTGTCTGGGCTTGCGAGTGTCCTGATAAAAAACAAAATCCAGGTCTTTAATGATCTCTTGGGCACAGCCATCAGCAGTGTGTCTGTTTGTGGAGAGAGTGTTGACCTTGTTGAGAGGTTTACTTACCTTGGCAGTGACATTAATGTCTCTGGTGACTCTTCCTATAAGGTCAGTAGACGGATTGGGAGAGCATGGGGGGACATGAGGTCACTGGAAAGGCACTCCCGATAGGTCCAAGTCTTTAGAGTCCTGGTGCTTCCTATCTTGCTATATGGTTGCGAGACATGGACGCTATCTAGTGACCTGAGACAAAGACTGGACTTGTTTTTACTGTGTCTCTCTGGAAAATCCTTGAGTACCATTGGTTTGACTTTGTGTCGAATGAGCGATTGCTCATGGTGTCCCGAATGAAGCACATTACCTGCATTGTGAGGGAGCGTCAGTTACGGCACTACGGCCATGTGGCACGTTTCTCCATGGGTGATCCTGCTCATAAGATCCTCATTGTTGGGGACCCGAGTGGCTGGACCAGACGAAGGGGTCGCCCGTTAAACACCTGGCTGCAGCAGGTAGAGGGTCATTTCTGGAGGGTGGGACTGTACCACGTGTCTGCCTGGGGGGTTGCCAACCAGGATCCCGAGTTGTTTCGTTGTGTAGTGGGTGCGGCAATGCATGTTACCAGTGCATGCTCCCCAGCTTGACTTGATTCAAACATTTATCTTGTTTGGCTGTAGTTCCTTACTTGATCAAGGATGTCATTATTTCCCAGAAATGTTGCATACTCATAGGGCAGAACTGTCATAAATATTTGCAAAATCTTTCGTCAAGTCTTCTTTTATAAATCCAGACTTTTGCTTGGAAAGCTGTGTATGCACATTTGAGACCTTTTTTGGTGCATGTTATATAAATCTGACCTCGGGGTGGTTACTGCCACATGCCCAAAAGCTTCCAAGACAGACATCAGTATCACCCATGATCCTGAACTTGACAACCGGTTTAAAAATTGATGGATTATAATAGCAATATTTTGGTAAATGTATTTGAAACATTGTGAGCATAGGATGACTGAACAAATCTAAGTATGGATTATATAACACAATGTTGTTTGCTATACTATCCAGTGCCAGTTGCCACTGGACTCCATTTTTTTAGAAACTTTGTTATCTCCATTCTCTGTGAAAAGCTGGGATTGAAAATTTTTCTTGGCCATCACCACAAACTACAGTATATAGGAAAAGTTATACAGTATATAAAATGTTCCTTTAATGCTCACAGTTGGTATTATTTCAATTAGCTGGCATCAGATTAACTTTCAACAATATATTCAAGTATTCATTTTGTAAATGTGCTTCAAAACAGGATTGTGGAGAGCTTAAGCCTCCAGTGTCAGTAGTGGAGTTTTTGCAGGAAATCGGTTAAATTCATAACAGTAAATAGCATTCGTGGGTTAAGGCAGAGGCCTAAGGAAACATATATTTCACTTTTAACAAGCATTAGCAAATATATTATGTATACTTTTCAGTTTTCAGTCCATCTCACGGGACTTCAAACCGCGTCAACATTTTTGGAATCTTTTAATTCTCACTGCCAATATGACTCAGACGATCTACAAGTCTCTGACTTAAATTTTAAATCTGAACAATATATTCGTTATTTCACCGAGTAATAATTTCCATTTGTTTGCACTAATGCAATCTTTACTATCCTTTTTTTGAGACTTTCAAATCTTCTAAGTTCCATTATCTCTGACCTGCTCTGTATGTGTACCGTGCCAACATTTTTGAATTCTTTACAACATTTTACTTTGTCATCTACTTTTTGGCCTTTGTTTCCGGCCCCAGGAGTGGTTTCATCGCTTTCTCGCGGGACATATAAGTGTCTCTCCGAGAAAATCACATCTCGTCTCTTTCTCAAGATTTATTTTTATAATAGAGTGATACAATATACAAAAAATATATATATATCAAAATATACTGCAATATACTCTAACATATAGTGTACAGTACATTTTAAATAATATTTACCACAAATATATTCTGTAATATATTTTCTGAAATGCATTTGATAGCATTTTATTCCTTAATTTATAAAAAATATACAAAGAAATATATTTTTATATTTTGGAGACTATCTTGCAATTCAATACAAATGACAATCATTTACATATTTTAAAACATATTTCAGTATAATGCAATATATTGTAATAAATGTATCTTTAAAGTATATTTGAACATATTATATATAAAATATATTAAAATTGATAGCAATATATTTTTAAATATATTTCATTTATGTACTGGAATCCTACATAGAGATGCAAGAAATGGATTTATAAGCCATCCTTCAGATTTCTAGTTATGTTTCTTGAAAATTTAACAGCAGAACAGTAATCTAACAGTTTGAACAGCCAGACAGTTTAAGTATTATAGTAGTTATTCTGCTTGACACAAAAGAAAGAACAATATTTTCAGTGTGTAAAATGTCTATCTGGGAGGACATGTTTGGAAACCTGTAGAGTGCAGGTGTGGAAATTTAACAACTAACTGTGAGACTTCTTTCAAAGATAATGGCTGATTTTTCTATGAATTCAGTCAGGAAGTACAAGATTTTCTCGTTAAACATCAGAAACATTTTGGTTGTATTTGCATACTTTGCAGCTTCTGAAAGAATTTCTGTTATTTCTATCCTTAAGAACAATCATCCAGTCATCCATCATTTTATTTTCCTCAAGTAATTAACAATCAAATGAAAACAACTTTTACTTTTTTAAATGATATCTTTACAGACTGATGCTTTTTCCCCAAGGCAACTCGCATCACTCAAGATAGAATTGGTTACATTTCTTTTGTTTTTTTCAGTTGGAACAGAGGCAGGTGGAGTGACTTGCTCAGGATCATACAGTGCCAGTAACAGGATTTGAACTCACAAACTCATTTTCGTGACAGGCTTCCCATGAGTTCAAATCCCATACCATTTTGCTGTTTGAGAGGGTTTGCTTGCTCTTCTTATATAAGTAGACATATTCCTCCTGGTAATACTAGACAGTGAGGGTTCATCTTGAGAGTATCTGAAGGATTTTCATCTGTTGATCATAAAAATTACATAAAAGTTTTCCTATCATGTGCTTTGTTCTTGTCATCACCTATTTAAGGAATTCACATGGAAGGCATTCAAGAATGTTGTTGAGAATGTTCTTGGTAACTGCAGAGCACCAAACTATGCCCATCTGGTTGACAACATGGTTCAAGCCCATGCAGTGCAACATGTCAGTAAAGATCACTTTGTACATTCATACTTGAACTTCTTCCCTGCTTATCTTGGTGCAGTCAGTGATGAACTGAAGTGAAAGGTTTTACTGGGACAACAAAGGAAAAACAAATTCAGGGCAAGTGGAATACATCAATTCTGTACGACTAATGTTAGACACTGAAATGAGAAGCGTCAAATGTGGAGTATGACTATAAATTAGCAGCAAAATATTTTTAGCTCAGTTAAACTAATTCAATGTGTCAGCATCATTAAGTGATTAATCAAGTTAAATTCAAAAATAGTAAATTTTATGTTTCACCAAATTTCTATGCGATCAAGTCAATCTGAAATTATGTTTGTTTTCAACTAGAAGCTGCATGTCATAATCGCCAAAAACATTTTCGGAACAAATCTTCTTAAAAATATTTGTTGTCCAGTGCTACCTGTCTTTTCAAGTCTCTCTGCAATGCCTTTGCCACACGTGGCATTACAGGTAAAGAACAGCATCATCACGGAGACAAATGACAAAGAATCACAATAGCTTTGGATGAAGAAAGCAGATCTGTGGATTGCTGATAAAAAACATGCTGGGAACTGAATGCTCCCACTTGGGTCACCTGGGAGAGAATGTGTGTGACGTTAGGGAGATCTGAAACAGCCAGTGACTCCTGGTAACATCACTGATGATGTGCCCTAGTGAAGCATCAAACGATGTTTCAAGAATAATTCAACCAAATGCCAGTATATATATATACTGCTCAAAAGAATTAAAGGAACACTTTTTAATCAGAGTATAGCATAAAGTCAATGAAACTTATGGGATATTAATCTGGTCAGTTAAGTAGCAGAGGGGGTTGTTAATCAGTTTCAGCTGCTGTGGTGTTAATGAAATTAACAACAGATGCACTAGAGGGGCAACAATGAGATGACCCCCAAAACAGGAATGGTTTAACAGGTGGAGGCCACTGACATTTTTCCCTCCTCATCTTTTCTGACTGTTTCTTCACTAGTTTTGCATTTGGCTACAGTCAGTGTCACTACTGGTAGCATGAGGCGATACCTGGACCCTACAGAGGTTGCACAGGTAGTCCAACTTCTCCAGGATGGCACATCAATACGTGTCATTGCCAGAAGGTTTGCTGTGTCTCCCTGCACAGTCTCAAGGGCATGGAGGATATTCTAGGAGACAAGCAGTTACTCTAGGAGAGCTGGAGAGGGCCATAGAAGGTCCATAACCCATCAGCAGGACCAGTATCTCCTCCTTTGGGCAAGGAGGAACAGGTTGAGCTCTGCCAGAGCCCTACAAAATGACCTCCAGCAGGCCACTGGTGTGAATGTCTCTGACCAAACAACCAGAAAGACTTCATGAGGGTGACCCAAGGGCCCTATGTCCTCTAATGGGCCCTGAGCTCACTGCCCAGCAGCATGCAGCTCGATTGGCATTCGCCATAGAATACCAGAATTGGCAGATGCAACACTGGTGCCCTGTGCTTTTTACAGATGAGAGCAGGTTCACCCTGAGCACGTGACAGAAGTGAAAGGGTCTGGAGAAGCCATGGAGAACATTATGCTGCCTGTAACATCATTCAGCATGAGCAGTTTGGTGGTGGGTTAATGATTGTCTGGGGAGGCATATCCATGGAGGGTCACACAGACCGCTACAGGCTTGACAAAGGCACCTTGGTTGCCATTAGGTATCAGAATGAAATCCTTTGACCCATTGTCAGACCCTATGCTGGTACAGTGGCTCCTGGTGCACGACAATTCCTGGCCTCATGTGGTGAGAGTATGCAGGCAGTTCCTGGAGGATGAAGGAATTGATACCATTGACTGTCCACCACACTTTCCTGACCTAAATCCAATAGAACACCTCTGGGACATTATGTTTTGGTCCATCCAATGCCACCAGGTTGCACCTCAGACTGTCCAGGAGCTCAGTGATGCCCTGGTCCAGATCTGGGAGGAGATCCCCCACAACACCATCTGTCATCTCATTAGAAGCATGCACCGATGTTGTCAGGCATGTATACAAGAACACAGGGGCCATACAAAGTGCTGCGTACAAATGAGTTGCTGCAATTAAATTTTGGCAAAATGGACTAGCCTGCCACATAATTTTTTCACTCTGATTTTTGGGGCGTCTTTGAATTCAGGGCTCTGTAGGTTGATCATTTTCATTTCCATCAAACGATGTGGCATCCTTTCGTTCCTAACACATTACCCAGTCTGTATCAGTATAGATATCCAGGAGGATTTCTTTTTCCCATTGAGATCTGATGTGTTTTCAAAGAGTTCCTTTAATTTTTTTGAGCAGTTTATATATATATATATATATATATATATATATATATTTTACATATATGTATATATATATATATATTTTACATATATATATATATATATATATGTTCTCACGTAGATACAAAAGTCAAAAAAAAAGTTTGGGGAGGCCTCCCATATATTGTTCCCTGGCTGCAAAAGGGTATAAGTTATGCCAGTATCATGCATAGATTTCAGTTCAATAAGGAACTGATGATATGGAGGTAAGATGGTGGCTTTAAAGGCCAGAACAGGAAATGAGGTCATCTAGGGCGGAATTGGAAGTGGCCTCCTCCATAGGCTCGGACCCAGATGTGATGTCATCAAAAGGGCTGGAACCAGAAGGGTCTTCGTCTATGAGTTTGAGGCTGGAAGTGATGTCATCGGGCCCTGAACCAGAATTAACGTTCTCGGGGTCAGGCGGAATTTCCCATGAACGGTCTTCAGGAAAGCAAGAAAAAGAGTGCAATCCGCTACCCCTTGGTCTGGTGTGGAATTACATTCGTTCAGGCCCTTCAGCTGTATCCAAAGCACACGTGAGTAACAATATATACATATACTGTATATCTGTTTACTACGGTAAGGAAGAAAAATGTAAAAATTGGCAAAACAGCTAGAACAAGGGACAGAAAAAATAAAAATGTTAATAAAATACCAAATAAGGATTATAAAAATAAGAAAATTGCCCTTATCAGCCTACTATGTTGCCCAGTGTTATACGCTTGAAACAGCAATATGGTAGCTACTTTCTTGGATCTGCTCAGGACATATGAATGAGGTTTGTAGCTGTAATACTAATGCCTGATAATTTCTCATGGAGGTCAATGGATGAGTAAAAATAATGATAAATCAATGTGCACATCAGGAAATTAAAGCCCTAACACATTTAGGAGAGAGTCACTAAACCAGGCCAATGTGGTAGCAACCACATGTCATGATTAGGGCTGAAACAGGAGGGCTTATAGCCTTTTCATGTTATGGAAAACATTATAGTGAACTGTTATCAGGTTTCATCCTGCGTTTGTAAGGGCGTGGTCTCCAGGGTCGTGACCTCGAATTAATCTTCTAAACTTTTTGGATTCTCCTTGTGATTATTTTCGTGTCTTGCCTGGTTTTCGACTTATTGTCTGATTATTGACTCTGATTTTTGCCTCGTGTTTGAGTTTCGGTTGCTTTTTTTAATTTAGTTACTTATTTTTTTGTTTGTTTGCTTCCTTTGTCACTCATCTTTAACTCAATAAACTAGTTATCTGTTTTCATGCCAAGTCAGGAGAAGAAGTCTCATGGCATGGGTCTTCCAGTCTTTGATCCATTCACTTCCTTTGCTGTTACTTGAAGCTTCTGAGTTTTTAAAGTTTGCTAGAGCACAAGATGCTCTCTTTCGAAAGTCAGTACATGTTCATGAGGTGTGCACTCGCAAAGCTATTCAATCAGCCAAGTTTCATGTTACTGGTATGCACTTCAGTATATCCAATGGTTCAGGGTCCATGTCTTAAGTGTGGATATGTCTAGAAATGACTATTTTAATCCTTTATTTGGTGCTTGACCTTTTGCTTCTCTGTGTTAAGTAACAATAAAGAAAAGTTTTGTGGCTTAGACTAGCTGGTACCACAGAGATGTAAAACAAAAAGAACTTACACTCTTTCAATTCTTACCATGAATTTTTATGGTTGAATTATACACCATTTTATTGTCTATAGTAATTTTAAAACTTTAACATATGCATTTGTGTTATAACTCCCTATCAGCTATAGTGTACCTTTAATTAAAATAATGTATATTGGGGAATTGTGTTCACATTTTCCATCATTGAAAAGGTTTCTTTTTACCATATTTGCTTAGGATTAAACTTCTTATAAAATATTCATTAAGGAGAAGTTAGAATAAATATTCTAGTTCATGCAACTGCCATCATTATATTTTTATGATAAGAGTGTTAAATAGTATAGGATGAATGCCTTAGCAAATACTTTATTCCTTGAGGGCCATCCTTACAGAAGATGCGTGATTATTTATAGATGACATAAGGGAATAAATAGATCTTAGATGTCATTAAGTATAACTCCAAGAGTATGCAAAAGTATTGCATTTTTCCTATCAGAACTGGAAACTGACGACAATAAATTGGCTTCTATGTGTGGAACCTGGGTTATTATTAGCTTAACATAACCTTGAAAGTCAAATTTTTCAGAAGTATTTTAAATATTAATAAATATAAGAATTAATTAAAAAAAAGTAAAGGGCTTCTAACAATAGATTTCCGAAAGACAATTACATATCATTTATAATTCAATCTAATTCAGTGTACATTGCTTTGATAATCCATATCTTAATGTGTGTTCTATCAGCTACAAAAGCTGTGCTTTCAAAGAGCTGACCATGATTGGCTTATCTGATGAAAAATGCTTTAAACAAGAAATAAGAAGAGAATATATATATATATATATATATATATATATATATATATATATATATATATATATATATATATATATATATATATATATATTTGTTATTTTTTAAGTGTCACTTTTAAAGTAGAAGCTAGAATCATTCTGGCATTCCCCAATATACATCTTTTTAATGAAATTACACCACAAAGCTATTGTCATTTGACACATAATTCCATAAAACATCATCATATTTATATCTATTAGAAATGCTATTTTTGAATGCTGACCAATAATGAAATCTCCTGCTAGAAACACTAATGATAAAAGTAAATGAGCAGATGAGAAGATCAAAACGCTGATTCGCATTACCATTTATACATTTTCTGGCAGTAAATTTATACTGGTGCTCTAATAAAACCTGTGTTATGTTCAAATGAAACCTGTGCAAATATCAAAGAATTATACAGAGTGCAAGTTTTGGAAACTCTCTCTTGTTATTTAAAATGTATTACTTTAGTCACTTCTTTGGGCATTAGGGGGGTAGTGGGTAACTGGCTGGCTAACACTCTGGCTAACACTGCTGTTACCTCCACTGGACCTTTGCCTTTTTCAAGACTACTTGTTTCTTTTACACATATAGAACTGTATATGTCCCCAGGGGGGAATATGGCTTTTTAGAGAAGTTCTTTAAATAAATGCATCTCTCTATTATAGGTATGAATTATGAGGAAAGAGACACTTTCAAGTCCCGCAAGACGAGACTTTGTGCCAAGAGATTTAACCATGCCCGGGGCCTAAAATAAAAGACAAAGAGTAGATGACAAAGTAGAATGTCGTAAAGAGATTCAAAAACGCTACACATGCAGAGCAGGTTAGAGATAATAAAAGTACTAAAATTTTAAAATCTCAAAAAAATAATAGTAAAGATCACATTAGCGCAAACAAATGGAAATTATTACTTGTTGAAATAACGGAACAGCAAAAAGAGATCGAATATATTGTTCGGATTTAAACTCTAAGTCGGAGACTTGTTGATCGTCTAATTCATGTTGCCATCAGGGAAAAGTAGTGCTTCTTCCCAATGAAAAGACGTATCTGCGAGAATTAAAAGATTTGTTGTTTGTTGAAAGTGAAATCCACATACACGAGTGGCAGAGATGTGAATTGGCTGGCGTGTAGCCCAGGCCGGGGGGGTTGGCAAGCAAAACGACCAGGGGGTTTCACTACACGCCAGCCACTTCACGTCTCTGCCACTCTCGTAAGGTGATTTCACTTTCAACAAACAACAAATCTTTTAATTCTCGCAGATACGCTAGTTTCATAAATAGAAAGATAAATAAGTATATACGTACACACACACTATGGTCTGAACACACATCAGAGTGACAGTCACAGTCCAAGTCACAGTGAGGTGCTGTGCAGGTGTATTACTGTTGGTATAAAGGACCCCCAGCAGCGTCTCTTGACACACTTCTGCTGAATTATTCATTGGCTGAAAGTCCTCAGTGTTTGTGTGTCATAGAGAGGATGTGCAGCATTGTTCATAATGGCACTCAGTTTTGTTTTACTCCTCACATTTTGCTACGACCTCCAGGGGATTCTGAGTTTCTGCTGGGACTAAATTAATTACTTTCTGACGTGCTATGATTTCTTTTTTTTTTTTGTTTGTTTAAATGAACTGTTATAGATGGTTCCCTTCCTTGCACCCAATGCTGCTAAGATATTGCATCTGTCAGTGAGTTTGACGTAAGCAAGAAATATCATGTTAAACAACAACAACACATGAATGCCATGATGCAGAGTTTATCAGCTTTTTTTATTTAAAATGATTTGGAAATGAATGTTTAGTTCGGGTCAGATGTTGATTCAGTAGTTAGCACTGCTGTCTTACAGATACAGATTCTGGGTTAAAACCAGCTTCTTGATTATTTGGTGTCTGGAGTTTACATGATATCTGCATGGCCCTTTCTCCATTTATTCCAGTTCTTACTCACATGTCCCCAAAGATATGAAGGTTAGGTGAACTGGCGATTCTGAACTGGTTGACGTGGGTGTGTAAGTAAGTCTGCTCTCCACAGGCCCGTCTCCCTCGCCAAGATTGGTTTTTGACATAGGCTCTGGCTCACGTGACTTTCAACTGGACTAAATGGATTTTGAAAATGTTATATGTATTAATATGTTTAAAGGTACACAGATTTCAGATTCTGGAAATTATTTAGTATGACTCTGTATGCACTTCTTTATAGGTAGCTAACAGTGGCTGGAGCAGAAGCCATGAAGCTAGAGTTCTTCCCATTGATGTTTTAGAAAATGTCTTTACTCTTGTATTTCACACTTTGTGCCTCTGTTGCTTAGTAGAAAACCTACTAGACAGTCAACCACTCACTCCATTTGTCTGTGTCTGTCTTTCATGTCAAGTGTTTAATGCCAGTCACCGGATAAAATACTAGATTTAGTATAACGTGTTAAACCAGAACTGCATGACTTGACTTTTTTTTTTTTTTGCCATAGCAGCTGTTTTACAAAACAGCATTAAAATTGATTAAATTCTGAGATTGATACCATAAAGGTTACCTAAAGTTCCTTGTCAGCCCGGCATGTTTCTATTGGGATTGCACAGAGTGAATATACTGTATTTTATTATAGCATGGAGTTCAATATTTAGATTCAGCAGTCTCTGCAGTTTTAATAAACAGAGATTACAAATAAATTGGATGACAAAATGCTGAACAGTGGTCAACAGGTCAAGCTGATAACATGTTATAAATATTAAGTCCTTAGAGCAGCCTATGGCACTTGATAGCTAAAATCCATTAAAAATGAACCTCTTACTATAGTGCACACCCTCTCTTTCTATGGAAGAACGCCCAGGTGATCTGCAGGAGATCTTACATGCACCTCATGAAGAACCTATGCCCTGGGCATTATGATGGTGCCATGCTCCCTACCTCACTGAAGTCGTACCCGTTACATTGAATGTACTGTATGTTAGTTTCTGTCTCTGCCTTGGTCTTGTAGTGTTTGCAGCTTGGCACTTTATTTTTACTGAATATAAAAACATATCCAAACATTTTAACAAGAACAGGGATTATATTTCAGCCAAACATTCTTCTTTTCAATATTTAATGTAAATGCTGAAAGCAAAAGGTCCTCCTCTTGACTTTGAAATGTTTCATAACAGTTAGGCAAAACACATCGTTAAATAGCTTGTCTCCGTGTCTTTGTGTGCTCAAATTAATTTCTGTCATCTCATTTCTTGCACTCGTCTTTAGTCTTTCGTGTACACAGTCCAGACGAGGCCTCAAAAATACACAGTTTAGGAATAACTTTGACTTTACATTAGAATATTAGAACATGATCATAATCTTGACAAGAAACAGGCCAGTCATCCCAATAAAGCTCCTAAATTCTACTCACCTAATTTCTCCAAAACAATTTGTATAAAATACTTTCTAATGTTTGTGTAAATATACTCCTCTATCTGTGCTCTTATTGAATAAGTTCTTTTAAAGTGACACCTAAAATCCTGCATTAATTCCTTTCATGATCTTAAAACTCCACTCATGTCACATCTTATTCTCCATTTGCTTAAACCGAAAAAGTTCAACTCCTTCAGTCTCTCCTCATAACTCATACCTTGCAGTACTGGAATCAGTGTAGTTCTCTTCTCTTGGCTCCTCTTGTGTTGCCATGTCTATTTGTACTATGAGACTAAAAGCGCACACCACATTTTGTATAATGTCTCACTAGTGCGTTGTAACTTAAATATAACTTGTACCCCACACCTTGTGCTATATCATGTAACATCCTACAAGCTTTTTTTTATTGCCTCTGTGATCTCCCTGTAAGTAGAAAGTGATGAGCCCACTATGACTCCTTGGTCCTTCTCATAAGGCGTACTTTCAAGTTCCAGACCTCCCATTGCATATTCAGACCTATCATTTTCACTTCTTGCATGTGATACTTTACATTAAATGTAATCTGTCATAAATCTGTCCGTGCCTGTCTGTACAAGTCTCTCTGCAATGATTCTCTGATTCTAGATTATCAGACATTGCACCTAGCTTGGTATCATCAGCAAACTTACCGTATATACTTACGTATAAGTCTGGTCTTGAAACCTAAAAAATCGATCATAAAATCAGACCCCGACTTATACACTCGTTCAAAAAAGCGACACTTACTTTTTTTTTTACATCATCTTGCCTCCTCCAATCTCACACCAGTTTCGCAGACACATCGAATTTCGTTGCAGCAGCGCAGTTACTAATTTCTTTCACTACTTCAATGACTTTTAATTTAAAAACAGCTTCATATTTTCTTCTGATCATACACTCCATCATAAATAATGTAAATAAAAGTGTATGAGGGTGAGAGATACAAAAAACACAAATCAGTGCAAATGTTACTTCTCAATAGTTTGAGTATTACCATGTGGTCACGTAGACACAGTAGAGAGAGAGAGGTTAGGAGCACACGCTGATACAGTGCACTGCTGCACACTGTCAGGGATGCCAGGGGCCATGACCATGCCGGGACGACAGAAAGGACCGGATGTGGGTCTGCACCCACCCTGGATCACGTGGGGGTTGCCTTCCGGGTTGTTTTGGAGGCCATGGATACAGGGCATGGAAGCCCTACCCTGTAGGGGCCCGTGGTCACCGCCAGCAGGCGCCCCAGTGCCTTGGGGACCTGTTACCCCAGCACTTCCGCCACACCAGGAAGTGCTGGGGGGAAGATTTATGACGGTGCCCGGAG
This sequence comes from Polypterus senegalus, assembly GCF_016835505.1. NCBI lineage: Eukaryota > Metazoa > Chordata > Cladistia > Polypteriformes > Polypteridae > Polypterus > Polypterus senegalus. Next base: position 120,898,994 of record NC_053167.1, read on the forward strand.
AGCAGCCGGGAGGACAGCCGGCACTTCTGCCACGCTGGGGCGTGGCCAGAAGAAGATTGCCGGGAACACCTGGGGCTCATCCGGGTCCTCTATAAAAGGGGCCGTCTCCATTCATTCGAGGCTAGAGTCGGGTGGAAGGAGGACGAAGCAGAAGAGAGTGGAGGCGGCCCGAAGAAAGGCATTGTGGCCAGAACTTTGTATTTGGGGTTTGTGCACGTGACTGGGTCTGTGTGACGAAATGGACTGGGGTCTTAGTGACCGAATTATTGTAAATAATTCTGTAAATAAACGTGTGGTGGTTCTTGAACAATATGTCCGCCTGTCTGTGTCCGGGCAAAGTTCACAACACACATAGAAAAAAAAAGGCCTTGTGCTCTGTAGTTTCTTTCGCAGGTAGGCGTTAGCATATCAGAATCTCTTGGACTAATAGCGTGAGTTTTCTGCATTCGACTTACAGTATATGACCGACATTATAAAATACCAGAAATTATACTCTAAAATCAAGTCCCGACTAATCCGCGAGTATATACTGTAACTAACTTATTTACATTCTTATTACGATCATTTATATATTGCATATTAGAAAGAAAATAGTTGCTTCAACACCACTTTCTGAAAAAAATCCTCTCACTAGAACTCTTTATTTTCTGAGTCTAAGCCAATATTGCGCCCATTCATGCACTGTTTATTGATCTCCCACTTCTTTTTGTCTCGTCATATGTCAATATTGTTATTTTTATAGCACCTGTAAATAAACAATGTTAACTGTACAACACAATAAAACATAGCAACCTGAAAATACAAATTAAAAACAATCATATCAAATAAAAACAAATAATCCACATGCATGCAAACAAATTATTGGAACAGGAAGGACTCAAGAACCAAGAAAGGCCTTGGAAAACAACTAGGCCATCACCTGGGCCTTCAAGGCAATAACAGATGAAGCCATCCTAAACAACAAAGGTATACTGTTCAAAAGCCACTGTTGAAAATGCATGGTCTTTCTTTGACTTCAGTCAAGATTGGGGATTAGCCAATAGTGACTGTATTGGAGACCTAAAACATCTTAAGGCTGATACTGGACAGAATTGCTTAGTGAGATAACAGGGTGCCTGCCCGAGTAAATCCTTGAAAAACCAAGAGCAACACTAAAACTGAATTGTGTACCTCAGCGGAAACCAATGGAGAATGGCAAAACTGATCAAACACAATACCTCTTTGTGGTGCCAATGAATCCAGGCAGCTGCACTAACTGTAGTTGAGATAATACGATCAACAAGTAAAGTGCATTGCAATAATCTGATGTAACAGTAAAGAACGTGAGAAGTTAAACAAAATGACACCTTTTATTGGAAATATTACACTAGAAAGATTACAATATGCAAGCTTTCAAGTCAACTCAGGCCCCTTCTTCAGGCAAGATGTAAGAAAGGAATGAATAACTATTTCTGTCGAGTTGTTAATGATGTTTTTGTTGTGTGGATATCTGTCATAATTAGTCGATAAATTTTGTTAGCCTTGTAGCGGTTGCAGGATGTTTGGATATAGGGTGTACTCACCCTTGCAATTTACTCGATACCCAAGCACGTTTATCTGCATGTGACCACCCCGCCCCCCAAAAGTATAGTTTGTTTGACTAGTGTGATCGCTCCATTCTGGGCAAACCATACTGTGCCCTGGGCCAATTGGGAGAGGTGAGCCTGGGCTCGGTTCAGTAGGATTCAGAAACAGTGTGATCGCTAAATGTGGCCACACATGGAACACAGACATCAATGATACAACGTCATCTCATTCAATACCAATTGAGTTAAAAGTAGGTTGTTATTCTCACCTTAGAGATGAATGGAAATTGCAGTTGGCAAGAAAAACTGAAACTTCTTCCTAATTCTTCTTCATTTGTCTCTGTAAAATTCTTCTCATACATGCATCATGATTAACAACAAAACACTGCGCTGCACACTGAATAAATTTGTAAGATGGCAGAACGTTATCCTGCCCTACATGACTCCAAAAAAAACACAAAATAAGGAAAATAATTTTGACATGCATGTTCTAATCTTGTTTTGCATTTACACAAAGTCGCATGGTGATAAAGAAAGTGTGCCAAGGCTCAGAATTTTAAAGTGCAGTGTGAGTGCAGGCCAGCAGCGGAGAAGAGAGGGGGGACCATCATGTGAAACAAATGAATACACTCTTACACTGCTTTCTTTATTATATTTAGGGACACCAGTAGCCTACACAACCTGGCCTCTTCATGTGAAACAAAAGTTCAGAAATTCCATCCATCTTCTTACCCACTGAATCCGAATACAGGGTCACGGGGGTCTGCTGGAGCCAATCCCAGCCAACACAGGGCACAAGGCAGGAACCAATCCTGAGCAGGGTGCCAACCCACCGCAGGACACACACAAACACACACTAGGGCCAACTTAGAATCGCCAATCCACCTAACCTGCATGTCTTTGGATTGTGGGAGGAAACCAGAGCACCCAGAGGAAACCCACGCAGACACGGGGAGAACATGCAAACTCCACGCAGGGAGGACCCCGGAAGCGAACCCGGGTCTCCTAACTGGGAGGCAGCAGCGCTACCACTGCGCCACCGTGCCGTCCAAGTTCAGAAATTAATAATGATAAACATATTAAACAAGATATGGGATTAAAAAAACAATTTAAAAACAACACGCACAACAAAAATCCCACCCAAATTACCCATACAATAATTGTTTAACAAACACAAATACTAACAAAACCCACAAGATGATCAATGATAAACTCATGACAAAGGTCCAAACACAGCCCAGTAAAACTAATGCAGATGACAATGGTGTAAATCCAATGAACCCTCCACCCTGTGACCAGAGTCACGCTTGCTCAACAGAAGGTCTTCTGGCTCACCCTGGGATAAGAGGGGGCACTGTCGTTAATAGTCTCTTTTTTCCCTTCACAGCCTTGAGAAAATGCCCATTAAGGGCATTGGAGCCAAAGAAGCTCCGCCCCTTCCAGGCCATCTAGTATAAAAGGGATTCGTTTCTTACCACGCTAGAGAGAAAGTTTTAAGATCGACACCAGAGTGTTTTAGAAGGCATCAAGCTGACATCTGTTGTAGTGCTATCAACCTTGTGTTTTTCGTTTGATCTTTTTTTTTCTCTCACATTAAACAGGGTTTTGCCCAGTTGGCATCCCACCTACACCATTTCTAGACTCTCCCTGCTTCATCACTCACCCTGCTACAACATCCTGTTGAACGAATATGTAAAGTTTAGTCCTAACAGAAGTAAAGATTTGTAGTTATTGAGAGCACTCCCAAGACAATCAGATGAGACCACTCGACCAAGCAACCACAGGACAAGAACATAAATTCAGAGAAACTGTAATATAATGGATGTATAGTATTTGTAATCCAGTGGAAGGTGAAGTGTTCTAACAACAAAGATAGCAGATGGCTAAGTTCCTGCCTGCTTCTTCTGGTTCAGCTTTAAAGTATATCCCATATTTATTTTCCCCTCACCAACCCCCAAGGCAACACCTGAAGCTTCCCAATGGTAAATTATATCCCGGGGCTGCTAGGATTTGCAGTCCATTTAAGTAGTGCTGCTGCAGCTTTATAGTTCTTCTCCTGTGGTACCATATATACTCGTGAATAAGTTCTCCTGCGGATATGTCAGAACTTGATTTTACAGTATAATTATAATGTCGGTCATATAAGTTGAATGCAGAAAACTCATGCTATTGGTACAAGGGATTATGATATGCTAATGCCCACCTGCGAGAGTAACCATGTAGCACACTGCTTTTTTTTCTGTCTGGGAGTGGGAGTGCACGTGCTCCTAATTGAGCCTACGTGACCATACAGTAATACCCAAAGTATTCTGAAGCAACGTTTGCACTGATTTGTGTTTTTTGTATCTCACACCCTCATACACCTTTATCATAAGAGCATCCCTTATCTATGATGGAGCATTCAATCAGAAGAAAATATGATGCTGGTTTCAAATTAAATGTCGTTGAAATAGCAAAAAAAAATTGGTAACTACGCTGCTGCAACAAACTTCAATGTGTCTGAGAAACTGATGCGAGATTGGAGGAGGCAAGAAGATGTAAAAATAAAAAAAATTAATTATCGCATTTTTGAATGGGTGTATAAATCGGGGTCTGATTTTATGATCGATTTTCGGGTTTCAAGACCCGACTTATAGGCGAGTATATACAGTAATTAATTTTTCTAACCTGTCCTACAAGTTCGAAGCTGTCGCCCAGACTGATATGTATTCATGTTGACCTCATTTTGTAAGTCATTTAGCATAAACTGTCTGCTAAGTAAATAAATATAAATTTAAATCTCTAAATTCTTGTAAGAGAATTGAGTTTAGAAATTAGCTTGAGGTGATAAAAACTGCTAATGAAACCTGACTGTATCTGACCCACAAATATGAACTCTGAATCGTGAATAAAATCTAAACTCTTAACAGTCATGTTGAGTGTAATGCTTTAAATTTCTAAATTCAAGTTCTTGACTTTATCAGTATTTGTTAAAACAATCAACTTTATTTTTATTAAGATGAAAAAAGCTCTCTTCCATCGAGGCTTTGAGCCTCATTAAAACACTCATTAAGGGACTCAATTTGTGGAGTATTCTCAGAGGTCAGAGATAGATAAATCTGAATATCGTGTGCATAGCAATGATACATAATGTTGTGCTCTTGTGCTCTCTCATGTGATGCCTTGTTAAAAGCCTTCTGAAAATCAAGATAAATAATATCACATGCACATCTTATGTTATGCTTTTGTTGCTTCCTCATAGAATTTTACCGTATTAACAAAAACACAATCTTCTTGTCCAAACCAAAGCTGGGTGTTCAGTAGTGCACCTGCGTTGGCTGAGTGTTGCTTGCATTTTCCCTAAAAGATGCTTTAATTAATTTAACAATATTCATGTTACTTAATGGCCTATATTTATTTGGAACAGCCTTATTGCTTTTTTATAATCTGGGACAACATTCTGTAGCTTTCAGTTTGTAAGAATTTCCCAAGTAGACACTGCTTTTGAACAATATGCATGAATGATTTATAAATAATACCTATAAAAAGTATTCACCCCTTCAAAGTTTTCATTTTTTATTGTTATACGTAAATCACAGTGGATTGAATTGGGCTTTGATGGACATGAAAAGACTCTTTAATATCAAGTAATAACAGATCTCTGTTAAGTATTTTAAATAAATGACAAATATAAAACACACCGTCGTTGATCATATAAGTATTCGCCACATTTGATGTGACATACCTGAATTATTACTGGTACTGCCAATTTTTTTTAGAAGACACAGAATTAGTTCAATGGAGGTCAATTGTCAGAATTTTTTAAACGCCAGTAGCATAAATGCATGTGGAAGGTCCAACTTGAGCCAGAATGGTGGCATAACCTACCAAAAAAAAAAAAACACTTTAAGCAACTCAGTGAAAAGGTGATTGAAAAGCACAAGTCAATATATGGAGATGAGAAATATCTCAATATCTCTTGGAGTTCAGTTAAATCAGTCATGAAGAAAATGAAAGAGTATGACACAGCTACTCAAACATTGAGTGTGAAAGAAGAAGGCGAGAGAAGGAAGCCACCAAAAGACCTGTAGAATTCTGAAGGAGTTACAAATAGATGGGAATGGAAAGAGTGTGCAGACAATGACTGTTGCCCAGCTCCTTACCTGTTTACCGACAGGCACACAGGAGACTCTGAATCCAATGGAAAAAGGTTCTGTGGTCTGATGAGGTGAAAATGGAGCATTTTGGCTAGCATAGTAAATACCTTGCCAAATACTTCAGATTATCAAAAACGCACCATCCCAAAAGTGAAACATGGTGGTGACAGCATCATGGTGTAGGGCTTCTTCTCTTTAGCAGGCCCAGGAAATGAATGCAGAAAAATACCGGGAAATCCTACAGGAAAACCTGATGTAGTCTGCAAATAAATCTGCACCTTGGGAGAAGATTAGTTTTCCAGCAAAAAATCAACCCTGAGCATAAAGTGAAAGCTACACTGGCTTAAACAAACAACAATGTTAATGTTATGGAGTAGTTCAATTTGAATTCATTTAGGGATTTGGGACTGGATTTGATAAAGCCTGTTCTCTTACACACAAAATGACTGAGCTCAAGCAGGTTTCCTAAGAAGAACGGAAGAAAATGTCAAAGCTGATAGAGGGAGACCTGAGCACACATGCTGGAGGCTATAATGGCTGCCATATTTGCATCTACTAAATATTGGCTTGAATACTTATGCAATCAGTTATTTTTGTGTTTTATATCTTAATTTAGAACATCATGCATAGATCTGTTTTCACTTTGACATTAAAATCTGTTTCAGTTGATCAGTCTCAAAAAAGCCAAACAAAATCCACTATGATTCAATGTCGTATAATAATAAAATATGAAAACTGCCATGGGGGTGAATACTTTTTATAGGAAGGAATTGTATGCATTCACTAACTTCTTTACTATCCTTAGGATAAATGTCATCTATTCCTGCCGAGTTTGTCTTTTTTAATCTAAGTAGAATGTCTTTCTCTACAATTTCCAATTCACTGAGTACTTCTTTAATTATCCCAGTAATTGCTGGGAGGTTATTGATGTTCTCTCAAGTGAAAATGTTGGAAAAATGTAAATTTAAAGAATTAGTATATTTAAGTTTGCCTCAAAATTTCTAAATTTTTCTTCTTCCTTCACCAGTGTTTCATAACTAAAATATTGAAAGAATGTCTTTGAGCCATGTGTTGCAATTTTCCACATTATTTCTCTCTGATTGCCTTTTAACTTTCCTAACATCCTTTTTAATCAGTGCTCTTGTGCTCTCATGACACTTACGGATAGTGCTAGAGTTACAGTATTTGCCTTATTTGTATTAAAAACAGTTTTTTTCTTTGCAACTTCTTATTTATCCACCTTGGATTTTTCTTTAGTTTCATAATGCTTGTATATCTTAGGATAGAATTTCTTACTGCTTCTAAATTTTGGGAAGAAATGTTGAACTTTACTAGAATGTGCTACCCTAAGACTGATGAATGTGACTATTAACTTGATTCTCTGAACCGGCGTTGGTTAGATGATCAAACTGATGTCTGCCTGGTTGCTATGCAACGGATAAAGTGTTTAAAGCTCGCCTCAAGTCTCTTTTCACTTTCACACAGAAGACCGCTGTAAGGGTTGCACGTACAATATAAAAAAGGATGTGCTAAAATGAAGCGGCCCTTTTATTTAATTCTTAGCATCGTGTTGTTTTTCTGCATTTTGTTAGGAGCAACATCACTGTATTGCAGAGTTAGTGTAAGGGAAAAGAAGAAGAAAAAGTGCTTGGAACTGCCTGCCTGTTAAACTGGGACATCCTGACTTCATTTGTACCAGCATTGATTATAAAATGAGATTATATATAACATTTAACGTCATGCTTTGTTCTCTGATAACAATTTATATATGAGAAGCCTTAGGACTTTTAATATGTTTGACTACTTTCTGACTTTACATAATACTTATTTCAGAGTATACCATTTATTTAAAGATGATTGGAGAAAATTAAAATGTATTCAAATGTGTTATGTAAATGAGCCTAGCTGATTAAAGGAAGTTTTTCTGTTAGATTTCTTCAGTCAGCTGTGATGCTTTGAAGAAGGTATAATGGGGCTCCATATATAGTTGCAAATAAAGGACCGCCATGTTGGAATTTCAAATATAACAATGGCTTAAGGCTCTTCTTTATTTAGTTAACAATACCATTTGACTCTACTTTGAGCATTAAAGATTTGGACTCTAGCATTTACAGTAGTTGTGCCTTTGCCACTGCCTTTAGAAATCTTTAACAAGTTATATGTATTATTTTTTTTCGATCATGTAATCATACTGCTAAGTCTTGAACTCTGTTTAACTTGTTATTTTGGAATGTAAGAGCATTAGAAAAAATTTGGATCAGACCAGGCCGTTCAGCGCAGCATGGCTCATCAATTCCTACTCATCTAATGTTTCTAAAATAATATCAGGTTGACATTTAAAAGTCTCTCGAGAGCTACTTTCAAATATGCTGCTAGGCAGCTGGTTTCATACATTTATAGTCCTCAGTATGAATCAGTTTCTTGGAATATTTGTGAAAAATCACCTCTTAACCATGACTTTATTACAAAGCAAAAATAAATGTTCAGCCTAAACCTGAAAGTGCTGTCTATGGTGCTAGTTTTGTAAATGGCGAAAGATTTGCTAATTATGCATCTTTGGAACTGTCTTATCTGCATTTTATAACTTTGAAACCATGCATATCAAAAGTGGTAATTGTTAGACCTCTGTTATTGCCAACATACTGTATGCTGTGAACATCCACACCAATGATCTAAAGATTGAACTTGATGCTGGTGAGGGGAATCAGTTATGTTCTTGATGCTTACTATTCAAAATATTTGAATCACAAAAAGTCTTACAGCACTCCTCAAAATAAGACAACAAAACAGCACAGTGTTTGGCCCTAGGGACAAATAAAGTTCTATCTATCTATCTATCTATCTATCTATCTATCTATCTATCTATCTATCTATCTATCTATCTATCTATCTATCTATCTATCTATCTATCTATCTATCTATCTATCTATCTATCTATCAGGGGTTTTAATCTGATGACACACATACAGTAAATGCCTTACTGAGACTCATATTTATTTCCATAATAACAGCAGAGTCAAACACAGACAAATAACAATGGTCATGTAATAAAAAAGAGTAAATATTGTTTTCTTTTAAGCACATTTCTCACATAAATATTAAACACCAGTGACATTTATTTCTAGAGCAAATTTTCATATACAGGATGTAGCTTAAAGTGCTTTGCAAGATTTCAAAAAAATAGTTACAAACAAGAAAGCAAATTCAAATTAGATATGAATAACAATGAATAAATACACACTTACATAAGATACATATATAATTAATAGAGAAGTTGTCTCCTTATACTGTATATAGAATTGTTTTTTATGTCTCTACCGATGAGTCTGATGATAAGATCAGATGTCCAGGAGGATAGGAAAAAAATGCAAAAACTCCAGTTAATGTAAGCTGGAGTTTAGAAAAAAATAAATTGCAAAGGTTTCAGGGTCAAAAGACCGCCGAGCCCCCATTAGGCATTCTACTTAACGTAAATGTTCCTTATTGTTGGTTTTTTTTTTTAGTTTTGGTCTTAGAGCATTCAAAGAAGTTTGTCATGATTTAATAGATTTTGGGTCCTCTAAGGCCATCAGTATTTATTTCTGTTGTTAGGTCCGCTTCCAGTGTTGCTAGGGGCGTGGCCTCTGAGGTCAGGACCCATTCGTAATCAACTTGACTGGATAAAAGGACAGCTATGAGTGCAAACCATTATCTGATCTGTGGATACTAAACGTCTGAAGTATCCAAAGTTTATCTTTGTGCTCTTTTCTCATGTATAGTTTGGATTTTACTTTTTTGGTATCTTCACCATATTTGTTGTCTCTTATATTTGGCATAGGTTTCATTTCACTTTAGATTTTTTGTTTTGTTTTTTACGGGTATCACACAGTTTTTGTTCATAACTTTACTTGCCAGTTCATTGACAGAACACAGTGGGTCTTGTGGGAAATTGGAATATCTGCTTTAATTCAAACATCACAGGTGGCTGCATAGGACATTGATCTGGTTGTGGGGTCACGGAATGCCAGAAGAACCAGAAAAAAAAGAGACCAAAATATACATTACAAATGATTGCAAATTCAATTTAGACTATGATAATTCTATGCATATCTAGTTTATTAAGAGCAGATTTAAAAAAAATTCATTGTGAATAAGTGAAATTAAAAAGTGGGTTTTTGGGAGTTTTTATAAAATGATTCACAGTGATAACCTGGTGTGCTTCAATTGATAAAGTATTTCAGATTTTTGGTACATAAAAACAAAAGGCTGCTTCACCCAAAAGAGACGAGTGGAAAGCAAAGGTATTGTTAATAAAACAATAATTTTTCAGAACAGGTAACAGATTCCAGAGGTGTAGTAAAGCAGAGAGAAATAAAATATTTATAATGTGTGCAGCACAAGGATGTAAGGGCAGTATATAAATTGACACCTAGCATAGCCATTTAATTGATGTCAAAAAGAAGAAATAAAATTAATCAAAAAAATAAATTAATTGAATCAGTTTAACTGCTCTTGAAATGTTTTTCAAATGAGGGCCACCGTTAACAAAACTTATTTTCTAAATAAATTAGCAAATAATTCAATCTATTGTGGTTTTCGTTTAAAAGCTAAGTAAACTGGGTATATTTAAATCTATTGAACAAATTTAAATAGTATGAAGAGAATGAATTCTTTACTGAATCATGTTAAACTTAATACAAAATCTTCTTGGTACTGCTACTTGCTACAGATTTAAATCCAATTTATGCCATAACAGTGAACTTGCAGAAAAGGTACTGAGCAGCTGTCCATGGTCACCGAGACTACTTTTAGTATATACCACAACCATATTCACTCACTCTTCACAAAACCCAAATATTGCCACATTTTTGTGCCGCACTTATTTCTTTCATTTCGTCCTTTCAAGCTTCACTTATGTCATTCTTTCATATTTACCCTATTCTTGTATGTGTCATTGCTTGTCAGTCGTCTCAATTTGATTGTTTCACTGGTGTTCAGAGGTAGATGGTTTTGTGAGAAATATTTTTGATATCTTCATGCCATAGAAGGAAAAACATCCCTGTGTTACATCAACAGTGTTGTTTTGCATAGTATAGCAATAAGTAGAATGCTAAATGGAGAGTGCTGCATCACTTGACACAAAATGTGTGCTTGGATGAGCTCAGCTAGTTATACTACACAATCATGTGGTGACCCACCACAAACATGTCTACTACTCAGAGTGAGTCACACCCCCTAGTTTAAGAAACACTGCGGTGTTCACATTGAGACAACCCATAGAGAAGCATTGAGGAAAACATAAAAGATTACATATGGTGTTTATTGATTTGGAGAAGGCTGATGATAGAGTACCATGCCTAGAAGTGCCTGAGAGGGAAAGGAATACCAAAGAAGTATGTGAGGATTGTCCAGGATATGTATGAGGGAATAAAGTCTCAGGTTAAAAACAGTGTTGGGGTAACAGACAAGATCCCAGTTTGAGTAGGTCTGCAACAGGGGTGCACCAGGTGATCTGGTAATGGATATGTTGAGTCATGGGATTAAAGACCAATCCCCCTGGTGCAGGATTATTGCTAATGACATTGTGTTGTGTAGCAAAAGACAGGAGGAAGTGGAGAAGAGGCTAGAAGAATGGAGAATGGCTTTGGAAGACAGAGAGTTGAAGATGAATAGCAAGAACACTGAATATTTAAGGTTCAGGATTCTGAAGTTAGCCTGCAGGAAGAGCTATTGAAAAAGTGGATACATTTATAATATCTAGGATCATTGGTAGCCTAAAATGGTAGCCTAAGCTAGATGCTGGGATAATCCATAGACTGTAGTGGAGATGGAATAATTGGAAGAAGGGTATCAGGAGTATTGTGTGATCGAAGGATTAATGTTAAGAATAAAGGTGAGGTTTTTAAGACGGTGGTTAAACCAGCAGTGATGTATGAGGCTGAGACATGGGCAGTAAAGGGAGCGCAGGAGAAGAAGTTGAATGAGGCAGAAATGAGAATGTTGAGATAGATGTGTGAAGTTACAAAAAAGAACAGAATAAGAAACACGACATTCGGAGGTACAACAAAGGTTGGAGAGATAATGAAGAAAGCACAGGAAAGAAGGTTGAATTGGTATGGGTATGTGATGATGACAAGGAATATGTGGACAAAACGAGTGATGCTAATGGAAGTACAGGGGAAGAGAAAAGAATGGAGGCCAATGGGGAGATGGATGGATAAAGTAAATGACTCTGAAGGAAAAGGGTCTGACTGACAAGGAGGTGCAGGGCCGAGCTGTATGGAGAAAGCTGATCAAGCACATCGACCCCACATAGAAGTGGGAAAAGAAGAAGAAGAAGAAGAAGACAGAACATTTGTGTTAACATGTATAGTGCATATATGAAAGCAGTGTTGCCATGTATATACCTTAAATATTATTACAAAAACAACAACATTATTTATTTATATAGCACATTTTCATACAAACAATGTAGCTAACAATGTGTAGTGCTTTACATGATGAAGAAAGGGAAAAAAAACATAATAAATAATTAAAATTAGGGAACACTAATTAAAATAGAATAAAAGTAAGGTCTGACGGCCAGGGAGGACAGAAAGAGAAAAAAATAAAATCTGCAGGGGTTCCAGGCCACAAGACCCATACTATATTATACTAGACTATAACACAAAAAGAGCTATTAACACTGGCATGTTTGCTGCATAAGGTTTAACTTGTAATACAGAAATGTTCTCTAAAAAACTCACAGTGGGTCACCAGTCTTTTGCAGGGCACAGTTTTTATCACATCAACTGAGTGTTTGTTCAAATCATTGCTAAGAAAATAAGGACCATCTGCAATGGAAAAAGTTGAACTGGCAGGCCCTAATCATCTCAGTTCTGTTTTGTCCTTCTCCTACAGAACATTGATGTTTCAGCACAATATTTCAGAGTAAATGTCACCATCTTGAAAAAGTAACAACAATAACCAAACTTCTTTGAAATCAGCTTAAAATAGCACAAGACCTTACTATTGCTGCCATCTGTTTTCCTACCAAACCACCATCAGATATTAAATTATGAAGGGCTATGTCATCAAATATTCAACATGTCCATCTGGCATTTTGAGTTATTTAACATGTCCAGTTTGTTGTAGCCTAACAAGAAGTTTAGATATGTCATAAGGCCCAACATTGCATAAGTAAGACGCTGAAACAACTGGTGTACCAGAATGGAATTACAAGCTGACCTTGTTTTGTTCACATGATATTATGCACTTTAAATAAAAACTCATTTTAAATGAATGCTGCAGTTTGTCTAGCCAGTCATGAAGAGGTGCACAAGAAACAGAATTTCTTTCAATTATTCAGCCAGTTATTTTTAGCTTACCCAAAATGGTTTGACTTTTATGTAGACCTGTCATTTAATGGTTTTAAATAAAATGAATGAAAGGTTTCAATCACCTCACTTATTTCGATTTGTGTAAAATTAAAGGTACAAAGATAGATTTATTGGAAATAAGAAACTAGAATCTAATCTGATGTTAAAAATCTCAGTATTCTTATTGTGGCCCACCAGATGGGCACTGCCGCCCCAACCCATCACAGACAGACATGCGGAGGACACATGTTCATAGCACACGTATTTTATTTATTTTTATTTTTTTCTCGTGGGAAATGCCTTCCCCGTTTCCCACAAGCCTAGCACAGACTCGCAAGCTCAAACACAATACTTCTTTCTCTCTTTTTCTCTTCTTCTCCATTCTTTCTCTCCTCCACTTCTCCTGGCAAGCTTCATCTCCCTCCTCCCGACTCTGGCTCCCAGAGAAGTGTCTGCTGGCTCCTTTTATAAGGCGCCCGGAAGTGCTCCAGGTCCTCATTATTCCGCTTCTGGCAGCTTCTGGGTGTGGTGGAAGAACTGCCTATAAGGGCTCAGCAGCATCTGCAGCACCCCCTGGCTGCACTCACGGATCCCAACAGGGGTGTGTCCAACTCCAAGTCGCATGTAGCTGTACAGGAATCTGAGGCACTGCTGCCACCCAGGGGAGATGCTACCTGGCTCTCCGGGAGAGGTAATGCTCTGGATACGCTCCCTCCCCTGGTCCTTTCAGCATGGAGGTGTCACGGGCGGGCAAGGACCCCGGCTGCACGGCACATTATACAGAGTGCCTTCATAAGGTATTCAGACCCTGTCACTTTTTTATGTTGCAGCCTTATGTTAAAATTGCTAAAATTCATTTCTCCCACATCAAGCAACAGACAATACCCTAGAATGACAAATCAAAAACACAATTTTAGGAGCTTTTACAAATCTATTAAAAATATCACATTGACACAAGTATTCAGACCCTTTCCTCAGTACTTCATTGAAGCCCTTTTTGGTAGCGATTCCAGCCTGGTGTCTTCTTTTGGTGTGATGTGATAAGCTTCACACTCCCGGATCTGGGGATTTTCTGCTGTTCTTCTCTCCAGATCCTCTCAAGCTCTGTCAGGTTGCATGGAGACCATTAGTGGATAGCTGTTTTCAGGTTTTCAGGTCCCTCCGATGTTTGATTGGGTTCAAGCCTGGGCTCTGGCTGAGCAGCTCAAGAACATTCACTCCTGTGTTATCTTTGCTTTGTGTTTCGGGTCATAGTCCTGTTGGAAGATGAATCTTCAGTCCAGTCTGAGGTCCAGAGCAAGCTGGAGTAGGTTTTCAATAAGGATTATCTCTGTACTTTAATCCGTTCAGCTTTCCCTCAACCCTGACTGGTTTCCCAATCCCTGCCACTGGTAAGCAAACCCACGGCATGATGCTGCTTCCAGCATACTTCATTGTTAGAGTGATATTACACAGGTGATCAGTGGTGTCTGATTTCCTCCAGACATGATGCTAATCCTCATTTCATTACACCAGAGCATCTTGTTTCTCACAGGCTGCAAGTCCCTCAAGTGCCTTTTTACAAACTCTAAGCAGGTTTCCATTTGACTTCTACTGAGGAGAAGCATCATTTGGGCGATTCTGTCAAAAAGCCCAGATTGGTGGAGTATTGCATTGATGGTTGTCCTTCTGGAAGTTTCTACTATCTCCACACTTGTTCTCTAGAGCTCAGACAGAGTGACCATCGGGTTCTTGGTCACCTTTCTTTGTAAAGCCCTTCTCCTCTGAATGTTCAGTTGGCTATCTCTTGAAAGAATCGTGGTTGTTCCAAACATCTTCCATTTAAGAATTTTGGAGGCCAATGAGCTCTTGGAAGCCTTCTGTTTACAAGAGGAGTCCTTTCATCGGATAGAGTGGTCCTTTCATCAGATTGGCTGGCCCAGCACAGTCTTAGCTGTGGAATGGCCAGTAGTGGGAGGCAGTTTGATGGCCGAGGTCTCCAAGACTCTAAACAAATCAAAATCATATTGTGTGGTATCATCTCCTGTTGAATTCTGGTCTGTACTTGTAATATTTCTATTGCGCTATTATACTGTATTAAGGATTACTTGTGTTCTGTTCTGTGTATTTTATTGTATTTACCTCCTTTTTTTGACCGTCCAACCTACCTGGAAAGGGGTGTCTCTTTGAACTGCCTTTCCAAAGGTTTCTTCCATTTTTTTTCCCTATAAGGGTTTCTTTGGGAGTATTTCCTTGTCTTCTTAAAGAGTTAATTCTTGGGGGCTGTCAAAAGGCAGGGCCTGTTAAAGGCCATTGCGGCACTTCTTGTGTGATTTTGGGCTATTATAAAAATAAACTGTATTGTATTGTATTGTATTCTGTTCTGAAGGAAGTATTTATGCCTTCTCCAAATCTGTGCCTTGACACAATCATATCTTTAAGCTCTGCAGGCAATTCTTTCAGCCTTGTGCCTTGGTTTTTTTTTAACTGTGGGATTTTCTATAGACAAGCGTGTACCTTTCCTAGTTAGCACAGTCCATTGAATCGAACACAGGTGGTCTCCAAATAGGGTGTAGAAACATTTCAGTAATGATCATTAGAAATTGATGCACCTGAGCCAAAGCAAAGTGTTGAGCACTTGTGTCAATGTAATATATCAATTTTTATTTTTAAAAAAAAATTTTAAATTTCTAAAATCTTGTTTTCTCTTTGTCATTCTTCGGTATTAAATGTTGTTTAATGTGGGGAAAAATCAATGTAATGATTTAGGCATAAGGCTGATATATAGCAACCAGCTATAATTTGGGTGAATCCCTTCTTCCCTAACTTGAGAACAAGACCCCAAGAACCTTAAACTCTTTTAAATGAAGTGACGCCTCCTACCCAACCTGTTGCAGACACTCCACCTTTTACTGGCTAAGAACGATGACCTCAGACTTGGAGGTGCTGATCCTCATCCCTACTTCTTCACACTCGGCCACCAGCCACCCCATTGTGAACCCGAGGTCACCCCTGTGAGGAAGCCAATAGGTCCACATCATCTGCAAAAAGCTGAGGTGGAATCCTCAGGTCACCAAACAGGACCCCATCCACCCCTTTGGATGGAGGGGGGTCTAATAAACACATTTTTAAAATGTGGGCATGAAATTAGAGAACCCAAAAAATTCTCCACACAGCCACACATGCTGACTCAATGAAGATTTTAACTCGGTCTGGGATTCAAATTTAGGGCGCAAGATTTGCGAGGCAGTGGCTCACACCAATGCAGCCTAACAAATAAAATAATGAGGCGCAATTGGATTTGTATAGCAATTAATCCCATTTAACTAATGTTAGGACCAACATAAAATTGTTTCCTCAATTTTCAGCATTAATGAGAACAAAGTATAATGGTCAGAATGAAAACATTTGATGAAAATGTTCCAGTCGTAAAAAAAGTAGACAATAAAACTGAATAAAAAGCTGCAGCTTCAGAACTTACAAGATAAGAAGAAAGAAACTTCTACCTTTCTTTTTGTGTGACCAATGGAACATTTATAATGAGGTAATTATAAGTAAGAAAATACTCTCTGCTAGAGTTTGGCCACCCACACACTGCAGAACAAATTAGACTCACATCGAGATTCTAGGTATCTTCTCCATAGTAGGGCAATTATAATAGCAGTGATATAATAACTGGGCACATAGGCTTATTGGTTAATTGTTGCACTCACTGGTGTCTCTTCTTTCTTAGTTAAAACATGATGTACACCCTGTGCTTTTATCTCCTTCAAGTGTAGCTTTCTATCATCTGTCAAAAATTACACATTTTTATCGTTCTGCAACCAAAGCCTGCAGACTTTAAGCCACCAGCCTCTTACAAAATTGCATTTCTCTCTCAATCTTATTATGCCGGAAATGTAGAAACATAAATTTCAAAAGGTTTTCAGCTAACAGAATTTGCTATATTAACAAATGAATAATCTATTTTCAGAAACAAAAACAATAATTAACAATGACAACAGCCAATTTGTCTTCAAATACTCACTCAAACAATTGTGACTGATTAAAATGTATTTTTTTGAAGAAATCATATATGGAGAGTAATTTAAAAATACTTTCAAGCTATTTTTTGTACAGAATGATTTCTGCACGGTCTTGAAAATGACTCATTTCTATAAATGGATATTTACCATTTTAAACAGGAAACAATAAAGCTAGCTAAACATAAAAATCAAAACATAATTCCACTGTTCATTTGATGTTTCAGCACTGTGAATCTAAAAAAGTCCTAATTGGACCTTCTGTTTTCCTTATTTTAATTCCACTTATCAAATACAGCACAGTAATTTTTTTGAACTGTTATGACTGTATCTTGGGTGTTGTGGTTCTCATCATTATTGCTGAATTAAAATATGGAGCACATTTTGCAAGAATACCGATTTTCCACAAATTAGTTAGATTTCTGCTTCATCCACCTTTCAGTAGAACTGGGCTTTTAATGCCTTGTTGACAAAAAGTACAAACACAGATTTCCAGTAATGGAATAACAACTCTAAACCCAGTATTGTGCTTCATTAAAAAAAAAAAAACAGCACACACAAAAAGGGATGAAAAAAGAAATCTGCCTGGATCTTTGGACACATGGAATAAATTACCAAGTAGTTTGGTGAAGAGATCTGAAGGCCCCTAAAGTCCGGCTCAACTTAATGTTATTTTGAACACTTTGCATCCATGCATCCATGCACTTTCTAATCCCACCTTAGTCGCGTGAATGTCACAGAGAACCAAAGGCTGTCCAGGCAACAGTGGACATGGCATTAGACCATAAACACAAGGGCTCACTCCAACGTGGACCGTGGAAAGAAACTGGGGTCCACAGAGGAGAAAAGATTCAGACACCTAAAGGCACCTTTAAAAAGATTGGCAATCCACTGTGAACAACAGAGCATTAGTAAAACTATGACAAAAATCGGCCATTAAGTCCAACAAGCTCATCAATTCTATTCACCTAGATTGTCCAGAATAAAATCAAGATTAGATTACTTGATAATTTGTTTCACGTCTATGGTTCTTTCTAACATCTGTGTGAAATCTGTCCAGTGTTTACGACTATATCACGCTGTTCTTGTTGCAGCTGGGATCCACTGTACTAATTCCCTTTATAATTTTAAACACTTTGATCACCCTCTTAATCTCCATTTTCTTAAACCAAAAAGGTTCAAGTCCTTCAATCTCTCCTTATAGCCCATACCTGTAAATCCCTGAAATCGGTCTTGCTGCTCTCTTCTGGACTTTTTCAAGAGCCGCTCTATGTTATTTGTAACACAGAGAGCGAAACTGTACACAGTACTCCAGCTGGGACTCACTACTGTGTTATATAACTTAAGCATAACCTCCCTTGACTTGTACTCCACACTTCATGCTATATAATCTACAATCTTTCCTCTGTACACTGCCTGGAAGTTGAGTCCACTATGTCTCCTAGGCCTTACTCTTAAGGTGTAGTGTCAAGTTTCAGACACTACACTTCCATTGTGTAGTCAAGCCTAACATTTTTACTTCCTACATTTAATACTTTACATTTACATACATTAAATTTCATCTGCCACAAATTTGCCTAAGCCTGTATGTTGTCCGTGTCCCTCTGTAATGATTTAATAGATTCTAGATTACTTACCAAACCACATATTTTGGTCTCATCTGCAAACTTAACCAGCTTATTACTTATACTCCTATCCAAAACATACATACATATACACACACACATATATATATATTTATGGTAATGGATATTACCACAGGTATACACAGAAGGGGCATATGACAGATGGCTGGGGCCCATGCCCGCCTGGGATGCCCCTTCTGTGTATGTGCCAGGGGAGCAAGCATGGTACCTCCCCGGACCATATATATATATATATATATATATATATATATATATATATATATATATATATATATATATATATTGTCACGCACGCAGTAGGAGGTCATGGATTGATTCGACAGCACCTGGGAAACCACTCGCCAGGGAATGGTGGGGTATTAACTTTCTCCCTCTGCTTCCTCATAGAAAAAAAGACCTTCCTGCACCATAGGCCTGGATTGACCGCAGTGCGATACTTCCGCCCTTCCTCCGCCATCTTGCCCTGACGCCATCCTTCCCATCCTCCCTTGCGGTCCTTCCCGCATTCCTCCACTTCCGCTCCTCCCCAATAATGGCCGCGACGCCAGGAGTCGGCGCGCATTATGAACTTTTGTTTATGATTTTGACCTGTTTTTTTTTGTATTTACAATATACGGGCCGGAAAACCCCAACCCTTGCTACTGTCTCCTCGGTCCTTTACAAGTGGCGAGTCGGCAGGATACAGAGATCCCGGAATGACGGAGGGACAGGACCTGAACACCGTGCTGCAGGAATGAACGCCCAGCTCCAGGCCCTGCAGCAAGCGCAAGCCGCTACCACCGGGAGCTGGAGGCCACGGCCAGGTTAGTGGAAGCCCAACGGGCGAGACCAGACCCGCCAGGCAGCCGCCTCCTATGGTCCGGCGGGCCCTTCGAGGACGCCGATGCCTACCTGGGCATGTTTGAGAGGACGCCACCCGAACGAAAGTGGCAGCGGTCCGAGTGGGCGCCCATCTTGGCGCCATACCTGAAGGGACGCGCTGGCCTATTATGACCTCCTGAGGAGGAGGCCGCTAATTACGACCTCCTCAAGCCCAAATACTGGCCCGCTACGGCATTAGCCCGGCCAGCAGGCGTCAATGGCGGAACTGGGTCTTTGACCCGAAAAGCCGCCGCGCCCAGGCGCTCGAAGTTCTGGGGCAAGATGGGCCGCTGGCTACGGCCAGAGAGCCCGACGGGCGGAAAGTGGTCGAGCGGGTGGCCTGTGAAGGCCTGGTCAACGCGATGCCCAGTTCCCTCGCCCAGCAGGTCCGGGACACGCCTATCAGAACATGTCGGGCCTCCTCGACGCCCTGGAGCGCCAGTTGGCGGTCCTCCACTTGGGGGTCAGAAAAGCCTGCTCGCTGGAACCGCAGGGACGGGCGGCCACCCCGAAGCCCTCGACGCGCTGCAGAAGCGCCAGCCAGAGCCAGAGAGAGGCCGGGTCCGCCGCTGTTTCAAGTGTGGCGAGACCGCCACCTGCTGCCAAACTGCCCCCATCACATCGCCCGGAGCCTATGGACTGCAGCTGGACATCATCGGAGAGGTATTGTACCCGCCGCATCCCTTGGCGAGTCCGAACACGGGAGTGGTGTTGCTAAATGGGCACGCCGTGGTGGCTTTGTTTGATTCCGCAGCAACATTACCATTGTTGCTCGCCGCTTGTCTTACCGCAACAGTGGTTAAAACAGCATTTGTTGGTTACCTGTGTGCATGGGGGACTAGGTCATATCGCTCCGCCACTGCTATGTTACCTGGAAGGGGAACCAATCCAAATGACGGTCGCTGTGTTACCTGACCCCCTTCCCAGTGATTCTGGGACAAGACTGGTCTAAAAGAATCAGCGGTAAGCCATTCGCCGCCTCCCGGGCCTCGCTGGATCTTGTCATGAGGGGAAAAGGCACCTCCCGCGCCTCCACGCCGTGCACAAGGGCAGGCCCTATGGGCGCTGGTGTCTCGGGGACCTTCCGTGGCTACGGACCTTGACCCGAAGATTCCGCCGGAGAAGGGACTAGCCAGGAACTCTTCCCGGCCCAGGCCCCAAGACTCCTCGCGCCTGGACCATCAATTTCGTCCACGCCGCCTCCTTTAAGAGGGAGCAGTGGAATGATGACTCCCGCGCTTTGCCCGAATGCGATCGTTCTGCCTAACAGCTCAACAGCGGACGGATCCACACCGCTGGAACCCTTCTTTGTCCTTGAGAATGATCTGTTGTACCGAAAGTGGCTACCCATGAGGGCGAGGTGCGGAAGTTGTTGCTAATTCCGCTACCTTCCGGGCGGAGATATGCGAAGTTGGCACATGCTCACCTCCTAGGCCCACCTCGGGCCAAAAACACTGGAGAGGATTAAGCCCGCTTTTACTGGCCTGGGATCAATGAGGAGGTCCGCGGTTCTGTCAATCCTGTCCGGAGTGCCAGACCCGCCAGATTCCTAGGAGGGACCGTGCTCCTCTAGTCCCTATTCCCTCGTGGACATCCCTTTGAAAGGATAGGGGTCGATTTGGTGGGACCCTGGAGCCCTCAACCCGTGGCCACAAGTATATCCTAGTCATGGTGGACTATGCCACCCGGTACCCAGAGGCGGTTCCCCGCGCCCGCTAATACTAAAAGCATCGCACGGAACTGGTTAACTTGTTTTCACGCTGCGGCATACCCAAGGAGGTCCTCACGACCAGGGTACGCCTTCACTTCGGATACGCTCAAGGAGGTAGCCAAATTACTGCAGATAAAGCACCTGAAAGCGCCAGTCTATCACCCGCAAACTGACGGGTTGGTCGAACGATTTAATCAGACGCTTAAGCAGATGCTCCGCAAGGTAGTCAGCGCTGACGGCAGGAACTGGGACCAGCTCCTCCCGCCGTGCTTTTGCCTACCGGGAGGTACCCCAGGCCTCTACAGGCTTCTCCCCTTTGAATTACTATACGGGCGACAACCCCGGGAATCCTCGACATCCTAAAAGAAGGCTGGGAGGCCGAGGCTCTTCCCTCCTCTAACATTTTGAGTACGTGCGCAACTGCGCCGACCACTCACAAAGATCAGGCCCCTCCTAAAAGAGCACGTGACTCGGCGCAAGCAGCGCAGGCCCGGTGTTACAACCGCAACTCCGCCCTCAGGGAGTTCCGCCTGGGACCGAAGTTATGGTGCTCGCCCCACCTCCCACTCAAGCTGCTCGCCACTGGCAAGGGCCTTACGAGGTTAAGGAGAGAAAGGACTCGCCGACTATTTGGTGAAACAGCCCAATCGCCGACCGAAAGTGAGAGGATCTATCATGTCAACCTGTTAAAGCCCTGAGAGATAGAGAGGAGCTCCCAGCCCCGTAGGTCACTCTCCCTTTCGCAAGCACAACTGCCCTTAACCTCGGCGAAGAGCTGAACCCCAAGCAGCGGCAGGAGTTAGCCCAAACACTCCGAGCCATCCCCGAGGTAGTGAGCGAGTCACCCGCCGGACCGCTGATTGAGCACGATATAGTCACGGAGCCCGGGTAATCGTCCGGAGAGGCCCTACCGACTCCGGAGGCAAAACGCGCAGAGGTCGAACTGGAGGTGAAACGATGTTGGACATGGACATAATTGAAGAGAGCCATAGTCCCTGGTCCAGCCCTATTGTCCTCGCCTCCAAGCCAGACGGCTCCTGGAGGTTCTGTAATGACTTTAGACGCCTGAATCAGATCTCCAAGTTCGATGCCTACCCCATGCCCCGCATTGACGACCTCCTTGAGCGGCTGGGTACGGCTCGATATCTGACTACCCTTGACATGACAAAAGGGTATTGGCAAATTCCTTTAACGGCATCCGCAAAGGAGAAAACGGCCTTTAGCACCCCTAGCGGGCACTGGCAGTACAAGGTCCTCCCATTTGGGCTGCACGGGCCCCGCGACCTTCCAACGCCTGGTAGATAGAGTGCTGAAGCCCCACCAGTCCTATAGTGCCGCTTACCTGGATGACGTTGTCATCTATTCCGCACCTGGGAGGAGCATCTACTGCAGGTCGCAGCTGTCCTCCTAACACTGGCTAAAGCCGCCTCCGCATAAACCCCGGAAGTGTTTTTGGATTAAAGGAGGCCAAATATTTAGGCTACCTCGTGGGACAAGGACAGGTGCGCCACAGAGCTCCAAAGTTAAAGACATCTTAGAATGGCCCCGTCCGAGTACCAAGAAACAGGTGCAGGCTTTCTTGGGGCTTGCGGGTTACTACCGCCGGTTTGTTCCCCGCTTCTCCGAAAGAGCAGCACCCTTGACTGACCTGACAAAAAAGGGCGCTCCCCTATACGTGGTGTGGACCGACAAAGCAGAACACGCGCTCAGTGACCTAAAGAAGGCCCTAACGCCGGCACCTGTGTTACGGACGCCCGATTTTGGGCTCCCGCTTATTCTCCAGACCGACGCCGGACACAGGCCTGGGTGCCGTGCTGAGCCAAAGCGCCGATGGTGTCGAGCACCCTGTGATGTACCTTAGCCGAAACTGATGGACCGGGAGACCCGCACGCTGCAGTGGAGAGGGAGGCCTTGGCCATTAAGGGGGCAGTGACCCACCTCCGTACTACCTGCTGGGTCGCGAATTCGCTCTGGTGACTGATCACGCTGCACTTCAGTGGATGTCCCTACACAAAGAGTCGAATCCGCGGGTCACCAGGTGGTTCCTGGACTTACAGCCGTATAAGTTCACTGTCACTTATCGGCGGGCACCCTTCAGGCCAATGCCGATGCCTCTCTCGTATTCACGACCTCTCGGTTAGGTCCGCCCACCTGACGGTCCTGGGCTAAGGGGGATCGTGTCACGCACGCGCAGTAGGAGGCGCGGATTGATTCGATAGCACCTGGGAAACCACTCCGCCAGGGAATGGTGGGGTATTAACTTTCTCCCTCTGCTTCCTCATAGAAAAAAGACCTTCCTGCACCATAGGCCTGGAGTGACCGCAGTGCGATACTTCCGCCCTTCCTCCGCCATCTTGCCCTGACGCCATCCTTCCCATCCTCCCTTGCGGTCCTTCCCGCATTCCTCCACTTCCGCTCCTCCCCAATAAAATGGCCGCGACGCCAGGAGTCGGCGTCGCGCATTATGAACTTTTGTTTATGATATTTATTTTGTTTTGTATTTTACAATATACGGGGCCGGAAAACCCCAACACTTGCTACTGTCTCCTCGGTCTTTACAATATATATATATATATATATATATAGGATGGATGGATATATATATATATATGCTATGTGTATATATATATATATATATATATATATAACCTAATTCTGAAAATGTTCCCTTTACTTTCTGTGTCATTTATGTTCCCACATGCAGACTGTGCACTGAATTCCCATTACTTTTAGTTTGATCAGTAAAATTTCATGTGGTACCTTATCAGAAGTCTTCTGAAAATAAAAATATCACATTCATTTATCTTATGGTATGCTTTTGTTGTTTCTTCATAGAACTCCAGCATATTAGTGAAACATGGCCTTCCTCGTGTGAGCCCATGTTGAGTATATTGAGAGTGATACTCTTCTCCTTGACATTTTCTGCTCGATCTTTTCCTTAATGATGTCTTTCATTAATTTACCTGTGATTCATGTTAATCAGTTGCACCTCCTTCTATGACTTCACGCCGTCCTATTGTTCCTCTTTTTTCTTGCTAATTAATCAGCATGAGCTGATTTGATCATTAATTCTGAATATGCTAATGAAGATCTACTTACTGTTTTTAGAAAGAGCTTCCAACTTCAGTACTTTGGACAGCAACAAAGACGCATTAAAAAGTAAATTCCCACACAGGCATCCCAAAAACTTCTAATATTATTAAAAAATACAAAAACATGCATATTGTATAAATAAAAAATAGCAAATAATAAATTAAATAAAATAAATCTTTTTTGATTGTTTCCCAGGTAACAGAAACACGAACTGGCCCTCTTGGATGCAGTAACTATGACAACCTGGATTCTGTCAGTTCTGTTCTGGTTCAGAGTCCTGAAAACAAAGTTCATTTGCAAGGTAGGCAACGTATTTTGGATAGTTAATTTTTTTTTCATTGTAATTGGTGGTGCAGAAAAGGATAATAAGATTCAAGGCTGCTATTCATCAAAAAAGATAAAACCAAAAAAGTCCTTTGTTGAATATTCAATTACATGTTTCATCATTGGCTTGGTAGATATGTAGCAATTAAAATTCAATTGTGTAAGAGACAGATATGAGAAGTCTGTTTTGACAGTTTTTTTTTTTTTACATTCTTATGCAGATATCAGTTTTTATTTCTGTGTGCTTCTGTTTTTTTTATTTTTAACTGAAGGTGTACAGCTTGCTAAATGGAAGTGCAAAACAGGCCATAAACTCAGGAAAGGGCTAAATAAAGTCAAATCTGTATTTTGCAGTCAAATTAAGGTTATCAAACTCTGGGGTATTAACAAACTGGGTGAATACGTCTCAGGGGGAAAAGCGGTAAAATGAGGGAGACTGCGTAATTTGTCACCATTTGTCTACTGGGATGAAAGCAATGCTTTATAGATCAAAGGTGAAAGAAAAAAATGGCAAGACAATGGTCAATTAATGGATTTTTTTATAATGCTTTTTCAAAGAATTTCAGAAAGGACCCTCCTCCAGTGAAATGTATTACTGAATTTGGCACAAGTGGGACACCAGTTTATCATAAAGCAAACCCTTGCATACAAATTTTCTTATGAAACTACTTTATGATAGCATTAATAGTCTAAATCTTTATATATGGCAGGTTCAGAAAGTATTCAGTTCCTTCTCTTTCCATGCATTGTGTTGTACGTTTATTTTTAAATAAATACATTTGTTATTTTTGCTCATCAATCTACACTCAGTAACCCATAATGACAAAGTGAAAGCATGTTTTCAGAAGGTTTGCGTGGATGCATGTGTGCATATGTATGTACATTCAACTAAATAAAGCTTATTTAACTTTATTTAGTGGTTTCACTTAGTGCAGCCTCACAGCAATGTAACACGTTCACATTTAAATGCAACAAAAAACTTTACAATTTACTAATTAACTAATTACATAATAAGTCCACCAAAACACAGATTTGGTTAAACAGACTGAAAGCAAAATAGTTTAAAACTAATTTACATAAATGAAGCCCAACAATGTCTTTCCTTTAATTAATTTGTTGAGCTGTGGTTGACAATAGAGGCAGCAGTCTTCAATACATGTGAATGATTACCAAAGTAATAAAAGTATAAAATTTATAAATGATAGAGAATATAAACTATGGGAGAACATGCATACCCCACACAGTAGACACCTTTGTGATGAATTGATTCAGGGTTCCTAATACTATGAGAGTGTGCATTGACCTTAAATGAGGAGTATTATTTCACTGTAGTTATCAGATGTGTCAAACTCACACCCTAGGACGGACGGACTCACACTCCAGGGATGGAGGGCCTGCAGTTTTTTCATTTCAGCCGTTTTCTTAATAAGTAACTAATTGCTGCCACTAATGGTACAGACTTTTTTGCCTTAGTATTAATTTACTTGCCTTTTAAAATTTAGAACCCTTAATTGTTTCTTTTTCCTTGAAGAATAAGCTTAACATTTTTAAAGTCAAAGTTATTTCTTCACAAACGTGCTATATATGTATTTGCCAAGTAAAATTGTGTTCTAAAATGAATTGCTTTCTGGGAATTTAAAAAAGTACCTTGGCTACACCAGTGCATTACAATACATTGTTGTCTATGGGACTTGGAGGAGAAGCTAAAAAACTCACCAAATACTGTACGTCCATTTTTTAAGCCAAGACAGTTAAGTATTGATCTGTGTCTTGCAATTACACACAATAGTAAAACATATGTTACTAGCCTACGCCGCATAATCAGGCCGCTTTTTAAATGATTTTTAAGCACAGAGGAAAAAATAAACATTTGAAAAATCTGTAATTTAATAAACCACCAAGAAAAGTAACATTGCAACAATGCACGTTACGAACCAACATACAATTGTCCGTGACTGAAAACCAGAGGAACGCCGTCACGCCTTCTCCTTGCAAAGCGAAGGACGGAGTTGAACGGCGCTCGTTCGGTACGCACTGCCCACTTAAAAGCCCACCCCGGGTGGGGTTTAAAAAGGGTAGGGACGTAATCAGTGCGAGCGTATGACCCACACGTACTGGGAATTTCTCGTTCGTGGGGAACAATTGCAAGCCACGGTCTCCATCACGAATGGGGCTCAATGGCTTACCCACGCCTCCCCGCGCCGGGTAGACACACGTTGATCCATTCAGTGTAGCGCACATGCAGTACTGGACATACAAGTGCATCACAGACCTGTTAATGCTCAATCTCACGTGGCTGAAAGCCACTTGTCCCTCTAAGAATTTGGACGCCGACCGCTGTTGGGTCGTATAACTATTTAGCAGGCGGGAGTCTCGTTCGTTTTCGGAAATAACCAGCCAAATCACTCCACCAACTAAGAACTGCCATGCACCACCACCCACAGAATCGAGAAAGAGCTATCAATCTGTCAATCCTCTTTGGCTGCCTTTCCATATATAATCCACCAAGACACCCGACCACGGTAGTAGCGAGGTGGGAGAGGGGTGCGTACAAAGTGCAGGAGCATCTAAGAAGACGCATGTTTGTCGCGGATGCGAATTGCTGTATGTAGCGTGTAAAACAGTTTGCTAAGCTGCACACGGTCATGCGTCGTAACCGAAAACTCATTTTTTAAAGACTGCTCACTTCATTGTGTTTTAACCTCAGTTGTAAAGGATTGTTTTAATGATCCCATGGGATACCCCTCGCAAACAGTTTTAGACGCTGCATATGGCGATTCACCTCCGCGAGAAACATGCCTCTATTAACGGTCAACGTGTGGGAGGGGGGTGTGTACAAAGGGTAGGGACGAAAACAGTGGGAGAGCATGAGTCGCACTTTGTGGCAATTCCACGGTTTGCAGCCCGAATGAGCTTCAACGGCTTACCCACGCCTAGACACACGCTCAGTCTCATGCATAATTATTTATTGATGGTTGAACACTTCTGGAAAGACACAGGGACACCCCTCGCAAACTGTTCTACACGCCGCATACAGCGATTCGCATATGCGACAAACAAACTGTTTTACACACTGCATACAGCGAATCACATCCGCGACATGATTTTTCCTAGATGGTCCTGTCGCGTCCACCCTCGCACTCGAAGCATACACACTGCCTGCTCATGTGCCCGGTCGCAAGCCGCGTCCAGCCTCGTTCTCGAAGCATACACACCGAGAATGCTCACAGAGAAGCTCACGGAGAGCCATCCACCAGCTGCCTGTGTGTGTGCCTCTGTTTGTCTCTGGCGCGGCTTTCTCTTGCCTCTGTGTGAACCGGTCAGGCCCAGAGAAGGTCAGCTGCTGACAGAGCGTCTCGACTGTTGCAGGGCCTGCATTGGTGAAGCAGGTGAGACGGTAATGAAACAGAGGCACAGGGCTTATTGGTTTTTATTGGTCATTGTGCTTTAACCTCAGTTTTAAAGGATTGTTTTAAGGATCCCATGGGATACCCCTCGCAAACCGTTTCACACGCTGGCGATTCACCTCCGCGAGAAACATGCCTCTATGAACAGTCAACGTAGCTCAGAGGTACCTGACATTAACCTGACCTGCACTGCATGTGGCCTCTACGACAGACGAACATAAATGACGCCATTTTTTCTGTGTTGTCGCATCCGAAGTTGGTGGGCGTGGCCCTGCGAGTTGTCGTCGTATCCAATGGTCTTGGAGTTGGTGGGCGTGGCTCCTTCCTGTGTGCCATAGGTGTCTCACTTGTCGGTGGCTTAGTGTATCCACGCCCCTTCCGGCGTGCTTTTCATGGTTGTCTTGCCTTAGTGAATTTTATATATAGATAGTTGAACAAAAAACACCAATGTTAAGAGATTCAGCCATTTTGTTTATTTATTTTTTAATTTTATTGATTTTATTGAAATCATACAACATTCCATACAAATAGATAAATTTTTACAAAAATAGGATCAAAAATAAATCAACCCCCACCCCTGTTCCCAGGGGAGATTCAGCCATTTTAAAAGAAGCCTAGCTGTGCACCATAGCCTAGCACTTAGCCTCCCTGCACAACATCCTTTCATGCTTCCAGTGTGTGGTTTCCTCCTGACAGATCAAATCACATGAAGACTTTCATGCTGTATGGTTGGTTTTATGTTGATTCACTTCCGTATTTACATGAGAATTTGCACAAGTGAAGAGAAATGTATTTTTACCACGAGAAAAATAGTACCAGGAATATGTGATGAAATGATCATTTCCAGATGCTTTTTGTTGTCACAAACATACATCAGAAACACGGAAGCTGTGGATCAATACTTAACAACTGTCTTGGCTTGAAAAAAATAGACATATTCAGTAGGTTTTTAAGCTTTTTGTCTGTGCCCCATAACCTCCATTGTAAAGCACAAGCACAGGCAAGACATTTTTTTCACATTTATAGAATGTGCTTAACTTTATAACACAATTTTACATACAAACAATGTTTGTGAAGAAATAACCTTAACATGTAAAAAAAACACACGTATCCTTTTATTATCTAATAAGAATCACATTTATTGGCCAAGGGTGGCACGGTGGTGCAGTGGTAGCGCTGCTGCCTTGCAGTTAGGAGACCTGGGTTCGCTTCCCGGGTCCTCCCTGCGTGGAGTTTGCATGTTCTCCCCGTGTCTGCGTGGGTTTCCTCCCACAATCCAAAGACATGCAGGTTAGGTGTATTGGCGATTCTAAATTGGCCCTAGAGTGTGCTTGGTGTGTGTGTGTACTGTGGTGGGTTGGCACCCTGCCCTGGATTGGTTTCTGCCTTGTTGGCTGGGATTGGCTCCAGCAGACCCCCGTGACCCTGTATTCGGATTCAGCGGGTTAGAAGATTGATGAATTTATTGGCCAAGTATGCTCACATACAAGGAAGTTGAGTGGTTTTTTTTTTAATTTTTTAATGATTCTCCAGGATAGATAATGTCCCTCAGTTTTGTTTTACTTCTCTCCTTTGCTACGACCTCCAGGGGGTCCAAGGTAAGAAGAATGTTGTAAGATATTTGGGGGATGCCCAAGGTGAGCAAAGACAGCTGAATTAACCCTTCATGAGCTTGATAGCCTGTGGAAAGAAACTGTTGTTATATCTGCATGTTTGGTGTAGTTTAGTCTATAATGCTTTGAAGATGGGTGAAATTCAAAGAGGTTGTGTCCTGGATGTGAGGGGTCAGTGATGAGTTTTCTTGCCTGCCTCAAGTCCTATTTGTTGGTAAGACTGGTGCCAGTGATCTTTTCAGCAGACCTGATTGTTGTACTCTGTTCTTGTCTTATTTAGTTGCTGATCCACACCACACTGTGATGGATGAGCTTAGAACAGACTCGATGATTGCTGTGTAGAACTGAATTGGCAGCTACTGTGGTAGATTACACCCCCTCAGCTGTCACATGAAGTACATCCACTGCTGTGCCTTTTTCATTATTGAATCTATGTTGGCCTTCCATGTCAAGTCTTGAGTGATTATAAATCCCAAAAACATGAAGGTTTCTACAACAGACACATTATTGTTAAGTATGAAGAGGAGAGGCAGTATTGGGGTCTATTGTCATCTCCACAGTTTTAAGTGTGCTTAGCTCCAGATTGTTTGACCACACCAAAGGATCAGCTGCTCAACCTTTGTTCTGTATGCAGACTTGTCACCATGATGAGTCCATTGAGGGTTGTGTCATCTGCATATCTGATGAGTTTGACAGAGGGGCCCATAGTGGTGCGGCCATTAGTAAAGATGGAGGTGAGCAGGGAATACACATCCCTGGGAGGTACCAGGGCAAACTGTATGGGAGCTGGAGGTGAGTTTCCCCATTTTGACCTGCTGTTGTTTGTCAGGAAATTCAATTCAATCCAATGACATGTGGGTTCTGGGACAAAAATCTGGGTGCGTTTAGAGAGTAGGAGTTCAAGGATGAAGTTAAACAATGGACTGAAGTTCGCAAACATAGGTCCCTGTGTTGTCAAGGTGTTATGGGATGTAGCATAGGCCCATAGCAACTGCATCATCCACTAATCTGTTTGCTCAGTAGAAGATGATCCAGCAGGGGAACTGTGATGCCCTTCAAGTGAGCTAGCACTAGCCTCTCAAAAGGTTTTCACGACCACAGAGAAACAAGCCTGTCAAAGAAACAAGCCTGTAATCATTCAGCTCTGTTATCAAGTCAAATGAAGTCAAGTGCCTTTATTGTCATACCATCTATACACAGTATTACAGCATACAGGGGCACAAAGAAATGTTCCCCAGGACCACAGTGAAAAATACAGTATACATAAACACAGGACAAGTGCAAGACAAAAATAGGCTGAAAATGAGGGCCTTTTTTTAGATCTACAGGTCCAAAAGTTGGGGGGAACCTCAAAAAGCTCATCATCTCGCATAACTAGACATCAAGACGAGTTGAATGATATTATATGTTGGGGTTTTCTCGTACCAGTGAGTCATTAGGTGCCGGACAAAGAAAACCGAGATACAATAACAACAACAACAACATTGATTTCAAAACATTTATAAGTACTACTACTACTACTTCTTCTTCTTCCTCTTCTTCTTCTTCTCCTCCTTCTCCTCCTCTCTTAGGAACACAATAATCAAAAATAGTTATAGTTGCTATCATCTTTCCTCAGGTTTCAGTACTTTTTAATTTTGGATTGTCCCATAATTATATCATCCATTAATATGATATGATATCTCCTTTCCTTCCCTATTTTATTGTTACTAATTCTGAAGAAGTCAGATTAGAAGTCCTTTCACAGTTTAATCATTATTTGTAAAAGCAAATAAACTATTCAGCCATTATTATTGAGTAGCATGCATATCTTACTAATTTACTGCTCCATTACTGAATCTCTTGCTTGAAAACACCAAATTCAACTTTCTGGAATAATATGCACACTAATTTAAATGATTTCATATAATGCAACCTGTTAAATGTTAATGTTTTGCTTTCATAACATGGTTATTTAATTTTTTGCTCCATTAGCAATGCAGTCATCTTTTTTTAACACGCTTGCACCTGATTTGCTTTCTCTTTTCTTTTCCTGGAATTCTGCATTTATAAGCAGGCAGGTGTTTTTATTGGTAAAGATGTAAACCGGAGTGGGACCTTAAACTAAAAATTCTGTGATTTTATTAATATTGAGGTGGTTGTCAAATATCTGTGTAAGTATCCAGGGGTGATGATATAGGAGAGCACTATATGAAAAAAACATGTCTAGCACTTGTCCTTTTGCATGTCTGCCTTATACAGAAAAAATATATATAAATAAAACAAAAATTCCTTTGCAATCACTTCCAGTTTTGTGTAGTTCTGTTTAGCTCCTACCACAGAGATACCAAAGAAAGAAAGAAAGAAAGAAAAAGAGTTTTTTTGAGTTTTAAATATACCTTTTATTCAACATTCAACAATCAATACAAAAATCAACAAGAAAAAGAACATCCTATGTAACCTATGAATGAGTATTCTGCCGTAGTTTCATAAAAATGAATTCACCAAAAGAAAAAATATAATGATTAATTCACAAAACAAAAACACATTCCGCATTAACAATTTTATAAATTGCATTCATTGCATACCACTGTTCTATAAATGTTTGCAAATTGTGGGTCATCCTATAAAACTAGAACTCTAAGTTCTTATTTCTTATTTTGAACTAGACGAAGCCCACCGTAGCATACGGCGGTGTAAGAATAGGAACGGAAAACGGTGAGAAAGGAATTCAGAAATCAAGAAGAAATAAATACTTCTTGAAAGACGCAGTTGTGAATAGGTGTTTTGGTGATGACGACAGATAATGAGTCGAAAGATCTAACCCTAGAAAAAGCCACGTACAACTGACCGTGGCTGAAGACTGGTTGTTAGAATTATTGTGAAGAGTAAACAGCATGTGGGATATCAGGTCTGTGCTCTGGTCTTTGGGTATCTGGCAGTGCATGTAGAATTTCCGGCCAAGCAGGATTACATGTGAAAGTGATAAATAAATGAGGCTGTCTGAATTTACGTGCTATGGCCATAGCATCCTGCTAGTTTTGTTGCATGTATCTTGGACTTCCTGGAAATGTGGACGGCAATATAATCATTTTGCCTACACGTACGTTTTTATTTTCAGCGTTTGCTTGCAGTGCATCTGACAGTCCTTTGTATTGTTCCACGCGCAAATCTTGTTGATCTAATCTGAGGTAGTTGAGTTGCACGCCCTCTGTTTTAACATCCGCATCTACGACGTACTGTTGGAATAGTTTGCCGCTGGAGTGCAAAATACTAAATATATTCCTCATTGCTAATCTGTACGCGTAAAATTGACATTGAGTAAGCCTTCTTCGTTTGGAGGTTCTTTTATCGGGATCATGTTGTAAATCTTTGTGCCAGGCAATGTCTCCATAAGGGAATAAAAGTGGGTAAACCATAAGATTGCAATTCACATTGAGCATGGAAATCTATTTACAGGAGTTGCCTATGGGACAGATGCAAATCGCTGCAACATTGGTGTGACATGTCGGGGGGCATTGTAGCATCGTAAATTCTGCCTAGGGTTTTCCCCGAAAAGCTTTCGTACAGCTGCTGTTTGAATGGACTGAGCAATTTAAGCATACTGCAGATGCTTGGCGAGAAATGCCGTGTCAGCTGCGGGTGGGCAGGACCGGTTTTGAGGGTGGACGCGGGAGGAGAGTTAGAGTTGGCAGGCGGGGCTCTGTCGAGTGTATCCCATGGTCTTAGAGTTGGCGGGCGAGGCTCTGTATTACTTGCACTCACAGTCTTGCATGCCCTTAGTGAATTATATATAGATTGTGCCTTAAAGAAGCCCACCAAGTCAGACTCCCTGTCACTCTTAATTTTTTCCTTCCTAGTGATTTAAATGGCAATTTTAGCCTGGCCCAATACAAAAAAAAGGAGCAACCCTGTCTAATCCCTTTATCTACTTTGAATTGAGTGCTCAGCCTAACATTGATTTTCAGTACACCCTGAATGTCACTATAGAGCACCCGAACCATGGAAACAAAGCAGGGTAGGAAACCAAATCCCATTAGTACTCGCCAAAGGTTCTGGTGCTCCACCAAATCAAAAGCCTTCTCCTGGTCCAAGGAAATGAGACCACCGTGTAATCCAGTTTGCAGATTTCAAATGTATCCCTAATAAAAAAGATGTTGTCATATATGGACCTATTTGGTACACAGTAACTCTGATCAGGGTGAATGACATGCCCCAACACCTCCTTTTATTTTCATAGTCAACACCTTAGAAAAAATGTTATAGTCAGTACAAAGCAATGCTACTGGCCTCCAGTTCTTAATATTACAGAGATCACCTTTTTTTGGAATGAGGGCAACAACAGCTCTTCTACAGCTCAAGGGGAGGAGACCTTTATCAAAGCACTCTGAAGAACCACAAGTAGGTCTGCTCCGATGAACTCCCAAAACAACCTGTAGAATTCGACAGTAAGTCCATCAATACCTTGAGCTTTCCTGGTGTTTAAACTTGCCATTGCCCATGAAAGTTCTTCAAGGGTAAGCCCTCCCTGTAAAGCTGGTAACTCCTCCTCTGGCACCTTGCGGCAGCCCCTTAGTAAAACCTGAACAAGCAGTGTCCTGTTCCACCAGCTCAGATGAGAAAAGTTTAGAATAGAAACAGAAAATGCCCTGATTTGAGAAGAACTTCTCATCTCACTTCCAGAGGGGGTCACGCAAACAATGAATCATTCTGCTTTGGCTCTGTTTTCTTTCCAGCCCAAAAAAGTACTTGGTTGGAACATCACTCTCAGTTTCGGCTTGAAAACGGGCTCTAACCAAAGCACCTTGGACTTTATAATCAGTCAGTTGTGCGAGGGCAGCCTTTCTCACTTTCAACATGTCCAGGTTCTCACTGCCCTTAGAGGAGTCAAACTCCTGCTGGAGTGCTGCTATCTCTTCTTCCAATGCTTTCATAGAATTATTCAAGCTCCATGTGACATTCAGAGTATACTGCTGACAGAACTGGCGAATCTGCACTTTACCAACATCCCACCACTGACTCAGAGAAGAGAACTGATATATCCTTTCATGCCACTGTGTCCAAAAGTACTTAAAACAATTTTTAAAATGGGAATCCTGACATAAAAGCTCATTAAAATGCCAGTGAGAGCTTTTTGACTTTAAAGATGACATAAGAACATTGCAGGTAACTATTGCTTGATCAGAAAAACTTGTTGGCACAATGACACATGAATTAAAATGGTTAAGATGATGGTTAAAAGTATAAAACCGATCTGGCAAGTGAAAGAGTGCCACCTCGCACCGGTGCCCACATGTGCTGCCTGTCACCCTCATTCAGCGCCCTCCACACATCCTTCAATTCATATCACTCAATGAGCACTTTCAGCTCTTTGGCAGCTCGCAGGTGGGTCTCTGCATGATTGCTGTCCAGTGCATCATTAAGGGTGCAGTTAAAATCCCCACCTAAAAACACACATTCATCCAGGTCACACTCTGATAAAGTGTGCTCAAGACATTTAAAAAAGCACACTCTTTCTCTGCCAATTGTTGGAGTATAAACATTAATAAAAACCAACCGGCTATTTTCCAAATCAACCTTTACTTTAAGGATCCGCCCTCATATCACTTCATAGGCAAACACCGATGTCGGACATACTTGTTTGGATATACCAATGGCAACATCAGAGCAGCGTGTTGACTGGTGAATAAAAAAAACATCTCCTCCCCAGTATTTCTGACACTCAATTTCTAGAGCATTTTCGCTATGCATCTCCTGCAGGTAAGCCACTGTCAGATGCTTCCCTCTCAGGAAGTTGCACACTTTTGCTATCTTAAGAGGGCTCTTACAACCGGCAACATTAAAACTCCCAATTTTAAAATTGGTAAAATTGATAATAGAACCAAAAAAAAAATGCTATAATACCATTAAGTAATATAAAAAGTGCAGAATTTTGAGCCATTATTAACAAGTTGCTAAATTAGCAGAGGAACGTAACTTTCTTAAAATATTTCCAAGCCTCCACCCCTTCTTGTTCGAAAAAATCTCAGTACCCGATCTTTGCTTCATTAACCGTTTAACGGAGGAAATAAATAATTTAACATCCAGAAAAAAGTTCTGTTCATCCATTCTTTTCCCTTTCAATCAAAAAGGACCTAATTCTGTAGAATCCATTTCTTTCTGTGGTGTCCTGACTACTTTCTGACACAACGGAGGAATCAGTTAAATAACCGTCCTCCCCGAAATCTTAAACTGAGGACGCTTCCGTGTCAGCCGCAACTGCAGTCTCTTCAAAACTTCTTTTTTTAAAAGCAACTTGCTCATCTGCCCCACAGTGTCTTTTAACAGCCTTTGGTGTTTTGAAAGTACTATCGGAGCAGACACACTCCATGTCCATATCACCCCATATGCATGGGACCACCAATTCTTTAGCAGAGTCCTATATCTCCAAGACACCCAACTCATTAGCAGTGTTTCCTGACTCTGATACAGGGGGGTCCTGATTTTCAATGTCCCTATTCAGTTTGGGATCGACATTAAGTGAATCACTGATCAATTGGACCAACGCAGTCTGATCGCTAGCAGCGTGTTCATTATGAGCAGAAATGATCCCGCCGCTACTTCCTGCTGTGCTATTAAATGCAGATGCCTTCTTTTCTGCATCTGTCTGATCCCAGGGAGGTCGGGGGTCAAATCTGGGGTCAGTTGTTTGTCTTCATCTGCAGCCTTATCAACATCTGTGCAATCTCTGGCTACATGACTAGCTTTGCCACATTTAAAGCATTTCATCGGTTCTAAGGTGACAGAAATAACATATTCGTAACCATCCACTTAGAACCTCAACGCTACGTTTAACTCATCTTCTGTATTTTTTAAAATCATTAAAACTTGCCTCCGTAAAGACATCACATGTTTCAACTGGGGTGCTTTACAACAGTATTTGTTTAATCTACAAGATTACACGTCCAAAGCAAGATAGCTCTCTTTCAAGGGGCTTGTTAGAAAGAAAAGGAGGTACATTAGATAAGGTAATCTTTTTTACTGGAGTTGTAAGAGGCATTATGGGAGTTAAAGTGTCCCTTATAACAACTCCATTTTCTACCAATCTATGAACAAAATCTGTTGTAGCAACAAACACAACCACTGCACTGCTCATTCTTGAGACTGAATGAACATTGTCACAGCCTATGACATTTCCTACAGCCAATACACATTCTTCCAGAGAACAGGTCACTTCTGGCATCACTCCATTTTGTCGGGAGAGTTTTTTTCTAAATCACCGTTCCGAAAACCGACCCCTCCTGAGGAGGCCAATCTGGCCTTCCTCAGAATAAACCACTCCAACAAAAAGATAAACAGTTAGAGACAGAATATCAATTAAGAACAAAAAAACAGGATAAACAAACAGTAAAATCCATCCATCATGCTGTATCCTAACACAGAGTCACAGGGGTCTGCTAGAGCCAATCCCAGCCAACACAGGGCGCAAGACAGGAACAAACCCCAGGCAATCTGCACCTGCATGTCTGTGGACTGTGGATGGAAACTGGAGCACCCGGAGGAAACCCACTTAGACATGGGGAGAACATACAAACTCCACACAGGGAGGACCCGGGAAGCGAACCCAGGTATCCTAAGTGCAAGACAGCAGTGCTACCCACTACACCACCGTGCTGCCCAACAATAAAATCACAAACCTTCAAACTCTCCCGCTCTCACTCTCAATTTCTCACAGAGCTCCACCCACTCACCGCTCTCATGACAGAAAGAAAGAAAGAAAGAAAGGGTCTAGTCATTCTTACAGCAAACTTATTGTCTATAATACTTTTAACATTTTAAAGCTGAAAAGAAAGATAACTTAGATCCATCTGTAATAATACCATCATACTGTATTTCTCCACACTCCACTTGTTAAGCCATTGTTTTATTTGTTTATTTTGTATGTAATCTTTTTATGGTTAGCTGTTCTTTTTTGCTGATCTGTATAATACCAAGTGGTGACATTATGAAATTTAATTATAGCACTTTAAAAGTATAAATACTGCGGCATCACTTCATTTTATTATGTCTAGTGGTTATTGGAACAAGATCATTAAAATAGCAGGCTCAGTTATTGGACACACTCTGGATCCCCTGAAAGAATGAAAACAAAACTGAGTGCCATTATGAACAATGCTGAATATCGCCTCCCTGACACACTAACACTGAGGACTTTCAGCCAATGAATCATTGAAACACAACTGGGGCTCCGTTATACCAACAGCAATACACCTCTATAATGTCTAACTGTGACTGGGACAGCCAAGTCAGAAGTTTTCTTCCTTTTAAAAATTCTTGCTTTATAGTCATTCTGGTGTGTGATCAGACCAAAGGGTATTTGTATATATATTTATTTACTTACTTATTTATCTAGTTATGTGTTATTGATTTCAAGAGCTGGAAAAAGCATAAAATCTATCATATAGTTTCTTTCCTATCTATCTATCTATCTATCTATCTATCTATCTATCTATCTATCTATCTATCTATCTATCTATCTATCTATCTATCTATCTATCTATCTATCCGGGTGAAGTTAAATCACCATCAATGTTAAGGATCTCACTTAAGCTCTCTACACAGTTAATTGTGTGAATATCATCTGCTAATCCAATCCTAGGATCTTCCTTATCTCACCACAGAGTTGTGGGGTTCTGATACCCATCCTGGCCGTATCTGGTGTAAGGCAGGAACCAACCCTCTATGTGAGGTCAATCCATCCTTACAAACAGGTTCCCACTCTCATTAAAACTGGGCTAAATTAGAGTTGGTGGTCATCATAATCCACACATTTGGGGGAAATTAGAATAAACGTATACAGCCAAGGGCAGGCGAAACAAGAAATGGAGCTGGCACCCTTTGAGCTGCCCCTACCGTGCCACGATGAATCACTTAACATATTCTATAAATAGTCACAGCAGAATTGCTTTTACAATAAAGAGATACAATATGTGCAATTAAAAGATGAACAATTATTAGAATAGACAGGGTTTACTGCCAAGATGACTTCTTGTTGTTGGAAAGTTTTAGAATGTTCCAACAACTTCATCCATTTTTTATTATGACATTATTCACTGTTAGAGAAAATCACCAGAACAACATAAAACTGATTGCATTTTATCTGGAATAAAACTGACATTTATTTTATTTTATATTTGACTGCAGTCTTTGACATTTCAAAACTATGGAATAAAACATTTGCATATTTCCCTTCATTTCTGATTTTTATTCATTTGATCATTAATTCTGGTTCAGTTATAATATGCAATGTAATTTAATGACACGCTGTAGCCTTTAAAGGCTCATGTCTTATTGTTGTTCTGTTTTATTTCTAGCATTATTATGTAACAGGGGAACAATGATTGTCATAATCTGTTTTTCTCTTAAATCATTTTGTAAATTACATTTTTAAAATATCTGATTAATTCCCTTTAAGGCATGATGGTGATTAAGCAAAAATGATTACTATTATTCTCAGTAAGAGACTTACCATGTTGGAACTATTGCTGATTATATTAATGTTAAGACATAAAAAAACAGATTTAACTGAGAAACAAACCGTTTTCAGTACTCGTTCATTAGATAATAACAGTGCTATACTTTTGGGTTATTCCATTTTCTTTTTATTTTGAGGCAATTTTGCAATTAATGAAAATTTTGACAATGTTGAAATATTTTACCCTCATATTTCGGTAGTCATTTTGTAATTTTTTTTAAATATTTTTTGTAACTTAACCCCCTTAGCTAAATCTACAATGCCCTCCATAATGTATGGGACAAAGTCACATTTTTCCTTGATTTACCCTTCTACTCCACAGTGTAAAATTACAAATCAAACAATTCAGATGTCCTTAAAGTGCACAATGCAGACTTTCATTTATGGGAATTTGAACACATTTTGGAGGAGTAATGACAGCACATTTTCTACGTGCCCCATTTCAGGGCACCATCATGTTTGAGACAGTTGGTGTCCCAGGTGTTTGTGATTCCTCAGGTGGGTTTCATGGCTTCATAAGACACCTTGGCTTGTTCTACCCTTTGAATTCTGTAGTTTACATTGTTCCCCATGTGGACAAGAGCTATCCCAATGAAAGTAGCCATTATGAGGCTGTAAAACAAGAGTAAAACCATTGGAGACATCAGTAAAACCTTAGGGTTACCTAAATCAACTATCTGGAATAACATGAAGAAGAAAGAACACACTGGTGAGCTCAGGAATCGCAGAGGGACTGGTAGGACACAGAAGACCTCCATTTTTGTTGACAGAAGAATCCTCACTATGGTAAAGGAAGAGCCTCAAGGGCCTGTTTGACAGGCCAGAAACAGGCTTCAGGAGGCCGATGTGTGTGTGTCTTCATGAACAGAAATACAGAGGGCACACATCAAGATGCAAACCACTTGGTAGTCACAAAAACAGGATGGTCAGATTGCAGTTTTAGAAAATGGATTTAAAAGAGCCTGCAGAATTCTATGAAAATGTCTTGTGGACAGATGAGACAAAGATGAACCTGCATCAGAGTGATGGCAAGAGCAAAGTGTGGAGACGAGAAGGAACCTCCCAAGATCCAAGACAGACCACGTCATCAGTTAAACATGGGGGTGGGAGTGTTATGGCTTGGGCATGCATGGCTGCCACAGGTCCTGGCACACTTCTCTTCATTGATGATGGAACTGCTGATGCAGTTGCACAATGAATTCTGGGTGAATAGAAAAATCTTATCTGCTTAAATTCCAGTAAATGACTCCAAACTCATTGGACAACGATTCATCCTTCAATGAGATAATGACCCCAAACATATGGACCAGGCAACACTGGAGTTTTTTAAAGCTAAAAAATGGAAAATTCCTGAATGGCCAAGCCAGTCATCCCATTTAAATTCAATTGAACAGGACTTCCATATGCTGAAGAGAAACCTTAAGGGGGCAAGTCTCCGAAACAAGCAGGAGTTGAAGATGGCTGCATTAGAGGCTTGGCTGAGTATCACCAAAGAAGAGAAGTTCTTTAGCTGCTAAGATCCTCCGGGCATCTTGTTGGCAAAAGAAAGACCACTGTCTAGTAAATTCCTGAAGGAACTTATTTTACATTTGTATTGCTTTTAGATCTATCAGCAGCTCACATTAACTTCTCTACTCCATCCATTATATAGTCCATCCATCCATCTATTATCCAACCTGCTATATCCTAACTACAGGGTCACGGGTGTCTGCTGGAGCCAATCCCAGCCAACACAGGGGGCAAGGCAGGAAACAAACCCAGGCAGGGCGCCAGCCCACCGCAGGGTACACACACACACTAGGGACAATTTAGGATTGCCAATGCACCTAACCTGCATGTCTTTGGACTGTGGGAGGAAACCGGAGCACCCAGAGGAGACCCACGCAGACACAGGAACATGCAAACTCCACACAGGGAGGATCCGGGAAGCAAACCCAGGTCTCCTAACTGCAAGGCAGCAGCGCTACCACTACGCCATTGTGCCGCCCTCTGTTATATAGTCTTTAGAAAAAATTATTTTGTTATAATCGGGATGTGTAGGAATTGCAGGTAGCACTTCATTTTGTTTTTTTTTCAGCTATCTTCGAATGGGGTGGTTTGAGCCGAGACTCTAATGAAGTGATGATTTCACTCTGTCGAAGATATTGAACTTTTCTTATCTATTTGTCCTTCTTTTCTCTTATCTTTCTATTATAATAAAAAAAAATACTGGGATGAGACAAGAATTTTTAGCCCAACTTTTTCAGAGAGATACTTTCAAGTCCTGCAAGGCAAGACTTTGTATCAAGAGATTTAGAAATAAAAGACTAAGAGTAGATGACAAAGTAGAACATCGTAAAGAGATTCAAAAACATTGGCGCGATACACATGCAGAGAAGGTTAGAGATAATAAAAGTACTAAAATTAGTCTCAAAAAAATGATAGTAAAGATTGCATTAGCACAAACAAACAGAAATTATTACTCAGGGAAAAGAGATCGAATATATTGGTCAGATTTAAACTTTAAATTGGAGACTTGTAGATCGTCTAATTCGTGTTGCCATCAGGGAAAAGTAGTGTTTCTTCCCAATAAAGAGGTGTATCCGTGAAAAGTAAAAGATTTGTCGTTTGGTGAAAGTAAAATCCACATACGCGAGCGGCAAAGACACAAAGCAGCTGGCACGTAGGGGGGTTGACAAGCGAAGCAAGCAGGGGGCAAAGCCCCCTAGTATCTTTAACAACAATGAAAAATTGTTAATAAAAACAAAAGAAAAACGTTTACTGTGTGAAATGCAACCAAACTAACTGGATATTAAAACAAAGTAGATAATCATCTCCTGATTTGATACAAAGTGTAAAAACACAGGTAGTAGGCCAGTTTTGGCCAAATTTGGTTTCTTAACTATCTGCATGTGTAGAAGAGAGCAGAGCAGAGCAGAAAAGTTTACACATTTAGACACACTCACTCAGACTAAATCTAAAGTACTACACCAGATCTTGGGATGTAGAATGAAAGCACAGTGTCTGGCACAAAAGCATTCAAATAATGGAAGTAAATGCAGTCTACACAAAATGATGACTGGGCTGGGAGTAAACCACAGGACCCTAAAATTATGAAGCTTCTGATGTAACCATACCCCCTTCAACACAATTTGGTCCTTTCTTTTTGTTATATAGCACTAATTTCATTAACATAAAACACTGTTTTTCAACCAAGGTTCCGTGAGTGCTAACCAAGGGTTCCGCCGAAAAAGTCCTAATGATATAGGACATACTGGTGGATAATTGCACGGGGTTCCGCGAGCAAGGTAACCATTCGCGCAGGGTTCCACTCCAGCGAAAAGGTTGAAAAACACAGACATAAAAGTTCAAATTCTTCAATGATTAACAAATGGAAATTTTACAGTCAATATGTTAATATTAATAACATATTCAAATAAAAGAACCAACCATAAGCCTGTGTCACAAAAGGTAGACACAAGAGTCATAAAAAGGTTTGGGGCAGCCCCCGTACACTATTCCCTGGCTGCAAATGAATAAATTGCTAGCACTGATGTACTCAGAACGGAGTCCAAAACAGAACTGATTAGGTTAAATATGGTGGCTTTACAGGCCAGAAAACAAACTGAAGTCATTGAGGCGAAAGCGGAAGGGTGGTATTCCATAAGTTTGGACCCGGACATGATGCAATCAAAAGGGACTGAACAGAAAGTCTTTTCGGTTATGGGTTCTTCACTGGAAGTGACGTCATCCAAGGATCCGAAACCGGAAGTGACATCATTAGGGCCAGGCGGAATTTCCCATTAACGGTCTGCAGGAAAGTGAGAAGAAAGGTCAGTGCACTCCGCCACACCCCGGTCTCGTGTAGAATTACTTTCATTTAGACCCTTTAGCTGCCTCCCATGTGCACGTATGTGACACCTGCAAATTACTCAATACAGTATGGTCAGGAGCATTAGAGGCAACTGATGAGGAAAAAACAAAAATTTAATACCAATTAAAAAATAAAAGTACCTTGGAGGATCCATGGTGTTCTTAGAAATGAAAGCATCGGCATACTGGGGCAAGTTGGCTAGCCAGTCCTTTCCTGTAAGATACTGAAGTATGCAGTCAGAAGTATGTGCTCTGTCTAAACCTGTGCTGATGCTACATGAAGTGAGCCAAATGAAAGTAATATAAACCCTAACGTTATTCATTTTTCTTTTTTTTTTTCTTTCATCTGCAAGGTCTGCAGGTTATCCTTCCTGATTATTTAAAAGAGAAATTTGTCCAAGCTGCCCTCAGTTACATTGCCTGCAACACAGAGGGAGGCTTCGTCTGTAAGAACAACGACTGTTGGTGTCACTGCGATCCCAAATTTCCAGAATGCAACTGCCCATATACTGACATCCAAGCAATGGAAGAAAGCCTAAATCGGATTAATGAAGCTTGGATTAGCATTTACAAGGAGTTTGAAGATGCAGGTAAAAAAATAAAAAATACTGCAAAGAAACATAGGAATTTGAAAATACTTTGTAGCTGGTGATGCATGTACAATGAAAAGGTTGAGTTAAAAGAGAAACAATTGGGGCTTTGGTATGTTGGATGGACTTAGGGCACATGGGCACTAATTTCTGCCTGGCATTGTCTGTGTGCACATTTTTCCAACTTTTCTGTAGGTTTTCTCTGTTAAGCCCGTTTTCTTGGAGTGATATGAATGTTTGCTTGGCTCATTATTAATTATGGAATGCTGATTTATGCCTTGTATGTGGCCTGTGAAGTATTGACATCCTTTCCAAGGCTTTTTCCTGCCTGGTGCTATAATGGAATGACCAGGTACAGGAAATAAATGGATGGAATTTAAGGAATGGTATGATGATGCAGAAAGTATAGTTTGACTTTTTACTTTTTAGTTGGGTTTATTTCTGTTCTTTCAGGGTTTGGATGGGCTACTCATGTGACTTGCTGATTAATTCTGACGGTGTATAGTTTTGTTGATATGTTATCAAGCTATTCTAAATCTACCCATTGTGGATATATAAGTAACTCTATGAGGTATTGGGTATAAATCATCATGCCCAGTTCTTACTAACCTGACTAAGCTGGTATGGGAAACTAAATGGAGAAAAGACATACTTGAATTAAAATATGCAGTTCAGTTTTGTTTGTAACAATGATGGTGTCCAACGGAAAGATACAAGGATAACTGTGTTCTCTGAACAGCTCATTTAGACTTTCAAGGTAAGACTTTGTGTGTTTTTCTGGTCATTGATACTATGGATGTTCTGAGGTTCATTGTGACTGGTAACAGCTCTACAGCCTCTCAGTTTTTTCTCATTTTCATCCAAATTTGCTGCACCTCTTCCCACTTCTACTACTGAAATAATATGGGTAAGGGGGCATTGGTTAGTTTAAGTGCCATG
This sequence comes from Polypterus senegalus, assembly GCF_016835505.1. Taxonomy (NCBI): domain Eukaryota; kingdom Metazoa; phylum Chordata; class Cladistia; order Polypteriformes; family Polypteridae; genus Polypterus; species Polypterus senegalus. Next base: position 120,943,562 of record NC_053167.1, read on the forward strand.
CTTTACTGTATTGTGACCTTGCATATTTCACAGCTCTACTGTAGTTTTGCACTATTGTTTTTTTATTTGGCCATACCATCTACAGGCTGTGGTAGCTCTAGGAGCAGTTTTTAGAAATGAGGATGTTATGGCTCAAAAAATGGTAGGCTTATGTACTTACATGTTTACCTTATAAGGGCCGACCCCTTACCCAGACCGGCCACTACACTACCAAGACTTATTCCTTGGATTACCTGAGGTTTCTTGCTCTAATAACAAGCCATACTTCTTACAAGTTGTCATATCTTTCCTGACACAACAAAATAAGCAGAAACAGTAAACAGATATGTAAAATTAAACACTGATATTTTGGAAAAATGAAATAGACAAATATTCAACAATATATATATATATATATATATATATATATATATATATATATATATATATATATGCAAACCACCACTTATCCCAAAAACACCAGTGAGTAATTACTCTATATAAGAATAAAAATATTTCCATTAAACCCTCCCTTGCCCCTAAACAGTAAACAAAACCACATAACACAAATACAAACATGGATCGGATAAACACAGCAGTTGAAAACGTTGTGAAGAAGGTGCCCCAAAATCAAGTCCAGCATTATTGAAACTGGTTTTGGTGATATTGTGCTTCTTCCCGACAACAAAACGACCTCACCGTATACGTCCTGCCAATAGTTGTAATGAATCCGACCTCTGGGGTTTCTCAGCTTTGGCTGTCGTGATGTAGGATCGGTAGTTGAAAAAGCAGGCAGTGAAATTAAGCAATAAATAGAAGTGATGATTTTGTAGATCGATGGTAAATTGTCTTCTTTTCCTTTATCTCCCTCTCTCTCCTCACCTCTCGCCTTCCGTTTCGCTTCTCTCTTTTAAATGTAACATGTCCCGGATGTATCTGGTGTGTAAACAGGTGATTTCCGTATTGGGGCTGCAGTCTCTCTCCATCATCCTTCCCCTCTGCACTTATGAGGACAACATTCCCTGACACACACATAACAGACAGTAAATGGGATGATGAAAGCAAAATGCAGTCAGCACAAACAGAGAATATACTATTATGTAGCCCCGCGACAACCTTTCTGCCCTATAGTTTAAATTTAGAAATCAAACAATTCAAACATTATTTTAAGTGTACATTAAAGGGTATTTGCATACATTTCAGTCACATCATACAGAAATAACAACACTTCTACAGAGTGTTTCAAAGCACCATAATGTCTGGGACACGGCAATGGCAAGTCTATTAAAGCAGTCAAATTGAGTACTTTGTCGCTTATCTCTTGAATGCAATGACTGCTTGGTCTGTGATTCATATATATCACCAGGTGCTAAAAATCTTTTCTGGTGGTGCTTTACCAAGACTCTAATGCAGCCATCTTCATCTCCTGCTTATTTTGGGGGCTTGTCCCCTTAGGATTTCTCTTCATCTTATGGAAGGCTTGCTCAGTTGGACTGAAATCAAGCTTTGAAAAACTCCTGTGTTACTTTAGCAGTATGTCTGGGGTCATTATCTTGTGGTAGGATTAAGCGCCGTCCAATGAGTTTATTGACATTTGCCAGAACTTGAGCAGATCATAAGTTTCTCTCCACCTCAGAATTCATTGTGCACCTGTCATCAGCAGTTCCATCATCAGTGGAGAGAAGTGTGCCAGTATCTTTGCCAGCCATACCTGCCCAAGCCATAACACTCCCCCACCATGTTTAACAGATGACGTGGTCTGCTTTGGATCTTCAGCAGGTCCTTTTCGTCTCCACACTTTGTTCTTGCTATCACTCTGATGCAGGTTCATCTTTGTCCTTTTTCTCAAGCTGTAATCAGAAGCTGAGATATCTTATGAAGCAATGAAACCCACCTGAGGAATCACAAACATCTGTGACACCAGTTGTCCCAAACATTATGATGCCCTGAAATAAGGGGACCATGTAGAAAAAGTGTTGTCATTTCTACATAGTGAAACCGAAATGTATGCAAATACTCTTAAATGTAAGCCTGCAATGTTCACTTTAATTACTTCTGAATTGTTTGACTTGTGACTTGTAAATTTTGGAACAGAAGGGTAAATCAAAGAGCAATCAATGGCTCTTTATGTTGAGTTTAACAGTATTAATTTTTGCCGTGAAGGAGCTCTCCCCTAATTAGCCAAATAGACATTTTTCTTTCCTATAAAAACCAGGAAATATCTTCTCAAACTTGTTTTCTTCTTATCTGATGGATACAGGTGAAAGGCACCACCACAAATCTTTCTTCTTCCATTATGGTTTTTAAAGATAATGTGAAGTAGAAGCAGGCAACCTTACAGAATGGGCTGGACTGTCTTCAGTGACCCTCTGGGACATATCACATCCAACACACTTCTAACTTCCTCCTACCCCTATTTGCCCAGCAGGGTTTGCCCAAGAAAAGCTATGATTGACAAATCCAGGTATAAAACACAAAATGACATTCTCAGAAACACTTAAACCAATTCATGGTCACATCCCTGGACAGGGAACCAGTGCTTCATAGCAGAGGTCAGTGAGGTACTGGTATTTCACTCTCTCTTTTTCCAGACTGCTGTCCCATCAAACATCTGTCTCAATTTCCATTCTCTCCTGCCCACTTTTTCCTACTCCCAGAACAACTTCTATTCTGCTCCCGGCTGCATTCCTACTTTTCTTCTAAAAGGGCTTTGATATGGGAACATAGACAAGGAGGATTTTTATCACAGAAGAATCTGTAAGGGAAAATAAAAACCTCACCCAGGTCTGAGTAAGTGTGTTAATGATTGTTTTTTTCCTTTTTCACCATACAGTTGGAGTTGATATTCCTATCGTCTTTCTCAGCGTTTGACCCATGTTAGAAACAGGATCTGCCGACTTGAACGTCTCTTAACATTTCTTCTGATCTAGGGTATCTTCCAGGCTGCCTTTAACTTAAAACTAGCACTTTTTGGGGGATCCATATGGCCATTTGCTTTGTGTGTTGAGATGAAGGGCAGTCTTTGCTACTGAGTTTTCTTCGTATCATACTGTATAACTTGACCCTAACATCGCAAGCAGGCTTCCTGGATCTTATAGCTGGGGAGGAAAAAGTGACCCACAATACTTAATTATCAAATAGGATGTTTATTAAACAATGATGGATTGAACTCCTACAAAAGATATGATTTGAATAATCCTTTGAGATATTAAATTTAAGGTTTACTCCCCCAAACTACGCGTATCCATTCCCCATACGTCTCCCTACATTTCTCCTGATCTAGAGCGTTTTCCAGGCTGGCTTTAACTTGGCACATCTCTTCTTGGGACATCCATATGGTTGTTTGCTGTGTGAAGGTGAAGGGCAGTCTTTTCCACTGGGTTTTATTTGCCATAGATGACATGACCATATCATCGCAAGTGGGCACCAAATATCTTATTGCTGTGGAAGAAAAATAAGCTACATTAGTTAATTACCAAATAGGAGGCTTATTAAAAACAATAGATTCAACTCCTGTCAATGGTAAGATTTGAATAAGCTTATCTACTTTGATTTAAAGATTTACCCCCTTCCCAAATGACCCGCATCCATTCCTCTTATATAGAACCCGGTTGGAGTGGTTTTCACTGACTATCCAAAATTTGTAAAACAAAAAGTACCTAAAGATGCTGCTATTCTATTGACTCCTCAATTATTTGTCATTGAAGACATAGGTGTTTATTTCTTATTAGACACTTGCAGATTCCTGACTCAACTATTTAAAACAATGCCTTCAACATATGCTTAACTCAATGGGTGAAATAAATATTGAAATGACGTTTAGTTAACAACTTCACATCCCAGACAGGACATTGCCTGCATTAAGAAATACATTTATCTTATGTGTGTGACATTTTCTTGCACTATAGGAATCACCTCTACAGTAAACAGATGAAAAACAGCAGTTTGAAACAAAGGCCATACAAATAGAGTTAAAAAGCAAAAGTAAATTTCATAAAGATAAATATTCATATAGATAAGTACAATAGATTCCACATCCCCCACTTCTGATTCTATTTGAATCACATTAAACAATATATCAAAACTTCTTAAAAAATCAAGAAATTCACAATGTGATAAAGACATGGAAGGATCCCGTTCTTGTGCAGTTTATAGAGCAAATGTAGTTTTGACAGTGACACTTAAACATTTTTCCAAAAATCACAGATAAAACATATCAAAAGGCTAATAAACCTAATAATGGTTAATATATTCAAGATTCCTCTGAAAAATACATAACTCATGTGAGGTCAGATCAGGTCAGGTTGGGAAGCATGCACTGTTTCAGTTCATTGCCGCACCCACCACACAATGAAACAGCTCGGGATGAAACAGCTGGTTGTCAACCCCCCAGGCAGACACACGGTCCAGTCTCACCCTCCAGAAATGTCCCTCTCTCATCCTCAGCCAGGTGTTATGTAGGTGTCCCTTGACCTAGTCCAGCCACTCGGGTCCTCAACAATGAGGATCCTGTGAGCCGGATCACCTTCAGTAAATCACGCAACATGGCCGTAGTGCCGTAACTGATGCTCCCTCACAATGCAGGTAATATGCCTCATTCGGGACTCCTTGAGCAACACAAAGTCAAGCCAGCGGCACCCAAGGATTTTCCAGAGAGACGCAGTACCAAGGCGGCACGGTTGAACAGTGGGTAGCGCTGCTGCCACGCAGTTAGGAGACCCGGGTTTGCTTCCCCGGTACTCGCCGCGTGGAGTTTGCATGTTCTCCCAGTGTCTGAGTGGAAAAAAAAAAGGAAAAAAGATGAAAGCAACTGCAGGAAGCTGCCTGAATTTGAAGACACGTATGTTTGTCTCTACCTGTGCCTGTGTGCCAGCAGCCATGCACCCGCAAATGTACAGAGGCCTCCACCAAGATCGAGGCTGTGTGGGGTTCAAGGTCACAAGTGGCATTGCTGACTGGTTTGTGTCGTGCCGGTGTTAGTGATTGGCCAGACAGATCAGTTCAGCATATAAAACTGAGAAGCACCCAGCAGGGGTCATCTTTTGACCATCTTACATGAGGGAGAGAAGGTGACTGAATAACTTAGAGAGCAATGTTTATTCAGCATTTCTGTATCCTATATATTTATTTTTTTTTTTTACAATTTTTCTGTTATTTTTCTACCTTTGATTTTGAAAACTGTTTTTTCTGTCCTCTTGATTTTTGTCTTGTGAGAAGTAGATAGAAGAGTTGTCTAATTGCATGTTTTTGTTGTTTTTTTCATCATCTTTATTTTTGAGCCATGTAAATTCTATACATATTCACCTTCACTTATTTTTTACTTATTGTTGTATATATATATATATTCATTCATTGTTATTGCAGAGGACTGCATCTAATTTAAACTGCATGGCACTAGAATTTTCTTTTGTTTTGCCAGCATTTTAATAATGATTTGCTTTCTTTGAATATCTTTTGGTCCTGTGCCTCCAATTACACCACTGATCCGTTCAGTTACATTGCAGACGCCCAGAGTTTGATCATGTGCAGAGCTGCCAGTGCACGGGTGTCACACACCACACATAAAACAGTCCCTCTTTTCGTTAAGGTTCTCAGGGGCATTGAAGGCTGTCCAACACAAGTAATGTAACAAAAGCCACAGCATCAGGTGAGCAACTGGGATTATGCATTATGGCCACATGGGTGCTACACTCATAATTCTGCTAAGGTTGACGTTCATAACATGGTGCCATTTCCAAATGTCCAACACTGTGTTCTTATTTACATGGCGTGTGGAGCCTGCTCGTGACAGTCACAGCCCAACATTTGGCGCCATATAGAGCGACAGGGAGAACAACAGTCTTATACAGTAAACTTTCGCCAATCCTATCATTTTTGAAAAATAATAAAAAGACAGATGAATAGAAATTTGGCCAATGAGAACGTCTTCTTTTTCCCCACAATATTCCCTTATTGAGACCTAAATAGTTGTGTATTCAGACCTAACATTTTTACTTCCTATGTGTAATACTTTACATTTACTGACATCAAACTTCATCTGCCACAAATCTGCCCAAGCCTGTATGCTGTTCAATTCCTTCTGTAATGATTGAACAGATTCCCAATTATCTGCCAATCCACCTATTTTGGTAATCTGGTATCTGCAAACTTAACCAGCTTGTTACTAATATTCATATCCAAGTCATTTATTCATATTAAAAATAGCAGCAACCCCTGCACTGACCCCTGCTGGTCACCACTCTAAACATCGGCCAATTCTGAGGAGGTTCCTCGCACCATCACCCTCTGCTTCCGGTGTCTGTCAAGTCTGAACCAAATATCTCCCTAAACTCCCACTTCTTTTAGTTTGATACCCAGCCTCTCATGTGGCACCTTATCAAATGCTTTCTCAAAGTCAAGATAAATAATATCATAAGCTCCACTTTGATGGTTGGTTCCTCATAGAATTCCAGCACGTTAGTAAAACACGACCTCCCTCTTCTGAACCAATGCTGACTGTTAAGAAAAATTCCTGTACTTGTCAGGTGTTGCGCAATCTTATCCTTAATAATTCCTTCCATTAATTTTCCTGTGATGCACATTAAGCTTACTGGCCTGTAGTTGCTTGGATCTGCCCAGTCACCCTTTTAATATAACAGGATAATATTTGCCATTTGCCAGTCCTTCAGAATCTCTCCAGTGTGCAGTTTAATAGACAAGAAACAATAACATTTTAAAAATTAACACATTTTCGACTACAGCGTAATGATTAGAAAGCTACATTTAAAGTTAGTAATTCTGTTTTTTGCGACTTCAAATATTTCAACAAAATGTATTATTTTTAAAGTCAATAAGGACTTTTCCCAAGTTAAGATGCATATAGCTGTCTTCATTTCGGCATCAGATGTTAGGATATTTGTTGTTCTAAAAAACATTAACATTAAACTAGAATGTTTTTGGTCTTTTTCCATTTTTGCTATTTTGGAAGAGATGGCAACCCTGTAAGTCCTTAAAAAGTTGGTTGAAAATAAACTAAGAAGTTAAAATTAATAAAATAGTTTGACCAATAAAATTAATAAAAATTAATAGGCTTTGTCTTTGAAACACAAAAATCTGGAAACCCTTAAGTAAGGTTTTATACATCAAAATGGGTCAGCCACGCACGTTTCCTCACAACAGATTAATCCAGTCAACTTACAAAGCTCATCTCTAGACGGATGGATGGATGGATGGATGGATGGATAGATAGATAGATAGATAGATAGATAGATAGATAGATAGATAGATAGATAGATAGATAGATAGATAGATAGATAGATAGATAGATAGAACTTTATTTTTCCCCAGGGGGAAATTTGGTTTTTTACAGAATAAAGTCAAGTTGGGGAGCATGCACTAGTACAGTGCGTTGCCACACCCACTACACAAGGAAACAACTCAGGATCCTGGTTGGCAACCCCCCCAGGCAGACACGTGGTCCAGTCCCACCATCCAGAAATGACCCTCAATCTGCCACAGCCAGATGTTACGTGGGCGACCCCTTGGCCTAGTCCAGCCACTCGGGTCCTCAAAAATGAGGATGTTATGAGCTGGATCTCCCTCTGGGAAACGTGGCACATGGCTGTAGTGCCGTAACTGACGCTCCCTCACAATGCAGGTAATGTGCCTCAATCGGGACTGATCATGCGACACAAAGTCAAACCAACAGTACCCAAGGATTTTCCGGAGAGACGCAGTAAAAATGAGTCCAGTCTTTGTCTCAGATCACTGGATAGTGTCCATGTCTCGCAACCATATAGCAAGACAGGAAGCACCAGGACTCTAAAGATTTGGACCTTCGTCCTTTTGCATAGATAGCAGGAGCGCCACACACCCCTTTCCAGCGACTTCATGACCCCCATGCTCTCCCAATCCATCTACTGACTTCATAGGAAGAGTCACCAGAGACATGAATGTCACTGCCAAGATAAGTAAACTTCTCAACAAGGGCAACACTTTCTCTGCAAACAGACGCACTGCTGATGGCTGTGCCCAAGAGGTCATTAAAGGCCTGGATCTTGGTTTTTATCAGGACGCTCGTAAGCCCAGACAGTCAGACTCTCGAGCGCCCCAATCAAAGCATCCATTGATTCTGCGAAGATCACAGCATCATCAGCAAAGTCAAGATCGGTGAATCTTTCTTCACCAACAGATGCCCCACAGCCGCTGGACCCCACGACCTTGCCCAACACCCAGTCCATACAAGCATTGAACAGAGTAGGAGCAGAACACACAATAAATAAATAAACACACACTTTTGTCTGATAAAGATGAAGATTTGAGTATCCACCCTATATACGTGAAAAATAGCGCTTCAAATCTAAAGAGTAGTACAGATTGAGTAATCTCTTGTGACTGAATCCCAAAATGTGACTGAGGGGGAAACAGAGGAGTGGCTGTTTTATAACAAGGAAGCAGGAAGACATGTGTCTTCAGTGGTGCACCCGGGAAGTGAAATCAGTGATAGGTTTGGAAGGGAGATCTGTTGAGAATCAGATGAGATGTCAGAACTGGAACTGCAGGAGGAGGTGGAAGTGGGATCAAGCAGATTTTCCTTCGGAGGATCGGTAGAGGAGGGAGAAAAGGCATTATTGTGCACTGCCAACCCTCGGTCCAGCGTAACAACACATTTAGTCAAGCCCATCGGCTGCTTCCCATGCTCGCATGTGTGATAGTACATGAATAGGTAGAAAGTAAGCAAGTAAATAAGTAAGTATTAAACAAACAATTAAATAAATGTATACATATACACTTTGGTCTGAACACACCACAAAATGACTACAAAGAAAGAAAATAAAAAAGAAAGGAAAGTTCTGACTTGGCTGTCACAGTTACAGTGACTGACATATTAGTGTTGGTATAAAGGAGCCCCCCATAGCATTACTTGACACACTTGTGCTGAATTATTTGTTGCCTGAAAGTCCTCAGTATTGTTGTTTCATAGAGATAATGTGCAGCATTGTTCAAAATGACACTCAGTTTTGTTTAAATTCTTTCCCTTACTACCACCTCCAGGGTTTCCAGAGTGTGTCCCTTAAATGAGTGTGCCATTTTAACTAGCATTTTCATTCAGTGGGTCTTTCTTGAAGTGATGTTACCAGCCCAACACACCACAGCGCAGAAGGATGTCATTTAGAACATTAAAGGATGTAAGAGAAAGATCAAATTAAATGAGATATGATAACTCCACATAGACATGGAGAGAAATGGAGACTCCACACAAACCAGGTTCTGGATAAGTATGAATGACTTTGCCAACATGCCAAACGCATGAAATATTTTTTATAGAAAATAAAGATTCTTTATTTCCATTTCCTTTTTGAAGGTACAAGCCAGTAAAGATCCTGGCACAAATTTCAATGTACACTACTTCAGTATTTTCATGTTCATAATGGAGTCATGCCTGAGCAAAGAGTATAAAGACAATTTAATTCTGCACTTTAAACTATATATGTTAACTCAATCAGCATAAACTAAACACACTTATTCAAATGTTGTCTGTTAATTTTTTTCAATCTGTTCTACAATCAGCATAATGTATGTAATCTTTAAATTTAACACTAAGTCTCCGAGTTAAAGCCTTAGAGCTTGCACTAATTTGTAAGCCACATTTTAACAGCTTTACTGCTAATCGCTTATTCCTTTGCACTAGATGATTACTGCGCAGTGCATTTGTTTAACTAAGAGTAATAAGAAGCTTTAAACATTAACATTCCCAACATCTGTTCTTTACAAGTGTGCCATGAGGCAATTAGGAAAAACACACAGATGCCCAAACGGGTCTCACTTTGTTTCAATTATGTAAAACACATTCTTGTATTTGTTAATAGCACTCATGGATTGGAATTAAAAAGGAAGGTGCAGAATGTTCTTTATATTGTACAATAAATAAAGTTTTGCTGCTAACGCTAAATGAATCATTATAAATCATTAAGTTTGCCATTAACTGAAAATTGCCCTGGTATGAGTAACACCGTGCCTTTTGATGGACTGGAATTCTCTCGCTAAGGCTGGTTATCACCTTGCAACCAATGCTGCCTGGATAGGCATCGCAGGTTAAATAATAAATGAAAGCAACCAAAATGGCATTCTTGTGCAGGGTTGTTGGCCTCATTCTTCATAACAGCTTGATGAGCACAAATCAAGGCAGTCCAGTTTAGCTGATTTGAATTCGTAGCTACAAGAACCCCAGCCACTTCTTTTGAGAGTGGACAGCCATAGTCCACTTGAAAACAACCCTGAAGAAAACCTGGAACAGGCTGGAGGGATGATATTGCTCAGTTGGTGTAATAATTCTCCTAGAGAAGATTTAAGAACGTACAGTACTTAGGATAGGATGGCCAGGTTTGTCCAACTCAGGGCTTTCCCACAATGACCCCTATTAGAGTAAGCAGGTTGAGGGTTAAGTAAAATTAAGAGAATGAATAAATAATAAAGTGTAATAACAAGAAAGACAAGGAAAAAGGGGGGATCAACTCGGTAAATTGTAAGAAACAAGTGGAAAGTTAGTGAGTAACCACAAAAGACTGAGTCCAAAATAGAAGTGAATGGGGAGGAAAAGTGCAGGGCTTTTATAGGTGGTGTCCAGGAATAGGTGGGTCATTTTGGAAAGTGCTGGAAGTGAGGTCAGTAGGAGAGCATGGTCTGGACAGGAAGTTGGTGCTCTTTTAGCTGGGTTTCGCTTCTGATGATCTGTACAGGAGGAAAAAGAGGTTAGTGCACTACATCAACCCGCAAGCAGAAATTTTACCCTCAGTTAAGCTCATTGACTGCCTCCTATGTGCACGTGTGTGACAAAAGATACAATAATTCCCCACGTTTAGCAGTTGGATGATTATTAATCTTCCTTTTCATCTTTTCCCACTTATCTATTGGGTCGATGTGTCTGAAGATCCTCCTCTGTACAGCTCAGTCCATCAACTTCTCCCCAGACAGACCTTCTTTTACTATAGCCATCCACCTCTTCTTTGGCCTCCTTCACTTTCCCTTCCATTTCCTTCACTCTTTTGCCCACATATTCATTGTCTATCCTCATCACATGTTCATAACACTTCAACCTACTTTCCTGTACCTTCTTAGATATCACCTAGGTCTTCGTTGTACCTCTAATTGTCTCATTTCTTATTCTGTCCATTTTTGTAACTCTACACATCCATCTCAACATTCTCTTTTTTCCCACATCTAACTTCTTCTCCGGTGCGCCCTTTTACTGCCCATGGTTCAGCTCCTTACATCATTGCTTGTCTTACCACCGTCTTAACCCCTTGATGCCTGAATTTATTTACAATTATATCAAAAAATTAATTATTTGTGTTTTTGCTGTCAAGCAGATGCTAAATTTAGTGGAGATTGTTAATTTGAATATAGCACATACAATAGATATAAATTTATCTATTATGCAAATTAGCAACATTAGGCATAATTGGATATAATAGTAATTAAACAAATTTTCCACTCTCAGGTATGTAGATTATTTCAGTGATGCTGCTATTTATCAGTTCCTCCAGTCAACAATCCAAATTGCAAAAATTTTCCAAAAATCAGTAGAATGTCATGAAATTAACAAAAGGTCACATGAGGAGAAACAGTTTTACTCATGGAATTCTTGAAAGCAGCTTTTGTTCTTGATAAGGCACAGGTGAACATTGCACTTTGAACATTTGATTACAGTCTGACCCTTACAATTTGGGCGTTTGCAGTGTTGCTGTCCAGTTTCAACCACTGGCCAGTGACCCACAGCATCTGAACAGACTTCCAGTGTTGGAATAGCCTTAGTTGGACCTCAATGTTTCTTCTTTTCAAAATCCCTTTCAACATCAGATGAAGGCTGCCCCCTCTTCTTCCTTGACATATCCTTGACTTGCATGCAGAGTACCTGTGCCATCGATGTTCTAAAAGCAAGAAAATCCTTCTGCTTCTTTCTTGGAACCTCCAGTGAATCACAATCACGTCGATACAACAACCAGCTGTTTACAACGGCATATAACTTCCGAAATTTTCGTCACATGTAGTCTATTTTGAAATATCAGCAATAGATGCAAACAATAAGCTTATATGTATTTTTATCTTAGCGCAATTTACTTCAAATGTGGAGAATTTCTTGAAATAAGCAGCCAAAATCCACGTGCATGGCAATGCCAACACTTCACTTCCATTAGGTGGTTGTAGTTTCCAATAAGACCACTAGATGGGATGAGCAGTGCTTTCAATACAATCCTTGGAATGTATGGAATACGCACCAACTGGCATTAGTGGAATACATGTGCCACCTTCGGCTGCATTCAGCCTGGAAGCAGCTTGATGCGAATTCATGACAATCATCGACCTGACCTTTAACTTTTGCCTTAATTCATCCTTCACTCAATACTCCTGATATTTTCTCCCAATTTTTCCATCCACACTGCAATCTGTGGGTTATCTCTGCATCTATTTCTTCGTCTTAGGCTACCACTGATCCTAGATGTTTTAACTTATCATCTCTTTTTAATAGCTCTCCATGCAGACTAATTTCTGAATCCTGATCATCATTAAACCTCATATATTCTCTGTTCTTCCTATTCATCTTCAACTCTCTATCTTCCAGTCCTCCATCTCCCAAAGCCTTTCTCCATTATTCCAGCTTCTTCTGTGCTTCATTCTTTCTCATGTTACACATCACAACATAATCACTACTTCATGATTATTAAAAAAAATAAAATTATTAAGTTGGTTGATTATTACTAAAAGTGTAACAATTATGAAAAGGTAAACATGCTTTGTTATAACAGATGATGACATAGAATTTATAGTATAGGGTGGATAATTCCATCCATCATCCAACCTACTATATCCTAACTACAGGATCACGGGGGTCTGCTGGAGCCAATCCCAGCCAACACAGGAAACAAACCCTGGGCAGGGCGCCAGCCCACCGCAGGGAACACACACCCACACACTAGGGACAATTTAGGATCGCCAATGCGCCTAACCTGCATGTCTTTGGGAGGAAACCCATACAGACACAGGGAGAACATGCAAACTCCAAACAGAGAGGACTCAGGAAGTGAACCTGGGTCTCCTAACTGCGAGGCAGCAGCGCTACCACTGCACCACCATGCTGTCAGGGTGGATAATTTGTTCTGTTTATATGGTGTGACAAGATGTGGTACTCTGAAATCATGGCCAAAACTTGAAAGATGCTTGAACAGTACAATCTCTGGTTAAAAAAGGTAGTTTATAATACATGGGAGTATGAAATGGAAAAAAAAAAACATAAATTAAAAAAAAAAAACACTAAGAGTCAACAAACATACAAATGCTGTGTCCTTCTGTGCCTATTTAAGCACACCCAGCCCATTTATGTAGTGCACCAATTCCTAAAAAGTTTTGCCTCTTCTTCTTCCCTGCCTACCAGGAGTGCCTTTACCTCTGTTCCTCATTTGACTCCAGTTCATCTTACTAAGGCTATGTCCAAACTACTTTAATTTAAATGGTGTTTTTAAACAAAAATAATCTCCCTCCACAATAGCGTTTTCACATCATTTATGAAAGTATCTCCACCCATATTAAATGACTGAAAGCGCATATGGCGTAGCCACTGGCCTACACTGGTGCTGTAATGAGAAGTTTTGCATACAAGTTGATAAATATTTTGTATATCTTTATTTGTAATTTAGGCAAAGCAATGTAGTATTAGTGTTACATTAGTGAGAAGCGTTCATGTTTACCCCCCTTTTTAAAGAAATTTATGACAGGGTTGGTGGAAGTGCTTCAAACAAGTTTGGTAAATGTTTCTCTGCTGTTTCTCAGGCAATCCCCCCACAGGAAAGCCAGACTGCTTAACTGCCAAAGTTTAGCTCAACAAATGGTTTTCAGGGGTGGCAGGTGTGAAGATGTTCTCTGCCCCATTGGTCTGAAGTATGGCTGTTTGGAACTGGCTTGTATCAGAAGCCTTTAAGTCAGTGGTTCTCAACCTGTGGGGTGGGCCCCCCTAGGAGGGTGCAAAGTAACAAAAAGGGGGGTGGGAAGATGTGAAAAAAAGAAAACAAGAATCAAAAATATGAAAAAAAATCTGTTGAAACCAAAACAAATTAACTTAAACTACATTCTGATACTAGAACAATAAATATAAAGTTAGATAAATGTTGATAAAAGTTAAGTAGGTATAATAAAATATGCAACTACATTTAAAAAAAATGTTAGGGGGGCACGATTAAAACTGTTATGAAAACTCGGGTCATAAATACTTAAAGGTTGAAAAAAACTGCTTTAAGTACCATGACACCTTATTGGCTCTAGGGGTTGGACAGAAAACCTATAAATTTGCTTGCTTTACCTCACTCTCTCTCTCTTACCAAACTGATGAAAGACCGTCTCACACACAATGAACTGAAAAGGACAACACAATGAAGAGCACAGCTCGGCAACCATACTGAGACAGGCCTGCAGCCTGTTCTGAAGAAAGCTGACCACAAATTTAACTAGAGTAATTTTAAGTAACTAACAAGTCTGTGTGCTGCCTGAAACTACACATCACCATTTATCTATCTATCTATCTATCTATCTATCTATCTATCTATCTATCTATCTATCTATCTATCTATCTTATTAGGTTGTATGGTTGCCAATTTTTAAATTTACTTTGCATATTGTTATTTTTTATGAATATTACCAATAATAAATTGTTTAAATTGTAACTTAACTCCTGCTTGTCGTTTACTACACTTAATTGCCCAAGGTTATATAGTACATGTAGAAGTGAAGGTGGGGAGAAGTTATGTAGTACAATAACTTATAAACAGTGGTAAGTCTATGAGATTTGAGGCATTCTGACAAAGGATACATATTAATAATACAAAAGGGGAAAGTAGAGTAAAATATTACTCTACCAAGACAAAACAACTGGGCAGGCATGCATTGGTGTAAAACTCCTTGAAGGAATGGTAATGCAACCAGCCACACATTGTAATTCAAAACTGAAGCAACTGTTAAATTATTTGCCTTTATGCTGCATTAACACTAGAATTACTAGAGCCTACGAAAAAACTCATAAATCCGTCCCGCCTTAAATCGCTTTTTAAAATCGTTCAAAGCTCTCCACCAGCATCTTTTGTCATCTAAATGTGCTGATAAAATCAGGCTGCAAGTAGCTGGCTATTCCATCCCCCCACCAACTTAGAACGTGCACAAACTTCTCCCAGTTCATGCCTTGATTGATTTTCTGGGAGTGAAGTGGAGTTTTAGAGTGGGAATAATAGATTGTTGTTTGGAACACACGCATTTCATGTCTGTTCCGTTTCTACAGTAATCTGTGTCAACACATTGTTAAAACAGAAACGTTTTTTATATTCTAGTAGTAGATGACAAAATGTAGGCATAAACTATATAATGTATGAAGCCTGAAGTATCACAGAAGTACTTTCACAAAAGGTACAAATCTAACACAACAATTGCGCTTTTATTCAAAAATATAACTGCAGAAACAAAAAGCCGCCTTATGTATGTGTTAAAAATGTATAAAATGCCATTTATTGTGGATACACACAGGTAAGCAACATAAAAGTGCCAGAGAATCAACTCCTCTGTATCTGCTTTGTTGGAGAATGGTTGTCTTCTGTGAAAGGTGACCAGTTATGTGCAAAATGCAATCAGGGGAGGGCAAAAAATATGCATAAACATATCAGAGCACAATTACAATCTGCATTTTCAAAACCTATTCGTATTCCTCATTTTACCTATTTGTATTGCAATGCTGAGCTACAACAACAACAACAACAACAACAACATTTATTTATATAGCACATTTTCGTACAAACAGTAGCTCAAAGTGCTTTACATATTAAAGAATAGAAAAATGAAAGACACAATTATAAAACAAAATAAATCAACATTAACATTGAATAAGAGTAAGGTTCAATGGCCAGGGGACAGAAAAACAAAAACTCCAGACGGCTGGAGAAAAAATAAAATCTGTAGGGATTCCAGACCATGAGACCGCCCAGTTCCCTCTGGGCATTCTACCTAACATAAATGAAACAGTCCTCTTTGGATTTAGGATTCTCACGGAAGGGCTTGATGATGATGATGGTCACGTAGACTTCTTCCTTTTAATCCATCCATCATTGTTGGAGCATCATGAAGCTTTGAGTAGGTGGAGGTGGCGCAGGCCACCACCACAAAGAAACCGGAGCTGGCATATTTAGAAATATATGTCTCTGGGAAGCATTTTGAAAAGTTTCCAGGGGTTAAAAGTGTTACAGTACAGTGGACGAAAGACAAAAACAAAACTAATGTTTATGTTTCTAAACAAAAAACCTGGTGTAACTATAGACTATGGAGTTGAAGGCCCTAAAGATGGACCCTAACCTGGAGATGGGAACATTTCCAGTGCCATTCTACTCTGATAGGAAACACTGCTGCATCACATCAAACTACAAGTCCCAGAAGTCTTTGCAGTAGCCTGTACCCCTACAGTACAGAACTGCCAGCTAGCAGCCCAAGATTTTACAATACTTATACAGTAAATTTCCAGCCAAGTGTCTGTGGTGTTCCATCCAAGATGGGTACCATCCTGTAGATCTTATTGCTATTGTGCTTTCCACTACAATGCTTTCTTGGAGGTCTACCGCTAATATACAACTAGTGTCAATTATTGTTAGTGAAGAGCTGCAACAACAAAAACATTTTCATTTTACATTTATTTGATTATCAGACGCTATTATCCAAAGTTACTTACAAGAAGAGGTCAACATAATCGAGTAAACATCTTAAGATGGTTAAGTCTTCTACTACTTTGAGTCCATGTCCCCTGCCCTGGTTAATTCTGTGGACATAGCTGACATTTATGCAGTAATATAACTAACTCTATAATGAACACATTATATGTGTGCTATGGGTTTGACTAGTATTAGAATATTAGAACAATCTAGACAATAACAGGCCAACAAAGTTTTCCAGTCCTATCCACTTATTCCATGATCTATAGTTCTCTTTGTAAAGAAAAACTTCCTTATGTTTGTGTGAAATTTACCCTTAACAAGTTTCCAGTTGTGTCCCCATGTTTTTGATGATCTAATTTTAAAAATAACAGTCTTGCTCCACTGTACCAATTCCCTTCATTATTTTAAACACTTCAATCATGTCTCCTCTTAATCTTCTTTTGCTTAAACTTAAAAGGCTCAGCTCATTTAATCTTTCTTTTTAATTCATCCCTTGTAGCCCTGAAATTAGCGTAGTCGCTCTTCTCTGGATTTTTTCTACCGCTGCTGTATTCTTTTTGTAACCTGGAGACCAAACTGCACACAGTACTCCAGATGAGGCCTCCTCAGTGTGTTATAAAGCTTAAGCATAAGCTTTCTGCAAGTAGCAGGTCCAACACTAATACTAAAACATATACAGTCCTCTATTATTGTGAAACTATCCATCTGTTCATCTGTGTTTCAAGCCTGTCTATTCCATTACTGGGCAAAAGTAAGTTGGAGCTTTATCCTGGCAGCACTGTGTGAAACACAGCAACGAACTCTGAATGACATGCATGTCTCTCACAGAACACAAATTCACAGCCAAACAAGAGTGCCTGGACATTGAGGATGTGAAACTATAGAGACAGTGACCGAACTGGAACATGAGCCCAGCTCTAACCACGACACTACCAAACTATGCTAAATTAACATCACATTTGTACACTAATTCCAATGTTTAACTTATTTATGCTTTCACACACCAAGTAATGCAAAGCATAAGCTGTTATCATAATCTTTTCTTTTTAACACTAAAAGACCTACCTTTAAATCATGTTTCTTTATGTCAATGCCCTTTCCAGTGTAAATCTTTGTGTTCTAAAAAATTATTTTTTTTTTAAATCAAGCTTTGCAATTAAAAAGAGTATGTACAAGGCTTAATAGCTAGATGAGCATGGCGAGGCTTTAAATCACATGGTATTATAATGAATTTTAAGTAGTTCCTGATGACTAATTTAACCAAAGATATCGTACAAAAAGCAGCATGCTGTCTATTATAATTAGACTGGAAAGCAGAATTGAGGTACATTTTAATTTAGAGTCTGCTTTTTTACCATTTTCGACTTATTCATATTTTCTTTGTTGTCTTTCAATATAATGGAGTTACTGCTCATGGTTTTGTACAATTTTGGCCATTTGAATGTGAGTCTCACAATGTTCAAATACAGTAGATAGAAATCAAAGTAATTATATGATAGATAGATAGATAGATAGATAGATAGATAGATAGATAGATAGATAGATAGATAGATAGTGTTGACTATGGCTGGCAGCTTATCCCGGCCAATACCCCCAAGCCGCCAGGTGGAGCCCTCCCTGCAATGTAGAGATGCCCTGAATTCCAGCAGGGCATCATGGACCTTGGAGTTTTCCTTCACAGCCCTGCTGGATACCATGTGGGCCACCAGAGGACGCTTCAGGGAGGTTCAAGAAATTGTATTCTCTGTATATCCTGGAAGTACTCCCTGTCACGGGGACGGAACAAATAAAGTACATCTGGGCTGAAGGAAAAGAGGAGTTTTCACCTGACCTGGAAGTGCTGGGTAAGCACATGGATTGAGGGATCAGAGGCACTTCCGGGTCAAGGACTATAAAGGACTGTGGGAAATCCCAGAGCGTTGAGCTAGTTGGGAGGAAGGGTGACAACGTGTCTGGGAGTGGAGGATTGGATTATTGATTATTGTACTGTTATTGTCTATGAGTATTGTGGAGTGGAGGGTGCTTTATACACTTTATTGCATTAATAAATCCAGCATTTGGACTTTTATTTGGTGTCTGGCGTCTGGTCTGAGGGTTCAAAGGGACGACAGCGCCCTCTATCTGTCACAATAGATAGATAGATAGATAGATAGATAGATAGATAGATAGATAGATAGATAGATAGATAGATAGATTGATTGATTGATTGATTGATTGATTGATTGATTGATTGTGTGGTGGTTGGCTGGGGGCTGTGCCCAACTGGGACGCCTGGAAGGACTGGATGAGGCACTATGCCAACCCCAGGCCACGAGAGGGCAGCTGCCCTGGTTTGTATGGGGGCAACAGGAACTGAGCATTGAAGCTCAACCCTGTAAGGGCCAATGGCCACCGCCATGGGGTGCCCAGAGGATTGAGGAGCCCTGGACGTCAGCACCTCCTCCACACCTGGAAGTGCGGCCAAAAGGATTACCAGGGACACCTGAACTGATTCCAGGTGCTCATGCGGCACTTCCGCCACACCAGGAAGTGTTGCAGGTAGATTGTCAGAGGGAAACTGGTGCAAATCCGAGTAGATATAAAAGAGGCCACCTTCCTCCATTCATTAGTCAGAGTTGGGGGAAGAGGACAAAGCTCGGGAAGGAGGAACAGAAGCGGTGAATGAAGGAAGGACCATTGGAGGGCCCAGACTTTAAGGATGTTTGGTACGAGGACACCATGTGCTGTGCTGGACAATTATTTATTAAACATGCATGTTTTTTAGAACTCTCTGTGTCTCCCTGTTTGTGTCTGGGCTGAACTTCCACAACAGATAGATACATCGACAGACAAACAGACAGACAGACACACTTTAGTCTGAACACACACCAGCATGACTAAACAGAAATAAAATTTTAAAACAAAGAAAACTTCTAACTTGGCAGTCACAGTCACAATGAGGCATTATGTAGCTGTATTGCCGTTGGCATGGAGGACCCCCAGTAGCGTTTTTTAAAACACTTTTGCTGAATTATTCATAGGCAGCACGGTGGTTCGCGCTGCTGCCTCGCAGTTAGGAGACCCGGGTTCACTTCCTGGTCCTCTCTGCGTGGAGTTTGCATGTTCTCCCCTTGTCTGTCTGGGTTTCCTCTAGGTACTCAGGTTTCCTCCCTCAGTCCAAAGACATGCAGGTTAGGTGCATTGGCGATTCTAAATTGTCCCTAGTGTGTGTGTGCACCCTGCGGTGGGCTGGTGCCCTGTGTGGGGTTTGTTTACTGCCTTGCACCCTGTGTTGGCTGGGATTGGCTCCAGCAGACCCCCGTGACCCTGTATAGGATATAGGTTGGATGATGGATGGATGAATTATTCATTGGCTGAAAGTTCTCAGTGTTTGTGTGTCAGAGAAAGGATGTGCAGCTTTGTTCATAATGACACTCAGTTTTGTTTTAATTCTGTTCTTTGCTATGACCTCAGGCGGGTCCAAGGTAAGAAGAATGTTGCAAGATATTGGGGGGTACCCAGGGAGAGCAAAGACAGCTGGATTAAACCTTCATGAGCTCGATAGCCTGTGGAACGAAACTGTTCTTATATCCTCAGGACTTGGTGATGTCTATGAATTGCAGACTTCAAGCAGTCGTTGGATGCAAGGGATATGCGACTATGTCCTAAATATAACTGCTTTAATATACCAACCTTTGCTATGAACCAAACATTATGGTGCACAGAAAAGTGGGGGGCCATAAAGAAAAAGTATCATTTCTACATGGTGAGACCAAAATGTATGCAAATATTCTTAAATTAAAGTCTGCAATGTGCACTTTAATCATGTGTGAATTGTTTGTTTAGTAGTTTAAATTCTGGAGCAGAGGAGTAAGTTAAGGAAACATGTGTCTTTGTCCCAAACATTATGGAATGCACTGTGGATAGATAGATAGATAGATAGATAGATAGATAGATAGATAGATAGATAGATAGATAGATAGATAGATAGATAGATAGATAGATAGATAGATAATAAATACAAAACATAAAATAATTCCAATGTGGGCATGTTGGTGACAGTTGCCTTAAGGATTATATAATTGCACACAGAAGTACATATGAAACAATATCTTAGATTGCTTTCTCACAATACTTCTATCCTAGTTTCAGATTCCTCAACTGCTTGGTGTATGTGTGGGTTTTCTTCTCTTACTTCTTCAGTTTTCCACCAAAGACATACACTACCAGGCTAATTAGCCATGACTGGGTCTGTGCACAATTTGACCCAGTAACGAACTGGTGCCCCTTCCATAACCACTTTCAGTAGTGCTGCCTGAATTGACTCTGCTGCCCCATAACCCAACAACAACAACAACATTTATTTATATAGCACATTTTCATACAAACAGTAGCTCAAAGTGCTTTACATATTAAAGAATAGAAAAATAAAAGACACAATTATAAAACAAAATAAATCAACATTAACATCGAATAAGAGTAAGGTTCAATGGCCAGGGGGGACAGAAAAACAAAAAAACTCCAGACGGCTGGAGAAAAAATAAAATCTGTAGGGATTCCAGACCATGAGACGGCCCAGTCCCCTCTGGGCATTCTACCTAACATAAATGAAACAGTCCTCTTTGGATTTACGGTTCTCACGGAAGGGCTTGATGATGATGATGGTCACGTAGACTTCTGCCTTTTAATCCGTCCATCATTGTTGGAGCATCATGAAGCTTTGAGTAGGTGGTGGTGGCCAAAGAAACCGGAAAAAGAAACAGAAAAGAGAGTAGGGGTCAGTAGCGATTTTAGAGCCACCATGAATAGTTATTTTGAGGAAATTGAACATACAGAGTATCAGGATTAAGTTAAATTAAGATTAAAATGAAGTTATAAAAAGGCCATGTTAAAGTAATGTGTAAACCCAACACCGGATTAGGCTGGCTTGATAATATTTGTCATTTTCTCAAATTACAAAACATAAAAAAATATTTGTAGATCACCTTGTTATGCATTTTATGTACAATAGTAAAATAGGTGCTCCATAAATGGAAGCAATGCTGCATCACCAGAGTGGTAATACATTTTTAAAGCATAACCATTAGCTTGATTTGGAATAAAAGAATTTGGAAAATGAATGAATCAATAATTAGATGAACTTAGATTGATTCTTGCCTTGCACAGTATGCTGCCAGGTTTAGTGCCAACTCTTATGACCCTGAACTGGATGAAGCAAGCTTGATAATGGATTGATAAACTTGCAATGTGGCAACACCAATCTCTGCTTAAATAAACTTTGGTTTATTTAAGTAAAGCCAGTTGTTTCACATATTTAAAGAAAAATATGTTTTCTGGAACTAATCTTCAGTAACTGATGCCATCACTATCATTTCAGTATAACATATTCCAATAATAGTCAATGGCTGGGTATATTCAGAAAAAAATATGATATTATTGATATTTGAGGTCACCCTTCTGTGGCAATTATTACTGTCTCTAAATTATAAAGAGAGCCGGCTTCTGTAATGAGTGAGCAATATCTCCAACTCACAGATTCTTCTTTCCACTGTTTCTAAATGTTATTGCTTGTCTTCCAAAAGGATAGCTGAAATAATTAAATTGAAAATCTTTCCTCCTCACCTCAAATAAGCTGTTTTGAAGAATGTAATAAAACACACTACTAGATAAATTATTTCTTGGAACATACTATGCAGTTTTGAGTAGTTCAAATGCAAATTCAGCTTGAGTTCATCCCTTTATATGATAAGTAGCCTTTTCATGGAAAAAAACTTTCCTCTATCTTCAAAGTAGGCAGTCACAGAGCCCAGAGGAGAATGCAGAACATTTCTTTATTTTCAAAGAGATATAAACAAATATTTCAGTGTATGAAGTGAGCAATCAATTTAACAATTCGTCAGTTTTTATACTTTTGTCTAATGACATCATCTTATCTAGTACTAGCTGTCCCCCATGGCTCCATCCGCATAGTAGTGAAACAGGACAAACTTTAAAAATCAATAAACAAAAAGGTATCGCTAGCTAGCGCAAGGCACACTCCAACACATCGCAAGTGGTAGACCGACTTGAACAAAGGCTGGTGCTTGAGCGAGGAGGGGCCCGCCCGGCTCCCCACTCCTGAAGTCCCGTATAGTAGTGAAACAGGACAAACTTTAAAAATCAATAAACAAACAGTTATCGCTAACTAAGCAGAGGCAAGGTATGTTCCAAAACATGGCGATGGGTAGACCGACTCGTACGGGGACTGGTGCGTGAGTGAGGAGGGCCCCGCCTGGCTCCCTACTCCTGACGTCACGCTTCACCTTCCCCTCGGCCTGCGGCATCTCTCTCGGATTAGCACGAATAAATCGCTCCTGCAAGGGAACTATGATACTTAGCGCAATGAGATAAGTCGCAAAATCCACCGGAAAGTTCATGCAAATTATGGAAAAAAAACAGATCTAAATCCATTAAGTAGTTCTCTCGTGAAAAGGAAACAGATGTTGAATTCTATATATATACAGAAACATCACATCATTTGACTCTTAATACGCTGAACTTTGTTACCTCCTCCAATAACTAACTCCATCAGCATGTGGATTCTCCATTTAGTCTAAACACCGCTTTGTTAAGAGGGATGTTTAGCAGATTGTCCTTCACTTCACTTCACCATCAGTTTATCCCCTCTTTCTGGAGGGGTGTTCCTTTACCTTATTGTGACCTTAGAAAATTATGTTGGTAGCTTCTCTAAGACAAGGCAGAGATCTCTTGTGCTTTCAGCTTTTAGTTACATTTAGTTAACCCTACTTTCAATCCTTTTCCTTATGATTAATAATTCATTCAAGCAATATTATAATCATAACAGGTTAGTCCTTGACTTCTCTCAGTTCAATAGTACAGTACTCCTCTTGATCTTGGAGTTCTAGTGCATTGTTAATTTACCGTCATTCAGAAAGACTCCTTCTCCTTGCTCTTGCATACAATCATACAGAAAAGACAGTATGCCTTCTCTTTCTTTGATGGGTTTTAGTATTAAGATATGTGTAAGTAAGTAAATGTACAACTGAATGGCTGATAAAATGAGAGTTTTAAAGTTTTAGAATACCTAAATTGAGGTTTAGACCTCTACCTGTTTGAAATACTGTGAAAGAACCTGAAGAAAGCTGTTCTCAAACACTCATACACTGATGAACGGGAGTCATGTTACAAGACTGGGCTGAAATGCCTCAAATGAAGACATCTTTTGGAAAGCTACGTGTGAAGATACTGTGAATCTGGTAGTGGTCAGTGTTCATTTCAACTGTGACTGTCATTCCTTATGGCCAGTGGCATCAATGGCCACTTCTCAGGCTGGAGGCTTCTTTACGTCTTCATTATCCTTTTGATTAAGTTTTTGGTTGGGTGGTATATGATGACCAGTTTTCCTTATGAGCCTACTTGTTTTTCAAATGTTGTGCTCATTTTGTATGCATTTCTCGACTATGCCTGGTTGCCCTCTTTCTATAGTTCTACATTATTATGTACTGATCTTTTTCTTCTTGTTCTTGGTTTTTCCTTTAGCTTGTGTTTCAGTTTCTTAGTATTACTTACACTGCCTACTAAAAATATTTACATCCTTTGAAGTGTTCATACTTTATTGTTATACATTTGAAAACATATAAAAAACTAAATAATTGCTAGTGTTACAATTTAATATGATAACTCTAAATCATCACTGGTGCAGAATTAGTTCAATGGAGCTCACCTGTCAGTAGTCAAATGGACTGTAGCCTAAATGGTTCTGTATGTGGAAGACCCAACATGTAGTGGTCATAATCATGGCCTAGTTTATACAGTGAAGACAATAAGAATGTTTGAAGACAATAAGTGAGAAGGAGACTGAAAAGCACAAGTCAAGGAATGGAGATAAGTAGATATCCAACTCACTGAATATCCCCTGAAGTCGAGTGACATGAACAATTAAGAAGTGTAAAGATTATGGTACCGTTGGGTATCTGCCTAGATCACAAAAACTGGGAGATCATGCAAGAAGAAGACTAGTGAGGGAGGTCACCAAGAGCCCTGTGAGAAATCTGAAGGAGTTACAAACTTTAGCAGATAAGAGATTGTGCACAAAACAATTGTTGCCCGGGTGCTTTACTAGTCACAACTTTAATTGAGAGTGGCAAAGAGAAAAAAACATAACTTCTCAGCCAGCATTTGACAGAAAGGAACATGGGAAACTCTGAAGTTAGCTGTTAAGAGGTTCTATGGTTTGATGAGACCAAAATTAAGTTATTTGGCCAGACTAAGTGCTGTGAAACACTACACATTATCAAAAACACACTAAACTCATTGAAGCATCGTGGTGGCAACATCCTTCTGTGGGAATGCTTCTTCACAGCATGTCCTGGAAGGCTTGTGAGTATAGAAAGTAAAGTGAATGCAGCAGAATGCAGGGAAATCCTATAGGAAAACCTGGTGGAGTCTGCAAGAAACCTGTGATGTGGGAGAGGATTTGTTTTTCACAAAGACAACGACCTAGAGCAAAAAGCCAATGCTAAATGGAAATGGCTCCAAAACAATATTAATGTCCTGGAGTGTCAGAGACTAGATCTCAATCCAATGGAGCATTTATGGCGGTCCACTCACAATCCACATGTAGCCTGACAGGCTTTAGCAATCTTCCAAAGAAGAAGGGAGGAAAATGGAAGTGTTCAGATGTGCAAAGCTGACAGAAACCTGCGCACACAGACTCAAGGCTCTCATGCCTGCCAAAGGTACATCTACTAATAACTGTGTTCTTTCATATTTATACGACTGATGATTTTGTGTTTTATATTTGTAACCAATTTAGACCACTTTCCAGAGATCTATTTTCACTTTGACATTAAAGATTCATTTTCTGTTAATCAGTGTCAAAAAGCCTAATTAATCCACTACGTAACAATTAATGATGTGCAAGGAACTAATGTAGTTTTTTTGTTTTTGTCTTGGTCCCTGAACGAATGTACCGGTACAGAGACATTAAAGATCTCATCTTTTCGAGGTATGTGCAGTGCCTTTTATATTGAATTCAACAGTATGGAGCTATTGTTAATTTCACTTAAAAGGCTGCGGTCTTCGGGAAATAGTAAACTGTTTCAGCAGAATGGTCATGACGACAACTAGCCAATGACTGACTTGGTAGATGACACCAAGCACCTTCCATTGATCGGTTTTCTCTGACTGAGTGACAATGACCGTCGCAGTACGTACACTGACTGACTGAATGAACCAGTATGCCCCCTATTGATTTGGAGAACAATTGCAAGTTCATTCAGAACTGTGGACAAGAGACTCACAGTAGAGTACACTGAACTAGTTCACCGAAAGAATTGGTTTGCACACTGTATGGGGGAACGAACTGCAGACAAAAGACTCGAAGCACACTGAATCTAAGTTCAGTTCACTGATGATGTATGTGATGTGTGCACTATTCTAAGCTTCTAATTGTATGACTTTTTTTTTAATTTATGGAATTTTATTTATTGTCAGAATTCAATAGATGATCATTATCATCCTCATTATTATAATTATTATGTGTGATAGTATGATTGTTTTTTTTTTCTATTTTTCGTTGAAATTTTATTGTCAGAATTCAATAAAGAGGATCATTATTATTATTATTTATATATATAATTCACTAAGGCAAGACAACCATGGAAAGCACACCGTAAGGGGCGTGGATTCACTAAGCAGCCGACAAGTGAGACACCTATGGCGCACGCAGGATGGAGCCACGCCCACCAACTCCAAGACCATTGGATACGACGACAACTTACAGAGCCACGCCCACCAACTCGGACGTGACGACACAGAAAAATCGGCGTCATTTATATTCGTCTGTCGTAGAGGCCACATGCACCTCCGACCCACGTTGACTTTTCATAGAGGCATGTTTCTCGCGGAGGTGAATCGTCATATGCGGCGTGTAAAACTGTTTGCGAGGGGTATCCCATGGGATTCTTAAAACGTTCCTTTACAACTGAGGTTAAAACACAATGAAATGAGCAGTCTTTAAAAAGACGAGTTTTCGGTTACGACGCACGACCGCGTGCACCATAGCAAACTGTTTTACATGCTACATACAGCAATTCGCATCCGCGACAAACATGCGTCTTCTTAGATACTCCTGCACTTTGAACACACCCCCTCCCACCGTGGTTGGGTGTCTTGGTGGATTATATATAGAAAGGCAGCCAAAACCGCACAGAGCAATGAAAAGTCTACGTGAGTCACAGGTGCATCTGGACTGTACAAAGACGACAACGACTCGAGTGACGAGTTGGAGGTGGGCACATGAGCAGGCAGTGTATACTGAATGAGAAATCAGCAGACTAGCATGACGGAGGAAGCGGAGTGGATGTCCTTCTCCTCTCCTCCCGTTCCACCATGAGCGCCGCACGGACGATTGTGTGTTGGTTCGTTCCGTGCATTGGTTAAAACCCAATGAAGGAAGCAGTCTTTAAAAACCAATAAGCCCTGTGCCTCTGTTTCATTATCATCTCACCTGCTTCACCAATGCAGGCCCCGCAACAGGCGATCCGGCGGCGTCATTCCCATGACCCGCCGGGCAGCCAACCGGTAACAAAGTCTTTGGGTTCAGGGGAGTATGGTTACAAAGCTGAAACTTAAAGGAATTGATGGAAGGGCACCACCAGGTGTGGAGCCTTTCGCTTCATTTGACTCAACACAGGAAACCTCACCCGGCCCGGACACGGACAGGATTGACAGATTGATAGCTCTTTCTCGATTCTGTGGGTGGTGGTGCATGGCAGTTCTTAGTTGGTGGAGCGATTTGGCTGGTTATTTCAAAAACGAAAGAGACTCCCGCCTGCTAAATAGTTACCGACCCAACAGCGGTCGGCGTCCAAATTCTTAGAGGGACAAGTGGCTTTCAGCCACGTGAGATTGAGCATTAACAGGTCTGTGATGCACTTGTATGTCCAGTACTACATGCGCGCTACACTGAATGGATCAACGTGTGTCTACGCGGCGCGGGGAGGCGTGAATAAGCTGTTGAACCCCATTCGTGATGGAGACCGTGGCTTCCAATTGTTCCCCACGAACGAGAAATTCCCAGTACGTGCGGGTCATACGCTCGCACTGATTACATCCCTGCCCTTTGTAAAGCCCCCCATGGTCGGGGGACTTGGTGGATTATATATAAAAAAGCAGCGAAACCGCAAAGAACAATGAAAAATCAATGTGGAAACCGACTGAGGCGGTGTTTGCAAAATTAACAGTCAACGTGACTCACAGGTGCGTGTGGACTGTACACAGGCAGCGACTCAGGTAGGGAGTTGGGGGCGGGCACATAAACGGGCAGTGCGTACTGAATGAGGGCCGTTCAACCCCGTCCTTCGCTTTGGAAGGAGAAAGCGCAACAGCGCTCCTCTGGTTTTCAGTCACGGACAATTGTATGTTGGTTCGTAGCGTGCATTGTTGTAATGTTACTTTTCTTGGTGGTTTATTAAATTACGGATTTTTCAAATGTTTATTTTTTCCTCTGTGCTTAAAAATCATTTAAAAAGCGGCCTGATTATGCGGCGTATGCTACGCCGCGGGTTGGCTAGTTATTATTATTATTATTATTATTATTATTATGTGTAAATTACTTATTTTGTTACATGTCTTTTATATTATTTTCTGTATATTGTTTGGTGGTTAAATTTGTTACACTGTTATAATACAGTTGAGATTATGATAATAATATACAATATAACTTGTTGTTTTTGAAGTGAACATATCAGTGATTCAAAGAATCAAATCATTTTGGTAAACTGAATGCAATGAATTAGATCACTAAAAATAATAATTTTGCACATCACTAATAACAATAATATCTGAAAATTTCCAAGGGGGTGAAAACTAATTATAGGTACGGTATCTCATTTAGTCAGTCTATGAAACTGCGTTCTCCAGTCATCCATCTTACTCATTTAAATCTGTTGTTGTATCTATACTACTGAATGGCAGGAGAGCCCACGTCTAAGAATGGTCATAGCTAGTGACATAACAGTGGCTTTATATTTAGTCTAACGTACTGTATCATTCCTAATTTACTGAGTATTTTCAAAATAATATTATGGTGATATTTAAACATTTCCAAGATGATCATTCCATGCACATGTAGAACAAGTGTTTGCACCCTTTGTTTTTTTCTGTTTTCTGCCTTGAGCTCATTGTTGCCATTATTGACTTTACCTCCTTCTTTCAATGACCCTGAATTAATAATCAAGAAAATGAATGGATGAGTATTTTGTTATGAAACTATTCTTGATCCTGCTTTATACTCTATTATAACTCTTTTTCATGTTTCAGTTTTATTTTGTATTCAGTACCTTTATTTTAGTAGGCTGAGCCATGCAGTGAATGTAATAACACTAAATTGTTTAAACTGCTTCCACTAAACAGCAGGTTCAGATAACATGATAGCCACTGCCTCCCATTTACAAGATGTTTTTACTGTGCGAAGCACGGCAGTGAGTAGAAAATGTTATTTAAAATGAATATTCATTTGTGTTGTTCTCACTCTTGAACGATTTTCAATACTTAAAGTGATGACTTATAGTACTATGGCATGCTCTTCCAATATCAAATTTGTATTTTACAGGTAACAGCACCAAGTATTATTAAAATAGGTTTGATGCATTGCGTATTACAATGGGAAACAGAACATTTACAAAATGCCAGACTGCAAAGTCAGTGAATGAATGTTTTGCAGTATCCTCCATATGGAGAGAGGAAAGTAAAATGCCATGAAGGCTGCACTTGGCTTTTTTTAACAGTAATATTTTACATTTTTCAATTAGGACAGCTAAATGTCCATTGAAGAAGCTGCAGTGAAAGTCTTTTCATCAGCACAGCAAAAAGGCATTTAATTCTTAGACCACTGGCAGCCTTCCAGCTGCTATAGGATTCAGACATGGAAGGTGAAAGCAGAGCTTGAAACAAAGCTGGAAAGAACAAAGATAACAAGTCAGACAATGTACAAGTGGCGTAGCAGTCAGGTGCGTTCAGGTAGAGCATTTCACTTTTTTAGCTCATCCAAGAGTCAGTTATCACAATTTTGTTTAACAACTGTTTTTGTACAAATGAGTCACATTTAAAAGTAACAAATGGAATTCAATCACATGTATTAGTAGACTCCATTAAATATGTGCTTTTTAACAGCACTTTACAATGGAGTCAAAAATGGAGCACAAAGAGGCTTGTGGTGGCTCAATGGCTTTCATGCACAGCAGACTGCAATTCAAGTGATGTGAAAATTGCATCAACTGATGTTTGTTAATAATGGAGGGGCTGTGACTAACTGTTGTTACATTATTTTAAACATTTCTGAAAGTATTCTCAATAAAGTAATATACACAATAATTACCAAAAGAAAAATAACTATTAGTAGAAAACGGCCACTACTATCATACTATTACCGTCGATATTACCTTATGAAATGAGAAAAGCAACTGAAATCAGTTCCCCATCTAGATATTAATATTAGTTAAAACATGTTCATTTGTTACATTTATCTAAATAACTAAGAGCTTGGAAAGGAAATGATTATTGTTTAACGGAAATGTCAAAGTCGACAGTTATCTTAAATATTTTAATTCCAGTCTGAAGATAACAATTTGTCTCTTAACATGGGCACGCTGGCTTCAGAAAGGCTGATGCTGTCCACACCCCACTGCATATTAAGGGCTCAGCAGTTGATTTAGGCAAGAGCACCAAATTCATTGGTGTGGACCGGACAGCTGGCTTTATTTGGTCGATTAACACCATCTTCAGAGCTAAGAGTGTGCAGGAGAATCTTCACTTGCTTTGGCAGCTGAGGAAAGCAAGCCTATCTCACCCCATTGTCACCACATTCTACAGGAGCACCACTGAGAGCATACGGACAAGTTATGTCACCATCTGGTTTGGCAACACATGACAGAAAAGACCACTGAGATTGCTCTGCTCTCTTTTAAAGACATCTTTATTAAGCATTACATCTGCAAAGTATATACCATTGTGGAGGACCACTCTCACCTTTCCCATGGTCCCACTGGCAGAAGGTGGTTTATCATTCAGATCGGTTCTGCCAGGTTCTGCAACAGCTTCTACCCCTTGGCCATCTGGACTCTGAACTCTGTGTGCCTCCCATGTCCTCAGATCTGTTACTAATAGTTTATTCATATGCAGTACATTTGTTGTTTTTTATTATTAGATGCTGTTTTATTTATTTATTTATTTATTTATTTATTTATTTATTTATTTATTTATTTATTTATATCTATTTAAATGTATAACCTTTAATATATGTATTTACCTATTATTTATTTATAGTATGGTAAAGTTCTTTACTTGCCCTGCATTTATGTATCTGCTGTCCCACAGTCCTGGAGAACGTTATTTCCTACCACTGTATGCTGCAGTACTGTGTATGAATGGTATGACAATACAGCCACTTGACTTGAAGATACACAGAAGCAAAAGCGGCTCTGTGGGTACGGATAAATGATAACCTATGCATGTCTGTTATACACTATATCATTAAGTGTTTAAAAATCTGTAATCTGTAATTGTGCCCTGTCCTTGTCATTTGTGGCACAATCAGCTTCTATGTGCACTATAAAAACTGTATACCACAGCGCTGTCCTTATTGTAACTCAGATCTCCTGCCTACATATCAACTACAGTTCCCCATCTAAACCCATCCTATGTTTATACCATTCAGGAGAGCTGCAACTTTTCTGTACAATTAATTAGTTCAACCAGCTGCAGATAGACGGCATTAGTTCTTTACAAAAATAATTTGCAGATAATATTAGCTTATTCAGTTCAGTCTTACAAATGCTTACTTAATTGCTTTCCCCTCCCATTCATTCTAAGACTTTTTTGTTTTTGTATTTTTATGTTGACTTACTTTGTGTCAAATGAGTGGCTCTTCATGGAGTCCCGAATGAGGCGCATTACCTGCATTGTGAGGGAGCGTCAGTCACGGCACTAAGGTCATGTGGCGTGATTCCCCGAAGGTCATCCAGCTTGCAGGATCCTCACTGTTACTGGTCCAGGCCTAGGGGATGTCCACATAACACCTGGCTGTGGCAGACAGAGGGTCATTTCTAGAGGGTGTGACTTGACTGTGTGTTTGCCTACCAAGATCCCGAGCTATTTTGGTGAGTGGTGGGTACGGCAACATGCTGTACCAGTGCATGCGCCCCAGTGTGACCTGACCTGACTTTAAACAGCAGATGAAGGCTGCTGCTGTATGAGCTGCTTGTGCACGTAAGTACATATGCACCCTTTCCCTCACATTGCATTTGGGATCCAAGCAGCTGGTGGACAAGCAAAAGCGGAAAATATATAAAATGTACAAGTTGGTGTAACCTCCCTTAAGACAAAATTGAAACACACAACTAATCTGTAACTGAAATCGCACAGAATGCCTCTTTGTTTTAAGACAAATGAGTTCACAGATTCAGCAATACTTTTCAATGGGAGATTTTGAAATTTCAAAACTTTGTACAACACAATTTGTTTGAGATAGCACAACAAAGATTGAAATATTTCGACAATTGTCTTTGTAGAATAACTGTATCAAATTTCAGCAAAATCAATCCACAGAAGGCGAGTTGTTTCATGTGGAAAGACAGATAAACAGGCTGACAGCTGACAGACATAGCTATTGCAATAGGTGCGTCTCACATTATATATGTTGTGTATTGTATGTTCAGTAACAAGTTCAATTTATATTTGATATTCCTGTTGTTGGTAACTTCCTGTAGAATGTTAGTGGGTGGGATTTTAGAAGGAAAAAGGAAGTTCTTAAAAAAAGGTATTCTGGTCTTTTTCTTTGTACTGAGAGAACCTAATGAGAAACTGACACAATTTTTACAGTTATTAAAATACTATATTAAGAATCACTATCAACGCCTGTGTGTCATCAATAGATATTATATTGGCGACGAGAGGGGGAGAAGAAGCCCTGAATCGAAAAAGACAGAGAAGACGTTGACAAAATTTTGGTATTATTAACTGTGTTTGGTTACTGCTTTTTCACAATGGCCACGTTGGGTCGTATCGACGAATTCAGTGCTGAGACCGGGGTGTGGGAAGAAAACGCAGAGAGGCTTGAGTGCTTCTTTCATGCAAATGACATCGATAATCCAGAGAAGAAGAGATCAGTTTTACTAAGCATGTGCGGAGCTGCAACATACTCCACCTTGCGCTCGCTGTTGGCCCCCACTCCACCAAGCGCTGTTCCATATAAGGACATAGTCGAGTGTCTCCAGCGTCATTATAATCCTGCACCATCGGAAATTGTACAACGGTTTCATTTTCACAGTTATAAGCAACTGCCTAATCAAAGTATGTCATGCTTCATTGCTAAACTAGAAAACTTTGGTGAAAAACTCCAACAGATGCTGCGCGATCACATAGTCTGTGGTGTGGCCGATCCTTTACTGCAGCGTCAGCTACTAGCGGAGCCTAAGTTAACATTCAAAATAGCGGAGGAGCGCGCTCTAGTGGCAGAAATGGTGAACTGGAATTTGCAAATGCTGAGGACTAAGAAGACTCTACCTGCTAACGACGTGGAAGAGGTACATAAAATGATTCAATCGAATAAAGCTCAGAATACAAGATCATCTGTATTACAAGAAAGTGATGGCAGAAAGTGTTTCTGATGTGGCGGGACTCATACAGCTAAGGCATGTAAATTTAACACATCTGTGTGCCATTACTGTAAGAAAAGAGGACATTTAGCTCGCGTGTGGTTTAAAAAGGCACGCTCTACTCAATTACTATCAGATCTAGAAACTACAGCATTAGAGACACAAGAAACCAGTATAGTCACAGTGAATGTCCAGGATGAGTATGTGGTACATAGTACACAAATGGAACATATAACCCGCAAGAATCCCACATATAAGACTACAGTTTCACTGAATGGCCAGCAACTAAGAATGGAAGTTGATTCTGGATCAGCCTGTAGTTTGATTAGTGATGATACTTACAAGGACATGTGGCCAAATAACCCATCTCCACTGGTACGTACAGATGGTATATTGCGGCAGTGGTCTCAGGCCCCACTCCAAGTGCCAGGTAAGATCAAAGTTCAGGTTGAGTATCGCCACAAAAAGACCGCCTTATCACTTCTTGTTGTTCGGGGCCAGGGTTAGGAATAGAATTAACAGGGGTGCACGTAATTCAGCAGCACCATATGACAGCTCTCCTGGAAAGGTATGCAGAAGTGTTCCAGAAAATTGCCGCGTGTAGAGGACCACCCATTTCAATTGAAGTGGACCCTACAGTTTCACCAAAATTCTTTAAGGCTCGTCCTGTACCTTTTGCTCTTAAGTAGAGGATTGATGAGGCATTAAATGATCTGGATGAGCAAGACATTTTCGTACCAGTGCGACATTCAAAATGGGCAACACCCATTGTTCCTGTCACAAAAAGGGATGGAAGTTTAAGAATCTTTGGTGATTACACATGTACTGTTAATACAGCAGTAAAACCTGATGTTTATCCCTTACCAACTGTTGCAGAGATGTTCTCCACACTGGCAGGGGGTGTCATTTTTACTAAATTAGACCTTAAACAAGCCTACCAGCAGCTAGTTCTTGATGAACCTTCTGCTGAGCTGTTAACAATTAATACACACAGGGGGCTGTACAGGGCTAAACGGCTGCAATTTGGGGTCTCTACAGCTGTTGCCATTTTCCAGCGTTTTATGGATACTTTGCTGGCAGGTATTCCAGGTGTACAGCCATACCTGGATTATATTTTAATCACTGGGAAAACTCCAGAGGAGCACGATACA
This sequence comes from Polypterus senegalus, assembly GCF_016835505.1. Classification (NCBI taxonomy): domain Eukaryota; kingdom Metazoa; phylum Chordata; class Cladistia; order Polypteriformes; family Polypteridae; genus Polypterus; species Polypterus senegalus. Next base: position 120,978,044 of record NC_053167.1, read on the forward strand.
CGTTTGGAGAAAGTGTTATGTCGAATCTCTGAAGTTGGACTTAGACTTCAAAAGGAAAAATATGTTTTTGCTGCTACTGAAGTGGAGTTTCTCGGATTCAGAGTAGATAAAGAGGGCATCCATCCCACCAGTGAGAAGGTGGAAGCTATCATGAATGCACCAGCTCCCCGCAACAAGACACAGCTTCAGGCATATCTAGGACTTTTGAATTTTTACAGTTGTTTTCTTCCAAACAAGGCCACCATTCTGGAACCACTACACAGACTTCTTGACAAGTCAATGGCATGGCATTAGGCTGCTGCCCATGACACAGCTTATAAGCAGGCAAAAGCACTACTCAAAGCAGATGGACTGCTTGTGCACTACGATGTTAAGGAGCCTCTTGTATTGGTATGCGATGCCTCTCCTTATGGCCTTGGAGCTGTACTGAGTCATGTAGAGCCTGATGGTATGGAGTCCCCAATTAGTTTTGCTTCACGGACACTGTCGGCCACTGAACGCAATTATGCTCAAATAGATAAGGAGGCTCTTGTTGTTATTTTTGGTGTAAAAAAATTCATCAGTTCTTGCAGGGGCGTCAGTTTACGATTTGCACAGACCACAAGCCACTCCTTGGTCTCCTACATTATTCTAAACCCATGCCACAGATCTTGTCACCTCGAATGCTTCGCTGGAGTCTCTTGTTGGGTGCATACAACTATCAGTTGTGCTACAGACCAGGAAAAGAGTTGGCAACCACCGATGCCTTGAGCCGCTTGCCTATAGCAAATCCTGTGGCTGATACACCACCTCCTCTTGAGGTCCTGCTCTTGGAATCTGTGCCTAATGCACCTATTCATGCTAACCAAATTGCTGCGCTTACTCAGAAGGATCCAGTTCTGTCTCGTGTACTGCACTGGCTTTTGCATGGCTGGCCCCATGAAGTCCCAGGTGACGATTTCATACCCTTTACCAACAGACAGAATGAATTCTCAACTCACAAGGGTTGTGTTTTATAGGGTAGTGTGGTATAGCGGGTCCACAGCTCACTGTGCAAAAGCCATTTGTTTTAAATAAATGATCGTGGCTTAGCGAGGGGACGTTGGGCCATAGTGGGCCGCGGGACGATCTGTAGGGTGGGCGTTTCTCACCTAGTGCACAGGTGAGGAAATGCCCACATTCGTGATTTTTCCATGGCTAATGCTGCAGCTGCTGTGGCCCGCGTCATTTTAAAAAGCGCGAGGCGGCTGGAGGATGAAAAAAAGAACGAGATGGGGAAAAAAAGAACGAGTTAAGGAAAAGGAGACGGAGGTTGTAGGGAGCGAGTGTGGAAGCAGGCGGTGCAGGAGAGAGACAGACACGCGGTGCGTGCGTGTGGTAAACGCGCGATCGAGGAAAGGTCTTCTTTATTTTGGTAGATTCCCATTCCAAGTGGCTGGAGGTGTCTCTTCTACGCTCCATGTCTGCAAATGCTGCCATCGACACTTTGCACCTTATCTTTGCTACACATGGGTTGCCAGATATTATTGTCTCAGACAACGGTGCAGCATTTACATCTGTTGAATTCAAAGAGTTCACAGAAAGAAATGGGATCCGGCATGTGACAACAGCCATTGTCTGAATGGTTCACACAACAAAGGATGCTATACGGAGAATCATAGCTGGTAATTGGCAAACACGCCTTGCAAGATTTTTGTTATCTTAGCACACCATGCCCAACTCTTCCACAGGAAAGAGTCCTGCAGAGTTACTAATGAAAAGACGACTGACCACTGCACTTGATCGCCTTAACCCAGACTTTCAAACTGACATGCATATGAAGCAAGGGGAACCAGCACAAAAACATGGGGTTATGTTTAGGCAATTTCGACCCTTACAAACAGTATATGCACGCAATTTTGTAGGAGAACCACAATGGATGCCAGCAGTAGTGCAAGAGGCAACTGGCCCTGTGTCTTACCGTGTGCAAACAGAAGATGGACACATTTGCCGTCGCCATGTTGATCAGCTTCGAGAGAGGATGATAGATGAAGGGTCAGTGCCCGAAGCAGAGTCAATGCAGCAGCCAGTTACCACTGTTCAGCAGCCTCCTGGTAGCCCAGAAATACCAACTTCTTCTAAATCCACTCCAGATAATGATACAGTAGTGACACCAACCACTGAAACTGGTAAACCTGTGAATGTTAAGACACCACAGCCTATGGTGTCAGTAAGACCCCGTAGAGCTCTTGTTAAGCCAAGACGTTACAAAGATATTTAAAACTGGGGAAAAGGAGTGTTGTGTATTGTATGTTCAGTAACAAGTTCAATTTATATTGATGTTGATTGATATTCCTGTTGTTGGTAACTTCCTGTAGAATGTTAGTGGGTGGGATTTTAGAAGGAAAAAGGAAGTTCTTAAAAAAGGGTATTCTGATCTTTTTCTTTGTACTGAGAGAACCTAATGAGAAACTGACACAATTTTTACAGTTATTAAAATACTATATTAAGAATCACTATCAACGCCTGTGTGTCGTCAATAGATATTATAATATACAAGCAAACCTAAAAATGCAAGGACTTTACTATCTTAGCAATTTTTTTTTAATAAGAGAAGTGTATCAAAATATTGAGCCAGAGTCATAACCAGGAAGTCTGATATCATTATCATTGACGCGACACAAAAACTAAAAGCTGAAGTCATAAAACAAGAAAGAAGTGTCAAAAATAAAATAATACGAAAGTAAATAAATCTTAAGTAGAATTTCTAACCAAACACACACAAAGTTTATCCAAATCTTGTACAATTACAGGATGTGCACACCAACCTTTATATGGTCACGCGATAACGCATACAGAGTATTCCCCGGTCCTTCCTGAAAAGATTAGCTTTTCAAGTAACATGTGAATGCCCAAAATGGTGGCAATTACAACAAAATAAAATGGCGCCACAATACAACAATAAATAAAATGTCTAGTCTTCACCAAGACCAGCTAGAAAAAATAAATGTCATCATTGAAACTCTTGGATGAGAAAACCGAGCTATATATATATATACACTGCACAGCCCGAAGAGGTAACGTGGGTCCTCCTCCCCATGGGCTCACCACCTATGGGAGGGGCCAAGGAGGTTGGGTGCAGTGTGAGTTGGGTGGTGGCCGAAGGCGGGGACCTTGGCGGTCTGATCCTCGGCTACAGAAACTGGCTCTTGGGGCGTGGAATGTCACCTCTCTGAAGGGAAGGAGCCTGAGCTAGTGCGAGGTCGAGAGGTTCGGCTAGATATAGTGGACTCACCTCGCACAGCTTGGACTCTGGAACCAATCTCCTTGAGAGGGGCTGGACTCTCTACCACTCTGGAGTTCCCCCCGGTGAGAGGCGCCGAGCAGGTGTGGGCATACTTATTGCCCCGACTGGAGCCTGTGCATTGGGGTTTACCCGGTGGGCGAGAGGGTGGCCTCCCTCCGCCGGGTGGGGAAGGGTCCTGACTGTTGTTTGTGGGTATCCGCCGAACAGCAGTTTGGAGTATCCACCCTTTTTGGAGTCTCTGGAGGGGTTGCTAGAGGGCATACCTTCTGGGGATTCCCTCGTTTTGCTGGGAGACTTCAATGCTCACGTGGGCAATGACAGTGAGACCTGGAAGGGCGTGATTGGGTGAATGGCCCCCCCGATCTGAACCCGAGCGGTGTTTTGTTATTGGACTTCTGTGCTCGTCACGGATTGTCCATAACGAACACCATGTTCAAGCATAAGGGTGTTCATATGTGCACTTGGCACCAGGACACCCTAGGCCTCAGGTCGATGATCGACTTTGTGGTGTGTCGTGGACTTGCGGCCATATGTCTTGGACACTCGGGTGAAGAGAGGGGCGGAGCTGTCAACTGATCACCACCTGGTGGTGAGTTGGCCGATGGTGGGGAAGATGCGGTCAGACCTGGTAGGCCCAAGCGTGTTGTGAGGGTCTGCTGGGAGCGGCTGGCAGAGTCCCCTGTCAGAAGTAGCTTCAACTCCCACCTCCGGCAGAACTTCAACCCGTCCGAGGGAGGTGGGGACATTGAGTCGAATGGGCCATGTTCCGTGCCTCTATTGTTGAGGCGGCTGACGGAGCTGTGGCGCAAGGTGGTGGTGCCTGTCGTGGCGGCAATCCCGAACCCGTTGGTGGACACGGCGGTGAGGGATGCCGTCAAGCTGAAGAAGGAGTCCTATAGGACTTTTTTGTCCTGTGGGTCTCTGGAGGCAGCTGATAGGTACCGGCAGGCCAAGCGGAGCGCTTCGGTTGTTGCTGAGGCAAAACTTCGGGCATGGGAGGAGTTTGAGAGGCCATGGAGAGCGACTTTGGACGGCTTCGAGGAGATTCTGGTCCACCGTCCGGCGTCTCAGGAGGGAAGCAGTGCAGTGTCAACACCGTATATGGTGGGGATGGTGCGCTGCTGACCTCGACTTCGGGCGTTGTGGGTCGGTGGGAGGAGTACTTGAAGACCTCCTCAATCCCACTAACATGCCTTCCAATGAGGAAGCAGAGCCTGGGGACTCTGAGGTGGGCTCTCCCATCTCTGGGACTGAAGTCACCGAGGTGGTCAAAAACTCCTTGGTGGCAGGGCCCGGGGTGGATGAGATCGCCGGAGTTCCTTAAGGCTCTGGATGTTGTAGGACTGTCTTGGTTGACACGTCTCTGCAACATCGCATGGACATCGGGACAGTGCCTCTGGATTGGCAGACCGGGGTGGTGGTCCCCTCTTTAAAAGGGGACGGAGGGTGTGTTCCAACTATAGAGGGATCACACTCCTCAGCCTCCCTGGAAAAGTCTATTCGGGGTTCTGGAGAGGAGGGTCCGTCGGATAGTCGAACCTCGGATTCAGGAGGAACAGTGTGGTTTTATCCTGGTCGCGGAACAGTGGACCAGCTCTTCACCCTTAGCAGAGTCCTGGAGGGTGCATGGGAGTTTGCCCGACCGGTCTACATGTGTTTTGTGGACTTGGAAAAGGCATTCACCGTGTCCCTCGGGAATCCTGTGGGGGTGCTCGGGAGTATGGGGTACGGACCCCTGATAAGAGCTGTTCGGTCTCTGTACAACCGGTGTCAGAGCTTGGTCCGCATTGCGGCAGTAAGTCGAGCCCGTTTCCAGTGAGAGTTGGACTCCGCCAGGGCTGCCCTTTGTCACCGATTCTGTTCATAACTTTTATGGACAGAATTTCTAGGCGCAGCCAGGGTGTTGAAGGGGTCGGTTTGGTGGACTCAGGATTGGGTCACTGCTTTTGCAGATGATGTTGTCCTGTTTGCTTCATCAGGCCGTGATCTTCAGCTCTCTCTGGATCGGTTGCAGCTGAGTGTGAAGCGGCTGGGATGAGAATCAGCACCTCCAAATCCGAGCATGGTCCTCAGCGGAAAAGGGTGGAGTGCCCTCTCAGGGTTGGGGAAGAGATCCTGCCCCAAGTGGAGGAGTTCAAGTATCTCGGGGTCTTGTTCACAAGTGAGGGAAGAATGGGCGTGAGATCGACAGGCGGATCGGTGCGGCATCCGCAGTGATGCGGGCTCTGCATCGGTCTGTCGTGGTGAAAAAGAGCTGAGCCGTAAGGCAAAGCTCTCAATTTACCAGTCGATCTACGCTCCTACCCTCACCTATGGTCATGAGCTATGGGTAGTGACCGAAAGAACGAGATCGCGAATACAAGCGGCTGAAATGAGTTTCCTCCGCAGGGTGTCTGGGCTTTCCCTTAAAGATAGGGTGAGAAGCTCAGTCATCCGGGAGGGGCTCAGAGTAGAGCCGCTGCTCCTCCGCATCGAGAGGAGTCAGATGAGGTGGCTCGGGCATCTGATCAGGATGCCTCCTGGACGCCTCCCTGGTGAGGTGTTCCGGCACGTCCAACGGGAGGAGGCCCGGGGAAGACCCAGGACACGCTGGAGGGACTATGTCTCCCGGCTGGCCTGGGAACGCCTTTGGGATTCTCCCGGAAGAGCTGGAAGAAGTGGCCGGGGAGAGGGAAGTCTGGGCCTCTCTGCTTAAGCTGCTGCCCCCGCGACCCGACCTCGGATAAGCGGAAGAGGATGGAAAGATGGATGGATGGATATATATATATATATATACACAGTATATATATATATATACACAGTATATATATATATATATATATATATATATATATATATATATATATAATAACAATTAAAAATGAAATGGATCATAAGATTATAAGACAGATACTGAGGGGAAAAATGCTGTGTTAAGAAAAACAGTTTCTGCGGAAGAAACGGGTGTTGTGCTAAAATAATTTGGGTATGTGGAAAGGTGTAGGGGTAGAGATGCACAAAGAGAGAAGAGGAGGGGATGAAGTGTAGAGGGTGGCCAAAAAAGATGTGGTTGGAGGTGGTGTAAGATGTCATGAAAAGAATGGATCTCATCACAAAGGATGCCTGAGGCTGTGGAGAGTACAGAAATAAGATTTAAGGGTCAACCTGTTACCCCAGGTAAACCTGGAAAATGACCATTAATACAGTGATTATGATGACAATAGTGATGAAGTGTTTAGATGTATTTATTTCAGAGTTAAATAAATCAGGTAAAGTCATATTTTAATATTACCGTTGAGTATGTATGCTGTATTTTTGCTCCTGCCTTTGCTTGTATGGAGTTTGCAAGCTCACTCTTCTGTGCCTGCTTTGGGTTTCCTTTGGGAGCTATATGTGTCCTAAAGAAAGAGTGACTTTAGAAAGTATTCTGAACCCTACACTTTTTACACACTTCATTTGTGCTGCAGATTTAATTTGAAATGAATACATTTGCTGTGTTGCAGAAAGGTTTGCAAATTTATTCAAAATCAAAAACTAAAATCTCTCATTCATGCAAGCATTCCGACCCTTAATTAATTACTCTGTAGAAGCCCCATTGTTAGCAATTCCAAGCTTCAGGTCTTCTTGGGTAAGTCTTTACAAGCTTTCCCCAGGTAGGCTGCTACAGCTAATCCCATTCTTCCCTGCAGATCCTCTCAACTGCCATCTTCAGGTCACTCCCCCACATGTTTTATAAGGTTTGTCTTGACTGTGCTTGGGCCACTCAAGGACAGTCGGAGTCTTGTCCCAAAGCCACTCCAGTGTTGTCTTGACTGTTTGCTTCAGGTCATTACCATGCTGAAAGTTGAACAATCACTCCAGTCTGAGGCCAGTTGTTGTCTGGAGCAGGTTTACTTCAAGGATCTCTCTGTATTTGGCTGCATACTGTACCTTCTTCTCTCAATTCTGACCAGTCTGCCCATTCCTGTAGGTGATAAGCACTCCCATAGTAGGATGCTGCCACCACTATTCTTAACCGTAGAGATGATATTAGACAGGTGATGAGCAGAGCTTGGTCTATGTCAGACAGAGTGCTTGGAGTTCTGCCCAAAGAGTTCAGTTTTTGTTTCATCAACCCAGAGCATCTATTTCTTCATGCTCTCAGAGTCCTTTAAGCTGTCATATGCCTTTTACTCAAGAGTGGCTTCCACCTTGACACTCTACCCTAAATGAATAATTGATGGGGTGCTGCTGAGATGTTACATCACTAGAAAGAGACCTAAAGGTTCAAAACCTCTTCCATTTCATACTTTATTGAGACCACTGTGCTCCTGGGATTATCCCATTTTATGGAGCTCTATTAGAATGACCGTTGGGCCCTTGGTCACCTCTCTGATCAAGGTCCTACCTGCTCTGTTTTTCAGTCTGGTTGGATGGCAACTCTGGAAAGAGACCTGGAGGTTTACACTTCTTCCATTCCACAATTATTGAGGCCACTCTGTGCTCCTGTAAACACTCAAAGCTTTAGAAATGGTTTTATTCCCTCACCCTGGTCTATGTATCACCTCAATTTGATTGATGAGGTCTACATAGAGTTCCTTGGACTTCATTGTTTTGTTTTTCTGCTGACATTCAGTGGAACTTTATATACACAGGTACACATATGCCTCTCTAAACAATGTTCAATCAATTCAGTTTGCAAAGCTGGACTCCAATCAAGTTCTAGGCCAATCTCAAGGAGAATTAAAGCAACAGGATGCAACTAACAACAATTTGGATTGCCACAGCAAAGGTTTTGAATACTTATATGAATAAGAGATTTCAGTTTTTGATTTTAATACATGTAAAAACCTTTTTGAAACATGTATTCTGATTGTTCTTTATGGATATTGAGGGTATGTTGATGGATAAAATTTGCAAATTTATTAATTTAAAATTAGACCTACAACACATTAAAATATGCAGAAAGTGAAGGGATCATAATAAGTTCAAAATCAACTGCATGCATTGTGGTTTAGGTTGTGAGTGTGTATTTTAGTAGGTGGGCCTGGTGATGCACTAATGTCTTCACTATCTAGGGTTTCTTCCTTCCATACACCTGTTTCTGCTTGGATAGGTCTCATTTCCCCACAATCCTGAATTGGCTAAGGTGGTTTGAAGAAGGCTGTAATATTTGCTACTTTATCATACAGTTTAAACATAACTTCTTACAGATGCTGCCACAAGTGACTGACAAGATTTTTCTTTTTGTGTTTGTGACAGATGAGTTCAAACTGTTTGTGAAGAGACTGCCACAGGACTACTTTCTCAACATCTCCTCCATCCAGTATCTGTGGTCAATGGATTCTGCCTTTCAACGGCGTTATGACCAGCTTGAAAACAGCATGAAAACACTTTATAGCAAGGCGCAAAGAGTGGTCTACAAGCTGTTTATTCTGAGTAAAAGGTGTCACAAACAGCCCCGTATTGTACTACCAAGAGAAAGGTAGGTTTGGAGGATGCAACTTGTGTCCATCATAAATGAACCAGCTTTTATTCTGACTTTGCATTTTCCAAGTCATTACTTTCCTAGTCTTATGTATGCCACTTGTTCAGATGTCTTTTCCTGATTCTTTCCCTGAGATGCTTCAGTAGTTCACAGTAATGTTGCTGATTAACAGTCTGCCCATTGAGAGCAAACTATTTATGAACAAGTCTGCTAGAGTTGAAAAACACAATCATCATTGCATTTTGAAAATCTGCCATGGTGACTTGGAGAAAAAATGCTTAAGTTATATGCACAGCTAAAGAATAAACAGCAGAAATACATAATTGATCAACTCAGAACAGTACCATTCAACAACCTGATTAACCAGACTGTAGGCATACGATATCTAGCTGCATATTAGAGAAATACACTCTAGTCCCATGCTATTGATCAATTCCAGGATTACCCACAGTTTATTAAAGGAATACTTCAATCAAAATTGTATTTTTTTATATATGTTACTAACCCCATGTGGAAAAAAATGTAATCTCATGTTTTCATGGAGAATGGAGATAACGTTTTTGGTAGAATTGACACCCATGGTGGCTGACTTGGACATCTGCATAAAATATAAAAAGTGTCCATGAAAAAATCAAATGTTACTCATGTCACGTAATCCAGGTCAGGCCATCCATTCGTATGCTCAGAACGTACATAAAATGTTGTTAAATACCTCTAGAATCTTAATTTATTTTATCTTACAACTCAATCTTGCCCTTCTTAGTGTCTTTGAGAACCAGTCAATGATGACTGTCAGACTGAGGAGGAGTTCCCTTTTGGAGAATCGTCAACAACAGTGGTGTGGCCTTGGAGAATCAAAATAAATAGTCATTCATATCGGGGTTCTCCCGCCAAAAATTTTAGTGTAGCAATATTGATTGCTTAAACTGCCCTCAGCGACCCATCACAAGACACTTCACAAACCGTACAACCTTTTCCTATTAAATACAATGGTGAGTCACAACCAAAGAGATGGCAACGCTCAACCCCTAGTTTAAGAAAATATTCACTAGAAAAGGAAAATATTCTATAAACAGGAAGCTTATTCACATGGGAATTTTGAACTTTTGAGTTGAACTTTTGAGTTTTGAGTTGAAAAGATATGAGAGGCCTACAGGTTTTTTTTTTTATTTTAACCATTTTCTGTTCATGTTGACTTCTTCTTCTTTCGACTGCTCCCGTTAGGGGTTGCCACAGTGGATCATCTTTTTCCATATCTTTCTGTCCTCTGCATCTTGTTCTGTTACACCCATCACCTGCATGTCATCTCTCACCACATCCATAAACCTTCTCTTAGGCCTTCCTCTTTTCCTCTTACCTGGCAGCTCTATCCTTAGCCTCCTTCTCCCAATATACTCACCGTCTCTCCTCTGCACATGTCCAAACCAACACAATCTCGCCTCTCTGACTTTGTCTCCCAACTTTCCAACCTGAACCGACCCTCTAATGTCCTCATTTCTAATCCTATCCATCCTCATCACATCCAGTGCAAATCTTAGCATCTTTAACTAAGCTCTGTCTCCTGCTTTCTAGTCAGTGCCACTGTCTACAACCCATAGAACATAGCTGGTCTCACTACCGTCCTGTAGACCTTCCCTTCCACTCTTGCTGATACCCATCTGTCACAAATCACTCCTGTACATGTTGACTAAAAGCTAGAAATTTATTAGTAAGTAAAGAAAGTTAGGCTATGCTGGGCATATGCTATGTGATTTTAAGAAATCATTGTCAAAAGACTACTCACACGGCATGATAAGCTTGCCTGTTGTGAATGTTCTCAATCTGCATTAGAACGTGTACATGTACAGGCTCGACAGACAGTTTTGTCAATGGATATTTTGCAATAAGGCTTTACCCATTAAAAAAAAATAGTATGGCCACAAGCTTTTCATGGTCACAACAAAGAAAAGTGCTGTGTTACTTACTATGCTCTAAAGGTATAAAAAAAAGAAAAAGGCATAACTGGACATTCGGGTGGTTGAGGCTCGGACAGCACAGTCTGTTTATTCTACAGAGAGAACTAGAGTTATGCTTATTCTATGTTATTTACCATTTGTGTGTATTTACTTTGGGTTGATAATGCTTTTGTCATTGTACATTTAGTTGTATATGTGTAGCTATATGATAGCTTTTTAAAACCAAAAAAGTAAAAATAAGCATGACATGAAGTAGAATATAGACTCATTGTGGTCGCTGCACAGTGATTTTCGGGAAGTTTGATGACATCATTAGGAAATTGGCTCACTGTGCATGATATCCGACTGAAATTTCTGACATCACAGAATTGGCTCACACTACGGTACAACAGCTCAATTGTAAGATGCACCTGGGCATCGTAACTACTCTCAGACTGCATGTGAAATGACAGACAAAGACACTGGAGATCAGACTGACCCAGAAAATCAGCCAGCAAATCAGCCTTAATGCAATACAGGCGTATGCTTGCATTTGAGGTGCAGTCCCTAAAAAATGTTTTTATTTACAAGTGATTCATTGCTATTAATCCAAGTTTTCCAATGGACATTTGTAAGAGAAATTGCATTACTTCAGAACAAAATATAATTATTGTTTTCCAAGTGGGATAATTGACTGTTTTCTATTTTCCAGTGTTATACTAAATATCCAATTTAAATGTAGGTGAATAGTCATCTTTTTTTATAAAATGTATTGGGCAGAATCTTTAATTGAAAAAATAGACAAGCAAATTTTACATTTAATACATTTGAAAGTGGAAGCAATTAGAGAGTTGTTTATAAAATATATAATTATTGCCCTTGTGTTGTTAGCTGCTGAGAATGACAGTTAGGATGAGCGAGGACAGAAAATGCATAGATCAATACAACATATCTTTTATGTACAAAATCTATAACATTAAAATATGTTTCAGTGAGGATGAGGTGCATAACAGTTGGATAATAAGCCTGGAAAAGGAGACAGAAATATTCAAGTCTTGAGATTCAATAACAAAAAAATTAATTTCATGCTACTTTTAACATGTAATTATAAATCATTATAACAGCACGTCCTGCAGTCCATGATAAAAAGGCTGTAATACTGGATGGGTGTACAGCAACTACAGCTGTAAGTGCAAAAGAAGGATGAGAAAATAACTTTTACATTTACGTGATTCTATGTCCACATGTAACTTGTATGCCTAAATGCTTGTTGTTTGTATTCCTGTATGCTTACGTAACGCCTTGTTGAATTAACCCTTTCAGCCCTGGATTTTCTGTTTTTATGGGAAAAATTATTTTGTGAGATATTCTACCTTTGGTGTGTCTAGGAAGCTCAAAAATGAAAAATCAAACAAATTATCACTATTATTATACAATAGCTGCCAAATAATTCAATCTTCTTGAGGATATAAAATTGAAAGTGGAGCTACTTACTATGTGGTGCGCAGAGTCTGAAGGCATCTATGTTCATTTCTGTGTTTCGTGGACTGTATGCCAGTCTCTCCAGTCTGCACTAATAGTAGCACGCCCAGTTCCAATGGCTGTAAAAGTACCTGTGCTTTATCAATCAATCAATCAATCAACATTTATTTATATAGCACATATTCATACAAAAAAATGTAGCTCAAAGTGCTTTACAAAATGAATAGAAGAATAGAAGACACAATAAAAGATAAACATAAGTCAACATTAATTAACATAGAATAAGAGTAAGGTCCGATGGCCAGGGTGGACAGAAAAAAAAAAAACTCCAAAGGCTGGAGAAAAAAATAAAATCTGTAGGGGTTCCAGACCAAGAGACCGCCCAATCCCCTCTGGGCAATCTACCTAACATAAGTCAAACAGTCCTCTTTGTATTTAGGGTTTTCATGGAAGGACCTGATGATGATGATGGTCACGTAGACTTCTGGCTTTCAGTTCATCAATGGACAAAAAAGGTTACATATTTATGTAGTAGTAATAGGATATCAGGGTTAAATACCATATTGAAGCAGAAAATACTGCTTTATACACATTACATCTTGCCTGAAGAAGGGGTCTGAGTTGCCTCGAAAGCTTGCATATTGTAATCTTTTTAGTTAGCCAATAAAAGGGGTCATTTTGCTTGGCTTTTCACTACTTCCTTATACACAGTATTGTGAGTAAACATTCTGCCTTCATTAGGTTTCCTTGCTTTTCTTCATCAAGAACTTTAACTTATGCACTTTACACATACTTCAACATGACATTGCTCTAAACCAAGTAATACTGTATATGCCTGGCCATGTAAAAAAAAAAAAATTATCCAGTTTGTCAAGTAAATGAGCTGGACGAAATGGCTCACGTTCACGTACACTGAAATGTAGTACAAAAATGAATGCAGTAATATGGTTATAAACACACATTTCTGTATCAGCCTTAAAATCTTTATTCAAATTTGAGTCTTTGGTGTGTGCTTATTACTTTTGACAGATTCACTACATTAATTTCCACATGTTGTGCATTGCATTCCTTTCTGCATGCTGCACAACTTTATGATACATGCTGTTTGGGAATATGGACATACATAGACACTGAAGTGGACAAATTTGTTAGTCCCCTTACAGCTCATTGAAGCTCGGTATGCCTCCTGAAAAATGATTAAATGAAAAGCCATTATCCCCTGTACACCTGTATGCCTTTGATATGCAACAGAGTAAAGCAAATCAAGTGTGGAAAGAGATCAAATATTGTTTATTCTACAAAGATATTCCAAAATGGCCAGGACACATTTGTTGCTACCCCTGGAAAGATCCCAGATAACTGGATTTGAGTGATTTTTCAAACTACAGTTGTGCTTGAAAGTTTGTGAACCCTTTAGAATTTTTGATATTTCTGCATAGATATGACATAAAACATCATCAGATTTTCACTCGTCCTAAAAGTAGATAAAGAGAAACCAGTTAAACAAATGAGACAAAAATATTATACTAAGTATGTGAACCTCTAGGATTAGCAGTTAGTTTGAAGGTGAAATTTGCATTTGGTGTTTTCAATCAATGGGATGACAATCAGGTGTGAGTGGGCACCCTGTGTTATTTAAAGAACCGGGATCTATCAAAGTTTGTTCTTCATAATACATGTTTGTGGGAGTGTATCATGGCATGAACAAAGGAGATTTCTGAGGACCTCAGAAAAAGAGTTGTTGATGCTCATCAGGCTGGAAAAGGTTACAAAACCATCTCTAAAGAGTTTGGACTGCACCAATCAACAGTCAGACAGATTGTGTACAAATGGAGGAAATTCAAGACCATTGTTACCTTCCCCAGGAGTGGTCAACCAACAAAGATCACTCCAAGAGCAAGACGTGTAATAGTCGGCGAGGCCACAAAGGACCCCAGGGTAACTTCTAAGCAACTGAAGGCCTCTCTCACATTGGCTAATGTTCATGTTCCACCATCAGGAGAACACTGAACAACAATTGTGTGAATGGCAGGGTTGCAAGGAGAAAGCCACTGCTCTCCAAAAAAACATTGCTCACCTGCAGTTTGCTAAAGATCACGTGGACAAACCAGAAATCTATTGGAAGAATGTTTTGTGGACGGACGAGACAAAAATAGAACTTTTTGGTTTAAATGAAAAGCGTTATGTTTGGAGAAAGGAAAATACTGCATTCCAGCATAAGAACCTTATCCCATCTGTGAAACATAGTGGTGGTAGTATCTTGGTTTGTGCCTGTTTTGCTGCATCTGGGCCAAGACGGCTTGCCTTCATTGATGGAACAATGAATTCTGAATTATATCAGAGAATTCTAAAGGAAAATGTCAGGACATCTGTCCATGAACTGAATCTCAAGAGAAGGTGGGTCATGCAGCAAGACAACGACCCTAAGCACACAAGTCGTTCTACCAAAGAATGGTTAAAGAAGAATAAAGTTAATGTTTTGGAATGGCCAAGTCAAAGTCCTGACCTTAATCCAATCGAAATGTTGTGGAAGGACCTGAAGTGAGCAGTTAATGTGAGGAAACCCACCAACATCCCAGAGTTGAAGCTGTTCTGTACGGAGGAATGGGCTAAAATTCCTCCAAGTCGGTGTGCAGGAAGATCAAAAGTTACCGGAAACATTTAGTTGCAGTTATTGCTGCAAAGGGGGTCACACCAGATACTGAAAGCAAAGGTCCACATACTTTTGCCACTCACAAATATGTAATATTCGATCATTTTCCTTAATAAATAAATGACCAAGTATAATATTTTTGTGTCATTTGTTTAACTGGTTTCTCTTTATCTACTTTTAGGACTTGAGTGAAAATCTGATGATATTTTAGGTTATATTTATGCAGAAATATAGAAAATTCTAAAGGGTTCACAAACTTTCAAGCACAACTGTAGCTGTTAATTAGTATCACACATGTCTCCAATCGTGCAATGAGTCATTCAACTGATTTAAATGGAGAAAAGTCGTCATTTTGCTGTTTGTTGTCATCATGTGACCCACACTCAAATGGACCAGAGAGCTGTCTGAAGAGATCAGAAAAAAAATTATAGAAAACCATGTTAAAAGCAAAGGCTTTAAGACCATCTCCAAGTAGTTTGATGTTCCTGTGACAACAGTTGCAAATATTATTAAGAAGCGTAAGGTCCAAGAGACTGTAGCCGACCTCCCTGGACACAGCTACAAGAGGAAAAATTTACCCCAGAAGTGGGCAGAAAGACAGTGAGAATGGTAAACAAAAATCCAAGAACAACTTCCAAAGAGAATTAAGCTAAAGGTCAAGGTCCATCAAGTGTCAGATCACACCATCCATCAATTTTTGATTGAAAAACATAAAAAAGCCAGACTAGAAATAATACAAATTGACAACCACAATGCTTCTGGAAGAATGTCATTTGGACCAATGAGGCAAAACTAGAGCTTTTTTGTCAAGTCACATCAGTTCTATGTCCACAAATAAAAAAAGGAAGCTTTCAAAGAAATAAACGCCATACCTACCATGAAACATGGAGGAGGCTCAGTTATGTTTTGGAGCTGCTTTGCTGCGTATGGCATGGGGTGCCTTGAGACTATCAAGACATTTTGGAGTGAAACGTACAGTGTCAGAAAGCTCTGTGTCAGTCGCGGGTCATTGATCCTGCAACATGACAATGAACCAAAACACACAGCTAAAAGCACTCAGGAATAGCTAAGAGCAAAAAAATGACATTTGTCAATTTCAAGTTATTTCAAAGACAATTGTGAGTTCTTCTATTTTGTGGAGTAGTACTAACTTTGTCCATGTTGGTATATTAAATTTGTACAATTCCAGAGAAGGTATGATTGTCAAGTTGGGTTAGGTCATCAAAGCTGTGACTTGGTCTGCCATTGATGCCTTTGGTTTATCTTATTTGCTTTCTTCTTCTCCATTGCCAACTAACCATAGCTCATTAGAGTATTAATGGACTTAAAATGGTAATGATTTATTTATGTTAATCAAACAGAAACTACTTTAATTTAGTGTGCATTTCATGTAATTTGTGTTTTAATGTACAGTAAAACCTTGGATTGCGAGTAACTTGGTCTGCGAGTGTTTTGCAAGACAAGCTAAAATTTTTTATAAATTTTAACTTGATAAACGAGTGAGGTCTTGCAATATGAGTAGTACGTATACACTTTGTCTGCTGAGCGTCACGTGATCACAACTGAGCTGATTGTTCTTCTCTCTCTCTCGCTGCAGGATTGTGGGTAATTGTCTCCCATTCTCTGTCTCAGTGGGCGTGCCTCACTCATATAGTCAACATCCGTACGAGCGTATACTATTTACTATAGCATTGTGACCACGTACGTGTGTTGTAACGTGTGATTCGCTGTCTTGGTCCCCAAAACACGAAGCTGAGTCTCAGTACTTTAGCGACACCAGCTTTATTCAGCTTGAAACAAGAACAGCACGGTTATTTATTGTAGCGGAATCTACCACTCTCCTATGCACAGACACAGCAATCAGGCAGGGTAGTGGTCAGGTTAGTGGCCAAGTAATACTGTGCCCTGCACATTTACTGTATAATGTTCCTTGTATCACCTTTAAATGGCAGGCGCTTATAGCACGACCGCAATCTTTTCGGATTCACTTTTACGGTGAACTGCTACAGCACTGGGAGCCTGCGGTTGCTTCGGGACGCTCTTCCGCATGTTGTCCCATTGGGTGGAATCCCAAAAGAGTTTATTAACCTTACAGTGCATAAAGCATTTTTTTATTTTGTGTCTAAGTGTAGTGACTCTTCAGGCAAAAGCAACTGTCATTGGATAGGTTTCCTTGTTAAAGTCGCAAAAAAAGAAGAAAATTCCAGTGAGCCAACAGATAGCAGGGATTCCGTTAGTTAGAGTGAAAGTCGTCCACACAATAACCCTCCTCTCTCTTGTCTCCCTCACATCAGCCATGATTCTTTTCAAAGGTAAAGTGCAGGTTAATTTGTTTTATGTATTTTTACTTTATATTTTGTATTAATCATTTTTATATGAATAGTTTTGGGTTGTGGAACAAATCATCTGAGTTTCCATTATTTCTTATGGGGAAATTTGCTTTGATATACGAGTGCTTTGGATTATGAGCACGTTTCCAGAACAAATTATGCTTGAAATACAAGGTTCCACTGTATATGACAATGAATGATTTATCAATTTCCAGTTAATGTACTGAAGATAAAGATTTGTCCACATGGACTGGGTCTGTACTTGGGGAGGGGGAAAGCGACATGCAAAAACAAAATTAAATTAAAAAATTGAACTTAACAGGAAATTGATCCATGATACTCACATTTTTTTTGTCAGGTTCTGGTTGCTATATTCCAGGGTTTGACACTATTTCATACAAACAAAAAAACGAAGCCCAATTGATTTATATAGTCGGATTGATTATAACGCCTTGCAGAAATATATGCAGTGTGGTTGTTCACGTGTTGCTCTAAGCAGTTTTTACTTTCATTTTAGTCTTTGTCCTTGAAGATACACACAGATTCAAGAAATACATAAAACAGGCATTTATTGCATTCTGTAAAGACCTTATTTAAATCACAATGCAAAATTAATTCCTGAAACTGACAGTTATAGTATAAACAATGCAAATAACACTCTATTTATTAGTATGAGGACTAAGAACAAGTCATTTAATACAAATATTTCCATTACTTCATATTCACAAATCCTCTCAAAACTTTTTAAGGTTTTTGGAGGCCAGAACCTATCATGGCAGCATATGAAAGAAGGCAATGGGGTACTAGTCCATCACATAACCTCACACACACACACATTCACTCAGAAAATTCACAATCACCAGTGAACCTAAAACAAATATAATTGAAATTAAACCAAGTGTACCTTAGAGAAAACCACTCACATACAGAGGGAAACTTGAAACAGCAAATGAACAGAGGACTCAATCCCAATGTGCAGGATCTGTAAGGCAGTAGTACCAACCCCTAACAACCATTTACCAATGAAGATGTTTACAATGTTCAGAATAATAAATGCTTCCTTCCAGGTACTGCCCGTTTTAATGGCTACCCACATTGAAGGTGGCAGACCCTTCTCCAGGCGCTGTTGGCGATGTTAGATTCCTGATGTCTTCTTGAAACTGCAGTGGAGAGAGAAGAAATGGTTAGCACCAGTACTTACCTTCTCAGAACCTGAAATGTGATCCCCAGGTGCACTTGTGTGACAACTGATCACAGTATAATATAAACTAAATATTGTCTGTGAATCTTGCCTGAGCCTTTTTTCTACTGACTTGAAATAAACCATCACAATTCCTTAGGTATAATACGTAATTTTTCTGTCACCAGTTTAAGAAAAAGGGTAGTAGCACAGCACTTAGCTCTTATGCTACGATGTCTTAGATTTAAATCCTTTGCTAAATTACTGTCTGTGTAGAGTCTGCACAGTCTGTCGGTGTCTGCTTGGGTTAAATCTGTACTCCATTTTTTCCCCCCAAAGCTAAGGATGAAAGTTGAGTGTCGAATCAATTTGGATTGAAGTGACGGATGTCTTGAGAATGCCCTGCAGCAGACTATCACCCTATTCATTTCCTCTTGTGTCCCTGAGCATATGATTCATCAGTACATGCCTTTAAAATATTCAGGGTTGCACTGTCCAATTTTTTATTCTTGCATTAGACAAATAGGTAAAATAAGTATGGAAAGACAGGTAGAGTAAAAAAGTAATTTGACACTGAGAGAAAAAAGAAGGGTAAAATTTCTGTAGAATTTCTATTCAAGAGCTCAGCACCCACTTGACGCTTAATTATTTATTTATGCAGTGTATGCGGTATATCTTGTTGACATTTTCAGTATTGCTTTACAACATGGCATAAGAGCAATGAATAGTGTTTATATATACATACTGTATATACAGTGTCACACGTACAACTAGGAGGACATTGTATGGACCAAACAAAGGTAATTCACGCCAGGCCAGGGGGTGGAGGGGTGCACTAAACCTTCTCCTGTTATCTCTGCAGATCAGCCATGGGAAAACCTGTCTGATTCAGAGCAGATGACATCACTTCCAGTTCTGGCACCCAGAAGAATATCACTTCCGGTTCCACTTCCAGTGGCATTGTCGGCAGAATGATGACCTCCTGGAGAGAACGGAAGTCAGACCAAAACAAAGACTATGCCACTGTAAAAGGAATAGACTCGACACACTTAAAACGGTTTGGGCCAGCCACCCGTATATTATTCCTAAATGCAAAAGGTTCTTTAAATAGTACAGAGATTTTCTCAGTACGGAGTCCAAAACAGAACTGTCGAGGGTTTGTAAAGATGGCAGCTTTAAGGGACCAGACAGGAAGTGACATAAGGGAACCGGAAGTGATGTTTTTCGGATGTCAGATTGGGTGCCGGAAGTGATATTCTTCTGGGCGCCGGAACTGGAAGTGACGTCATCTGCTCTGAATCAGACAGGTTTTCCCACAGCTGGTCTGCAGAGATAACAGGAGAAGGTTTAGTGCACCCCACCACCCCCTGGCCTGGCGTGGAATAACCTTTGCTTGGTCCAAACAACGTCCTCCTAGTCACATGTTTGTGACAACAGTTAAAAGTTAAAACACTGTGAATATATTCAGTTATAGCAGTTTTAGCATTTCCAATTAGACAGTAATGTTAACTTACTTTAGTTATTCTTTTAAACATGGCGTGAGACATTGTCAGCCTTGTCTGTGGTTCTCCTGGAGACGTGTCAGTGTCATTAGGCAAATTTCCTAGTTTGGGTACACTGAGGGCCGAAAGTAACATTTCTTGGTGTTCATGTTTAACAACTTGCTCAATGACGGTTCTTTTCACCTTTCTGTGAGGACACATCGTTTATTCTGTTCATCTATCCATTATCATAATTTCCTTACCCATGGCAGGGTCATGGAGCAACTAGAGCCAGAAATCACTGGGTGCATGGCTGAAACAATACCTGGACAGGGCACCAGCCACACCGTTTAGTTGAAATGTGAATTTTAGAGATTATCTTTTCATGGACGTAGCTGTCATTTATTTCAACCTCATTACTGACTAGATTAGATTAGATTATTTATAAAAGCACATTTAAAACAACAGGTTGTGCCAAAGTGCGGTACAAAGAAGCATCAAAGTAAACACAATGCCAACAATCATGCAGAAGCAGATCAATAACACAACTAATTATAACAGCCGCCACAATCCCATCATACACAGCGAAAAGCAAAACAATAAAACGAGTAAATCTTGAGCCAACTTTTAAAAACCTTGATAGGGGATGAGACCTGATGTCAAAAGACAAGTCATTCCAAAGCCTAGGAGCAACAACTGAGAAGGCTCTGTCTCCTTTAGACTTCAGCTGAGATCTTAGCACTACAAGGAGAAGTTGTCCAGATGACCTCAGTGCTCTTGGTGCCACACAGGGGTGACAGAGGTCAAAGATGTATTTTAAAGCAAGACCATTTAAGGTTTAACAACAAACAATAAGATTTTAAAATCAATGCGACACCTTACTGGTAGCCAGTGGAGAGAGAAGCTAAAATGGGGGAGATATGATAATTTTTTCTTGACCCAATTAAGAATTTAGCTGCAGCATTTTGAACCAGCTGAAGGAGCGACAGGGCAGATTTGGGCAGTACCACATATCAGGAATTACCATAATCTAGGTGAGATGTAATAAAGGCATGAATGACTGTTTCCAAGTCCTTCTGTGATAGAAAGGGATTTTAGTTTAGAAATTTGACTCAGTTGGTAAAAACTGGACTTTACTACCGCAGAGATTTGTTTTTCAAAACTTAGTGACGACTTGAAAATGATACATGGGTTTCTGACATCATTATGAATCATTGCTGCCAAGGAGCCTAACTGAGTGCCGATTTCAACTGCAGATGTGGTAGGACCAACAATAATGAGCTTTGTTTTATTTTCGTTTAACTGTAACAAATTTTGTGCCATCCAATACTTAATGTCCTCAAAGGGTTTCTTTTTACAGATGAAGTGATGTCAGAACTAACTTTGAGGTACAGCTGCATATCATCGGCATAACAATGATGCACAACATCATGTTTGTAAAAGATGGCTTTCAAGGGGAGCAGATAAAGGGAAAATAGAAGGAGAGCCAGGATAGAACCTTGTGGGATGCCTTGTGTGAGAGGAGCTGGCTGAGAGAAATTCCCATCTATGTTAATAGACACAGATCTGCCTTTCAGGTAGGACACAAACCAATTCAGTGCACAGCCTTGAATGCCTACTTCATCCTCAAGCCGTTTTAACAGAACTCCATAGTCCTCTATGTCAAATGCCGCACTGAGATCCAGCAAGACCAAGATTGCAGAAGAGCTCGAGTCCAAAGTTAATAGAATATCATTTTTCACCTTCAGCAAAGCCTTTTCAGTACTATGAAGTTTTTTAAAACCTGACTGAAACACATCATATACATTGTTATCCTCCAGATATAAAATAAACTGCAAATAAAGCACTTTCTCCATAGTTTTGGACACAAATTGAAGCTTAGAAGTAGGCCTATAGTTTGATAGAGCTGTAGGATCAAGTGTGGGCTTCTTCAGCAAAGGCTGAACAATTGCATGTTTAAAGTTATCTGGCATTATACCAGATTTTAGACTAAAAGCTCAGAAAGTATCTTTAAATAGGTGTGAGGGTAAGATATCTAGGGAATAACTGGAAGGTTTCATATGCAGGATTATATCATCTAGCTAAGAAGAAGAAATAGGTTGAAAGGAAATAAACAGGGCTTGCCTTAGAGGGGCTGGTGTCATCCCATGGCAATCAACACTTGGAAGGGTAATGCTGGAATGAATGGCTTGGATTTAATTTATAAAATAGTTGAGAAAAAGCTCACAGGTCCCAGGCACACTCTCAGGGAAGCCGCTGACAGGTGGGTTTAAGAGAGTGTTTATGGTGCTAAATAGCACCCTAGGTCTCGATCAGCATTAACAATAAGACATGATAAAAAGGGTGATTGTTCTGCTATCACAGCCTCTTGATAGGACTTCTAGCGAGTTCTGAGAATTTCATAAGAGACCTGCAGCTTGTCGTTTTTCCACCTCCATTCAGCCAGCCTGTATTTCTGTCTGAGTGCACGAATGGCCTCATTTAACCAGGGCTGAACACTGGCTTTTATCTTGGATCTCCTTAACTTTGAGGGTGCAACCAGATCCTTACAAGTGAGATCGAGAAGCTTAGCTATATCAGCAATATCCGGACACACAGAGAGGGCTTCTGACACCAAGGGTAAATAACTGTCAGGGAAGATATCACAGAATTTCGGCGCTGTGTCAGCATTTATACTGCTCGAAAAAGTGCTGTGATTTAGTGAAATTGATGGGTGGACTCAAAAATGTAATTTCAAAAACAACTGGAAAATGATCAGAAATGCTGGCGTCAAAGATCTCCAGGTTATTTGCAGAGAGGCCAAGTGTTAGAACTAAGTCCAATGTATGTTTTATCTGATGTGTGGGATTTGATACTACCTGAGGAAAATTAAAAGAGTCCACAAAACTTAAAAAATCTTTAACCGGGGTTTTATCGGACAACAGACATGAATATTAAAACCTCCCAGAATCAGCATTCTATCAGAGCACAACACCATGAAAGAACTCTGAGAACCCCGGGACAAAATCCTTATCATATCCAGGATGTCTATAAACCAGTGCACACAGTACAGGAATTACAAGATCAATTTTAAACAACTGAGCCTCAAAACTGGAGAAATTGTCTACGGTCAAAAGTGTACATTTAAAACGATTCTAAAAGACTGTAGCAAGCACACCCCCTCGACCAGCGATTCTAGGTGAGCTAAAAAGGTACAATCAGGAGGGGAGAGATCATGGAGAGAAATTGAGTCGCCAGCACTTAACCAAGTCTCTGACATTAATAGAAAATCCAGGTTGTGAGACGTAAAAAAGTCATTTAAAATAAAAGATTTGTTGGCTACGGACCGAACGTTCATTAAGGCCATCTTCACGGAGCAGTTTGAAGGTGTTTCACGGTCTTTTTGATTGATCTTTATCATACGTGATTACTGAAGTGAGCGCATGTTATCAAAGTTAACTCCTCCACCCCTAGCACTTGATCCACAGAGAGAAAATCCAGTAGCAGAAAAGATTTAAACTGACGGTCAGAGAACCGGAGGGCATACTTCAGCGCATCCTCCAATGAGAACCACGATGTATATACAGTAGCGGGGCCATCTTAAAATTCCTAGAGCCACACAGTGATTATATAATCCAGCTCCTAGGTGAGGCATCCAGTTTACACTCCTCAGCTCAACAGATGAATAAGCAAGCGCCATGAAAAAGCATACGCTTTAGCCCATAAGCTGAAGAACAGGGGATCAGATCCAGGAAAAAATTATATAAAGTAGAAACTAGTCACTCTTCATGCAGCCACCTACTCCCCAACATGCCACCCTGGCACAAAGGTTCAAAAACACGTTAGCCAGCCAGCCAGCCCCAGAGCAGAAAAGGCAGACAACTGAACAAAAGGTTGCAACTTACTCACAGTATGCCAGGTCAGACAGAAGTGTCATGAGCAAGCGAGAGCTTGTGCAAACCCTAAGACGGCCAGCGAGATCTTTAATGAAGGCAATGGAACAACTGCAGGTAGATCTCCAAACAATCGTAGGTCTCCAAAATGTTCAAGGGAAGAAAGTAGACTCAGAAGGTCCCAATCAGGAACACAAAGAAAGATCCTGCAACAAACACAACAAAAACAATGAAAAACCAAAAAAAAAAACAAAAAACAAAAACGGGCAGCGGCAGACAAAACACGCCAGAACCAGAAAGAGGTGGGCGTTCAGTGTGTGGTGTGTAGATGGGGGCAAAATTGGTTCAGACTGACTGCAGCAGTATTATAATGGAGATCAGCAGACACCACATTGAGCATCGTACACTTTTACCACTAGCACAATGATGTCTTTGAATGTCTTTTGAAAGTATAATTATCCTTTACAAAAGGTTACATTTATTTTAAACAAGTGCAAAGTATTCTCTGCACATACAACATGCATTTATATGCTTAATGAAGGTCTTTTCAGGAGATTTTCCAAAGGTTTACTCATTAGAACAAACATTAGAACAATATGGACAAGAACAGTCTATTCTGCCGATCAGAGCTCACCAGTCCTATCCACTTGATTCTTCTAAAATAACATCAAGTCAAGTTTTGAAGGCTCCTAAAGTCAAAATGTCTATCACACTACTTGGTCGCTTATTCCATATATCTAAGGTTGTCTTTGTAAAGAAACCCTTCCTTATGCTTGTGTGAAATTTACCTTTAACAAGTTTCCAACTGTGTCCCCATGTTCTTGATGACCTCATTATAAAGTCACAGTCTCAATCCACTGGACTTATTCTCTTCCTAATTTTAAACACTTCAATCATGTCTCCTCTAAATCTTCTTTTGCTTAAACTGTAAAGACTCAGCTCTTTTAATCTTTCCTCATAACTCATCCCCTGTAACCCTGGAATCAGGCTAGTCGGTCTTCTCTGAATCTTTTCTAGTGCTGCTGTCTCCTTTTTGTGGCTTGGAGACTAAAACTGCACACAGGACTCCAGATGAGGCCTCACCAGTGTGTTATAAAACTTGAGCAGAACCTCCTTGGACTTGTACCATACACATCATGGCGCTATATAACATCGCATTCTATTAGCCTTCTTAATGGTATCTGAACACTGTCTGGTAGTTAATAGTGTTGAGTCCCTATGACTCCTAAATCCCAGCATTCTTACTTCCTACATGTAACACTTTACATTTACTTACATTAAATTTCATCTGCCACAGATCTGCCCAAGCCTGTATGTATGCTATTCTGTTCCCTCTGTAATGATTTAGTGGATTCTCAATTATCTGCCAATCCACCATGGTTGGTATCATCTGCAAACTTAATCAGCTTGTTATTTATTTTCCTATCCAAATTATTTATATATATTAAAAATAGCCATGGCCCTAAACACTGACCCTTGTGGAACGCCCATTTTAACATCAGCCAATTCTAATTGGGTTCCTCACACCATCAGCCTCTGCTTCCTGTGTCTGACCCAATTTTACACCTTAAACTCTCTGGACTCCCATATTGTGACCACAGGCTTACTGTCTATCAGACCAAGTTAACTAAAGCACCATTGATCTTTGCTCTTTAAAAACTCTGCCCCTTCTCCAAGCTTCACATTCTTGAGGCTTTTGATTGGTTCAGAAATGTGACTCTCTGTGAGCCGTTTAATTGTTCCCATCTACTTTTACATACTGATAAAAAACAATATTAAAGAGTGACAAAAACGCAGGTATAACAGACAATAACTTTGTAAAATGTTAACGTTTAGCCCCCGGGTGGAATTGAAGAGTCACATAGTGCGGAGGAGGAACGATCTCCTCAGTCTGTCAGTGGAGCAGGACGGTGACAGCAGTCTGTCTGTCGCTGAAGCTGCTCCTCTGTCTGGAGATGATCCTGTTCAGTGGATGCAGTGGATTCTCCATAGTTGACAGGAGCCTGCTCAGCACCTGTCACTCTGCCACGGATGTCAAACTGTCCAGCTCCATGCTTACAATAGC
Source organism: Polypterus senegalus (assembly GCF_016835505.1). NCBI lineage: Eukaryota > Metazoa > Chordata > Cladistia > Polypteriformes > Polypteridae > Polypterus > Polypterus senegalus. Next base: position 121,003,752 of record NC_053167.1, read on the forward strand.
TCCTGCCTTCCTCAACAATTTGTTGAGGTTATGAGGCGTCCTTCTTCTTTATGCTGCCTCCCCAGCACACCACCGCGTAGAAGCGGGCATTCGCCACAACCGTCTGATAGAACATCTGCAGCATCTTATTGCAGATGTTGAAGGATGCCAGTCTTCTAAGGAAGTACAGTCGGCTCTGTCCTCTCTTGCACAGAGCATCAGTATTGGCAGTCCAGTCCAATTTATCATCCAGCTCCACTCCCAGGTATTTATAGGTCTGTACCCTCTGCACACAGACACCTGTGATGATCACAGGGTCCAGGAGGGAGCTGGGTCTCCTAAAATCCACCACCAGCTCCTTGGTTTTGCTGATGTTCAGGTGTAAGTGGTTTGAGTCGCACCATTTAACAAAGTCCTTGATTAGGTTCCTATACTCCTCTTGCCCACTCCTGATGCAGCCCATGATAGCAGTGTCGTCAGCGAACTTTTGCACGTGGCAGGACTCGGAGTTGTATTGGAAGTCTGAGGTATATAGGGTCAACTGTGTTAGACAGTCTGCCTCATGGCAGCAGTGCCTGGTTGTTGTCTATATGGAGTTTGCACATTCTCAACATGTCTGCATGAGTTTTTCTCCCAGTTCCTAAAGATATTATGCAGGTAAAGTTGTCTGGCAATCCTAAATGAACCCTTATGTGGGGCTACAGTTGGTTCTTGTCGTGTGACTTGTGTGCATATGACATTTCTGACAATGTTTACTTTTGAAAAAAACTTCACAAATGTAACCACTCTCAAGGTAGTACCATCAACCAGAACCATCTTACTGTGAATAATCATTTTGTTGCATTTAAAAAAAAGAACATTAAAAAATAGCGACTGTGCCACCCACTCAGCACTCTTGTTCAAGCATTAGTGCTATTAAAGCTGATAAAGTGCACCAATGGGAGAAGCATTTAATGCAATTCTAATGGAGACACTAAATGTCCCCAACCACAAGGAACAGAATCATTTCTATTTCCCACATCTTCTCCCTGTCGTATCCTGAGACAGCATGAGAATGTGATGAATGTTGTACAGTATATTAAAGGGATAACAAAGCATACTAATTGTTAAAAGGAAACTTAATTCAGTATATACTGTAATATATACATTATAATTGCTTTTCTTTCTTTGCAAAACATTGATACACAGCATTTTTTTCATTTTAGAGGTGCTAAATTGTTCTCTGGATAAATGCCAGACATTCAAAATACATTTTAAACGCATCATTTTATGTTCATATAGCTTTTCTGTGGCAAGGTTTCACTCTGCTTGTTTTGCTGCCAACTTCAATTCCTTTCAGAGAAATGGAATACAGACGGAGACAAGAGGACAGCTATAAGGTCACGGCAATATCTGATGTGCCCCTTCTCTTTCACTTGTATTACAATTAGACTGTGCTTTTTTCAGTTAGGTACTTCTATCGCTTGTTTGCTGTAGATCTCATAAAAGAGATATGGAGTAAATTCTTATAAGAGGGTGGTGCAATGGGTAACGCTCCTGCCTTAATGAATCCAGAATCCTTAGTTTGAATCCATACCAACTTAATGTCTAGGTAGAGTTTGAATGTTTTCTTCCTGTCGGTGTAGGTTTTTCTCCTATGTCCTCTCAAAGAGATGCTGGTGAGGTCAGGTGAGGAAGTCTGTTCAATAAATGTTGAGGCGCCAGCTGGGTCAATCCCATTTTATTCTACCCTAAATTTTAAAAAAAGTACAGGCACTCTAAGGCGAGAATAGTCAAATATTGGCTTCAAGGTCAGGATTCCTTCTGGAAACAGCAGGTATGCAGGAGCTTCGACATGTGGAGTGCTCTGCTCAAAGAGTAACACCTCCTTGCAATGACTCCATAATTTATAGGCAGGAGACCAGAAGAGGCAGAGTCAGGTCCCTCACTGGGTGTCTTTTCAGCTTTGTTGAGGGAAATGAGAGGACATGATCAGCTACAGCACCCCCTCTTGTCCCTGGATAGTACCTGAGAGTGATCCACTGACATGCATTCATGACCCTGGATAAGTCGATTAGTGATTCCAAGTTGGATATGTAGATGAATATGTTAGTGGGTCCTCTTACAGACTGGTGCCATAACTGGGTTATGTTCTATAGCTGGGATATACTCCATTCTTACATTCTTTTCAGCATACAGATGAAATACTGTAGCTATCCCTCCTTCTTTCTAGTGTCTTGGTAAATTTTTAAATTAGCTACTTTCCACATACAAGTAGAAGACTTTGTACGTGCCATGCTTATGTTAAACTAAGCTCAAAGGTTTATTGGGTCATTGTTGTCACAAGTATTGTTACTTGCAATAACGTTACTACTCTCTGGTGCCACAATTAATGAATGTGACTGCCAGACCTGGAAACTACTGTCTTCCTTAATTACGTAATAAAACTGTAATACTCGGTCCATCCTATGGATTTTTCAGCTTTGTTTCAAGTTATTTATTCATTTTGCATACTAAGGACCTCATTTCAACCGTCACATTACATCTTGTGGTTTGTTTGTTCACCAATCACCCAAAAAAAGCTGAATTAATTTCTCACGAACTTTTGCAAGGAGGTTTACCATTGGTCCAGCTTAACATAGAGGATATGTGGCATCTCAAAAAATTTCAATGGGAAGCATAAAATATTTGCAGTCAGGGGACAAAAAAATGAATTACTCAAGAATGCAGACAATTCATGAAATTTTTGTGGTGGTGTGCTGGGGAGGCAGCATAAAGACGAGGAGCTGGACAGTTTGACATCTGTGGCAGAGCTACGGGCACTGAGCAGGCACCTGTCAATAATGGAAAATTCACTGCATCCACTGAACAGGATCATCTCCAGACAGAGGAGCAGCTTCAGTGACAGACTGCTGTCACCATCCTGCTCCACTGACAGACTGAGGAGATCGTTCCTCTGCCACACTATGCGACTCTTCAATTCCACCCCGGGTGGTAAACGTTAATATTATACAAAGTTATTGTCTGTTATACCTTCATTGTTATCACTCTAATTTAATATTGTTCTCTATCAGTATGCTGCTGCTGGAGTATGTGAATTTCCCCTTGGGATTAATAAAGTCTCTCTCTCTCTCTCTCTCTCTCTCTCTATATATATATATATATATATATATATAGATAGATAGATAGATAGATATATCTATACGTATATATATATAGATCTATATATTGTGGAATGGGCTCCGGACCAGACAGACGGACATCATTTTACACCCAACACACATGTTTATTTTCACCACCACTATATACAATATATACAAACTTTAGTGCACGTCCCCCAAAAGTCCGGGCCTCTCACAGTCCCAAATGCCTGTCCTCTGGCTGAACTCCAGTCGTCTGTCCAGCTCCGTCCTCTTCCACCTGACTTCCGCCGCTGAATGAAGGGAGGCGGCCCCTTATATAGGAACCCGGATGGGCTACAGCTGCTTCCCGGCAATCTCCTGCGGACACACCCCCATGTGGCGGAAGTGCCGGCTGCGCACCCGGAAGCCCTTCGGGTGTCCCTGCTCCTCTTCCCCCCAGCACTTCCTGGTGTGGCGGAAGTGCTGAGATCCAGGGTTGTTCAGGCATCGGGGCGCCGCCTGGCGGTGGCCACGGGCCCCTACAGGGTTGGGCTTCCAAGCCCTCTACCCGTGGCCCCCAACACAACCAGGGCTGTCACCCCCTCGCGGTCTGGAGGAGGTACAAGCCCTCCTCCAGTCCTCCTGGGCGTCCCGGCTGGGCTCCACCCCCAGCCGCATGCGACAATATAAATATAACCCAACTTAACATATAAATATCATGGATAGCGGTTCAAATAAGGGAACGCCTGTAACTTTGCCACCTTAAATGCCATAGCAATTGATTCAATTATTCAACAAGCCATCCACTTTATTAATCTGGGATTAAGCATCTACTTGAGAAACCACACTAAAGCAGAAAATACAAAGACATAGCATTCATGGTTCTAAACCAGCAATTCCAAGATCTAGTCATACACAAAAAGAACAAATTCTTGACTCCTGAGGGCAGAAAAATTGACTGTTATTAGAGAGGTGGTGTCGATGGGTGATGGGGCACTAGCATTTCTGCCAGCAATGACAAAAGTGCAATTTAAAAAACAAATAAATATTTGCTTTTTTAATTTCACCCCGACATGCTTCACATCTTCTACAACTCTGTGATGGTCAGTGTGATCATCTAGGCTGTGGTGTGCTGGGCTGATAACATCACTTCAACAGAGAACAACTGAACTAACAAGCTAATCAAAAGGAAAGGCTCAGTTATGGGACACGCTACGGATCCCCTGCACGACCGCACAGAGACTCTTTGAAATTCAGTAACCAGTTTTTACTGATATTAAGATGCAGATAATTCTCTTTGCACCAAGAACCAGAGTTCGCCACCTGAATCCTCTCCTCTCTCTCGTTCCCCTTAACGATACACCCCACCAGTGCAGAGTCACCTGAGAATTTCTGAAAATGACATGACCTGCTGTTATATTTATAGTCAGAGGTGTACTGGGTGAAGAGAAAAGGAGACAGGAGTATTCCTTGTGGTGCTCCAGTGGTGCTCACATCCATATCAGAAACACATTCCTTGAGTCTCACAAACTGCAATCTGCCCAACAGATAGTCCACTTTCCAGGATACCATAGGCTCATCCACCTCCATATCTATGAGTTTACCTGTTAACAAGGTTTGCTGGATTTATTGAAGGCGCTGGAGAAATCAAAAAGCAAAATCCTCACAGTGCTGCCAGCTTTGTCCAGGTGAGAATAAACCTTGTGGAGCAGACAGGTAATTGCATTTTCCATTCCAGGCTTTCAGTATAGAAAATGTAGATGAATAAAGAAAATATAGTGAGACTTTGTTTTAACTCTGAAAAAATATTTAAATCTATTTCAGTATTAAAAAATATCTTTCATTTTGTAATGCTGACATCTGTTTCTAACAGTCACGGCAGAGGGCAACATGTTCAAGGAGATGTCTCATACATGAATGTTTTAACCCCATCTTATTAAAAAATAATAATAAAAACACACAATGTTAAAGTAATTAACTTTCAAATATAAAATAAAAAGATCATAAATAATTAATAGCATAAAATGGCATAAAATAATTTAAAATAAAATAAGTAAGAACAACCTCAGAGATTTTCTTTTAATTTAAAATGATTCCTTACTTTAGGCATATTTTCATATTGTATAATTAATAGCCTGGTTAGCCTTTTTATTTAAATTACAGGTAGCTAAAAAAAGTAATAATGAGCACTTCAGAATGAGTGATGGAAATATGAAGGTCTGCCCTCTCCTTGTGCTTACATAAATGTTTTCTTTCAGTACAAATGATGCTGAAAATGGACTATGGAATGTGTAAGCTTTTATAACCCTGGGGTGTCTCTTCAATTAATCCATAACAGAATATAATTTGATTAATCATTTGCAGTTTATTTGGTGATATGCAAGATAAAAATGGATTTACAGTATCTAAGGTAAATATACATGTTTTTAATCAAGGTTAAGAAATAAGACAAGATGCCTGAGATCAATCAGCAGGTTTTACAGCATAATGCACTTGAACATTACAGACGTGACTGGGAAATAGTCGCGCCATCCCAACAAATTGCATTTGGATCCACTGACTACATTCTATGCATTACTACTGACACAGAAACTAAAAAAAAGGGAAAAAGCAGAAAAGAGGACGATATTCTACATTTACTGTCTCTTTCAACAGCACATTTACATTGTAATTACTCAGTAGCTACCTGACTAAGCAACAGCATAATTAGGCCTCATTACAGCCTCCTTTGTGTCCAATTCAAGGAACATTAAGACTAGTTCAGTTAGGTTTTTATTAAATTCCTGATTATGCACTTATCTTTACCACTACTTGAGTTGCACAAAGTATTGTTCAGTGAATTTCTCCAAAGCATTTTTCACAGCTAAAATACATATTTCACTGGTGACCTTGTTTGCCGAATGTTTTCCTGAAATGTTTCCATGTGTTCAGCTGAGGCAAACATTTTTTTCTCCCAGAGACCCATGATGCTTTGTGAAGCCAGCGAGACCTCATAAAGCTGCGGCAGTCATGCGTAGAACTTTCATGTATGTGTACTGTTTGATTGTGGGGGAGTTGCTTTGAGAATGAAAGATGTCACCACCCGAACACTACTCCAGCCTGCAATCCAAACAAAAAAAAAAAAACTTGCAGTAGTGTCATTTGATAGGTAAATTATCTGACCATAATATGAATATTATGAGTACTGCCGTTGGATATATAACACTGATCCCTGTGCAGTGCCACATGACTAATGATCATGCATAATTAGCCACGTGCAGAAGCTATCATCTAAAAAGAGCCGTCCTCCACCTCCCCCTGTGAAATAATAATGAAATGTTAATTACTGTCTACCAGGCATTTTTGTCTTGTTCATGGGAGAAAAAAAGTGCAAAGCATCTGCACAACCATCTGATACAAAAAAGAAGTGCAGCTGCACCTGGTGCTGTGACTTCAAACAATGGAACAACCCAGTCTCACACTGCCACTTTGTCACATGGCTGATGTGCGCCCCAGGTTTGGAACTCTGTGAATGCAGTGATGCATATTTTTAGTTATTGCTGGTTTGTGGCCATTTCTTATGTTTTGTTTGTGGTTATCATTTCATTGGCATCTTTTGCTGTTTTGAGGCACAGTGGTATAATGGTTAGCACTGCAGCTTCACAGCTCTGATCATATTTTTGCCCATAACAATCAGTCTAACATAGTTGGTAGACACTTCTGTAGCCCTCAGGGACACTTAAAACATCATTGCACCATTATAAGATATACAGATAGATAGACCCACATTCCCTCACAACAGATTAATCCAGTAAACCTAAAAAGCTCATCTCTAGATAGATAGATAGATAGATAGACAGATAGATAGATAGATAGATAGATAGATAGATAGATAGATAGATAGATAGATAGATAGATAGATAGATAGATAGATAGATAGATAGAACTTAAGTTCATTTCTTCCATCCTGGGTTGACTGTAATGCATTTTATGGAGTCAACGGATCCAAATGCAATCAGCTGGGATGTTGCGACTATTTCCCAGTCATATCTATAAAAATCTGCTGATGTTCTCATGCATCTATTATTTCTTAACCTTGTTTAAATAATTATTTATATAAGAGTCCACACCCATTGTAATACGAAGGAGACAAAAATGAATGAAAGACGCTATCTCTTCCGTCTTTTCACTTCAGATGGATACTCAAAAACATTCATTAATCGAAGCTTACGCTCAAGATGGCAAAAAACTCAGTAAACAATCGACTTGAATCAGAAACCTCACCCCACCTGGCACTCACTCCCTTATCACCACAAGGTGTCTGAAGGTGCAGGTCAGGCGTCAGAATAGCACACAAACCCACGAACAATCTGTACATGGTCCTCTTCAATGCTAAATACAAGAAATTGACAGCAGAAACACAAAATGCAGTTTATAGCATTCCATGCAGTTCTTGCTCAGCGGAATACATAGGACAAACATCAAAAAGAATCGCAACACATATACAGGAACACCGCAATGCCCTCAGAAGAAAGGACTCACGATCATTGACGTATACGCACACTAAATCAACGGGACATACATTTAACTGGGACAATGTACAAGTAAAATTTAAAGCCAGTACTAAAAGTGCCAGAGAGCTGGCTGAATCTTGGTTATCAAATAACACCATCAACAGACACTTGGACATAAATCCATCTATGCAAACTTAAGAAGAACATGTTCGTAATAAACTAAACTTTACACCCAATAATCCCCCCTTCTTCCTGTTCACACTGACTTAGCCACCTCCCCACGTAATTTTTGCTATATATTGCCTTTGATTCTTGTAAGTCTAAGCATTATCCTCTGATGAAAGCTCAGGAATAAAAACTACTTTATTATACGTGATTCATTTTTTCTCCCTTTGTGGATCTCCAGCTGCAAATATGCAAACCGTATCACAGACCTTCTCTTCCGTATATATATACTGTATATATATATTTATACAGTATGCAAATATATATATATATATATTTGCCTTAGAGAAAACATTTTTATCTTGCATATCACCAAATAAAATCTAAATGATTAATCATTCCATTATGAATTAATTGAAAAGAACTCACAACGAAACGAGCTCCGCAAGGCCCACTCATCAAGTAGATTGTAATAAAGCCTCATTACACAGTACTAACTATGGTGTAAATACAGTGTAATAATTAGAACAATATAAAGCCTTTTCAGAAAGTGTATTACAGAAATGTATAGCACTACATTTCCCACAAATGTAACCATTTCAACTAGTGGCAGTGTACAGTGCTGGGTTACCATCTTGCATCTGCTTCATATTTTACTAGCCATGGTATGATTCTTCACCCAACCACTTACTGTGGAAAGTTGCATGTTTTCCCCGTGTCTGTGGGTGTTTTCCACATGGTAGTCATTTTCTTTCCGCATCCCAAAAACTTTCCAGTTATAGTAAATTATTTGATGGGTCTATACAAGCGTGGCATTAGTGAGCATGGATGTATGACAGCAATCTGTGATCAACTGGTGCCCCAACTAAGGATAGTTACTGCCTTGTGCTTGATATTGCCAGAAACGGTCACTAAAGACAAGAGGATTTATAAACTCAAAAATAATAAAGACAACCTTATGTAAAGACGCCATATGCATCTGTTGCTGGGAAAATTTTAGTAATGTTTAAGTACAGTTGTTTAACTGTGGTCCCATATTTATTAATAATGAAGTTTATTAAATATGTGTGTTAACAAAAGAGATACTTATAAATAATGCATTTAAATGGGATTATTTATTAGTAGAAATTAAATGCTTTGAAGGTCAGTGCAATAATATTTTTTTTCTCAAACTATTGCAGAAGTTAAATTTCCAGTTCTGTTAAAAATGAAAGTTAACCTTAACTGGTCACTAGATGATATATTTTGTAACATTTCGTAAAACAATGTGTGTTTTCCTGCTTGGAGTATCTTATAAAACAAAAGAAATAAAAATCACAATAATACAGTAGTGCTGCACTTCAAACTTACATTCTCATCTGTTTTGTGATTAATTGCATTTGGGTATCTCATTAGTTACCACCTACCTTCATCCTGTATATTTTAGGCTAAATGCAGCTTGTAAGCTAAAAGCTAATATTAATTTGTCAGGACAATTAGGTTAAATATAAACACTAAACAGGCAAAATCATAATTATAGTTTAACGTGGCTTCTGTTTTAGTTTACTAATCTGATTAATTGAAAAAGATGCACAGTCCCCTGCCGTTCATGCTAATTAGTACAAACAAATCTCAGAGCCCTTGCAACCAGACTAAGAACAAGTTCAGTTCAACCCTAGGATTGCTTTACACGGATTTTTACTGCAGTTGAATTTAAAACTGTAAATATGTTGTGGAAATGGTCGTCGAACAAACAAGAAAATGACCCAACACAGGATAAAACAGATAAGTACAGTATAGTATTGAAATGGAGCCTTACAAGTGTAGTTTCAAATAAGGGTCTTGAGTGAAAAGAGTCATTTTAAGTTAAATATGGAATTACAGAATATCTATACACAAACTACAAGCAGAGAAATGCATTGAAATAAACTTATTCTGAAGGAGAGTAAAATAATTAAAAAAGGGACAAGGAGAATTAACAGATCAAAACTAAAAAAATATCAAAAATAAATGATATGTCAGGGCAAAAAAACTTCACAGTCAAAATTCCACAGCAAATAAATCAAAAACCAGAAGCACAAAAGAAAAGCAGACTCTAAAGTTCTGATAAATCGTATCCACAATCTCGGACAAACAGGCAGTGGTGACCATTACACGTTTGCAATGGTGATGACTTGCATTGCACCCATTCAACTTTCCTCACGGCATCTGTAAAGAATCACACCCCAAAATGTCAGAGCCCACAGAAAACAAAACAGGGGCATAAAACATGTGAAGACAAATTAATTTCTTCAAAAAGAAAACACAAGTAAAAATAACAAATTACAAGAAAAAAACAATATTTCTGTTAGGATTGATTTTAAAAGAAGGCGAAAATTTCGGAAAACAGAGGTATTATTATTTTCTTTGTGTTTCACATTGTAGGTTCTGGAAGCTGTGGATTTACAGTTTTTCTCAATTGCTAAAACACAATTTCTGAAACCTTGTTCCATTTTCTGAAACCATTAAATGCAAAACATTATCTTCAAGCACTATTTACAAAACCTCTGACTCCTCTTGCAAAATGAAACTTTCGCCTAAAAACAGTTTTACCTGTTTTCAAAATCAAGCACTGCTCTCAAATCAAAAACAAAGGGATCAAAATGATATACACTGTCAAGCAGTCAGTAAACAATACAACAAAAAACAGAAAACACATTGTTCAAAACATATAGTTCTCAGGGAGAAGCAAATTTTAATCTCAATGTTTTGTATTGTAGAATAAACAGCATACAATGCACTGTACTACAGTATACAATACTAAAAGGGACAAAAATCAAAGGAGTAAACGTGATCAATTTGCTTCTTCTCGTCTTTGGGCTGGGTTAGGCCAGAGCACTTTGTCAACATCACAAGCAATATTGTCCCTCCTGAGGCAAAGGGGGAAGAAGCCTCTTGTGTGCCGTATCCAGCCCTGACATGATTCCTCACCTATATCACCACAAGCTAAATCCATGGCTTGCAGAAGACTTACTCTGGTGTAGGGTTGTCTATTATACACTTTCCATCTCCAAGAGGAGAAAAACTCCTCAATCGGATTCAGGAAAGGCGAGTATGGAGGGAGGTGCAAGTTCATAAACTGCTCATTGATGTTAAACCATTCCCTTATCGGAGCAGCTCGGTGGAAACTGACATTGTCCCACACTATCACATAGGTGGGAATGGGATTCTCATTTAGCTCTTGACCCTAATGGTATTGAACCTGCAAAATAAAATCTCTCTTAGATTGGCAATAAATCTTAGAAGGTGCTGGGTGTTATATGGCCCGAGTGTAACATAGTGATGTAGAACACCATGGTTGCTAATAGCAGCACAGATGGTGACATTGCCACCTTGTTGACCAGGGACTTCAACAATGGCCCGCTGTCCAATGATGTTTCGGCCTCTCCGTCTCCTCTTTGTTAGATTGAAGCCTGCTTCATTTACAAAGATGAAGTCATGGGGTTTGTCCAAGGATTCCAAGTCAAATATTGTCTGTGTAGAAATACAATATACTGCATTTAGAATTTTGTAAGTCATACAGAGACAGAGCTATACTGTAGAGTACAATTAAGCCTACTGTATGCACTTCTGATTCACATACATTGTATGTACTGAAGAGTAATGTCATTCACATAGTATGTGTTAGTACTGTAGAAAATCTGGATTACAGTAAATGTTTCTGAATGTACACTTACTTGCACATACTGAGCTCGCAGTTCTTTCACCCTTGGTGAGTTGCGCTCAAAGGGTACTTTGTATACTTGTTTCATTCGCATCCTGTTACGATGGAGGACACGGTCAATTGTGGAAATGCTCACACTGTTGATTCCCTGGAAGTGTGTGTTGTCTTGTATCACTCGTTCCTGGTCATATTACATTATCTTGAAGGACCATGCCCACTATAACGGCCTCTTGCTCTTGAGTGAATAAAGCCATCCTTCCACCTGCATGTGGCAGCCTTACCATTCTACAAAGAGTAGATGTGCAGTTACAACAAATATTCATGCAGTACTATACATACAGTGATGAACTTTACAAATGTCTTTTGAAACAGTTGCATATAGTTTAGTACAGTAAATTTGCAATTACAAAAATAGAGTAGTATACTGTACCTGTTCTCTTCTCTGAACGTCCTTACTATGGTGGGCACAGAAAATCGGCTCAAATTGGGTTGCACTCTTAGTCCTGCTTCCCTCATTGTCAGTCCATGGACAAGAACATGGTCTATGACTGTTGCTCGAATTTCATCAGATATTTCCACTCTTTGTCTTCCTCCTCCTCTTCCTTGCCACCCTCCTCCTCTTCCTCGCCCTCCTCTTCTTCCTCTTCCTCGCCCTCTTCCTTTTTCCTGTCGTCGTCCTCCTTCTCCTCCTCCTCCTCCTCCTCCTCGCCCACCTCGCATACGCACTTGTCCTCTCACATTGTTTCTTCTATCCATGCTCAGATTTTCTCCTTTCTACCTTCAACAACCTGTTTGCTCTCTGAACTGGCTTATATTGGTTGTGTCACATCATTTGAAACAGGTGACATCAATTTTGAGTGGTTGTGTTCAATCAATGACATGTTTTCTCTAATTGTGTTTTTAGCGTTGCTACTTGTGTTTACCAGTATGGACGACGTGTGCATTAGATTGTAGAATGTGTTTTGAGAATGAGAATGTGTTTAGAGTTTTGCTGAAAAGTCTAAGTAAGATCTGCATATTGTGTTTTACCATGTGAAATGGTTTAAGGTATTGACAACAGACTGCACAATTAGCTAAATGAGGTCAGGCAACTGAGAACTTTATTCAGCCAATGGGTTTTAGTGTTTTAGCAATTGAGAAAAACTGTAATAGGAAATCTTGTCTAAGAATGCCTGATGTTTACCAAAGACCATTTTGACACTCCACAATATTATTGGTAAAATGTTTTGTAGACTGATGGAAGTAAGGTTGAATTGTTTGGGAATGAAACACAGAAGTAAGTGTTGTTACACAGACATAGGTATAGCATTGAAAGGGCACCAACATGAAAACATCATCCTAGCGATGAAGTATGGTGAAGGGAGCAGCATGATTTGGGGCAGCTTTGCTGACTCTTGGCCTGAGCAGCTACTCATCAAAAATTAAATTTATCAAGGTGTCCTACAGGGTAATGTCAAGGTGGCCATGTAGCAGCTAAGGCTCAGTAGAAGTTGGATGATGCAGCAGGACAATGACCCTTAACTTCAATGGCTTTTTTGAGTGGCCCGGCTACTTCCCAGGTCTTAACCCAAATGAGATGCATACAAAAGAGAGCTGTTCACACAAGACATCATAGCTGAGCTAAAGTAGTTATGTGAGGATACTGTAAATGGTCCAAAAGTCCTTAGGAACACTATTGTTCATCAGCAAATTTCACCAAGGCATTATTCGCATGAAATATTCTGCATTCGTGTTCAAATTATTTACTGATTATTCGGCCAGTTTGCAAGAACATTTTTCCCCAGTGTCCCACACTGCTTTGCAAGGCCAGCACGACATCTCCTGGAGCTGTAATAGACCAGCATTGGATGGGACTGCAGTTCAGGGATACAATGCTGATTATTTGCATTATAGACTCTGTGGGATTTAATTAGTGGTAGAACAGATAAGTAAATAATGTCAGTTCTCAAAATTTTATTTTTATGAAACATATACAGCATAAATAACAAGTTACCTCTGATTGTCGCCAAATGTGCAGGTTGATCTTCCATGTCAGTATAAGAGAAGGAGGCATATGCACTATGCATACCTAATTAGCCACATGGAGATAAAAGCAAACCTTGAAGGGGCTTGATGACCCCACCCCCCGAACACTGGAGAATCTAAGAAGTAATAATAACACTGGAAGATCTATTACTGTTTACAAGATGTTTCCATGTTTTTGATAGAAGTGCAAAGCATCAGAACAGAGGTTAGAGAGCCGTCAGCTTGATTTAAAAAAATAGAACCAGCAACTTCAGTCATGACACGCCATATTGAATTGTCTGCCTTCTAAAGACCTACAGTACATATTTTTTTCACACTTTTGACTACAATTTTGGCATTTCCGCTTTGTTTTGATGAAATATATAATTGTGCATCTGTAGCTACGTTTATCCAAAATTACCAAAGTTCTGCAGTTTTTAGTTTGCTTCATAAGATTCAGGCAATAGTGTGACATGTTTTGAAATAATTCCACAGACTAAATATCTTAGTTTTAAAAGTTTTAGTAAAATTCTGTTTAAGGCTTATTTATCTGGTTTCATTTTAAGTTTCATCATATAGTCAAATCATTTCTAAACAGTCAGAAAACTGTAGGCCAAACTGCAATTATGCATAACAGTCGATGTTAGCAATGAGACCATTTCTTAACTGGCTTAATTAACACTCTGTATTACAGGTATATCCAAGAAGGTTTAAACATCAACTTACAGGGGGTGAAATGCTATACCATAAACTATAGCTATGAGAAAATTCCATCCATCCATTATCCAACCCGCTATATCCTAACTACAGAGTCACAGGGGTCTGCTGCAAGGCAGGAAACAATCCCTGGGCAGGGCACGCACACACACACAAAGCACAATTTACGATCGGCAATGCACCTAACCTGCATGCCTTTGGACTGTGGGAGGAAACCGAAGCTCCCGGAGGAAACCCACGCAGACACAGGAAGAACATGCAAATTTCAGGCGGGGAGGACCCGGGAAGCAAACCCAGGTCTCCTTACTGCGAGGCAGCAGCACTACCACTGTGCCACCGAGCCGCCCGAGAAAATTACATTATATTCAAATTAAGCACTTATATGAATTTAAACTTAAGCATTAACTTTCTAAGATTGACTCTTACAGCGTCTGACTGTTTTCGTTCTTCTTTAATCACGTAGACAGTGGTGTAGTGGTTGGCACTAGTGCTGAACAGCTCAGGTCATCTTTTTGTCCAGTATAGTTGGCAGATGTTTCCCTAGCCCTCAGATAATTGCACCCTTATAATTCAGTCAAATTTAGTTCAGTTAGTCCTTCCCAATTTACATCAATGCATTTTTCCAAATTTAGCGATATTAGTGATTTCTCCGAACTCGAGGTGAAGTGAACACTGTGAAGGTTGCTCATCACTAATAAATATAGTGCAGGTCTGCTCCATTGATACCTGAAGTGCTTGTGTGAAGTTATTGCATCCAAAGAAGGTTCAACCAGTTATTAAATCCAAGGATACACTTACCCTTTGCACAGCATGCAGTGAATGTTTGAGGAGTGTGTTCAATAAAGACAGGAAAGATTACAATTGTTCGAGTGTGGTTAGTTTAAACGTGTTTATCTATACCTGTGACTCAGATGAAGATCAGATCAAATTTTATGACCATTTAATGCAGAAAGCCAAGTAATTCCAAAAGGTTTGTATATTTTTTCCCACTGTACATTGTTTTATGCCAATTTAATATTTTCACCAGTTTTTAATAATTGTGTTTCTGTATTTAGTGTTTCAATGAACACAGAACTATAGAACTGCTTTGCAAATATAAGTCTTTAATAGTTTAGTTCAGGCATTTTTGGTCTTTTGTTTAACTATAAAATCAATGATTCTTCCTTTGCTCTTCCCTCTGTTCTTTCTTTTTGAGAAAGTCAGGTGAACTGCTGTCCACTTTGGCTGGTGGCCTTTTGTACCCCCACAAAGATCTTAATCCACACAACTGGTTCTGATGAATGTGGTGTAGTATGGCAGTGTGACATGGTGAAAATAAATGTCTCCACACATAATTGCTATAAACTTCATCTTATAGATGTATAACAGATCTATAATGACTTCTTGGCAGAGGCATTTATTTCCACCATGTCACACTGTCACATTGCACCATATTAATCAGAATCAACAGCTCATGCTGTATTTGAGATATTTTTATTTAATTAATTTACCAGATAGTAATGAGTGAAGCAAAATTAATATTGATTAGAAATTGTAATAGAAAAGAGAAGGAAAAGCATGCTTGGAGATAACTGTGTTTTCCTTTTTTATTTGTCATTTTCAGGTCACAGACCTTCTGGTTAAATTACATTCAGTCGTTGCTTTACTGCTCTGAGAATAACCAAGTGGGAGTTTTTTGTGAAGAAACACGGAGCTGCATTTGCCCTTACGATCACATTTCCTGTCAAGTTTCAATTCCTTGCACAATAGGAGAAGGGCAAGCCTGTGCATCTTGTGCTACTGACAACCTCACGCGGTGCGGAAACTGCAACTCAGGCTATATGTTGAGCCAGGGAACATGCAAACCTGAGGTTGCAGATTCTACAGAGAACTATTTGGGGTTTGAGACTGATTTGCAGGATCTAGAAATGAAATACCTGTTGCAAAAATCTGACCGAAGACTTGAAGTCCACGCCATCTTCATCAGCAATGATATTCGCCTGAACAGCTGGTTTGATCCTTCATGGCGTAAGAGGATGCTCCTCACTTTAAAAAGCAACAAATATAAATCCAACCTTGTGCACATGCTTTTGGGTCTCTCAATTCAGATTTGCCTTACAAAAAACAGTACTTTGGAGCCTGTTTTAGCTTTATACATCAATCCTTTTGGAGGAAGTCACTCGGAAAGTTGGTTTATGCCTATAAATGAGAACGGTTACCCCAAATGGGAACGGACTAAGATTGACCTGCCATTGGAGTGTTACAACTGGACATTATCTCTCGGGAACAAATGGAAAACCTTTTTTGAAACTATTCACATCTACCTGAGGAGTCGTATCAAGGTGCCCAGTGCCAATGGTAATGA
The DNA here is from genome assembly GCF_016835505.1 of Polypterus senegalus. NCBI lineage: Eukaryota > Metazoa > Chordata > Cladistia > Polypteriformes > Polypteridae > Polypterus > Polypterus senegalus. The sequence goes on from NC_053167.1 coordinate 121,020,237, forward strand.
CAGTATTTATTACGAGCCTTTGGAATTTAGTGACCCATCAAGGAACTTGGGATACATGAAAATCAATGGCATTCAGGTGTTTGGTTATAGCATGCACTTTGACCCGGAAGCAATTCGAGATTTAATTTTGCAACTGGATTACCCCTACACTCAGGGATCACAGGATTCTGCTCTTTTACAACTACTAGAGATAAGAGACCGTGTAAATAGACTTTCTCCACCCGGCCAGCAACGCTTGGACCTTTTCTCCTGTCTGTTGCGGCACAGACTGAAGCTAACAACAAGTGAAGTGGTTCGAATACATTCATCTTTGGAAACGTTTAATGAAAAGTTACCAAACTCGATGGATTATGAGACAACTAAATTATGTAGCTAACCAGACCAACTGAAGCACAATGTAAAAAATTAAGATGATGTCAAGTGTTACAAAAAAATATTTTGACTTGTATGTGTATGGTACAAAGGCTGTGTGGAAGAGATTTGTTAATGTTTGTGGATAAGTAACACAATAATTAAACAACTGATAATGTCTATATAGTATCACTTTACACAAAAACCATATATAATATACATAAGATTAGCATTTAACAACTCAGACCAAACTAAACTAATGTTTACTTTTAAACAAATGCATTTTGTTTGTACTTTTTATATGTTCTGTTGCAATATTGGATATGTGCTTTCCGTGACAGGTAAGGCATCAAGTGATATTAATAACGTTTTGTAGATGAATTATTATTAAAAAAAAAGAAACAAAATATGTGTGATGATGGTTTCTGATGTTTTAATTGTGTGTGAAATATTTATACAATCAAACAACATCCAGCAGAAGACAATTTATTGATTTAGCCGTTCTTAAAGTCTGAATTAGAGTAAGCGGTTCTAATTCAGGGTGTTCCTGGGAAATGTAATGACTTACTTCTTGAGGTACAAGTACATAATAAACAAGAATAGTTTTGTCAAATATTGGAGATTTTAAAATGTTTGCCTCAATTGAAATGTTTAAAGTTCAGATATTCTCCATTGTAATAGAAACTTGTCATTCTTCACCCTCTGTTAGAGGTCCATAATGAGCTAGATCTCTAGCAAAAGATCAAAAATATTGGATATGTCTAAAATGACAGCCTACATGCTTATGTTTGAAATTTGTTATTTTAACCTTCTGGGAGTGGCTCTTAGACGGCTAAAACCAGGATTGAATTTCAGCAATTCAGTCAATAAGTGTAGATGGTGCAAAAGAAGAAGTGGGTTTACCAGCAAGATAGAGCTGGGTGTCATCAGCATAACAGTGAAAATTAATGCCATATTTACTAAAGATATTGCCAAAAGGAAGAAGGTAAGTAATTAAAAGAAGAGGACCCAGGACAGAGCCCTGGGGCACACCAGAAGTAACAGCGGTGGGTTGGGATGTGAAAATTTTAAGCTGAATGAACTGACCATTTTTCTGGCCATTTTTGTTGAAGACATCTATTGGTTTATTATTTACTACAAAATACCCATGCTTCGCGGCGGTGAAGTACTGCCTAAAAATTTTTATTAAGAAGAAAAGTAAACCTGTTTAAACTGAGGGAAAATATACCAATAATTATTTGTTAAGGATCTCTTTGTATGCCACGTTGTCAGTTCGGCCATGTGAAAAGCAATCTTGCCTGAAATCTCACAGCTTGGATTGCTCCTGTCATAATCGGTTTGAGTTTCATGGTTTGTTTCAATTACGTTAGTATTTGCTCTACTTGTTGTGTTGAAGTGACAATCGGCATCTGTCAAGCGTTGTAAGCATACAACCGGTTTCATCAATAACTTTGCATCCAGCTTTTGAGAGTTTAAACATTCATAAACATCAAAGTGTCCACTACTCAAATCGTCACCTGTGAATCTTAGATGTTTAAGAGACATTGGCGGTTGTCCAAAGGTGTAAAATATTTGGCCATTTCAGTACAGTTGAAAACGACAACCGAACAATTCAGCGGCAGCCATCAACTCACATGCAGAACCACAGGTGATGGGCTTTCACTCTTCTAGTGCTCCTGTGTAGTATAATTATCTCCTGTACCGTCATTAGTCCACACCTTGAACCTGTCCCAGTCATTCAATACATAAGACAGAATGTTCCTCCGGATATCAAGAGTGAGCCGGATATGGCCGTGCAATATGTAACAAAGAGAATGGAAAAGGCAGGTGCCATCTCCGGGCATGGAAACCACTCGGTAAGTGACAGTTCTTTGATCGATGGTGATCACCTCGATAGACATGTTAATGGGGGTACAGTTGGAATGATAAAGGAAATGGGTACCTGAACAATGTAAACTAAGTCTAAAATAACTATACAATAACTATAATCGTAATAAACGAACAATAAAACAGCGGAGAAGCTGTGGATTAAATACAAAGGCTGTGGTTATCAGCAGGGAGACGTGAATACCGTGGCGAAACAAGGAAGGGAATGAAGAGACCGGAGCGACGGACGGCCTTATATAGGCAGACAGTCAACAACGTGGGAGGCGTGGGGATGGGGGACCCAACGCCACCTCACACGGTGACCGAGCTGCAGGCTATGGACGTATATATGTACATAAGTAGGGTTCAGTTAGCTTTGGGAACCCGCATACCAAATTTCTTGAAGTTGGGCCCATAGGTAACAAAGACTGTTGGAAAGTTCAATATGGCGTCCAACAGTGGCGTCATACCACCAAAATAAGTACGTACATCAGTTTCGGTTAGTGCAGGGAAGCCGCCTACCAAATTTCGTGAAGATGGGGCCATAAATAAGAAAGTTCAACATGGCGGACGTTGTCGACTGTTATCGACCGTTATGACCGTTACGTGTAGAATTTCGAAATAAAACCTACTTAACTTTTGCAAGTAAGCTGTAAGGAATGAGCCTGCCAAATTTCAGCCTTCTACCTACACAGGAAGTTGGAGAATTAGTGATGAGTGAGGCAGTCAGTCAGTCAGTCAGTGAGGGCTTTGCCTTTTATTAGTATAGATCATAAGGAAGTGATTTCCTGAACAAAATATGGTTCCAAAATGGCCTGAAAATGTTTTTCAGATATACAGAGGCAAAAAAGGGGAAAACCCCGAAAAAAGCTCTAAACCGTGCCTAATTAAACATCAGACTCCATCAAAAGGTATATTATGTTTGGGGATTTTCAGTGGCGGTGAATCAGGAGGCACCAGATTAAAAAAGAAACAAACTGAATTGTTCCCAAAGCGTTCATTTGTACTTCTTACAAACACAAAAGTAAACTTTTTTTATGTAGCAACTACACCATTTATTTTGAAAAGCTGCATTGTCTTTGGCTTGTACAGATACGGCATACCAGACCACAAAGGTGCCACTGTCTAGGTTACACAACAGAAGATAATTTTTACTTTTAAGGCTCTAAGGCTTTAAATACCATCATGTCATTATAGAATGCCTACTTTGTGAGGGGGCTGTTATATAAATTGGGTGATGAGGGGGTTCTCTACTGATATTGTGGGCCAGTCTTCATCCATTGAACCAACAGTATCTGGTTTTGCACTTCAAAATTAAGCTGTTTGGGTATTTGGGATATTTTGGCTATCTGTCCATTGTGAACTGTAGTGGGCACTCTTGACTTGCCCCAAATCCAAATTAGCACAAATGAGTACAAACAAAATGGTTTTATTATAGGGTTGTGTATTGTAATGACTTTGTATAAAGAACAAAAAAAAAAAATAACCCCCAAAATAAAACCTACTTTCTTACTGCCTTTTCTTTGCAGGTGATGCATCCTAACTATAACCAGGGATGGCTAATCCAAATTCCAACATGTATTATCACTCTCCCGTCAACACTTTCCAGATACCATACTTCTTCTCTCATGTGGTGGTCTCTCTCCTCCTCATTAGTTGAGTACTTGCCTCCAAGCTCCACTCTTGAACTCAAGTAAATTTTCAACCACAACTATAGTCCAGTGTGCTGCAGTAGTACTTGTTAATGAATTACACCCGTGTGTTTATTTTATTTCTTATATGATTGCTACTGGTACCCAAGTCTATGTTTGAGAGCATGCTTGAAGAGGGCAAAGCAAAACAAATTTAAGTAAAAACAAGTTTAGAAAGAGAACATGTCTGTTATTACAGTATGTTGGGAACTGGACATTGTGGGTCATCTGTGGTGCAGGTATTAGTTTGGCAAACATAGTTTCACTTCAGAAAAATTCAGCAATACTTTTAAAGTTTAGGGTGGCACGGTGGAGCAGTGGTAATGCTGCTGCCTCTCAGTTAGGAAACCCGGGTTCGCTTCCCGGGTCCTCCCTGCGTGGAGTTTGCATGATGTCCCTGTGTCTGCGTGGGTTTCCTCCAGGTGGCCCGATTTCCTCCCACAGTGCAAAGACATGCAGGTTAGGTGCATTGGCAATCCTAAATTGTGCTTGGTGTGTGGGTGTGTGCCCTGTGGTGGGCTGGCGCCATGCCTGGGATTTGTTCCTGCCTTGCACCCTGTGCTGACTGCGATTGGCTCCAGCAGACCCGTGACCTTGTGTTAGGATATAGCAGGTTGGACAATGACTAACTGCCTGACTTTCAAGTTTAGAATAATGGCGTCTTAATTTCTGCCTGGAAGCCTGGCATACAAGCAGGATGGACCCCAAAGTCTTTCCCTGTAATGAATCAGTGAGGTTGAGGTGCAGCTGCTTGCCCATTTCTGCTTATGTCACTGCACAGCTCCCCGTCCACGTGAGGAAATTTATACAGGTGGATCTCCATCAATGACATCTTCTGTGAAAGGGTTTGTCTTTTTAGTGAAAAAGAAAATAGTGATATCACAATAACAAGTTGCTTTCTCCATCATGAAGGGCTTGTTGGGAAACACTCAACAATGAGTTGAAAAATGTACTAGACACTGTTTTAAAAATGGTTAAGGATATAAAGAGTTGACCTTTTAAGTCACATCTGTTTGCCACAACGTTAGGGCAAAGCATGCTAATCTTCTTCTTCACTAGGAATCAAGATGGGTATCTAAAAAAGACAATGTTGTCACTAGTGTTTGAACTGAAGGATGAGGTATTTTTTTACTCTTCAGAAGCAAGAAGAATTCTGCATGTCACTTGCGGATGATACTTGGATTACAAATGCTTCATGCCTAGAAGATATCTTTGAACATTTAAACAAGATTAATTTTAACATACAAAGAAAAAACTAAAAATAAGTTATGTTTCAATGATCAAATCAAAGGTGTTTAGAGACAAATTTGGCTTGTGAGTCACTATGGTGGAGCAAGTCAATGTGTATCCTGTATGTTAGCACCTGCTGTTGCAAAAGACAATAAAGAAATTGTGCCCATTGATGTCTGTGTATCTTCAAGTAGGAAGGAACAATAGTTTATTTTCCAAACTTGCATAGTGAAGAATATGTATATAAAAGTAATGGTTGAGGAACCAATTGGTATCAAGTCATTCTAAGCTCAGTTCTACCAAGAAATAGAGCTTATTTGAAACAAATAAAGACAACAGTATGAAATTAAATGATTCTTAAGAAATTGTGGAGAGAAATGAAGAATGCATATTCTCATGTTGAGAAAAAAGCTTTACTAATTGTATGACAATTTTTTTAAATGTTGTCACTGTGAGTTAGGATTAGTTGTCTTAGAAGTTTAAAAACAAACAACACAGCAAGGCTACAAACATTTGAGGAGCATAAAAAAATGAGACAAGCAAAGATAAAGAATTGGGGCAACATCTTGGTGACCCTTTGTAATTAAAAACTAGGTAGCAATAAAAGAAGAATTGTGGAAATGTCCTCTAAGACATGAGTTCAAGACAGAACTGGAAACAAGATGGCCAGTTTCCTGGGTTATATGGTCTTGTGGCAGGAAGGGGCGGGTCCAGATGGATGGACCATGGAAGTGATGTCAGTGACAGAGTGGCTGTCAATCTTCTGTTCTGCAGAGGCAGAAGAGAAGACTTCAGAACACTGTACCAACCCCTAGTTTGGAGGCTAATTATCATCACCAAACACCTTAAGCTGCTTCCCATGTACACACACGACGGAGGGTAATAAGAGTGCTCTCTGCAGCATTCTGCCTATTATCAAAAAGTTATGTAAAGGATCTCAGGCCTAATTAGCCTTTGAAGAGCTACAGTCATAAACCTGGTTAGTCGGCTTTGTTTAATTCATGGTTGCTTGCAGTCAAAGTATATTAGAATCCATAAAGACATAATAAAATGTATAACTCTGGTGACACTGGGTGACAGTGATATTTGGAAATGAGATGGAAAATTGGCATGGGTGATACAAAATAAAATTAATTGTGGACAGTGATACTTCCAGCAGGTTTTTCAAGGGTCAGAAATTTCCCCTGGTCATCCTGGGGCCATCCTGCTAGAATTCTCCTTAACAGCCCCTGTTGCTTCATCCAAGTCTTAAATGCACAAAATCGCTTAAAGGAAGTGGCAACACCTAGGCAGAGTGGCCACCATAATATTTTTTAGAAAGAAAAAAATGTATCATCTCAGAGAGATGTCAATTACAACAACACAACTGACAACACAAACGAGTTAATATGCAGACACAGTGGATATTAAGTTGTGGTGCCACACTGGATAATGTTGTGGGTTAACTGGGTTCTTCCTTTCATTTAACACACTAATCTTATTTTATACCTGAACACAACATTCTATGTGCATGATTCAGAATTGTTCATGCATTCCTACAACTAAACTCAAACCGATTAAAAAAGGACCAGGGGTCTCATGTGTAAACGGTGCATACGCACAAAAATGATGCGTACACTCGTTTCCTCGTACACTTGGAGATGGATAAAAGCTAAACTTGGTGTAAAACCACGCACATTTTCATGGTAGCCCCCTACCTTGCGTACGCACATTTCTGCTCGGTTTTGCAAACTGGCTGCACCCTGAGTCAAAGCAGTGCAATTGTTTCTGTAACACTTACCTTTCTTTTTCATATTCAAATCAATGACACGGGAGTTATAAAATACACTAAAATTAATTGCATATCGTTTGCAAATTTAATTTACTTGATTGTAATTATTTTGTAACAATATAATCGTGCATGGAATGGCCAAACTATTCCAACTACCATAGTTTCTTTAGCGTTGTTAGAACACATCGCAAACAGAAGAGAGCGCGTATTTAGAGATGACGACGGCTGGCTTCTAAGTCGATTTAGATTTTTAAGAGCTCTCCTCTTGGAGCTATGTTCTGAACTGGAGTCAGCTTTACAAATACAGACATTGTATGAATTCTACGCACGGCATTATGCATGTGGCCCCAGAAGATGAAAAAGTTTAAAGGTCCACACAAATTCATAGTCAAGAAATAAGAGCAGAGAGTCAATACACTTTGAAAAACAAAATTCAAACATCTAAGCTAAAATACTAGGCAACATTATTAAATTTAAAGAGTACATAAAGATCAGCAGCCAAAACTAAAACAATAGCCAAAACAAAACAGCAAAAAAAATAAAGGTCCATGATTTAGGTTTATTTATAAACATCCAAAAGCCAGAATGCAAGGCATACTAAGCAGCCAATTTACAGTATTTGACTGGGAAAAGATGACAAAATAGACCATGTGACCCCTGCCTGACGTGACCAGCAATGGGCATTGCAACCAGTAACTGAGCAGGATGACATCATTATTAGATAGATAGATAGATAGATAGATAGATAGATAGATAGATAGATAGATAGATAGATAGATAGATAGATAGATAGATAGATAGATACTTTATTAATCCCAAGGGGAAATTCACATTTCATAAAGATGAAAATAAACGCATGCTTCAAAACAAAATCATTTCATTCAGAAAAATAATAACAGGAATCACAAAATTCAAAGGATCCTAATATAGGCACTATATTATTGAATTTTTCTTAAAAGTTGTGCAAGGTTTAGTTTTCAATGCATGCCTTCCACATCATTTTTTCTTAATGTAAAACTAATAGCTGCGGTTTTCAGTTTAAGGAAATTTATCAAGTAAAATAAATAAAATAATGTGGTGAGCACACAATTCAGTCCAGTACTCACCTGGCTCAACAGTTGTTTAAATCTTTGTGTATTATTTCCTGTTTATATTCGGTTCATTTGTAATTATGATCAATTCTTGAATGAGAAGGCAGAAACTGCCAAAAATAAAAAAATCCAACCATTCCACGTCTCAAGAGCCAGCTTCTGTAGCCAAGGATCGGACCGCCGTACAGTGTCCATTTTTTCCTCCCTCCGAGAAAACTCCATCATTCCTACTACCTCCGACAAAATATTCCTCCTCCCTGCGAGGAATCCCACGTCACCCCTCCTCCCTCCTTCCACCGCCGTCCGCTCTCAGTTCTCCGTTGTCAGTTTTCCGTCATCCACCCTCCTATCTCCGTCATCCGACTTCAGCTCTCCGTCAACCCCCACACTCCCCCAGCACATCACGGCATTTTCGTTAATGAAGTGACGTAATACTCCAGCTCCACCTTCTTCACAAGTTCATTTACCGAATCATTTGTCAATTATATTTACAGTAAGAATTTACAGCACGACTCAAACGTCGGAACGAAGGTAAATGATGTTGTTGAGTGACTTTTAATACTGTGTAAGTATACATATTAACACGTCTGCATTAAAACGTGTGCATTTACGAGGTGATTTCCCAGGCTTAAAAGCTCATCTTTTATTAAAAAGTTAAACGCAAACTTTTTTCATTCAAAAAGGCACAAACCACGTCGGATTTCAGCCGTTAAATGCGCGAAAATTTCGGTACAAGACATAAATAAGCGCAACATATTATTAGTTGTATTGTATACTTACAATACATATAGAAACGTGTTAATCGTTAACTAATAGTATGGGATGGTGTTTTTCGACTCAGCTACAGATGCCGATGGAGGCCAGAACTGCTTTGGAAAAATACGAACGCCTTAAGGCCGATCTGGAAGAAGGTAGTGCAGCGCCTTGATTTAAACGACTCCATGTCTTGGTGGGTTTGCATAGCTTGTTGTCAATATCTTTATACCTATTTTTAAGGCTTATTGACTGAAAGGGGCTTTTATGAAAAAAGTTAGGGCTTTACTACAGGATACACCCTCCACAAGTCAAGGAAGTAAAAATAAAGGTACTGTATATATTTCTGTTTTATTTAAACCTTTTAAGTTTGAATGGGGGACGGCACGGTGGCGCAGTGAAAGGTGCCAGTTAGGAGACCCAGGTTCGCTTCCCTGCGTGGAGTTTACCTTTATAAAGCAAACCTTTATAAATGAGGGTTTCTCCTTTTTAGATAGTGCAAACTGTTTTCTCTTGGAGAGTTTTTTTCATTTAATTGAAAATTAAAGCAGCAACTGCCAAAATATGTAGCTTTCTTATTAATTTTTCAACATTGTGTAAAATAACTGCAATACAGTAATATAAAAGGTTTAAATACTGGTTATTCTTAAACACTAAAATATTACTAAAGAGATACAAAAAAGTAAAATGCATATGTTGTTTTTCTTTAGGGAGATTAAATAGTATATTACTGAAGAAAGAAAAAAAAAAAAAAAAACGGCCGAATGAGGCTATGCATACGAGCTTAGAAGGTTTAAATGAAACAGAAATATACACCTTTATTTTTACTTCCTTGACTTGTGGAGGGTGTATCCTGTAGTAAAGCCCTAACTTTTTTCATGAAAGCCCCTTACAGTCAATAAGCCTTAAAAACAGGTGTAAAGATATTGACAACAAGCAACAGCAAAACCCACCAAGACATGGAATCGTTTTAATCAAGGCTGCGCTACCTTCTTCCAGATCGGCCTTAAAGGCGTTCGTATTTTTCCAAAGCAGTTCTGGTCTCCATCGGCATCTGTAGCTGAGTCGAAAAACACCATCCCATACTATTAGTTAACGATTAACACGTTTCTATATGTATTGTAAGTATACAACACAACTAATAATATGTTGCGCTTATTTATGTCTTGTACCGAAATTTTCGCGCATTTAACGGCTGAAATCCGACGTGGTTTGTGCCCTTCAGAATGAAAAAAGTTTGTGTTTAACTTTTTAATAAAAGGTGAGCTTTTAAGCCTGAGAAATCACCCCATAAATGCACACGTTTTAATGCACACGTGTTAATATGTATGCTTACACAGTATTAAAAGTCACTCAACAACATCATTTACCTTCGTTCCCGTGTTTGAGTCGTGCTGTAAATTATTACTGTAAATATAACTGACAAATAATTCGGCGAACGAACTTGTGAAGAAGGTGGAGCTGGAGTATTACGTCACTTCATTAACGTAAATGCCGTGACGGGGGGTGGGTGTGTTGTGGGGGTTGACGGAGAGCTAAAGGCGGATGACGGAGGTAGGAGGGTGGATGACAGAGAACGGACATCGGAGAACTGAGAGCGGACGGCGGTGGGAGTAGGGGTGACGGGGGATTCCTCGCAGGGAGGAGGAATATTTTGTTGAAGGCAGTAGGAATGATGGAGTTTTCTCTGAGAGAGGAGGATGTCCTAAAATGGACACCGTACCGCCATGGTCCCCACCTTCGGCCACCACTCAACTCACACTGCACTCGACCTCTTTGGCCCCTCCCATAGGTGGTGAGCCCATGGGAAGGGGGACCAACAGTGCCTCTTCGGGCAGTGCCCGGCTGAGCCCCATGGGTGCAGGCCCGGCCATCAGGCGCTCCCATCGAGCCCCACCTCCAGGCCTGGCTCCAGAGGGGGGCCCCGGTGACCCGTGTCCGGGCGTGGGAAAACACTGTCCAAATTTTTTGTTCTTCATAGGAGGTTATATTGAACCGCTCTTTGTCTCATCCCTCACCTAGGACCAGTTTGCCAAATAAAAAAATGCCCAACATAAAAATTTAATTAATTCATTGAAATCAGTAAACAAAAATTTTATAACTGAATCAAAACATAATACTTTTAAAGGAGTACAATAAAAATTAATCAAGAAAATAAAAAGAGTCAGAAATGAAAAGTTAAATTTAATTTTTTTTTCTGTTTTCCCAACTTTAACAAAATGAAAAAAACATTGAAATGAAAAAGGATGGAACCAAAAAACTGAAACTAGAAAGATAGTAGCATCATTAACTTATAAACAGATCATACAGAAGTCACAATTATCTAACTATTAATCCAAAAAAAACAGAGAATGCAAAAGGCCAAAATATTCTATAAAGAATATTGGGCCCACTTAGTAAAAGGTAGGTTGAGCACATTATCAAGAGGGTCTATAAATAAATCTACAGACATATATTTAGCTAATGGATTTATCCTGCTAATTACCACTCCAATGGGGTGAGGATTCTTCTTTGTTCTTTGACCTTGACTAGAGGGATTAAAAAATAAAATGTTTAGCGAAAGGTGATAATTATTCTTAAACCGCTTTCTCCTTCAACAGATAAACAATGAGAACATGTTAAGAGAATCAGACCTGCACAGTTATCACCACATAATCATAATTAGAAAGAAGGACAAATGGATAACATAGACAGTATCAACATAACTAGTATCTACTACACACCATCTTAATTACACATCAACCCTGTAGTTTTTCAGTCCTTTGCCAATGATGTATTTAAATATATTTTATTGGTTTATGTAATAGTTTGCATTATCAATATCCTTCTTTATCCTCTACATGTATTACTCATGATGAAGAAATTTTACTTTCAATTACAAAAAATATTTTTAAAGTGGAGAAGTTCAAATATCCTCAAAACTACTATTAGAGAAATGCAGTTTTCCCCTACAGTCTGATGATAATTACTTCCTGAAAATCCCTAATGTAAGGTCAATTTCCATAACACAAACACATAGTAATTAATAATTTTAAACAGAAAAAATGTTTAAGTGTGTCACAGCCTCCAAAGATCATATCCATTTTTGCTCAAATTAAAGCTAGAATAAAAAATGCAAATAAACAATACTGTGCAATGCATTTAATACTAAAACCAAGTGTAGTCTTCAAGGCTTTGAAAGTAAAACTTCATAAAATTATCATCAGACCAGCTGCAACATTTAGGTCAGCAACCTGCAGCTTTACGCAAGAGGATAAGAAAAAGCTTTGGGTATGGGAACGAAAGCTGTTGTGGAAACTCTCTGAAGCTAAATATGAGAATGGAGTGTGGAGAATAAGAAAAAACGAAGAATTAGCAAATCTTTATATAGAACCAGAAATCGTAGCATATGTGAAGCTCAACAGACTGAGATGTTATTTAGAGAGAATGGAAGAAAAGAGACAAAGGAAAGAGGCACTTCAGGACAAAGAAACAATATACAGATGATGTTAAGGAACATATTAAACATGTACAAATTCGTTGTTGGAGAAGAAAGGCCTGAGAGTTAGAAGGCCGGACATGCATGCTGCATTTGGCCAAGAACCTCTATGGGATGTAGTGCTGTGGAGTAAGCAACTACAGTAGTACCTCTGGTCACGACCCTAATTCATTCCAAAACTCTGGACGTGACCCAATTTGGTCGCGACCCAAATGTAATTTCCCCATAAGATTGTATGTAAATACAATTAATCCATTCCAGACCATATGAACTAATGTATGTACATTTTTTTTAAGATTTTTAAGCACAAAAATAGTTCATTATACCATAGAATGCACAGTGTAATATTCAATGTTTTTCCATTTAGTTTACTAACACAGAAAACCTTTGAACAACACAGACAGCTAACTTTGTAAGAGTTCGTGTTCGACCAAGTTCACGTTAGACCCTTATGAACTGTTCATACAAAGACCCTTACGAACCACTCGCTGTAAACATTTTTTTTATGAGTTTTAAGCGCAGGGAAAAAAAAAATAAAGTTTGAAAAAATCCTTAATTTATACAAAAACTAACCCTAAACAACCAAGAAAACTAACCTTGTATGAGTCGAGTTCTGGTGTGAAGGAAGTGAGGAGGAAGCTGGGTGGAGTGGAGGTTACAGTTTTGAGGGAGAGTCTGGCTCCGCGAGGGACATTCTCCTTCAGGTGTTTTCTCTCTTGTGATTTCTTCTATTTCAGGGGTTCACAGCGAATAAATGCACGTCTGACTGAGAACGATGTACAGGGAGAGACTCAACACGTGCAGGCTTTGTTAGGCCCTGTATACGCAAACAAAAGAAAACGGGAAACACAAAAAAGCCTGTTGAAGAAGCATTTTGACTTTAATCTTGTCATGGACCTTTTTTTTCAGATGGTGGGCTGTAACTCTTTTACGTTTATTCATGTTCATGAATTATTTGAAAACTGAATTATTTTAAAACTAACAGCGTCAGATCAGGTGTAAATTTATGTTAACATTTTTAGTCAGGGTTGGATCAGGAGGGGGGAGGGAGAGCGGGAACGTGACTGGGAGAATAAACTTTTCTAAGTACCATAAATTTACACTGGCTGTGACAGACGCAAATCAAATGTGTGTTTTTATTGTACATTATTAACAATAAGAGCAGCTCACTATTCAAAATGGTAAATTTGCGAGACACCCAGGATCGATCTTGCGACTTCTTCATTACAAGTCAGCAGTTCTTACCACTGCACCATGGAAGCTGTGAAAGTGTTTATTTGATATTTGCACTTCAGCCTTCACACATTATACAGTTCATCTCTACATTTTCTCAATTAGTACTAAAACATGAAAAACATTTCTGTTTTAATGATGTATTTACATAGATGGTTGTAGACATGGAACACACGTGAAATGCATGTATTCCAAATGATGATATATTATTTACCCTCGACAACTCCAGGCAATTCACTCCAAGATAAACCCTGAGCACTGAGAACCTTCTTTGTGAAATGAGCTGTGGTGATGGTATAGCAGGCTGCTTGCTGCTTGTGTTGATCAAGACATTTACAAGACAAAAGACCCTGACGGAGAGGTGCGAAAGGATTTAGGTGGGCCAGGATTACAAGTTTTTTCACAGGCTTTGGTAAGTCTAGTGTTAAATAACTTTCTTCCTCTACATGAATTTTCTTAAAGTGGTTGTTCATAATTCAGGAGATTCCTGTTTAGGATTGTGAGACATAGGCTATTTATGGGTGATATTAAGGTTCTGGCAATAATAAACTGAAGAGTCACAGGTTCAAACCTTTGCCAATAGCTGTTGACTTTTCATTTAAGTAATTAGCCACACATATTACAAATCTAAAAAAACAGACTCAGATTGACTTTGACACATTAGAGGAATTGCTCATCTCACATAAGTTTTGTGCCATCTACATAAGATAGATTTCTGGGAGCTGTGTGACCTCAAAGTTTTTGTGATTTTGGGACTTGCACTCTTGTGCTTTTGACTCCTTTAAGCTTACTTCTGAAAAGCAAAGTAATGATGTAAGAGACAGTGGAGTTTTAGCCATTAAATTGGCCTCAGAGGAATGAAAGCATAGGCTACAGGCTATTGAGCTTGAATTTTTGATATGTACAGATCAAAAGAACTTAACCTATTAAAAAAACGACTGGATACAAAATAGACAAAGCAGACCTTGATTTTTAATGACTTTAATTTCGTAATTTCTTATTGTGCTGGGGAAACAAACATTAAAGCAAGTGACTTGTTGAGTCAATTTGAGACAAAAGAGGTACATAGCAAACCTCAGTTAGCCATTTCTGCAGATGTGGATATCAAACACTTTACTGACATGGAGCAATTAGTTTTACAAAACTCATGACTTTTCAGACAGGTTATTATTTGTTGTCATTCTAATTCATTGGGATTTTTGTTTTGCTTTAAAGAGTAAAAATAGGCAAAAAGGAGTTGCCTAAAAGGCAATCATTAGTAAACAACTGTGTGCCATTATGAACAATGCTGCACATCCTCTCTGACACACTAACACTGAGGGCTTTCAGCCAACAAATCGATCAGCAGAAGTGTGTCAAGAAACAGTACTGCAGGTTCAATTATACCAACAATACACCTACATAATGCCACACTGTGACTACAAAGTCAGTTTTCTTTCTTTTGAATTGTGTTGCTTTATAGCCATTGTGGAGTATGTTCAGACTAAAGTCTATCTATCTATCTATCTATCTATCTATCTATCTATCTATCTATCTATCTATCTATCTATCTATCTATCTATCTATCTATCTATCTATCTATCAAATCTCAAAACACAATCCAAATCCTTAATCCACAATAACATCCTTAAACAGAAGCAAGAATGTCACAAAAACCAGTGAATCCAACAAAAACATTAGTAGAGTTGTGTGCCAGGATGAGAAAAGTAGCATCAGCTACTCGTATGAACCTCTGCCACACCATTTCACATAAAATTAAATTAAAAACTATAATAATAAAACAAGTTATAAAACAAAATTAAAGTATAAAAAAGTACAATCTAATAGAGCAATTTATTAAACTCGGAGGTAATTAAGACGTTCCTGACATTCATAACAGAAAGGCGTTCAATCATTGTTGCTCTGTAACCTGTTACAGTGAGTAATCTTATTATGTGTGTTTATATTATTCTAAAAACAACCTTACAGTTTCACAGCTTCGTTATCTGCAAACTATAATGACTCATTGCTTGTATGACACTTTAAATTATTCACATAGCACCACCTGCAATTTATTGTGGACCATTGCAGCCTATTATTTCAGTTTGAGACCTTACCATAAATGTAACTCTCTATCAGGTACTTTGTCAAAAAAAATATTTTAAAAAATATGAACTATAATAAACCATAAAGCTCATGCAACCGACATGTAACAATATTATAACAATGCATTTCTTACATTACTCAAGTATCTTTGAAAGCTATTTCAGATACAATAAACATATTTGTGTTCAATTATGTGAAAGTGTAAAATGCTATTGAGACAATTATTCTATACAGTGTGTACTCTACTGATAATTATAAAAAAATATTATCACTGAAATTTTTGGGAATGACTTAGCGTTGCAATAAAATAATGAACAAAATCTCTTTCTTTGATTATTCAAGAAAACTAAGCAAACAATCCTTTGACTTTCAAAAACAGCTTAGTCCCCAAATGCACCTGAATGCATTTATTCTCTGATTTGTATAAATTGCGCTGATAGATGGCAGAAGGATTATTTTAAGTATCCATTTGGACAAAAGGATGTGCTGTCTGCTGGAGACCTTTGGCTCAGGGAAGCTAACCCAGAGCCTTTATTGGCCCTTTTAAGACTATTAAACGCATTAGCCTTATTATGTATAATTTGGCTTTGCCTACTCAGGTTCACGTTCATCCATCATTGTTTCCACCAATTTAAAAACTTTTTTTATATTTTTCTCCGTCTTCTATACTAGGGATACTCAAATCAAGGTATTTTTAAGGTAAATGCTGATCACCAATTTCATGTTACTGGAACTGACGATTCAGTTTTTTTTTAATCCCGTTAATAAACTTTTCACACTAAGTTCCTTCATAACAAGACGCATGGGAGCCTTATGTCCTATACAAAGTTTTAACTTTTGTATTTTTATTTTTATAATTGAACTATTGTCCACAAATGTTAACTATTCATATTTTGTTAACAAAATGAAAATCTGTAGGCTAATTATCATAAAAATACTAAAATAAATAAATTTTTCATAAAATACATACTTTAACTAATACAAAATGTACAAAAATATTTATCCATAATACATCTATACTAATAAAAGGCAAAGCTCTCACTGACTGACTGACTGACTCAACACTAATTCTCCAACTTCCCGTGTAGGTAGAAGGCTGAAATTTGGCAGGCTTATTCCTTACAGCTTACTTACAAAAGTTACGCAGGTTTCATTTCAAAATTCTACGCGTAACGGTCACAACTGAATCCTATATACGTACATATATACGGCCATAGCCTGCAGCTCGGTCGCCGTGTGAGGCAGAGTTGCGTCGCCCATCACCACGCCTCCCACGTAATTGACTGCCTGCCCATATAAGGCCGTCCTTCAGCAGCAATCCAAGCTGTGAGAAAACAGTAAAAAGGAGGTGTGTCAGACGTCGTGCTACATTTTCTGATACAGCTAGATGGAAACAACTTTGTGACACCGCCACCGAATACTCGCAGAAAAATCCACAAGTTAATAGACATGCTGTCTCTAAATAGTCGCAGGCAAATCCACAACTTCATAGAGACGCTGCCGCTAAATACTCGCGGGCTGATCCACAAGTTCATAGAGACGCTGTCGCTAAATACTCGCAGGCAATTCCACAAGTTTATAGACACGCTGCCGCTAAATATTCACAGGCAAATCCAAAAGTTAATACCGGAAATGCCTGTTAAACATCTTAGATTCACGAGTAGCGATTTGGGTGGTGAGATGTCTAACGAGGTGATCACCATTGATCAAAGAACTGTCACTTACCAAGTGGTTTCCATTCCCGGAGATGCCGCCTGCCTTTTCCATTCTCTGTATTACATATTGCACAGCCATATCAGGCTCAATCTTGATATTCAGAGGAACATTGTGTCTTATGTATTGAATGACTGGGACAGGTTCAAGGTGTGGACTGATGACGGTACAGGAGATAATTATACTACACAGGAGCACTAGAAGAGTGAAAGCCCATCACCTATGGTTCTGCATGTGAGTTGATGGCTGCCGCTGAATTGTTCAGTTGTCACTTTCAAGTGTACCCAAATGGCCAAATATTTTACACCTTTGGACAACCGCCAATGCCTCTTAAACATCTTAGATTCACAGGTGACAATTTCAGTAGTGGACACTTTGATGTTTATGAATGTTTAAACTCTCAAAAGCTGGATGCGAAATTATTGATGAAACCGGTTGTATGCTTACAAACTCTTGACAGATGCCGAATGTCACTTCAATACAAGTCCTGCAAATACTAACGTAATTGAAACAAACCATGAAACTCAAACCGATTATGACAGCAGCAATCCAAGCTGTGAGAAAACAGTAAAAAGGAGGCGTGTCAGACGTCGTGCTATATTTTCTGATGCAGCTAGACGGAAACAACTTCATGACTCTGCCGCCAAATACTCGAAGAAAAATCCGAAAGTTTATAGACACGCTGCCACTAAATATTCGCAGGCAAATCCACAACTTAATACCGGGAATGGCTGTTAAACATCTTAGATTCACGAGTACCGATTTGGGTAGTGAACACTTCGATGAATAAAACCTGTTATCTTTACAACGGTTGACAAACACGGAATGTAACTTGAGCACAACACATCCTCCAAATACAAACCTGATTGAAAGAAATAATGATAATCAAATCCTTGATGACAGCAACACTCATAACAGTCACAAAACAATTAGATTGTCAATCATGTTATGTTATTTTTAAAATGTTTCCTTTTCTTTTTCATAACTTCTTTAACACACTACTTCTCCGCTGCAAAGCGCAGGTATTTTGCTAGTATGACATAAAAGACAATAAAATTATTGTCATAATTACAATCTATCATATTTAATATGTTCACCATTTCTCTGACTATATCTTATATATAAACATCTACGTGTGGAAGTGTGTGTGTCTGCCTGTCTGGCCAGGAAGTGCGAGGCAACCCGGAAGCACGAGGCTACAGCATGAAGTGCAAAGCAAGTGACTCTGTCGACAAAATAAAACCACCACCACTGATACACAATCGAGGCGAGCACATCGGCAAAACGAAACCTCTGAGGAGAGAAAAATTCGCTTAGCCGCTGATAGACAACGGAGACGAGCACGTCGGTAAAACAAAACCAACAAGCAGCGATTGACTGACTGAAGTAGCAGAATCCATGTTTTCTTGGAGCCTGGGCTTTTTACAGCACAGGCTTATACTATGTATAATTATATATTGTGATGGACGACTGGGACGCTCCTTTGACACTAGACCCGGGGGAGTAGCCATGGGATTCATGCTACATCCCCCAGAACACTTGGTGGCAGCCCCCCTGGGTTGCATCAGGGCCACAATATTGGAACACTGGAGCTCATTCCTGCTGGGCTCTGTGGCCACCACCAGGGGGAGATGCACGGCTTAATGAGCCTGTCTGGGCGGAAGCGCAGCTAAGGTCGGAAGTGCAGCCGGAAGTAGATGAACGAGCACCTGTAGCACTTCGGGGTGGGCTACAAAAGGAGCCAGCAGTCAACACTCCTGGTGCCAGAGTTGGGGGGAGGACGACAAAGCTGCCTGGGAGGAGTGGAGGAAAAGGAGTGATTTTTGGGGTGTTTTTGATTACTGTGTGCTTTGGTGACTGTGTAGTGCCTGTGAGACACGGGGAAGATGTGCCCACCATGCCCTCCAATGGCTGAAGAATAAATATTTTAGTTTCTTTTGACCTGTGCCTCCGGTGTCAGTCTGTGTCGGATCAGCACCAACCAAGTGCTTCTTCCACAATATATATATATATATATATATATATATATATATATATATATATATATATATAGTATAGAGACAAAAGGCACAAGATAAAGGGTCTGGGGCACCCAAAGGCAAAGACTGCATATTGAAGTATGCAAAAGCCGTAAAAGGAAACATGCGGTACTACGCAAAGTTGAGATGCCATAGATTGTCAGGTCGATCTGATATTAAGATGGTGTTGTTTCCCTTTATGAGGAATTCTGGGAGGAAGAGACAAGTCCAGGTGATCTGACTCCAGGAGAGACGTCAGAATGGGTTGCATCAGGGCCACAATATTGGAACACTTCCTTTCTGCAGAGGTAGAAGGAGAACAGAGAGTGTTATTAGGCATACATAAAAGCATTCTTACCTGGGAAATGGAGAATCGCCACTCAACCTAGTCTGCAGATCTTTAGGATGTGAAAGGAAAACCTTAGGACCATGAGAGAAACAAAGAACAGAGAACATGCAAATACAATCATACACTTATTTACAGCCCTCTGAGTTGAGGCTAGTCACACTTGTTGCCCAAGGGCCATAGGAGGACAATAGGGTAATAATGTTCTAGAAATTGCCAAATCCAGCTGCATTAATAGATCTTATTGTTATTATTTCACAGAATATCATATGTTTTCGGATCCATCGCAGGCCATTTAAGTTTAGTTTTTTGATTGGTGTTGCTCCACATGGCTAATTCTTATATTTTGACCTGTACTGCGTGCTTTATACTAGTGCTTCTCAACCTTTATTGTGAGTTTTGCCTTTATTAATCCCTCAGGGGAAATTGTTTTTTCATATGACCTTTAAGGGTCAGAGGGCAGCATCAGCCACTGTACAACATTCCTGGTGAAACTTTCAGGTCAACGGCCTTACTCAATTGCCCAATGTAGGTGTATCCCTATCTGGAAGTAACGGGATTTGAACCAGCAACCTTCCAGACCCCAGCACAGATTCTTAGCCTCAGAGCCACCACTCCTAAACCTTATTTATGGCCCGCTGGCAACAATTGCAAACTGCCCCATTGGTGAAACAAGTGCAATTGGGGGTCCCTCTTGGTGAAAACAAGCTCACTTAGAAATGGGGCAACATTTTTCACAATGCTGCCAGTAGCTTAGATGACCCACTTGCAACACACCAAGACCCTTTAGTGAATCAATGGCAGCAACCTGTGACCACCAGCAGCACAACACAGAAACACTGTGTGGCTGCTGAGAAGTGAAGATCAGTTTGTGTTACACTGTACTGCCAGTGGGCTAATGAACCACCCCAGACCCACAAGGGCTGCAATGATCTGTATACTTTGTGACTGACATGCAATGGTCATTTCCAAAGCAGTAAGTCAGCACATAACTGTATCATATTAACTTTAAAGGGCCAGAAGCTGAACCCAGGTCTCTAGAGCAGTCCAAGAATACTTTCTTTATCCAATTCCCTTTAAACAGTTCAAAGGTGGTTTTTTTTTTTGTCTCTTGTGTTCTTTTAAATTCATGTACCATCAATAGAGAATTTCTTGATTTTTCTTTTCACCGTTTAGTATTTTAAGCAGGTTCAGGAAAGGAATGACTGGATAAATGTTTTCATGAGTGCAGAACACTTCTTTTTTTAAGATATCCTCAACTCAAAGGAGACAGCACGGTAATGCAGTGATTATGACTACTGCCTTGCTGCTCCAGACGTTAAGTGAGGTTTAGTTCCACACTGTGCCAGTGTCAGAACAGAACTTGTTCATTCTTTTCATGGGATTTTGTCCAAGTTCAAAAAGATGCAGACCTGGGCCATATTTATAACGCTGTGCGTAGAATTCACACTAAAACATGGTGTACGGACAAAGATGGAAATGTGAGTACGAACAAAAAAATCCAGATGCATATATCTGTGCGTTCGCCAACTTCCACGTTCTTCTGCTCCATAAATCCCGGTCAGCATGAAAAGTAACACATGTGCCTGCTGCCCCTGCCCAAACTCCACCCCGAATTACCCCTCTTTGAATATGCAAATCAATATAAATAGCCTCAGCGTTCTGTGAAAAGACAATGGCAAAAGTATGGGGGAAAAAGAAGAATTTCAGCGAATACCAAGTGGAGGCAAGGAAAAACGTACTATTTGTTGGTTTAAATAGTGGTATAAACAACAAAAGGAAGTTGACCGAGTGACCTAGAGTGTCAGAGAAACTCGAAAGTTCAAGTTCACAAAGCCGCACAGTGCCCAAAATAAAAAAAGAAGTTGTCAGATATTAAAGTTGCTGTGAAAAGGCGAGTCGTAGCCCACCGTCTGAGTGTCATATGAAAGCTTATATGGGTACAGAGAAAAAAAAAATAGGGATACAGTGGTAAAAAAGCTCGAAATGTCAACTTTAATCTTGAAATTTCCATTTTAATCACGTAGTTTATTTTGTCATTAAAGTAGAACATCATAAACTTCATCTTTAAATCATTTCATTTACTGGTTTCTCAAATACCACTGTAACTAAAGTTGCACGTTAAATGCTTTGTTTTGTATGTGTTCTTCTATGTGTTCTATGAGTGTGATTCACTATGTGCTTCTTAAACAGGCTTGTTTTTCCTCCGATAGGACACAGAATCCATTACATTTGTGATATTACAGCTCTCTGAATAATTAAAATACTGAGATGTATATGTGATATCATTTTCATGATGATAGGAGTTAAAGCATGTTATTAAACATGAGAACACGGTGGCGTAGTGATGAGCTGGCGCTCTATCCAGAGATTGTTCATGCCTCCCACAAGATGCCTGCTGTGCCGTGCACGACCTTCAATGAAATAATTTATTGCAGCAGTACTGTCTCTTTCAAACATACTAACCTCAATTTTCTTTCCTTGCTTTTTTTCTGCATGTACCCGATAGCCACACAATCAGCTCTGTAATAGACATTAAGCTTTCTGTAAGCTTAGAACGCTAATTCTTCAAAACTTTTAAGGAACATTGAAATATCTTCGTAGTACATGTTTAATTATTCTATTCATCTATCCTTCCAGTGTTGCGCCAGCCCCAGCCCCAGCAAGAATACAGCGTGAGACAGGAACAATCCCTGAACTAGCTAGCGCTGCGACACTGTGTCCTCACATGTTTAATTATTAAAAATATAGATTATTTAAATGATGTTAACATTTTATCTGTATAATGTAATAAAGATGTTTTGCTGCATTTCATCTGAAAAATGATATGTAAATACTCGCTTTATAAAGTGGCTCAGGTTGTGTAATATTATAACTGTATCGCAAGTTTACAGTGAAGTGATTGTAATAAGTCCAAACAGTTCTACAAGAGCACTTGAGGGACTGATTGAGTGCATTTATAGTTCAGGAAAGGCTCTGAAACATTTGCCATATGGGTGCCATTCAGTAGACAGTGCGCATGGCTGAGGCAGCATGTGCTTGATGCTGTATACCGATAATTCTCTTTCCGATCAGCTGCTGTAGAGCTGTGATTCCATATTCAGATACAGTGGGATAAATACTCTGAGTGGTGCATTAAGAGTAACAATGCTAAAGCAGCTATGCTATTTGGATTAGTTTGGCCATTCCATTGATCAGTATATTGTTACAGGTTAATTACAATCATGCCTTAAACTAATAAACAATATGCGGTTAATTTTAGTGTATTTGATAAAGCCATGTCAGGGTTGGGGATCTAAAAAAGAAAGGGAAATCATACTGGAACAAAAGCACTGGTTTGACACTGGGTGCCGCCAGTTCGAGTACTTAAGAGAACTTACGTATGCCAAGCATTTAGCTGGCGTAAAAATGTGTGTGACTTTATGCCAAGTTTAGGTTTTATACATCGCAATTTCAGCGTGCAAACGTGAGTTTGCAACATTTTTGTGTGTATGCACTTTTTATACATGAGGCCCCAAGTCATTTGGTTCACATACATTTTTGCTTGTTATTGGTATCCTACCTTGTACTGTATGATATTGGCTTAGGATCTGAATTCTCAGGAACCAGTAATTGACAGGAATAATTAATAAAATCAATAGATGAAATAAATCAACAGCAGTCTTTGCTTATTTGCTGCTGTTTTGTGCAGCACATCTGAATCTGTTACTTGATAAGATTCAAAAAGCAAACATACCATTAACAACAACAACATATATTTATATAGCACATTTTCATACAAAAAGTAGCTCAAAGTGCTTTAAATATTGAAGAAAAGAAAAATAAAAGACAAAATAAGAAATTAAAATAAGACAACATTAGTTAACATAGAAAAGGAGTAAGGTCCAATGGCCAGGGTGGACAGAAAAAACAAAAGAAAACTCCAGACGGCTGGAGAAAAAAAATAAAATCTGCAGGGGTTCCAGGCCACGAGACCGCCCAGTCCCCTCTGGGCATTCTACCTAACATAAATGAAATAGTCCTCTTTGTAGTTAGGGTTCTCATGGAGTCACTTGATGTTGATGGTCATACAGACTTCTGGCTTTTAATCCATCAATCATTGTTGGAACATCACGGTGCTTTGAGTAGATGTGCCACCACCAAAAGGATACCGGAAAAGGAAACAGAAGAGAGAGTAGGGGTTAGTACAGATTTTAGAGCCACCATGAATAGTTATTATAATGAGTTGGATCTACAGAGTATCAGGATTTTAATTACAGTGAAGTTATGAAAAGGCCATGTTAAAGTAATGTGTTTTCAGCAGTGTTTTAAAGTGCTCCACCGTATCAGCCTGGCGAATTCCTATTGGCAGGCTATTCCAGATTTTAGGTGCATAACAGCAGAAGGCCGCCTCACCACTTCTTTTAAGTTTTGTTCTTGGAATTCTAAGGAGATACTCATTTGAGGATCTAAGGTTACGATTTGGAATATAAGGTGTCAGACACTCCGATATATAAGATGTGGGGGGGGATTATTTAAGGCTTTATAAGCCATAAGCAGAATTTTAAAGTCAATCCTGAATGACACAGGTAACCAGTGTAGTGACGAAATGTGCTCAGATTTTCTTTTCCTAGTTAGGATTCTAGCAGCTGCATTCTGCACTAGTTGCAAATAATTGATGTCTTTTTTAGGTAGTCCTGAGAGGAGTGCGTTACAGTAATCTAGTCTAATGAAAACAAACACGTGAACTAATTTCTCAGCATCTTTCAGTGATGTAAGAGGTCTAACTTTACTTATGTTTCTTAAGTGAAAAAATGCTGTCCTAGTGATCTGATTAATATGTGATTTAAAATTCAGATTACAGTCAACAATTAGCCCTAAGCTTTTTACCTCCGTCTTGACTTTTAATCCTAATGTATCCAGTTTATTTCTAATAGACTCATTGTATCCATTATTGCCAATCACTAAGATTTCAGTTTTTTCTTTATTTAACTTGAGAAAGTTACTATTCATCCATTCTGAGATACAAGTCAGACATTGTGTTAGTGAATCAAGAGAATCGGGATCATCAGGTGCTATTGATAAGTACAGCTGTGTGTCATTAGCATAGCTGTGGTAGCTCACATTGTGCCCTGAGATAATCTGACCTAACGGAAGCATGTAGATTGAGAAGAGCAGCGGACCCAGGATAGAGCCTTGTGGAACACCATATCGGATATCATGTGTCTTATCAATTGAGCAATATCCTCAATAACTGGAGGTTAGAAAGGGTCACTTTTCATTTTTTACACTATATTTGCATGTTCCTCAAAAACAGGGTTCATTAAAAATAGATGAATTACATTGCTGTATATTGTCTCGTATATGCACATAGTGGACAGCTGAAGGACTCTGGTGATTGTAATTCCCTGCCTATCTAAGAGTTGGCAATGTGTTTTAATGCCTTTTCTCTTCCTCCCTCTGCAGACTGGATGATTGACAGCTGTAAAACCTCCGTTGTCACTTCTGGTGCACATTCGCCTGGACTCACCTCTTCCTGCTGGAAGGACTTAAGACCGGAAGACCTTTTTGAAACAGTTCATTCCCCAACTCCCATCTGGAAAGATGTTTTCGTAATTACTGAGTTTTGCCTTTTGTGTTGCTGCATTCCAGTTAAGCAGGATCATGAGGGTGGTGTCCCATCTCTTTATCATGGTCTATCTGCTCTCTTACAACATGTACACATAATTAAATAAAACAATGATCATAGATCTACACACAAATATCTACTTACGTAAAGTGACTTAAGAAAGTATTCAGACTACTGTATTTTTTCACATTTTTTATGTTGCAGCCTTGTGCTGAAAACATTTAAATTCAGTTCTTCCCCTCCATAAGCAATAATTAAAATCCCAGACAGAGAACATGAAAACAGAATTTCTGCAAACTTATTACAGATAAAAAACTGAAAAATCGCACACTGACTCAAGTATCCAGACCTTTTTGTATGGCACATTTGAAATTAGACTCAGGTACATCTCATTTTAAAAGCACTTTGAGCTACATTTTTTTGTATGAAAATGTGCTATATAAATAAATGTTGATTGATTGATTTTATTGGTCTTCATTGAGATGTTTCTACACCTTCTTTGGAATCCATTTATGGTCAGTTTTGATTTGACATGATTAGGAAAGGCATTGACCTGTCCATAGAAGATCCCACAGTTGAGCAAAAAACACACCACAAGGTCGAAGGAAATCCCAGCAGAGGTTAAAGACAGGATTGAGTCAAGGCACAGATGTGGGGAAGGACAAAAAAAATTCTGCAGCATTCTCAGTTTCCAAAAGCAAAGTGGACTTTGTACTATTATGTAGAAACAGATTGAAACAATGACAAATCTTCCTAAACCTGGTCTGTGATAGTCCAGGTCATCTCCCCTCTCTCTTGCGTCTCCCAACCCAAAACCATAGATAGTCATAGACCAAGATGAGCCGGGCAAATGAAGTCAGTCGCTTATAGCAAGGGCTAAGTGCAGAAGTGACAGGTGCTTTTATTAAAATTCAAACAAAACATAAAAGTGCATAATAAATAGATAATCTATAAAAAAAAAAGTATCCATGTGGAGGTTAAAAAGTAATAAATAATTCCATAAAAGTTGAGGTTAAATAATTCACGGTGGAAAACTGGTTATTAAAAACTCACATGCTCTTGAGCCTCCTTCTAAAAGCTAATGTTTCCCTGGCTTTCCCTCTTCAGATCCAGCAGCAGGAGCAGAAGACCTACTGACAGACACATCTACCCTTCAAATCCAGGCTCAGGTCCCTGTTGCCGCCTGAGGCCCTCAGTAGGACACCACGCTGTACCTCACTTCTCCAAATCCCATTGCCATTCCTTGGCCTTACGCAAGAGCCTACTTGAGCAAAGGTCACTCCAGCTAACTGAAGATGCTCAAATTTGTCCCAGAACAGTCTCAATGTACAAAAATCTGTAGCACCTGTACAACAGTATCACATTTTGATTTTTGTCTATTTTGAGCCACATTAGGAAAAGTCATCAAATTACAGGCTGGAAGAACGACATTTAGGGTATTTTTACTGCTGTCAAATATCAACACAGGTCAAATTTGTCCTAAATAGTATGAAAGGCTAATGAACTTTGCCCTGTATAAAAAAAGAGTGACACAAACCTAAAAACTGTTATCATTCAATAGTCTACACCAGTGTTTCCCAAACTCGGTCCTGGGGACCCCCTGTGGCTACAAGTTTTTGTTCCAACCAAATTCATAATCAGTGACAACACCTGATAACACTGAGCTCATTTAATTAGCTGGTATTATTTTTCTTTTATTCTACTTTCAGAAAAGCATAGCAACATGATTTTTATATTTATAAGACATTTAGTAATATTTCTGATTTTGCTAAAGATTTAAATACTTAACTCTCTTTTGTTGATTTCATTCTATTTTGCCTTTCTCTGTGCAGTTTTCCCCCTTTGTTGTATCTTAATAATGACAATTAAAAACGAGCAGAGCAAACACACAGGCAAACACAACTGAATATTCAAAAGCTGCAAGTACTTTAGCGTCAGACCCACTAAATAGTGAATAATGGATTAATTAAACAATTGGAACACCGAGAAAAGTAGAATGAAAATCAAGAATGTTGTAAAAAGAAATAAAATACATTATTCCCATATAACTGCTTACTACTTTTTAATAAAATGTTTTTACCAAACTTAGTTTTCTAATTTCTATATAATTTCCCTGAACACAGGATCTGGGAAATAACAGTTCATTTAATTAGCCCAGGAGTCCAATTAAAAACAGAAGCTGGTTTAAATAACAACCTGCAGCCACAGTGTGTCTCCAGGACTAAGTTTGGGAATCACCTGTTTCTCTCTGTCTGTGAGAACTAAATAATATTCACTTATCTCTTTTATAAACCATTAATGCAGTTCTGTTAGGCAGGGAGTTGTACTGACTGAGAAGGAGACAGTAAATGTTTTTAATGGAAGGCATCAGGAGATGAGACACAGTCAAAAAGTCAAGCTAAGGTCATTAACAAAGTCCAACTGATCTGTCGTCTCCTTAACGCCATCAGCAGGTTTGTTAACCAGGAGAGATGTTTTTGTAGTAGGAATCACACACCAAAATTGTTTTTATCAAAAATACCTCCAAAATCCATATGCATCCTATTGCTGTAATGTCTTCTGTCACACATTCCCAGGGCATTCTGGGTATATTACCATAGCAACCAATAATGCTAACATTACAAAATGGTGATGCCTATAATTGATAATAATAATAATACTAATTCATTTTATTTATATAATACCTTAAATAAATGATGTTGTTACATAACTGTAAAATTATTCAGCTTATTCAGGAACCCTTCTAGATGAAATCAAAGGCCAGAACTGAAGTTTTCAGGTAATAAAACTCCAAGGTAGACACATGCTTTGATCAAACAATGTAGTCAAGTCAAGTCAAGTTGGGGAGCTTGCACTAGTACAGTGAATTGCTGCACCCACCACATGATGAAACAGCTCAGGATCCTGGTTGGCAATCGCCCCAGGCAGACATGCGGTCCGGTCCCACCCTCCGGAGACGACCCTCTATCTGCTGCCGCCTGGTGTTACGTGAGTAACCCCTCGGCCTGGTCCAGCCACTCAGGTCCCCAAATAATGAGGATCCTACAAGCTGGATCACCCTCGGAAACTCGCGCCACATGGTCGTAGTGCCATAACTGACGCTTCCTTCACAGTGCAGGTATTGTGCCTCATTCGAGATTCCATGAGCTGTAGGAAATCCCATAAATAAATAACAGAAAAAAACAGTCATAATAGGAACCAGCTGCATTGGGCTTAAGGTGTGTCCCATTGATGGCCAGTGTGTAAGTTTATCTCAAGACACAATCACTCAGACTTGGTAAGTTTAGAGTAGACATTTAAATGGAAGTATCTAGCTGGTTCAGAAACTATTCAGATCCGTTCACTTTGTGGACAGTTTATTGTGTTGTAGATTTAATTTTAATCTACTGAATAACCCATAATGACAAAGTAAAATTTGGTAAGAAATTACCAGGTTTTTTAAAATTAAAAAAAAATCTGAATTCCCTCATTCATATAATTATTCAGACCTTCTGTTGTGACCTTCCAAATTGTGCTGAGGTCCTTTAATTCTCCTGTGTATACAGGTATACGGTCCCACAATTCACACTGCATATAAGGACAAAAACCAACCCATGAAGTCCAAGAAACCTGCTTTAGACCTCAAAAATCAAACTGTGGTGAGGTATAGATTAGGACAAGGATGTAAAACCATTTCTAAAGCTTTGAGTGTTCCCAGGAGCACATTGCCCTCAATTATTGTGGAAGAAGTGAAGAACCACCAGAACTCTTCCTAGAGTTGGCCACCTGTCTAAACTGAGTAACTGGTCAAGAAAGGCTTTGGTCAAGGAGATGATCAAGAACCCAGTGATCATCCTAAAAGAACTTCAGAAGTCATCTGCAGAGATGAGAGAACCAGCCAGAAAGGAAGACAATTCACAATCAGTTTGAAATCATCTGCCACCAACACAAAAAGAATGATCTTGTCAGTAACTTGTGGTGGTGTCTGTAAGAACCCATGTTTGATGATGGCTATGGTCTATGAACATAATAATTTTGTTGCAGTTGCTTGAGCAATCAAAACTCATTGTTATAATCTCATTTTATATAAATATACCATGATTCTTGCATAGATGTTGATAGAAATAAGTAATTATAACAGAATGAAAGGTACTATATATTTAAAAAATATGATAAAATAGCAGATATTATAGCCTTCTCCAACACACCTAAGCCAGTTCAGGATTGTGGGGAACTGAGGCCTATCCAAGCACCAAAAGGTGTATGGCAAGAAGTAACCGTAGACAGGAAGACAGTACATCACCAGGCCCACCTAATAACCTTCACACTCACACAACACATATGCAGTGGATACAGAACTTACCAAGATACCTTCACTTTCTGCATACTTTACTGTGTTGTAGATTTAATTTTAAATTGATACATTTGCTAATTTTGCCTATCAACATAGACTCAATCACCCATATAGAAAAGTGCGTACACATTTTCAGAAAACTTTTCAAATGTACTAAAACTCAAAAACTGAAATCTCTCATTCATAGAAGTATTTGGATCCTCTGCCCTGGCAATCCAAATTGTGGTCATTTGCATCCCATTTGTTTTAATTCTCCTTAAGCTATGTCTAGGACTTGCTTGGAGTCCACCTTTGCAAATTGAATTGATTGCACATTGTTTTGAAAGGTATATGTGTACCTGTGTATGTAAGGTTCCACAATTCACACTGCTTGTCAGTAGAAAAACCAAGCCATGAAGTCCAAGTAACTCTCTGTAGACCTCATCAGTCAAATTTTGGTGATACATAGAACAGGGCAAGGGTATAAAATCATTTCTGGTTTTGAGTGTTTCCAAGAACACAGAGACCTCCATAATTGTGAAAAGGAAGAAGTTTAGAACCTCCAGGACTCTTTCCAGCCAAACTTTGTAAAAGGGCAGGAAGGGCCATGATCCGGGAGGAGATCAAGAATCCAATGGTCACTCTGACAGAGCTTTGTAAGTCCTCTGCTGAGATGGGAAAATCCCAGGAACAGAGTGACCTCAATAAACTGTGAAATGGAAGATATTTTGAACCTCCAGGTCTCTTTCTAGAGGAGTACCTTCTCTGCAGCACTCCACCAATCTGGTATTTATGGTAGAGTGGCTAGATGGATGCCACTCTTGAGTAAAAGGCAAATGACTTGGAGTTTGCAAAACGGCATTTAAAGAACCCAAAACATTTACTCTTTGGACAAAATGTCAAGTGATGTCTGGCCAAGAAGATGCACTGCTCATCACCTGTTTAATACCAACCCTGTGGTGAAGAATGGTGAAAACACAATCATGATATGGGGGGTGCTACTCAGAAGTAGGGACAGGAAGGGTGATCAGAATTGAGAGAAGAATGATTGTATACAATCAAGATAATGCTGGAGTGGTTTTGGGACAAATCTCGAATTCACCAAAAGTGACTCTACTCCTTTGGGCCCTTGAGCAAGGCCCTTAACTCGCAATTTGTTCGTACTGGATATGATGTTAATCTACATCCAGCCCTACAAGCAGGTCCACCAACTTACAGGGAATGCTTGGGGGTTGGGGGACAGGATTGGCACTCTAGCCACTGTAAAAAACCTCCCAGTGTTCCAGTGTGGTGCTAAGGTGTCACCCGCGGCACTTGGGTCTCAATCCAGGTACAGTAGTTGGTTGTGTGGTGGGTGCAGCAACGCGCTACCAGTACCTGCTCCCAACCTCCTCCTCATTTTGACTCTCCCTGATCGGCTGAGGTAAAGCCCAGCCTTAAGCACCATAGGACATCTGCGGAGAGACCTGAATGATGGCAGTTTACAGGCACTTCCCATCTAATCTAACGGAGCTTGAGAGGATCTGCCTGGAAGAATGGGATAAGCTGATTTTTTAATAAATTTGCAAAACTTTCTTTGGCATTATTAGGAAAAATAGCTAATTGAATCTTTTCAAATTAAATCTACAACACAATAAAGGATAAAGAAAGTGAAGATATGGGAAAAACTTTCTGAATCCACTGTACATATATACAGTAGCAGAAAATACCCAGAGGAAGCACACTCAGTTACAAACGTGCAAACTCCACTTGAGCAGCACACAAACTAAGGTGGGTAATAAATACTGTATTAGCTTCACGTATACAGCATTAAACTTTCTCCTCTTTTTCAATCAGCAGTGTGGCCTAGTGGTTAAGTGAATTTGACTTTAAAGTTCAAAGCCATTGGTTGACTCACTGTCTGAAGCTGAGCAAGCCAGATAAACGTCATTTTTATATTCATAAAAGGTTTGGTGCCAAACAGGCGTTGTTCACCTTCATTTTTCTCTTCACAAAGGCAATAAACTTCAAATGATGAAAGTGAGGTGCTTTTGCATTATGAAACTAAAATCATTTAGGCTCCTCCACACAGCCAGTATTGATTTATTGTTTACAACAAAAAACTTAACGCAACCCACATAATCAAAATTTAATGTGAAAAACAATCCATTTTGGGTTTATTTTAGTCTGCAGCCCTCAGGAGAGATTTCTTAAACCTTCAAAAAGCAAACAAATGTAAAGATTTCTAAATGATGCTCTGAAAGTATTTCACAGCAGGTTGTATCTGGGCATCATTGTATGAGTCTAGATGAAATAAAGCAGATATTGCCTTAAGTATATTAAAATGGACATGTTTGAAACATCAGCAGACTGAAATGACATCATCTGCATTAGACACGCTATTTTTTCAAAGCCTTGTAAGTTAATAAATGTGCAACAGAGTGGAGTAACAATCTACACGCACAGCAGGTCAGATGAATTTTGCTGTTGGCATTTATGGAAAATTAATTGCTCTCTAAATTGCCATTGTGCTTGGGTTAGCAGGCCCGCAGAGCTCCTTTTTTTTTACTTTCGTCTTCTTGTTTGTTTTTTATGTTTCAGGATAATAGCTTCCAAGCTCTTCTATAACTGATGAATATCCATCCATTCATCCAACCATCCATTCATCCATTCATTTCCTAAATATGATTTTTAGTACAGCCTCACAATTTTGTTGACATCAGTTCCAACTGATTGATGGAAGTTATGTATTGTCTGCTATTTAACCAGAAGAAGAATTCAGTTTATTTACAAAAACCTGTAACTTTAGTTGTTGGATCGAGAAGTTACTTTGGAACATATATAGCAAATTAAAAGCCACACAGATTGGTCTATGGATTATTCTTTATGAGAGCTTTGCCAGGCCATGTTATGAAATATGCTTTTTTCAAGCTAGCATAAAGCACATAATAGAAGACCATATACAGCGAGAAATGTGTCCCATCCGTTCAATGGCTTTGTGAAGGTTTAGGGTTAGCCTTGCAGTACAAGCAGAAGTGTAGTTGTCTTGAAGAAACTTTGTGGGAATTCTGTGATCTTGTCAGTTTTACTCCTAGTCTACTACAGCTTAATACAATTTTTGGACCAGCAGCTTTGGTAAATCCGTGATGATATTTTCTGTTTGGCTCTATATGGCTATCTTTTATATGCAATGTATAAAAAGAAATATTCTACTTACAAAGACATTGATGGAGTCTTTGGTGAAATTTAAGGGGAAGTGCATTCAGGGTAGTGTCCTTGAAGCACTTGGTTAACTAGAGAGTTGTGGGATTCTGGAGCAAACCTACCAAGTTATGAAGTTGAAGAAGAAAGCTTGATGACTGATCAGGAAAACATATTACTTACCCAAACAAACTTGATACAGTGAAGTCTTTGTTGTGTAAATTCTTACTTAAATAAACTCAGGGAGGAGGGGGAATCTGGAGAAAACCTACCAAGTCATGTAGTTGAAAAAGTAGTCATAGTCATTAAAGTTCTTCTTATGCTGTCATAAGCATCATCCATTTCTTCAACAGAATGGTTGTTGATTTCAAGATTTTTGTGATGTGGAGTCTCAAAACATAACAAAATGTGTGTGAAAACCCCTGAAAGGCTGTGCCACAACCTAATGAGCCTGCCTATGGAGGCTCACATCAAACCCAGCTAGTCCTACAACAGCTAGCTGCAGTCTTCCTGCGTAGAAGGCCTCAAACATGGGGAGCAGAATAAAATTACAAGGAATGTCCCCAAAAAGAGCAAAAAGCCCCAGGATAACAATAAACCCCCAGCACAGAAGGGCAAAAAAGAATCTAAAATATAATGTTTATAAATTATGATTTATTAACAAATAAATAAAAGAATACAAAGACATGCTTAAAAGTTCAAAAATGGGCAAACAAACTTGCCTAAAAGGCATAACTCCGGGAAATAAATATCAGTATTCAGTAAACACAACCCTAAGGAAAAGTTAACAATACCAGGAGAATCCACTTAAAATATCAATTCTCACCAAAAACACATAACAAATACAATGATGGGTCTCTTTCTCTGGCCTCCAGATAAAGGCAAACGGTGAAACCAGCAGCGGTGACATCAGGGCTACCGCATCTACTTTGGTTACACCCACAAAATACATGGAATGGAGGAACAATACAAGTTACAAAAATAGCAGAAAATTAATACAAATATAAAAAACTAGCCAACCCGCGGCGTACCATATGCCGCATAATCAGGCCGATTTTTTAATGATTTTTAAGCACAGGGAGAAAATTAACATTTGAAAAATCGGTAATGTAATAAATCAGCAAGAAAAGCAACATTGTAACAATGCACGGAACTAACCAACACACAATCGTCCGTGACTGAAAACTGGCGGACCCCCATCATGCCTTCTAATGCCAGACGAAGGGATGCGAGTGCACTGCGCTCAGGCGCGGAGTGAGGAATGGCAGGAGAGGAGCAGGACGTCCACTCAGCTCCCTCCGTCATGCTAGTCTGCTGATTTCTCGTTCAGTATGCACTGCCCGCTCATATGCCCACCTCCAACGCGTCACTGGAGTCGTTGTTGTCTTTACACAGTCCAGATGCACCTGTGACTCACGTAGATGTTTCATTGCCCTGTGCGGTTTTGGCTGCTTTTCTATATATAATCCACCAAGACACCCAACCACGGTAGTCGCGAGGTGGGAGAGGGATGTGCACAAAGGGTAGGGACGCAACCAGTGGGAGCGTATGAGTCACACTTAGTGGGAATTCCACGGTTTGCAGCCCGAATGGGGTTCAACCGCTTACCCACGCCTCTCTGCGCCAAGTAGACACACGCTCAATGTCATGCATAATTATTTATTGAATGCTAAACACTTCTGGAAAGACAAGGTTGTCTAAAACGGGTTGGTGTGAGAATACAACAGTAAGTGAATGAAAAGATGGAACTCTGGAGGGAGCAAAATACAACA
The DNA here is from genome assembly GCF_016835505.1 of Polypterus senegalus. Lineage (NCBI taxonomy): Eukaryota > Metazoa > Chordata > Cladistia > Polypteriformes > Polypteridae > Polypterus > Polypterus senegalus. The sequence goes on from NC_053167.1 coordinate 121,054,735, forward strand.
CAATATTGAAGCCGCGGCATAACAAACGCCGCATAATTATTTATTGATGGTTCAACACTTCTGGAAAGACACAGTTGTCTAAAAAGGGAGAGTTTGAGGATACAACAGAAAGTGAATGAAAAGATGGAACTCTGGAGAGAGCAACATATAATTGTCTGTGAGTGAAGAAGACGCATGTTTGTCGTGGATGCAAATTGCAACACACACATATAAACATATATATATATACATATCAATACATATATACATATATACATATACACATATATAATACATATATACACATACATCCACATATATACAGTATACATATATACATATATATACATATACATATCTACATATAGACACATACATATACATACACACATACATACATACACACACATATTTAAACATATATATACATATTTACATATATATATATACACTCTTTGGGGTGTGAGCAACTGTTGCAGGGGGTGCCAGAATCCATCAAGGAAGAAAAATAAAAAACATTATTTGTACAAAATCTTAATTTATTTATCCATTCCTAAATAATTAAATGGGCAGGCTATTTCGTATCAGTGCAATACGCTGCTTGTTAAAACGGATGACTCCCGCTCTTACGTGCAAGTCTGCGTGGATATTATGAACTATCGTATCTGTTCAAGTTCTATTTAAATTTTAAATAGAAGGAATTTTTATTTAGTTGAAAGAAATGTCTTTGGTAGGAATGTAAGTTAAATGTAGGCATCATTGCATACATTTTTGTTCCCCATAGAAATGTAAAGAGTAAATTCGCCTTACATTCCAACCAAAGATATTTGTGTCGCCTAAATAGAACTTGAAAAGATATATTTTTTCGAATGTAAATGCGCAATTCAGATTGAGTTGACGCGCACTACATCGAGTTTGCGTGCTATTGTGGTTTCGCCTGCGTGCCTCAATAAGTCACCCTCCCCTCGCTCTTACTTTTTTACCGTTCATCTAATGATTACACTGAGTATGGCTTTACCAAAACAATCATTGATGGCGAATAAAGTATCCATTATTCATAAAGCTTCAATTGGTGATCTGTGTTTCTACGTTAACCACATATTTTTTCATACATCTCAAACCAAGGGGATGTGAGGGTAAAATGAATCGGGAAGTGCTGATATATATGTATGTGTGTGTGTATATATATGTATGTATATATATATTGAAATAGTTTTACTGTGAAATAATGCAAAGAGTACGCGACGTGTTTAAGCCCTAATTTTGGGGTCATCAGGGGTACATACTTAGTGCACCCCCTCTCGGGAATCGAACCTCGGACATCGGCGCTAGAGGCGGCCTCTTCTATTGCGCCAAGGCGTGTGGTTTGTCTATTTGAGAGTATGTAGATCGGGGTATATATATATATCAGGTTCATATTTGTAGGATGTGTTGTGTTCAAGTCACATTCCGTGTTTGTCAATCGTTGTAAAGATAACAGGTTTCATTCATCGATTCGTTTCTTACTGCATAAATAAACAGCTCGTCTTCCTCTTTATCTAAGACGTGACACACTGCATGCACAGGTTTTTTTTTACACTGTCTTCTTTTAGCGGGACATTGACTTTTTCCACCGTGTGCTTTGTTTCCGCAGTAGCTGCACTTATGAATATGCTTGTATGTGTCAGACGCTTCATATTTTTTTGCTGCCTTCTCAATTGTGTAATTCGGTTTTTGTTCAGCACTCTTTGGAACTGTTGCTTTCTGTCTGTGCACTGCGTCAGTTCACATGAGCCGCTCGGTGCACATGCATTGGAGGTTCCCAGCTGTGCTGGTGCCATCTCGTGCGATGTCCACGGCTGTATTTAATGTTAGCTAAGACCCGGCACTTAAAAGTTTCTCTCGCAGTTTCGCTGAGTTTGTGCCAAACACCACCCTGACCATCTCATCTTCATCTGGATAAGCACAGTCCTTCACACGTGAATATTTATCGGCAGTGTTTCTATTGGATTGCTGCTGACGAACGGCCTTATATGGCCAGGCACTAAATTACGTGGGAGGCATAACTCCGCCTCCCACGGCCATCGAGCAGACGTCTATTATAGTTTATGGACGAAAAAATAGGTTCCAGTTATGACCATTACGCGTAGAATTTCGAAATGAAACCTGCCCAACTTTTGTAAGTAAGCTGTAAGGAACAAGCCTGCCAAATTTCAGCCTTCTACCTACACGGGAAGTTGGAGAATTAGTGATGAGTCAGTAAGTCAGTGAGTCAGTGAGTGAGTGAGTCAGTGAGGGCTTTGCCTTTTATTAGTATAGATAATATTTCAAAAATGACAAAAAAACCCATAAAATACACTTTGATCCACACAGTTACATAACAAGGGTAAACTAGGAGTAAAATAGTAAGCCAGAGTGATTACATTTAATAGATAGATAGATAGATAGATAGCACCATTTGTTGGCACTCATTGCTATGACATGACAGCTGATTGCTATGGAGTTTGTCCCAGAGTCACACTGTATGACTTCACTGGTGTAACGATTTATAAGTTAAAAGCCGCGTGCTCCGTAGTGTCCATGATTGCGTACAATTCGCTAAACACTGTTCAATTTATTTTGTAACAATGTTCATTTTGGCTAAGGCATTATTTCTTCCTTTAGACTAACAATTTGGTTAGCAGTTTGGTTTTTCATATTTTATTATTAACAATTTGTCAGATTTGACCTTGTCTGCTCCTGAATCTCGTTTCTGTCTTCCTATGTATCATTTCTTACCCGAATGGCCTGCCTTTTCACTCTCGGCAGAACAACTTTAAACGGCTGAACCTATGGGCTATTTGTTTTGTTTTCTCCATTGCAGTTTTACAGAGGCATTCATTAATTTCTTGATGCTTTTTCTGGTTCTTTGGGCTTTGATTTTTTTGTTTTGTGGTCTCTGACCTTTGGCTATTGATTCTTGTTGCCTTCTTCTGGAATGGAGTGGGCAAGCTTTTTAATGGCAAGCTTAATAACAATTCATACAATGGACCATATATAAAATCTAGGTGTACCTGTAAACCCAGGCAATCTAGTGCATGTGTTAATGAAAACCAATAATTTTAAAACTAGTTCATCCAAGAAATGGGTTAATTATAAAACTTTTAAGTGTGATGTTTAAACTCCAGTTTTAAAGTAAAGTAATTTCGCTATGACATTGTTGTAGCCATGAGCATAAAACTGCTTGCTTCTGCACAAACTGTTAACATCTACTGAGAAGCAGGTCATCGCAGCAATTAATTAGTTGCAAATATTTGTAGCTGTTAATATGCTTCCCTACTTGCTTTCAGGAATTTTCATTTGTGCAAAGACCTGTTTGCAACTATATGTGCTACCAAATAATGATGCCATGCATGCATAGGCATGCAAAGCTTTGGAAAACAAATCCTGAATAGAATCCTTTCAAATTAAGCAAATACAATTTTGGTTCACAATTACACTGGAGTTTATTTACTTCCAGTTGCAAGAGTTGTAGAACATTCTTCACATTAACAGCAAAAGGAGGCATTTCACTGTTCCTGAAGTCCTGAAAGCACTCTGTACACTCCAATAGTGTGTGAATGCAGCGATATATTTGGTGCCAATAGCTGGTGGTATGTCCTTCTGAGTTATGCTTCTTGATGTTGCTATGTAAGCTGGTGTTTTGGACTGTTCATTATCCACGTTTGCAAATACTTTTTGAAAGAAAGGATCTTGGTGTCAACCTCTATTTAACTCCCTGGTATTTAGATTTTGACTTTGATTTACTGTAGTTTCTTGGCATGTATTATTGACTACAGTTTTGACTCATCCATTTATTGATCATTCATATCACAGCCCTGCTTCAGCTCAGCATAATAGATAGATAGATAGATAGATAGATAGATATAGGGTGGTCCAGATCTAATTATTATCTATTCATTTTCCTTATGCTATAACTTTTTAAGCTTATTACATAGAATATCACCCAAAGTGTGCTTACTGACGACATGAAGAATCGTCTTTGCACCGAACTGGAATCGTCCCTGCATAGATCAAAGTCATCCAGATAATCTGGATCTGCATAATTAGATCTGGACCACCCTGTAGACAGATACTGTAGATAATGTGGTTTAGAGCAGACACTGTATCCAAATTCAGGCCAAGAAGAACAAATAAATTATATAAAAAATTGCAGGGGCATGGTGGTGCAGTGGTAGCACTGCTGCCTCGCAGTTAGGAAACCCGGGTTCGCTTCCCGAGTCCTCCCTGCGTGGAGTTTGCATGTTCTCCCTGTGTCTGCGTGGGTTTCCTCCAGCTGCTCCGGTTTCCTCCCACAGTCCAAAGACATGCAGGTTAGGTGCATTGGTGATTCTAAAATTGTCCTTGATGTGTGGGTGTGTGTGTGTGTGTGTGCCCTGCGGTGGGCTGACGCCCTGCCCAGGGTTTGTTCCTGCCTTGCGCCCTGTGATGGCTGGGATTGGCTCCAGTAGACCCCCGTGACCCTGTAGGTAGGATATAGCGGGTTGGATAATAGATGGATGGATAATAAACTGGATGATAAAGGTTTTATGGTATAAAGATATAAAAATGATCTGAACAAACTAACCTTATAGTTCTTTGGGCTAAACTAAACTAAGTAACTTCTTGTCTATCAGGCAGTGTCGTTGGGATGCCTGCTTATCTTGAATTACTTTAATTTAACCCTTTGTCTCACTTCTGTTTTTCTTCCTCCTCTTGTCTGTCTTTCTATCAGCATGTGAACTCTTATTTAATTTGGAATATTGAGTGGTCTTAAATCTCTGCATGGAAAGCTAAGCTAAGCTACCACTTCTGAGGTCAGGAGTGGGCTTGGCAATCTTTGCAGTTATCTGGCAAAAATTCACAGTAGAAACTCCAGATGCCCTTGCAATTCTGGATTGAGACTTCACTTAAAAGGCCATAATGGATTGCAGAGAGAGATAAGTATCAGATAATAATGCCTCTGCTTCCACCTAATAGCATAAGGGACTTTAGGAATGCTTCCCATCATCCCTTATTGTCCTAAACATACATTGGTGCTTTTCTCTCTCTGATGCCTAGATGGTGGCTGGAGGAGGTGGATGGCTACACAACTAGTATGCGGTGGCAGCATTTCGGACTTGCTTCATGGTGCTTTTCCATTTTTTAATGTCCATGGCGATGGTCCTGGCCTGGTTCAGTTTGGGTCGTCAGATCTTCAGAACTTCCTCCAGTTGTTTGGTCCAAGTTTTCATGAGTGCAGTCCATTGAATCCTCCACTGAGTGGGTTACTGTCTCCAGAGTAGCCTGTTTGTGCCCATTCTGCACACTTGGCCAAGGCACCTCAGACTTTGCTACTGGATTTGTTTGTTGATGGTTGGGTGCTGTTGACATATTGCCCAAATGATTTCATTAGTGATGCAATCACAGAGTGAGACTCCCTGGAGCTGTCACAGATATCACATTTGGAATACCTTGAGTTCGGATCCGGTTTGAGCAGGATCCATGTTCCTGATCTATAACAGGATTCAGCATCCAGAAGAGGCAAAGTTTGGTCTTCATGGAGATATTGGTTCTTTTCCACTGGTACCATTTCAGTGAGATGAATGCCACAGCTGCATGTCCAATTCTGCCGTGGGTCTCTGCTATGGGTGCCACTTTCTTCTCCTGGACCAGTGAGCCTAGGTATTGAAGTCCTGAACCTGCTCAGTCTGGACATCCTCAAAGTGGACAATGCCCTGCTGTCCATCCATTTCCAGCACCTTGGTCTTGTATTGATTTTCAAGCCATGCGACTTGGAGATGTGGATAATATTGTAGAGGATGTTTGTGGCCTTCGCATTGTTAGATGTGAAAAAGGCACTATCATTGGCAAACATGAGGTCAGTCATGAACTGATCGTCTTCATACTGTACTCTACATCTGTACTGGAATGCTTTTCCCATGGTGACGTTGATTATGATGTCTAAAAGCAGTGGAGAGGTCACATCTCCTTGGTGGACTCCAGTCTGAATTGTTAACTCCTCAGATATGAATCTGGCTGGCTGAACCATTTGGAGGAACTATTTTGGAGGAGTGTGATGATTATCGGGGGCACGTGTTCAGTCTCCAATAATCTCCACAGGGCAGGACAGTAAACACAGTAGAAAGCTGAAGCTTGAAGTTGATGAATGCGGTGATGGTTTGCTGCCCACATCAGACTCTTTCCTCCATTACTTGACGAATGGCAAAGATTTGATTGAAGTTTCCTTATTCAGGTCTGAATCCTGCCTGTTGTTCTCAGCTGGTCTGTTCCCTAAACTTTTATTGGTGCTAAAGGTCCAACTGCTGTATCACCAGGGCTCCATACACAGTGTTAAGGCATAGTGCACCATATTGCAAGTGACATGTTGTTACAGGAAATTATATCATTACTAGGTTACCTGCCATCTGGACATCAATATGTCATCAGAGGAAGTTCTTATTTGATTCACTGAATTATCTTTATTTCTGTTTTTATTTGTCTGAGTCTCATTTGAGAATGTCAGCCAGTGTCCAACCCGCTATATCCTAACACAGGGCACAAGGCAGGAACAAACCCCGGGCAGGGCGAAAGCCCACCACAGAGCACACACACACACACCAAGCACACACTAAGGACACCTAACCTGCATGTCTTTGAACTGTGGGAAGAAACCGGAGCAGCTGGAGGAAACCCACGCAGACACAGGGAGAACATGCAAACTCCATGTAGGGAGGACCCGGGAAGTGAACCCAGGTCTCATTACTGTGAGGCAGCAGCACTACCACTGTGCCATCATGCCGCCCATTGATTGATCATCTGTTATTAAAAAATGTTACTACTATTTCTGAGATGTCAACATAGCAGTTTACTTTAGGGTTTAGATACATTACCAGTTTTGGTCTCTCTGTAAAACCTGTTAAAAGACCAAATTTCCCTCTTGGGACAATTTAAAAAAAATTGAATTCAATTGAATTAAATCAATGTATTTAATAATCTGCAACACAAGTGTTTACTCCTCTCAATATACTTATCCCAACACAATTTCAGCAGCACTGGACACTTTGTGGAGACCAATTCCAGGCAGGATAGTCCATTGCTGGACACTCTATGGCAAATTAAGGGGAGCCAATCATCTTAACCCACACACCTTTGGAGTAGTCAGATATTGGGAATCACAAATAACCTAGAGTATCTGGGACAGGCTTTGAACTCAGGTCTCTTGAGCTGGAACCACACAAAACTATGTAGTGGAATCATGTACAGTATGTCAAATATTAATTTGCCAGTTACAAAATGCACCATTAATCCATTTACTGAACCATTTTAATGCACTCATATATAAAACACTAATTATCATGACAGATTGAAAAGGCTATTTTCATCTTCTTCATAGCATGACGACAAGCATGTAAAATTAAATGTATGCCTAACAAATTCACAAATAGATGTTTTGTGCTGTTGTTATAGTTGCTCTCCTAAATGGATATTTACCAAATTTTGCACACAGTTGGTTTCTTTAACGGTGAAAATGCAATGAAAGGAGTAGAAAAAGAAGTAAAATGCCACTTAAAATTTTGCTATCAAATAAACTTTCTAAATTACAGTGCAGTCTGTAGTTGCAACTATTTTAATCTGCAAAATTAAGTACTTCCAGCTCTAAACAGTTACAGTTTTGGTCTCCAGGCTACAAAAAGGACATAGCAGTGCTGGAAAAAATCCAGAGAGGAGCGGCTAGGCTGAATCCAGGACTACAGGGGATGAGGTATGAAGAAATATTAAAAGAGTTGAGTCTTTACAATTTAAGTAAACAAAAATTTAGAGTCCAGTAGATTGAGACAGTGACTTTAAAATTAATTCATCAAAAATACAGGGGCACAGTTGTAAACATTGTTAAGGGTAAATTTTGCACAAATATTAGGAAGTTTTTCTTCACACTGAGAACCACAGACACTTGGAATAAATGAACAAGTAGTGTGGTAGACAGTAGAACTTTAGGGACTTTCAATACTCAATGTTTTTTTAGAAGAATTAAATGGTTTGAACTTTGTTGGGCTGAATTGCCTGAGGCCTCATGCATAACAGCATGCATAGAATTCACACTAAAACATGGTGTATGGACAAAAGTGGAAGTGTGCATATGCACAAAAAAATCCAGATGCATAAATCTGTGTGTGCGTCAACTTCCACGTTCTTCCACTACATAAATCCTGGTCTGTGTGAAATGTAACGCTCATGCATGCACCTGTCACTTCCCCCAGACTCCTTCCACAATTACACTTCATTGAATATGCAAATCAATATAAAGAGAGCAGGCTTGATCTATACCTAATCTATCATCTCAATCTTTATAATTATAACTATCAACGTAATAATAAGCTGCATGGCAACAACTCTTGGGGAAATAGGAAATTAAGACCTAAACTATTTCACTTCCAGTTAAGACTATAAAATGACATCAAAAACTCAGAATCAGTGTCTCCATGATGGGACAGTTAACTTCGTAAGCTGGAATGTTAAAGGCCTGAATCACGAATTAAAGAGAGAGAAAGTACTTTCTCACCTAACAGGTCTAAATGCTAAAATAGTATTTTTACAGGAAACCCACTTACTAAGCAAGGATCAGTTCCGGCTGCAAAAAGACTGGACTGGCCAAATGTTCCATTCTAGTTTTACGAAGAAAACTAGAGGTGTGGGAATTCTCATACATAGAACAGTACCATTTGTAGCATCAGATGTAGTATTGGATCCTGAAGGGAGATATGTAATGGTCATGGGAGACTTATCTAACTGTAAAATGATTTTGATAAATGTTTATGCACCTAATGTTGATGATAAGGAATTTATACAAAATTTATTTGCATCCATTCCCAATCTGAACACTCATAAAGTTATAATGGCTGGGGACTTTAATTGTGTTTTAAATCCACTTTTAGATAAGACTTCCTCCACAGGGGGAACGGCAACTAACACCGCAAAGATAATTACAAAGTTTATAACTGATCACAACTTATCAGATCCCTGGAGGTTTTTAAACCCAAATTCAAGAACATATTCTTTCTACTCACCAGTACATCATTGCTACTCAAGGATTGATTACTTCTTTATAGACAATAACTTCTTGCCTAAGATTAAATCTTGTAAATACGATGCTATTGTTATTTCAGACCATGCTCCTATGATCTTGGAGCTGAAATTACTAAGCCCCATACACTCACCCCGCAGATGGTGCCTCAACCCGCTTCTATTAGCTGATGAGAATTGTACTGAATTTATATCCAAACAAATCAAATTCTTTCTAGAGACAAATACATCCCCTGAGATCTCTGCAGGAATACTCTGGGAAACTCTTAAGGCCTTCTTAAGAGGACAGATTATCTCATATCTTTCCCACAGAAATAAATCCGAGCGAAGAAAGTAGCAGAGATAAAAGCGAAATTACTAAAATAGATGAAGAACATGCCAGACTACCAAGCGAGACTCTACATAAGAGGAGGCAGGCTCTACATTCAGAATTAAACCTCTTGACAACTAAAGAAACTGAACAACTAATTTACAAATCCAGACATCATTACTATGAACATGGAGAAAGCTAATAAGCTTTTAGCGCAACAAATTCACAAGCAAGATATGCATAACGCAATCTCGGTAATCACTAACATGAACGGAGATAAAATCATCGAACACAAAAATATAATGCACACTTTCAGAGACTACTATAAATCCCTATATACTACTGAGTTTAAAGAAGACAATATACAATCTAATGCATTTCTGGATACATTACAGATACCACAAATTGACGCTTTTAGTGTGGAGGAACTTGATAAACCTCTGGCATTATCAGAATTACTAGATGCTATAAAGTCACTCCAAGGTGGAAAAGCAGCAGGCCCTGACGGCTACCCTGCAGAGTTTTACAAGAAATTCTCTGCTCAGCTAGCTCCCCTCCTATTAGCAACATTTACAGAAGCCAGAGATAACCAATTCTTCCACAAACCTTTCGCCAAGCATTAATCACTGTCTTTCCAAAACAAAATAAGGACTTATTACAATGTGCATCATACAGACCAATTTCACTTCTGAATAACAACGTTAAAATACTCTCTAAAATCATAGCTAGAAGGATGGAGAAAGTGCTACTCTCTGTAATATCACAAGACCAAACTGGATTTATTAGGGGCCGACACTTATCTTCAAATCTTGACACCTGTTTAATGTAATATACTCACCAACTAAATCAAACACCCCAGAAATATTATTATCATTGGATGCAGAAAAAGCATTCGACATGATTGAATGGAAATACCTTTTTACTATATTGGAGAAGTTTGGGTTTGGCCCGAACATTTGTGCATGGATTAAATTACTGTATACTAACCCAAAAGCTTAAGTTTGCATTAATAACATTTGCTCAGACTACTTTAAACTAGAACGTGTCACTAGACAAGGATGCACCTTGTTACTGCTGCTGTTTGCGATCGCCATTGAACCACTGGCAATACATTGTCGAAATACAGATCAGATAAAGGGGATTAGCAGAGAAGGACCAAGAGGACACTGGGAAAAAGATCTCTCAGTTAATATATCAGAAAAGGAGTGGAAAGTAGCAATGCAGAGAATTCACTCGAGCTCCATATGCACAAAGCATACAATTATACAACTCAAAATTATATATTGAGCACATCTGTCTCGACTAAAACTCTCCAAAATGTTTCCAGGGCATGATCCAACCTGCGAACGTTGCAACCAAGCCCCAGCCTCACTGGGTCACATGTTCTGGGCCTGCACCAAATTAACATTATTCTGGACAAAAATGTTTAATTACCTCTCAGACAGCCTTGGACTCACAATCCCTCCTAACCCATTAACAGCTGTGTTTGGGGTTCTTCCAGAGGGGCTTAAAGTGGAGAAGGACAAACAAATTGTGATTGCATTCACTACACTCTTGGCACGCAGACTTATTCTGATAAACTGGAAGAACTCTCCTCTTTTAAGTCAGTGGGAAACTGATGTGTTATATTATTTGAAATTGGAAAAAATCAAATACTCAGTTAGAGGATCTGTACAGACTTTTTTCAAAACATGGCAGGATCTAATCAGTAATATTTTAAAATAAGTTTATAAAGCACAAAGAATTTATTAATTTAGGTATGTTTACAAACCTTAAATCTTACACCGTTTGGCTTGCTCTCTCTCTCAGGGGTGGGGATCGATCTGTTCTTAACATAATTCTTTTATTTTGTAAAAACTTGATTGCTATGTATGGATTGTAATAAAATTAATAAAATAAATAAATTAAAAAAAAAAAAATAAAAAAATATAAATAGCCCCTTATGTTTTGCATCCTGTGAAAAGAAAATGGCCAAAGCACAGGGGAAAAAGAAGAATTTCAGCGAATACCAAGTGGAGGCAACTTGAAAGTTCAAGTTTCGAAAGTCACAAAGTGCCCAAAATAAATAAGAAGTGGTCAGATATCAAAGTCGCTGTAAAAAGGTGAGTTGTATCCCACCATCTAAATGTCATATGGAAGCGTATTAGGGAACAGAGAAAAGAAAAACAAAATAGGGACACAGGTGAAAAAAATGTCCAAATGTCAACTTTAATCTCGAAATTTCCACTTTAATCACGTAGTTTATTCTGACATTTAAGTAGAACATCATAAACTTCATCTTAAAATCATTTAATTTACTAATTTCTCACATCCCATCGTAAATTAAAGTAGCACGTTAAATGCTTCTTTCTGTGTGTTCTATTATATGCTCTATGTGTGTGAATCACTACGTGCTTCTTAAATGGGATTTCTCTTCCACCAACAGGACACAGAATACATTACATTCATGATATTACAGCTCAATGAACAATTTAAATACTATGATGTATACTTGATATTTTCATAATTATAATAATTATAGGAATTAAAGCATGTATTAAACAGCTCAGAAACAGTTTCATCCCAAGTGCTCTAAACACAATCAATCAGTCCATCAAATGCTCCTTGTAGAACTGTTTGTACTTATAAGTACAATCACCTCACTGTAAACTTGTGATACAGTTGTAATATTGCACAACCTGAGCCATTTTAGCACATATTTACATATGATGATGATATCATTTTTAAGATGAAATGTAGAAAAATATGTTTATTATATTATACAGATAAAACTTAAACTTAATTTAAATAATATATATTGTTAATAATTAAACATGTGAGGACACGGTGTCACAGCGCTAGCAAGGAGCTGGTGCCCCGTTCACAGATTGTTCCTGCCTCACGCTGTATTCTTGCTGGGGCTGGACCGACACTAGAAGGATAGATGGATAGAATAATTAAATATGTACTATGAAGATATTTCAATGTTCCTTAAAAGTTTTGAAGAATTGGCATTCTTAGCTTCCAGATGGTTTAACGTCTATTACAGAGCTGATTGTGTGGCAATTGGATATTTGGAGAAAGAAAAGGAAGGACAGGAATTGGAGGTTAATACGTTTGACAGAGACAGTACTGCTGCAATAAATTCTTTCATCGAAGGTCGCGCACAGCACAGCAAGCATCTTGCGTGAAGCATGAAAAATCTCTGGATGAGGCTATTAAACCACGTTATTAAACATGGCTTTCACGCCGTAGTGATTGTGTACGACCTTCGATGAAATAATTTATTGCAGCAGTACTCAGGGGCGGCTCTAGGCTTGTGGTGGATCTGGGCAGAGGAAATCGATGGCTCCTTCACCCGCCAATGTAAGTAATGTAGTTTATGCACAGTGGATGGCCACGTCCGTTGCGGACACTGCATAGCCGCCTCGTGCTCATGACACAAGCATTTAACTTTTGCCGAAATTTGTCACTGCGTTTTTAGCTGTGTTATTTTCTCTTTCTGTTTTATATTCAATATATATTGGCGTAGCCGCCACTGCAGTCCTTGCTTTTCTTTCCCCAAATACCCAATCAGATTTGGGGAGCGCCGATTCCTTAAAACGTTTAAGGAACATTGAAATATCTTCGTAGTACAAGTTTAATTATTCTATCCTTCACGACACTCCCAGTGAAGAATATAGATTATTTAAATGAAGTTAAAGTTTTATCTGTATAATATAATAAACATATTTTGCTGCATTTCACCTTAAAAATTATATCGTCATCATATGTAAATACGCGCTTTATAAAGTGGCTCAGATTGTGCGATATTATAACTGTAGTGCAAGTTTACAGTGGGGTGATTGTACTTATAAGTACAAACAGTTCTACAAGGAGCAATTGATTGAGTGCGTTTATAGTTCTTGGGATGAAACTGTTTTTGAACCGCGAGGTCCGTACAAGAAAGGCTTTGAAATGTTTTGCCGTGGCTGAGACAGTGTGTACTTGAAGCTGTATACCGATAATTCTCTTTCCGATCAGCTGCTGCTGTGATTCACACTCAGATACAGTGATATAAATACTGATAAATAGTGGTGCAGTGAGAGTAATATGGAAAAAGATGATCCGCTGTGGCAACTCCTAACGGGAGGAGCTGAAAGAAGAAGGTGCAGTTAGAGTAACAACGCTAAAGCAGTTATGGTATTTAAAATACTATGGCTATTCCCTGGACCATTATATTGTTACAAGTTAATTACAAGCAGATGCATTACACTAATAAACAATATGCGGTTAGTTTCAGTGTATTTATAAAGCCGCGTCATGAAAATAATGAGTAACCACACAGGAACAGTAGCACTGCTTTGACGCTGGGTGCCGCCAGTCTGCAAAACCGAGCGGAGAACTTACGTACGACAAGGTATGAGGTACCGTGGAAAAGTGCGTGGTTTTATACATTGCGGTTTGAACGTGGAAAAGTTCTTACGCAACATTTCTGTGCGTACGCACCGTTTATACATTGGGCTCCTGGACTCTGACTGTGTCTGGCTTGTCTCTGACTCCTTTTCTATGGTCTGGTCATGCTACAACAGTAAACTGATGGACAGCTATTGTTGTTTCTTATTTATGATCATTAGTTTCTACTTTGTTTTGGATGTATTTTAACATTCTTTTTCCTCATGGGAAACACCTTCCCCACTTCCCACAGGCACAAAACAGTCCAAAACACCAATACAGTACAGTATAACAAGTCTTCCTTCACTCTTTCTTTTCTCCTCTCCACTTTTCTGGTCAAGCTTCATCCTCCTCCTCCTCCCGACTCTGGCTCCTTTTATAAGACACCCACAAGTGCTCCTGGTGTTTGAGGACTCTTTTCCGGCAGCACTTTCAGGTGTGGAGGATGAACTTATGGGCTCAGCAGCTCCTGCTGCAGCATCCCCTGGCGGTTCCTGCAGATCCCAACAGGGCTGTACCAAACTCTAACTCCCAAGAAGCCCTGTGGGAGTCCAAGGCACCACTGCAACCCAGGGGGGTTGCCGTCTAGCGTCCCGCTGCATCCCAGCTGGCCAAGGGCCCCGGCCGCACACTACACATAATAGATTGGTCCATCAAGCTCTGTGAAGAGGATTACTTGTGTTGTGTTTTGTGTGTTGTATTTACCTCATTTTTTGACACCCATTGTACACTCAGATTACTGGGAAGGAGGTCTGATTAGACTTTCCCAAGATTTCTTCCATTTTTTTTTTCCTACAAGTTTTTTTTTGGGGGGAGTTTTTATTTCTATTTCTTTTATTTATTGTCTTCTTAAGGAGTCAAGGGTGGGGTGGCTGTCACAAAAACAGGGCTTGTTTAAGCCTATTGAGGCATTTGTTGTGTGATTTTTGGCTATACAAGAAATAAATTGTATTATTAGTCAGTCAATCAGTCAGTCAGTCATTTTCCAACCTGCTATATCCTAACACAGGGTCACGGGGGTCTGCTGGAGCCAATCCCAGCCAACAAAGGGTGTAAGGCAGGAACAAAGTTCTGGACAGGGCATCATCTCACCGCAGGGCACACACACACACCAAGCACACACTAGGGACAATTTAGGACCACTAATGCTCCTAACCTGCATGTCTTTGAACTGTGGGAGGAAACCGGAGCACCCGGAGGAAACCCACGCAGACACGGGAGGACCCAACGGAAGCGAACCCAGGTCTCCTTACTGCAAGGCAGCAGCACTACCACTGCACCACCATGCCAATCCCTCTGCATTATTATCCATTCATCCATTTTCTAACCGGCTGAATCCGAACACAGGGTCATGGGGGTCTGCAGGAGCCAATCCTAGCCAACACAGGGCACAAGGCAGGAACCAATCCCGGGCAGGGTGCCAAACCACCGCAGGACACACACAAACACATCCACACATAATTGTCAAAAAAAAAAGCTTTAAATGAACATGTATCAGTTTCAATGACATGTATCTTATTATTTTTTATTTAAGAATGTTCAGAATTTGACCTGGAAAAAATATTAAAAAATAATATGTAATATATTAAAAACTTGTTTGTTTGTTTACTTTAACATGAAAGATACGTATTTCAAATGAGAACAAAATAAGGTGGCATAGTGGCGCACTGGAAGTGCTGCTGCCTTGCAATATGGAGACTCAGGCCTGTGTCCCGGGTGTTTCCTGGGTAGTGTTTGCATGTCTGAGTGGGTTTCCTCTGGGTGCTCTGCCTTGTACCCGATGCCTGCTCAAATAGGCTCCAGGTTTCCAGCTCAGTATAAGTGGGGCTGGCAAATGATTGGACAGCAAATGATTGTCATTTTAAGGTTTTTGGTTGGCACCCATAACTGATGAACTTTTTGCTGTATTTTTACATTTTTTATTTAACAATGTATATAAAATTCATTTGTTACTATTCCAACTCTTTTTATTTTCAAGCACTGGGCAAATGTGAGAATCAATTTGGAACAAGTCAATTTCAGTAGCTGAAAATTTGATTTAAATCATTAAAACATATAGACTTAAGTGCTGCAATCTATTCAGGGAGCAATTTTTACAAAGTTAACATGTCGATACTGGTTTTGTACGTACGATTTTAACTTACACTGTTTTGACTTCTCATTAAAATGTATTTCTCTGATGGCCACTCAATTTACTGTAATACATTTTTTTTTAATTTGATGTCATAAGACAAATAACCTTCAGGCATCAAATGCTATTAGGAAAGGGTTTGGCAAATGTCAACTAAGGGCTGAAAGGTTTACTCCTAATTGTATGCTCAATAAAGCAAAACCTGCAAAAACAATTAAAATGTAAATTAAGTCATTGCAAAAGGCAGTAATGAACACATAAACTTTGATCCAGCATATGACTTAATTGAAGTATACTCATAAGATTAATATAGCCTGCTTTATGTTGCTGATAAGAGACACATTTCAGGTCAGGCTGAGCCATTAGGGTTCAGATTTGTATTATTAAGGGCCATAACTATAAGAACTTTCTTCACTTGTGACATGCCCTGTGGCATATAATATGAGATCAATGGCTCTGTGGATTTCTAGCAGTCAGCTTGAGAACACATCGGCTCAACAATGAGTTTATCAAGAATACAAGGACACAGTTGGAAACTTGTAAATTGCACACAAACATTTGGAAGTTTCTCCTCACACAGAGAACCACGGATATATGGAATAAGTGACCAAGTTTTTTGGTAGACTGTAGGATGTTGCTGTAGGGACTTTCAAAACTTGACTTGGAAGAATGAAGTGGACAGGACTTGTGGGCTTTGCTTGGCTGAATGGCCTGTTCTCATCTAGAATGTTTGTTCTAAGAGGTGACCCTTTGATGAATGAAAAATCTCCTAAAAAGACCCCATTAAAAATATAAAATGTGTGTCATGTGCAGAGAACTGCAGATTTGCAGAACTGCATCATCCACGTTGACTGTGAAGACAGGCACTCCACGGTGTAGTATGCAGAAACTCCTCCTATACACCTTATTCATGACTGACTGCATGGCCAGACACGATTCCAACTGTATCATTAAATCTGCTTATGACTCCACATTCATAAGCCTTATCACACAGAGCGATGAAACATCTACTTGCTGACCCAGTGGTGCTAGAACAACAACCTTACCCTTAATGTCAGCAAAACCAAGGAGCTGGTCATTGACTTCAGAAAGCTGATGGCAGGCCACATAACCATCTACATTGGAGTGGACAATGTTGACAGTTTGAGCAGCTTTAAATGTCTTAGAATGACTGAAGTCGGTATAACACATCTCATCTCTTATCAAAAACGTTGACCCAAGGCTCTGCTTCCTCAAACATCTGAGAGAAGCTCACATTTTCTATCAGTTCTAACAAACATCTACAGGTGGAGTCCAAACTCACTGGCTGCATCACATCCTAGTATAACACCTACTTAGCTCAATATTATAAAGCACTGCAGAGGTTCATGAAGGCCTCAAAGAACAATCCCAGAATCCAGCTACCTTCTCTTCAGGATATATACAACACTCACTGACTTAGAAAGACAAAGCCCAAGTACAAGTACAATTAAAGACCTTGATGGCACTTCTTACACCTCCCTTCTGGAAGACAGTACCAGCCCATTAACACTTGCACCAGCAGGTTTAGGGACAGTTTCTACCCACAACTCATAAGGTTTCTGAACAGTCAATCATAAGTGTGCAAAAACTGTGACACAACAGTGTGTATAAATACATAGCACTTGCAATTATACTGTATATTATGTTTAACTAAATATATATGTTGCATGCTAAGTATACTTTATTACTGTATTTTGGTCAACTCTTTGAGGACGGACAAGTACAAATTTCATTGTAAGATGTAACAAACTTCATTTGGCTCGACTTGACTTACAGCCTGTCCATATGTAACTTACACAATAAGAGCAAGTGAAAGCATATGACACACTGTCCAGGTTTCAACAAACTTCAGCAGAATACTATACCTCAGTTTCACGCATCATGATGGTTTATTTAATTTAAAATAATTGGAATGTTTATTATATGTATTGTTAAGAAATGCATTAGCAAATCTACCATATAATAAAATACTAAGGTGTGCTGGTGTATCTCGTCCCTCCGAGCAATCTGATTGGTCAGTTTGGCAGCGGTGATGTGATCGAAAGAGGAAGTGCAAGTGTAAGACATATGAGGAAGAGTAAAGGAGTAGGAGCACACTGAAAGTCGGCTTCAAAGATGGGAAGTATGAAAGTGGACTGGAGGCAAGTGAGGCAACTCGAAAATAATACCAGAGCCTGAGAAGCAAGCTTTATAGGAAAACGATCCAGAGAGAGTGCCATTTTAAAAGTAGTTCAGGCACTTTGATATCAAATATCAAACTTTTTATTTTAAAATTGATTCTATTCGACAGGTAACGTGGTTAGTAAAATAATAAGGCACTTACAGAGCAACTGTATCTTCATTAAAAATAGCCACTGTCACCTCAGGGAAAAATTTAGAAATAGATGGCAAAACACTGTATTGCTGGTGAATTGATAGTAATTTGTGTTGATTGGAGCACAGAGCAAAGCTCACACAGAGGACTTTGAACAGGATTTCTTTTTCATGACTAACTAAGTATGGTTTCATTGACTTCCAGCACTTTCCAAAGTTTTAATGTATGAAATCTGCAGCCCAGTAATAGAATTAGACGTTAGGTAGTGTACTACTTTCAGGTTTAGATCTCCATTTGTTTGCCATTTGCGACACGGCTGTTTTGAATTCCAGATAATTGAGGTTAAAATTACAATTGGGTCTAACTTCTTAAAGAATTATTTGTTAATATTGTCACACATGAGTGTCGAAGGACCTCCTCAAAGGCTCAGTGCAATATCCTGCTGGGAAGAGAAAGGGTGCTATCGCTAACGCTGTCATCTTCTTCTTTCTCCAAAGTGCAAGAGATGCCATCCAGTGAGGGCAACTGACCCTGCCCTTTCCGGTTCTGCTGCCACAAAAACCCAGAAATCCTGGAAGGAGGGATTATTATTGGCTCAAGCCACCCACCGGACAGAGTTCCACTAGCGATACAAACTTGGCTATCCAGCCCAACAACCTTACTTTTGCTGGCTTGATTAACCCACATAACAGGAAGTACATGAAAGAGTGTTGTCTTTTGCTTTTGTTTGGTTTGGTGTTCGGACAATAAACAGGATGACCCAGTTGGTGCCCCAAATTTTCCCGAGTAGTGGAACTGTCATTCCTGTACCTGGCCAAAATATTTACAGTGCATTCAGAAATCATTCAGACCCCTTCATTACACATTATATTCTATGGCATATATTATTTTAAATTGATAATTTTGACTTTTGTACCCATACATCTACATTCAATAACCCTTAATGAATTAAGGTAAACATTTTTAGACAGAATGGCAAATTTATTAAATATCAAAAACTGAGACCTTTTATTCTTATAAGTATTCAGAGCATTTGCTATAAGCAGCAAAAATAATTTTTCCACCAAGGCAAAACTAGAAGCAAACAAATTTCTTAGTCCGCCAACCAAGAACTAGTACCTTAAATGAAAATGAAGAAAAAGAAGAAATTAAAATGTAGGGGTCCAAATCCAAAAAATCTACAAACAAAATCAAAATCAAATGAAAAATGCAGGAGACAAAATGAAACAATGCGGAAGGTAAAGAGAGAATCAATATCTGCTGGTGCAGTCCTCCAGCTCCATTGTCCTCCTTGGGTCCCACATAAAGTAGTCAGGGCAGTAAACAAACCTCATCATTAAGAGACAAAATAACAAAGAAAATCACAAAATCCAAAGATAAAACACAACCAAAAACAGAAATAATAACATTATATATATTTTTTATGTAAACAACAAAAGAAAGATTATATAAACAAAAAACAAACGTTAATGGCAAGAACCCTTACTAAAACATAATATGATCCATATGAACGTAATGAATTGGCATATGTTACAACTGCTTGCTTTAACAGTTGCAGCACAGGCAGGTCACATGACTTGTAGAGCTAAGCAAAATGATTCTTGTGAAACTCAGTGCTTTGCTTGTCAAGAAAGAAAAAAAACTGAAAAATAGATTACGTTTGGCTTTCAACAAAATTCATGTCATTCAAACAAGAAGAAAAGCGTTTAGTTTTTATGTAGAAGGCCTTTTATACATGAATTCCACATGCAGCTGCTTGTTATTTAGAATTTAAATAAAGATGTCCAATGGGGAGAAAAAAATTGAAAGTGTTTATATCCTCAACTAGGATAAGGCTAGGTAACGCAACAGTGGCGACTTTTCATGTAGTGAGTTTTCCTTTGGAGAAAAGACATTTGTATGCACAATGCTGTGTTTTGGTGCATCCTCAGGTGGAAAATATGCAGGATGTCACATTTCCCTCTGCTATGACGTTAATGAGACACAGAAATAGAAATTATTGTGGAGCGGGTCACATGTTTTAAGCAGCTTCAAGACAGCACACAGTTAAAAGTGTCAATGAGGATTCACGGGACAGTGTTCCTTATTTTCTACCCCCTGAAAAAACAAACTTTTAAAACCCCTGAAAACTCTGGTGAATTTTGTATTTCTCAAGTGTGAAATCACCAGCAAAATGAAATGTAGTTGAAACTTTTACTCTCACCACTAGATCATGTGCACATGATCACTCTGTGAATCACTGGCAGAAACTGAAGCAGCTGCCTTGGGGTTTAAAAGTCCAACAAATTTGGCTACTAGGCCTCACTGCCATTTAATACTTCTGGCTTAGATGATTCAGATGTTATATTGTACTGTATATCAGCTTGAGTATATATTTATGTTTTATTACTTTTAAGTTATTTTTTTAATGTTATTTCTATTGGTTTCATTTGTAATTCTATAATTATTTTCTCTCTTTAAGTGTTCTGCTGTTCCTTGTTCCTTGTCAATGGAGCCCAAGGAGGCAGGGCCACCCTGACATTACCAATCCTGAGTCCTCCCTTTGGCTATATAAGTGAGTATTGTGTTTTCCATTCTGGACTTTCTGGATTTCTCAATTTATTATTCTCTGTTTTAAAGATTCTGATTGTTGAATTACATTTTAGGATTTATTTATTTAGGCTATTCATTTATGAATCTTTTTGCTCTTCAAGACAATTCAAGTCAGGTGGGCTTTATTGTCATGCCATCTACACACATAGCTAAGTACATTATAAAGTGGTAAAAAATAACGTTTCTCAGGTAAATAGTGCAATATTTAGAAAATAAATATGGCAATATATTAATACAGAGGGGTGGGTATTTCTTATAACAGAATGTAGAACAAGAAACAACATCTATACAAATCAATATCATATTGACAAACAGTGCCTGTGGAAAGAAGCGGTTGGTCCACAAATTCTGACATCTTCTGCAGGAAGAAAGCAGGGAAAAAAGATTGTAGGAGGTGTGGTAGAGATCGCCATTATTGCTGAAGGTCTTACAAATGTCCATGATGGAAGAGAGAGATATCTGTGACGATGCAGGTTCTGTTCCATGCTCCCATCGGCTGTTCGGGAGCCGTTGAACCCAACACCATCGATAATGCTACCGAGGTGAGCTAGACAATGAGGCAACAACAAAGCAAGGGGATATTGTAAAACTGCAAAATTGCTTTTATTTAAAATCCAACAAAACAAAAACAAAGTGTTCAATTAAATATAGTGCAGTATCCAAGGTTTTTTAAAAAGAGTCATTAAGTAAATAATCCAATAAAACAAAATGTGGAGGTAAAAATGCAATAAATAGGACAATCCTTTAAAACCAGGTTAAAACATTCACCAGGAAGCAGTCTTTAAAATCAATAACAAGCCCGGTGCTCTTCTACGCTAGCGTCTCACCTGCTTCTCCCGGTTGGGCTTTGCAACAGGCGAGACACTCTCTCTGCTGCTGCCCTTTCTCTCATACACACAGGTCTGGAGACCTCCCGATCCTGGCTTCGGTCTGGCACTCATCCCAGGCCTGAGACTTGGACTCCTTGGTTTCCAGGACGCTCACACCAAGGACTTCACCTCCAAGCCTCCCGACTCCCGCCGCTGCTCACGGACAGTCCCTCCTTTGTTGGTCACTCCCACTACATGATCGCTCAGCGGGAGCGACTTCAATATCCCAATCCCAAATATCTAGTTTTCTGTGAGTAAATCCTTCTGCCAAGGTTCTCCCCTCTGATGTGTTCATATTTTATGTTAATATTGTTGTATGTATATATCATTTCTATGTGGCATGTGTTTTATGGGTGGTCCACCAAAAGGTGGAACCACCTGCCCATCAGAGTCAAGGGACTGCCCTCTGCCCTATAAAGACTGAAGAAAACTCACAGTCCCTTGTGGTTCATTGAATGTGTGGTGATGGTGAGTTCTAGTGTTTATTGCTTTTCCTAGAATTTATTTTTCTGTATTTTGACTTTTTACTCTGTTTTTCAACTGTTCTTTTGGATTTGTGCATAGGGACATTGTTTCCTATGGGATTGCCTATGCTCTGTGGACATTTTTTTTAAGGAGACCTATTTATGAAAATTAAATCTTTTACTTATAAGGATCCTGTGTATGCCCTTTCATTACTAGCCAGTGTTTGATTCCCCCCTCTATTGGGCATTGTGAGTTTTTTTTAATTCTATTTGTTATGTTACCCCAAAGTTCACAACACATTGTTTATAAAATAATTCTGTTTGCATTTTTAATACAAGCTTTGGTTACAGTTTTGTGATATTTATAATTAGTTTTCCATCTCCTGATTTTGGGCCTGCTCTAAGCTAAAGCCAGGAGGTAGGATCTGGGGCCTGGCTGGGTTAATGTGAAGCTCTGCTGGACAGACCAAAGAAGATCCTAGCCTACTTTAGTAGCAGCATTTGGAGGCCTCATACCTATTTTGTGTTGGAGGAAACTCCAATTACATAACATCAGTACAGGGAATAAAAATCACTGATTCATTAATTCATGTTCAAAGCCATAGTTACTTTTAAACTATCTTGCAACATATTTATTGAAAAATATAACAACTGTTAGTCTATAGAGGGGTTTATTATTTACAGCTTTACAACTTTCATTTGCTTTCTTTACCTGTACAATTCAAATAAATATGGTTACTTCACACTTGATACATTCTTATATTTTCAACAAAGTATGAATGGTTGCAGTTTATCCACTCTTTGACATTTGCTAAAATAATAATTGCTTTTCTGGTAATATTTCTAATGCTTATTAAAGCAATCAGACCTGACTCCATTCTCGTGCCGTTCACTGCCATGGTAGACTGTGTTTCCTAGTAAATCCATAGTGGAAAGAGCACACTTAGAAAATGAATGGATGGGTAAATGTTTCTGCTTAATATGCAGATTATAAGGAAGTCTTTAAAACAGCTCCTGGGCAGAAGCTTCATAATACCCTTGAGACTCATTGTGTGGGGAATGATGATCTAATTAAAAAAAAAATAAATAAATAAAAAAAAAAAATATATATATATATATATATATATATATATATATATATATATAATATGTGCAGTGTTTACAAATGTTTAATAAATATACTGCACTGCAAAAGCCAAGTTGATTAAGCAATTAGGAAGTTTTTGTTTCTGATCACACTAATAGAGAGAAAGATGTAAGATGAACAGGGAGAAGAGAGGAGAGGAGGAGAAACAATAAAGACAAAGGGGTGTTAAGGATGGTTTTCTTTAAACCGATAAATCAATATGCAACTTTATCTCACCAAAGAGGATCTCGGCTGGAGTTTAATAATATTTCAGAATCTACTCTTACGGTTAGAGCTGGTCCTTCTTGTCTCTGTTGTCTTTCCTGCTGATATCAATTTAGATTTACTGCGCCTGTTATGGGTTCTATTTGATGCGGTTTATACAAACAAAAATCAATCTGACTTTTGCTTCCCGAATCATATAGTGTCAAACTGTGTTGCCAGTGCCTCTTATTTAAAGATACAATTGCTAGGCTGTGGTTGCGATTATTAGTTTTTACAAATCAGAAATGTGTTTTGGGGGAAGATTCAAGGTTGAATCCTTATCATTGAATATACTGTATCATCTTGGTGTTTATTATTATTTATATCCTGTAGGAAATGTATATTTTGCAGTTAAGGCTGACATGTGATTATTTGCTTTTTTTTGATTGACTTGGAAGTTATTTTATTATATAATACTGTATATCCTATTTCCCTGATCATTATGCCACCAACTTAAAACAAACACTAGCAGTAACAGTAGGGTGCCATCAGTGCTCTATTCTATACTTTTGATTGCATTAGATGCTTTTTGCTCAGAATGAGATGTAAGACAAGGGTAAAGCATTCAAAGAAAGCAATTAGGAGAACAACAATAATGCTGCTGCTCAGTTCACTCTCAGCATCACATTCAAATGATGCTTGGGGCTCAAAGCAAGTGGAAAGCAAACCATGCTTTCAATTAGCCTGCTTTCCAGAAGCAGTTTTTAAAAGCAATTTATTAATCAGTCTCAATCAATGCCATGAAAACTAGGGCTGTAAAGAAAGAAAAAATGTAACATTTCAAATACCACCTAGTTGGCTTCTCATGATATTTCCTTAAGAATATAAGAAATTTGACAAACGAGAGGAGACCATTCAATCCATCAAGCTTGTTTGTTTAGCTAATAGCTAAGTTGTCCTGATATCTCATCCCAAACACTTCTTAAAGATTGTTTAATCTAAAGACCTAAAGAATTAGGTCTGTCGTGCAGTCTCCTCTGCTTAAGACTAAACAGTTTTAATACTCTGTAGTCTGTAGGGTCCTTTAGTCCCATGATGCACTTGGTTGCTCTCCTCTACACAGCTTCAAGTACTGCTATGTCTTTCTTGTATTGTGGTGACCAAAACTGCACACAATACTTCAGATGTGGCCTTTTAAACTGCATTAAATAGTTTGAGCCTAACATCTCTTAACTTAAATGCAACAGTTTTTTTTATGATATAACCTAACATTTTTTTTGCCTTTTTAATTGCTTCTGTGTATTGCTTAGTCAATGAAAACATTGCATCAACATAAACCATTAAATCCTTTTCAGAGGTTGCTTCCTGTACAAGAGTGTCACCCATCTTGTATTTATAATTTATGTTCCTGTTGCCCATGTGTAGCACTTTGCACGTTTCTACATTAAATTGCAGTTCTGAAGCTTGTCCAGGTCATTTTGATTTTTTTTTTTTTAGTACCATCTGTGAATTTCACAAGTTTACTAACTATACCAGAATCAATGTCATTAATATAAATCAGAAAAAGTAACAGTCCAAGAACAGACAACGGAGGGACTCTCCTGATGATCCCAACTCCATGTGGAGCACTCTCCTCTTATCTGTGCTCTTTATCTCCTGCCGTTTAACCTACTTGAGATCCAGTTGTGTAGGTTACCTCTGATGCCTACAGCTTCTAGTTTCAGATTTGATCTTTGGTCTGCGACAACTCGGTCAAAGGCTTCTTTAAAAAAATCTAAAAGATTGGTTTGGCAGGACCAGGCTACTATTTAGAATATTTTCATTTAGGTAATTTTCTAATTTATTTCTTATTATAATTTTCATAATTTTGCATGGTACAGAAGCAAAATGTATTGGTGTGTAATTTCTAGGATCCATTTTGTCTCCCTTATTGAAGACTGAAATTATATTTGCAACTTTCCCGTCCTCCAGTTACTTCTCCTTTCTCAAGCGACTGTTGAAATATGACTAATAAGAGTTTATAGATGATATCTTTCATTTCTTTTAATACAATTGGTAAAATTCCATCAGGTCCTGGGGTTTTGTTAGTCTTCAGTGTGTTGAGGGCTTAAAGCACATCTGACTCTTTTATTTCAGAACTATGTCTCTGTTTTAATTCTATCTATCTATCTATCTATCTATCTATCTATCTATCTATCTATCTATCTATCTATCTATCTATCTATCTATCTATCTATCTATCTATCTATCTATCTATCTATCTATTCTACAGGAGTCAATACCACTTGTTTCTTCCTTTATAAATACTTGGGTGAAATATTTGTTTAGTTCATTAATTCATGATAATCGATGTTCCTTTTGCCCACGTCTAGCACTTTGCACTTTTTAGGTCAAACTACTGTCACACACGTGCATTTGGGAGTCAATCTAAAGGGCCAGAAAACGCCAATTCCATGCCAGGCTATGGAGCGGTGGGTTGCACTGAATCTCTTTCTTTACTCTTGACAAACCAGGCACAGGAAATTCTGCCTTTCCCAGTTCCTAGGACATCACTCCCTGTCCCGGCCCCAAGGACGTCATTTCCTGTCCCACTCCGATGACATCACCTCCCTTGAGTCACCTTATAAACTCACCATCATCCCTACCAGGAGAGTTATACTTTGGAATTGAACTTATGCACAACAACTCTAACTTAAGCCCTTTTGCAGACAGATAAAGTATAAGTTTGGCTGCCCCAAACTTTAGTTGTGTGTCCAGTCTTTTATTTCACACTACATTTTCCACATGTTTGTTCAGTTCTCAACCTTATCCAGGTCTTTTTAAATTATTTTTGCTGTTTCCTCAGTATCTGCCATTCCTCCAATTTTAATATCATCTGTGAATTTCACAAGTTTACTAACTATCCCAAAATCTACAGTATGTCATAAATATAAACAAGAAAAAAGCACGAGTCCAAGGACAGACCCCTGAGGAACTCCACTGTTGACCTCACTCCACATGGCACATTTGCTGCTTCTCTTTACAAGTGGCTTTTTCTGTTTTCCCCATTTTAAATATTTGTATTATTCGGATCAACTTTTGGAGTCTTTGATGGATTCCAGGTTACTAGACTTTTCTGTTAATACACATTTAATCTGTTCTTGTTTTTCATAATGCTGTGCTGTGGGCTCACACATTTTTAAATGAAGAGCTTATGAAAACTAGTGTGTTACTTCATACCGGTCCCAAGTCAGGATAAATGGGGACAGTTACGTCAGGAAGGGCATCTGGTGTATAATTTTAACAATTTAATATGCGGACAACAATTTTGGATGATCCTCTGTGGCAGCCACTAACGGGAGCAGCTGAAAAAAGAAGAAAAAGATAAAAAATGTGTCCTTCTGAGTGCTGCCTCTATCAATTATAATCACATTTTTTATTTATGAATGTGTATTTTCACATAGGATAATTTGTGATTGTTTTATGTACTGTGTATGTTCCATAGCTGATTATTTTTTGATGCGTTTTTTATATTTTTAAACATGTAGAAGCACTTTGAGCTTTCCTTCAGTCGTTGTCCAACCCGCTATATCCTAACTACAGAGTCACGGGGGTCTGCTGGAGCCAATCCCAGCCAGCGCAGGGTGCAAGGCAGGAACAAACCTAGGGTAATGCACCAGCCCACTGCAGGGCAGACACACACACACCAAGCACACACTAGGGACAATTTAGGATCGCCAATGCACCTAACCTGCATGTCTTTGGATCATGGGAGGAAACCGGAGCACCCGGAGGAAACCCACATACATACAGGGAGAAAATGCAAACTCCACGCAGGGAGGACTTTGGAAGCGAACCCAGGTCTCCTAACTGCAAGGCAGCAGCGCTACCACTGCACCACCATGCTGCCCCAGAAAAGACCAATACATAAGAATTAATGGAATTGAACATATTGTCAGTTTAAACTCAACTTGCACATTAATATGGGATATGTGAAAGCCAAAGAGGGAATTAGATAAATCTTTAAATTCAATGGATTTAATTGCATTCTCAAGAGGAAGAAGCAACTGTAATAGTAGAAAGAAAAAATAAAAAGCTAAAACAAAATCATTAATTTTCCTCATCTTCAACAAAGCAAGACAGACAACGTGTCTATTCTTGCATTCTGTATAATACGATTATAATCTTGAGAGAAATCCTTTCAAAACAAAGCAATTAGATTTCTATCAAGTGATAGATCTGACATCCCCTACAGCAGATACAAATTTATATCTTATTCCACGTCAGTCTAAGATATAGTGAGACAAAGAAATGATGGGGACTTTCAAGAGCTGTAAGCAGACATTCTTTTTTTTCTGCAAGAAAATTGTCAAGAAATGAATGTGAAAAGCCTACCTTTGACACATTTTGTTCTGAGGCTTAGAAAAATATACAGATTAGTCAGTGTTCTACTCACATGAGTGTTCTGGCTGTCTTTCAGAAAACAATATATTCCAGTTGTCAAGTAAATTATATTTACCATAAGTCGAGATTTGAATGATTTAAAAATGGGTTCTATTATTTTTACTGCCCCCAAAGAAAGTCTTACAAAGAAATATAGCAGCTTTGCAAACAAAGATTACATTTTGTAACTGCATGAAATTATTATTTTTTTATTGAATAATATTACATTTAAATATCTAGGATCAATGGTAGCCCAAATTGGAAAACTAGATACAGAGATAACCCATAGAGTGCAGTGTTGATGGAACAATAGGAAAAAGGTGTCAGCAGTAGTGTGTGATCGAAGAATTAAAGTGAAGGTTAAAGGTTAAAGGTCAGGTTTTTAAGACAGCGATAAGATCAGCAATGATGTATGGAGCTTGAGACATTTGCTGTAAATGAGCACTGGAGAGGAATTTAGATGTGGCAGAAATGAGAATGTTGAGATTGATGGGTGAAGTTACAAAAAAAAAACAGAATAAGAAACGAGATAATCTGAGGTACAACAAAAGTGGGAGAGATAATGAATAAAGTACAGGAAAGTAGGTTGAAGTGGTATGGACGTGTGAAGAGAAGAGATAATGAACATGTAGGCAAAAGAATGAAGGGAATGGAAGGGAAAATGAAGATCTGAAGAAAAAGGGCCTGACTGGGGAGAAGTTGTAGGACCGAGCCGATTGGAAAAGGTTTATAAAGTACATCGACCCTACATAGAAGTGTGGAAAGATGTAGAGGAAGAAGAAAAAGATTGAACAATATTAACAGAATCAGGATGGCGTTGATCCAGCATCCTGGGTTTGAGTCCATGCACAGTCTCCCTTTACGTATGTGGGTTTCTTCCAGGCACTCCCGATTTCTACTCCAAAGATGTACAGGAAACGTAAATTTATGAATCTGGATTAGACCCGTACATGTGTGAATATGTCTGCGTGAGGGGTTGTGTCCTACAGGGAACACTCACTCTCTGGGAATGAGTTTACTTGTGAATGTGGCGTGTTACTTAAAACCGAATCTATATATATATAATATAAAAGATGATATCCCTCCCTAGTGATACGGCGGTTAGAAATCATGTAGGAGAAATAACTTACTTTTAATGTTGGCTTACACTGCAGATAGCACAGAGGTGAATGAAGCCAGTGACAAGACCCGATCCTGGATTGGGAGCCTGAGGAGTGGAGCCTGTTAGTGTTGTCTGTGCAGATGTGGAAGGCACTCTTAGTAACAGGTGGTGACATCTTCCATCTGTTCGTTGGCTTCAAAGGTGTGCCGGGCAATGTGCCAAGGCTTTTTAATGTTTCTCCTCGTCTAGGGTACCCTCAGACAAACTTGCAATTCCAAACAAGGCAACAATACTCTCCAAACAAGGATACAATTATGTGCTGATTTAACAGATAGAAAGAGAACACGGTTACAGCATCTCACAGTGCGACTGCACACAGTTTCCATTTTTCCTAGTTCATCTTTTTGTCATGTTGCTTTCATGGCAGTTCTCTGTGTCAGCTTCTGTGCATAATCTGGCTATGGCTCTGCTGTACTGCATGTGACTAAAAATCAGATTCTATAAGATATATTTGCACAGAGCACAGTGACATATTAAACTTATACCTACAGTGGTCTCTGTGGTAGACTCCTGCCCTGTCCAGGACTGGTTGCTACCTTCCAACTGCCAAGTTAAGTTTCAGCAGCCCATGATGTTACATTAAAGTAAACAGATTTTATATTTAATGATAACATAATAAATGATGTTTTATACTTAACTAGTCAGTTATAGTTATAGTGCCAACAGTTGATCAGATGTATCAGAAGTATCATGTAACTAATAGCTTTTCTATATACAGTTTCTGTGGATTTTTTAACAAAAGCTAACATTATTGACAGGAAGAATGGTGTAGTGGTTAAGGCTTTAGACCTTGAACTTCATACCCTGAGGTTGTTAGATGAAGACCTGATACTGACACATGCAACATGAATTAAGAACTTCATCTCCCAGAGGTCCCTGCAGTGGCCCTGATTGGACATCTGTGGAGGGTGCAGGGGCTTCTGGGGACAAGATCAGCTGAACAGTAAATGAGGTCTGTTGTTTGTGTCCGAGTCTGCCTCGTGAATTATATTTTTATCCTGGATCATCACACCTGTATGGATGTATGGACTGTCTTGTGCCTGCTTTTCGCTGGGAGTTGTGAGTCAGATTGATCACCATGCGTCATCAGACTGAGCGGTCCCAAATCTCACCACCACTTTGCTGCATACTGCTTATATATTACTTACAGGAAGCTGATCCCTGGATCGTCATTTATCTCTTTCTTTCCACGATCATCTTTTGCCACTACATTTGAACTTTGTTATGGACTTAGTTGCTAGTGTTTATTGTTAGGATTTATTATGTTTGTTGTTGTTATCGTATTATTTGTGAGATCCCATATTGAGTGCTGGAGAGGAATTATGTTTTTGTTTATAGTTTAGTTATGTTTCACCTTCTGTTTCTGTTTAATATATTCAGTTTGGTTATTAATTAAGCACTTTTATTTCTGTGTCTCTGTGAGTAATATGTGCGTTGGTCCAAGGCTTTGTATGTTCCTGGGATCCCAACCAAAAAAAAATAAAACAAATCACCATCCCTTCAACAGTGTGAATCTTGGTGCACTGCGCCTGCTACAACACTGTGTGACCATGAGCTAAACTTAAAAGAAGTGGTGAGGCAAGCAGCCTTCTGCTGTTATGCACCTAATATCTGGAATAGCTGACCGATAGAAATTCAACAGGCTAATATGGTGGAGCATTTTAAAAAACTGCTAAAAACTCATTATTTTAACATGGCTTTCTCATAGCTTCATTTTAATGTAACCCTGATATCCTGTATATGCATTTAATTATCTTTCTTTTTTCGTGGCTTTGAAATCCGTACTAACCCCTACATTCTCTGCTGTTCTTTTTCCGGTTTTCTGTGGTGGCAATCTGCGCCACTACCACCTGATCAAAGCACCGTGCAGTCCCTACATTGATGGATTGAAAGCCAGAGGTCCACATGACCATCATCGTCTAATTATTACATGTGAAGCCTGAAAACCACGAGGAGTGATTAATATAATTTATATGGAGTTTTTTTTTTACCCTGGCCATCGGACCATACTGTTATTCTATATTAATTAATTAATTAGTATTGCCTAATTTTATTCTTATATTTTATCTTTGTTTTCTCTTACTTCATCCTGTAGAGCACTTTGAGCTACATCACTTGTATAAAAATGTGCAATAGAAATAAATATTATTGTTGATGTTGTGAACACATTATTTCACCTGTCTGTGCTCCATAGGAAAAACAAAAGAAATGTAACCAATCATATCTCATAGGTCGTAGGTCACTAGAGCATTTTACTCTTGAACATGCCATACAGAATTGCCCATGAATAAAACATTCCTCAATTAGGTCAGTTCCTGCTTTTCCTAATGAACTGGCTTTTGTTTATGGTTATTGTAAAACACAGTTTTACAGGAAAGTGTTCTTTAAAATTGAAACTGGTAATTGGTAGGAATAACCCAGCCACAGGGGATGCACAATCCAGTGTTTTTCTTCATGCCAGTCCCAAGCCTGGATAAATGGGGAGTGTTACGTCAGGAAGGGCTTCCGGTACAAAAATTTCGCCAGATCAATATGTGGACAACAATACAAATTTCCATACTGGATCAGCCGAGGCCTGGGTTAACAACGACCGCCACCAGTACTGTTAGGGTAGAAGTGGAAATTGGGCTACTGTTGGCCGAAGAAGAAGAAGGAGAAGAAGAGGGGGGAGACGTGTCCGGAGGCAGGAGGAGAGGAGGAAGGTAAAGAGAGTGGAGCTGAGGGTAGGAACTTTGAATGTTGGCAGTATGACTGGTAAGGGGAGAGAGTTAGCTGATGTGATGGAGAGAAGGAATGTTGATATATTGTGTGTGCAAGAGACTAAATGGAAGGGGAGTAAGGCCAGGTGGATCAGAGGTGAGTTCAAATTGTTCTATCATGGTGTGGAAGGGAGGAGAAATGGGGTAGGGGGTTATCCTGATGGAACAGTATGTCAAGAGTGTTTTGGAGGTGAAAAGAGTGTCAGACACAGTGATGATTATGAAGCTGGAAACTGAAGGTGTGATGATGAATGTTGTTAGTGCATATGCTTCGCAAGTTGTGTGTGCAATGGGTGAGAAAGAAGATTTTTGGAGTGAGTTGGATGAAGTGATGAACAGCGTACCCAAGAGACAGAAAGCGGTGATTGGAGCAGATTTCAGTGGACATGCTGGTGAAGGGAAGATGGAGATGAGGAGGTGATGGGTAGGTATGGTGTCAAGAAGAGGAATGAAGAAGGTCAGATGATAATGGATTTCGCGAAAGGATGGACATGGCTGAGGTGAATACGTATTTTAAGAAGAGGGAGGAACATAGGGTGAAGTACAAGAGTGGAGGAAGATGCACACAGGTAGAATACATTGTAATAAGTCCAAAATACAAGATAAAGGTTTGAGGGGACCCACCCCGTATATTATCGGGATTGCTGTAAGGCAAAAAGGTTTTTGTTAGCAAAAGAGTAATCGTTATAGACTGAGTCATGTATCTGGCTGCTGAACAGGATGATTGATGAGTTTATATGACAGAGAAGGAGGAAGAGGCAGGTCATCAGTGGGAAGTGGCATCATCCAAGGGGCGGTCTACTGTTGAAATAGGAAGTGCAGTTGTTCCTGTAAAGAATGAGAGGAGTATTAGTGCACATGACCAGTCCGGTGCGGCGTTTCAGTATTAACCAGACCCTGCTGCTGCCCCCGATGCAAGTGTGTAATCTGTAGGATGAAGTTGAAGACCAAGAAGAGGAGGAGAGTAAGTGCAGAACCAAGGATCAAATGGCGGAAGTTGATAAAGGAAGACTGCAAAGTTGAGTTTAGGGAAGAGGTAAGACAGGCACTGAGTGGCAGTGAAGAGTTACCAGACAGTTGGGAAACTACAGCAGAGTAGTAAGGGTGTCAGCAAGAAGGGTGCTGGACGTGACTTCTAGACAGAGGAAGAAGGAAAAGGATACCTGATGGCAGCATTACGAAGTACAGGAATTTATACAGAGGATGAGGAAGGCGAAGAAGAAGTGGGATAGTCAGAGAGATGCAGAAAATAGACAAGAGTACAATGACATAAGGCGAAAGTGAAGACAGAGGTGCCGAAGGCTAAAGAAAAGGTGTATGATGAGTTGTATGAGAGGCTGGACACTAAGGAGGGAGAAAATGACCTGTACTGATTGGCTAGACAGAGGGACCGAGCTAGGAATGATGTTCAGCAGGTTAGGGTAATGGATAAAGATGGAGGAAGTGTTGAGCAGATGGAAAGAGTACTTTGAGAGGCTGATGAATGAAGAGAATGAGAGAGAAAGAGAAGGTTGGATGATATGCAGATATGGAATCAGAAAGTGCAATTGATGAGCAAGGAGGTAGTAAGGAGAGCTATGAAGTGGATGAAGAGAATGGAAAGGCCATTGGTCCAGATGATATATCTCTGGAAGCATGGAGATGTTTAAAAGAGATGGCAGTGGAGTTTTTAACCAGATTGTTTAATTGAATCTTGGAAAGTGAGAGGATGCCTGAGGAGTGGAGAAGAAGTATACTTGTTCTGTTATATTTGTACCTTTTGTGAAAGTGTTTCTTTGATATTTGGAATCCAGGCTTCACACATTATACACTTCATGTCTACATTTTGTCAATTATTACTAAAACATGAAAAACGTTTCTGTTTTAATGATGTGTTTACATAGATTGTTGTAGACATGGAACACACATAAAGGGTGTCATTTTGCTTCACTTCTCACTCTATACAACTCTAAGCAACTGACACACAGGTAAACAGACTTGAGCTGAGAAAACTGTGTGGGGTGTGATAGTAGGCTGCGTATTTATCGCGAAGCAATTTAAGGTGGGACAGATCTATGAGTTTTTTCGTAGGCTCTGGTAATTCCAGTGTTAAGCAGGCTTGACAGTGGATACAGTCTGAAGTCCTACAGCAAGCTTTGTTTGATTAGTGTCCTGATACCTGACCCCAAAATACCAAAAAAATGCAGGCTGTTAGTGAGAGTAGGTTTAAGGTAAAGGTGAGGGTGGAAGAGTAATGAGACACATGCACAGACATGAGTGCCTGACCAATTACTGTTAACAGCAAGAGTCACTGATAAAACAGGAGTTAGTAGAAGCCATGGACAGGATAACAGATAAAAGTAGCATCACTGGGACTAGAAGAATCAGGAGTTCGCTTTAATAGGTATGTTTTAGTGATGGTATGAGCTGGAGGAATATCCACCTTAATAAAAGGTCAACTGACTGCATGTCTGTGTATCTGTGTGTCCGCAAGGTTCCTACATTTCCATCATTCCAACAGATGCCGCATCACAAACTTTTGGAATAATAAAATACATTGCATTTTCCATTCTGGCAGATGGCATATGGCAAACATTAGCACTGCTTTCAAAAATACCATGCCAAATGACTTATAACAGGGACATACAGTATGCTTTGTATGTCATTATAAAAGTGGTCATGTCATGACATTTGCTAACCTGAAAGAAGACGGTTAAGCTGGCGTCTATCCCAGCCAGTGTAAGGCTCAAAGTGGGAACAAACCCTGGACAGAGCGCCAGTCCATTAGAGGGCAATCAAACTTACAAACCAAACAAACACCAGGGCCAATTTAGCATTGCCAATTCACCTAACCTGCATGTCTTTAGACAGTGGAAGAAACCCATGCACACACCGAGGGGACAAGCAAATTCCACACTTGGAGGACGTTGAAGTGCATATCCTAGTGTCCTTACTGCGAGGCAACAGTGTTACCGCTGCATTACTGTGCCACCATTCCAACAGATGGCTCATTATAAACATTTGTAGTCTTTGTTATCCAAAGATGTGCCATCTGTTGGAATGACAAATGCAATGAATTTTACTACTACATGCATTACAAAATATGTTCCAGGAGATGGTACACTGCAAACATTAACTCTGAGGTGTACGTTGATTACATACATTTCAGCGTGTCTTAGACAGGTAGTACAGCGAGTAAGAGGATAAAAAACTATTTACATGCATTTTAAATATGCAGAATCCTGGAAGAAACCCATGCAGACATGGGGACAACATGTAAACTCCTTGCAGAGGGGATCTGGGATACAAACCCTGGTCTCCTTAACACAACGCTAGAGTGCTACCACTGCACCACCGTGCCACCATTGCAACAGATGGCGCTTCGCAAACATCTGGACACTTTGTCATTCCAAAGATGTGCCATCTGTTGGAATGACAAATGCAATTCATTTTTTTACTACATGCCTCACAAACACTGAGGTCTACATTGATTACTTATATTTCAACACATTTTAGACAGGCAGCACAGCTAGTAAAAGGATAAAAAAAAAATGCATTTTTTAATTTACAGAAAAGAGAAAGGCATTCCAGTCTCTTTTGTTTCCCCCCAGAATTTAGCAGTACCAGTGGTTCACAAAGAGGCACATTTGCAGACTAGACAGCAATAACAATCAACTTAAAGATTTCTCCCCACCATTTAATGTCTGGCAAAGAATTGCATATGCCACATTCTTAATTTCACAGCCCTAACCCTTAACACAAGTCAAATGACACCAAAGAGCTCATCTCAACACCCAGCCAATAATGCCACCACTGTGGTCAGTGTTATACATGAGAAGGGGAGGATCCTGACGCTGAAATGACTTTCAAGCTTATTATTCTGAATTGGGGAAAACAGTGAGGCACAATAGACACAAATTAGGCTGTCTAGAAAATCTATACTGTAATTTAGCAGATGCCTAAAAAGCTTTTAATGGCACAAACACAATTACAATGAAGAGTTTATATAATCAAAGTGATAACATGTTGCTTTGCTCTTTGATATCTGAGTAGCACATCAGGAGATATAGCTTTGTGCAGCTAATCACGGTCTGCAGGTATTTTAGTTATATAAGCCAATGTGATAGCAGCTCAGTTGATAGTCTTCTGGACCCTATAATCAATTTCCTTTTTCTCTTTTTTTTTTTTTCCAAGGGTTTGTAAAATTAGAAGTCATTGTTAAGGAGGTATCATCCCCACGACAACAATAAAAGATTTTGTACACAATAAAGCTCATGGGTAATGTATGCACACTTGGGTACACATTTAAAGATTTTTTTTTCTAAATATTGTAGTTGAAAAAATAGCCATGTGCTTATTTTCTTACAAGTGGACAAGTCATACAAAACGGCTTAACAATGCAGGAAAGAAAAAGATAAAAAGAATAGATTGTGTCGAGTTTGAAATAGTATTTAAGATTTAATAGGGCCACCAAATTCAGCAGTTGCTATTGCTACTGCCTCATATATCTGGCAGTCAGAGTTGGAGTGCCACGTCTCTTTGTTATTTGTGTGAAGTTTACATCTTCACCCCATGTTTGTGCAAGGTTAGTCCCTGTGCTCTGGTTTTCATTTCATATTCACAATTAAAGAATTTTCATGTTAATTCTTTAATTGTGAGCAGGTCCTGTGATGGACTGAGTATTGCTGTTCACTTAATACTAGCAGGCTCAAACTGGGAGCTTTATTTTACCTTACTTTTCTTAAATTTAGTGCAATGCTAACTCCAGTGCTTAAGGAGTTGAAATCTTTAAAAATACACCAAATACCAGTTTCGTCTACAACAGAGACAACACGACTCCAAGATCCATCCATCCATCCATTATCCAACCTGCTATATCCTAACTACAGGGTTATGGGAGTCTGCTGGAGCCAATCCCAGCCAACAGAGTGCACAAGGCAGGAAACAAACCCCGGGCAGGGTGCCAGCCCACCGCAGGGCGCGACTCCAGGATGCTGACCATAATGCGCTTTTCCATTTATCTTTATTCCATAGTCTGTGTTCTTTTGCCCATTGTACTCTTTTCTTTTTGTTTTAAGACCTTTTCTTTAAAACACTGCCTCTTATGCCAGCATTCCAGATTCATATTTACTCTTTTGCAGATGGCACTTGCATTTGGTGTGTATTTAAGGAAGTAGCCAACTAAGGTCCTGTAAGGTGCTTGATTCTCAGACAGCACACTCTCATGTCCTTCTCCTCTTATGCACTTCCCCTTCTTTTACTTTCCTGGTCAGATCTAGTTTGCCCTCATCTCTCAATATGGACAACTTTATATGAAATCTTCTGCTTCTTGGCAATCCGTAACATGTAATAACTTTAACTCTGCAATACAAATCAGTAGATTAATAGACCTTAAGAAAGCTGTGTAATTTCAGTCATTTTTGAACCCAGAACTGAACTTTGTGAAATGCTAGTACCTTGAAACCCAAGTGAACAGAATAACACTTTTCAGTGGTGCTAATGCCAATCACGAAGGTTTCTCTAATAACAAATTTAGGATAATTAAGGATAAGCTAAAGAAACTTATCATTAGGACGCTGCTGAAAATGGGGCTTTGCAGTCCTATGTGAAAAAGAAATTAAAAATAACTAGCAAACAAAACACACTTTCCAAATAATGCAGAAAGTGAAAAAACAATATAGAATATAGAAAACTGGAAGATGAAGACGTTACATTACAGTAAACAGTTACGTTACAGTAAATTTCATAAACTTTTCTCAACTAAAACATTAGGACATGGCCAGGAACTTGCTACGAGTAGTGAATAAGAGACATGTTAACGTCTTCAGCTGTCAAAGTTCAGGTAGTAGGTCTTAGCCTGAAAGTCTTGTCGAACTGTACAGAAGTGACATATATTCTAGGTAAGCTGAAAGGCAATGCAGAATTCAGCATATTCTGTCTGAATTGTGCAGCTTCTGATTCCCATTGAAAAAATACCCTTGACTTTGTGATAATGCTTCGACAATGTTTTCTAAGTGTTCTAAGAAACTGTAAAAATGTTGACAAAGATAAATGTTTGCTCATTTTAGGTAAAGAGCAAGGGAATCTTCTTGCAAACATGGATATTTCTCTCTCTTTCTTAAGGTCTATTTTTTTGTAAAAACTGAAATGAACACTTCAATGGAGTTCTACCTCTTAGTTCCTCAATATTTGGAAAAGAGCTCTGTCTCTAATAACATCACATTAAGAAAGACCAATGGAATCATCAAGCTGATTAAATGGCTAGGTTCAGTTATGGGGCACACTCTGGATGTAGAAGCAAAGGAAGTAATTAAAACAAAACTGCCATTATAAACAATGTTGCACATCCTCTCTCTGACACACTAACACTGAGGACTTTCAGACAACACATTATTCAGCAAAAGTGTGTCAAGAAACTCTATGGGGGCTCCTTTATACCAACAGCGATATCCCTGCACAAGGCCTCACTGGGGCTGGGACTGGAACTGCAAAGTCAGAATTTTTATTTTATTTATTTATTTATTTATTTTGTCTTTCTGGTGTGTGCTCAGAATATAGTATGTATACTCCCTCTGGGGATAAATAAAGACTATCTATCTATCTATCTATCTATCTATCTATCTATCTATCTATCTATCTATCTATCTATCTATCTATCTATCTATCTTCTTCTTTCGGCTGCTCCCATTAGGGGTTGCCACAGTGGATCTCGCCTCCTGTTGTCTCCCAACCGTCTAACTTGAGCTGGTCCTCTAATGTACTCATTTCTAATCCTTTTCATCCTCGTCAAACCCAATGCAAATCTTAGCATCTTTAACTCTGCCACCTCCAACTATGTCTCCTGTTTTCTGGTCAGTGCCATCGTCTCCAGCCCATATAACATAGCTGGTCTCACTACCGTCCTGTAGACCTTCCCTTTCACTCTTGCTGATACCTGTCTGTCACAAATCACTCCTGACACTCTTCTCCACCCATTCCACTCTGCCTGCACTTTCTTTTTCACCTCTCTTCCACAATCCCCATTACTCTGTACTGTTGATTCCAAGAATTTAAACTCATCCACCTTCACCATCTACTCTCTGCATCCTCACCATTCCACTGACCTCCCTCTCATTTACACACATGTATTCTGTCTTGTTACTACTGACCTTCATTCCTCTCCTCTCTAGAGCTTATCTCCACCTCTCCAGGGTCTCCTCAACCTGCTCCCTACTCTTGCTACAGATCACAATGTCATCAGCAAACATCATAGTCCACAGGGACTGCAGTCTAATCTCGTCTGTCAGCCTGTCCATCACCATTGCAAATAAGAAAGGGCTCAGAGCCGATCCCTGATGTAATCCCACCTCCACCTTGAATTCATCCGTCACTCCTAACGCAGACCTCACCATGGTCACACTTCCCTCGTATATACAGTATCCTGTACAACTCTTATGTACTTCTCTGCCACTCCCGACTTCTTCATACAATACCACAACTCCTCTCAAGCCACCCTGTCATATGCTTTCTCCAGGTCCACAAAGACGCAATGCAACTCCTTCTGGTCTTCTCGAATACTTCTCCATCAATGCCCTCAGAGCAAACATTGCATCTGTGGTGCTCATTCTTTGCATGAAACCATACTGCTGCTCACTAATCATCACTTCCCTTCTTAACCTAGCTTCCACTTCTCTTTCCCGTAACTTCATGCTGTGGCTCATCAATTTTATTCCCTTGTAGAAATTGCAGTCCTGCACATCCCCCTTAATCTTAAATATGGGCACTAGTACACTTCTTCTCCACTCCTCAGGCATCCTCTCACTTTCCAAGATAAAAACTCCACTGCCATCTCTCCTAAACACCTCCATGCTTCCACAGATATGTCATCTGGACCAGCAGCCTTTCCATTTTTCATCCTCTTCAAAGCTGTCCTTACTTCCTCCTTGTTAATCTGTTGCACTTCCTGATTCTTTATCTCCACATCATCCAACCTCTTCTTTCTCTCGTTCTGTTCATTCATCAACCTCTCAAAGTACTCTTTCCATCTGCTCTACACACTCTCCTCGCTTGTGAGTACGTTTCCATCTTTATCCTTTATCACCCTAACCTGCTGCACATCTTTCCTAGCTCGGTCCTTCTGTCTAGCCAATCGGTACAGGTCCTTTTCTCCCCCCTTAGTGTCCAACCTCTCATACAACTCATCATATGCCTTTTCTTTAGCCTTCGCCACCCCTCTCTTCACCTTGCGCCTTATCTCCTAGTACTCTTGTCTACTTTCTGCATCTCTCTGACTATTCCACTTCTTCTTTGTCATCCTCTTCCTCTGTATACTCTCCTGTATTTTCAAATTCTACCACCAGGTTTCCTTTTCCTCATTCCTCTGTCCAGATGTCACGCCAAGCACCCTTCTTGCTGTCACCCTTACTACATTTGCTGTAGTTTCTCAGCTTTCTGGTAACTCTTAACTACCACCCAGTGCCTGTCTCACCTCCTCCCTAAACTCAACCTTGCAGTCTTCCTTTTTCAACTTCCACCATTTGATCCTTGGCTCTGCCCTCACTCTCTTCCTCTTCTTGATCTCCAACGTCATCCTACAGACCACCATCCTATGCTGCTTAACCACACTTTCCCCTACCACCACTTTGCAGTCTTCAATCTCCTTCAGATCAACTCTCCTGCATAGGATGTAATCTACCTGTGTGCATCTTCCTCCACTCTTGTACGTAACCCTATGTTCCTCCCTCTTCTTAAAATATATATTCACCACAGCCATGTCCATCCTTTTGGAAAAATCCACTATCCTCTGACCTTCTTCATTCATCTCTTTGACACCATACCTACCCATTACTTCCTCGTCTCCACTGTTCCCTTCACCAACATGTCCAGTGAAATCCGCTCCATTCACCACTTTCTGTCCCTTGGGTACACTGTTCATCACCTCATCCAACTCACTCCAAAAATCTTTCTTACCCATTGCACACCCAACTTGTGGTGCATATGCAATAACAACATTCATCATCACACCTCCAATTTCCAGCTTCATAATCATTACTCTGTCTGACACTCTTTTCACCTCCAAAACACTCTTTTAGAATAACTCCTACCCCATTTCACCTCCCATCCACACCATGATAGAACAATTTGAATCCATCTCCAATCCACTTGGCTTTACCCCCCTTCCATTTAGTCTCTTGCATGCACAATATATCAACCCTTTTTCTCTCCATCCTATATACCTCCATCAACTCTCTCCCGTTACCAGTCATACTGCCAACATTCAAAGTTCCTACCCTCAGTTCCACTCTCTTTACTTTCCTCCTCTCCTCCTGCCTCCAGACACGTCACCCCTCTCATCTTCTCCTTCTTCTTCTTCAGCCAACAGTAGCCCAATTTCCACCAGCACCCTGTTGGCTAACAGTACTGGTGGTGGTCATTGTTAACCCGTTGTCCGCATATTGATTTGGCAAAATTTTACACCGGATGCTCTTCCTGACGTAACCCTCCCCATTTATCCAGGCTTGGGACTGGCACGAAGAAACACACTGGTTTGTGTATCCCCTGTGGCTGGGTTATCTATCTATCTAGAAAACGTTTTCTTTTCATTTTTCAATTAAGGTATGTTTATAATTTACTAATGAAAAGACGTCATGTGGGAATTGTAATCTGGAACTGGATAGAGGCTACATGAACACACACAGGTTTTATGATTCTTTGTATCGCTGTATTGATTTTCATGAAAATATTTTTTAAGTGAAAGTTTAAATCAAGGATCTCTGTCTGATTGATATTAGCCCAAAAGCTGCATTGCCCATTCAATCTCTAAATGCAGGACCTTAATGGCACGAGAGGATACTCATGTAAAGACCACTACTGGCGGTGAACTGGGTTGATATAAAGGTCTGAAAGTAAGAAGCCTGCCATTAGAGGCTCTTAGGGTTAAATACGTGGGATACAATATTGACACTGAGAAAGGTAAGAAGTTACAAGTTTCAGGTTCCATAGCAATTTTTGACATTTTGTCTAATCTTTCATTCAGCAAAGGAACTACAAGGTTAGTTTGTGCCTTTCATGTTAGGTGTATGTGACTGGTGATCTGATAACACAATACTTCATGCAGATTTCACACATTTTTTAGTGTTTTACTTCACACAGAGAGCTACAGACACACTGAATATATTACAAAGTACTGTGGTTAAGAATATGACCTTAGGAACTATTTAAATATTAAGTTGCTGTTATTTTAGACAGAGAGCTCTCGATGAGTGGGATGGGCAAGGCTTTTGAGCTGAATGGCCCATTCTTGTCACATTCATTCAAATGTTGTACCTGTACTCTTTCAGTAGTGTAATGCACTTCTAGTTCTAGTCTTGATGGATGCAGAGTCGTAAAGTCTAATACTGCAGCATCGTTGTGTCATTACTATTTACCAAATGTTGGACAACGATAGATTACCTAAATTTCCTACTCTCGTGGTTTGTCCTCTTATCAAACTGTAGTGCCTGCAGTGACTTTTTTGTGCTCAGTTGTATTCAATAATGGCAATTTAGTCCCAAATTATAAAAATATACCTGCGGGAGACAGACATGAACCATAAGTTCTGACTAAGCAGACTATAGTAGGAAATAAGCCTGCCGAGTCATTCTTGCTTTGAGTGATATTTTTGTAATGATAAGAATTGAAATTACCTGGGTGGGGACTGGTCTTTGATTATTTCACTTGCTTGTTTCCTGACCTGAGATGTATGTATGTCTCTCTGTCACCAACACAATTTGGTTTCATGTCTTCTGTCCTTTCTACTATCTTGACAACAGGCTGCTGTTTATTTCTGAATAAGTCAACACGCTTCCAATCCTGACAATTACCGTATATGCTCAGGTATAAGTTATGTCTTAAAACCTGAAAAATCGATCATAAAATTAGACTTCGACTTATATGCCTGTTCAAAAATGCAACACTTCATTTTTTTTTACATATTCTTGCCTCCTCCAGTCTTGCAACAGTTTCTCAGATGCATCGAATTTTGTTGCAGCAGCACAGTCACCAATTTCTTTCGCTGCGTTAATGACGTTTAATTTAAAACCAGCTTCATATTTTCTTCTGATCAAACGCTCCATCGTAGATAAGGGATGCTCTTACAATAAAGGTGTATAAGGGTGTGAGATACAAAAAACACAAATCAGTGCAAACGTTGCTTTGGAATAATTTGGGTGGTCACGCAGGCACAATCCAGAGAGAGAGAGAGAGAGAGATTAAGAGCACACGCTGATACAGCGGATTGCCGCACCCACATTGATAAAAATGGCCGTGTGCTCCGTGGTTACTCTCTCAGGTGGGCGTTAGCATATCATAATCTCTTGGACCAATAGCCTGAGTATTCCGCATTTGACTTATACGACTGACATTATAATATACCAGAAATTATAAGATAAAATCAAGTCTTGACTTATCCATGGGAGGATTTATCTGCAAGTATATACGGTAAGTGAGAATGCTTAGTTTCATAAACAATCATTGAATTTAACACACCTTTCATTTCCACATTTAGGAAAAGACCACTTATACCCTCACTGTTGTGTATATGGTGATGCAATAATAGACTGTCGGCTAGACAGTACCCGTTTTATCACCCCAATCTATTTACCTAATATAGATTTCAATATAAATTGGAAAAGTTTTAATAAGGTAATGGAAATGTTAACTAAAAGAAAACTGAGAATTCACAACTTATAAGTGTGTGTTATTTATGCTGTTTGCTTTCTGTACAAACACTCACCTAATGAAAACTGATGATAGATGCTCTTTATGAGGAATAAATTATTTTAAGCATTTGGACTCCACTAATTCCAAAAACTATATGTAATTAACATTGAGTGAAAGTAATTGTCAATCTATCACAAAGTCGGTTTTGACATCAATTTAATTCATTTCCTAGCTTAAAGAAAGCAGTTCTGATTTCATTTTAACCAATGAATACAATATAATTTAATCAAAAAATATGCTTTATAACAACGTACTTTGAACCAAGACAATCCATTACCTGAATGTTAATGACGAGCAAGGCCATTAGGAGCTCTTAGCTTTGTTTGTTTCTCTCTAATTACTTTTGGCCAGTCATTACACAAGTAATGGGTATTTATAATTCAGAAATTTTCTTCAACAGCTCTTAAAGCTACAATATGTATTGTCGTAGGTCTTTTATTTCTATTTAGATGCATATATTAATTTATGTATTAAATTGCACACTTCATTAGAAACATACTTTTCAAATGTTGGACTCAAATGTAAACATTTGACTGACATTTGGTAATATATTTTTTATTTTTATAATGCCAACCAGACAGATTTGTATTCAAAAAGCTTAAAAGAACATCGGTTCACTCATTAATTTTTTCTTCCATTCATTCACTTATATGTCTATCTTTTAATCTGTTTATTCATCCGTCCAGTGTTATGTTTATTCATTTATTCATTCCATTTATTCATTCATTTGTCTATCTAGCCATGGAAGTTCATTCAGAACTAAAACTAGGAAGCACTTGTTTACTCAAAACTACCGAGACGTGTAATTGAAGGAGAAACCTTGACAGCCTTTAAGATGCATCTGGGTGGGATAGACAGACAGAACTGTATTTGTCCCCAGAGGAAATTTGGCTTTTTACTGAAGCTATTAAAATAAATAAATATACACACACACACTATGGTTTGAGCACACACCAGAATGACTAAAAAGAAA
Organism: Polypterus senegalus; assembly: GCF_016835505.1. Classification (NCBI taxonomy): domain Eukaryota; kingdom Metazoa; phylum Chordata; class Cladistia; order Polypteriformes; family Polypteridae; genus Polypterus; species Polypterus senegalus. The sequence continues at coordinate 121,099,252 of NC_053167.1, forward strand.
GAAAAATTCAGACTTGATGGTCCCAGTCACAGTTAGGCACTACATGGGCATATTGGTTTTGGTATAAAGGGACCAGATATAGTGTTTCTTGATGCACTTCCGTTGAATTATTTGTTGGCTGAAAGTGCTCAGTGTTGATGTGTCAGAGAGAGGATGTGCAGCGTTTTTCATAATGGCAGTCAGTTTTGTCATCATTCTTTCCATTTCTATGGCCTTCAAGGGCCCAGGATGTGTCCCATAACTGAGCTTGCCCTTTTACTTAGCATGTTGATTTGGTAGGCCTCTCTTGAAGTGATGTTACCTGGACCAAAGCACAGAAAATCACACTGCCCATCACAGAGTTGTAGAAGATGTGTAGGATTTCACTACACACATTAAAGGGGAAAAGTTCTTCTTCTATAGTTCCTCTGTGTTCTGAGACCAGTCCAACCTGCTATTGATGTGCATCCCCAAGTACTTGTAGGAGCTCACCACCTCCACATCCACTGATCAGGAATAGGCTGGGATTCCAGTTATGTGGACTTCGAACAGGAAGAGGTGAGTCCAAATAGACGGACACTGGAAGTAATGATGGTGGTGGAAAAGCCGTTAATCTTCCTGTCTGCTGAGGGAGGTTAAGAGGAAGTATTATCATACAGCACCAACCCATACAGCAACAGAGATTTACCATCACCAGTCCCTTATGCACACACTCGTGACATTATAAAATGCTAATGTACGTGTTATATCTGAAGGCAATAATACTGTACTCACAAAAAAAGAGAAAGATGGAGGCAGGTTTTTAGTGATAACTGTAACAGGTTCCCTTTTTTACTGGGGTTATGGCTGAGTGAACATTACATCATGTTACAATGTCTTTTTATTACAATCTATTTTCTATTAGCTCCCTGATTCCCATAATTCCTTACTAATTTGGGACCCCCAATAGTTCAAAAAACTTACAATATACTACAGTTGGTCCATCTGTCATGCAATTACTCGTGAACTAATCGAGCTAAAACCTTGATCTTCATCTAGATTGAAAGCTTAGGACCGTATATGTTCTGAAAATTAAAAAAATAATAATAAATGTAGGTAGTTGCAACCTGCTGAGCACTTTACTAGTGGATAGAAAAGCTCGACCCCAGCAAGCCCACCTATTGATAATCCCCCAGACACAGTGCATGTGTGTTAAGAATTCATAATTATGTGTAAAGTCTTTGCATTTTATCTTATGTTGCATGTTTTGCTGTTTCAGTTTTACCTTCATGAATGCACATTTTCTTCTTTTATACATCATATAGCCTCTGAGGTAAGTCAAATGATCTTCACAACTATAAAGCGCTGAAACCAAAAAAGTCACTTAACATATCTAGAAATGAATGGAAGAGTCTGCCTATGTAAGTCATTATACACAGAGGAAATAAACATGTCCACTGTATTTATGTTACACTAAAAGCAACCTCAAAAAAGGGAAAAGACATCATTTTCCGCCATTCTCAAAGGTGCCAGAATGCTCTATGCATACATTTTCAAAGCTGTTTAAATCTGCTAAGAACATGAAGGATGGATGGATTTCTAATATTCATGTTTGATTTGTGACCACAGGTCCTCTCTGACTGAGTCAGGCATTAATTAATTCTTCTACAGTATCTGATTTTATCTGCTCCATCTGTCTGACACACCAGAGAAGGATCAATGCCCAGAGGGTTATCTTGTTTCCCACCATTACATTTTCCAGGTAAAAGACAAATTAGTCAGAGTACATACAGCAGGTTGAGCAGATGAAAGAAAACCCTGCTGAGAGCAAAACTCAGCCTGAAACAAAAAGACGCAAGTCTGAGAAATTAAAATGAGGGTCCAAAAAAGACCAAAAGAAGCATAGCTTTTCCAAAGTCATCATTTATCCTCCTTTTCATAAAGCTGTAGTTTTTCAAGTCTGCTTAATCGAGTTTAGGTCTTGCACCGGCTTGAACTTAAAACAGGAAGCAGCGGATGCAAGACAGGAGCCAACTCTGGACAGGGTGCCCATCCATCATAGGGCACACCTCACAAACACTCATGCTGAGCCAGTATGGAGGCGCTAATTAATCTAAGTACCTGGTGAAAAATGAATGCAGAAACAGAGCCAACAGGTAAAGTAGAAACAGATAGTGACCAATTTAGGGCTTGAATCTTTGATGGCCAGTGTGATTTTCTACACTGTGGTGTGCTGGGCTGATAACATCACTACAAGAGAGGCCCACCAAATCAAAAAGCAAATTAAAAGGACAGGTTCATTTACGGGATGCTTCCTAGACCCCGTGGAGGTAATGGCAAAAGAGAGAATTAAAACAAAACTGATTGCCATTATGAACAATGCTGCCCATCCTCTCTCTGACACACTAACAGTGAGGACTTTCAGTCAATGAATTATTCAGCAAAAGTTTGTCAAGAAACGCTAAGGGGGCTCCTTTATACCAAACAGCAATATGTCTGCACAAGGCCTCACGGTTACTGTGACAGCTAAGTCAGAGGTTTTCTTTTTTTCAAATTTTCTTCCTTCATGTGTCTGTATATTATCTTATTTATGTATTTATTTATTACGCCTGCTTGCTTCTCTCACCAACCCCCCAGGCCTGTGCAACATGCCAGCCAATTGAAGTCTCGGCTACTCGCATCTGTGGATTTCACTTTCACCAAACAACAAATCTTTTAATTCTCAAAGATACACTTCTTCATTGGGAATAACCAGTAGTTTTCCCTGATGGCAACAGGAATTAGACTATCTAGTACAAGTCTGTGACTTAAAATTTTAATCTGGACAATATTTTCGATCTCTTTTCGCTGTTCTGTTATTTCACCGAGTAATAATTTTCATTTGTTTGCGCTAATGTGATCTTTACTATCATTTTTTTTGAGACTTTTGTATTTTAGCACTTACACTAGCGACTGGGAGCCCGATCGAATCGGGCTACAAATTCAAAGTTTGTGAAATCCATACTTTCTCTGCAAATAATTATTTGTTTTCTTAAGTCCTTGAAATGATTTTGTTATCATGGCACTGATTTGTGGTTAAAATAGACCTTTTTCGGCCGCCACAAGACACGGGCTGCTCGATTTCTTTCAACCCGTGCTGCATTTGCAGCTGCTCGAGCTTCTTCAGTCACTTGTGCACGGCTGGCACGATGTCTGTCAGCGTTAGTAGCATTCTGTAGCTCATGTTCTTCATCTGTCCTTTGTGTCAGATTTACACGATTTCTTTCAGCGTTAGTAGCATTTGTAGCCGTATTCTGCTCATCCGTTTGTTGTGCTCCTTGTGTACGTGTGGTCGCATTAGCAAGTGTACGTTCTGCATCAGTCATGTGACTTTGTTTCCTACGCATCCTTCCTGTAGCCGCTGCTCTTGTGTCTGCTCGAGGTATTGCTGTGAACACCATACATACGGATAGTATCAAAGTATATATAAGGATTATCTCTAACTTGCTCTGCATGTGTTTTGTGCCGTTTTTGAATTCTTTACAACGTACTACTTTGTCATCTACTGTTTGTCTTTTATTTCCTGCCCCAGGCGTGGTTAAATCTCTGTCAAAGTCTTGTCTCGTGGGACGTGAATGTATCTCTTTGAAAAAGTCATGTCTCGTCCCAGGCTAAAAAGTCTCATCTCGTCACAGGATTTTTTTATTTTATAATAATAGAGAGATGTATTTGTCTACCTGTTTATGCTTGCTTTGTCAAGGGGATCAAGCGCATGGAAAAAAAAAACATTAATGCTGCGTTGGAGTCACCAGGAAGTGAGTTTTCATTGAGGAAAAAGATTTGCCTTCATTGTAATTTTTTTACATGAAAGGCTAAGGACTTTTTTCAGCACCCCTCGTAATACATAATTTTGGCAGGGGGAGGTGAATATTCAAATATTTAAAATCCATGGACTAATTAAATCAGATTATTCAGACTTAAACAAGAGTTTGGGTCACATCAAAGTAATAAAGACCACCTTCAGTTAATTGCTATATTGTTGCATCCTTTTTTCTCCACATTACCGCAGAGCAATGCATATTGTTCACAAAAGAATCAAATAAGCACACCATTATGCACATTGCTGTTTTACATTTTTGCACACACAGTCAATTTTTAACTTCTAAAAAACAGCACAAAAGTCAAAGACACAAATGTTAACATATTTAATGTATGGGAAATAGGGGATATGGTTCCTATGGCCACCAAAAACTGTAATCTTTTGCTAGCGATTACTCATAAAGCACTTTTTTTGCATAGAATTCTTTATAACAAAGCATTATCTCTGATAATATGCAGTCTTTATAACGTAGTAACCATGAAAATACCACAAAATAAAATTGGTAACATGCAAAACATATTTTCTCTCTAATCATTCTCTGAAATTCTTGACCTTTTTTGCTGACATCTCAGTAGTCACTGCTAGAGACCCTGGAGAGGTGGAGATATGCTCTGGAGAGGAAAGGAATGAAGGTCAGTAGGAACAAAACAGAATACACGTGTGTAAATGAGAGGGAGGTCAATGGAATGGTGAGGATGCAAGGAGTAGAGTTGGTGAAGGTGGATGAGTTAAATACCTGGGATCAACAGTACAGAGTAATGGGAATTGTGGAAGAGAGGTGAAAAAAAGAGTGCAGGCAGGGTGGAATGGGTGAAGAGGAGTGTCAGGAGTGATTTGTGACAGACAGGTATGAGCAAGAGTGAAAGGGAAGGTCTACAGTATGGTAGTGAGACCAGCTATGTTATATGGGCTGGAGACAATGGCACTGACCAGAAAACAGGAGACAGAGCTGGAGGTAGCAGAGTTAAAGATGTTAAGATTTACATTGGATGTGACAAGGAGGGATAGGATTAGAAATGAGAACATTAGAAAGTCAGCTCAAGGAGGATGGTTGGGAGACAAAGTCAGAGAGGAAAGATTGCGTTGGTTTGGACATGTGCAGAGGAGAGATGCTGGGTATATTGGGAGAAGGCTGCTAAGGATAGAGCTGCCAGGGAAGAGGAAAAGTGGAAGGCCTAAGAGAAGGTTTATGGATGCGGTGAGAGAGGACATGCAGATGATGGGTGTGACAGAGCAAGATGCAGAGGACAGAAAGATATGGAAGAAGATGATCTGCTGTGGCACCCCATAATGGGAGCAGCCAAAAGAAGAAGAAGTCGCTGCTGTCAGAAGATGCTGAAACTGGCGAGATCTCATCATGGCTAGAGATTGTGAAGGATGCACCAGCTTGAAATAATTTGTCAGCGATGTCAGCTCTGTGCACTGCTTGAAATCTTTATGAGTATGGGAGTATGGGAGCATAGCAGAGGTGAGTGGCGAGAGTTAGAGCGACTTGAATGGAGGCTGGCGCATGAGTGAGGAGGGCCACACCCATCTTCCTCTCCCTCCCCTTGGCAAGTAGTGTCTCTCCGATTCACACAAATTAATCAGTGCTGCAACCAAATTATACTTGGCGCGATGAGAGAAGTCGCAAAATCTACCGGAATGTTCAAGCAAATTATAGAAAAAAAACCTGATCAAAATCCGTCAAGTAGTTCTCTCATGAAAAGCGGACAGAAATGCATACAGACAGACTCATTGTTAAGATTTATTTATTATTATCAATGTCCAATTATTGCTGTCTATTTACTTACCTATTATTTAACTGTTTATAGTACAGTATATTTATTTACCTGTCTTGTACTTTTCCTGTGTTACTGAATATGCTGCAGTGCAGGCCTATGGAATGTTATTTCATGTCACTGTATGGTGCAATAAAGTGTATCGATAGTATGACAAAGTCACTTGACTTTACTTGTAAAATTTATGCTTGCATTTTGCCTAAGAACTTGTCACAGCATGCTTTGCCTGCACTCAGTGAAGAACACGATACGAAAATAATCTGAATTGAAAAAACTAAATTGAAACACCTTAAATCACTAGGGGACTCCATTCCTTGACTGATATACTTTATGTGCAAAAAATTTAAACACCACTTGTTTCATTCAGTATTCTCAGGCACTTAACCTACAGCTTTGGCTTTCATAAAACAATGTCTTTTCAGTTCAGTTCTAAGACCCTAGGGCACTGAATTCATTTTACAGCCTTTTGTGAGTTCTATACAAGTGTTTAGCCTTCAGAATAATTCAGATCCCAAGATTTGCCAGGCTTACTCAAAAAAAATTGCTCAGCAAGCAAGTTTTACTGGAAAGGCATTGCCTCTTTTACATATAGATACGCTGGCATTTAAACTAATTTATATTTATCATTTTCGCTATTTAAGCTGGCCGCTGTAATATATTCAAGGAAAGAATTTAAACTACATTCTGACTCCGGTCCCTGTTTACAGGAAAAGGGACAATCTAGCCTTTTAAATATTTAATATGTAATTTATGAACTGTACATTACAAAATGAAAAGTAGTAATTGGACAATAATACAGTACACCGAGTCTACAATCATCAAATTTCAGCGATGTTAAAATATTTACCAAAACAGTAATACTATGTTTTATTATATACAGTACATGCGTCATGTTAATTTTTGGTGGGACAATTTTAAGAGTATTAGTAAAGTAACGACCACGTGGGGCTGGCACCTTTTTTGATGCAAGTGACAGCATCATTACTGTGCGTTGCTATTAAGTATTCAGCTCTAAAAGTGAATAAAAAAAAATATAAATGAAACAAAATCATGAATTATCTTAGTAAAACAAGTCAGGGGCATTCTTTACATTTGTATTGTCTATGCTGTAAGGCATCTATTTGTATGTAATGCTGCAGGATGTTTTTGAATTTTGCAGAAGAGTACTTTGAGTTCGATCATAAAATATCTGAAGTATTTTTCAACTATATTAAAAGTGTTTTAGGTTAAAATAATTAAAAACGAAATAAGACACATATAAAATATAACACAATATCCAATAACATTCTTAGCCATGCTCAATTTAATTCAAAGCGATAGGGGGCCCGGGGCCCATCCCAAAAGCTTTTGGCAATCTGCCTGAACCAACCCGAGAAAGAGTGCCAGTCCATCACAGGGGCAGTCATATACAGTATGCCACTTTTATACTTAAAACACACGCTGTAGAGGTATGGAAATTAAAACATGATAACAGATAGATAGATACACTGTGGTCAGAAACACACACCAGAATGACTAAAATGGAAGAAAACTTTTGAATTGGGAGTCACAGTCACAATGAGGCATCAAGTAGATAGATAGATAGATAGATAGATAGATAGATAGATAGATAGATAGATAGATAAGGCATTGTATAAGAGATAGATGGCCAGCAAAAAGACTGACATTGGGCTGGAGTGGATGAATCCAATGAATCCAAGGTGAAATCCAATACCTTTTTTTTATCAATACATAACCTTGTGTTTTTGAAAAAGTCAAATATGTTGTCCATGAGCATATGCTGCCTCCCAATGTAAACTTTAAGTTCATTTTAAAATACTAGGGGGCTCTGCCACCTGCTCGCTTCGCTGGCTAAACTCCGTGTGGGCGCTACACTCTAGCCACTTCACGGCTCTGCCGCTTGTGTATGGGTAAGCGAATGTACAATTTAAACAGTATGTTATTTTCATGGGAATTATTACATATGCATAATAGAACTAACTATTTTACATTACAGCGAGTAATTAACCATAGTAAAAAATAGTAAAATGTAATAAATTGAAAGAAAATTGTTTCATGTTACGTTAGAGGTATTCATTGTGTTAAACATTTTCATTCTGTTCATTCAGTCTTTGAAATTAACACGCAAATACTTTTTAAACTTACACTTTTGCTGTAAAACTTCAGTAAAAACAATATTTGGAATACATTTTTCTTCAGTATCACATTGAATTTTGATTCTGTGTTTGGACTTGCATCGTGCCAATGCAACGTATAACTGCCTGTGACTGAATATCATTTCTTTCTCTCTAATAAATAAACTGACTTTTCGGAATGTTTGTCTCTGTGATTTGTTAAATGTCATAGCAAAAGCTACTCTAACAGGAAACTGTAAACGTTTTAATATGAATGCCATATCAAGATCTCCTTTCGTGTCTAATGTTATCCACAGAATATGTACTACATTACCTTTCTTGTCACCTGTTAAAATTTTACATGTTAGAATTGTTCAACCAATTTTCAATACAACTAATCTTGTCCCATTGGGTAGCCCATCACTCATATATAAATTAGGCAATAACATTATGATACACCCTTCTTTCACAAGTGGAAGACCAGACGGTGTTAACGCTTATAGATATCCATCCATCCATCCATCCATCCATTATCCAACCCGCTACATCCTAACTACAGGGTCACGGGGGTCTGCTGGAGCCAATCCCAGCCAACACAGGGAGCAAGGCAGGAAACAAACCCCGGGCAGGGCGCCAGCCCACCGGAGGCTTGTAGATATTCTACAGGATATTGTAAGTTGATGTTTTCATCTTCCACACTATCACCACCAACTGCTTCAGAATAATCTATTGATAGGATAGGAATTCGCCAGGCTGATACAGTAGAGCAGTTTAAAACACTGCTGAAAACACATTACTTTAACATGGCCTTTTTATAACTTCAATTTAACTTAATCCTGATACTCTATATGTTCAATTCATCATAATAACTATTCATGGTGGCTCTAAAATCCGTACTGACCCCAACTCTCTTTTCTGTTTCTTTTTCCGGTTTCTTTGTGGTGGTGGCCTGCGCAACCTCCACCCACTCAAAGCTTCATGATGCTCCAACAATGATGGATGGATTAAAAGGCAGAACTCTATGTGACCATCTTCATCAAGCCCTTCCGTGAGAACCATAAATAAAAAGAGGACTGTTTCATTTATGTTAGGTAGAATGCCCAGAGGGGACTGGGCGGTCTCATGGTCTGGAATCCCTACAGATTTTATTTTTTCTCCAGCCGTCTGGAGTTTTTGTTTTTCTGTCCCCTGGCCATTGAACCTTACTCTTATTCGATGTTAATTAATGTTGATTTATTTTGTTTTCTTATTGTGTCTTTTATTTTTCTATTCTTTATTATGTAAAGCACTTTGAGCTACTGTTTGTATGAAAATGTGCTATATAAATAAATGTTGTTGTTGTTGATACGGATTTAATCAATTTGCCCTGTAACCGATCGACAATTTTGCAAATGTGAACAGATTGTTGTAGATTCGGATATTTTGTCTGTAGTGTTTGTGGATTTCACTTTCACCAAAAAACAAATCTTTTAATTCTCGTGGATACACCTCTTCATTGGAAAGAAACAGTACTTTTCCCTGATGGCAACATGAATTAGATGACCTACAAGTCTCCGACTTAAACTTTAAAGCAGAACAATATCTACACACTTCTGTCATATCACCTATGTCCATATATTAAATCTCTTTTCAGAGAGGAAAAAGGACTGAATAACTGTGTGAGTTGGCGGAACCACTGTAAATAATAGTGTAAATGAACAGTGTGTGTTTTGGACACTGGGGACATGTCTGTGGCCGAGCCATCTGTTACATGGCATCCCAGATGGGACCTTCTGCCTGGTGCAAGGCAGGGGCCCGTTTTTCAAAAATTTGTACAGTAGCCCGGCACAATATCGCGAGACACACGCCGGGTACCTACCTTGCATGGGGAGACCATCCGGAGGCATTTGGCTGGCCGAAGGATGCCGATCCCGGAGCCGACGGCAGGACAAAGTCCAAGGAGGACATGAGCCTTGGTGAAGGAGCGCCTGGAGTCCCTTTCCCTGGGGTGTGGCCTGAAGAAGCAGGATATGCCTCGTGAGGCAGGTAGGGGGTGAACCTTTCCCCCTTTCCATGGAAGGACCAAACAGAGGCCTGCGCAAGGGGTGCAGTGTGTGTGTGGCTCACAGCCGGCAGGTAAGGACAAGCAGATTGCGAGTAATTGCTGTGGTTGCGGCCTTACGGGAGCTGGAGGGGATCCTTCAGCCCGTCTGGTCGTTTTTACAGATTTGCAGCATTCTCTGGGAAGCCACTGAGGTGCTGCAGGAAAAAGTGTACGCAACCCGGAAGGAGGTGTCAGAGTGGTCAAGGAGACGTGATGCTGGATTCTCCAGCCTGAAAGACGCGGCAGTGCAAGTAGGTGAAACTGGCACCGTTAATAAAAAGGGAGACCCTAGTGAAAGGAGCCGCAAGGTTTCTGACCAGACTCGAGTAGCAGGGGCTCTGACAGTGGAAGCGGCGTTGATGGCCGTTTGCGCTGTGGGGACGGACCCAGCGGAGGTGTGTATGAGGAGCCGGCTAGTGAGTGCCAGTTGCCAAAGCACACTACTCCAAAGGCCAGCATGCAGCCATGCTGAAGTCCACAGGGGTGCAGACGGCACGGGGTCTCTTTGTATCCCATAGGGAGACCAAGACTGTCAGTGCCCCCAGAATAAAAAGAGGAGGATCCGGAGACAGAAGATTGGAACTACTGACAAGGGGCAGCCTGGGCCCGTGTGCCCACCTGCAGTCGAGAACCGCCCCCTTCGGGTGCAGAGGGAAGCCCCTAACCTGGCAAGAAAAAAGCAGAGCAGACATTCCCCATTTGTTTTAATTTCCTCAAGGGCACGAGGGAGGGGAGTGCGGGGGTGTTATGAGTGCCATGGTTCTAATCATACTTGGAGACGCTGTCCGGACCTTTATATTCTCTTTCAGGAGGAACCCTGGCCAGGGACCTTGCCCCACCAGGATGCCTGGATCAGGGAAAGACCGGGAAGGGGGCAATATTTTCCCTGGACGCAAGAGGGCAGCCCCCCTCATTTCCAACCAAGGGGCTCCTGAGCCATGGAGAACATCCGGGGCATAATGAAAGGGGCCACCTCACTCCCTTCGAGGAGCCGGAGTCAGGAGGAGGACAGCACTTCTGCCACACCAGGAAGTGCTACCGCTCCAGGAACTATGTACGCCTGAAGTGCTTCTGGGTGCAAGGGAAGCACTTCTGCCACACCAGGAAGTGCTGCCGGAAGACCATCATCAAGCACCTGGAGCACATCCGGGGCATGATAAAAGGGGCTGCCTCACTCCCTTTGAGGAGCTGGAGTCGGGAGGAGGAAAACGGAGCTTGTGAGGGAGGAGTGGAGGTGGCCGAGGAGAAGTAAAAGGCCTGAGTAACCGTATGTGTTGGCAGAACCACTGTAAATAATAGTGTAAATAAACAGTGTGTGTTTTGGACACTGGTGTCGTGTCTGTCTGTGGCTGGGCCATCTGTTACAGTGTCTGACAAATGCATTCACACAAATGAGAGGTGAGAGGACTGTGGTCATTGGCCGTTAACCGGAAACGGTTGAGACTAACTTGAAAAAATCTCTTGGCAATAATCTCGTCTTGTCTCAAGATTTTCTTTTATTATAGAGAGATATACACAATATACATGATTTATCTATTTATTTGTTTGTTTATTAATTTATCGATTGAGTGATTGGTCATATTATTTGTTCTGTGAGTCTGTATCCTTTTTTATGTTTCTTATGCATATGAATTTCTCCATGGGGTTAATAAAATTAATCTAATCTAATTATTAAAGTCACAATACCAATCAACAATCGGCAAATAAGAACAATAAGAAAAAAAACACACACACACACTGATGCAGTCAAGCCGCGATTGCACAAGATGAAGCACAAATTATTTTTCTTTTGCTGAAAGGCATGCTGTTTTTCAGAATGTGACAGAAAGAGAACATGAAGGAGCTTTTGAGTGAGTAAAAGGCCAAGAAAAATAGAGGAGCGCAGGATTGTGATAATGGTTACAGACAACCCACAGATCACCTCCAAAGACCTGCAAGAACATCTTGCTGCAGATTTTGTATCTGTACATCATCTACATCTACATCTGTATGGCAGGGTGATGAGAAAGAAGCCCTTTCTGCACACACACCACAGAGTCACATGTTGTATGCAAATGCTCATTTAGACAAGCCAGATTCATTTTTGAACAAAGTGCTTTGGACTAATGAGACAAAAATTGAGTTATTTGGTCATAACAAAAAGCGCTTTGCATAGTAGAAGAAGAACACCTCATTCCAAAAAAAACAACTGCTACCTACTGTCAAATTTGGTGGAGGTTCCATCATGCTGTGGGGCTGTCTGGCTAGTTCAGGGACTGGGGCCCTTGTTAAATTCGAGGGTCAGATGAATTCGACCCAATATCAACAAATTCTTCAGTTGAAGTTACACAGGGTTGACTATTCCAACATGACAATGACCCAAAACAAATTTTGAAATCTACAAAGGCATTCATGCAGAGGTAGAAGTACTATGTTCTGGAAAGGCCGTCACAGTCCCCTGACTTGAATATTATTGAAAATCTATAGGATGAATCCATGCTCGGCAGCCATCAAATTTAACTGAACTGAAGAGATTTTGTATGGAAGAATAGTCAAAAATATCTCCATCCAGAATCCAGACACTCATCAAAGGCTATAGAAGGTGTCTAGAGGCTGTTATATTTGCAAAAGGAGGCTCAACTAATATTGATGTAATATCTCTGTTGGGGTGCCCAAATTTATGCATCTGTCTAATTTTGTTATGATGCATATTGCATATTTTCTGTTAATCCAATAAAGTTAATGTCACTGCTGAAATAGATAGATAGATAGATAGATAGATAGATAGATAGATAGACAGATAGATAGATAGATAGATAGATAGATAGATAGATAGATAGATAGATAGACAGATAGATAATTTATTAATACTTCTGTTTCCTTAAGGCATGTCATATATTAAAAGGAAGTTGCTACTTTAAAAGCTCAGCCATCCATCCATCCATCCATCCATCCTCTTGCGCTTATCCGAGGTTGGGTCGCGGGGGCAGCAGCTTAAGCAGAGAAGCCCAGACTTCCCTCTCCCCGGCCACTTCTTCCAGCTCTTCCGGGAGAATCCCAAGGCATTCCCATGCCAGCTGAGAGACATAGTCCCTCCAGCGTGTCCTGGGTCTTCCCCGGGGCCTCCTCCCGGTTGGACGTGCCCAGAATACCTCACCAGGGAGGCATCCAGGAGGCATCCTGATCAGATGCCCGAGCCACCTCATCTGACTCCTCTCGATGCGGAGGAGCAGCGGCTCTACTCTGAGCCCCTCCCGGGTGAAAGAAAGAGGTAACGTGGGTCCTCCTTCCCATGGGCTCACGACCTATGGGAGGGGCCAAGGAGGTCAGGTGCAGTGTGAGTGTGGCCGGAGGCGGGGACCTTGGCGGTCTGATCCTCGGCTACAGAAACTGGCTCTTGGGACGTGGAATGTCACCTCTCTGAAGGTGAAGGAGCCTGAGTTAGTACGCGAGGTTGAGAGGTTCCGGCTAGATATAGTCGGACTCACCTCGACGCACAGCTTGGACTCTGGAACTAATCTCCTTGAGAGGGGCTGGACTCTCTACCACTCTGAAGTTGCCCCCGGTGAGAGGCGCCGAGCAGGTGTGGGCATACTTATTGCCCCTGACTCAGAGCCTGTGCATTGGAGTTTACCCCGGTGGACGAGAGGGTGGCCTCCCTCCGCCTTCAGGTGGGGGGAAGGGTCCTGACTGCTGTTTGTGTTTATGCGCCGAACAGCAGTTTGGAGTGTCCACCCTTTTTGGAGTCTCTGGAGGGGGTGCTAGAGGGCATACCTTCTGGGGATTCCCTCATTTTGCTGGGAGACTTCAATGCCCACGTGGGCAATGACAGTGAGACCTGGAAGGGCGTGATTGGGAGGAATGGCCCCCCCGATCTGAACCCGAGCGGTGTTTTGTTATTGGACTTCTGTGCTCGCCACGGATTGTCCATAACGAACACCACGTTCAAGCATAAGGGTGTTCATATGTGCACTTGGTACCAGGACACCCTAGGCCTCAGTTCGATGATCGACTTTGTGGTTGTGTCGTCGGACTTGCGGCCATATGTCTTGTACACTCGGGTGAAGAGAGGGGCGGAGCTGTCAACTGATCACCACCTGGTGGTGAGTTGGCTTCGATGGTGGGGGAAGATGCCGGTCAGACCTGGTAGGCCCAAACATGTTGTGAGGGTATGCTGGGAACGGCTGGGAACGGCTGGCAGAGTCCTCTGTCAGAAGTAGCTTCAACTCCCACCTTCGCCAGAACTTCGACCACGTCCCGAGGGAGGTGGGGGACATTGAGTCCGAATGGGCCATGTTCCGTGCCTCTATTGTTGAGGCGGCTGACGGAGCTGTGGCCGTAAGGTGGTCGGTGCCTGTCACGGCGGCAATCCCCAAACCCTTTGGTGGACACCGGCGGTAAGGGATGCCGTCAAGCTGAAGAAGGAGTCCTATAGGACCTTTTTGTCCTGTGGGTCTCTGGAGGCAGCTGATAGGTACCGGCAGGCCAAGCGGAATCGGCCGGTTGTTGCTGAGGCAAAAACTAGGGCATGAGTGGAGTTTGGAGAGGCCATGGAGAACGACTTTCGGACAGCTTCGAGGAGATTCTGGTCCACCATCCAGCGTCTCAGGAAGGGGAAGCAGTGCAGTGTCAACACCGTATATGGTGGGGATGGTGCGCTGCTGACCTCGACTCTGGACGTTGTGGGTCGGTGGGGAGTACTTCGAAGACCTCCTCAATCCCACTAACATGCCTTCCAATGAGGTGGCAGGGCCCCGAGGGTGGATGAGATATGCCCGGAGTTCCTTAAGGCTCTGGATGTTGTAGGACTGTCTTGGTTGACACGTCTCTGCAACATCACATGGACATCGGGGACAGTGCCTCTGGATTGGCAGACGGGGTGGTGGTCCCCTCTTTAAAAGGGGACGGAGGGTGTGTTCCAACTATAGAGGGATCACACTCCTCAGCCTCCTGGAAAAGTCTATTCGGGGGTTCTGGAGAGGAGGGTCCGTCGGATAGTGAACCTCAGTTCAGGAGGAACAGTGTGGTTTTCGTCCTGGTCGCGGAACAGTGGACCAGCTCTACACCCTTAGCAGGATCCTGGAGGGTGCATGGGAGTTTGCCCAACCAGTCTACATGTGCTTTGTGGACTTGGAAAGGGCGTTCGACCGTGTCCCTCGGGAATCCTGTGGGGGTGCTCGGGAGTATGGGGTACGGACCCCTGATAAGAGCTGTTGGTCCCTGTACAACGGTGTCAGAGCTTGGTCCGCATAGCGGCAGTAGGTCGAGCCCGTTTCCAGTGAGAGTTGGACTCCGCCAGGGCTGCCCTTTGTCACGATTCTGTTCATAACTTTTATGGACAGAATTTCTAGGTGCAGCCAGGGTGTTGAAGGGGTCCGGTTTGCTGGACTCAGGATTGGGTAACTGCTTTTTGCAGATGATGTTGTCCTGTTTGCTTCATCAGGCTGTGATCTTCAGTTCTCTCTGGAGCGGTTCGCAGCTGAGTGTGAAGAGGCTGGGATGAGAATCAGCACCTCCAAATCCGAGACCATGGTCCTCAGCCGGAAAAGGGTGGAGTGCCCTCTCAGGGTTGGGGGCGAGATCCTGCCCCAAGTGGAGGAGTTTAAGTATCTCGGGGTCTTGTTCACGAGTGAGGGAAGAATGGATCGTGAGATTGACAGACGGAGCGGTGCTACATTGGTCTGTCGTGGTGAAAAAAGAGCTGAGCCGTAATGCAAAGCTCTCAATTTACCAGTCGATCTACGTTCCTACCCTCACCTATGGTCATGAGCTATGGGTAGCGACCAAAAGAACGAGATCGCGAATACAAGCGGCTGAAATGAGTTTCCTCCGCAGGGTGTCTGGGCTTTCCCTTAAAGATAGGGTGAGGAGCTCAGTCATCCGGGAGGGGCTCAGAGTAGAGCTGCTGCTCCTCCGCATCGAGAGGAGTCAGATGAGGAAGCTCAGCCATTGATAAACAAAAATCCAAAGAATTAAGAGGGGTCCCCAAACTTTTTCATATGACTGTATGTGTATATATACATTTGTATAAGTATAGTATATAGTATATATGGAGGTTCAAAGTATGAGTTGCATTTTTAAAAAGAACACATCCCCAGAAAGCATATGACCTCCATTGGATATCTTCAATAACTTCAATATAATGTACAGTTCTTCAATTTTCAGTTTATTGTCATTCAAAACTCAGAGTTGTTATAGTCATAAAATTAAATATATTCTTAATCAAAATTGATTTACTTTTTTAGAATTCTGGAGTGAAATGTTGTCTACTTATTAAATGCAATGTAATGCATAGTATGGTGAAGATGATGTAACCAAACAAAATTTTAACATGGCATGTATATAGCAAGGTGGCACAGTCACGCAATGTATAGCATTTGTGCCTCGCAGGTCTTGGGTTCAGATTTCTCTCCCAGTTGTCATGGACTTTGTGTCCCTGTGGATTTTCCTCTGTGTTCTTCATTTTTCCTGTTACTTTCCTAAAGACATTCTTTTCAGGTTAACTGGCGATTCTAAAATTAGCCTCAAGTATAAATGTGTGTGTGTGTGAGGGCCTGTGCTGGACTGGCACACTTTCCAAGGCTGTTTACTGTCTGGATAGTCTCCATGACTCCCAACCCTGACTGGATGAAGCAGTCTGGGGAATGGCATGTTAGGTTTTGTTATGAATATGGCACTGGTAGGAGGCTGGAAGACCAAATGAATCTTAGGTCAGCTATGTGTTTAATCTTCTTTTTCCAGCTGATAATAGATCAACCTAAGTCTCTGCAATTTATAAAATCACGATTGTCATTCATAAGGAAGACGTACAACAGTTGTTAATGTTTATTTACAAGCAGGCAATAAATCCTCTTGGACATAGAACACATACATACCATACACACCACATTTTTTTCTGTCTAGTGAACATCTTGCAGAGCGTCTGCAGCCATAAGTGAAGCTGGCGTGTTTGTATACTGCAATCACTATATGCCAGATGATTGTGCTCGCAGGCAGAATTGCCATGTACTTTTAAATTCTGATTGCCGCATAGAGTCTATTAGAAATTATCTCCCATATGTTTGCTGTTATGAGCACCATAGCTTAGGGTACTCTGTAATGTTATTTTTTCCCATCTTCAGATTCAGCAGCTGCTTTTTTCTTGCGTCAAAATGTTCTTGAGAGGGAAACTATGATGTGTGGTTTCTTTCTATGATCAATGCCCTCTTTTTAGCCATTTCATTAGTAGTTAAACAGCAGATTTATGAATTTAATTACATTTTCAATATAATTACTAATACACATTATAAAGTTAACCTTGAACTTGAGTACTTACACATTTTGTTCTTTATGGTATGTCAACATAAAATTTGGAGTGTGCTACTTGCTTAATCGGCAATTGTTTTTATATTAGGATGTTTTAAATGGAATATCAGATCATAATTTATTTATTTACTTATTTTTTATTTTATTGATTTTATTGAACTCACACAGCATTCCATACAAATAAATCAATTTTTACAAAAATAAGATCGAAAACAAATCAACCCGACCCCTTCAGATTACAATTTAGGAGTCATCCATAAAGGAACCCAGAAAACTCAAAAAGTTCAGAAAGTTCAAAAACATTGTCTCAGTAAGATAGATAGATAGATAGATAGATAGATAGATAGATAGATAGATAGATAGATAGATAGATAGATAGATAGATACTTTATTAATCCCAAGGGGAAATTCACATACTCCAGCAGCAGCATACTGATAAAGAACAATATTAAATTAAAGAGTGATGACAATAAAGGTATAACAGACAGTAATTTCGTATAATATTAGCGTTTACCCCCCGGGTGGAACTGAAGAGTTGCATAGTGTGGGGGAGGAACGATCTCCTCAGTCTGACAGTGGAGCAGGACAGTGAAAGCTGCTCCTCTGTCTGGAGATGATCCTGTTCAGTGGATGCAGTGGATTCTCCATGATTGACAGGAGCCTGCTGAGTGCCCGTCGCTCTGCCACTGATGTCAAACTGTCAAGCTCAATGCTTACAATACAGCCTGCCTTCCTCACCAGTTTGTCCAGGCGTGAGGTGTCCTTCTTCTTTATGCTGCCTCCCCAGCACACCAACACGTAGAAGAGGGCGCTTGCCACAACCGTCTGATAGAACATCTGCAGCATCTTATTGCAGATGTTGAAAGACGCCAGCCTTCTAAGGAAGTATAGTCAGCTTTGTCCTTTCTTACACAGAGCATCAGTATTGGCAGTCCAGTCCAATTTATCATCCAGCTGCACTCCCAGGTATTTATAGGTCTGTACCCTCTGCACACAGTCACCTCTGATGATCACCGTCTCCATGAGGAGCCTGGTCCTCCTAAAATCCACCACCAGCTCTTTGGTTTTGCTGGTGTTTAGTTGTAGGTGGTTTGAGTCGCACCATTTAACAAAGTCCTTGATTAGGTTCCTATACTCCTCCTCCTGCCCACTCCTTATGCAGCCCACGATAGCAGTGTCGTCTGCAAATTTTTGCACGTGGCAGGACTCTGAGTTGTATTGGAAGTCTGATGTACTGTATATAGGCTGAACAGGACCGGAGAAAGTACAGTCCCCTGCGGCGCTCCTGTGTTGCTGACCACAATTTCAGACCCGAGGCACACATACTGAGGTCTGTCTTTAAGACAGTCCATGATCCATGCTACCAGGTATGAATCTACTCCCATCTCTGTCAGCTTGTCCCTAAGGAGCAGAGGTTGGATGGTGTTGAAGGCGCTAGAGAAGTCCAGAAACATAATTCTTACAGCACCACTGCCTCTGTCCAAGTGGGAGAGGGATTGGTGTAGCATATAGATGATGGCATCCTGCACTCCCACCTTCTCCTGGTATGCGAACTGCAGCGGGTCAAGGGCGTGGCGGACCTGTGGCCTCAGGTGGTGAAGCAGCAGCCGCTCCATGGTCTTCATCACATGTGACGTTAGAGTGTCAGACAGGAAGTCGTTCAACTCACTAGGACGCGATACCTTTGGGACAGGGGTGATGCAAGATGTTTTCCAAAGCCTCAGGACTCTCCCCTGTTCCAGGCTCAGGTTGAAGATGCGCTGTAGAGGACTCCCCAGCTCCAACGCACAGGCCTTCAGCAGTCATGGCGATACTCCATCTGGACCAACTGCTTTGCTGGCATAAAGTCACCTCAGCTCTCTGCTTACCTGGGCTGCTGTAATTTTGGGTGGGGGGAAACTCTCTCCTATGCTGGTATCAGCAGAAGGATGGGATGGAGGGTGCAGTACTCCGAGGTGAGAGTGGGTTAGGGTGGTCAAACCTGTTGAAGAAGTTGTTCATTTGGTTTGCTCTCTCCGCATCTCTCGATGGTGGCACCCCGCTTGAGCTGCAGCCAGTGATGATCTTCATCCCATCCCACACTTCCTTCATGCTGTTATTCTGCAACTTCTGCTCCAGCTTTCTCCTGTACTGCTCTTTCGCCGCCCTGAGCTGGACTCGGAGTTCCTTCTGCACGCGCTTGAGCTCATGCTGATCACTGCCTTTAAAAGCCCTTTTCTTCTGGTTCAAAAGGCCTTTGATGTCACTTGTAATCCATGGCTTGTTGTTAGCATAGCAGTGTACTGTTCTTACTGGAACTACAATGTCCATACAGAAGTTGATGTAGTCAGTAGTGCAGTCAACAACCTCCTCAATGTTCTCACTATGTGACCCCTGCAGGATATCCCAGTCCGTAGTTCCAAAGCAGTCTTTCAGAGCCTGCTCAGCCTCAGGGGACCACTTGAATGAGCGTGTAGTTGTAGGTAGCGCCCTCACTCTTGGTTTGTAGTGAGGCTGAAACAGAACCAGGTTATGATCTGCTTTCCCAAGCGCAGGCAGCGGGATGGCGTTGTATGCATCTTTAACGTTTGCATACAGTAGGTCAATAGTCCTATTTCCCTGGGTGTTACAATCCACATACTGGGAGAAGGCAGGTAATGTTTTGTCCAGCGTCACATGGTTAAAGTCACCAGCGATTAGCACAAGCACCTCAGGGTGCTGTTTTTGTAACTTTGCAACCATGGAATGGATGATGTCACCTGCTAGCTCCACATCCGCCGGAGGAAGGATGTAAACAATAACAACAATCACATGTCCAAACTCTCTGGGCAAGTAATAGGGACACAAACTTACGGCCAATAGTTCAATGTCTCTGCAGCAAGTGGAGATTTTAATGTTTATATGTCCAGAATTGCACCACCTTATATTGAGATAGAGAGCGAGTCCACCTCCTTTCTGCTTCCCGCAGGTACTTGCGTCTCTGTCCACTCTAACTGTGCTTAACTCGGGGTGCTCCACTTTGACATCTGGGATGTTAGTTTTTAGCCACGTTTCACAAAAATACAGCAAACTGCATTCTCTGTAGGTCATGACATTTTGCACCAGTGCAGCCAGATCGTCGATCTTATTTGGTAGTGAGTTCACATTTCCCAGGATCACAGAAGGCATCGGAGGTTTGTAGCACCACTTTCTCGCTATACGCTTGGCTTTTAGCTTAGCGCCGGCTCATCTGCCCCGATACTGCCTTCTTACCTCGTCAGGTAAATAGGAAACCACACCGGCGTGGGCATTTGTTTTCAGCGCTTGATGTTGACTACTTGAATAGACGAGTCTTGGCGTGTAAAAATCCATGTTCAAGTAGTAAAAGTAGTGAAAGTGTCCAGGGAATGAGTCCACATAAAAGAAAGTGGTAGGAGTGATCAGTGAAATAAAGAAAAACAGAGAAAAAAGGTAGAAAGATAAAGTCATGCACGGAGGTGCTGGAATGGCTGCCACTCACGGTGGCGCCTGATGAAAAATGGGTTGATATACCACTAGTTATGTTGTTAATGAATAAACATCAAACACAGCATGTACAAATGACTATGAGCAGAAAGGAAATATAGACCTAAAATGACAGCATGATTTGATATTTGTTTAGGGGGGCACTAAGTAGCATTTCACTGCACCTGAGAAAGCATTGCATGTGGGCCTAATTTAGAAAGCACAGTAAGTGTAATTGATAGTCCGTGCAGCAGAGCTGATTTGCAAATCCGTTTTTCTCGAACGGTTATGCTGCTAGGGTACTTGTTCCTGTTGGTGCAGTGCCAACCTGCTAATCCTACCACTAGAAAGTGACACCAGTGATATTGTGAGCCATAGAATTGAATGATGAGTGTGCAGCATTTACACCTTATGATGGTGTAAGATGCTGTCTTTATATGAGGGTAGGTCAATAATTATCCACGCTTTTATGATCATTATGTTTAGGTTAGTTGTACATCTTTTACAGAGCATGTGTGGAAGCTTGGTGTATCTGTGGTCACAGTGCTAAACTTTTGACCTTTATCACTCAATTTCTCCTGTTGTTTTTAATGTGTAAACATGGCCACTCCATTCTCCATTTGCACCAAAGAACAGCAGCGAGCAGTGATCTGCTATTTATGGGCTGGAGGGGTCAAAATCCACGGAAAGCTTTTTGCACAATATGGAGACAGTGTTTTACCATGGTGAAGTGTTTATGAATAGATTGAAAAGTTCAAAAAATGTTTGGTCAAATGTAAACAATTATTGGAAAGGGAAACCCGTCCATGTCCAATAATGCTGACAATATTGAGTGAGCCCATACCACAACTCTAAAGAACCAATGAGAGTTTCCTGCCAACATGAAAAACAAAAAGGGGTACAGGCCTCTTGTAGCAAAGAAAAGCAGTGAGCAGTGATCTTCTTTTTAGGGGCAGAATCTGTTCCAGAGGCTAAAATTCACCAAAAACTTTTTGTACAATATGGAGACAGTGTTTTACCATGGTGGAATGTATATGAATAGATTGAAAAGTTCAAAAATGGTCAGCCAAATGTTAAACTTATAAAAGTAGTGGGATGCCTGCCCATGTGAGATAATGATGACAACAGTGAGTGGTTCCATACTATCATTCTGAAGAAACAACAAGGATTTCCTTTCAACATGAAGCACAAAAAAGGAGTACAGACATTAAAAAACATAAAGGTAGATCAGCCCCGCACCCAAGTTTGGCTCCTGAAATGGGCCTCTCCACTTGCAGCCGAACCCCAACTCAAAGGAGATACTTCAGACATCCCTAGACCGAGAAACATGACAAAGGCTTTTAGCAAGTAAAGATCAAAAGATGTTAAAAACACCATAATAAATTAATAAAATGCATACAGGAAAAAATCACAAAAATAAAACCAGATTTAGTAACAGAATATCCATTCATTAATTGCTTCATTTCCTAAGCTCCTTTTTCTAGAGCAGAGTCACAAGATACCTGGAGCTTATTCCGGCTGCTATGATACAGAAGTGAAGAAATGAACCAGCCAGCAGATGGTAACGTAAAAAAAAAAATCATTGTCACAAAACGAAAGGTGGGTCCGAGCCAGAAAGACTACCAGGAAAGCAACCAAAATCAATGGGCAAAACCAGCACAAAATGGCAGAGAAAGTTAAATAGTGTTGTGGTGATATCACTAAATACAACGATAAAAAAGAATAACAATTAAAAAAAAACCATACACCAGCGCAAAAATAAAACATGTAAAAACAGGTAACATGCTAAAGGAGGACAAGATAATGTGTTTCAGTTACTAAGGATGTCCTATGTTTTACACAAACTGCGTAGTTGACTACATAGAATAACACTAAACCTGTGTGTGTGTCCAGTTCCTCTGAGGAATCTGATTGGTCAGTTTAGCGTTGGTGATGGATTTAAAAGAGAAAGTGTGAATGTTGTGAGACACAGAAGGAGGAGTAAATGTGTAAGAGCCATGCTGAGTGTCTCTTTCAAAGAAGGGACATGTAAAAGTAGGGAGGAGGTGAGCGAGGTGTATCGAAATGACAGAGTCTGAGAAGCAGGATTTATTGGAATGAACTCAAGAGCGTGAGCGCTGAACAGAGGTTAAGACACACACAATTACAGAGAAAAGAAGCTGAAGGTATGCATAAAGGTAAGAGATTGCAAATATTTTTTTTTATATTATTCTATTACCTGCCTTTGCCAGGTAACATGGCTAGCAACTACTGTACATAAACTTTAAATATGAGGTAGGGGAGGAACACTTGCTTGATTGCAACAAGGCTATTATAAATAAATATTAAATAATCACTTTGGTTGAGGATTGAAGTTTGAACAAGCTATTATTAGTAAATGAAGTGGGTTAATCTAGGCTTTTCTCCATTTCAAGTTGTATGACTTTGCTCAAAGAGTGTGTTTAATTTCTGTTCATTTTGTTGATCGTGCAGTTTTGTTTTGTATGTACCTCTTTCTTTCTATTAATATGTTAATTTACAAGTAACACTTGATTATGTTAGGCGCTCTTGTGCTTAATTAAGCAATTAATTAAATTAAATATATTAAACTTACAGAGTTTCTAAACCTGATATCTTGGAAAGCCCTGTGTTTTTTTTCTTTCATACTGCATCAGAAAATAGTAACACGTGTTACAGTACTTGTTTAAAAGAAAGGCTCGCATGTTGAGAAACTTTTGTGGAAAATAAAACATTCTAGAGATTCAATCCTTTTATTTCTGAACTATTTTTTCCCTGACTTGGAGTTTGCTTTATCCTGTTTGTATTACTGTTTTTGTATTTAGATTTCAAAGTTGTAAGTGATTACTTGCGTTTTGCATTAATTTTGAATGGGCTTGTCTTTTAAGAGAGCCAACACCAAGCATTTTAGAGGATGGAGTGTGGTAGCATTAGTTTGAGATTACAAAAAAACAGCAAGAATGTTAAACTGTTAAAGTAAAGTAAATTAACTTTCATTTCAAGTTCATTTGTGGGCAAAAATGTGTTTTACTTCATCTCTGCAATGCCAGTCTCCTTTTCATTTGAGATACTGTTGTGGTTCCCATAGATTTTTTTCAGGTTTTTCTGTGCTTGGCTATTTAGTTTAACATTAACATACCTACCTCTCAGTAAAATAGACACCATTTTCAAAGAGCAAAAGGCTCAGTGTCCATTTTATTAGCAGCAATGAGTCAATCTTCTCCCATCATCAGCATCGTGTCTGGGTGATCAGAGAGGCAACTACCTCCTCAGTCCTGGAGCAATGCTAGAGAAAGTAGTAAAAATGAGTTGAAAAGCCCATACCACCTCTGTCTAAGTCTGGTTGTTTACCAAGGTTACATTAGGTTGCAGTTAAAAATGCCTCCATTTTTGCCACATATTAATTTTTTTTAGCGTTCAACTTAATTTTTCAGGTGATTCCAATCCAAAATGACTGTGTATCTGTACCTATCCGATCCACAAAATTAATAAAAATACATTCATCAAACATATTTAGCCTAATAGACAATGTGGCTGGATAAAGCAGGACAGACAACGAACAAATGGTTGAGGCGCCTACCAGGTTGTCTCGTTTAGTAGCAGCTATTAGGTACAAACAACAAAAGAAGTTCACAAAGACAATTGGGAGGTCCATCTCACAAAGCAGTCAAATGCCAACTCCTCTCTGGGCAGCCAGTCTTCTTCTTATGATGGATCCCAGAAGTGGCAGAGTTAAGTGTCCTCGATGGGCAGTTTCTCAGAGCTGCAGGGAGAGAAGGAGAAGAGAAGGTCAATGGTGTTGCCCCCTTCTGATGCAGTGGACTCAACCTTTAAGTATTTGCAACCCGAGTTTTCATAACAGTTTTAATCATGCCCCGCCTAACGTTTTTTTGAAACCCTAATAAAATGTATTCCTATATTTTTTGCTGCCGATACACCGCTACAAGTTTTATTCTACCTACTTAACTTTTATCAACATTTATCTAACATTTATCTAACTCTATATTTGTTTTTCTAGTATCATAATGTAGTTTAATTTAATTTGTTTTGGTTTCAATAGATGTATTTTTCATATTTTTGATTCTTGTTTTCTTTTTTCACATCTTCGCGCCCCTTTTTTGTTAGTTTTGTTACTTTTGTTACTTCAGGTTGAGAACCGCTGGACTAACATGTACTTTATCTGAGCCTGTGAAGAGGTCCTCTGACGACACGCATGCGTGACAACAACCAAGAATAGCAGCTATGTGCTAACTGCTGATGTGCTAGCTTCAAATTGTTTACAATGCAGAACATCAACAAATCCATCAGTTCATGATAACAAGGGCTCAAAAATGCTTTGTGTGGAATCATGAGTGCCAGATCTGTACTGGACATGAGAGAGGAGCCACTGCTGGTGGGAGCAACAGGTAGAGGGGTTTGATCCAAAACAGCAGTTTGACTATTTCGGAATGTTAAAGGGATATTTGTTCATGTCAACATCTGTACGCAATACTCTCTCAGTTAAATATGTCCTTGAGGTGCGACATTTCACAAAACACACAGTAGCTGAATTATATTGAGGAGCTTTATTTATTTATTTCGCATTTCACATTTTTTTAAACAAATTGAATCTATGTCACATGAATGAATAAAATTACCCTTGAATGGTGGTGTATCGAAATATTTCTACATGTAACTCTCTATTTAACCCACCAGCCTACAAGGTAGTTTATAATGACAATGACAGCACAATTATAATTTTTATCACACAGCTCCATAAATCATAACAATAAAGATTACTTTTAGGCCCCTAAAATAAACAGGCTAAGCTAGTATGATGGCAAAAATAAATCAATCCAAAGTATAATGATTAGCTTTAAACATTTACCCATGGTTCCAATTGACTGTGTCCTCGCCACTATATAATCAACTAGCAAAATACTCGCGCTTCGCAGCAGAGAAGTAGTGTGTTAAAGAAGTTATGAAAAAGAAAAGGAAACATTTTAAAAATAACGTAACATGATTGTCAATGTAATTGTTTTGTCAATGTTATGAGTGTTGCTGTCATATATATATATATATATATATATATATATATATATATATATATACACACACACACACCATACATACATACACACATATATATATATATACACACAGACACATATATACATATATATACAGATCTACATAAATATACATATCTACATATATACACACATATACAGTATATATATATATACATATCCACATATATATATACACATACATACATACTGTACATACATACATTTATATTTATATCTACATATATATATACTGTATATAGCAAAATCCCCGCGCTTTGCAGCGACGAAGAACTGCTTTTATTATTATTGCTTTTATTTTTATTAAGAAGAAAAGAAAACCTTTTTAAACTGAGGGAAAATATACCAATAACTATCTGTTAAGGATCTCTTTGTATACCACGTTGTCAGTTCAGCACTCCGGTTGTAATATGACTAAGCTGTGCACTGAGATTACTTTTGAGAATGCAACGTATAGTTTTGTCCAGGAGAAAAGCAATGTTGCCTCAAATTAATGGCAACCTTTTTTTAGGGTCTGTCCCTGAGACTTATTAATTGTCATCGCGAAGCAGAGCCTTACTGGAAACTGGAGGCATCTAAATTGAAATGGGAGATCAAAGGGTATAACAGTGATGCGAGGAATACATTCAGAGTGTGGCGCTCTGCTGTTTTTTTTGTGTAACTGCCTTCACACAACTTCTCCGCTGCTTTATAAACGAATGCCATATAAGGCCGTCGTTTCTCCTTGCTTCGCGGTTCTGTACTGTTTTATTGTTCGTTTATTACGATTGTTATATTTATATATTATATAATATATTATATTATATTTGTTATATTTATTGTGTAGCTATTCGAGGCTTACTTTACTGTTCAGGTACCCATTTCCTTTATTTAATCCGCGGCTTGTACGCTCTGCTAGTTTTTGTGAAGCAGCCTTTACACAGCTTCTCCGCTGTTTTATAAACGAACAACATATAAGGCCATCCTTTTTCCTTTGTTTACCAAGGAGGCTGCCTTTTTATTTAATCCACGGGTTCTCCGCTGTTTTATTGTTCGCTTATTACGATTATTATAGTTCTCTTTATATATCACGTTGTCAGTTCAGCACTCTGGTTGTAATATGATGAAGCTGCGCGAGCTCACTCTTGAGAATGCAACGTATAGTTGTCCAGGAGAAAAGCAATCTTGCCTGAAATCAATGGCAACCTTTTGTAGGGTCTGTCCCTGAGACTTATTACTTCTCATCGCGAAGCAGAGCCTTACTGGAAATTGGAGGCATTTGAATTGAAATGGGAGATCAGAGGGTATAACGGGGATGCGAGGAATACATTGAGTGTGGAGAAACTCTAGAGACAGCATGTATATTAACTTGTGGATTTTTCTGTGAGTATTTGGTGGCCACATGACGAAGTTGCTCCCGCAAGGCCGCGTTAGCTGTGGAGCTCAGCTTGGAGCATATTCTTTGTGTAATGCATTTTTTGAACAGGTTTGATGCATGGAAGCGATCACTCGTACTGCGTTCAGTTAGTTCATGTGAGCTGCTCTCTTGTGTGATATTGCTTACTTAAAAGTTTCTCGCTACAGCAATTTTAACTCCGTTACAAAGTGATCCAAAGTCTCGTTTATACCTCGTGTCTTCTCATTAAACTTGTATCTCGCGAATAAAGTATTCAGCATTTTTCTTCAGCGCTCTTTGGGAGCTCTTCCTTCTTTTCTACGTACTGCGTTCACAGTCAGTTCACATGATTACATGGGAGGCGTGATGATGTGACACGCAGCTCCGCCCCCCACGGCCATCGAGCTAAAGTCCATTACAGTTTATGGAGAAAAATAGGTTCCATTTATGAGAATTTCAAAATGAAACCTGCCCAACCTTTGTAAGTAAGCTGTAAGGAATGAGCCAGCCAAATTTCAGCCTTCTACCTACACGGGAAGTTGGAGAATTAGTGATGAGAGAGTGAGTGAGTGAGTGAGTGAGTGAGTGAGTGAGTGAGTGAGTGAGTGAGTAAGAGTGAGTGAGTAAGAGTGAGTGAGGGCTTTGCCTTTTATTAGTACAGCTGCATGACATCAGAGGGTTTTCCTAGCAAAAGCCTGACGGTGGAGAACTTTTTACCGTGCTAGGAACAAATGCAAAGAGTGAATTCATAAATGGTAATAAACAATGGAGGACAATATTTGCAAAGTTTTAATGTAAAACTATTTGAGAGACACGTATACTTGGAACGAAATCAGCCTTCAGTATTACATTCAAAGCCTAGAGTTACAGTTTTGTTGCTGCATTCAGTAGTATTATTGTATTTTGCTGTGCCCGTGTAGCCTACACTGTAGCACTTTGATTATTATTATTATTGTGGTATTATTATGTATGTTGTAGCCTATAATTTTTTGAAAGCCTCACAAGTTTGTATCTCTCTCATTAGCAGATCTATGCAGACTTGTGTCACAGTAGCATTGGCCTGTTCCTCTGCAGCATTAACATTGTTGCTAGACATATTCTGCCCAGTAAGGTTTAGCTAGTTGGGCATCTTCTTCTCATACCACTTTTTCTGGTGATGGTGGCTGTGGCAGCAGGCTAAGCAGGTCAGCCCTGCCTTCTCTGTCTACAGACTTCTGCTCTTCCTGGGGTACTTCTAGGCATTCCACAGCTAGTCGAAAGAAATAATTCCTGTAGTGTGTCCTGGATCTGCCACAGGATCTCTGCACAATGGGACATATCTGGCTCCTCAACTGGCTCCTCTCAAATCCAGAAGAGCAGCAACTCTATTCTCTGAATCACAGATATTCTCACCCTGACATAGAGTGTCAGTCCAGTAGCTCTGCTAAGAAACTTAAATTCCTGGCACTAATGTTCACTGGCGAGCACCTGGTGGTAGGATGAAACCACATAACCAGGCTCAGCCCAAAACAAGGATTTGAAGTTGTTTTGCGGGCTCACCACCTATAAGTTGAAGGGTGAAGCTCAGGTGCAGTGCCAGTTTAGCTGACAGGACTTCATCTCTGAAACATGGTCTGGAGAGCTAGTGCTAGCAGCATTCACTGGTGTATCCTTAACAGTTCCCAGCAGACGGTTCAGGTAAGGTTATTTTTAAAAAAAAATATAAGAAAGCAAGAATTAATTCTTTTTCATTTGTATTGTTTGAAAGAGATTATTCAAAGGTACCACAGTGAATGTGATAAACTATGTTTTAGTTTTTCTGCAGACCAAACGCATGGTTCACAGGAAATGATCATTTTCTATTAGCTCATGATTGCCGCTCATAAAAATTCTCTTTTCTCTATCTGGACGTAAACATTTTGGCAGGAATGCTCTAGGTCTTTGTCTGCTTCTTTTCATGTATTTTTGAAACATTGTAAATTTTATTTTAATTCACTTTACTTTTTAACACTATCTTTGGACATCATTGCATCACCATTTTGTGTATTTGTTTTTTATAAGTGTTGCAATTTTTTCATAGTTATATGCATGAGTGTTCCTATTATGAATGGTAAGCTGCCGTGTGGTTGCTAGGCATGTGACCCTTGACATCGTGCCGGTCATGATACTGTATATAAATGGCTACTTGCATTAAGCAAATGTCTAAATTTAGTACATTTAATACACTCACACAGACAACTTATTAAAGAAGTCCTTTTTGGTTGAGAATTCTAGCTTTGTTTTAACTTCCAGCTCTGGTTAATGTTCAGTTTTGATGCAGTTTAAAAGATTTTAAATAAACCTCAGCTTTGACAAAGAATATTCTTTTGATTAAACCCTAAATTAAATTTTAGGTACAAGTTAAATCATATCTCACTGAGCCTCTCAAAACATGATATACGAGAGAAGGCATATTTCAGTATACAGCCACTACAGGCGCAGCTAGCTTACTATCTACTAGTTATCTACTATAGTGCTGCCATCTAGTGGAGAGTTTTTTTTGTAATTTTTTTTTAAATGCAACAGCTTAATAATTAATAATACATTTTATTTATATAACACCTTTCCATGCTCATGGAGAATACTGCTATTATCCATCTATCCATCCATTATCCAACCCGCTTTATCCTAACTACAGGGTCACGGTTTGTCTGCTGGAGTCAATCTCAGCCAACACAGGGTGCAAGGCAGGAAACAAACCCCAGGCAGGGAGCCAGCCCACCGCAGTAGTGCTATTATGTCATAACAAAAAATGTAGAGCACTACTGATGTTGTGAAACAACTAGATTTTTTGCAAGATGAATGTTTTGACAATAACGACAATGATCAAGATAGCAACGATCAGTGGTGTGATGATGTGGAAACCTGTAGGATCTTACACTGATGCGAAGAGCTACCATGAAGGAGGTTCTTCATCATAAGCTTTCTAATATGTTATGACTGTCAGGAAAGCACTGAATGGATGTTCTGTTGCACACTAAGCACCAACAGTACCCAAACTACCAAATATGTTGTGTGCAAAAAGCGCAGAGAGAGCAAAGAAATGCGTTACCTTTGGCGCACGGGTTCTTCTAAGTCTACACTCTGCAAGGTGCCATACTTCTTGGACTCTTCTTCAATTGCAGACTTTTAGACTTGTTGCTGGTCAAAATAAAGTAATTAACAGTTTACTTACATTTTTGACAAAGTTAATGTTGATAATAAGACAGTGGCTTATTAATGCGTTTCTTTACATTTTTGAATAATTTTGTTAGAGTTCATTATTTGTCACATAGGGATAGACCTATACTGCAGCATCCTGGTAATAAATGGACCAGCAGTCAATGTGTTATAAATGATCTTGTGTCTAGCTAGACTCACTCCATCCAATTAAAAAAAAATAATTTTTGACCAAAAATGATTAATACGTTTCTGTGATTTTCATACAAAGATCTTTAAAAATGGTGCATGCCAGTTAATGATAGGCGTACCACTGCTACAGGTTGATGGACTGAATTGTCTTCTCTCATTTGTTCAATGTCTTATTTGCTTATGTTTTATCTGCTTGACAAGTGATGTTAGAGGAAAGAGGCTATGAGATCGTCCACTGGCTGCAGTTTTTAAAATGTTCATTTCCCTATTTTGATTTTTGCTAAAACTCTTAATCAAAGCTTATTTTGTTGTTGAATAACAGGAAGGGGGCAGCATGGTGGCGTATTATTCTCGCCATGTCTGTGTGGGTTTCCTCCGGGTACTCCAGTTTCCTCCCACAGTCCACAGACATGCAGGTTAGGTGCATTGGCAATTCTAATTTGCCCCTAGTGTGTGCTTGGTGTGTGGGTGTGTGTGTGTGTGTGTGCCCTGTGGTGGGCTGGCGCCCTGCCCGGGGTTTGGCTCCGGCAGACCCCCATGACCCTGTAGTTAGGATATAGCAGGTTGCATAATGGATGGATGGATAACAGGAAGGTATACCTCTTTGAAGGTGGGAAGTGATTTTATCATTTAGAAGTCGTGGTAGAGGAGAATTAGCATACTGTTATTGTGTTAGTGGGACAGATTTATTAACATCTATTACTCTGCCTTTAGGAAAATAGTATATTCAAAAATCTATATTCAAGCTGAGATAAGCCAACTCAGTTGCCAGGAGCTGGCGCTTAGTTTGGCAGCAAAAGGTCAGTCAGTCAGTGTCCATCCCGCTATATCCTAACACAGGGTCACAAAAGTCTGCTGGAGCCAATCCCAGCCAACACAGGGTGCAAGGCAGGAACAAATCCCGGGCAGGGCACCAGCCCACCACAGGGCACAAAAACCCACACACCAAGCACACACTAGGGACAATTTAGGATTGCCAATGCACTTAACCTGCATGTCTTTGGACTGTGGGAGGAAACCCACGCAGACACGGGGAGAACATGCAGACTCCACGCAGAGAGGACCCGGGAAGCGAACCCAGGTCTTCTTACTGCGAGGCAGCTGCTCTACCACTGCACCACCGTGCCACCCCGCAGCAAAAGGTAAAAGGTACAAATTAAATTTACATAGAATACGTCAATTTTAGGGCACACTCATTTAATTAGGGCCTATTTAGGGTCGTAAAATAACCTGATATAGGATAAATTAGAGTAATTGTACATATAAAATTCTAATGGCTGTGTCCATCTGTCACATGATTACTTGTGAACCATTGATCTTGGTCTTAACTGAAAAAATATGACATGAGGAATGTTGGCGAATCCAAAAATATGGCTAACAGCAACCTCCATGAAGTTACCAGGGTTCACAAGTTTCTTACAGCAAACTTCATGTTCCAGAGGGTGACAAGGCAGAAAAAAAGAAGAGCAGTAACACCTGCTGAGTGTGGCAGAAGCTGCTTACATGATAGGAAGAAGAAGAATGACATCCATGCATCAAGCACACACAGGACTCATGAACCACTGATGCTGGAACCTTGATCTTGAGAGGACTGGAGGATCGTGTTTCCTATTTTGAAAAACCCCATGGATAAGCATGGCAAACCATTCCTATTTCTCACAGTCAATGGCTGGGACAGGGTTGGACTGAATCTCCCTGAGTTTAAACTGATTTGACAGGGCAACTCTGCACACAATGTGGAGGCTGGGATTAGTAGCTGCAGTCTTTTGGAGCTTTGAGGGTTTCAAAGAAAAACTTGTTTATTCAAAAAATATATTTGTGATTGTCAAAATATAGCTGCTACTAAGAGCAGCCATAAATGATTTTATAATAGAAGTTGCTAAATAAGGTCACATCCAATGGGTTTATAATGGAAAATGCCAAATATGTGCAAAGGTAGGGTATTAAGATTAAAAATGAAGCCCTCGTGTAGTGCATTATGTGAATGTGAAAGTTCGTTCAGTGATTAGCTGTGTGCTGATGACAGGCAAGGCTTACAGTTAATGCACTAATGTAATAAAGTACAAGGAAGAGATGTGTTGACATGCAAAGTTAATGTTTGTAACGGGGCCTTAATGAACATTTGCATTTCCTCTGCTGAATTCATTAAGTTTTGTGTGATACAAAATTTGCCTAAATGCTTCCTGTGGGTAATTTCCATTTCAAGTCAAAGGGAGGTTCTTCTTATTGATTCTTTTTGCACTTTATCAACTATTTCTTTACAAGTGAAGCCAGATAAACAGTATGCAGTGCAATGTATTTCTTTATATTTATTATATAACAATTCTTTGCTTTGCAGTTTTGTTTCAGACAGTAGACGACCTAGTGGTTATGGCTATTTCCTCACAGATTTAACATCCTGGGTATAAATCCAGTGTATGGATGTGGTCTGTGTGACGTTTGTGTGCACTCCCTGTGTCTTCAAGGGTTTCTACCTGGGTACTTGATGGAGGATAGCAGGAATTGTGGGGTAGAGGGGTCCTTTCATTGGATTGGCTGGCCCAGTGCTGTTTCAACTGTGGAATGGCCAAATGGGGGAGGCAGCTTGATGGCTGAGGTCTCCAGGACTCTAAACAAATCCAAATCAACAACAACATTTATTTATATAGCACATTTTCATACAAACAGTAGCTCAAAGTGCTTTACATAATAAAGAATAGAAAAATAAAAGACACAATAAGAAAACAAAATAAATCAACATTAATTAACATCGAATAAGAGTAAGGTTCAATGGCCAGGGGGGACAGAAAAAACAAAAACTCCAGGCGGCTGGAGAAAAAATAAAATCTGTAGGGATTCCAGACCATGAGACCGCCCAGTCCCCTCTGGGCATTCTACCTAACATAAATGAAACAGTCCTCTTTTTATTTATGGTTCTCACGGAAGGGCTTGATGAAGATGGTCACATAGAGTTCTGCCTTTTAATCCATCCATCATTGTTGGAGCATCATGAAGCTTTGAGTGGGTGGAGGTTGCGCAGGCCACCACCACAAAGAAACCGGAAAAAGAAACAGAAAAGAGAGTAGGGGTCAGTACGGATTTTAGAGCCACCATGAGTAATTATTATGAGGAAATTGAACATACAGATTATCAGGATTAAGTTAAATTAAGTTAGATTGAAGTTATAAAAAGGCCATGTTAAAGTAATGTGTTTTCAGCAGTGTTTTAAAGTGCTCCACTGTATTTGCCTGGCGAATTCCTATTGGCAGGCTATTCCAGATTTTAGGTGCACAGCAGCAGAAGGCCGCCTCACCACATCTTTTAAGTTTTGTTCTTGGAATTCTAAGGAGACACTCATTTGAGGATCTAAGGTTAGGATTTGGAATATAAGGTGTCAGACATTCCGATATATAAGATGGGGCGAGATTATTTCAGGCTTTATAAACCATAAGCAGAATTTTAAAGTCAATCTTGAATGACACAGGTAACCAGTGTAGTGACATCAAAACTGGAGTAATGTGCTCAGATTTTCTTTTCCTAGTTAGGATTCTAGCAGCTGCATTCTGCACTAGTTGCAAACGATTTATGTCTTTTTTGGGTAGTCCTGAGAGGAGTGCGTTACAGTAATCTAGTCGACTGAAAACAAACGCGTGAACTAATTTCTCAGCATCTTTCAGTGATATAAGAGGTCTAACTTTAGCTATGTTTCTTAGGTGAAAAAATGCTGTCCTAGTGATCTGATTAATATGCGATTTAAAATTCAGATTACAGTCAACAATTACCCCTAAACTTTTTACCTCCGTCTTGACTTTTAATCCTATAACTTTAAATCTTATTATGTGATATAATCTTCTGTTGAATTCTGCTCCAAACTTGAATTTTTTATTTTTATTTTTGATGCTGTATTGCAGATTTGTTCCTTTCTGTGTATTGTATTGTATTGACCCTCTTCTTTTTGACACCCACTGCACGCCCAACCTTCCTGGAAAGGGGTCTCTTTTTGAACTGCCTTTCCCAAGGTTTATTCCATTTTTTTTCCCTACAAGGGCTTTTTGGGAGTTTTTCCTTGTCTTCTTACAGAATCAAGGCTAGAGGGGCTGTCAAGAGCCCATTAAAGCCCATTGCGGCACTTATTGTGTGATTTTGGGCTATACAAAAATAAATTGTATTGTATTGTAGTGTACTTTGCTTTCTCACTGTGAGTGAATAATTTGGATTAATTATTTCAGTATGCTTTCCACCTTAAAACATAGCATAGAAGTAGAAAACGGTTAATAAATGTCAGAAACCTGTTCAGGTGTATCTGAAAACAGGATAAAAGTTAAGTGAAGAGCAAAGACAAAGATGTACCAGGAAAAGGCTGACGTAATACACCAAATGCACTACCAGATGATTGAGAAATCAGCAAATGTCCTGTAAACAAGAAGACTGGACAGTTGTCATATATACATATATATTGTCATATACGCGCGCTTAGGAAGCAGTCAACAAGTCCTCATGTGAGCAAAATAAAACATGATAAGGGGTTGTTTCATGATACTAATGCCGCTCTCTCTGACCTTTGTGGTCCCCGGCCGGGGCTGGAGCCCGGCCGGGACGCCCAGGAGGACAAGAGGAGGGCTTGTGCCTCCTCCAGACCGCGAGGGGGCGCCCGTCCTGGTTCTGTTGGGGACCACGGGTCGAGGGCATGGAAGCCCTTCCCTGTAGGGGCCCGTGGTCACCGCCAGCCGGCGCCCCGATGCCGGTTTATCCTGTGTGGTCGCCGGCCGGGGCTGGAGCCCGGCGGGGCTGGAGGACCAGAGGAGGGCGAGTGCCTCCTCCAGACCGAGTGGGGGCGTCCGTCCTGGTTAGGCAGGGGGCCTCGGGTACAGGGCTTGGAAGCCCAGCCCTGTAGGGACCCGTGGCCACCGCCAGGCGGCGCCCAGGGCCTAAGTATCCCGGGAGCCCGGCACTTCCGCCACACCAGGAAGTGCCGGGGGGAAGACTTTGTGTGGCGTCCGGAGAGCTACCAGGAAAACAGCCGACACTTCTGCCACGCTGGGGTGTGGCCAGGGAGCGGATACTGGGAACACCTGGGGCTCATCCGAGAGCCTTATTTAAGGGGCCGCCTCCCTCCAGTCATTGGTGGAAGTCGGGAGGAAGCAGACGGAACTGGAGAGAGAGGACGGGAGGCGGCCAGGAAGGCACAAGAGACTGTGGGCCTGGACTTGGGGAAATCGGTGCAAGAGGGCACTGGGGGTGCACGTGAGCGAACTTGTAAATATTGTAGATAATAAATGGTGTGTGGTGAAAAAATGATGTCCGTCTGTCTGTGCGGGGGCCAGCGTTCACACCTTGTAGACCTAAAGAAGACAATTAAACCCATTCCTAATATAAACAATATTCCAGAGAATGAACCACTTACCACTTCCAATCCCTCAGAGATGACATCACTTCCGGCTCCTGACGATGACACCACTTCCGGTCCCTCAGAGATGACATCACTTCCGGTCCCTCTCTGATGACGTCACTTCCTTCATCAACATTTCCGGCAGCCATTTTGTTTTCATATAAAAGCCACCCATTTTCCCTGTCTGATTGTCTGATATTTGGATGTTTTTTTCATTTCATTGGACCACAATTTTGCTGTCAAGCAATATACGGGGCAATTCCCCAACACTTTCAAGTTGTATCTCGAGTCATTTATCACAATATATATATATGAGAAGAACAACAGTTTGGTAGAACAGACATTTAATACAATAAGTCATTTGGGTGTAAACCAACGATCCAATCAGAGATAACATAGACATTCATCAGCAAAGTTATGTAAATTCAGTTTTTTATAAAATAGACCTCTACCCTTATGAGACGAAGACTGGACTCCTTCGGAACTGTGTCTCTTCGGAGAATCCTTAGGTACCGCTAGTTTGACTTTGTGTTGAATGGAGTACCAAATGAGGCACATTACTTGAACCGTGAGGGAGTGTCAGTTATGGCAATACGATCATGTGGTGTAATTCCAGGAGGGTGATCCGGTTCACGGGATCGTCATTGTTAAGGACACCAAGCGGCTGGACCAAGCCAAGGGGATGCTCACGTAACACCTGATAGAGGGTCATTTCCGGAGGGTGGGGCTGGACCGCTTGTCTGCCTGGAGGGTTGCCAACCAAAATCCCGAGCTGTTTCATCGTGTAGACATGTATTTGGTGCAGCAACACTCTGTACCAGTGCATGTTCCCCAACCTGACTGGATCTTATTTTAATGACCATTCTGATCATTCTGTAACAGAATACTGTGATGAATGCTTCCTCTTTGGCATATACTGAGAGATAATTGAAGACTCAAAAGACAAGTTTTCTCCTGCCTGATTACTGACTAAAAGATGTTTTATCAAACTTATCCTAGTAGAGGATAAGTTTCTTTTTTAATATGTTTGATTCCTACCACATCCCACATCACAAAGACATAGAGTCATGTGAAGAAAGAAGTACACTCCATGGTAATGGTTGACTTTTTCAACATATTTAAACAGGCAAGCAGCAGATCTTCATGTCTACAGATAAAGGTGATCTAAATGAACAAATGACACATGAAATTGACATGGTGTTTTCATTCTCATAATCTAAATTAACAAACATTTGGATTTGTCACATAAAAATGTAAGTCCATCCCTACATTTCACACCAGTTGAAATCTATAAAATTAGTAATCAGGTGTTCCAGATTATCTGTCAATGATTTGAACCTCCTGATAGAGTTTGCAGGTGGACCCTGTCTTATTTAAAGGCTCTGGTGTTCTCTTTGCTATTGACACATATGGTGTCATCATACCAAGATCAAAAAGAGTTCTCTAAGACCCTCAAAAAGAAGGTTGTGGATGCTTTTGAGTATGACAGAGGATATGTAAAGACCAGCACATTATTTAAAATCAATCGTCCCACTGTAAGGAAAATCATCTGCAAGTGGCACAGATTTCAAATGACTGCTAATTTGCCTCAAACCCGCCATCCCAGCAAATTCAGTCCAATAGCTGACCATTAGATACTAAAAGAAGTCTCCACAAACCCTCACTTTTTTCACATGATCTGTGGGTATGTCTTGCAAAAGTTGTTTTCAAAGCACATGCATCTACAGTCAGAAAGATACTGTAGAAATGCGAGGAGTGTCATGGAAAAACAGCCTTTACCATCCCAAAAGAACATCAGAGTAAGACTACGGTTTGTCATTGAACATCTGGGCAAAGTCCAGGCCTTCTGGAACAATGTTCTGCGGACAGATGAATTTAATATAGAACTGCTTATACACAGCGATAATAGACATGTTTGGTACAAACTGGAGAGAACATTTCAGGAGCTGAAGCTCATACCAAATATTAGGCATGGTGGCAGAAAGTTTCTGGTTTAAGGTGGCTTTGCTGGCAGTCTATCAAGTCAACCTTGAATTTACATCATATCAATGTGTGCCTGAGGAGAACATGAGGCCATCTGTCCAAAAGTTAAAGTCTGACAGGAAATGGGCCTTTCAACATAATAATGATCCAAAGTACACTAGCCAATCCACCAAGGAATAGCTCAAAATGAAGTGGAGGATTATGGACTGGCCAAGTCAAAGCCCTGGTTTGAATCCTATTGAAATGTTGTGGTAGGATTTGAAACAGGCAGAACATAAAAGAAAAACCCCAAATATGTTGCAAATGAAGGAACTTTGCAAAGAGTAGTGGTCCAAAATGTCGACGTTAGAGACTGGTGGCCAGTTATGCAAAACGCCTACAAGTAATTTCTGCTAAAGGGGACAATACCAGATTCTGAGGACAAGGGGCGGCTTTCTTTTTCACCAGAAGACCATTACATCTCTTGATATTTTTTTAAACAATGATAAAAAACAAACATTTTTATTCATGTATATCAACTTTATCTGTAGGCGCTGTTTGCATGAAGATCTACTGTTTTCATGCTGAAATATGTTGAAAAAGTCAATAATATCCATGATTGTATCATCAGTTCTTAACTGGACTGGTAATGGACTAGCTCACTCTCCAGGACTGGCTCCTACGTTGTGCTTGATGCTGAAAGACATTTTAACCCCAATTAACTGAAGACCCTCCACATTTAATAACAACTAACAACAGCACATGAATCTTCTCATCACTTAAGTTCGAATCTGCTCTCTATGGATGATATTGTAAGATGGTATTAAAAAATTTCTGGAAACTACTATTAAATGGAATTTCGGAATTTCATACACTTGAAATAAGATGTTATAGGTAGACTCCGAAAATTGGATGTAGAGAAAAGGTGACAAATGAAAGCATTCATAAAGATCTTAAATGAGAAAAAAATATTTTTGAAGTTAATATGGAGAAGTAGTTGGGTCTC
Organism: Polypterus senegalus; assembly: GCF_016835505.1. Classification (NCBI taxonomy): domain Eukaryota; kingdom Metazoa; phylum Chordata; class Cladistia; order Polypteriformes; family Polypteridae; genus Polypterus; species Polypterus senegalus. The sequence continues at coordinate 121,137,939 of NC_053167.1, forward strand.
TTTGGGCACATAAGCAGGATGGGAGTGGAGAGGCTAATCAGAAACTGGAAACAACGAGTAGAAAAACCAGCATGAGATGCATTGATGACATCAAAGAATGGATGGTAGAATGGATTGGAGTAGGAGAATGGACAGCACAAAAAGAAAAAAAGAATTCTGGAAACCATCTGAAGAAGACTGAAAAACACCATTGGCCTCCATGGTCCCTAGATGAACTATACAAAGGATCTCTAGATTAATGGACTATTACATATAATTAAATCCTAGTATTATGGTTCTTCTGAGATATGACTCACTGTTACAAAAATATGTAATAAACAAAATTTTTAAAAATGTTCCAACTTTCAAACCAGATAACCAAGTCTCTGAACAAACCTGAATGTTACTCCATGCATATATTTTCTTACTTGTTCTCTCTGTAGACATCAAGCCTTTCAGAGGTGATTCACAAAAATCTCAGGATGTAATGCTTGTTAGCAGAATTTGAGCAACTGTAGTCTGACCAGTTAGACTTTGTACACAGATATTAGGAACTCTAACCCTCTAATACCTAGAAAGTTCTAATTAACAACTGGTGAACACAGGAGAGCTTTAGGGAAGTGGTCATGTTTTTAGATAGATAGATAGATAGATAGATAGATAGATAGATAGATAGATAGATAGATAGATAGATAGATAGATAGATAGATAGATAGATAGATAGATAGATAGATAGATAGATAGATAGATAGATAGATAGACAGACAGATGTTGAACATATGGACCATTTGTTTTATTTTCCCCATTGCAGTTTTACAGAGACATTCATTAATTTCTAAATGCTTTTTCTGTTCCTTTGGACTTTGATTTTTTGTTTCGTGATCTTTGACCTTTGGATTTTTGGCTATTGATTCTTGTTGCCTTCTTCTATAATGGAATGGGCAAGCTTTTTAATGGCAAACTTAATAATAATTCATACAGTGGACCATATATAAAATCTAGGTGTATCTGTAAACCCAGGCAATCTAGCGCATATGTTAATGAAAACCAATCATTTTAAAAATAGTTGCTCCAAGAAATGGGTTAGTTATAAAACTTTTAAGTGAAATGTTTAAACTCCATTTTTAAGGTAAAGTAATTTCGCTATGACATTATTGTAGCCCAGAGCATAAAACTGCTTACATCTTCAATTATGTGTATATGTTAATATGCTTCCTTACTTGCTTTCAGGAATTTTCATTTGAGCAAAGACCTGCTTGTAACTATATGTGCTACCAAATAATGATGCCATGCATGCATAGCAGGCACGCAAAGCTTTGGAAAACAAATTCTGAATAGAATCCTTTCAAATCAAGCAACTACATTTTTGGTTCACAATTACACTGGAATTTATTTACTTCCAGTTGCAAGGGTTCTGGAACATTGTTCACGTTAACGGCAAAAGGAGGCACCTCACAGTGCCTAAAGTCCTGAAAGCACTCTGTACACTCCAATAGTATGTGAATGCAGCAATGTATTTGGTACCAGTTGCTGGTGGTATGTCCTTCTGGGTTATGCTTCTTGATGTTGCTATGTAAGCTGGTGTTTTGGACTGTTCATTATCCACATTTGCAAATACTTTTTGAAAGAAAGGATCTTGGTGTAAATCTCTAGTTATCTTCCTGGTATTTAGACTGACTTTGATTTACTTTCTTGGCATGTGTTATTGACTACAGTTTTGGCTCATCCATTTACTGATCCTTCACTCATCTCACAGTCCTGCTTCAGCTCAGCATAACAGGTAGACAAACAGATAGATAGATAGATAGATAGATAGATAGATAGATAGATAGATAGATAGATACCACCCTGGTGACCCTAAATAACTGAAATAAGATAATAATGAAAAACACACAATAAGTTGCAGATAAAATCCTTTCAGACAAGAGTACAGAACTGAAGTGACTCAAACTTGCCAAACTTTGGTTAAAAGGGTTCCAGGCAGGAAAGGGCGAGTCCAGGAGGGCAGATAATCGAAGTGACAGATAAGATGCCTGTCCATCCATATGGCATCTACAAGGCTCAGAGCACAAAGGAAGCAGAGTCCAATAAGTTTGCTGATAACCTGGACTCTAAGAGTGGGACATATTCATGACCACTAATAAACAGCCATTTTAGGATCAGTTAAACTAATCTGTAAGTCTTTGGAATGGCAAAGTAAGCTAGAGTACACAATGAAATATCCAAATGGCTGAAGCAAAAAATACGCACTTTGAATGAGGGATATAGGAGTCAGAGGATAGGCAAACAGAGTAATTAGTTTTATTGCAATAAACAATAATACACACTCAACCCAGTTATGCCAAACTGAGCTGAGCCACAAACAAGCCAAAAATCAGTTTATATAATCATTTCTTATCATCTTGACCTCGTCTGAAATAATGCCTTTGCTGTCTATTCTGACTCCTTACTTCAGCTGGCTTCTCACTGGCCCTTTCTTGGCTGCCAATATTGTTCTCAGTTTATCTGGTACTTTCTTACCTTGCTTTCCTTGTTTCCTAACCATCCTTCAAACAACAAGTGTTCCACCTGTTCCCCCTTCTTTGTCCTTGGGCAGTTTCTGTCTGTCATTGTCTTCCTTGTCTGTCTTTCAGAGTTACTCAATATTGGTGGCTTTGCACTGAGCTTTAACTAAAAAAGAAATACGGCATATGCCTTTATTTGACTATTTACTTAACATACCTAATTCACACTAACTTTTAATGCTTACAATAGCTCTTACTAAATGAATATCTATTTGTGCTAATACATGATATTTTTTATAGAAACTTCCCATAGATAGTGTCCAGATTAAGCTATATTTTAGTAACTCTGGTCTCTTTACTGCGAGGCAACAGCATTTCCACTGCATCACCGGTTCTCCAACTTCATGGGTCCATTATACTTTAACTACTTGTTCAGTCAGAATGCAGAGAAGTAGATTATACTTAGGAAAGCAAAAATTTCCAGATGGCATGCCAGTCCATCATGAGGTTAGCATAAACTTTAATGGGCAATTTGGAGTAGCTAATTAACCTGCAACTGGTTTTGGAGCAGAAACTAAGATGGATATGAACAAAAAGTCAGAACTCTAAATTGACAACACCAATTGAAGTGATGTCCAAGTACTCTGAAGTGAAAGTGTGTGCACCTGGGCATTCCCTCCCTGACACTGTCGAAGTAAGTGGTACAAGAGGGGATGCTCTCACTAACATTGTCTTCTTTTTTACCCACAATTCTGAAAGGCAGACCAAGGAAGAAGCCTAGCTCCCACCTTTCAGCCCAGAGCAGGCTCCGCCCCTTACAATTGGGATCTAATAAAAATGGGCGGTTTATGTAAGATGGTGGCTCATTCTGGAATCAGTGGGCAACTGGCAGCAGCAATGGAGCTCCTGCTGATGGGAGTTACTTTTCTTATTTGACTTTTGCAGCTAAATTATGCGTGACTCTTGTGCCTAGTGCACCAAACTGACTTTTTGCTTTCTCTTTCTTTGGCTCAATGCCTTACAATTAAACAAGGAAGCCCAGCTGGTGCCCCAAGTCTTCTCCTGACTCCTTCTGATCTGTCTGCAATACACATGGTTTTTACTTCATGTGTCATTTTTTGCGTGGACATAGAAATGTTTATGGCAAACTGAAAACCAAAACAATTTTGAATTTTTGTTATTAACTCTTGAGACAGTCCCCACAGTGGCGCAGTGGGTAGCACTGCTGCCCCGCAGTTTAGGAGACCCGGGTTTGCTTCCTGGGTCCTCCCTGCGTGGAGTTTGCATGTTCTCCCCATGTCTGCATGGGTTTCCTCCCACAGTCCAAAGACATGCAGGTTAGGTGCATTGGCGATCCTAAATTGTCCCTAGTGTGTGGGTGTGTGTGTGCGCCCTGCGGTGGGCTGGCGCCCTGCCCAGGGTTTGTTTCCTGCCTTGCGCCCTGTGTTGGCTGGGATTGGCTCCAGCAGACCCCCGTAACCCTGTGTTCGGATTCAGCGGGTTAGAAAATGGATGGATGGATGGATGGATAATGGATGGATGGATGGGTTGGATAATGGATGGATGGATGGACAGTCCTCACCAGCTCCCCCAAGATCAGCAACGCTCCAGGATTCAATCAGTGGTGGAGACAGAAATATAAAATATGCCACAGATGATAATTAAGCATTGAAGGATAACTCTGCCCCATCACAGCTGCTAAATGCGGTGCCACATGGGGAGGGTTGCCCAGTGCTGGAACTGAGTAGGAGCCAGGCTTGTATTAAATTAAACACAAATTTACATTTTCAAGACAAGCGTTATAAATCATTTGTTGACATGTTGTAGCTTTTATTTTAATGCAAGTCATAAAGCATGTTGTAACATTTTCATCATGATACTGAGTAGGGTAACAATAACAGTGCTTAGTGTGATGCTGCCAGTAAGCTTCGTGAGACTTTATACCCTGGTCACTGTCTGCTTTAAGTTTTCATCTTCTCCCCTTGTCTCTGGGGGTTTTCTGTAGGTCTTCCAGTTTTCCCCTCAGGTTAATGGGTCACCATAAGTTAGTCTGGTATGAGGGACTGTTGCTGTATAAATGTCTTCTGTTCAAGGCTGTTTCTAACCTGGTGCCCAATTCTATTCTAGCCTCCACTTTCCTAAATTCAATCAAGTGAGTTTAAAAATCGATTTATGAATGAAGGGAAATTAACATTAACATTTTTAAAAAGCTCTGCAAATTTCTGTGAAAATTTATAATCAGTAATAGGATAATTAATTCTAATGTTAAAAACCGATAGGAATTGGTAAACATGATGAATAAGCAGAACTCAATGCACAGCTCTGATTTCTGATTTTATTGGCTTTGCTGTCATACAGTAGATTATCTATTTTTTTTTTTCTATATTTATGTATCATTGCTATAAATTTATGCAGCCACATTTTGAAGAAAAAATCATTTTAATTGAATTTTGATGCAATACAAAACAAAGAAGTATGAATTTTAAGGTGCATGAGATAAGGTTTGTTTTAAGTGTAAATAGTCAAACATAGACAGGCTGCTGCCAATTAAGGGAGATAAACATTGAGGTTAGCTATTTAATTCTATTATGTAATAATTTATAAGTAGGAACCTACTAGGTTATTCTAAAAAAAGCTGATCTAACGTTTACCTTTTGGTAAGTACTGAGAGTATTTAGTGGCCGGACGTCAGTCAGACTTCAAGAGGGTCATTCCACCGAGACAGCCGTACTGAGCATTATCAGTGTTACAACTGGCTAGAGATATAACAATGTCATTTATCCTCTTCCCTCTTGATCTCTCTTCCATCTCTGACTCAGTTAACCATCAGATCATTTTATCAGCCCTCTCTAAACCTCAGTATCACTAAGACTACTCTCAGTTGGTTTGACTCCTACCTCTTGGCCCAGTCTTATCATTTGTCCTGGAGAGGACAGATGTCACAGTTACATTGATACCCCAAGGTTCGATGTTGGGTCCTCTTCTCAGTTCTCTGCACACCATCTCACTAGGCTCTGTCATTCAGTCCTATAGATTCTAATATCAGTAATGTGTTGATGATTTTTCTTTTTGTAAAAACTTGATTGCTTTGTATGGATTTTAATAAAATTAATAAAAAATAAATAAATAAATAAAAAGTAATGTGTTGATGATACACAGCTCTGTCTGTTGTCCATTCTCCTCCTTCTTGATCTCTTTTCCACCTTTGATACAGTTAACCATCAGATCCTCCTATCAACTGACAATGAATGACCTTAGTATCACTGGGACTGTTCCCAGATGGTTTGAATCCTGACTCTTGGCAGATCCCACCATGTGTCCTGGAGAGGACAGATGTCAAAGTTGCATTGAGCAAGCTCACAGGTACCCCAAGGATCAGTTTTGGGTCCTCTTCTCTTCTCTCTGCGCACCATCTCACTGGGTTCTTTCATCCAGTCTTGTAGATTCTCATATCACTGCTGTGCCGATGTCAGACAACTGTACCTGTCATTCAATCCAGAGAACCCCAATGGTCTCAGCTAGCATCGTGACTCATCTTATAATGGTACTCAGTTTTGTTTTAATACTTTTCTCCCCCCAACCTCCAGAAGGTCAAGAGTGTCTCCCATAACTGAGCCAGTGTCAAAGGTCTTCATGATGTTGGACCACTGGTAAGTAGACATACAGTGAAGAGGTGCCTGCCACCTTAGGAACAGGAACAAAGTGGGGTGTGCTAAACTGTTAACTAGCATTAAAAGTCAAGCTAGGTGCCATTTGTATCTAAAGTTGGAGTGTTCTTTTCCTTCATTGGAAGATCTGCATGTGAGCAGAAGAGTGTGGTTCTTAGCCAGTTTTAGTAATAAGAAAACATGAAAGTTTGCCTTCCCATTTGTTACAATGACAAAAAGAAAGGAATAAAACAAACAAATAGACATAGCAGGTTAGAAACACAGAAATTCTAAAAACATTTTAAATCAAAACCCTGTTTTTTTGTTAAAATCCACTTCTATCAGTTTTACAGCACATTTTACATAAAATGGATACATGAAGTATAAGAGGGCGGCACGGTGGTAGCGCTGCTGCCTCGCAGTTAGGAGACCCGGGTTCGCTTCCCGGGTCCTCCCTGCGTGGAGTTTGCATGTTCTCCCCGTGTCTGCATGGGTTTCCTCCGGGTGCTCCGGTTTCCTCCCACAATCCAAAGACGTGCAGGTTAGGTGGATTGGCGATTTTAACTTGGCCCTAGTGTGTGCTTGTGTGTGTCCTGTGGTGGGTTAGCACCCTGTCCAGGATTGGTTCCTGCCTTGTGCCCTGTGTTGGCTGGGATTGGCTCCAGCAGCCCCCCGTTACCCTGTATTCGGATTCAGCGGGTTGGAAAATGGATGGATGATGCATAAGAAACAAAAAAACACTATACTTCTGTTTTTTTTATTGTTATTTCTGATATTCTTTATTAAAAAGACGCATGACACTGGGAAGAAAGGAATTTCTGGAGCGATTTGTGTGGATCTTTAAAGTGACTATCCTTCACAATTTACTGACGTAATGTCCTGCGTGTAGTTGGTGTCTGTTATTGTTATTGACTATTATGTCATTTTGTTTTTTTCCCCTTTCTTCAGCATTGCCCTCTGGCACACCCTTACCAAATGGACTGCGTCAGCCCCAATCACTTTTGTGCATGTTTGGTAATCTGCTGAAGCTTTTTTTAAAAATTTGGTTTGTCAGACTACTAAACCAGGCAATGAAGATGAAAGTGAAAACAGACTGGATCATACTGCGATAAATAGACAACATGAGGTCCTGGTCTATTTTAAATAGTCTGAGTTTATGCAGGAGAAAAAAAACACTGATTGCATTTGAAAAATATCTTTTAAGTTTTTCTAGTCCAATTAAAATTGTTATCTAGGGTATTACCTTAAGTATTTATATTCAGTTACTACTTCTACCTCCTATCCCAGAACAATAATGGAAGAACATGCAGATTTCTGTCTCTTAAAGCCAAGCTTAATCTCTTTGGACTTTTTGACCGTTACAGTAAGGTAGATCTTATTGTACCAGTTTACCCAACAGTCCACTTGCTTTAGCTCTTTCAGAGCTGATGTCGACTTTTGTTAACCAAAAACCTGAGACAAAACCAACCATTATGTTTTAGTTGGAGTCTTGTTGCTAGAAGGAAAGTTAGCTTTGTTGGTTTTGACTGAGATTTCCTGCACTCCAATGAGTAGCAAGGCACAAACAACGGCAAAAATGGCCCTGACACCTGGCGAGAGATCAAAGCGGATGCGTAAAGCAGAATACTTCCAGCATGACATTTTGCCTGTTCTCTCTGAACTGGACTATGACTTGTCGGATTTTGATACAAGCGATCGAAGATGAATGTGAGGTTCCAGCTTCAGCTATAATGTGGTGCTGAACAGGTTCAAGTAGCTGACATGTCTATGACACTGTTCGCCTGGGAGAAATGCCACTTAACAACAATAAGAGGTAGAAAACAAATTTCAATACACTGCGACAGTGACCAATGCTGCTGCCACAGCCACGTGAAGACAGCCTGGCAGCAAGCCTGCCATACATTCTTGGCAAACTGGAAGCCACAGCATGCAACAACAGCCATTTTATTTTGATTTCTATGTGAAGCCATTCCTTTCAGAAAAATATGTTTTTTAAAAACATATTCAACCCTCAAAGAGTTGAGTAACGGCTTTCATCCTCTTCTGGTACTGTATGTGTTCTATCCACATGGTGTCATCAGCATGCTTGATAACAGAATAGGAGTTAGGTGTGGGTTGTTAATGGTGTCCGAACTGACAATATGCATACATTAACTAAAGGGAACTGGGAAATGTGGGTAAATAACTGATATTATACCAGTATAAAAACTAATCCTGTCTGAATAGAGTTTAAATTACACAGGTCGTCCTGTAAATATTACTTTACTCCATCTGCTGAGTTAAAACTAACCCCACCTGGAAAGTGCTTAAATTACATTTCTATAATGCTATGGAAACATTAGATTTTAAACTTGTGTTTTTAAGTATTAGAATTTATAGACCCTAAACAGATAAAACTATTGTATTCTTATGGGTGCGCACACTACCAAATAAAGGTAACCTTTCTACCGAAAACCACAATCTTTCTCCCACCTCCACAAATCAGCTATAAAAATACAGTTCAACACTAGACAAGGAAATTGCAGCTAGCTTGACTTTTAATACATGTTTAATTCTCCAAAATCAGACAGCTGCAAAAGGCACAAAGAGCAGCACATCAGAACAGGCGTCTCTGTAATCAAAGCATGAAATCAGCACTCCTCTTGTCTGCGGTGATTTCTTTGGGTCCTCCCATCTTCTTTCAAAGCCTGAGAAATGGCAAAGGTGGTAAGAAGTGAATACCAGCTATCAGAAATCCACGGGTTGGCAGGAGTTTTATTCAGGTCTTTTTTAAAAGTTCTTCTAAAATGTATTTTCCTGTTTCTCTCTCTTTTAATAATTAGAAGAAAAAAAAATAAATAAATATCAGTGTTAATGCAGTTTTTATCTCTCACTCCACTTTTATGCTTTAAATCGAAGCACTCCAGCAAGGTTTGTGTTTAATAATTGGCTTTGGGCCATATCTCTTATCTTTGCATATGCAAATGTTAGCTGAAACAGAGAATTTATCATTCATGAGGAGTAAGCAAGTAGCCACAGGATATTACTGAGGCAGTGGCCATTGTGAATGTCTTCCTGAGACACTCTCGTCCATGTCAAGGTGTCTAAATGAGCAACATCCGTGGATGGAATATGGAGGACACATGGCTTAGTTGGAGCAGTGACTAAGGGTGGAGTGGTACTTCTGAGGGTAAGGAACAGCGCTGTTGCCAGTTCAAATCATGCTACTGCTGAAAGGGATCCTACTCAATTGGGTCCTCAAGCAAGACCCTTAATCTAAAAATTGCTCTAGGGGCCCCCAGTAGTCATGTGAAAAAATAATTCCCCTCGGAGATTAATACAGTGTGTCAAATATATAAAAAAAAATGTGCTGAACAGTTAGGATTAAGAGGAAACAAAGAAAAAATATTATTGAGAAATTAAGGTAAAAGAACAGTAGCAAAAGACAATCAGAAAAATTAGCACTAGAAAATAATTTCTTAGGGAATCACAAAACTTGGATGATGAAGGTTCCATGCTCTCATGATATATAGCTGCTAGAAACTCTCCCTGATTTAATGAAAACACTCGAGCTCTCAAATTAGAGTGTCGAAAACTGGAGAATGGGTGGAGAACAACAAAGATGCATGTCTTTCAAATTGCTTAGACAGAGAATGTTAAAAAATATAAAAAAGCTCAGAATACTATTCTACAATATTAGCAATAATAAAGATCCTTGGGTACTGTTTAGAACAGTTGCTAAATTAACAAATGGGATTTCAGATCTACAGTGCAAAATACCAACAGATATTAGCAATACAAATTTTATGAACTTCTTCCATGAGAAAATTAAAAACATAAGATCCCAGATCTCAGCATCAGAGTATAAACCTCATACTAGCTTAGCAGACCCTGCCTCACATTGCATTCAGCACTTTATTAATTTTAATCCTGTAACTGAGCAGGAAGTCTTAACTTTAATTTCTAAAATGAAACCCACTACTTGTTCCCTAGATCCAGTGTCAACAAAACTAGTAAAACGTTTAATGTATGTTCTTGCAGCTCCTATTCTAAACATTATGAACAGTTCATTATTGCATGGCACAGTACCTGATGCACTAAAAGTGTCAGTCATTAAACCATTACTTAAAAAGTCAGACCCGATCCACACGTACCTAATAATTGTAGGCCTATTTCAAATTTACCGTTTCTCTCTAAAATACTAGAAAAAGTAGTCGCCAATCAGCTTCAGTAACAGCTTACACATTACAATTTATTTGAGAAATTCAAGCCTGGTTTCTGCATTGGTCATAGTACAGAAATGGCAGTAACACAGGTTGTAAACGACATTCTGATATCCTCTGATGAAGGAAACTCCATTGTAATTATGTTGTTATACTTAAGTGCAGCATTTGACACCATTGACCATTCTATTTTATTGCACAGGCTAGAAAATAATGTTGGGCTTACAGGCACTGTGCTCGCTTGGTTTAGTTCTTATTTATCAAATCGATTCCAATATGTATAGAAATGTGCTGACAGTACTCCATCATTATAGACAGAAGTTCAATATGGTGTCCCGCAGGTCTCAATACTGGGACCTTTACTGTTTTCACTTTACATGCTTCCACTGGGATCTCTCATTAGGAAACATAATGTTAATTTTCACTCGTATGCAGATGAAACCCAGTTATACCTTTCATTTAGATCAATCGAAGTTTCTCCAATGTCGTCTTTAGTTGTGTTAATGAATTAAAGTAGTGGATGGATGAGAACTACCTGTCTTTAAAGACAGATAAAACAGAGATGTTAATTGTTGGAGGGAATGACGCTGATCACAACAATATTTTATCATAATTTAACTCAGTTGGAATCACCATTAATTTTGCTGAATTAGCCCGCAATCTCTGAGTTATCTTTGACTCTAGCAGGCTATTTAAAGAGCATATTACAAAGTTGTCCAAATCATGTTTCTTCCATCTCATAAATGTTGGGTAATTAATAATTCATGCATTTATTTCTAGTAGGATTGACTACTGTGTTCAAATTGTTCTTATACAGCCTCAAGTTAATCCAAAATGCTGCTGCAAGAATTATTACAAGAAAATACAAACACATAACTCCAGTTCTTAAATCCTTACACTGGCTCCCGGTTAAGTTTAGGGCAGATTTAAAAATCCTCCTTTTAACATATAAAGCATTAAATGGCCAAGGTCCGTTTTACTTGTCTGAACTTATCATGACTTACAAACCAGAGAGCACATTAAGATCTCAAGATGCCGGTCTGCTTAGGATTCCAAGGATTAATAAAATAACAGTGGGAGGTCGAGCTTTTAGTTACAGGGCCCCTAAAATGTGGAATGGTCTGCCTGCTACTATAAGAGATGCCCCTTTGGTCTCAGCTTTTAAATCCCGGTTGAAGACTCATGACTTCAGTTTAGCATATCTTGACTAGAGCTGCTGATTAACACTAGAATTACCAGAGCCTACAAAAAAAAACTTGTAGATCCATCCCACCTTAAAATGCTTCGCACCTCTCTGTCAGCGTCTTTTGTCCTTTAAATGTGTTGATAAGCAGCAAACAGCAAGCAGCCTGCTATCACATCCCCCACCCTGCACAGCTCAAGTCTGTTTACCTGTGTGTCAGTTGCTTAGAGTTGTATCGAGCGAGAAGTCAAGCAAAATGACACCTTTTATAAATACTATATCGTTATTTGGAGCACTTACACTTACATTTCATGTGTGTTCTGTGTCTACAACGATCTATGCACAGTAAACGCATCGTTAAAACAGAAACGTTCTTCATGTTTTAGTAATAATTGACAAAATGTAGATATGAAGTGTATAATGTGTGAAGCCTGAATTCAAAATATCAAAGAAACACTTTCACAAAAGATACAAGTATAACAGAACAAATGCACTTTTTTCCAAGACTATAACAGAAAAAGAAATCAGGTTAGTGTTGCTTGTTGTCCTGACTTCTCAGGTAGTATACTGGTTAGATCTGCTGACTCCAATTCATAAGGTTCTGGGTTCAAGTTTTAACGTCTCCCAAAATAAACATTTTGAGTAGTGAGCTGTTCTTATTGTTAATATTATACAATAAAAGCATACATTTGATTTGCGTCTGTAACAGCCACTGTAAATGTATAGTAATTATCAAAGTTAGTGTCTTTTTTTTAGTTTTACTTTATTTACTTATCTTCCTACAGCATAAAGTCACAAGTATACTGCAGAGCTTCCTCTGTTTGATCATCAAGGGGATGCTCACAAATTACAAGTGTAATGCCACGAATAATACCTGCTGACATTTTAGTAAGCGAGCAATGGTACGAGAATGCAGTTAGACTTTTTTGGGCACATACACCACGGTAGTGTTTAGATCTGGACAGTGTAGGGTTGGCGAGCTTTGTTAGCCGTGCTGTTTCTTTGAAGGACTGGTGATTGGCAGGATGACGCTGGACTTTCGCCTTTACTCCTGGTGCAGTTGCGTTATTCTTATATGTGAGTGGACATTTCTTGCAGGGAGGGCTTCTGTTTTCTGTGATCTGAGTTCATCTCTGTTATAGCACGTCTTTATTTGAAAACAGCAGTGTCAGATTGGGGCGAGCATGAACACGACTGAGAGAATAAAACTGAATAAAAAAACGCCAACTTTGAAAAGCGCTATAAATTTACAGTGGTTATAGACGTAAATCAAATGTATGTTTTTATTGTATATTATTAACAATAATAGCAGCTCTCTACTTAAAATGGTAAACTTGAGAAGCTGCCAGCATCAAACACAGAAGCTCTTGATTGGGAGTCAGCAGTTTTTAGCATTGCACCACGCAACCACCTATCATAACCTGCTTTCTTTTTTCTTCGGTTATATTCTTGAATAAAAGCGCACTTGTTCTGTTATACTTGTACTTTTTTTGAAAGTATTTATTTGATAATTGGACTTCAGGCTTCACTCCTTATACACATGTCGTAAAGACGGCCCTTGGGTGTGTGTGGGAACTGTTAACATTTGAATCTGATGATTGTATGTAAAACCGTGTCAGATCTTGTACTCGAAAGAGACTGGGAAAACTGTGGAAGTGAATGTGAGTGGTGTGCGTGACTGAGAATGACTGTGGATGTGATTTTATTTTATTTAGTTTTATTCTTGAGTGTTCCTGCTAAGAACTGCTGATTCCCAATGAAGAGCTTCTGGGATGGATACTGGTAGCTTCTCAAGTTTACCATTTTCAGTTGAGAGCTGCTCTTATTGTTATTATTATACAATAAAAACATATATTTGATTTGCGTCTGTAACAGTCGCTGTAAATGTATAGTACTTGTCAAAGTTAGCGTCTTTTTTTTAGTTTTATTCTCACTCACGACATCAGATCGGAAGGGGGGTGTGTGTCTGGAAGCTTGAACGTGAATCAGACAGTAAAACTGGGGGGCTGCACTGAATAAGCATAAATTCACACCCAATCTGACGCTGTTAGTTTTCAAATAATATTGCATTAGTGCGATGATGTTTTCTGATTCATTTTATACCCAATGTCCCATTTATTTGTCTCTTTCTTTTTTCTTCGTGCTGCTTCAACATCATGCACCAGAAGGTGTGAGCTTCTTCAGTGCAGCAGGAACACTCAATAAAACTAAATAAAAAATAAAGTGACGGTGAGATATGAAAAAGACAGATTCACCAGTGTTTGTGTGTCAGCTTTTATCCTTCCAGATCAGAGAATGTCCAGTTTGATCTGGCTCTTACATACAAAGGACGGTGCATGTGCCCAAAACATTAACATTTATATGTTACTTACATAAAAGCCAGATCAAATGTTATTTACCCATTTACCTTTATTTATTTACTTACTTTCTACAGTCACAAGTAGAGTGCAGAGCTTCCCATGTACATATACAAAGTAAAGCGATGGCAAAAGTGCGTTTTTGATCCGATGTAGAACCGTCGTCATGATTTGAGTTTACCTCTGTTATAGCATGTCTTTGTGAAAAAAGTAGTGTCGAATGCGGGGGGTATCATAAATTACACCAGCTGTTATCAACAACAACAACATTTATTTATATAGCACATTTTCATACAAACAGTAGCTCAAAGTGCTTTACATATTAAAGAATAGAAAAATGAAAGACACAATTATAAAACAAAATAAATCAACATTAACATCGAATAAGAGTAAGGTTCAATGGCCGGGGGGGACAGAAAAAACAAAAAAACTCCAGACGGCTGGAGAAAAAAAAAAAAAAAAAAATATGTTGTGACTGGAATGAAATGTATGTTTTAATTCTAAAATAGTAATAATACGAGCAGCTCACTCCTCAAAACATACTCATCCGGGATCAAACCTGTGAAGTTTAGATTACCCGTCAACATTTGATACCGTTGTGCCACCGAAGCTGTCATAGCAACTGTGTGTCAATGTCGCACCCTAACGCAGGTTGTTTTTCTGCAGTTATATTTTTGAATGGAAGCACATTTGTTCTGTTATATTTGTACCTTTTGTGAAAGTGTTTCTTTGATATTTGGAATTCAGACTTCACACATTATGTACTTCATGTTTACATTTTGTCAATTATTACTAAAACACGAAAAACATTTCTGTTTTAACAATGTGTTTACATAGATCGTTGTAGACACGGAACACACATGAAATGCAAGTGTTCCAAATAACGATATAGTATTTATAAAAGGTGTCATTTTGCTTGACTTCTCACTCTATACACCTCTAAGCAACTGACACACAGGTAATCAGATTTGAGCTGAGAAAACTGTGCAGGGTGGGGGATGTGATAGCAGGCTGCTTGCTATTTGCTGCTTATCAACACATTTAAAGGACAAGACACTGATGGAGAGGTGCAAAGCGTTTTAAGGGGGGACGGATCTAGAGTTTTTTCGTAGGCTCTGGTAATTTAAGTGTTAACTGTACAGACTGCTTCTCTGTTGTTAGTCATTAGCACTAAAACATAACTAACATGATAGTTATATTTTTTTACTAACCCTCACCTATTCTGCTTCTCTTCTCAGTACTCAAATGTGGCATTTGGTGCCACGGCCCACCTGCCAAGTTGTTTTGCCTGTGTAAAGTAAAGTCATCCCTGATGGAGGATCGCAGGAATCATGGGGTGGAGGGTTCTTTCATCGGACTGGCTGGCCCAGCTCAGTTTCAGCAGTGGGGTGGCCAAGTGGGGGAGGCGGCTTGATGGCTGGGGTCTCCAGGACTCTAGACAAGTCCGGATCATGTTGTGTGATATCGTCTACTGTTAAATTCTGCTCTGTACTTGTAATTTTTTTTATTTTTTATACTGTATTGGGGATTTTTTTCTATTCTGTGTATTGTATTGTATTGACCTCCTTTCTGATACCCACTGCACACCCAGCGTACCTGGAAAGGGGTCTCTGTTTGAACTGCCTTTCCCAAGGTTTCTTCCATTTTTTCCCCACCAGGGTTTTTTTGGGAAAGTCAAGAGGCAAGGCATGTTAAAGCCCATTGTGGCACTCCTTGTGTGATTTTGGGCTTTACAAAAATAAATTGTATTGTATTGTATGTCATACTGAGACTTATTTGGGAATCACCAGACCGCCTCTGGCTAGACAATGCCATTTTAACATATTATGGACATGTTTATGTAAGTATTTATTTATCTTAGTATCTTGAGTGTGTTCTATCTATTGATGCCTACTTGAGATAGAATACTCAGAGTTTTAGAAATGTCTTTAGTTTAGCTTTAACTCCAGCTTTTACAATCCAGGTGTAAAGGGTTGGAGAAATAGGAAGGCACTAACACATTTAGGCACTTAGAAACAAGCAACTTCAACTTAAAATCAACCCTGAAATAGACCGGAAGCCAATGAAGGGAGACTAAAATAGAAGATATGGGGTCTCACTTATGCATGCCTGTCAGAAGTCTACATACAGCGGTTTTGACCAGTTGTAACTGAAAAAGCAATTGCTGGGTAATTCCAGTGTCTAATGAGTTACAGTCATCCAAGCATTAAGAAATAAAGCATGAGGCACCTTTTCAAGAGCAGCAAAAGATAAAAATGGCTTGATCTTAGCTAACACTCATAGCTGTAAAAATGAGGCTTTAACCACAGAATTTATATGTTTATCCAACTTGAGATTACTATCAGATATCATGCGTAGGTTCCCAGAACAGGGTTTAATGTATTGTGCTAGTGGACCACGATTACAATTGTAGGCAATACAGAGGTCAGAGAGTTCAAGCTTCACAATTACATTAAAATCAAGAAAATATAACAATCTCCAAGACTTGATGTCTTCCACACAACTCAATACGGACTTAAGGGAGTGTCCCCATTTTAAAAGAAAAAAGATTTGCATGCCATATTTTTTAAAGATACAATCTAAGGGAGATTGTACAATGAAAATAACATGGGACCCTGAAAGGTCCCTTAGGGGATTCCACAATTAAGAGGGGAAGAAAAGGAGGAGCAACAACCAGGGAACAGAGAAGAACTCTTGCCTGACAGATGTGACCTAAATGAAGCAAGAGCAGTACCTTGAATGCCAACACCTTGCTCAAGATGGGTAATAAGGATAACATGGTCCACATTGTCAAAATGTAAGGTCTAAGAGCATGAGGAGTGCAGAATCAACTATTAATAAGAGATCATTAAAGACCTTTAAGAGAGCACATTCAGTGCTATGGTGATCTTTAAAGGCAGACTGGAATATTTCATCAAACACCTGTAACAATTAAGAGTCCAAGACATCATAAAGGTTTGGGGCAGCCACCCATATATTGTTTTTCTCAGCTGCATAAAGGTTGAAATAAGTAGCACAATGTGCATAGAACAGAGTCCTAAACAGAACTGATCGCAATAACCAAAGATGGAGGTTTTAAAGGCCCATAGAGGAAATGACGTCACTGGCCAGAACCATAAGTGATGTCGTCTGGACTGGAAGTGATGTCAGCAAAGGCCCCCGGTTGGGAAGTTACATCAGCAAAGGGGCCGGCTGTGTAAGTGACGTCTGCAAAGTGGCCGGCTTCGGGAGTGACGTCAGCAAAGGAGCCGGCTCCGGAAGTGATGTGTTCTGAGGTGCCGGAACCTTGCAGGATTTCCCGGGAAAGGCCTGTAGGGAACTGAGAAAGACAGTCAGCACACTCCGCTTCCCCCTGGTTGGATGTTTTATTACAATTACTCAGACCCTTTAGCTGCCTCCTACTCGCACGTGTGTGACACACCGTATCTCTCTAAAAAAGTCTGAAGAGAAGGTGCAAGTCCATGCAAGGGCTTATACGATAAAAGAAGAACTTTAAAATCAAGCTCTACGTTGTACTGGTAACCAGTGATGACAAGCTAGAATGAGTGTTATGTTCAATTTTTTTTTGTGTGTTAAAGCTTTAACTTTCTGAACAAGTATAAGACTTGGTTCCATTGTTTTTGCATTATTAACAAGCAACTCCTGCCATTGCTTTATAAGAAAAAAGAAATTATTTTGTATAGTGAATATTCAGGGACACTTTTCTATAATGGGGGCTAAATGCAAGTTATTACTTTTGCAGTTAAAGGAATTTTCAGTACAAACAAAAAAAAATGGTTTAGTTTAAACCTTTTATAATGCAGTTGTGGTCCCCGGCCGGGACGCCCAGGAGGAAGAGAGGAGGGCTTGTGCCTCCTCCAGAACGCGAGGGGGCATCCGTCCTGGTTATATTGGGGTCCACGGGTACAGGGCTTGGAAGACGAAAGGGGATACACGGACGGCTTCCGGGTGCGCAGCTGGCACTTCCGCCACACAGGGGTGTGGCCAGGACTAAGTGCCGGGAAGCAGCTGGAGCCCATCCGGGTTCCCATAAAAGGGGCCGCCTCCCTCCAGTCATTGGTGGATGTCAGGAGGTAGCAGGACTGAACTGGAGAGAGAGGACGGGAGGCGGCCAGGAAGGCACAAAGACTGTGGGCCCTGGACTTTGGGGAAATCGGTGCAAGAGGCACTGGGGATTGTGAGTGCACGTGACATTAACTTTGTAAATAGTGTAAATAAATGGTGTGTGGGTGCAAAATATGTTGTCCGTCTGTCTGTGTCCGGGCCAGCTTTCACACAGTATATGATCCTATCTACTGTAAACTGTTCTGAAAGAATTCGCTATATGCTTGTGTTGGTGCCGAACAAAACCATCTGCATTACTTCCTAGAGGAGGAATATGTATGAGTTCAGTAACTGATTGACAAATCATTTCTTCAAAAAAGCATGTAGTTTGTTAATTATGTGAAAGTCTTTCAAATTCCATGTTTGAATGACTAATTATTCTCCCTTATCATTATACCCCAAAATATCAGGTGGAGATGTTTTTACTTTTCTTTCTGCATGCCATACCATTTACATAATTTTGAAGCTGCACTTCTAAAATGTTATTTCTGAAAGCTTACAAAAATGCTTCTTACTGATTTACATTTGTAAATTACAAATAAAAGTACTGGTGTGCTTAAAATGATGTTGTTTTGGGTATTACATCAACTTATTATTTGACTCTATATTCTTATTTTTAATCCCTGATTTAAAAAAAATGTAGACTATAGAAAATTCAAGTGCATTGTGACAATTCTTCCTGTGGCATAATTATACTGCTTTAAATTATGTTAAATGTTTGGAGAGAAAAAAATTGACATAATTATTTCACATTTTAACTTATGTTGTCATTTTTGCTGTAATGGGGTAAAGGAGGCCTGAACACTGCTTAAAATGATTGCAGACATACAATAAAAAAAGTCAGCATCATAATTCTAATAGCTATTGATGATTTTCAGGGATTATAGATGCAATTATATTAATGTAGCAAACATTATGACTTAGTTTATAGACTTCCAGTCTTCTCAAACCTGCAAAGAAAGTGGTTCTTTCGGTTATGATGTAATCAATCATCTAACACCATCTGTAATTTCTGACTCATGTAGATTTTCTCATTATTCTGAACGCCACTTCGTTAGGACGGATGTTTGTGGATCATTCTATTGATCTATAAATGCTTCCTGTCCAATCTAACAGAGCTTGAGAGGACCTGTCAGGAAGAACTGAATAAATTACCCAAATCAAATGTCACGCACACGCACACAGGAGACAGTTTAAAGGCTTTGGCAATCCATTGGTTGGTACTGATTGATAATAGACAGGAAGATTGACAGGTCTCCTCCCTTGACATTATTTCCGGGGTCCTTCCACCTGGGACCGCCTCTTCCTGCCTGATTACATCATAAACGGAAGAACCGCTATCTTTGCAGGTCTGAGAAGACTTATTTTGTGTTTTACTTATTTTGCATTTTCATTTTTAATCTAACATTATTCAGTTATACTGGGATTACCAAAAGGTGCCCCAACACTTTCCCAAGGTTCCCAGGTATACAAAATGTGTAGAGACTTACCAAGAAGCTGTAATTGCTGCATAAAGAGATTCTACAAAGTACTGCTTTAATGGTTTGAATACCTCTATGAATGAGAGATTTCAGTTTTTGATTTTAAATAATTTTGCAAACCGGCACCACTTTAGATTAGGTGTCCCGAATTCGCTGTAGGTACCATGTAATTATTTATATAATTAGAGTAACTAGGTGTTATTATCTTGTACTTACTGTGTAATACAGTGCAACGCTATATTTAATTACTCAATTGTAATTGTTATTTCACAATTTTTAAAGTACGTATATACATAAACTGTAGAAGAAAAATTACAATAGAGTGCTTACCCACCGCATTACATTGTGTTACACAGTAAATACAAGGTAATAACACCTAGTTACTCTGTAATTATACAGGTAATTACACGGTAAGTACAGCGTAATTAGGGACACACAATCTAAAGTGGTACCTACAAACCTTTCTGAAGAACATGCTTCCATTTATTCAGTTAGACATTAGGAGTTATTGTGGCTCTACTGTGTATTTACAGTATGTGTGAGTACATTTACTCTGTGATAGACGTGTCCATGGATTATTCCTGCCTTGCACCCAATACTTGCTGGGATAGGCTCCAGCTTCCACACAACCCTGCTTAGTATAAATGGGTTCTAAAATGGGTGAAGAGGTGGGTCATTGAGTGTAAATGAATCAGGAATAAATGACAAATGTATCATTTTCAAATTAAATCCACAACACAATAAACTATGCAGAAAGTGAAGAGGTCTGAGTCCACTGTATTGAAGTAAGTAGGTTATTTATTTTCTTTATTCTTCCCGGCACATTAATTTTAAACATTGCAGCGAGTTGTTTTTTGTTCAATTTGAAATGTACAGAGAAGATGAGCAAACACAAAGCTGAAAATTTACTTAAATACAGTCAGGCAGACTACAAAGGTAAGGTTCACTTAGCTTTTAGAAGGCAAAACATCAAATTGCCAGGTGAGATTCCTATTTTAATTGGTAATAATTTTATATACAGGCAAATATTATAACATTCAGAGAATAAAAGAAATAAAAAAAAACATCAAAACACATTAAGATAGCTGAAAGTAACCTACAGTATCAATCAAATGGAGAAAAAAGGACTTGCATTATTAATAAGCTTTGCGATCATTATTTAGTAGCTCTAAGGGACACATTTGAAGCGAAGAACTAAAATCGGAAGTAAAAAAAAATATTAATAATAAAATGGAAACGAGGCAATCTCATTGGTAATTTCAAGAGATTTGAAATAAAGGCGTTGTGCAATTTCCCAGTGATGTAAACATACATACTGATATTTTTTTGTTATATAATTTGACTTCTTTTGTTTTGTAGGGAGTTACATACTGAATAACACAGAACACCATGTGAGACTCTTTATATTGTGCAGGGCTACCTTTTAAAGAAAAAGAGACGAGCCAGAACACACTATCGAGTATATGGGAAATGTGCCAGTAATGATGTTACAATACATAAGGAATTTGACAAATGACAGGAGACCATTGAGTCCATCAAGCCCGTTTGTTTAGTTAATAACTAAACTGCCCCAATATCTTATTCAGATTCTTCTAAAAGTTTGCCGACATTTCACCTCCATGTCTCGGTAGCTTGTTGCAGGTTTCCATAACTTGCTTCCTGGTTTCAGTCTTTCAGTGGTCCTTGAATGGCCCAGCCAAAGCCCAGACTTACTGTATACCTCATAGACAATCTGTGCAGAGACCTGAAGATGGCATTTCACAGATGCTTCCCATCCAATCCAGACTTAAAGCAGTTTATTGCTAAAAATGGAATTTGAAGGAGAGATTTCCTTTTTTGGATTTTTAATAACCTTTCTGAAAATATGTTTAACTTTGTCATGTCTCCAGAAGACCCCTGTGACCCTGTGTTAGGATGTAGCGGGTTGGATAATGGATGGATGTCCCAGGATTAAAATCAATTTTTCTCAGGGTTTAGACAAATGAGCTATCATTTTATACCATTCACACACACACTAAGTAACAATTCACCAAACCTGCATGGCCAACCACACACATGCAAACTTCCTATGGATGATGACAAACCTGGAGTGCTAGATGTGTGCAGAAGAAGCACCAGCATGCACGTTTCTGTAAGAGCTAATCAACAATACCAGGGGTACTCAACGCTTGTCCTGGAGGTCCGCAATGAGTTTATGTCTTCATTCCAAGCTGGCTTTTGTAATTTGAAGCCAGGCCTAGCAGATAATGAAACTCCATATTTACTTCTATGGCTTGTTAGAGTTTTCATTTTTATAAGACAAATCTTTACCACATTGTAGATTTGACGTTTTCAGCGAACATTATCCATATGTGTGATCCGGAACAGATTTGTACCTCTTGGTCCCTCTGTTCTCTCTCATTTATTTCAAAACATTGCATTAACACACATACTTCATGATGCATATACACAGGTTTAAATGGAAAATGGGAATTTAACAACAGAATCCCTGAAGCCGGTAAACATTTTCATAATACCAGGCACCTTAACTTTACTCACACCTCCTAATCACTTAATTGTGCACAGACAATTGGTCGCAGGCAGGAAGCCTCCTATCCCGATGCCCAACAGAGGCAGCTGAAGTCAGACATAAAATTGTAACAGCTGAAGTCTGTTTATCTGGAATTTAGTTGTCTGGAATTGTATAGGAAAATAATGTGTAGCAATCACTTTGCATTTGTGATGCATGTGTGTGTGGATTATGAATTACATCACATTATGGTTGATAGTGCTGCTGCTAGTGCTGGTGTGGTGAACATGCTGCATGGACACCCGGAAGCACTCCGGCTATACCTGGTTCCTATTTCGCCAGCACTTCCTGGTGTGGCGGAAGTGCTGCAGTCTATGACTGTCAAACCATCCAGGCACCCCCTGGTGGTGGTCACGGGCCCCCACCAGGTTGAGCTTCCAAGCTCCATGGCCCCAAAGCAAACCAGGGTGGCTGCCTTCTCATGTCCCAGGGAAGGTATTGTCCCTCTCCTGTTCCTTCCATCCTCCAGGCATCCCAGCTAGGCAGGAGCCCAAGCCGTCCGCCACACCATGTATGTTTTGCCTATTGTGTAGAACAATGGCACAGTGGTTAACGTTGCTGCCTCACAGCTGCAAAGTCTTGGGTCTGAATTACCCACCAACACACTCCCTCTAGTAGGAATTGCACGTTCTCACCTTATTACTGCCATATCACTGATCTCCCATACTCCATCTCATTTTTTTGTAATTTTCTAACTGTCCTTTGTTCATAATTAGTGTATAACATGCTGAGCTTTTAAGTGGATGTGCCCTTTATTAAAACAAATTGACCTGAATGTTCACCTGTGGCCACATACAGTACATTCTGAGTGCTTTTTCTCCCAGTTAGGCATTTGCTGTAGATTATTGCTCTCCTTGCAAATTACTCTCATTGACATTGTGAAAAAGTCACAAATCAAATATGTCTTAAAAATGCTGTATAAGTATTTAACAGAATTAACAATATCAATCCATCAATTTTCAGAACTCGTTTTACTCAGACTACACAGGGAGCCTCCGCCTATTCTTGCAGCATATGGTGCAAGGCAGCAATCAACCCTAAATTAGATAGTGGCAACATTTATTTATACAGCACATTTTCCACCATGGAAGGAGTTCAAACTGTTACAGAAATTTAGAATTGGCATTAAAATCTCTACTAACATACAAAATCATGCAGTGTGTGACTATTGTTAGCAGTAGTCGAGATCTAAGATCAGCTCTGCTTCACAGCATTGCTTTTATATTAGTGGGGTCCTTACCAGATGGTATAACATTTCAATGTGTCTTAAATTGGGATTTGAGGACCCTTGATCTAAGTTTTCCATTAATTAAAAGGATGAAATTTATAAGGCTTGCTTTTAATTTAAAACTCTCCCAGAAAGTTCAAATGACAAAACTGGCAGTACTTGTAAACCTAGTGTGGGCAAGTGTAAAAATTACAGAGGTACAATGACTTTGATTTACTACTTGAGAGCAAAACTTGCATGAATCTGGTTTTAAAAACTCTAGTTTTTTTTTAAAATCTTGTGTGGACTACCATCAATGAATTTGCAACTTATGTTCATGAATGATTTAAAATATAAAGTATTAACTACTGCTATTTGAATGAATCACATGACAACGACAGCAACAACAGTTTACTTCTTGTATAACCAAAAATACACTGCAGTTGGGCTATACAATTACAAGTGTGTTTATAGATCTTAGTGCCGCATTTGATACCATTGACCACAATATTCTTAGAAATCACCTTAGTCAATGGGTGGGCCTCTCTGGCAGTGTCTTAAATTGGTTTGAGTCCTACCTGGCAGGTAGATAATTGTTAGTTGTGGTAATTATACTTTAAAGACACATGATATTCTATATGGTGTTCCACAAGGCTCAATCCTGGGTCCGCTGCTCTTTTGGATCTCCATGCTTCCATTAGGTCAGATCATCTCAGGGCATAACGTGAGCTACCATAGCTATGCTGATGACACACAACTGTATTTATCAATAGCGCCTGATGACCCCAACTCTCTTGATTCACTGACATAGTGTCTTACTTGTGCTTCTGAGTGGATGAGTAGTAATTTTCTCTAACTAAATAAGGAGAAAACAGAAATTTTAGTGATTGGCAAAAATGAACATAATGAGGGTATTAGAAATAAACTTGATCCGATTCGAGGTAAAGAATTTAGGGGTAATTATTGACTCCAACCTAAGTTTTAAAGTTAAGTTTAAGTAAGACCTCTTATAACATTGCAAGATGCTGAGAAATTAGTTCACACTTTTATTTTTAGTCGACTATATTACTGTAATGTACTCCTCTCAGGATGACTCAAAAAAGACATCAATCGATTGCAACGAGTGCAGAATGTAGCTGCTAGAATCTTAACTAGGAAAAGAAAATTCGAGCGCATCTCTCCAGTTTTGATGTCACTACACTGGTTACCTGTGTCATTTACTGTATAATTGACTTTAAAATACTGCTAATGGTTTACAAAGCCTTAAATAATCTTGCGCCATCCTATATATTGGAATGACTCTCACCTTACACTCCAAATTGTAACCTTAGATCTTCAAATGAGTGTCTGCTTATAATTCCAAGAGCTAAACTTAAAAGAAGTGGTGAGGCAACCTTTTGCTGTTATGCACCTAAAATCTGGAATAGCTTACTGATAGAAATTCACCAGGCTAATACGGTGCAGCACTTTAAAAAAACTGTTAAAAACCCATTATTTTAACATGACCTTCTCACAGCTTCATTTTCGTTTAATCCTGATATTCTGTATATGCATTTAATTATCATTATCATTGATGGTGGCTCCAGATTCAGTACTAACCCCTTCTTTCTCTGTGAACCCTGAAAACCGTGAGGACTGATTAAGATCATTTCTGTTGGGTAGAATGCCTAGAGTGGGCTGGGCGGTCTCGTGACGTGGAACCCATTCTAATTTTTTTTTTTGTTCAGCTGTCTGGAGTTTTTTTTTTGTTTTGTTTTTTCTGTCCTCCCTGGCCAGCAGACCTTATACTTTGTCTTTTTTCTCTTTCTTCATCCTGTAAAGCACTTTGAGCTACATTATTTGTATGATAATGTGCTATATAAAGAAATGTTGTTGTTGTTGTTGTTATAGTGGTTAAAAAAGAAAAAATAAATGTAACCATTTGCATCTCAAATGTCATAACTCACTTTGGATAAAGGCATTGGCCAAATAATTAAATGTACAGTAAATGCTAAAGCACACAAGGAGTGCTGCGATGGGGTTTAACAGGCCTTGTTTTTTGACAGCTACCCAGCCTTGACTCCCTAAGAAGACAAGAAAAAACTCCCAAAAAATATTTTTGGTGGGACAAAAAATGGCCACTGCCGAGAGTTGATTCTACAATAAATTAAAATAAAAATAAAAAGAGGAATAACCTTGAAGGTCAATCATCACCCTGAAAGCGGATAGTAGACTTAACGTAATATATTTGTAGCAAATTTCA
The DNA here is from genome assembly GCF_016835505.1 of Polypterus senegalus. Taxonomy (NCBI): domain Eukaryota; kingdom Metazoa; phylum Chordata; class Cladistia; order Polypteriformes; family Polypteridae; genus Polypterus; species Polypterus senegalus. The sequence goes on from NC_053167.1 coordinate 121,163,414, forward strand.
GGTCAATAGGTCAAACGGTTTGCAAGCTACAGATGATTTAAAATCCTGGACAGACAATTGAACAGCCACTGTAGAGTATTGCATATAATATTATATATATATATATATATATATATATATATTTTTTTTTTTTTTCACAAACTCAACACAGATACACAGATATACAGCACTGGTGTGCTCAAAACCGAGTCCAAAACAGAACTGAGGGAATAGGGAAAGGTGCAGGCTTTTAACACTAGAATTACCAGAGCCTACAAAAAAAACTCGTAAATCCGTCCCACCTTAAATCGCTTCTTAAAACCGTTCTCACCTCTACTCCAGCGTCGTTTGTTAATCTAAATGTGTTGATAAAAGAAAAGCTGCAAGTATCCTGCTATTCCATCCCCTCACCGACAGAACGTGCACAAACTTCTCCCAGCTCATGCCTTGATTGATTTTCTGGGAATGAAGTGGAGTTTTAGAGTGGAAATAATAGATTGTTGTTTGGAACACACGCATTTCATGTCTGTTCCGTTTCTACAGTAATCTGTGTAAACACATTGTTAAAACAGAAACGTTTTTTATATTCTAGTAGTAGATGACAAAATGTAGGCATAAACTATATAATGTATGAAGCCTGTGTCAAAATATCAAAGAAATATTTTCACAGAAGGTACAAATCTAACACAACAATTGCGCTTTTATTCAAAAATATAACTGCAGAAACAAAAAGCCGCCTTAAGATGCGACATTGACACCCATTTATTATGATTGTCTCTGTGGTGCAATAGAATCAGCTGCCGACTAGGAATCAAAAGGTTGCGAGTTCGATCCTGCACCGCACTGTTTTGAGAAGTAAACTGCTCTTAGTCTTACTAGTTTAGAATAAAAACATACATTTGATTTCACTCTGTAACAGCCGGTGTCATTTATGATACTTGTAAAGGTTAGCTTTTTTATTTTTTATTAGTCAGTTTTATTATCTCGGCCGTGTTCACGAGCCCAAACACACCCCACCCCCGCATCTGATACTGCTGTTTTCACATAGACTCGCTGTAACAGAGGTAAACTCAGCTCCCTTCTACATCAGAAAAAGAATGCACATACCATTGCTTGCATACTAAAGTGTCAGCAGGCACTTTTCATGGCATTACACACATTTTTGAGCATGCCTTCTGCACACTAGTTGTGACTTTATGCTTTAGGAAGTAAGTAAATAAATAAAGGTAAATCGTGTCATAAAATTGTGTCTCTTTCTTTTTTTAAAATGTGCGTTGATCACCGCCAACATGTTGTAGCATACAGCATCTGGCCACCTGCATGTTCTTGCGTGCACTGAATAAGTGACAAATATACAGTCTGACTGAGAGAATCAGACTGAAAAAAGCAAACATTTAGAAATGCCATACTTTTACAGCTGATCGGACGCTGTTCGTTTTCAAATAATATTGCATTTGTGCGATGATGTTTTCACATATATTGTCTCTTTCTTTCAGGTGTGTAATAGAAACCACAGCATAGAAAGAAATGCAAAATTATTTGGAAACGAACAGCGTCCGATCAGCTGTAAAACTATGGCATTTCTAAATGTTTGCTTTTTTTCAGTCTGATTCTCTCAGTCAGACTGTATATTTGTCTCTTATTCAGTGCGCTTATTCAGCTTACACAGGTGGCAGATGCTGTAAGCTACAACATGCTGGCGGTGATCAACGCACATTTTAAAAAAAGAAAGAGACAAATATGTGACGTTTTGAAGAAATCATTTTATGACACGATTTACCTTTATTTATTTACTTACTTCCTAAAGTCACAAGTATTGTGCAGAGGGCATGCTCAAAAATGTGTGTAATGCCACGAAAAGTGCCTGCTGACACTTTAGTATGCAAGCAATGGTATGTGCATTCTTGCTCCGATGTAGAAGGGAACTGAGTTTACCTTTGTTACAGTGCGTCTATGTGAAAACAGCAGTGTCAGACGCAGGGGTGGGGTGTGTTTGGGCTCATGAACACGGCTGAGATAATAAAACTAACTAAAAAAAAAATAAAAAATAAAAAAGCTAACCTTTACAAGTATCATAAATGATACCGGCTGTTACAGAGTGAAATCAAATGTATGTTTTTATTCTAAAATAGTAAGACTAAGAGCAGTTTTCTTCTCAAAACAGAGAGGTGCAGGATCAAACTCACAACCTTTAGATTCCCAGTCGGCAGCTGATTCTATTGCGCCACGGAGGCATTCATAATAAACTGGTGTCAATGTCGCATGTTAAGGTGGCTTTTTGTTTCTGTAGTTATATTTTTGAATAAAAGGGCAACTGTTGTGTTATATTTGTACCTTCTGTGAAAATATTTCTTTGATATTTGAACTTCAGGCTTCATACATTATATAGTTTATGCCTACATTTTGTCATCTACTACTAGAATATAAAAAACGTTTCTGTTTTAACAATGTGTTTACACAGATTATTGTAGAAACGGAACAGACATGAAATGCGTGTGTTCCAAACAACAATCTATTATTTCCACTCTAAAACTCCACTTCACTCCCAGATAATCAATTAAGGCATGAGCTGGGAGAAGTTTGTGCACGTTCGAAATCGGTGGGGGGATGGAATAGCCGGCTACTTGCAGCTTTTCTTTTATCAACACATTTAGATTAAGAAAAGATGCTGGCGGAGAGGTGAGAACGGTTTTAAGAAGCGAATTAAGGTGGGACGGATTTACAAGTTTTTTCGTAGGCTCTGGTAATTCTAGTGTTAAAAGGGAAGACAGGAAGTGAGATCATAGGGTTCAGGCTCATGAAGGTCTTCAGCCATTGGTTCGAGCCCGGGCGTGATATCACAGGGACCGGAGCCGGCAAGGTCTCCTTCCATAGGCTCGGTCCTGGAAGTGACGTCAAGAGGACCAGGTGGAATCTCCCATGAATGGTCTACAGGGAAGGGAAAAAAAGAGTCGGTGCAATCTACCACATCCCAGTATATCTTGGGAACTGCCCTTACTCAAGCCCTTTAGCTGCCGCCCATGTGCACGTGTGACAATATATATACATATAGTATACAGTGGGTACGGAAAGTATTCAGACCCCCTTCAATTTTTTACTCTTTGTTATATTGCAGCCATTTGCTAAAATCATTTAAATTCATTTTTTTCCTCATTAATGTACACACAGCACCCCATATTGACAGACAAAAAAAATAATTTTTGAAATTGTTGCAGATTTATTAAAAAAGAAAAACTGAAATATCACATGGTCCTAAGTATTCAGACCCTTTGCTGTGACACTCATATATTTAACTCAGGTGCTTTCCATTTCTTCTGATCATCCTTGAGATAACCTTCATTTGAGTCCAGCTGTGTTTGATTCTACTGATTGGACTTGATTAGGAAAGCCACACACCTGTCTATATAAGACCTTACAGCTCACAATGCATGTCAGAGCAAATGAGAATCATGAGGTCAAAGGAACTGCCTGAAGAGCTCAGAGACAGAATTGTGGCAAGGCACAGATCTGGCCAAGGTTACAAAAACATTTCTGCTGCACTTAAGGTTCCAAAGTATATACAGATATATGGTGGACTAATGAAAGAAATACAGGGTAAGTTCAGAGACGTTTTGGGGTGCTAGCCAGGTTACCCCTTTTAATGTTATTAGCAGGTTTTAACAAAACTGTCACACAAACAAATCACAAACAGCCTTCCTGGATTCTAAAAGTGTTAGGTCGTAAGAGTGGGTCTGGATTTAAGGGCTCCATCCTCTAATAAGACCAAGTCCAAAGGAGATGCTGCCATTTGGGTGCATTTGTTTTTTATAGGCCACTGGCGAGAAGTGGTAGGGTAAGTTACTCTCAGGGGGTATACTCTTGGTGCTGTGGGGGAAGAAAAGAAACAATACCATTAATGACAGTGCCCCCTCTTGTACTGTTGGGATATTGCTTACCTTAGATAAGCTCGGAAGGAGTTCTTCTGACATGCATGCTTGTTATTATATAATTAAATGGTTTCTGAAAAAACTGTATACTGTATACTGTATATATATATATATATATATATATATATATATATATATATATATATATATATATATATATACAGTATATGCACACTGTATATAATATACCTGTTTTGAAACATGCTTATTCTGTGTGTAAAATCTGTTAAATGTAAGGTCTGCCTTCATTCACTTATATTTTGTCCGTAACTAAATGATCTTTTTGCTCCTAATGCCTTAATGAACAAGCAACTGGGATGTAGTTAGCATGGAGACATTTCTGTAATGGGATGTCATTTTATAATGACCACATTTCAGACCCATTTCCCCCGCTTTAATTGATTCATAATTAATGCTTTCAGGTTGGCGATGACATCTGATGCCTAAAGAAGGATGAGGCTCTGGAGCTGTCAAGTGATTTCACACTGATTAAGTCAACTTGGGTTAACGAGATGATCTTCTACTACAAAGTAAACACATTATTAATCTTGATTTTCTCCCTCAAGAACAACAATAAAACTCTGTCAACTTGTGTAGGAGGAATTGCATAGGAGGGGGCAATAAAGAGCAGACCACATTGTAAAGTATTCTGAGAACTTATAAAAAGTGCATTCTTCTCTTAATTTTCTATCCTTTGGATATATGTTTATGTGATCATTATTGGCATGTGTAGTAAGTACCATGAAACTTTTATTTGCATGTTCTAAAACATCCACCCCACAAAGAAGTGGGAAAATATGAAGAGGAAGAAGAATAAACATGCAATACTTCACCACTCTCTGGTCATGATTGAGAGGTCAAAATATCTGTCTTCCAGTCCTGAAGAACCTGAGAACACATTAGATATAACCTAGCAGTATGGAATGACACCACTGAGCCATCATCCTTTATCTTATCTGGTCCTGGCTATCTCTTCCATCCCCTCCCCTCCAATTTTCTATAATGCTTGCATATTGAATCCTCCATTGCTGCTCTTCAATGTCAAGCGGGGACTCCAATTGGATTTCCCATCATTCTGTCATTGGTTATGTCCTCCATATTTGGCATTGAGTAGAGAGACATATTAGTGCATCTATGCAATGGCATGCTCGGACCCCTATTTTTCATAACAATGCCTTTAACATCATTGGCTACCCATGTGTTTATCCTATTTGGCCGACTGTAGAAATTTGCGCACTTGGTGACGCTAATGATGCCGAGCTCCTGTCATTTCGATCTCTCCAGTCTCATTTTTCTCTTCATTTTTATCATAACACAATGGTGAGGCCTCATTCTGGAGTACTGTATGCAGTTTGGTCTCTAGGCTACAAAAAGACATAGCAGTGCAGGTAAAAGTCCATAGAAGAGCGACTAGGCTGAGTCCAGGGCTACAGGGTATGAGTTATGAGGAAAGATTAAAAGAGCTGAGCCTTTACAGTTTAAGCAAAAGGAGAGTAAGAGGAGACATGATTGAAGCATTTAAAATTATGAAGGGAATTAATCTAGTGGATTAGAACAGTGACTTTAAAATGAGTTCATTAAGAACAGTTTGAAACTTTTTAAGGGTAAAATTCACACAAACATTAGAAAGTTTTTCTTTACACAGAGAACCACAGGCAGTGGAATAAGTGACCAAGTAGTGTGGTAGATAGTAAGACTTTAGGGACTTTCAAACTCGACTGATGTTATTTTACAAGATTAAGTGGATAGGATTGGCAAGCTTTGTTGGGCTAAGTGACCTGTTCTCATCTAGATTGTTCTAATATTTCAATTTTCTAATCCATTTTCTTTTATTTACAATTATTGTTAAGAACGTGTGGTATCTCTCTTTCCTCTGGTTTTCCTGCTCTATCTCTTTACTCCCTATCTCGCTCCAGCCTCTATGTTGTACTGTGTTACTCAGCTCAGAAATCTTTCTCCTTAATTTCAGGTTGTTTGAGAAACTTTCATCATCACTCCACTGTTCCTGCCTTGACATCCATTTTTTATTATGTAAAATGCTGTTAAAACTCCTTCCAGGACTTTACCCGACTCTTCATTAACACTTTCTGGTATGTCTTGAACCTGGATCTCTTTGTTATCTTTGCCCTCTGGGTATCCCTGGCACTTTTCTCTACGTGTTCTGGTTCTATCCTCCTGTTTTTTCACTTTGGACCTTTATATTCTGCAACTTGTCTTCTTTCCTTTCTGTCGATGTTCAATAACTCCCTGAAGCTCTAATCCTTTTAGATCTGTCCTCCCTACATCTCACTTCTGACCAGCAGAATCTTACCCATGCAAACCCCCTTAGACTGTCCCTGTAAGAGCCAATCTTAGAAAGTTAAAGCTTAGAGTTAAAACTCATATTAGTGTTTGCGTAATTTGAATTTATTAAGTCTTAAAGTGCAACAATTTTGTGCAACAATTTTATGTCACATTTTTTGTTATGCTTTAAATCAGGCTTTTTTTAAAACCTACATATATCTGTTTGGTATCATTCTTTTTAGAATTTAACGAACTTTAATGTGATGTTGTTATATTTTCATATTCTTATTCTGTTTTTAAATTATAAACTAAAATATCAGAAACTCATGTCCCACGAGACAAGACTTTATGCGAAAAAATTTAACCATGCCTGAGGCTGGAAATAAAAGACAAAGAGTGCATGACAAATACAGCTGCTGTACAGGCTTTTAAATGTTCGAAGTGCCGCACGAGACGCAGATCACACAGCACAGCAGCAGCTGATCGAGCAAAGAGGAAGTAAAAAATAAACTGTATTTATTTCCCATTGTATCACCATTTAAGAGGGGGTTTTGGAGGAGCGACTGTGTCTCCTTGTGGTGTGTTCAGCTCCCCTGTTATAAATATTCTGTACAATTCTGTTTCATTTACTCTACTGGAAATACTTAATAAATAATTGATTACAAAAAGGAATTTCTAAATGATAAGAATAGCAATGATAAAAGCAAGGATGCTTGTCCTCTTGTGTTTCTTACTATGAGTTTCATTTTCTTGAACAGCTGACACATGAGTCTAGCATTTCTCTAGTAGTCATCCATTCTCTGCCATGTCCCTTGGCTTCTTCTAATTTACTCAGTCAAAAGCTTTTACAGAATCGGCAAACACATGAAGAGCTTCTCTTCTCTCAGACAAAATGCTCATTACAATATTTCTTTCTCTGTGATTATACGGATTACTGTCATAATAAAATGGATTTGCATGCTTGACTGTAATTATCAATTCTGAAATAGTTATCTCAGAATTAGCTGACACTCTATTTGCTTTTCATTCTCATTATATTCTATTTTTGACATAATTGCTTTTCTTATGTTTTCAGTATACTATTGATATGTGTGCTATTTATTACATTTAAGACTTTCTAGGTGACTCTTTTACTGGATTTAATTTCAATGATTGAAACTTGGGTGGCTGATTTAATTTATGAAAAAATTTTCATTCCTTGTGTGTTTTCAATACAGTCTGTCCAGCGTGGGACTGAGAGACTCGACTCTAAAACCACAGCAAACGCAAAGACGAGAGGGTAAGCCTTTCACAATGGATAACAAGAGAGATGAAAAACATGTTTTAAAATCACTTTAACAGCTTTAACACATTATAATGTATAGAAATTACTGTGACAACTAACTTTACAATAAAAACACAGTGCTGGTCTAAGAGGAACATAGCAGTTTATTATAAATCAATAAGCACACTCTGAGACACATGCTTCTTGTTTTCTTCTAGCTGCTTTTGATGTCATGATCAGTTTTTCTGATTATTAATTTTTCTGACATTCCTCATGTTTATATCAGGGCCTTGAGAGTTATCCAGCGCTCATTCTCAAGCTACGGGGTCACAGATGCAGAGGCTATGGTGACCTTAGGGCTCTTTAGGGTTCACCTTGAAGTTCCTGATCTCTGGTGCTATCACACAGTGTTGAGACTTTAACAAGTGTGGTTACCTGTTTTACACCATTGTGTCACAGAACATTCCTAATCCCGCTTAGCCCTTCAGTGAAACTCCTAGAGTGACGCTCTCCCCCCCCCCCAACCTGAATCTATGAGAGCAGAAAGATTTAAGAATCTAGATCAAAAGAATATAAAAATATTTGCCATATTTATTAAAGCATAAGAATAAATTGCAAAATGAAAAAAAAATACAAAAATGATATTCCTACAACATTTTAACAGTAATGATACAGATTCCTTTGATGATTCCAGCTCTATTACACTTCTCATTTGATTTATATATTTTGTGCCCTAGTGCCCACATCCTCCCATTCATTGATTACTTTTTGTCCCCCATTCTACAGTAGTGTATCATTTCCCTTTAGTCTGTTACTTTCAAATATTAAGGTTCAAAATTCAGCTTCCCGTTCTCCATTTCTTAACATACAAATGACAGTTGAAAAGTTCAGTTCCAGTGCCTTAGTGTGCAAGGAGGTGTGATCTTTAACTGGGAAAATCACTCCATTTTTAAATTTCCCAAATTGACAGTTAAATCATCACAAGAACACCTTAGGATGTGTTTATTTGAGTCTCTCCATCCCATATATGGACTGATCTGATTTTAAGGCCAAATTTTCGCTAGTGGGCCAGGGTGGTTCAGATTTGTGACACTAGGAATGAGAGAAGATAGGCAGTTGTTTATTTGGTCAACATGTTTATCCAAAGTGACATTACAGATACAATTGGTTACATTTCTTTTCATTCTCCATTTGGAGCACAGGCAGATGAAGTGACTTGCTCAGCGTCACACAGTGTCAGTGGCAGGATTTGAATCCACAGTCTCAGGACTGGAGGTACAAAGCCTTAACCACTACACCACACTGCCTGCTAACTAACTAATGCTGACTGAGCCAGTTCTGAGGCTAATACCAGGTAGGGTCTTCTTTTTCTCTTTAACTTGACACAAAACTTTGTTTTGTAACTATGGTCCATGATGACATTACTGTATTACACAGTTTCTGTAGATTTCTCAGATGTGCATTCATGTTGTAGATCTCCAAATGTGTTTTATTGCATTCAGATCCAGTGACTAAGAAAACCACTGAAGAACATGATGTGTTTGTGAAAGCAGCTTGAAATGACTTTTGCTTTGTGACATGGTGCACTATCATGCTGGAAGTAGCCATTAAAGGATGGGTTCATTATGGCCTTGAGGTAGGCCGTGGCATTCAAACTATAATTGTGCCGAAGTGTGCCAAGAAAACATTTCCCACACCATTACACTACCACCACTATCCTGGACGGTTGATACTAAGCAGGTTGGGAGCATGGATTGATGCCAAATCTGACCTTTCCATTTGTGTACCTCGGCAGAAATCAAAATTCATTAGACCAGGTTATGCTATTTCAGTTTTCTACTGTCCAGTTTTGGTGAGCCTGTGCTCACTGCAGCCTCAGCTTTCTGTTCTTGGCTGAGAGGAATTGAACCTGATGTGGTCTTCTGCTGTTGTAGCCCATCTGCCTCAGTGTTTGATGTGTTGTGCAGATGCTTTTTTGCTCAATGAGCTACTGTACCCTTTTTGTCAGCTTGACCCAATCTAGCCATTCTCCTCTAACCTCTGTCATCAAAAAGGTGTTTCCACACACAGAACTGCCATTCACTGGATGTTTTTTTTCTGTTTATTTTGCTCCATTCTGATTAAATTCTAGACAATGTTGTGCATGGAAATCCCAAGAAATCATAATTTACAGAAATACTCAAACCAGCCCATATGCCACCAAAAATCAAGCCATGGTTGAAATCACTGTGATCATAGTTTTTCTCATTCTGATGCTTAATATGAACATTCACCGAAGACCCTGACCAGTATCTGCTGCATGACTGGCTGATTAGAAAATTGCATGGAAAATTGCATTAAATAATCAGTGAGTGTAGATAGCTAGCTAGATAGATAGATAGATAGATAGATAGATAGATAGATAGATAGATAGATATGAAAGGATCTATATACCGTAATAGATAGACAGATAGATAGATATGAAAGGCTCTATATACCGTAATAGATAGATAGATAGATAGATAGATAGATTTCAATTTCAAGTTTTATTGTCATGTGTACAAGTACAAGTACTGTACCATGTACAATGAAATGCTTGCTTGCATGTGCCCCCGCAGACAGCAGACAAAAAAAACCAAAAAACAATAAATAAATGAATATAAATAAGTAAAACCAGAATCCTAGGAATAAATAGAGACAGTGGCATAAGTATATGTGCAAGTAGCAGTGGAGGTGACACAAGGTTACTGATCATGAGTCTGATTGCAGTTGGGTAGAAACTGTTCCTGGACCTGGAGGTGCGCGTCCGAATGGACTTTAGTCGCTTACCAGATGGGAGGAGGGTGAAAAGTGACAGTGCAGGGTGGCTGGGGTCCCACCTGATACAGTTCACTTTCCTGAGACAGCGTGTAGTGTGGATGTCATGGATCGCAGGGAGCTGTGTGCCCGTGATCTGCTGTGCTGTGTTCACCACACGCTGCAGAGCTCTGCAGTCCTGATCTGAGCAGTTGCTGTACCAGGATGGATTACACAGTACACCTGTAGAATCTGCACAGGGTTATGGGGGACATCCGGGCTTTACTCAGTCTCCTAAGGAAGTAAAGGCATTGTTGGGCTTTCTTGACTACTCCCGCAGCGTGTCTCCAAGGAATGTCTCATTATCTCAACTGCTTATCTATATATCTATCTATCTTACACATCATCATATTATTTAAATGTGAAAATGAATAAATAAATTGCGTTGAAGTTATTGTGAGTATCTTACATACAAATTCCTCAATAATCTGGTGGTGATCAAAATTCTAACACTTAGATTGGTACACTTTGTTTTAGAACATTAGAACACTCTAGAAGAGAACAGGTCATTCGGCCCAAAGCTCGCCAGTCCTATCCACTTATTTCTTCCAAAAAAACATAAAGTCAAGTTTTGAAAGTCCCGAAAGTCTTACTGTATACCACACTACTTGGTAGCTTATTCCAAGTGTCTATTGTTCTTTGTGTAAACTGTGTGAAATTTACCCTTAACAAATTTCCAACTGTGTCCCCGTGTTCTTGATGAACTGATTTTAAAATAACAGTCTTAATCCACTGGATTAATTCCCTTTATAATTTTAAACACTTCAATCATGTCACTTCTTAATCTTCTTTTGCTTAAACTCTAAAGGCTCAACTTTTTAATCTTTCCTCATAATTCATAATTCACCCCCTGTAGCCCTGGAATCAGCCTAGTCGCTCTTATCTGGACCTTTTCTAGTGTTGTTATGTCCTTTTTGTAGCCTGGAGACCAAAACTGCACACAGTACTCTAGATAAGACCTCACCAGTGCATTATAAAGCTTAAGCAGAACCTCCTGTGACTTGTACTCCACACATCAAGGCGCTATATAACCTAGCATCCTGTTTGCCTTCTTAATGGCTTCTGAACACTGTCGGGAAGTCGATAGCTTAGAGTCCACTACGACTCCTAAATCCTTCTCATAAGGTGTACTCTCGATTTTCCGACTGCCCATTGTGTATTCAAACCTCACATTTTTACTTCCTATGTGTAATACTTTACATTTACTCACATTAAATTTCATCGGCCACAAATCTGCCCAAGCCTGTATGCTATCCAAGTCCTTCTGTAATGATATAACGGATTCCAAATTATCTGCTGATCCACCCATCTTGGTATCATCTGCAAGTTTAACCAGCTCGTTACTTATATTCTTATCTCAATCATGTATATATATTAAAAATAGCAGCAGCCCCAGCACTAACCTCTGCTAGACACCACTCTTAACATCGGTCAATTCTGATGAGATTTCTCGCACCATCACCCTCTGCTTCCTGTGTCTGAGCCAACATCACCCTGAACTCCCACTTCTTTTAGTCTGATGCCCAACCTCTCATGTGGCACCTTATCAAATGCTTTCTGAAAGTCCAGATAAATATTATCATATGCTCCACTTTGATCATATCTTTTGTTGCCTCCTCATAGAATTACATTTTTACAGAGAATCGGAATAAAACAGCAATTTTAAAATGTTGTTATATTATTTGGACTATTTTATTGTAATACACATCTCAACTAGCCCAATTCCTAAATAACTTGATCAGGAAACGCTATACTTTTACAGTTTATAGCACATTAGTCTTTAAAACCTGGTTGAGATTTGCATATGCAAATTAGATTGATATTTGCAGCCTTTCCAATCTGTGAGCAAAAGCAAGTAAGGAAAAATTAACATTTTAATTTACTGCTAAATAAATTCAAACTATTCATTACTATGAAATCAATCAGGAGTAATATTATATGAAATTCCATTGCTTGATTTTGCCTAGCATAATGTTTTTGTGTCTTTAGTGGGATATTAATAGTTGTAAGTCAAGCCAAGTCAGGTTGGGGAGCATGTATTGGTACAATGCATTGCCGCACACACTACACAACGAAACAACTCGGGCCCTGGTTGGCAAACCCCCAGGTAAACACATGGTCCAGTCCCACCCTCCGGAAATGACCCTCTATCTGCCGCAGCCAGGTGCTACGTGGAAAACCCTTTGGCCTGGTCCTGCCACCCAGGTCCCCAACAATAAGGATCTTACAAGCTGGATCACCCTCGGGGAAATGCGTAGTGCCGTAACTGATGCTCCCTCACAATGCAGACAATGTGTCTCATTCGGGCCTCCATAAGCAACACAGTCAAACCAACAGTACCCAAGGATTTTCCAGAGAGACACAGTACCAATGGAGTCAAGTCTTCATCTCAGGTAACAGGATAGCGTCCATGTCTCACAACCATAAAGCAAGACAGGAAGCACCAGGACTCTAAAGACTCAGGCCTTCATCCTTTTGCATAGATATCAGGAGCGCCACACATCCCTTTCCAGTGTCCTCATGACCCCCCCCCCCATGTTCTCCTTGATTTAATTATTTATAGGGTAATTATTGTCATGTGTATAGTGAAATTCTTACTTGCATGTGCTAATCAAACATGTAACACATTGCCACTCACCAGTGTAATTATGAACCAATATTCCTAGTCAAATGTGTTTTCCTTGAAACATTTTGGTTCATCCTTTTCCAAAAGAAAATTACTTAGCATTCACTATGAAAATACACTATATAATATTTATCTACAATGCATCTAATGATTATATTAATTTTATAAGGCATCAAATTCTGTATTTCCTGGGTCCAGTGTCTATACAACATAACGCTGTGTCAGTGTTTATGTTATGACAATCATAGGACAGGGACTCCTAAAGAAAACACTTTAATTTATTATGTGTATGGGTAGAAATCTAGATTCACATCATGGCTAGTGCCACCCAATAGAATATTAGATGGAAGACCTTCTATATATCATGAGACTATTTATCCCTAAGGTCCATGTAATACGTATGTGAAGGGGGAATATGAAACTGTGAGTTTTTGAATATTTTGGGTAATGCATTGTTCTTGGAAGTATAAAAAAGAAACTTAATGCAGTTCCTGGCAATTTGGTTTAATTGCCTTATTTACATTTTTCACGTTCCACCTTAGTCAAGTAGGATGAGGTTTGAACTAATGGATGGAGCGTGTTGATACAGTATACTGTAGATATACGTACCTACTTAATTAGTTAGGTCCTTCACCTTTCCTGCAGCCTCGTATATAATGCCATGCATAAAATTCACACTAAAACATGGCACGGACAAAAAAAAAAATGTGCTATACACAAAAAAATTCAGATGCATAAAACTGTGAGTAAGCAAAGTTTCACGCCCTTATCCCTTTATAAATCACAATCAATGTGAAATTGAACACATATTCACACGCCTACAGCCCCACCCTGACTCCTTTCAGAATTTGTAGCTTACTGGGCCACATGTTTCGGGCGTGCACCAAATTAATAACATTTTAGACAAAAATTTTTAAATGCCTTTCAGACAGCCTTGGTGTCACAATCACTTCTAATCCATTCACAGCTGTGTTTGCTGTACCCCTAGACTTCCTTAAAGTGGAGAAGAACAAATAAACTGTAATTTCCTTTACTACACTACTAGCATGTAGACTTATCTTGCTCAAATGGAAGAATCCCACCTCACCATTCTTAAGTCACTGGGTAACAGATGTTCCATACTACTTAAAATTGGAAAAAATAAAACTCTTACTTAGAATATATGTTGTCAGAAACTCGACAGAGAGTCATGGGAAGGTTTGGGGCAGCCACCCATATAACTGATTTCCTGGCTGCAAATAAGCAAAATTGCATACAGCACTGATGTGCACAAAACCAAGTCCAAAACAGAACTGAAGGAATAGGGAAAAGGTGCAGGCTTTTAAAGGGGAAGACAGGAAGTGAGATCATAGGGGTCAGGTTCATTGAGCTCTTTAGCCATAGGTTCGAGCCCAGATGTGACATCACAGGGGCAAGGTCTCCTTCCATAGGCTCGGTCCCGGAAGTGACGTCAAGAGAGCCAGGTGGAATCTCCTGTGAATGGTCTGCAGGCAAGGGAGAAAAAGAGTCAGTGCACTCTGCCACATCCCAGTATGCCTCGGAATTGCCCTTACTCAGGCCCTTTAGCTGCCTCCCAAGCGCATGTGTGTGACACTGTTTAAAACTTTTTTTTTTAAATATGGCAGGATCTAATCAATAACATTTTAGAATAACCTTCCATTTCAGGGAAGTGGATACTCTTCTTTTCTTGCTTCTTTTATAGAGCAGCTGCAGTTGCTGACTTCTCTCTGTCTCATTTGGATGGGGGTCAAACTTTGCTTTGATTTGTTAAATTTGTCTTGACTGTATGGAATGGCATGTGTTTCTAAGTAAAATCAATAAATATAGTATATAAAAAATAAATAAATAAAAGAAATTTAACACACGCGCAAATGCAGCCACATCGACTCCTTCCAGAATTTTGCCTACTGTATTAGAATATGCAAATAATATAAATAGCCCCTTCTGTTCAGTGTTTTGTTAAAAGACAATGGCAAAAGCACATGTAAAAAAGAAGAATTTCAGCAAAAGCAAAATGGAAATCCTGCTCAGTGAGTTGTAGGCAAGGAAAGACATACTATTTGGTAGCTTAAGCAGTGGTATAAGCAACAAAAGAAAATTGATGGAGTGGCACTCAAAAGTTTAAGTTCAGAAAGTCACACAGTGCTCAAAACAAAAAAAGAAGTGGTCACATATCAAAGTTTATGTAAAAAGGTGAGTTGCAGCCCACCATCTAAAAAAAGGTCTATGTTAAGATTAATGGTGGAATCTGGAAGATAATCTTCTGATGCACATGATAGACAATAGCCAATATATATATATATATATATATATATATATATATATATATATATATATATATATATATATATATATATATATATATATACATATATATATATATATATATATATATATATATATAATTATATATATATATATATGTGTGTGTGTGTGTGTGCGTGTGTGTGTGTGTGTGTGTGTGTTCAGTTGGATGTGCATCCTACTTATATGACCAACAGGTATTCGTAATGTGTTTTACAACTGTAAATGAAAACAGAACAGGAGATGATAAAGGTAATGGAATTTAGGAAGAAACCACAGTTTATTTTTGATGCCTGGTAGTAGGAAGTGAGTAAGCACACTGTCGATAGTGACTTACTCAATTTGAATATCTGTGATGGAGTGGATAATTTCTTCCCTCTTGGTCTAAGGCATCCTCAGTACTTGCCTTTCCAGTCTTTGTAAAAGCTGCATTAGTTTTTAAAGGCCACAGGTCTTCTTCCAGGTCATTGATTTCTGTACTCTGGAGGAATACATGTCACTCTAATTGCTCTCAACCTCTTTAAACCTGTCACCTTAAACCCAGTGGAATGATTGCCTTCATGACAAAACACTTCTTGTACTTCAGTCAAAATTAAAAAGAGATGTCTACAACCTATTCTGAGGTAAAACTGCAATATTACACTTTTTACTGCAGTCCTGAAGAATAATCCGTGAGTGCATGAGCAGCTGAGCCTCAAAGTTACATTGTGGGTCGATGGGCATTTTAAACAACTGAAGCAATCTATAACTCATATAGACTGTTCTTCTCAACCCATCTTACATGCTCTTGTTTCTCACAGGTGCCAAGTTATTAAAGTTGATCGAGGGGGAAGAATGTAGCAAATAGATCTAGTTGACAGAAGAGTAGGTTCAAACAGGTCTCTAATAGATTAATAGCAGTGAAAATTGTGTTGGAAAGCTTTCTCTGCAGCTCTTATATGTAAGGATGTTATATGTTAAAACATGTACAGTGGGGGAAATAAGTATTTCACCCCCTGCTGAATTTGTAAGTTTTCTCACTTACAAAGAAATGAACAGTCTATTTTGTATAGTAGTTTCGTTTTAATGGAGACAGACTATCAACCATAAATCCAGAACAAACACATTACATAAAAGCTTGTCATTGAGTGAAATAAGGATTTGATCCCCTACAACCCAGTCAGAATTCTGGCTCCCACAGATTGGTTGTGTGCCCATGTGACACACAGATTACAATCAATCAGCCAATCAATCAATTACAGATACTCCTGATCTCAACTCATTATGTATATAAAGCACACCTGTCTATATAATCAATTTCTTCCAATCCAACGTCTCCACCACCATGGGCAAGATGAAAGAGCTGTCAAAGGACATCAGGGACAAGATTGTAGACCTGCACAAGGCTGGAATGGGCTACAAGACCACCAGAAAGAAGTTTGGTGAGAACCTGACAACTGTTGGTAAGATTATTCGGAAATTGAACAAATATAAAATGACCATCAATAGCCCTCGGTCTGAAGCTGAGCAAACTGATACAAATCATAAGGGGATCAGATACTTATTTCCTCCATTGTAAAAGATAGTTTGGTTTTTGTAAATTATATATTTCACCCACAGTTTGTGTGAATTCAGAAAGTGTTCAGGTCTTTCCACTTTCAGCAAACTTTACCGTGCTGTACATTTAATTTTAAATTGATACCTTTTCCATTTTTCCTCATCCATCTACACTTACTAATACATAATGACAAAATGAAAACATGTTTTTCAGAAATTTATTCAAAATCAAAAACTGAAATCTTTTATTTATGTAAGTATTCAGATCCTTAATTCAATAATTTGTAGAAGCCTTTTTGGCAGCAATTACAACTTCCAATCATTTTTGGTAAGTCTCTTCATGCTTTGCATATCTGAATTTATCCCATTGTTTCTGACAGACCCCCCTCAAGCTTTGTTAGATTGGATGGGACGCGTCTGTAAACTGCTATCTTCAGGTCTTTCCACAGATGTTCTGTGGGGTTTAAGTCTGGGCTTTGTATGGCCCACTCAAGGACTTTCAGAGATTAGACCCAAAGCAATTCCAGTGTTGTGTTGGCCGTGGGCTTGTGGTCATTGCTGAGCTGAGAGGTAAACTGTTGCCCCAGTCTGCGTCACATACTCTCTACAGCAGGTTTTCTACAAAGACCTCTCTGTATTTGGCTGCATTCATCCTACCCCAATTCTGAGTAGTTTTCCAGTCCCAGCCGCAGAGAAGCACCTTCAAATCATAATGTTGCCACCACCGTACTTCACCGTAGGGATGGTATTGGGTAAGTAATGTGGAAGAATATACAGTATGCTCAATTTTTATTGCATTAATGTGGATATACAGTATGCCTGTTTGCAAAGTTTATATTCTGCTCTGTTAACTTTAAATCATATCATTAGTAAGTAATGAACTGGGTTTTGTGTATAATTAAGAGTTTCAAACAGTTATTTTCTCGTCAGTTTTAACCAAATCAGTAACTCTCTAGGTACTTATTAAGTACATCATACTCAGGTGGTCATTAGTGTTATGCGAAGGTCATGTGACTTATGTCCTGTTTGTTTTAAAGAGAATCTTGGAGTTTAAAGACAGACAGTTACTGATATGACGATTCCTGATCTCTGTAAGCAATAAAGCTGATAATATGTATGCTAAATAAGGGTCACAAAAATTCACCAGACATGACCTTACTATTGTTTGGTTTGAACTAAGTCGTTTGGGATTGATTTATGACATCGCTAAGAGAAAATGTGGCAATTTTCAAGCTAAATAGAGTGTGCACTGCATTAATACCAAAGGTTTTGTATCTGGGACATTAATGTTAAAGTTCTGGATCATGCTAATAAGGACCTCCTTTTGTTAAATTAAAATATTGGGGCTTATTTTTCTTCCATGGCAATAAGCAGTGCCTGGTCTTTGCTAGATGTAGCGTTCAGAGTTCTGCCCATAGAGTTTAATTCTTTTTTCTGTCATTATACCTGGAACTCATTTTTCTCATGCTGTCAGGGTTCTCTAAATTGCCATTTGGCAAACTCCAAGTGGGTTTCATAAACCTTTTTCTCAAGAGTGGCTTCCGTCTATCAAAAGCACCCAATTGATGGAGATGAGCTGCTGAGATGGTTGTCTCTCCATCAGGTTATCCCATCTCAGCAGATGACTTCTGAAGCTCTGTTAGAGTGACCATTAGGTTCTTGATCACCTCACTGCCCAAGGCAATTCTTCCCCAATAAGTTTGTCTGGATGCCCAAATCTAGATAGAGTTCTGGTGGTTTCAAACATTTTCTTATCACAATGATTGAGGCCACAGTGTTCATGCGAACACTCAAAGCTTTAGAAATGGCTTTACTTGCCCTGATCTATGCCTCACAACAATCACAACAGGGTTCTTTAAAAATGAAGTATTAAATTCTGGGACATTCTGTACACAGTTGTGTTCCTTTCTAAGTGATGTCCAATCAGTTGACCACAAGTGAGAAGAATTAAAGCAAACAGGATGAGCATGAACACAATTTGGAGAGCCACAGCAAAGGCTCTGCATATTTAAATGAATGAGAGATTTCTGTTTTTGATTTTTAATACATTTGCAAACCTTTCAATCCATGTTTTCACTTTATCATTAGGGGTTATTGAGTGTAGATTGATGGGCAACAATCTCAGATTTTTCCATTTCCCAGTGTACAGAAACTGATTGGAATCTGATTTTTTTCTGGATCAATTTAATTCAGTTTTATCATCCAATGAGGAAAATTTGGTTTGTAAAAATCTATGGTACACTGTAACTACAAGACAATTTATTCATACAAATAATGAAATATCTTAAATCAAAAAACTGAGACATAAATGCATATTAAATGGACCTGGCAGTTTGATTCAGAGATTAATACACTGGGCTTTGAACCCTGCTCAGTTCTAGCTGAGGACTCAGCATGTTACACAATACCTTTGCAATGTGTCCTGATCTTGTAAGTCTCCTTGGTTTAAGGTGTAGACAAATTAATAAAAAAAATTATTACAAAAGGAAATTCACAAGCACACTTCAGCCCTACAGAGATGCAGTAAAGTACCTCCTAAAAAGTCACTTCCATCATTGATCAGCTCTTTAGAAAATAAAAAAGAAGTCAAAATGACTGCAGTCAAGGCAGATTTGCCACTGTGACAGCAAGTATTAAAATGGCCATCTGACTTTAGTGCTCCCAAAATATAAAGCACTGCAGAGCAGATACATTGATGTCAGGAGGCCTCTGTCAAACAAGATTACATTCGCAGCTTTCTGTAGTCTCTGGAGAAAAATTGCATATAATGGGCTAAATTTGCAGGTCCGGTATTTGAATCCCCTAGAAGTCAGTGAACTGAATTCTGATCATCGTCTGCAGAAGGAGTGATGCTCTGAATTCTTTGAAGGTCTCTGTGTTTAGAATATTTGGCTTGCTAATATCATCTTTCCAAAATTTAATTCGATGATGTGAAGAAGTATTTGCCACTAGCTGTTTTTCCGTGATTTAATATAATTGTCATAGTGAACGTTAAGTAGTTAAAAACCTGGGCGTCACGGTGGCACAGTGGGTAGCGCTGCTGCCTCGCAGTTAGGAGACCCGGGTTCGCTTCCCGGGTCCTCCCTGCGTGGAGTTTGCATGTTCTCCACGTGTCTGTGTGGGTTTCCTCCCACAATATAAAAGACCTGCAGGTTAGGTGCATTGGCGATTCTAAATTGTCCTGTGTGTGTGTGCGCCCTGTTGTGGGCTGGCGCCCTGACTGGGGTTTGTTTCCTGCCTTGCACCGTGTGTTAGCTGGGATTGGCTCCCTGTAGTTAGGATATAGTGGGTTGGATAATGGATGGATGGAAGTAGTTAAAAACCAAATCATAGTAAAAGACCAAAGGGAACAGAAGTGAACAAGCAAAATAAAGTACAAAAAAGTCTGAATTAGTGTAAGCAGCCCTAATTCAGAAGGAGAAATGTAATGGTTAACTTTATTTTGTAGAAATACATAATAAACAAGAATAGTTGTGTCAGATTACCCCTCAGTCATACCACCTGTGCTTCAGAACACGTCATCTGTACCTATGCATGTGGTCCAGCCAGTACTTGGGTCAGAGACCGTTTAGGGAAAGCTAGCATTGCTGCTGGAACAGGTGATGGCACGGCCAGCAGGGGGCGCTTACCTTATGGTCTGTGTGTTATTCCCAATGTCCAGGTGCAGTCTGGGCTGTAAATATGGCGCTGTCCTTTGATTGAGATGTAAAGCCATGGTCCTGACACTCTCCAGTCATTAATGGTCCCAGGGCATCTTTTAAAAAGGGTAGGATTTATCCCAATGTCTTGGCCTATCATGACATCTTCCATTCCAAAAGAAATATAACCAATTGCATCTTATATGTTATAAAGTTGCCTTGGACAAACACATCAGGAAAATAATAATAACAAATGTCATCCCACTTCATAATGATAAAATTAGAGTAAAATTATTTTTTTACTGAATTTTTTAAATTGGTATAGATGCATGTGAAGAAACTTGTTAAGAACTTAAATTGCCTTTATTTGACCAATCTAGCTTGCCATTTAATGCTTTGAGGCCTGAACATTTTTTCAGTTTTCTGAAAAGCACACAAAGCAATGATTTCACACAGAAAGCAACATAAAACGCTTGTTGCTGCATGCTGTGGTTACCAGGAATGGGTGGCAGGCCGGCTCCCAGGCTGTCTTTTCATGGGAGGGGGACAGGGGCAGCAGCGGTGGTCGTAGTGCATCACTATCTGGTTTGTACCTCTTGTCATTGTAAACATTGCAATGGGCACGTCAGCTACACAAACCTATTTATCACTTGTATCAAAATCTGAGTCCAACTCAGTGATAATGTACGAAAAAGCGTCCACAGAGTATTTTGCTTTACACATTCGCTTCGATCTCTCGCCAGATGTCGATATCATTTTAGCACAGGGATTCTCCATCAAACCAATGAATCTAACGTTCCTTCTAGCAAAGAGAGTCCAATTAAAACAAAATGGCAGGTTGTGCCACCCTGTACAGCTGGTTACCCTGTCAACCCCTCCTTTTGACAAAAGTCGACATCCACCCTGAAAGAGTTAAAGCAGGCCACCTCTATCAGTTAGACACCTGATATGTGGATGAAAATTTTGTAATTCAGAAAATATTCATAATCTGGAAATTAAGTATGTTTAAATTTCTTCTGTACCATTCTGAAGATGGTGGCATGCCCACATCAGAGATTACAGGGACTTTGTTGCATACAAAGTAGACTGAGATGCTGATCTGAGAACTGCTAAACTTGGTTGAGGGTTAACAGCGGTACTTTTGTGTAAGCATTGTTGTTTGATTTAGTTAGGCTTTAAAAAATTGTTAACATCTGACTTTGTATTTCACTAAAAGTTTGATCATTCAAATGGTGTATTTGTATTTTAATTATTAAAAGCCATGTCACAACTTTTACAGAGATTTTCAGCTGTTGGCTTCATTTACCTAATTTTAGTAAACTGGAGATTTACATGGCATGCTCTGACATACCCTGTGACTCAGTCCAACAAGTCCAAGACTCACTCAAACGAAGTCAAACAGGTTTGATTTTGTCTTTAATTTTTGGGACAGATTTGTGTGCACGAGAGCTGACAACCAATGAATGCTTATTTGGAAATGTAATGCATATAATACAGGAATGAGGAATAAGGAACTTCATATACAGAAAAGAAGCTTGTCTATCTGATGTCTCGTGTTTTACACACCACAACAGAATAGAGAAAGAAAAAAGAATGTCCAAAGAAGGATTCAAAGACTTGGCTGAACTCTCTGTGCCTGTTAATCCCTCATACAGCATTGTTCCATCAGAAAAAGAGGCAAGAATGACTGTGCTAGCAGGTCATAACGTGATCGCAAAATTTGACAAATCAAAATATTTCTCGTAAAGTGACATCAGCTTTACTGGGTCTTTGCTTTTTAAAGTAAGGCTAACATGGACACATACTTCAGAACTTACAGAATGGCCATGCCTAATAGTCAGGAGGTATAAACTACACAATAACCTAAAGAGGGTCATCTTCTTCTGCGAGGAAGCAAGAAGCTGCTCTGAGTCTGCTTCTAGAGTTTCATGGTCTGGATTCAGACCCATGGTAAAAAGGGTGTGAGTCCTTCAAAAATGCAGCTGAGCAGACCAGGCTCTCCATCGATCTGTCCATACTAGCCTCACCCCAATCCAGACAACTTTTGCAATACTACCTGAGACTGCGGCCTGCCCAGGGCCAGAACTAGGAAACTGTCTTTAAACTTCAAAATGCCTTTTCCAAGGAAAAGGAAACTATAAAAACCCTTGGCTTGAAGAAACAAACTAAGGTTTTATTTAAAAAAAATGGAAAAATACAAACAAAAGCTCAAAAGAGCATAATGGAGTTTTGCTTAAACAGGCATTCCACAGCAAAAAAACAAAACAAAATCCCAAAACTCAATCCAAAAGAATAATCAAAGAAACAGAGCAAAAATAGTAAGTTCTATGCAATTTAAACAGGTAGTTTATGAATGAAGATACCTTAATAAAATTTGGGATGAATTATGGTCTCGATTCTGTGAGCACCCCAGATGAGCATTTACAGTAATTTAAGTCTGTATGTAATTGTGTCAGCAAAATGCTGGCATTGTTTATCGTCTTTAAAGGATGGTTGTTTTACCTGGACCTGAACAAGGAAGGAAAATTCCAAAACATGTCAGCCGAAGAAGACTTGATTGGATTGTGAGATTTTTGAACTCTTTTAAGACCCTTCCCAATGGGGTGACACTCCGCAACGCGATTGACGTGTCTGTCAAGGGCAACTTGTCCATCACCAAGGTAACCGCAGGTTCACAACACCCCGCAAGTTGTTGTTAGTTTCATCACAGCAGACTCTCCGCCTCCTTGCACAAAGCATCTGTCGCCCGATGGGTAATGTAAGGAACCCTATAACTTGGCCACTGACCTGGCCCTAGCCCTGCCCGTTTGCTGTGTCTCTGTGTAGTAGAGTGGTAGCTCCCACTGCAATAAATAACCTTGCTGTTTCCTGTTTTAAGTGAAATAAAGCTGGTTTTCCTGAAATACGTAGACTCAGCCTCATCTTTTAGGTGCAAAGCAGCGACCCAGAAATCAACATAAAATGCTTGTTGCTGCATGCTGTGGTCACAGTATGTTAGTGACTGGACACTTTTTCAGATTCAGTTTCCTCTTAATATCTACTTTCAGATGTTTAAATTAATATATTTGTAACAACATATTGTACTATTATGACCACAAAACACCAAGAAAAGTTGGAAGACTCAATATTGGCAGCTGTATTGCTCAAATGTATGGTTTATTAAGTTATGTCACACACGTGAACGTGAGAGGCAGCTAAAGGGCCTTAATGAGAGTAATTCCATGCCAGACCAGGGGGATTGCACTAACTCTTTCTCTCACTTCTCTGCTGACCAGTTACGAGAAATTCCGCCTGGCCCCTCGATGACATCACTTCCGGTCCTGGCCTCAATGGTGCCACTTCTGTTTTCTGGCCCCCACTGATGACAACACTTTCCAATCCCAGGCCCAATGACATCACTTCCAGTTCTCTCCCTACTGATGACATCACTTTTGGTCTTGGCCCCAATGAAACCACTTCCGGTTCCGGCCCCACTGATGATGTCACTTCCTCCATTCTCTCTTGAAGCCACTATTTTTTGCCAGAAAATCAGTTCAGTTGTGAACTCAAACCTGTATAAATCCATTCTTTACAATTAACCATTGCAGCCAGGAACAATATACGGATGGCTGCCCCAAACCATTGTTTTGTATGGCTTTCTGTCGTGCTTATGACAGCTGGTTTTGTGACAAATGTGTTTCAGTTACTGGTTTTAAATATACTCCACTGCTCGGTAATTGTTGTTAATAATGTGCTTAGTTTAGTCTCCTAAGAAGCAGCACTGCAAGTAAGGGAAATACTTAGGCTTAGCCTCATCTTTTCTGTGCTGAAGATGTCTGAAGGCCCAACTGCCTAGTGGGTGCACTATGGCTGACAATCCTTGAGTCTGATAAGCAGATGTATGAGTAGACTAGGTTAATAGGCAGTCTGTGCATAGTGTAGTCTTGGGTGAAATGGCACTATAGTTAAGGGTGTACCTTTAACTATAGTGAGGCGTGTGCCTCACGCCTGGACAAACTGGTGAGGAAGGCACAGAGCTGGACAGTTTGACATCTGTGGCAGAGCGACGGGCGCTGAGCTGGCTCCTGTCAATCATGGAGAATCCATTGCATCCACTAAACAGTATCATCTCCAGACAGAGGAGCAGCTTCAGCGACAGACTGCTGTCACCGTCCTGCTCCTCTGACAGACTAAGGAGATCATTCCCCACACTATGCGACTCTTCAATTCCACCCGGGGGGGTAAACGTTAACATTATACAAAGTTACTGTCTGTTATACCTGCATTTTTATCACTGTTTAATTTTTTTTTTTTTTATCCGTATGCTGCTGCTGGAGTATGTGAATTTCCCCTTATGGATTAGTAAAGTATCTATCTATCTATCTATCTATCTATCTATCTATCTATCTATCTAGTGTCTGAAGCTCCAACTTCCTAGTGGGCACATATTGGCTGAAAACTTGCCCAGACAGAAAAGCTGTATATTACGACAATGTGAAGTATATATTTTGACTTAGTAAAGAACCTAAGATTTAGGGTTAGAGTAGTCTTGCTGAAGCCAAAGATATAATATATAAGTCTGTGGATAACCATGTGTGAATTTTGCTTAAAAGTGTGTGGGAGCAATTAGACAACTCACTAAGTGTCACATTTCTAAACCAATCCAACGCCTCAGGAAGGCGGAGCACAAAGTAGGGGCGGTGACTTTGAGCCGCCATTAGCAGCGGTGCTCTTGTTAACCTGGTCAGACTGAGGGTAAGCTTCTGATTATGATGAACAGTCGAAAAATCTAATAAATAAACCCTGTTAGACAGGTAAATGTGTGGCACATGTGCAGAGAGCTCTTTGCACATGTTAAAAATAAGCATGTCACAAGTGAAAACCTTTTCTGTAGTATCAGATTATTCATTGGCATTCAAGAACATGAACATGGACCAGGGGCCAATTTACTATGAAACTAATGAAGCTTAAGCTTCAGAGCCCCTAATCCCAGATTGGTCCCAGAAATTACATTATAAAATAAAAATATATATAATATTTATAATTATAGTGTCATTCAAAACAAAAAATAGTTAAAATAAAAATTAAAAGGTATCATGTCAGCTAGCTGTAAACAAAAAAAAATTCAATGAAGGATGTTTCATTGTAAATATATTTAATATAAAATAATTATAAATAATTTAAAACTTTATTAACATTTATGAAAGAAATTTAACATTTCTATTAAAATTATTTCTCATAGGTAAGCTGTAATAGAAAAAATTAAAGCATATTTCGTTACTTGCAGTCATTGTAAAAGACAACATTTCAGTAACTTTTTATTTACACGAAGAATCTTATAAAACCTTAAAATATACTTACTAAACATATAATACAATTAAAACAAATAATAACACTACTGACTTTGACATGTGAGATAATATGGTACAGCAATTTTAATCAAAATCTGAGATGTAGAAGTTAATTTTTTCTTTTTAATTTGTGCTGATTTGTTGTGGAACAACTCCATTGAAGAACATAACCGTGGCAATCAGACCTCGTAGCTTGTATAACAGTTCAAGCTTCAGGACCCCAAAAATGTAGGTCTGCCACTGTAATGGACGAATGGTAAATACAGTATGAATGATACATTGTCGCAGGTACTGTGCGTGCTTTCTGTTGTTCAGTTACATCAATGGCGTAGGAGTCAATGTGAGTTTGAAAGAATTGGCAGCTGACTTGCAAAGACTTCAATCGAGCTCCAGCCTCACTGGGCCACATGTTTTGGGTGTGCACCAAATTAACATCATTCTGGACCAAAATCTTTAAATGCCTTTCAGACAGACTTGGTGTCACAATCCCTCCTAATCCATTAACAGTTGTGTTTGGTGGGCTCACAGATGGCCTTAAAGTGGAGAAGGACAAACCAACTGTAATGGCCTTTACTTCACTACTGGCATGTAGTCTTAACTTGCTCCACTGGAAGAATCCTAACTCACCTCTTTTAAGTCAGTGGCTAGCTGATTTTATATACTATTTGAAATTGGAAAAAATCAAAACCTGGCAGGATTTAATCAATAACATTTTAGAATAAGCATTTAAATTGAGGAAGCAATTACGCTCTGTAAGTATCCCAGATGAGAATTTAAAGTAGTTTAAGACAGTGTGTTATTGTGCCAACAAAGTGGTAGCATTGTTTATTGTCTTTAAAGGATGGTTGTTTTATCTGGACCTAAACAAGGAACTCTATTTATTTTTATTCATTTATCTATTTACTTATTTTTACTAGCTTAAAGTTTTACTCTGCTGGCCTAGCTTCTTTTTCTCATAGGTGGGGGGTTGATTTGTTTCGAAACTAGTTTTGTAAGACTTGACTTATTTGTATGGAATATTATTTGATTTTAATAAAATCAAAAAAAAAAAAAGGAAAGAATTGGCAGCTATTATTGTGAAAATATGAACTGCAAAATATTCACTTGAATTAAACGGTATGTCACACTCCGTCAAAAGAACAGCCTTTAAGAGAGTTGGTAATGAAGAGACACAGGAGATGCAGATTTGGGTGTTTTGAGCACTGAAATCAACAAATCTACCTGACAACTTCAGCAGATGTACTGATGAGGCTGCACAGCACTCACCTTCTGACTGCACATCTAAAGGAATAATTAAAGAAATGTAACATTAATGTCTAATTGGAAATGCGAACATGCCATACCAGAACACCCACAGTGTTTTAACATGTTGCATATCCATAGAGCACAATGCTTATCTAAACTGTATTTGCTGTTCTTATATCATATAGTTATGCAATTGTCAAAATGAGAAGAAAACATGGTGGCAAGAAGAAGCAGTTCTCAAACGTGTGTAGCTGTGTTGGTCTACGTATGTGTTTGTGTGTGTCCTAACAACATACAAATTAATCATTAGGCTTCAGTTACCTTGTGCTACTGAACACCTGAATGGATAACAGCAGTTTTAAGTTCTCATTTCCTTTCAATGTCAAGTCTTTTCTTCCGTTTCTTGTGGTGAACCCTGATAGTACAGATTAGTGCAGGGACTGGAGGAGTTAGGGGTGGGTGGTTTAAAAAGAAGCCCTATGGATGTAGCTTTTGCACAGCAGGATTTTGCTTCTGTTTGCCACACACTTTTTAACGGGTTATCCCCAGACGTTTTTTCTCGTTTCTCGGGAATCACATTTGGCCCCTCAAGACTTTGGTCAGTGTGAAAAGCAGAGCATTTTCTCTGATATTACAGTGCCCATTTCACCTTTATCAGTTTTATCATTTAAATATCTAATACGAAGCCTTACTCTGTTGCATTTCCTCTGGAGAATAAGCTAGACTTGCGCTCTGTACAGCAGAAATCTGTGCTCTGATTTTTTGATTAACATGATTACTATTGACATTTTATTATGTTTTTATGTCAAACATTTTTCTGCTATCATCATTTGGTCTAAAGAGAAGCCTACTTGAAGGACTTTCCCATCACATGAAATCTGGCATTTTTTATTTATTGAAATTACTTTTGTAGAATGAAGAGCACTGTGAATATACAAAATCTATGGGAAGCAGTCTGAAGGCAAAGATAGCTCAGCAACACAACAGGTAATGCCGCAGGCTGTTTCTGACAGCATTTGCAAATTTCTTCCAAAGCTGCTCTTTTAATATTACATGAGTACAGAATTGTGAAAACTGCAAGCATTTCTATCCCTGGGACTTCTTTAAACACACATTTGTAATAAATTAATGCCATGCAAAGAAGGACAGCAAAGTGAAGCGCAGTTTAAGAATTTGAACAGAATGATGTGGACGCACAAATTTAAAAGATTACCTGACACCACAACAGCATTCACTGTGCGAGTCGAAGAATAACTGACAAAGCAACTTACCCACGCAGGATTCTGGTCACCCTCTGTTTTCTGTTTAACGTCTAGTCGTGCCACAGCCATAATTCTGCAAGAAAATAAAAATGTAAGGATGTCTGCAATTAACAATGCCACAACATACGGAAGATATTTGTCTGTTCATAAAAGCATGTGTCGTATTGAATGCCCCCACTTTTAAAAATGTTCCAACAGTTTTTGACAAGCATTTGCAAAATGTCATTTAATTCGGATCAAGTGACTTACCAGGAGAAAAAAAAGTCATTTATTATTATTTGTTTGGTGTCTCTAAGCGTTCTCTAAGATCAGGATGTGTCGGTCAGGGGTTTTCATCAGTTTTCTTTTCTTGGTGTACCTCCTCCAGGAATTGAAATGTTTTAAAGTAACCTGGTTTTGTTTCAGTCTTAAATTGTTAAGTAGTGATCTCAAAATAGACACAACTAAAAGTGGTTCCATTGCCCGCAAAAAATTGCATTTGTGTATTTTAACAAGTGATTAGAGAGGTTTTTTTTATGGTTGTGTATGTCTTTTAGTTTTTCTAATGTTCAGTTAATGCTTTTTAAATGTAATGAGTTTTAATACTAGAAGAGTTCACTACAAAAATGTATACAAAATCTGTACAAAAATAACTTTAAATGGGAGTTGTTTTGCTTTTATTTAGCAAAAATATCTAAAACAAAATCTACTTCACAAGATTTTTTAAAGTAAGCTAAATAATAGTAAATATGCATTTTTTGATAAGCCAATAATTCTTACAATGAGAAAAACAAGATTTAATGTCTTGATATAAACATTTTTCACTTATTTAGAATTCATCTTTTGCAGTGTAGCATGGTGTGATAAGGTATAAAAATTATTCAGACTAAAATTTTAACATTTTTAATTTTCAGAACTTATACAGTTTCATATGAATCCAATTAAAAAGAAGCAGAAAAATAACTGAAGTTAAAAATGACTTCATGTAAGAAAAAGAGGAAAATTACTCAAATTAGATTGTGAATATTGAGTGCCTTTATTTTTTATAGGCTCACCAGCTGTGCTGCTTGTCTGAGTGTATTCTGCATTAAAGTTTGCAGTTTTGTAATGTAAATAGTAATAAAATGCTTTGCACTTTTCATTCCAACAGATGGTGCATCACAATTATTAGCAGAGCTTTTACAAATTTCATACCAAATGGCATATAACAGAGTCAGCGTTATGGACACACATACACATGCGCAGATGCTTGTCCTTTTATTAACACTAGAATTACCAGAGCCAACGAAAAAACTTGTAGATCCGTCCCACCTTAAATCTCTTCTCACCTCTCCGTCAGTGTCTTTTTTCCTTTAAATGTGTGGATAAGCAGCAAACAGCCTGCTATCACATCCCCCACCCCGCACAGTTTTCTCAGCTCAAATCTGTTTACCTGCATGTCAGTTGCTTAGAGTTGCATAGAGTGAGAAGTCAAGCAAAATGACACCTTATATCGTTATTTGGAACACATGCACTTCATGTGTGTTCTGTGTCTACAACGATCTATGTAAATACATCGTTAAAACAGAAACATTTTTCATGTTTTAGTAATAATTGGCAAAATGTAGACATAAAGTGTATAATGTGTGAAACCTGAATTCCAAATATCAAAGAAACACTTTCACAAAAGGTACAAATATAATTGAACAAGTGCGCTTCTATTCAAGAATATAACTACAGAAAAAGAACCCGTGTTAGGGTGCGACATTGACGCACATGTTCTATGACCACTTCAGTGGTGCAACGGTATCAACTGTTGACTGGTAATCTAAGCTTCACGGGTTCAGTCCCAGACGAGTCCATTTTGAGAAGTGAGCTGCACATATTCTTACTTTTTTAGAATAAAAACATACATTTGATTTCAGTCTGTAACAGCCGGTGTAATTTATTATGCTTGTAAAGGTTAGCTTTGGTTTTTTTTTTTTTTCAGTTTTATTCTCTCAGCCGCGTTCATGATCCCAAACCACACACAAAGAATACGTGCAGCTCACTTCTCAAAATGGACTCGTCTGGGATTGAACCCGTGAAGTTTAGATTACCAGTCAACAGCTGATACCATTGCGACACCGAAGCACTCATAGTGAATGTGTGTCAATGTCACATCATAACGCGGGTTATTTTTCTGCAGTTATATTCTTGAATAGAAGCGCACTTGTTCTGTTATATTTGTACCGTTTGTGAAAGTGTTTCTTAGATATTTGGACTTCAGGCTTCACACCTTATACACATGTCATAAATGTAAGAAGGACGGTCCTTGGGTGTGTGTGGGAACTGTTAACATTTGAATCTGATGATTGTATATAGCGCAGAACTGACCTGTCTGTACTATTATGTCCTATTATAGGATTATGGAGTTGAAAAGAGATACCAACATGCAGCAACATGTGGACACTGGCCAAGATCGGAAAAAAGAAAAAACCAAACTTAGTCACGTCATGACTACAACAACATGAAGGTATGCAAATGAATATAATGTTGCATTAGTGTAACAAAGTTTTCCGAAATGTACAATACAGATCATAAAATGAATTATTCCAAATGTCATATATATGTAAGTCCCTCTTTTTTTGTCAGAGCAGCTGTGACATCATGGATCAGAAGGCGCATACTAATTCAGCATGAGCAGGAACACTCAAGAATAAAACTGAATAAAAACAATTCACATCCACAGTCATTCTCAGTCAAGCACACCACTCACATCCATGTCCACAGTTTTCGTAGTCTCGTTCGCACTGACATGGTTTTCAGATAAAGAGGGGGTATAACAAAAGAAGTTCGTACCTACCACGTCATTATCTGAAAAAGGCATCAAATGGGGGCGTGTGGGTGTGGAAGCTTGAACATGAGAAAAAAAAACTGAAAAAAAAAAATCGACAAGTACTATAAATTTACAGACGCAAATCAATTGTATTTTTTTTGTATGATATAAACAATAAGAGTAGCTCACTACTCAAAATGGTAAATTTGTGAAGCAGCTGATATCGAAACTGCGACGTCTTGATTGAAAGGCAGCAGTTCTTAGCATTGCACCACGCAAGCTGTCAATGTCAACCACCTACCGTAACCTGCTTTCTTTTTTCTTCGGTTAAATTCTTGAATAAAAGTGCACTTGTTTTGTTATACTTGCAACTTTTGTGAAAGTGTTTATTTCATACTTGTATTTCAGGTTTCAAACATTATACATTTCATGTTTACATTTTGTCAATTATTAGTAATACATGAAAAACGTTTCTGTGTTAACAATGTTTTTACAGAGATGGTTGATGACACTGAACACACATGAAATGTATGTATTCTAAATGATAATGTACTTTTTTACCCAGTAAAGCTCAAGCACTTCACTCGAAGATAAACACTGAGCACTGAGAAACTTCTTTGCAAATTGAACAGTGGCGGTGTTAATGGAATAGAGGGCTGCTTGCTGCTTGTCTTAATCAGCACATTTACAGGACAAAACACGCTGAGGGAGAGGTGCGAACGGATTTAAGGTGGGCCGGATTTTTGAGTTTTCTTGTAGGCTCTGGTAATTCTAGTGTTAAGTTGGATAAGTTGTTTTCTTTTCCTGCAGCTGTTACTCTCTGTTGGTTGTGTTTCGCCATCCATTAGAATGTAATTTGTAATGTAATACATTGTGTTTTTATTCCGACAGATGGCATATCAAAAACATTAGGACTGTTTTTATGAATCCCACATGAAATGGCATATAACAGAGACATAGCAAAGAGATGGGGACATACACACACAGACGCTCATCCTTGTATTAAGGTGGATTATTATCAGTGTCAGTTTCTAATTTTGATAACTGCAAGAACAGTTCTAATTCTAACTTGAGCTCATTTCCTGTATTTATTTGTGAATGAAAGATGGAACAATGCCTTTCCACTGTTATTATTAATAATGCTAAAATGAAATACTAGATATGTGTGATTTATTATTAATAATTTCTAACATTTATCTTTGTTATTCTTTGTATATTCTTCTGTCTTAGACTGACAGTTTCTAAAACTGGTCTAAAAAGTGATGGCACACCAAACAAGTTCCCCAAAACTAAAAATATTTTAATATTGATGAACAGGAAGCCAAGACAGAGAGACAGACAGTGGTGAGAAAGAGAGCTCTCACCTGAGATCCACTCTTTTTGTGAAATTCTTTTTGGATCTGGTACATGGTTCCCACACAATCTCCATTCTCACATGGATTGGCTCAATAAGGTTTGAAGTGAGAGTGAGCCATTTTTTCAGAGACAATGAAAACTTTAAAAGACTTTGATTTGTAAAGGACAACATGACCTGCAACAGGAAACAGAATCTGAGAAAATCCTATCACCAGAAGCTTGGCACAGAAGTCTGCAATAGCTCAAGGTGACTCTTAAGGCCCTTAAGGCCAGCATTCCCTCAAGATTCCTTCATCCTATCTGGGAGAAGAAAGCATATAACCTGGATGCTACCTGGGCATTAGCCTATATCGGATAACATATTATTACAAGTTAAAACATCATTATCATCATCATGATCGTCATCATTCCACTTTATCAGGTAAGGGAAGCAGTACAAACACAATTAGATATGCTGAACAGGCCAGACTGTGCCCAGCACCAAATTTCAGCTTCTTCCTGGAAATGCCAGGCCTATCCTGAAATGTAAATACTTCAGCATGCGCTGGGTTTGTCCCGGATCTTCTTTTGTCTCCTTTGTGAGGCAGCAAAAAGACATTCAAACCAATTAAATTGGCGCTTCTTGATTCAGAGAAGCAGGGGACCTCCAGTACCATGAAGCTCCTCACCCTTTCAAAGAGCCTGAGTCCAGTAGCCATTGTAAATGAACTTCATTTTGGGCAGCTTTTATTCTTTCAGTCACCACCCAGAGTTCATGACTATAGCTAAGCACAGAAGTGTAGACCCTCTGGTGAACCGAAGACTTTGTCCAAGGACTAAACTCCGCAGCATTTCTGTCTATTACAGCACCCATAAAAGTGTGTTGCTTTTTTAAAAAGTACAATTTATTTTTGTACAGTAATCCCTCCTCGATCGTGGGGGTTGCATTCCAGAACCCCCCACGATAGCTGAAAATCCGCGTAGAAACCATATGTTTGTATGGTTATTTTTAT
Organism: Polypterus senegalus; assembly: GCF_016835505.1. Lineage (NCBI taxonomy): Eukaryota > Metazoa > Chordata > Cladistia > Polypteriformes > Polypteridae > Polypterus > Polypterus senegalus. Next base: position 121,196,766 of record NC_053167.1, read on the forward strand.
ATATTTTAAGCCCTTAGAAACTCTCCCACACTGTTTATAAATATTCTCCGCACAGTTATACAGTAAACCCTTGTTTATCGCGGTTAATCCGCTCCAGACAGATAAATGAATTTCCAGAAGTAGTATTCTTTATTTATAAATCTAATATTTTCGCAGTTAGAGTATTGAAAACCTGTTTATGACCTTCTAAATACGTTTTATTAACATTATTAGAGCCCTCTAGACATGAAATAACACCCTTTAGTCAAAAGTTTAAACTGTGCCCCATGACAAGACAGAGATGACAGTTCTTTCTCACAATTAAAATAATGCAAACATATCTTCCTCTTCAAAGAAATGGTGTAGCAGAGAATGTCAGAGAGAGAGAGAAAAGTAAACTATCAAAAATCAATAGGGCTGTTGGGCTTTTATGTATGCGAAGCACCGCGATAAAGCAGCTGCAATGAAGGGATCAATATGAAGGTAGTCTTTCAGCATTTTTTACAGGAGCGTCTGTATCTTCTAAGCAAACAGCCTCTGTGCAAACAGCCCCTCTGCTCACACCCCCTCCACCAGGACCTGAGAATGTCAGAGAGAGTGAGAGAGACAGAGAAAAGCAAACAATCAAAAATCAATATGGGCTGTTAGAGCTTTTAAGTGTGCGAAGCACCCCGCGGGAAGCATATCGTATATCATTGAGGAGTTTTATTTAATATGTAATACGTGCTCTGATTGGGTAGCTTCTCAGCCATTCGCCAATAGCGTCCCTTGTATGAAATCAACTGGGCAAACAAACTGAGGAAGCATGTACCATAAATTAAAAGACCCATTGTCCGCAGAAATCGAAAAATCTGTGATATATATTTAGATATGCTTACATTTAAAATCCGCGATGGAGTGAAGCCGCAAAAGTCGAAGCGCGATATAGCAAGGGATCACTGTATAGCCCAAAATCACACAAAATGTGCCGCAATGGGCTTTAACAGGCCTTGCCTCTTGACAGCCCCCCAGCCTTGACTCTCTAAGAAGACAAAGAAAAACTCACAAAAATAAAAAACCTTATAGGGAAAAAAATGGAAGAAACCTTAGAAAAGGCAGTTCAAAGAGAGACCTCTTTCCAGGTCGGCTGGGCGTGCAGTGGGTGTTAAAAGTAAGTGGGGTAAATACAATACAATAAAATAGTAAAATAAAAATATTACAAGTACGGAGCAGAATTTCACAGTAGATTGCATCACATAATATGATTTGGATTTGCAGCCATCAAGCTGCCTTCCCTTATTGACCATTCTACAGCTGAGACAGTGCTGGGCCAGCCAATCCAATGAAAGGACCCCAATAACTGACGATTTCTGTAATCCTCCATCAGAGATAACTTTACCTTAGGCAGGCAAAACAACTTGGCGGGTAGGCAGTAGCACCAAGTGCCACATTTGAGTACCGAGAAGAGAAACAGAATTGGTGAGGGTTAGTAACAAATTATAACTATCACGTTACTTATGTTTTAGTGCTAAACAATCATCAACAGAGATGCAGTCTGTACAGTTAATCAGTAATCAACAATCAGCTCTGCGCTCATTCATGGACTCACTTGAGGCACTTGAACCGGGTGCTCACTCCTTATCTTAAAGACAAGCGAAAGTTTCCCAGAAGAAGACCTTGACCTTGGATTCAGAGATGCTAATTATTATTTTCAATCAGCTGCAAGCTGTCTAAATGCCCACCATCATCTGCAAAGAAGAGCAATGCAATGTTGATAAAATATTTATCAAACTACTAAATATTTATGTAAATGTAATTTTACATTTTAGTTTACTGGAACAAGGACCGCAGATAACAGAATGAAAGTAAAAGTGTGGTATCTGAAGTGGACTGGTGTCATCTTATGAAGGCTACACATGGCTCTGTGCAAAAAGCTAGCCTGCAAAACTAAAAAAGTCTTGACTTAGGACTCATCACCCCTCTTGTATTCCCTGTTTTATAACATTTGCTGAGCTCACCCCTACTGTTACAGCACAGATGGGTTGTCTGTAAGATGGTGCAGAAATCCCCAATGAGTACAAGATGTACCAAAGGATTGCCTAATAAAAGATGCATTGAAAGCCAAGCATGAGTATCCCCAAGCAATTCCTTTGTAATTGGAACTGCAGCATCAAACAGCTCTCAGTAGTCCTTGTCTAATTACTTTAGATTTGTTTTCTGTCTTCCCAAATATAGCACATAAATAGTAAGACCAGCCAGGATAAGGAATTGTGATTTAATTACCTGACTGAGCTCCTAATCATTTTTGAAAGCTTAAAGGAGACTCTGATATGGCAGCAAAGTATGTTAGCATTTTCTATGGCCATTAAAAAAAATACTGACTGGGACAAAAGTGTAATAAAAATAAATAATGAGGAACATGGAGTAGATTCCAAACCACATTCATGTATATGTATGAATTTTCTAATAGCAAAATTCTTCAAGGTAAATAATTTGCATTTTTAGTACAGTACCTTTAATAGTCTAATATATATATTACTTTGATGGATGGTGCATATGGGTGGGCATCTCGGCCAGGATGGGGCAAATTTCTATATCTGGATGGAAGGTGAACCCTTCAGAAGGTGAGGATCATTTTGCCTCGGACAGAAGACAGGCAGTACTTGGGAGTCCCAGCAGGGTTGGACTGAGGAACAATACCTGGCTGAGAGGCCAGTGTGATGGAAGGACAGGAGGAGACAACCTGTCTGTCAGGAATACACGCTCCTCTGACATGCTGGGTGTCAGCATACCTAGGCAACACTACCTGTAATGACACCTGCAAGACATTCTGGGAACTCTAGTCCCATAGGATAACCTTGTTGGGTTCCATGGGTGCCGTCAGAGGGTGCTGCAAGGATCCGTGATCCTTACTTTGTACAGCTTCCACTTATATCCAGAAGTACTTCTAATGGGCCATGCCCTAGCACCAGAAGTACTCCTCAGTCTAAGCTAAAAGAAGCCACTCGACCACATCCAATCGAGGATGGACAAAACCCGTCTGGAGGAGTCAAAGAGAAGCAAGAGAGAGAAAAATAAAGTGTTGTGCTACTATTACAAAGAAGCCTGTTTGTAAGGTACAGTACTTTATTGCGATAAAAGTTGCATTTGCACCTGGAACCTGTATCTGTGAGATTGCGTCTGGGGGTTGTGGTGCTGCAAGATCACCTATTGGTCACAATATCTTCTTCTAGCTGTTCGTTTGTCTGTCCAGGATTTTAAATTACCTGTAGCTCACAAACCATTTGACCTATTGACCTGAAACGTGGTACACATATACTGCATGATGTCTACTATCCGCTTTCGGGGTAATAAATGACTTTCAAGGTTAATCTTCATTTTCTTTTTATTTTATTTTATTGTAGAATCAACTCTCGGCAGCGGCCAGCAGGGCGGCCGTTCTCATTCTGTATTACCTTCGCCGTCACTTCCCCTACCTCTTCATATTTTAAATCATTCTTGAGGCAGATTGAAGACTAAAGTGCCAGCTTAAGTTAAAAATTAAAGAAACCGTACTAAGAATTTGCAACACAAACACTGACTTAATCAGTTTTAACGTAAAAAGATGCTGACGGAAGAAGAGAAGAAGCGGGCTGCTAGGGTGGAGAAAAGAAGAGCTGCTCAGGAAGGAGCAAGCATACCAACCTCTGAGCAAACGAATGCTAAATGTACAGAGAAAGAGTATGAAAACTAGGAATGCTTAAATCAAGTGTGTTCACTGCATGTTATCGTGCAGTGCGCCATTACTGGTTAATATAATATTTTCAAACCTGCAGAATCCAATTCACCACATTATTATTATCCTCCATCCATCCATCCATTTTCTAGCCCGCTGAATCCGAATACAGGGTCACAGGGGTCTGCTGGAGCCAAACCCAGCCAACACAGGGCAGGAACCAATCCTGGGCAGGGTGCCAACCCACCGTAGGACACACACAAACACACCAAGCACACACTAGGGCCAATTTAGAATCGCCAATGCACCTAACCTGCATGTCTTTGGATTGTGGGAGGAAATCCACGCAGACACGGGGAGAACATGCAAACTCCACGCAGGGAGGACCCGAGAAGCGAACCCGGGTCTCCTAACTGCGAGGCAGCAGCGCTACCACTGCGCCACCGCATATTATTATTATTATTATTATTATTATTATTATTAATAATAATAATAGTAGTAGTAGCAGTAGGAGTAGTAGTAGTAGTAGTAGTAGTAGTATAAATGAACATGCAAATTTACATGACATTATCCCAGTACCGTGCATAGACATTTTGGTGGGCAGTGGCTGAAAACTTAAAAAAGGGGCAGGGCACTTTACAGAACACTTAAGTCCTTTCTAACTATTGACTCAGAAAATGGAAAGAAAACGCAACCCAAACTCGGAATTCCTACACGCAAACTCAGGCCAGGTCTCTCAAGTCTGAGTCTGTCCAACTTCAGATTATGGCGTTGTAACGGCGATACTGGAGAATGAAAACTTCATCTCCCAGCAATCCCTTCAGTGGCTCTGATTTGTCATCTGCTGAGGGTGCAGGGGCTGCTGGGGACAAGACCACCAATGTGAGATTTAAAAGGAAGCCAGTTATACAGGGATAAAGGAAGTCTTTTGTTATTTCATGTGTTGAGTTGCATGTCTGTTTGCTTTCCCATTTTATATTTGTGGATTCTTGTTTTGTCCTGGATCATCTCTTGTTTTGGGTGTATGGACTATCTGGTGTCTTTCTGCTGTATGAGGACTGTATTAGGATTTGTTGTCAACCTACAAAGAAAGGAGTGGTCCTGATCCCATTCACACGCCATCATCTCATCAGGAAATACCAGTAGCACTGATCTTTACATTCACATACAGCGAGCTGATCTCTGGACTATCTACCTCCATCATTTCATTACATCAGTTGTCATTTCCATGGACTTCATAATGTGTGGTTAATGTTAGTTGTTTGTTATTGTTGAGTTCATGTTTATTGTGTATTGCCGTGTGACGATGCAGGTTTGGCTCCACGCTCCCATCTGATATTTGGGAGCCCTTGAACCCAACACCGTCGATAATGTCACCGAGTGAGCTAGTCAGTGAAGGCAACAATTGAGCAAGGGGATGGTAAAAAGTGCAAAAGTGCTTTTATTAAAAGAAACAATCAAAAAACAAAGTGTCCAATAAAGTGCAGTGATTCCAAATCTTCAATAAATAAATAATCCATAAAAGAAATGTGGAGGTTAAAAATAGAAAAAACAATCCTTTAAAAATGAAGTTAAAACGTTCATATGGAAGCAATGTTTAAAACCAACAACAAGCCCGGTGCCTTTTTTTTTAAACTAGCGTCTCTCCTGCTTCACCCATCTGGGCCACGCGACAAGTGTGACGCTCTCTCTCTGCAGCTGACCTTTGTGCCTGCCTCTGCTGTCAGTTGCCTTACCGATCCTTGGCTCCAGTCGGCTCCTCTGGACAGCGACTTGGGAATTCCCCACAACCAAGGCTCTCACGCAGGGAACACCACGTCCCAAGTCCCGACTCCCGCTACCTTCTGCGGAGAGTCCTGCGCCTTCCGGTCACTCCCGCCCTTCATAGCTAACTCTACGGGAGCGACCACAACTTCTCCCAGGTGTTGGCCAAACACCCAGGATGCCTTCAGCTGCCTGCAAGCACTTGCCCGCTTTCTGCTTCACCGACTTGCGCTCTCCTCCGCACTGCTTCCTGCTGCCAACCTGTTCGTTTGTTGTTCTTTTTCTTTCCTTATCCGACTCGCGCTTCTTTATATAGCGAGGGGCCATAGCAGCTGCAGCACATTAGCCACGAGAACAATCACGGATGTGGGCAGTTCCTCACCTGTGCACTCGGTGAGAAACGCCCACACTGCAGATCGCCCCGTGGCTTCCTACAACCAGTACACCCCCTCACGAAGCCACCTCGAGTGCGGTGATTATTTATTTAAAAACTGGCCCTTACTGAGAGCGCTGTGGACCCGCGAAACCACATGCCATAAGGGCAACTGGGGCTGGATCATTGTAGTTTGTATAGTTATATTTCGTTTATTATTTCTGTTTTATTACCGGTTGCTTTTTTGTCTCTGTGAAGGAAAGGAGTGTGTGTGAGTCGGGCCAGGGCTGGGTGCGTTCCTGGGATCCTCACCGAAAAATGTAATAAATCACTGTATTAGGCAGTGAGAATTTTAGCGGGGTTTTTAGTCCGCTACAACGTCAATCCAAAATGGCAATGATCACCGTGAACAGGAAATGCAGTAACATTTTATAGGTTTAATTTGTTTATTAGAAGAATACACTTGAAATGAATCACATCAATCGATCATTCTGAATACTGAGAAGGTAAACATTAACATTGCCAGAGTGAAAAGTAACCAACTAATGGATATATACCTGATATGTGCTTCTGTTTGTACTTTGTGCTAAAGGTTGCTTTATGCAGTTTTTTAATTAAACCTTCCAAGCGTAATTAGAGGTATTTATCATCAATCAATCAATCAATCAGTCAACATTTATTTATATAGCACATATTCATACAAAAAAAATGTAGCTCAAAGTGCTTTACAAAATGAATAGAAAAATAGAAGACACAATAAAAAATAAACATAAGTCAACATTAATTAACATAGAATAAGAGTAAGGTCCGATGGCCAGGGTGGACAGAAAAAACAAAAAAAAAACTCCAAAAGCTGGAGAAAAAAATAAAATCTGTAGGGGTTCCAAACCAAGAGACCACCCAGTCCCCTCTGGGCAATCTACCTAACGTAAATCAAACAGTCCTCTTTGTATTTAGGGTTTTCATGGAAGGACCTGATGATGATGGTCACGTAGACTTCTGGCTTTCAGTCCATCAATGTTGGAGCATCATGATGCTTTGAGTAGGTGGTGGTGGTGCAGGCCGCCACCACAAAGAAACCAGAAAAAGAAACAGAACAGAGAGTAGGGGTCAGTATGGATTTTGGAGCCACTGTGAATAGTTATTATGAAGAATTGAACATACAGAGTATCAGGATTAAGTTAAAGTGAAGTTATAAAAAGGCCATGCTAAAGTAATGTGTTTTCAGCAGTGTTTTAAACTGCTCTACTATATTTGCCTGGCGAATTCCTATTGGCAGGCTATTCCAGATTTTGGGTGCATAACAGCAGAAGGCCGCCTCACCACTTCTTTTAAGTTTAGCTTTTGGAATTATAAGGAGACACTCATTTGAAGATCTAAGGTTACGATTTGGAATATAACGCGTCAGGCATTCCGATATATAAGATGGAGCGAGATTATTTAAGGCTTTATAAACCATAAGCAGTATTTTAAAGTCAATCCTGAATGACACAGGTAACCAGTGTAGTGACATCAAAACTGGAGAAATGTGTTTGGATTTTCTTTTCCCAGTTAGGATTCTAGCAGCTGCATTCTGCACTCATTGCAAATGATTTATGTCTTTTTTGGGTAGTCCTGAGAGGAGTGCGTTACAGTAATCTAGTCTACTGAAAACAAACGTGTGAACCAATTTCTCAGCATCTTTCAATGATAAAAGAGGTCTAACTTTTGCTATGTTTCTTAAGTGGAAAAATGCTGTCCTAGTGGTCTTATGAATATGCGATTTAAAATTCAGATTACAGTCAACGGTTACCCCTAACTTTTTTACTTCCGTCTTAACTTTTAATCCTAGTGCATCAAGTTTATTTCTGATAACCTCACTGAATCCATTATTGCCAATTACTAAAATTTCAGTTTTCTCTTTATTTAGTTTGAGAAAATTACTATTCATCCATTCAGAAATACCAGTAAGACATTGTGTTAGTGTATCGAAAGAGTCGAAGTCATCAGGTGCTATTGATAAGTACAGCTGTGTGTCATCAGCATAGCTGTGGTAACTCACGTTGTAACCTGAGATAATCTGACCTAACGGAAGCATGTAGATCATGGCAAAGAGCATAAAAATGTTTTTTAGAGACATCATACTTTTTGCATCTTTCTTGCTCATCTGTTTCTTGTTTAATTCAGACTATAGAACTATCAATTGTTGCTGAAAATAAACAGCTTTGCTGGGGGCATCCATATTTACTTTCCCTATTGAGTAACACAAATGCAGAGATGATGCAATTGTGACTTCTGACTTTCCAGCTCTGCTGCATGATGAATGAGGCAAAAGAAAGGGGATGTTATAATCAAACTCAATATGTGGCAATTGAACATGGGGCATTACAGATACCTTTCAAGTCACGGCGTCTTACAGAAGAGCACAACTAACACACCAATACTTATTATATTTTTGGTGAAACTGGATCAAAGTCTTCCAAAGCTCGCATTGACTATGAGGCTAGAGATCTATGCCGGAAATCGGAAGGTTGCCCATTCAAATCCTGTAAATGTCAGATGTGATTTCACTCCAATGGGCCCTTGAGCAAGGCCCTTATCCTGCAATTGCCCCATCCTGGGTATGACGTTAACCTGCATTCAGCCCTGTAAGCAGGTCCTCCAATTTGCAGGGAAAACTTGGGGGTTGGTGGCAGGATTGGCACTTCAGCCACTGTAAAAAAAAAAAAAAATTCACACCATTCCATTCCATTTTGAAATTTTGTGGTGCTGAGGTGTCACCCGCTGTGCAGCTATGCTCAGGTCTTAATTTAGGATCCTGAGTTAATTTTGTCATGTGGTGGGTGCCGAAATGCTTTATATCAGTGTATTCTCTCAACCTCTCTTTGTGGGATTAATAGCAATGACTGACATAGATCATATTGTATTTCCAGGGATGTCTGGGATAGCAACAAGCAGCCTACCTGCCTTTAACAAGGCACGTTGCGTGTCATTGTCCCCTCTCAGTTTCTTACCACAAAATTGTGCTTCGGTCCTAACAGCAGAAAAGGGTTGGCTATTTCACCCATCTAAGAAATATGCAACACACTTAATCCGGTACAGGGTCTAAGGGGTGGGGGGTCTAAATTGGCACCATCAGGTACAAGGCTGGAATTAGACATTGACAGTCCATTACAGGGCACAGTCATGCACAAACTCACACTCAGACTAATGAACCTAACTTGTTTAGTTTAGTGGCTAAGATCAAGTGTAGTATCTGTTCTTATCAGTTCAAATTCAGAGTAATGAGAGACATAGCCTATCTTGAGAGTAAAGGGTGGAAAAGTGGAGTACACACAAATATTCCATGCAGACATTATAGAATCATGAAGACCTCACATAGGCAATGAGCAGGCACATGATTTAAATCTGTCGAAGTGAAAAATTGCTAGGACTTTACCTGAAATGAAGGCTCTACATTCAGAGGATAGGCAAACAAAGTATATAGCTTTATTGCAATAAAACGATAACACGGACACAACCCAATTTGGCCAAATCGAGTTGAGCCCCGAACAGTTCAAAAATCACAGTTTATATAATCATTTCTTATCATCTTGACCTCGTTTGAAACAATGCCTTTGCTGTCCATTTTGTCCAACTTCTGCACCTGGATAGCTGGCTTGCCAAGTTTTCATGGGAACCATTATCATCTCCTGACTCCCTTCTGCAGCTGGTTTCTCACGTGCCTACCATGACTATCAACATTTTCTGTATTTCATCATTGGTATCATTCCTTGTTTCCTGGCCTTCAAACAACAGGTGTTCTTCTTATTCCCCCTTCTTTTGTCCTCGGGTAGCTTCTGTACGTCATTCTCTTCCTGCTCCATCCTTCCAAGTTTCCCCAATATTGGTAATTTTGCTTCAAGCTTAACTAAAAAATGCAATATGACTAATGTCTTTATTTAACTATTTGCTTGACATATCTTATTTGCTTGACATGTCTAATTTATGCCAAATCTAATGCTTCAGAAGCTGTTAATTACTTTTATGTCTATTTATGCTAATACATACATTTTTTTCCCATAAATCCAGGACACAAGACCCATGAGGTAACCCTTCATGACTCATGAAGAACAGTGAGTATCCAAGCAATACATTTCCAAACACAGGGAAAATGTACGACATGGACTACGACAAGTGTTCTGATAAACTGAGGTGTCCCAAGGACTGATTTGTCACGTAGATTTTTCCTTTATTTTGTCAGTTATCTTTAACTGCCTCAAATATCAAGTTGTCTGCTGTTTTAGAGAAAACATAACATCATTTTGTACTTCATCAGTAGAGCAAGATTAAAGATGGTGGGAACTCCCCAGGCTAGAGGCAAATTTCAAGGCCCTTCCTACACAAAACACTAGGCGTGCACATCAATTTCAAGGTCTCAGGTTTTATATCTCTACAAAGTCCAAGCTTTAAAATGAATGCCAAAAATCTGAAAAACTGAAAAAATGGACATGGAGTACACACTATCAAAGCTTACAGTATATCTTTAATTAGCCATTGCTGCACAGATGACAAATAATCAAATAACCATCGCAAACCAAGGTTTAAAAAGTCAACTATAGGACCCCATTGCAAATGCCTACAAAAGCTGAAATATCAAGTACTGAAACAGACCATTCTGTATATTAACACAGACAAAGGCTTGCTTTTACTTTTCTTGATTTCTTTACTGCAAAGTCCTTGATCAGATCACTAAAATGCAGTTTTCAAACCTGATCACTGTAAATTGACATTAGAGTCAGGTGATCAAGTTTTTCTTTCCTATTGTGCCTCTGAGCCTATTCTTCACTTGCCTAAGCTTGGAGAAAGATGGCTCACCACCTGTAATTGTAACAAATAATGCCAGATAAAGCCATAAAGGAACATTTACATTTAGGAAGATGACATGAATGTTTTTTTTCTGTAAGACACTGTAAAAGATCTAGAGAGGATAAAATACTTTTAAGTACTCTTGTCCTGTCCACAAATAGAACAGTAATCACAAACAAATACATATGATAGTATGGCAGGTACCTACAGAGGAGTTGGCGCTGTGTGCTAACGCCTTCTCTTACAGAATGGAAGACTGATGGCCGTTCAACCTGTGATGTCACTTCAGTTGTCCACCCTCCTGGATCTGCAACTTCCTGTCTAGACCTCATACATCCAGCACTTCAGCCATCTTTGAGTCAGTTACTAGCGAACTCCTATCTGAAAAGATGTCAGTTTTATCTTTGTGAAAAATTACTTTTGTTTTGATTTATTTTCTTTATATGGGGTTACGGAGATGACCCAATACAATACCAACAATTTAATCTAAGCATATACTTAAATGAATTTGTAATAATCAATTATTAAAAGGACTGAAGGTAACTAAAGGGTTAACTAAAAGTGGCTTAAAGCTTGGGCACGTGAGGCTTTTATCTTATCTAGAGGAGCCACCAAGATAGTTCCTAAGGTTAAAAATAAACTAGATGTGTAATGAGCACCACCTTAAAAAGTGAGAATGCCCAAACACCACTATAAAGAAATGGTGATGAGATCAATGGGAAAACCCACAGAACACCCCTATTAAAGCGATGTTTACAATAATGGAAGATACAACATGCATACGAAGTTGCTGTTGGCTATAGACAATTGGTTAAAATGATAGAATTCTGCATATTAAGAATTAGATGACATAATGTATTAGATAAGGTAATGGTAACAGAAAAGTATTAAAGGGAATGAATTGCGTAAATGACTGGTCACTCCATGTACTGAGATATCTGTGCATATTTATGTGCAAATAAAAAACTGCTGTGCATTTTCATCTGGTCTCCTGCTGAATTGTTTGAAAACAGCCTGTGAAGCAAGCGTGTCAGAATGAACATCACTATTTGAATCACTATCCCGAATTATCAATACACATTGTAAACAGAAAGCCTGAATCTTCATTGGATTTACTTTTTGAATTGAAGACCCGCCTCTCTCCTTAATTCATTGGTCAAGAGTCTTGTCTTCAATTCAAAAAGTCATTTCCATAAGGCTTTAGGTTTTCTGTGTATGATATTCACTGGTAATTCTGGAAGTATCTATTAAAACAACATTTTAACAAAAAAAAATTAGTTTTGTGCATTTTAAGCATCAGACTGGATAACTGAAATGTGCCAAGACAATGGAATCGGGCTCTAAATGTCACAGTGGGCACCAACATAGGTGACTGGGATGAGAGCTGGAAAAAGGTCTTTTTTCACTGGCCTCTCATCTCTGCTGAAGAGACCCACAGGGTTAGCAGAAGAGATGAGAAACAGTGACAAGAGATTGGAACTCTGGAAATGTGTTCAATAAAAGCTGATCCTGACTATGGTTTTGTTTATTTATTGATATGGATTTGTTTATTGGCTTTATCTTCCTCGCCTCACTATTAACTTTATGGATTATTTATTGAAGAGTTTACTGAAGAACTGTACTGTTTCAATACAAAGTACTATGCATTTTGCACTGTATTCATTGTTTGTGTCCTCATTCACCCTAACCCATCTTGGTTATAACTATCAAATGTCCCTGGACAAGGAACAGGCATCACAAAGTGGTGGCAGCGGTGGGATTTATGCCCATCTCTCCTTGGAGACTAGATAGAGAAGCACTGGAGACGAGAGGCAAGACAAAGAGAGTAGCGATTCTGAATGTGATTGGTAGTTACGTTTTTAATTATTCATTGGTTTAAACTTCATGATTGCACTGTTATTATGGAGGATTATTTATCGAAAGATTCAACTCTACTGCACTTTTTGGGCACTTTTGATTTTGTTTTTAATGCTAGGAATAAAAGCATTATATACTTTTGCACTATAAACTTCTTGTTTATTTGTCCTAGTCTGTCATGGTTATGACCATTGGATGTCCCAGGTAACGTAAGGAACCCAAGGCAGCAGGCACCGGGTCATCATGGGAGCTGAAAAAGCTGCAGGAATTTTTCGACACCATCGAGTCAATATGGACTAAATCTCCTAAGAATTATTTCTAGCACCTTCTTTGATCTATGACTTGAAGAGGAGGGCTCCCACAGTTCTAGGTAAGTGGCTCTAATATATATAATTTTTATTTGTTTTCAGTTTTCTTTACCTTTTGAAGCCTTTGTGGAATTAGGAGCATGTTTGTTATTTTCTCCAGGCTTAAACATAATTAATGGTGAATTCTTTGGCAGCAGAGAGAAGCATGTTTTATGCCTTTGTATCTAAAATTGTCAGCGAGTAAACAAGATTCATTGTTCTGTGCAGTGAGCATAGGAGCTAGAGCATAATAAGAATAAAAGCAATGATTTTAACCATAAACCACAGGGTCGGAGCTCCACTGAATTTTCCTGCAGCACAACTTGATCAAACTCATGCGCACAAAAAACATGATAAAGCTTGAAAAACACTGCAAATTCTTTGTCAGACAGAAAAATGCAGCCAAGACAGTAAACAGCCTTTTAAATTCTGAAGGATTACGTGATAAAAAATTAAATAAACTGGACTAAAAGTGTTCCCTAAAAGCTTGTCTTAATGAAATGAATGCATGAAATGAATAGAAAATTGTTTGCTTTTGTTTTCTGGGTCCATTGTAATACAGTTTGAGTCATCAGCATCACAAATATAATTTATGTCTTGTTTGAAATATTTGAATATCGGCCATTAGTTTCTTCCTCTGAATACTTGCTGTGCTTCATGGCTTATTTTATTCTTTATTTCTAAACATTAATTAGAAGAATATTTTATATTGCATTCCATCTACCAATTTGTGGTAGCTGCTGAAAAACATTCAATAACAACCCAAGGTTCAAGCTTTTCTCTTTCTACATTTTTTTTTTCCCCAATGGCCTCATGTAAAAGCATCATTTGTCAAAATCGGAATATGATTGCTCTGTCACAGGAGCATTAAGACTAAAATCAACAGAAACTAATGTGACTTAAATAGTAAAATTATCATGTGCCTGTCACATTCAGAAATTTTTACTTGCAGCCATCTGTGCAAATAAGGTGGGCTGGCGTATAATGAATCTGGTTAAAATGACTTATGGGAAATACTAATGAGAAAGGTGGTGAAGCTGAATGCGTGAAAGAAGGAAAGATAAAAACACAACTACACTTTCATGATTGTATGTTATGGCTCCTGCATAAAAATGATATGTATTTGCTTTCTGAAATATAATAACACAGCTGTGAAGTTCATACTTATTTTTCACTGTTCATTCCATTACACTAAAGTCTTATAAAGATGATATCTTTATGATGAGGACTTGGCAGAGGTGGGTGTAGAGAATGATGCAATGCTGCAACATGTTAGTAATTGCTCAATCCAAATTTAATAAAATGGAATTCAGGATAATAAAATCAGCTGGATTCACAACATAACAAAAGCTGATTTAAAATAAATACACTTAACATCTGATCCTCCAATCCAGTCTATTCTGGGAGCATCAGTGTCCAGGAAATGGAATCAGTCCAGGATGTGGTGCCATTTCCTCATATCATACACTCATACATATTCTCACTATCACATTTATTAAGTCAAACTGGAGTCACCAATTAACATCCTTGGGATGTGACACAAAACGTAAGTACCCAGATACAGAATTTCACTTTACATAACAACAAACTTCGAGTTGAGATAATATAACCATAACATAACCTGCTTAACAGGCAGTATGGGTTCATGAGAAGAGTGTGTGGCCAAACCAGTCTTTTAGAGTTTATATTAATGACTAGCTGTCCCCTGCAGCTCCGCTCATGCAATAGTGAAACAGGATGTATCCATTGGGGGGTGCTTGCTCCCTTGTTGGAATGAGTTCTTTTTTAATTGCAGCATGTTACATAACCTGAAACTATATAGATATACAGTACGATCCCTCTTAACCGGCCACCTCGGGACTTGGACCCATGACCTGAAATTTGTCTGTTGAAGATGTTAAAGCATCCCCAATCCCCATGGCTAAGTCACTTGACCTTAAGCCAAGTTTGCTGGGCCAATGCCAGTCTCATTGTGTGAGCTTGTCACTTCACCTGCCTATGATTCAAATGTAAATATTTGTAAATGATGTATAATGTTCTTTTTAGACAAGTTGTCTCGGATGAAGGCCTCAGACAAATATACAATAATAACAATAATTACTCATAAAAGTAAGTATTTTGAGCCTCTACTCAGGGAAAGGTGGTCCACTAAAGGGACAAACCATCATCCCTGGCTAGACATAGAATAAGGCAACAAAGAATCTTTCTAAATAAAAAATGTATCCTTACAAAAATGCCCTGTAACAACAAAATAGGCTTTGAGAAGCATAAGACAATAGACACAGGAGGCACTTCCTTACAAACAGCAATCTTAGTCCCAATTTGAAATCCAAGAGTCAATGTCAAAAATACAGGGCAAAAGGTTCAGAAATCACAAGAGCACAATAATAATCACAAGAGCAACGCACCATACCACAAGCTCATTCACAATGAACCGCAAAGGACTGTGGGTGGTCACTGCTTTCATAGTACTGTATAATGATTGGGAGTCCCAAACACAGAACAATGAGTAAGAGGCCTCCTACAAGGACCATAAAGGCAGGACCTTTACTTAACCAGCCCACCCAAGGAGACTCCAAATAGAGAGTTATCCTCAAAACTGTTAACTGCAGGCTTCCGGCCTAGCAGGCTTCAAAAATAGGAAACTGGCAAAATAAGTTGAATTGTCTCAAAATATTGCAAATGCCGCACCAGAAGAAGGTTAACCTAAAACATTCAACCTGTATGAACATGGCAAACAAGGAATATTTATAAATAAATTATTTATTAGAAAAAATTTAAAACATACAAACAGAATGCTAAAAATAGCAAAAACAGGCACAAATTAGTTACCTAAGCAGCAGTCCTAAACAAACAAATCCAATTCACAATCCAGAAGACAAAATTCTGAAACCGAAGCAAGGAAGTCATAAACACCAGCAAATCCAGCACAAAGATCAATACCCACTAAATCTTCAAACACAAGTGCAAACCTCAAATAGCCTGAGTGAGGGATCAGATTTCAGATTGGTCCTCCCTATTGGGGCTCCACCCACAACACACAGGGAACGGAAACACAGTTGGGACAATACTCAGTTATGAACATGACAGAAAATATATAAAAAAGTGAAAACTGATAATTCAAAAATGACCATTAAACATAAAATACACATAAATACAGGCCCCTAAATAACAATATATACAAAAGTGAAAATGAATCATTTGAAAATGACCATTAAACATATACAAATACATAACATATAGGGCTGAGGGCAGTCCCTTGATGGTGATGTGTAGGTGGCCCCGCCTCTTTAGGGACCACCCACAAAACACATGGAACATGAAGGAAGATACTTAGAAACTAAATGACCAACAATATTATCATAAATACTGATATCAAAAGGCAACAAAACAACTGCATCTCTTCAACCAGCACTGTAATCCTTGAAGGTTATGACTGCAGGGGTCACAACTGGACAGACTCACTGCCACAGATCATTGAATTTCTATATTAAAGTCAACTAGACTGATGAAGTGCTTTTATAAACTAGGCCTAAGGGATGATGCAGTTCTAATGGACCCCTTGAAGATTTTCCATTTACATCATTTTTCACTATTCATTGAATCATAGCTTTTCACATTGAAACTTGTGGCAATCTGTGAACTTAAACTGGATTTTCTGGGTAGACAGTATACCCTCCCATTGCTCTCCCAATTAAGAATGTGTGCTAATCCCCATCATAGTATACGCAACTTGATTTTATTTACAGTGAAAATTTGGGCTGATATACATTTTATATTCATATTCCAACCCCTTTCCTTTTTAGTGTTCATCATCTGATATAATTAGGACCCTTTTAAAGAAATGGTCCTCCTTTGGACCTGTTGCTATGGTGGGTCATCTCAATAGTTTAAATTCTCTGAATTAAGTGGTCTTTGATGATTGATATATGACTGGGCATGCTGCAAAGTCTCATCAAAAGAAATGTCTGCATTGATTAAACAGTGTTGTGTCTGCAGTAATTAAAAATCAAATCTGTCACTCTTCTTAAATATAAATTACACAGAAATTACAAGCAAACCAGTCATGGTGACAACACAGATCTTTCTGTGAGCTCAGTGGCTTTTTACATAAGATTCAAATAGAAAATTGTCAACTACACATTTAATGCCTGGTGCTGCTAATTCGGCCTTAAGAGGACACTCAAGTCCAATTGTCTTGTGCTTTTACTTGGGGTTCGAGATGCCTTTCTTTTTTAACCTGCACTACACCACATATGGATCTCTGGATCTCAAGTGATCTCCAACATTTCAGTTTTGGTAACATATTCTATTGTTCTCAGTATGAAAAAATATCACTCCACAGAGAGCATATCGCTGATGAAACTTTCAAAAGTAGTGCTCCTCAACCAAACATTGATGAAAGAATGTAAAAGAAATGCTTGCATATGGGCTTAAGTTGTGAGTAATTGACGATCTCCTTGTTTGTCGGGATGCATTTTTTCTGTTGTTGTTGTTCTTGCACTCTAATCTAGGAGAATGTGTGGCATGTCGATGAGCCATAGTACTAGCCAGCTACTAAATGGCTCTATATTCAGGTTTACCTCTCATCGCTGTTCGTTACTGAAGTGCCTCCAATGTTTGGCTCAATCCTCAGGAGATGTCACTACTGGGGTTCATTTTTGCATAATCAGTGTATAGCATTGTATTTTACGATCGTAATGATGACTTTGTTGTGAGGACAGCAGCACAGGTCAATTTTTGTAGGCATTTTTCTCTCTTCGTCATGCATGTGCATTATTTTTCCCATACTTGATGCTCAACAGATGGCATTGCTGGTCTCCTTGTTCTTCTTGGTATTAGTGGTACTCAGCAATGTGATTGATAGTCAGAAGATACCACTGCAGTTTCTTTCCTTTCTGCCATGTCACCCTTTCAAACAGCTTTCCACAAGGAAGACACAAACTTCAATAACTTTCTAGAAGTTGGCAATTCCCACATTTATTTTTTTTTTGCTTCACCTGCACATATCATGTCATACATTTTTGATTAAGACCAAGACGAAGGTTCTGACCCCAGTGGTGCATGAGAAATCATGTGATAGATGGACACAACTCTTAGCATTTTGTATATAGAGCATATAGATTAAGGAACTGAAAAATATCCTACTGTTGCAAAACAAGGCCTAGCTACTAAATGTTTCAGGTTGCTTGGGATAGAAGATGGGGTCATAAGAAACCCAACAGAAAGTGCACTAGTATAAGTAAAGTGTACAGCCTTGTTGGTGCAACTGAGACACCAGGGAACACTGAGTCACCTAGTAATGGAAGGAGTAAAGGAGTACCAACCCATAAGATGGCTTCTTTTTATTGTATATTAAACAAGCCTCCATGGAGTTGACTTATGGATAGAGGTTTAGAAATACTGGGGAACCTGGTGTTACCAGGGATAAGAGTTAAATTCTTAGAACATCGGAAACGTACAATATGTGATTAGACAGAATTAATGTGAGTGAATAAAAAGACTAAAATAAATAAATAAAAAGGCGCCGCATCCGAGTGGCAGCCTTTCCAGCAGCTCTGTATATGACTTTATCTTTTACCTTTTTATCTTTATTTTTCTCTATTTCACTGATCACTTCTACCACTTTCTTTTATGTGGAATTGCTACCTGGACACTTTTTACTATTTTTACTACCTGACATGGATTTTACACTCCGAGAATCGCCTGTTCAAGTAGTCAGCTTAAAGCACTGAGAAGAAATGCTTATGCCGGTGTGGTTCCTTATTTAAATGACGAGGTAAGAAGACGATATCGGGCAGCCGAGCGGCAAAGATAAAAGATAAGATTAAATCGAGACAACTTGAGAGAAAATGGCGTTATAAACCGTCGGTGCCTTCTGTGATCCTGGGAAATGTGAACTCACTACCAAATAAGATCGACGAACTGGCTGTGCTGGTGAAAAATGTCAGAACCTACAGAGAATGCAGCTTGCTGTGTTTTAGTGAAACGTGGCTAACAACTACCATCCCAGATGCTAACGTGGAGCTACCTTAGAGCGGACAGAGACGCAAGTACCTGTGGAAAGAAGAAAGGAGGTGGACTCGCTCTCTATGTCAATACAAAGTGGTGCAACTCAGGACATGTAAACGTTAAAATCTCCACTTGCTGCAGGGACATCGAACTGTTGGCCGTAAGTCTGCGTCCCTATTACTTGCCCAGAGAGTTTGGACACGTGATTTTTGTTATTGTTTACATCCCCCCTCAAGCGAACGCAGAGATAGCGAGTGACATCATCCATTCCGCAGTTGCTAAGTTACAAACGCAGCACCCTGAGGCACTTGTGCTAATCGCTGGAGACTTTAACCATGTAACGCTGGACAAAACATTACCTGCCTTCTCCCAGTATGTGGATTGTAACACTCGGGGAAACAGGACTATCGACCTACTGTATGCAAACGTTAAAGACGCATACAGCGCCACCCCGCTGCCTGCGCTTGGGAAAGCAGATCATAACCTGGTTCTGCTTCAGCCTCAATACAAACCAAGAGTGAGGGCGCTACCTACAACTACACGCTCATTCAGGAAGTGGTCCCCTGAGGCAGAGCAGGCTCTGAGAGACTGCTTTGGAACTACAGACTGGGATATATTGCTTGGGTCACATAGTGAGAACATTGAAGAGGCTGTTGAATGCACAACTGATTACATCAACTTCTGTATGGACATTGTAGTTCCAGTAAGAACAGTACGCTGCTATGCTAACAACAAGCCATGGATTACAAGTGACATCAAGGGCCTTTTGAACCAGAAGAAAAGGGCTTTTAAAGGTGGTGATCAGCATGAGCTCAAGCGTGCAGAAGGAACTCCGAGTCCAGCTCAGGGGGCGAAAGAGCAGTACAGGAGAAAGCTGGAGCAGAAGTTGCAGAACAACAGCATGAAGGAAGTGTGGGATGGGATGAAGATTATCACTGGCTGCAGCTCAAGCGGGTGCCACCATCGAGACAGATGTGGAGAGAGCAAACCAAATGAACAACTTCTTTAATAGGTTTGATCACTAACCCACTCTCACCTTGGAGTACTGCATCCTCCAACCATCCTTCTGCTGATACCAGCATAGGTGAGACATCCCCACCCACAATTGCAGCAGCCCATGTGAGCAGAGAGCTGAAAAGACTTTGTGCCAGCAAAGCAGCTGGTCCAGATGGTGTATCGCCACGACTGCTGAAGGCCTGTGCGTTGGAACTGGGGAGTCCTCTACAGCATCTTCAACCTGAGCCTGGAACAGGGGAGAGTCCCAAGGCTTTGGAAAACATCTTGTATCACCCTGTCCCAAAGGTATCACGTCCTAGTGAGCTGAATGACTTCCGCCTGTTGCTCTGACGTCACATCTGATGAAGACCATGGAGCGGCTGCTGCTTCACCACCTGAGGCCACAGGTCCGCACGCCTCGACCCTCTGCAGTTCGCATACCAGGAGAAGGTGGGAGCGGAGGATGCCATCATCTATATGCTACACGATCCCTCTCCCACCTGGACAGAGGCAGTGGTGCTGTAAGAATTATGTTTTGGACTTCTCTAGGCCTTCAACACCATCCAACCTCTGCTCCTTAGAGACAAGCTGACTGAGATGGGAGTAGACTCACACCTGGTGGCATGGATTGTGGACTATCTTACAGACAGACCTCAATATGTGCGTCTTGGGAACTGCAGGTCTGACATTGTGTTCAGCAATACAGGGGCCGCAGGGACTGTACTTTCTCCGGTCCTGTTCAATCTATATACATCAGACTTCCAATATGACTCAGAGTCCTGCCACGTGCAAAAGTTCGCTGATGACACTGCTATTGTGGGCTGCATCAGGAGTGGGCAGGAGGAGAGTACAGAAAGTTAATCAAAGACTTTGTTAAATGGTGCGACTCAAACCACTTACACCTTAACACCAGCAAGACCAAGGAGCTGGTGGTGGATTTTAGGAGGCCCAGGCCCCTCATGGACCCTGTGATCATCAGAGGTGACTGTGTGCAGAGGGTGCAGACCTATAAATATCTGGGAGTGCAGCTGGATGACAAATTGGACTGGACTGCCAATACTGATGCTCTATGTAAGAAAGGTCAGAGCAGACTATACTTTCTGAGAAGGTTGGCATCCTTCAACATCTGCAGTAAGATGCTGCAGATGTTCTACCAGACGGTTGTGGAGAGTGCCCTCTTCTATGAGGTGGTGTGCTGGGGTGGCAGCATAAAGATGAAAGACGCCTCACGCCTGGACAAACTTGTTAAGAAGGCAGGCTCTATTGTAGGAGTAAAGTTGGACAGTTTAACATCTGTGGCAGAGCGACGGGCATTAAGCAAACTCCTGTCAATCATGAATAATCCACTGCATCCACTTAACAGTGTCATCTCCAGGCAGAGGAGTAGCTTCAGTGACAGACTTTTGTCACTGTCCTGCTCCACTGACAGACTGAGGAGATCGTTCCTCCCCCACACTATGCGACTCTTCAATTCCACCCGGGGGAGTAAATGCTAATATTACTCAAAGTTATTTTATTTTTATTTTTTTTCATTTTTTCATTTTTATTACTATTTAATTTAATATTGTTTCTTCGTATCAGTATTCCGCTGCTGGATTATGTGAATTTCCCCTTGGGATTAATAAAGTATCTATCTATCTATCTATCTATCTATCTATCTATCTAAAAAATGCAAGGTGTTGTGATGTAAAATTTGGCATATAACTTGATAAATGTTTTTTATGTTTTTATTTATAATTTAGGCAAAGCAATGTAATTTAGTGTTACTATGGTGAGTGGCATTCGTGTTTGCCCCCCGTTTACGTCTAAGTTTCTTTGTAATTTTACAACAGGATTTGGGGGATGTGTCTTAAACAAGTTTGATGAGTATTTCTCTGCTAAAGTCTTTCAACACCCACACACAAAGCCAGGTTAGTTTAACATATGGTCTCTTGAGGGGGGTCTTCTTGGGTTGCAGGTGTCAAAATGTACTATTTCCCCCCATTGGTCTGAGATATGGCTGTTTGGAATTGGCTTGTCTCAGAGGCCTTTAAGTACCATGATATCCTATTGGCTATAGGGGTTGGACAGAAAACCTATAAATTTGCTTGCTCAATCACATTCTCTTTCTCTTACTAACCAACATATTGACTTTGTGGCCACCAAGGGGAGCTCCAGCTCCCCAAACATCCAGACCTCAATAAAACAAGACGATTTATTGATGTGAAATGTTTCCAATAAGCGTTTCCCACAACACCAAATGCACAATACAAAACAGAAGCAGCACACAGCAATTCCCTTTGTCTTTGTGTTTTCCATGTCTCTTCCTGCCTCCTCAAGTTCTCCTGCAACCTTCGTCTGCTCCCTCCCTACTGTAACTCCTTGAGTTGTGGCTGGCAACCCCTTTTATTCAATCCCTAGGTGATATGAAGCTGTGGCTCCAAAGGACTTCCAGGTGTGGTTGGAGCCCTATGGTGTGGACTCCCAAATCCCACAGCTCCTCCTGGCAGACCCCACAGTACCCAACAAGGCTGATCCCTGGGGCTACAATACCCGGATGTCTTGTGGGCACCCCTGCAGGGATCCTAGCCTGGGTTGGCTGCCATCTAGCATCCTGGGGGAGACACAGCCCTGCGTAAGCTGTCTCCACCTGTTGTTTAGAGGTTGAGGGCGTCCTGGCTGGGCAAGGTTGCTGGCCATCTGTCACAACTTGTACGGTTGTGCTTGAAAGTTTGTGAACCCTTTAGAATTTTCTATATTTCTGCATAAATATGACCTAAAACATAATTAGATTTTCACTCAAGTCCTAAAAGTAGATAAAGAGAAACCAGTTAAACAAATGAGACAAAAATATTATACTTGGTCATTTATTTATTAAGGAAAATGATTTAATATTACATATTTGTGAGTGGCAAAAGTATGTGAACCTCTAGGATTAGCAGTTAGTTTGAAGGTGAAATTAGTGTCAGGTGTTTTCAATAAATGGGATAACAATCAGGTGTAGGTGGGCACCCTGTGTTATTTAAAGAACAGGGATCTATCAAAGTCTGCTCTTCACAACACGTTTATGGAAGTGTATCATGGCACAAACAAAGGAGATTTCTGAGGACCTCAGAAAAAGAGTTGTTCATGCTCATCAGGCTGGAAAAGGTTACAAAATCATCTCTAAAGAGTTTGGACTCCACCAATCAACAGTCAGACAGATTGTGTACAAATGGAGGAAATTCAAGACCACTGTTACCCTCCCCAGGAGTGGTCGACCAACAAAAATCACTCCAAGAGCAAGGCGTGTAATAGTTGGCAAGGTCACAAAGGACCCCAGGGTAACTTCTAAGCAACTGAAGGCCTCTCTCACATTGGCTTAAGTTCATGTTCATGAGTCTACATCAGGAGAACACTGAACAACAATGGTGTGCATGGCAGAGTTGCAAGGAGAAAGCCACTGCTCTCCAAAAAAACATTGTTGCTTGTCTGCAGTTTGCTAAAGATCATGTGGACAAACCAGAAGGCTATTTGAAGAATGTTTTGTGGATGGATGAGACCAAAATAGAACTTTTTGGTTTAAGTGAAAAGTGTTATGTATGGAAAAAGGAAAATTTCTGCATTCCAGCATAAGAACCTTATCCCATCTGTGAAACATGGTGGTGATAGTATCTTGGTTTGGGCCTTTTTTGCTGCATCTGGGCCAGGACGGCTTGCCTTCATTGATGGAACAATGAATTCTGAATTATATCAGAGAATTCTAAAGGAAAATGTCAGGACATCTGTCCATGAACTGAATCTCAAGAGAAGGTGGGTCATGCAGCAAGACAGCGACCCAAAGCACACAAGTCGTTCTACCAATGAATGGTTAAAGAAGAATAAAGTTAATGTTTTGGAATGGCCAAGTCAAAGTCGTGACCTTAATCCAATCGAAATGTTGTGGAAGGACCTGAAGCGAGCAGTTAATGTAAGGAAACCCACCAACATCCCAGAGTTGAAGCTGTTCTGTATGGAGGAATGGGCTAAAATTCCTCCAAGTCGGTGTGCAGGAATGATCCAAATTTACCGGTAACATTCAGTTGCAGTTATTGCTGCAAAGGGGGATCACACCAGATACTGAAAGCAAAGATTCACATACTTTTGCCACTCACAAATATGTAATATTCAATCATTTTCCTTAATAAATAAATGACCAAATATAATATTTTTGTCTCATTTGTTTAACTGGTTTCTCTTTATCTACTTTTAGGACTTGAGTGAAAATCTGATGATGTTTTAGGTCATATTTATGCAGAAATATAGAAAATTCTAAAGGGTTCACAAACTTTCAAGCACAACTCTACTCCCCACATTGTGCTGTATAACCTAACATTCTGTCAGCCTTCTTAATGGATTCTATAGATTGTCTGGATATAGACAGTGATGAGTACACTATGACTCCAAGGTCCTTCTCATAAGCAGTAGTTTCAAGATTCAGATCTCCCATTGTCTATAAAAAATATTATGTTTTTACTTCCTACATGTACATTTCTTATATTACAATTCATTTGTCCAAAATCTACCAAGGACGGCATGCTATCCAAGTACTTCTGTAATGGATCAGTGGATTTGAGATTATCTGCCAATCCAGCTATTTTGGCATCATCTTACCAGCTTGTTACTTATAAAACGAATAAAAAATAAAATGAAATAAAAATAAAAAAACTAAAAAATTAAATAAAAATAAAAAGTAAAAATAGCAGAGTCCCAAGCCATGACCACTGATATGCACCACTCTTAACATCACCCAATTCTAATAGAGTTCTACGCACCAAAACCCTCTACTTCCTGTGTTTTAGCCAATTCTGCATTCATCTACACACTACACCTTGAACTCCCACCATTTTTCTTTAATGCTTAACTTCTTGTGTGAGACCTCATCAAATGCATTCTGAAACTCAAGAAAAATAATATCATATTCACCACTCTAATCGTATCGTTTTATTGCTTCCTCATAGATTTCAGGTTGTGGGTTAATCTGGCGCCTCCTCTGACATGTCTTTATCTGCTCTCCAAATGCTGGCAGAATGCTGACTGCTCTGCTGAAAACAATTTTGACTCCGTCTTTTCTGCACGTAAATTTATTCTGTGCATTCAACATACAGCAGTAGAGTTTTCAACATAGATTCTTATCATCATTTCATATATTGCAGTTCTGAGGTCCAGCCTGGCATTGATGTAATAATCACATATCATAACAAAACAAATTAAATTTGTTGCATGGTCATTTGATGTATGTTTTATTGCTTATGTAAATGGTCGTCTTTTTTCAGATATACGATACCCAATTAACCCAACTGTAAGCTTGTGATCGATTACTGCTCTGCGCAAGGAGAACAGCAATTGCATTAACAAAGAAAAAGAAGCTGTCAACAAACTTAAGTATGCTGTCTCATCCTTTAACAACACAATGTATCAGCAGCTAGGAATACATTTGCTGAAACTAGGCTTACCTTGTCAACCTGGGTAATTTACATATCATGAATAGTTATTAAACAAGCAAACATTTATTTGCCTCAGTAATGATTTTACTTAAACTTCCTCCCTTGATCTAAAATAAGGCCATAAAAATGGACATGTTGACACAAATATAAATGTATACATAAGTAGAAAAGGAGGCCATCATTGTATATAGCTAATTAATATAAAAGTACATTCTGAGTACTATATGCAAGATACATAGTGATATGGTGGTGCTGGGCACCTTCACTGCAGTAATGAATTTATTATTATTTGAGCTCAAAGGCAAATGTACAATTGATCTCAATATTCTCTTTAAAGTCTAGACATTTTAGGATATAAAGATGCCAGGAGTGCAGCTGTTTCTGTGATGCCAGATCCACCACATCTGGCACCATCAATCATCCCATTGTCAAAGCTGCTTATATCATGAGTCTGCATGCAGTAATAACTGAGTTGTAGCCTCACGATTGGCCGTTTGGAGGAGCAGGCTATTTGCATAAATGAGTTGGTTTTAATAAAGTGGACACTGTGCACATGTGCAAACATTGTAAAATGAAACCTCTGCTCTGTTCTGCTCACTGTAAAATCCAATCATTTTGTACTCAAAATTCAACCAAAATGCTTGGAAAGTCTTATTTTAAAAACAAAAATCATAAGCATACACAATGTACCATCACAGAAGATTCTGAAACTCAGCTTCAAATATTGAAAGCTATCTGTAGTAATCAAAATGTACAGTAAGATTACAATTAATACAATATATGACTTTTGAGTGACATTAAAGATAAATAAAATTAATCATTATTGCTACAATATATATTTTCATGTTTATGCGTCTGTCATCTTTGATGGCAAGCTGGAGGGTATCGTGCTGTATAAATTCTACATTTTATGAAAATGGAAAACAATGAGCAATATAAACATATGGTTGGAGTGAGTCATCATTATACTGTCAGTCTCAGTGAAGGTGGATGGTCTAATCAGAGCTCTTTAACAACTCCCCCAGATATGGTGGACGATTTTAACAAGACTCCTGTACAAGACTAAATGCAAATTGGGGACAATAAAGAGAAGCCTAGCTATACTAGAAAACTAATATTTTATTTTAAGACTGACAAGTGAGTAATTCCACTTCAACTTCAGTGCATTTGTATTAAGTACACTTCCACTTACAAATCTGTCATGCTTCACAATTATAACTAACATACATGAAATACCTATATGGACAAAAGTATTGGGACACCTGCCCTTTATACCAACAGGGAGTTTAAAGACATTGCATTCAAATACATAGACTTTAATATGGTCTCCCTTTGCTGCT
The DNA here is from genome assembly GCF_016835505.1 of Polypterus senegalus. Taxonomy (NCBI): domain Eukaryota; kingdom Metazoa; phylum Chordata; class Cladistia; order Polypteriformes; family Polypteridae; genus Polypterus; species Polypterus senegalus. The sequence continues at coordinate 121,223,399 of NC_053167.1, forward strand.
TTAACAGCTTCCTCTCTTCTTGGAAGACTTTCCACGAGATTTTTGAGTGTTTCTGTGGGAATTGGTGCCTATTCATTCAGTAGAGCATTTATGAGGTCAGGCACTGATGTTGGATGAGAAGGCCTGGCTTGCAATCTCCATTGCAGTTCTTTCCAAAGGTGTTTGATGAGGTTGAGGTCAGGGCTGTGTGCAGGCCAGTCAAGTTCTTCCACACCATACTCATCCAACCATGTCTTTATGGGCCTTGATTTGTGCCTTGGGGCACAATTATGCTGCAATAGAAAAGGGTCTTCCCCAAATTGTTTCTGCAAAGTTGAAAGCATAGCGCTGTCCAAAATGTCTTGGTATGCTGAAACATTAAGATTTCCCTTCATAGGAAATAAGGGTCCCGTCCCAAACCCTGAAAAACAACCCCACACCATAATGCACCAAACTTCACAGTTGGCACAATATAATCAGACAGGTAATGTTCTCCTGGCATCTGCCAAACCTCGACTCGTCCATCTGACTGCCATACAGAGAAGCGTGATTTATCACTCCATAGAACACGTTTCCACCACCCGCTCTGATGCTTGGCATTGGACTTGAAGATGTGAGGCTTGCATGCAGCTGCTCAGCCATGGAAACCCATTCCATGAAACTCCCACCACACAGTTTTTTATACTTACATTAATGCCAGTAGAAGTCTGGAACTTTTCAGCTATGGAATCAGCAGAGTGCTATCGACTTTTTACGCACCATTATTGTTGGCAGCCATTATCCCTGCTCTGTGACTTTATGTGGTCTTCTATTTCGTGGCAAAGTTGCTGTAGCTCCTAAATGCTTCCACTTTTGAATAATATCACTTACAGTTCACAGAGGAATATCCAGCAGGGATGAAAATTCATGAGCTGTCTTATTGCAAAGATGGCACCCTATCAGAGTACCACACTTGCAGTCACTGAGCTCCTCAGAATGACCCATTTCATTTCACAAATTTTTGTAAATGGAGACTGCATGGCTAGGTGCTTGATTTTATACACCTGTGCCAATGGGTCTGATTGAAACACCTGAATTCAATAATTAAGAGGTGTGTCCAAATACTTTTGTCCATACAGTGTATAATATTAAACACAAAAAGGTAATGTGTCAGCATAAAGCAAGAAATGTCTTACAACATATAAAAGACCATACTTTTCATAAATATGTATTGTATGTATAAACACAAAGATAAAAGTGGGCATAAATCTGAACTGTAACCATCTTTGGTCAGATTGGGTCTGAGATGAGTGCTTTACAGCTAAAGACTCAGCCTCCTACACTAATTTCCTTTAGTCCCTTAGATTTATGGAGGCCACCTCCCTGGAGTAACAACAATCCATAAGATAATATAAGTCTAAACTATTTTGAATCTTATACAGTTGATTTAGAAAGTATTAAGATACCTTTATTTTCTGTATACTTTAGTACATTGTAGATTTTAAATGGATCAATTTACTATTAATGTCCAACAAACTACACTCAATAACCCATAACACATTAAGAACATGTTTTTCGGTTAGATTTGCAAATTTATTAAAAATCAAAAGCCAAAATCTCTCATTCATTTAAGTATTCACACCTCTAATTCAGTATTTTGTAGAAGCCCCTTTAGCATCAAATCTAGCTTCGAGTCTTCTCGAGTAAATCTCTACAAGGTTTGCAGGTTGCACACATGGATTTGGGCAGTTTATCTCATTCTTCCTGGCAGATTCTCTCAAGTTCCATTAGATTGAGTGGGAAGCATCTGTAAATTGCCATCTTCAGTTTACTCCACAGATGTTCTGTTGGCTCAAAGTCTGTTTTTTGGCTAGGCCAGCCAAGAACCATATTGTTTTGGTTATATGCTTCAGGCGATTATCATGCTGAAAGGTGAACTTTCACCCTACACTGAGGTTACATGAACTCTGGAGCAGCTTTTCTTCAAGGTCCTTCCTATATTTGGCTGCATTCATCCTTTCCTCAGTTCTGACCAGTCTCCCTATCCTTGTGACTAAGAAGCAATGTCACAGCATGATGCTGCCGCCACCATGCTTCCCCCTAGGGATGGTGTTAGGCAGGTCGTGAGCATTGTCTGGTCTTTGTCAGACATAGTCTTGAAGTTCTTAAAAGGGTTCTATTTTTGTCTCATCAGTCCGGAGAATATTGTTCCTCATGCTCTCGAGTCCTTTAAATCCTTTAAAGCAAGACTTAGGAACCCTACCATAAATGCCTTACTGACTGAGCATCTGAGCAGAGCAGACTTCTGAAGCTCTGTTAGAGTGACCATTGGTATTTTAGAAAATCTTCTAATTGGTTTCTTGGAAATCTTCTAATTGTACAATACAGTACAGTCGATCCTCATCATTCGTGTATTTAACATACCCGACTTCAAGCATCCATTTTATTAGTAACCTCATTTTTACTTTCATATTGGAAACTTTTGCAGGCTCCCTGTGAGGTCAGTTGATGGATTGGGAGAGCATGGGGGGGTTCACTGAGGTCACTGGAAAGGGGTGTGTGGCGTTCCTGATATCCAATATCTTTGCAGAAAGACAAAGGTCCAAGTCTTTAGAGTTCTGGTGCTTCCTGTTTTGCTATATGGTTATAAGACATGAAGGCTGGACTCATTCAGTACTATGTCTCTTAAAAGAGTCCTTGGGTACCATTGGTTTGACTTTGTATCAACCAAGTGGTTTCTCACTGAGTCCCAGATGATGCACATTACCTGCATTGTGAGGGAGCATCAGTTATGGCACTGCAGCAATCTGGTGTGATTCCCCGTGGATGATCTGACTCGCAGGATCCTCATTGTTGAGGACCTGAGTGGCTGGACCAGGGCAAGGGGACGCCCACATAACAACTGGCTGCAGCAGATAGATGGTAATTTCTGGGGAATTGGACTGAACCACGTGTCTGCCTGGGGGGTTGCCAACCAGGTTTCCAAGCTGTTTCATCATTCTGTGGGTGTGGCAATGTGCTGTAGCAAAGCATGCTCCCCAACCTGAACCTGAACCTGAATATATATATAAACTGTTAAAAAAAATTAAAGGAACACTTTGAAAACACATCAGATCTCAATGGGAAAAAATCCTGCTGGATATCTCTACTGATATGGACTGATATTGTAATGTGTTAAGAACGAAAGGATGCCACATCGTTTGATGGAAATGAAAATTATCAACCTACAGAGGGCTGAATTCAAAGACACCCCGAAAATCAAAGTGAAAAAATGATGCAGCAGGCTACTCATTTTGCTGAAATTTCATTGCAGCAACTCCAAATTGAACCCAGTAGTTTGTATGGCCTCCATGTGCTTGTATGCATGCCTGACAACGTCAGGGCATGCTCCTATTGAGACATCAGATGGTGTCCTGGGGGATCACCTCCCAGATCTGGACTAGGGCATCACTGAGCTCATGGACAGTCTGAGGTGCAACCTGGTGGCATCGGATGGACTGAAACATAATGTCCTAGAGGTGTTTTATTGGATTGAGGTCAGGCTAGTGTGGGGGCCAGTCAATGGTATCAATTCCTTCATCCTCCAGGAACTGCCTGCATACTCTCGTCACATGAGGCTGGGCATTGTCATGCACCAAAAGGAACCCAGGACCCACTGCACCAGCATAGGGTCTGACAATGGGTCAAAGGATTTCATCCTGATACCTAATGGCAGTCAAGGGTCCCTCCATGGATATGCCTCTCCAGACCATCACTGACCCACAACCAAACTGGTCATGCTGAGTGATGTTGCAGGCAGCAAAATGTTCTCCATGGCTTCTCCAGGCCCTTTCACGTCTGTCACATGTGCTCAGGGAGAACCTGCTTTTATCTGTGAAAAGCACAAGGCGCCAGTGGTGGATCTGCCAATTCTGATATTCTATGGCAAATGCCAATCGAACTCTGTGGTGCCGGCAGTGAGCACAGGGCCCACTAGAGGATGTCGGCCCTCAGGCCACCCTCATAAAGTCTGTTTCTGACTGTTTGGTCAGAGACATTCACACCAGAGGCCTGCTGGAGGTAATTTTTTAGGGCTCTAGCAGTACTCATCCTGTTCCTCCTTGCCCAAAGGAGCAGATACTGGTCCTGCTGATGGGTTAAGGACCTTCTACAGCCCTGTCCAGCTCTCCTAGAGTAACTGCATGTCTCCTGGAATCTCCTCCATGCCCTTGAGACTGTGCTGGGAGACACAGCAAACCTTCTGTCAATGGCACGTATTGATGTGCCATCCTGGAGAAGTTGGACTACCTGTGCCACCTCTGTAGGGTCCAGGTATCGCCTCATGCTACCAATAGTGACACTGACTGTAGCCAAATGCAAAACTTGTGAAAAAACAGAGAAGGAGGGAAAAACACCAGTGGCCTCCACCTGTTAAATCATTCCTGTTTTGGGGATTGTCTCATTGTTGCCCCTCTAGTGCACCTGCTGTTAATTTCACCAAAGCAGCTGAAACTGATTAACAACCCCTTCTGCTACTTAACTGACCAGATCAATAGCCCAGAAGCTTTATTGACTTGATGCAATACTCTGATTAAAAAGTGTTCCTTTAATTTTTTTGAGCAGGATATATATATATATATATATATATATATATATATATATATATATATATATATATATATATTGTAATGAAATAAAGAGTCTTTTCAAAATAGAAAAAGATTTGGGGATTGCCCCCGTATATTGTCGTCCAGACAAATGAAAAATACGGTGATTCAAAATGACTTTTCAGTACAAAGTGAATGGTTTATTGCAACAAAATGGCATTTATATAGCAGATGGAATGATGGGAGAGGAAATGGTTGGCAGGAAGTGACGATTGGAGGCGGGACCACGGAACCAACGTCATCACGGGTAGGCTGATGTAATAGAGTGTGGAACCGGAAGTGACGTCATCAGATGGGAACCAGAAGTGACGTCATCACGGCCATATTGGAATTGAGTATGGCTATGTTTATTTTTCTTCCAGTTTTCTGTAGGCAGAAAGAGATTCAGGTAAGTACCACGTGATAAACCCTTGTCTGGCGAGATTTCACTCACCTTTAGGCTTTTTGACTGCCTCCAACTCGCACGTGTGTGTTATGACCCCCCCCTCAGCCCAGACCCATCCGGTCAGGCGACCTGCACCGAGAGGTCATGAACTCGGGAGAGAGCATCTGTGTTGGCCTGCAAGGAAACCTTACGATAAGTAACGCTAAAACTGTATGGTTGAAGATCCAAAAACCACCTAGTGATGCGAGGATTCGACTCCCGATGAAGGGACATCCACTGTAAAGCGGCATGGTCCGTCACCAGAGTAAATTCCCACCCCAATAAGTAGTACCTCAATGACGTGATATCCCACTTAATCGCCAGGGCCTCTCGCTCCACCGCAGCGTACTTCGTCTCACGGTCCAGCAGTTTCCGGCTCAGATACATAACGGGGTGTTCAGCACTGTTGACACATTGACTCAAAACGGCACCCAGTTCTGTTGCCGATGCATCGGTCTGGAGAACAAAAGGAAGAGAAAAGTCAGGAGATTTCAATACAGGTGCTGACATACGGGCCAATTTTAAGTCACTAAATGCTTTATCTACTGTATCATCCCATACCACTTTTATAGGTGCCCGTTTCTTTGTCAAATTAGATAAGGGCACAGCAATTTCTGAGAAATGTGGTACAAAGCGACGATAGTAACCAGCTAATCCAAAAAATGCTTGTACTTGCCGCTTATTTATCGGATGGGGACAAGTTATGATGGCATCAATTTTAAGACATTGTGGTTTTACGACACCTCCTCCCACTAGATAGCCCAAATATTTGGCTTCCCTTAATCCAAAGAAACATTTCTTTGGATTAATACGAAGCCCTGCTGCTGCCAGTGTGGAAAGCACCATTTTCACCTGCCGTACATGATCCTTCCATGTGCTGGAATAGATGACAACGTCATCTAGGTAGGCGGCACAATAGGAATTGTGGGGCCGTAGCTGGCGCCCCGTGCAAACCAAAAGGAAGGACCCGGTACTGCAAATGTCCGCTGGGAGTGCTAAATGCAGTTTTCTCTTTTGCAGAATCCGTTAAAGGAATTTGCCAATACCCTTTTGTCATGTCAAGGGTAGCTAGGAATTGAGCACTTCCTAGTCGATCGAGCAGATTATCCACTCGCGGCATCGGATACGCATCAAATTTGGAGACCTGATTGAGTTGTCGGAAGTCATTACAGAACCTCCACGACCCATCGGGTTTAGAAACTAGAACAATTGGACTAGACCAAGGGCTATAGCTTTCTTCGATAACCCCTAAATTCAGCATTCCCCTAATTTCCAACTCCACTTCTGCTTTCTTTGCCTCTGGGAGTCTCTAGTCTCTCCCTGACATCACTCCAGGGTCCGTAATAATATCATGCACAATCAGCGCAGTATGTCCAGGTAATTCATCCACCACCTCCGGTACAGACAAGGTAGTTTTTTTGAGATCTTGTCACTGTTCTGGTGTCAAATTGGAACCATAATTAAGTTTGGCACAGGACATAAAAAGTGAACTAGGCTGTCCTGAGGTGGGATCAGGTTCCCTTTTCTTTCACCGCTTCAGAAAGTTAATATGATATACTCTCTCGCTCGGTCGACGATTAGGTTGTTTAACTAAATAGTTGACGAGACCTTTTCTTTCTTTAATTTCATAAGGTCCTTGCTAATGAGCTAACAATTTATAATGGGAGGTTGGGACTAATACAATAACACGATCACCCGGGACAAATTCCCGAATGGTGGTGTTTCTATTATAATAACATGACTGTGCTGCTTGTGCTTTTTCTAAATTCTCTTTTAGGATAGGTCTGATTTTCTCTAGTCTATCGCGTAACTGCGCGATATATTCAAGAATATTTGAAGTAGGGAGTACCTCTTCCTCCCATCCTTCTTTTAACATGTCCAAAAGCCCCCTGGGTTGTCTTCCATATAATAACTCAAAAGGAGAAAACCCTGTTGAGATTTTAGGGACTTCCCGGTAGGCAAACAAAACGAGAGGAAGCAACTGATCCCAGTTTCTTCCATCCTCGTTAACTACCTTGCGTAACATCTGTTTTAATGTCTGATTAAAGTATTCAACCAATCCATCCGTTTGGGGATGATAAACTGATGTTTTTAGATGTTTTATTCTGAGTAACTTGGCCACTTCCCTGAACGTTTCTGAAGTGAAAGGAGTCCCTTGATCCGTTAAGACCTCTTTAGGGATCCCAACACGTGCGAATATCCCTACCAATTCCCGTGCGATATTTTTTGAATTAGCTGAGCGCAACAGAACAGCTTCTGGAAAGCGAGTGGCATAGTCTACTAGAACTAAAATATATTTAAAACCTTTTAACGAGGGTTCAAATGGACCAACGAGATCAATACCAACACGTTTAAATGGGATATTAATAAGGGGAAGGGGAATAAGAGGAGCTTTAGACCTTCTGGGTATCTGGCGATGTTGACACTCCGGACATGAAGAGCAAAATCGCCTGACCTCCTCATTAACTCCCGGCCAATAAAATCGGAGTTTTATCCTCTCCAAAGTTTTTTCGGAGCCTAGATGGGCTCCTAGAAGATGGGCATGTGCTAACTCACATACCTTTTGCCGAAAAGTACGTGGGATTAACAATAAAGCCTGTACTTCATCCCTGTGTTCTGCCACTCGATATAATAAATCATGTTTAATTACAAAGAACGGCATCGGTGGCATGGGATCTAGGGTTGTATAACCCTCAGTAGATACTACTGCATTTCTAGCATTTATTAATGAATCATCATTCCATTGTTCTCTTTTGAATGATGAAGGAGTTAATCGGAATTGAGTTGTTAAATTCTGTATAGGATCTCTTTCGAGTTCAAGGGGAGGGGTTATTGTCTCGATGCCCTCTGCGTCGACTGTAACAGTTCCCGCAGAGGACGATGGGACATCAAAATTTTCGCACTGGGTACCCGTATGGATCCGTGCTACTGAGGGACACGGCGTGGAGGCAGTCGGAGCATTATTCTCCATTACTAAGCCCAAATTCTTATTAGATGCAGTTACATTTTTACCGCTGTTAATTTTATTCCAATCTCTTCCTAATATGACTGGAAAAGGGGGATCGCGTAATACTGCCATAGCCATACTGGTTATTTTGTGTTCTACTGATATTACACATTTGGCTGTTTTGTAATATTTAATATCCCCATGTATACATTTGAGACTGGTTTTCCTTTAGTCCACTGTTGTGGTAATATGTAACGGGTAGCAACAATGGAAATGTTACTCCCGGGGTCAAACATTGCCCTTACCTTTCTGCCATTTATAATAACTGCACCTGTGTATGGAAGAGACAGAGGGTTAGTCACTGTGGCACAGTACCTTTCTCCCCTTACTACCGAGTAATCCATAGGCTCGTAGGCACAGTTCGGGGACAGATGTCCGATCTACCTGCACTTGAAACAGCGAGGGGGACCGGCTAGTCTTTCCCTTCTATGAACGGCAGGTTCGGGAGTTTGTCGGGGGGCTCAGGAACTACTCCACGTATCTGTTGGGTTCGGCGAGAAGTCCGGTTTACAGGCTGCCCAATGACGCTCTGCTATTTTTAACAAGGTGTCCATGTCCTTGTAATTGTGCTTGCGGACTTGTTGGGCTATGTGGTCAGGGAGGGCATTTACGAATGTCTTGCACGCCAGGTGCTCAGCCATTTTGTGGGAGGAGTTAATGTCGGGCCGTAGCCAGCGACACACCTTTCCCCAGGCTTCAAAGCCCTGTGTTCCTAACGGCCTTTCAGGATCGAATTGCCACTCCCTCCACTCTCTCGCCTGTTGTTTTGCTGAAACGCCGTAGCGCTTGAACACCTCCAATTTTAGAGTATCATAGTCGGCCACCTGCTCCTCGGTTAAGTCGTAATAGGCCCTCTGTGCCGTTCCTTTCAAATAGGGAGCCAGTAGGTATGCCCACTCCGACCTCGGCCAAGCGTTCCGCTTAGCGGTACTCTCAAATATCAAAAAATATGACTCGATGTCATCTGATTCAGTTAAGGGGGTTAACTGGATTGGCTGTGACCGAGCCACCTCCATCCGTACACCAGCATGGGAACGAGCCTCGGAATCTTCAGGTTTTGTAGATCTCCCATAATAGTAGTTAGTACTGTATTTAGGTCCTGTTCTTCGCTCATGATGAACAAGTATCCTGCCGACTACGCCAATTGTAATGAAATAAAGAGTCTTTTCAAAATAGAAAAAGATTTGGGGATTGTCCCCGTATATTGTCGTCCAGACAAATGAAAAATACGGTGATTCAAAATGACTTTTCAGTACAAAGTGAATAGTTTATTGCAACAAAATGGCGTTTATATAGCAGATGGAATGATGGGAGAGGAAATGGTTGGTAGGAAGTGACGATTGGAGGCGGGACCACGGAACCAACGTCATCACGGGTACGCTGAAGTAATAGAGTGTGGAACCGGAAGTGACGTCATCAGATGGGAACCGGAAGTGACGTCATCACAGCCATTTTGGAATTGAGTATGGCTATGTTTATTTTTTTTCCAGTTTTCTGTAGGCAGAAAGAGATTCAGGTAAGTACCACGTGATAAACTCTTGTCTGGCGAGATTTCACTCACCTTTAGGCTCTTTGACTGCCTCCAACTCTCACGGGTGTGACAATATATATATATATATATATATATATATATATATATATATATATATATATATATATATATATATATATACAGTATATATGTATAGTGAAAGTAGATGGCACTATACCAGCACTTAACCTGACACAGAAGCAGGAGGCACACTTATACAAGCACAAGCTTTTTATTTTCTTTTCACTCATGGAGAATATCTTCCCCTTTGCCACAAGCCCACAACACAGTCCAAGCACAACACAATACTTTACTTTCTTTCTTTTCTTTTCTTTCTGTTTCATTCTTCCTCGGCAAGCTTTGTCTCCCTCCTCCCGACTCTGGTTCCCCGAGTAGTGGCTGCTGGCTCCTTTTATAAGGCACCTGGAAGTGCTCCAAGTGCACTGCTGCACCCAATTCTGGCAGCAATTTCGGGTGTAGTGGAAGACCTGCTGTCCAAGGCTCAGCAGCAGCTGTAGCACCCCCTGTTAGTGTCCCCGGATCCAAACAGGGGTGCATCTAACTCCATGATGAGTCCGAGGCACCGCTGCAGCCCATGGTGGGTGCCATCTAGCATCCGGGGGGAGGAACTGTTCTGGTCACACTTGCTCCCCTGGTCCTCTAAGTGAAGAGGCATCCCAGTTGGACACAGACCCAGGCTGTCTGTAACTATATATATATTGTGCAATCTCGGACCTGGACACAGACAGGCAGACACCAAATGTCCCAAATCACACTTTTATTTACAACCCCTTTTCCCAGCAACACAAACAGTGCAGTAATCACCATTAAAAGTCCTGTAGACCTCCTTCTCTCTCTTCAGCCCCCTCCAACTCCTCACTCAGAAGCTCCGTCCACTTCCACCCGACTCCGACTCTCCGAATGGAGTGAGGTGCCCCTTTTTATTGCGCACCCGGAAATACTCCAGGTGCTCCACAATTAACACCCGGGTGTGGGCATCCAGCTCCTCTTCTGGAAGCACTTCCGGGTCTGGCGGAAGTGCTGTGGACCACAGTTCCAAAGCTGTCCAGGCACTCCCTGGTGGTGGCCATGTCCCTCCATAGGGTTGAGGTTCCAAGCTCTGTGACCCCCCCATGCAATCCCGGGAGGTCACTTCCTTGTGGTCCAGGGAGGATACTGCCCTTTTCCCAGTCCTTCCCTTTTTCCGGTGGGGCAAGGTCCCTGGACATCCGTCACAATATATATATATATATATATATATATATATATATATATATATATATATATATATATATATATATATATATATATAAGATGATCCTTTGGCACGCATGTGTGGCAGCTTAAACCTATTCCCTGTTCAAATGCAAGCAGGACTACAGCTAAAATGGACAGGAAGGAGATGACTTTGTTCTTGAAAAGTATTTCAAAAGCCATAGTAACTTCTTCTTAATTAGGCTCAGGCTATAGTTTGAGAAGCAGTCCAGGTCTGTAACCCAAAGCGGAAGCAGAGCAGCCCATGATAAACAACATCACCTTTACATAAGGGCCAGACACAATTAAATTCTGACATTTTCCTTTGATTTGTGTACATATTGACATGAAGTGCCTCTTTAATATTTAATTAATATTAATTTTACACTGATATCCCACTTTGGTAAAAAGCAAAAATTGCCTACAAAACATTTGCATTGTTAAAGGCTATTTATTATGCTTTGCAGTATTTTAAAAATGCCATCATCATTTGTTGGGTTTTGCTGCCTATAACATTTTTGAATAAACAGTTATTAAAAAGATTAATGCCTTGCTTTGCTTCAACATCTAATGGAACAGAAATAAGGTTTAATGCAAACATTATTGGTGGTAATGGTGGCTAAAAGCCTTAGTTTTCATTTTATATAGACAAGTCAATAGCATATGTTTCCTATTTGAGTTATGTATTTATGCATCTCTTCTTTAGATGTATTATTATATAGTATAGGAAGTAGAACTGTGCAACGCAAAACTGTCCAACCACACATCAGTTTTACTTCTAATCCACTTAGAAGCCTGTCCATAAAAATGGAATACCTACAATGGTGTGTTCTTCAATTACAATATGTACAGCCTGTCTTGCTTTTAATGTTAATTGAAATCAAGAATTTAGACAGAAGAAAGCATAAGCAAACAGTATTTGAACAATTAAAACTCCAAAACTCCATTAATATCTCCTGCACCCACCCTAAACTTACCCAACATAACCCCGTGAAGTAGATGACCAGGACTTTAGGAGACATAAATGCCAAAACTGATGTCACATGTTACATGACTTCTAGTCGGGGGGATCTCAAACTTGATCTCAATGCTGGAACATGTCAGATTACACAGGGTATGTCAAACTAGATGACTGCATGATGACTTTCAAGTACAAATTTGCATTTCCAAAATACCATGACTTATTCTGACAATGAAGAACCTACTGTCTGATGAAGCCGGTGTCTATGCAAAGGCTTTATAGATATGGTATGTTCAGTTGCATCCTCTGCCAAGTTATCATGTTCCATAAAACACACAACACCAAACAGATGAGTCACTCTGCTGTTTATTTTCTGTCCAATACACCTGCGCTCCTTAATCAGGCTGCTCAGGAGTACCGTGGTGCACATTCCACTAATAACAGACTCAATGGTGACAAAATGAAGATGAGCTTTGATTTCCACCTACCCACTTTGTACACCTGCAGAATCTAGTTCCTCCAATCCAGATGGATACCTCAACAAGCCCTCTACAATTACCTTCCACACCTTTTTATATGTTGCTCCATGTTCTGCAATCCAGAAGAAATTCAATATATCTGTGGCCATGCTCACATGAAAAACCTCAGTTACTCCACCTTTAACTACCCTCCAGTAAGTAATCTCAGTTTCTTATCTCTACAGGGCCCTTTAAATCAAACTGAAACGTTAATTTTTTTCCCTGTAGCTTGGGGACCTATGGCCAGGTTGTGTCCTCTCATTAAGAGTTGGACAACTCATGTAGCGCTCCATGAGTTCGGCCTGCACTAATGTGAAATTCCTCCTACCCTTGTTCTGGCTGCTTAGGAGTACCATGGTGCACACTCCACTAATGACAGGCTCAATGAACTCTGACATCCACCTACCCACTTTATATGCCCGTGGGATCTTGTTTCTCCATTCCTGATGGGCATGTCACCGAGGCCCCTCTAATTACCTTGCACACCATCATGTAAATTGCTCTATGTGCCGTAATCCGGAAAAAACTCATTATACTGTATCTGTGCCCTTTAACTCATAGATAGATAGATAGATAGCATGATCACCTAGGAAAGCATCTAATTAATGAAGTATCCAGGAAACATCCATTAATTTATATATCTGTACTCTACATGAACTTTGATTGTTTGTCATTCTAAAGAATGGAACGTATTGCACCCAGCTGCAAGTTCCAAGGTCCACAGATAGATAGATAGATAGATAGATAGATAGATAGATAGATAGATAGATAGATAGATAGATAGAGAGATAGATAGATAGATAGAAGTCGATCAAATGTATACCGCACTGATGTGCACAAAACCGAGTCCAAAACAGGACTGAGGGAATAGGAAAAAGGTGGAGGCTTTTAAAAGGGAAGAAAGGAAGTGAAGTCAAAGGGGTCGGGCTCATGAAGGTCTTCTGCCATTGGTGCAAGCCCGGATGTGACATCACAGGGGCCAGAGCTGGCAAGGTCTCCTTCCATTGGCTAAGTCTCGGAAGTGATGTCAACAGGACCAGGTGGAATTTCCCGTGAATGGTCTGCAGGCAAGGGAGAAAAAGAGTCAGTGCACTCTGCCACATCCCAGTATGATTCGGAACTGCCCTTACTCAAGCCTTTTAGCAGCCTCCCATGCGCACGTGTGTGACAATAGATAGAACTTTATTTGTCTCCATGGGAAATTTGCCTTTTTACAGAAGCTCTTTAAACAGATACATAAATAGATAAATAAAAATAAATAAATATACAGTACCTGTATACACAAACTTTGGTCAGAACACACACTGGAATTACTATCTTCTTCTTTCAGCTGCTCCTGTTAGGGATTTCCACAGCAGGTCATCTTTTTCCATATCTTCCTGTTTTCTCCATCTTGTTCTGTCACACCCATCACCTGCATGTCCTCTCTCACCACATCCATAAACTTTCTCTTAGGCCTTCCTGTTTTCCTCTTGCCTGGAAGCTCTATCCTTAACATCCTTCCCCCAATATATCCAGCATCTCTCCTCTGTGCATGTCCAAAACAACACAATGGAATTACTATAAAGCAAGAAAACGTTTAAAGAAGAAATGTTCTGACTTGGTTGTCAGAGTCGCAGTGAGGCATTATGCAAACATATTGGTGTTGGTATAAAGGAGCCCCAGTAGCCTTTCTTGACATACTTCTGCTGAATGATTCATTGACTAAAAGTCCTCAGTGTTTGAGTTTCAGAGAGAGGATGTGCAGCATTGTTCACAAAGGCACTCAGTTTTCTTTTAATTATCTCCTTTGTTATGACCTCCAGGGGGTTCAGAGTGCCTCCTACAACTGAGCTTGCCCTTTTAATTAGTCTGTTGAATTTGGTAGTCCTCTTTTGAAGTGATGTTACCAGTCCAGCACACCACAGCATAGAAAATCACACTGGCCATCACAGAGTTACATAAAAGTGGAGGATGTCACTTCTCACATTAAAGGAACACAATCTACTACGGAAAAAGAGTCTGTTCTGCTCTTTCTTATATAGTTCCAGCCTTTCATTAATGTGGATCCTCAAATACTTGTAGAAGAATAAAGAATGAGAAAAACTCATACTGAAATGTTAAATTTATCATTTCCTTCCTTGTCTCTTTGTAACTCATGATGGGTTGCCTGTTCTCCTCCAGGCTTGGACAACTCATGTAGTGCCCCAAGAGCTTGTCCTGCACTGCTTTGGACACGCGCACCTACATAGCTGATCTGATGTTTCCTTCACCAAAGCTCTCATCAATGCCACCTTTAACTCCTCAACGTGAGCACCTTGGATAACTATTTAAACAAAAGTAAAACCTATAAAGTCACAAAAAAACTGTGCAGCGCAGCGCAACTCACCACACCACCTCACTTAAAGCACCACCAGCAAATTCATGCCAGAGCTTACCAGTGGTACAGAACAATAATCAGCATAACCTACAGGCTCTTTGCCTTTTTTCAGAAAGGTATATGATCGTGGCTGAATTTATTCCACAGGATTGGTACCAACCTTGTTCCTCTCCAGCTGCACCTTAAGCAACTATTATACATTAATAGAAATTAAAAATGATATAGCAAAGTAAAATATTTTACTAGAGCAGTTATGTGAAAACAATAAATAAGAGCTATCAATAAAGCTGTTGAGCTAGTAGCGCTCTTCTCTTTCTACTCTAACATGGAGCACCATTCTCAAACCCACTAAATCATTTTCAGGAGTTAAAGGGGCTGCGGTGTGCATCCATAAAACAGATGTGAATTAATTATTCCTTATTTTATAACCCAAATTGCATTTTTAGAGCTGAATCGCAAAACAATATTAAATAAAGGTAACACTAAAAATGCAGTAGTGATGTATTTTTGTATCAATCAGACATTTTGTAAATTAGAGCGACTTTGTGCTTATCCTAAGCTATGATTGTCACTAACATTTTATTCCAGCTCTGAAGTTTCCGACAATTCATTTTATCCCATACTTTGTATTTTCTCTTTAATGTAATCAACTGTTTTAGTTTTTTTTCCTTGCCTCAGTCCATGTTTCCATCTTTAATTGGATTTTCCTTCCTTTGCCACATTCCAAATGAGATTTTCTAAATAAGCTCAGTTTCTTCTTTGTTTCTTTTCTGATAGCATTGAAGTGTACAGTAAATCCTGGGAAATTCTAAACCCGTTCTCCGTCTGTTCTGTGACAGCTCCTATTTTTCCACTAACAGGGTCCTTTTTATTGATAACTTTTAGAAACAGATAGAGCTGTTAGAAGATATATCACACAGGATTGGGTTTTTATGTTTGTTTAGGTAGTAATTGGTTTTGCGGGCATGATAATGAACAGCTATCTAGTTGCACTGAAATAATGTTACAAGGGTTTGATGAAAATGTTTCAGTCTCTGTTTAGTGGAGATAAACATGTACATTTCATACCAATTAATTAACAGAATCTTAAAATTAAAGCTATGTAAACCATAAAACTAGGTATAAACAGGTCACTTTATTTTCTCATGGTGGGTAAGATAACAGGATTTTGTGAATTGCATTCATTGGCAATAATAAACTCAAAAATCATAGACTTTGAAAATTTTCCAGTTCTTTTTAATGAATTTTGATACTTTAAACAAGTTGACAGAAATGTGGCCCAGGAGTTAGGACTGCAACCTCTTAGTTCCAAGAAAATTGGTTTGAATCCTGGCCTTTTTCTCCATTTTTATGTGCTACTAAGAATCACAAAAGTAATAATTCACTGCCTATAGAATCAATAAAATCAAGAAAATAGAGGGAAAAAAAGGAAACTTGCTTGGAACATGACATCAAAGAAATGTGGAGTAATCACCGATATAAAAATAATACAAATAAACATAAGAAAAACAAAAATCATACAATATATTGTATATTATTGAAAAAACAGCAAACACAAAGAAACTGTATATAATATGAAGAATCATTCAGAAAAATAAATTCAAATATTGTTTCAATTATAAAGATATATAATTTAAATCACATTAGTCATATATTATTGCTCTAGGGTATTGAGAAAAGTAAAACATTAAATGATTAACAGACATGTATGAAAAATTCTAATTTATAAAGTGATTATTATATATCACTAATATATAAATATATGTAGACATTGAAAAGGAAAAAGCAAAAGTAGACAAATACATGAGATGAAATATAATTACATGAACAAAAAAAGAAAAAACAAATACTGTGGATTCATTAAGTACTCAGACTACTTCACTTTTTGTATATTTTTTCCACACTCAATAACCCAGAATGACAAAGGGAAAGCAAGATTTTAGACATTATTGCAAATTTATTAAAGACACACCTGGATTTGGGATTTTTCTGCCATTCTTTTCTGAAGATTCTCCAAGGCTCACTCGGGTTAGATGGGCATGGTCAACTATTGTCAGGTCTCTCTAAAAATGTTCAGTTGGGTTGAAGTTCAGGCTCTGACTGGGCTCTTCAAGTACATTCTCAGAGTTGATCCTACACCACTCCTGTATTGTTTTTGGTTTGATCTGTTGGAAGTTGAAATATCAGGACACTTTGAGGTCCAGAGCTCTCTAGAGCAAGTTTTCATTAAAGATATCTCTGTACTTTGTTCCACTCAACTTTCTCTTAACTCTGCCTGGTCTCCCAGTCCTTGTGGTTAAAAACCAACCCTACTAACTGATGCTGCCCATCACTGTGCTTCACTTTTGCATTGCTATTGTGCAGGTGTTGAGGGTTGCCTGTTTTTCAGACATGGCAGTAATCTTGGTTTCATCAGACCATCGAATCCTGTTTTTCACAGTCTGAGAGTCCTTTAGATGTCTTTTTTGCCAACCTCAAGCAGGCTCCCATGTGTCTTTAATGGAGGAAAGGCTTCAAAAAGTTCAGATTGGTGGAGTGTTGCAGGGATAGTTGTCCTTCTAGAAATGTCTCCTATGTCTACACAAGTTCTGTGGAGATCAGCCAGACTGATCACTGTGTTCTTGGTCACCTCTCTTACCACGACCCTTCCCACACAATTGCTCAGTTTGGCTTAGTGGTGCAGACTCTGGGAAGAGTCATTGTTGTTCCAAACTTCTATTACTGAATTATGGTGACCACTGTGCGCTTAAGAACTGTGCTGTTGAAATTTTTTTGAAGCCTTCCCCAGAAATGTGCCTCAACACAATCCTGTCTCTAAGCTCAGCAGGTAATTAGTTTAATCTCATAGCTTGATTTTTGCTCAACTGTAGGACCTTCTAAAAACAGCTGTGTGTCTTTTTTGTGTCCAGTCAATTGAATTTACCAACGATGGACAATCAAACAAGGTGTACAAACATCTAAATGATAAATAATAGAATGGGATGCATCTGAGCTAAATTTCAAGTGTCATAGCAAAGGGGTATGAATACTTGTGTCTATAAGACATTTCAGTTTTTATTTTTTAATAAATTTGTAAAAAAATACTAGAACTCTGTTTAACTTTGTCATTATGGGGTACTGAGTATTACTTGATGTAGAAAAAATAAATTTAGGCTGCAACATAACAAAATGTGAAAAATGGAAAGAGTCTGAATGCTTTTGGAACCCACTACAAAGTACAATGAGTTATCAAAAGTAGAAATGTACAAAACAATTCACTGTAAACACTTACAAATAACATAAAATTGTGAGGAAAGAGAAGAAAGATAAAGGAAAACTATGTGTGATCCTTAATGGCCCATGAAAAGCAGATCACTGCTCACTTCTCCTTTTTGCTGCAAACACAGAGTGGGGTGGCTATGTTTACTCCTAGAAAACAACAAGAGGAACTGATTGGGATCAAAACTTTAGCACTGAGTCCACAGACACAACATGTTTCTATGTGGTTGTAGAGAAATCTATACAGCCAATCTAATCAAAATTATCACTGAAGTGTGAATAATTATTTTTAACTTACCCTCAAATACATATAAACTGCTCAAAAAAATTAAAGGGACACTGAAAACACATCAGATCTCAATGGGAAAAAGAAATCCTCCTGGATATCTATACTGATATAGACTGGGTAATGTGTTTGGAACGAAAGGATGCCACATCGTTTGATGGAAATGAAAATGATCAACCTACAGAGCCCTGAATTCAAAGACGCCCCAAAAATCAGAGTGAAAAAATTATGTGGCAGGCTAGTCGATTTTGCCAAAATTTAATTGCAGCAACTCAAAATTGTACGCAGCACTTTGTATGGCCCCTGTGTTCTTGTATACATGCCTGACAACATCGGTGCATGCTTCTAATGAGATGACAGATGGTGTTGTGGGGGATCTCCTCCCAGATCTGGACCAGGGCATCACTGAGCTCCTGGACAGTCTGAGGTGCAACCTGGTGGCATTGGATGGACCAAAACATAATGTCCCAGAGGTGTTCTATTGGATTTAGGTCAGGAAAGTGCGGTGGCCAGTCAATGGTATCAATTCCTTCATCCTCCAGGAACTGCCTGCATACTCTCACCACATGAGGCCAGGAATTGTCGTGCACCAGGAGCCACTGTACCATCATAGGGTCTGACAATGGGTCCAAGGATTTCATCCTGATACCTAATGGCAGCCAAGGTGCCTTTGTCAAGCCTGTAGCGGTCTGTGTGACCCTCCATGGATATGCCTCCCCAGACAATCATTAACCGACCACAAAACTGCTCATGCTGAATGATGTTACAGGCAGCATAATGTTCTCCATGACTTCTCCAGACCCTTTCACTTCTGTCACGTGCTCAGGGTGAACCTGCTCTCATCTGTAAAAAGCACAGGGCACCAGTGGTGCATCTGCCAATTCTGGTATTCTATGGCGAATGCCAATCGAGCTGCATGCTGCTGGGCAGTGAGCTCAGGGCCCATTAGAGGACATGGGGCCCTTGGGTCACCCTCATGAAGTCTTTCTGGTTGTTTGGTCAGAGACATTCACACCAGTGGCCTGCTGCAGGTCATTTTGTAGGGCTCTGGCAGTGCTCATCCTGTTCCTCCTTGCCCAAAGGAGCAGATACTGGTCCTGCTGATGGGTTATGGACCTTCTATGGCCCTCTCCAGCTCTCCTAGAGTAACTGCTTGTCTCCTAGAATCTCCTCCATGCCCTTGAGACTGTGCAGGGAGACACAGCAAACCTTCTGGCAATGACACGTATTGATGTGCCATCCTGGAGAAGTTGGACTACCTGTGCAACCTCTGTAGGGTCCAGGTATCGCCTCATGCTACCAGTGGTGACACTGACTGTAGCCAAACGCAAAACTAGTGAAGAAACAGTCAGAAAAGATGAGGAGGGAAAAATGTCAGTGGCATCCACCTGTTAAACCATTCCTGTTTTGGGGGTCATCTCATTGTTGCCCCTCTAGTGCATCTGTTGTTAATTTCATTAACACCACAGCAGCTGAAACTGATTAACAACCCTCTCTGCTACTTAACTGACCAGATTAATATCCCTTAAGTTTCATTGACTTTATGCTATACTCTGATTAAAAACTGTTCCTTTAATTTTTTTGAGCAGTATATATGAGGGTGTACCCAAAAACAACCGGAATCGAAAAAAATAATTGTTTTAATAATTTGTACTTACTAATACTTTAGTCTACTTCAAAGTACTTTCCATGTGAATGAATGCACTTGTCCCAATGGTTTTCCCACTGGTGGAAACATTTTTGGAATTGCTGTTTTAGGGTCCCTTGATACTGAAAACATCAATATTACGATGATGGGGGTGTGTCTGTCTATGTGTGTGTCACAGTTTCTTGAGCAGAGTCTGGAGCTAAAAAGACTGGACAGAAAAATACTAAACTTGAAACATAAGCCTGTTATAAGATGACAATGTGCTGATTAGTTTTTGAGCCAAATCATGCAATAGAAAGAGGCACTCTAGATGGACACTCCAATACTGTAATTCTGTAATTAATTATGAATTCTTCTCGTCAATAGTTATCATGATGACCTATTTTATGATCAGAAAGATTAGCATCAGAGCGGTAAATAATTACTGTAATGATATAGAATAGGTTGGATAACTTGGTTCCTGGGGTGCAAAGCCTACACTTATGTCCACATTTTTTCAGTGGATTCACAGGAAGAAGGAATCCTGCAGCTGCTTTCTGTGGCCTTGAATTACAGCCATTGAAAGTGAGCTCAGAAGACATAAAGGTGGAACAGAAATGGTTCGTAAATTTCATTTTGCTTATGCGAGTATGGACAGTATACATTAGCATGATCACCTAGGAAAGCATCTAATTAATGAAGTATCCAGGAAACATCCATTCATTTATATATCTGTACTCTACATGAACTTTGATTGTTTGTCATTCTAAAGAATGGAACGTATTGCACCCAGCTGCAAGTTCCAAGGTCCACAGATAGATAGATAGATAGATAGATAGATAGATAGATAGATAGATAGATAGATAGATAGATAGATAGATAGATAGATAGATAGATAGATAGATAGATAGATAGATAGATAGATAGATACTTTATTTATCTCCAAGGGGAAATTCACATACTCCAGCAGAAGCATACTGATCAAAAATATATATTAAAGAGTGATAAAAATGCAGTGCAAGTTAAAAACTACAAAGTGGAGAGTGCAAGGCAGGTATAACAGACAATAATGTTTACGACCTGCGTGGAATTGACGAGTCACATAGTGTGGAGGAGGAACGATGTCCTCAGTCTGTCAGTGGAGCAGGACGGTGATAGCAGTCTGTCGCTGAAGCTGCTCCTCTGTCTGGAGTTCAGTGGATGCAGTGGATTTTCCATTATTGACAGGAGCCTGCTCAGCGCCCATTGCTCTGCCACAGATGTCAAACTGTCCAGCTCCGTGCCTACATTAGAACCTGCCTGCCTTCCTCACCAGTTTGTCCAGGCATGAGGCATCCCTCTTCTTTATGCTGCCTCCCCAGCACACCACCACGTAAAAGAGGGTACTCACTACAACAGTCTGATAAAACATCTACAGCATCTTATTGCAGATATTGAAGAACACCATAGGCTACATTTGAACTGGAGAGGCACCAATGTGTTGGAGAGGCATATGAGTAAGTTATTCCAGAATTGTTTAAACTAGAGAACTAGAGGAGTTAATTTATTGATTTCTTTATTCTTACCCTGCGGCTTAACCGGTGTCTGCAAGCATATTAATCAGCTAAAAAGATTCATTTCCATTTAGCAGTTTGCTGCTTGAAGAGTGGTAGCTGGAGGCAGGCGGTAGTCATATAAATGTAAAAATGTATAATTGTAAGTGCTTAAAGAAGGGATAAAGGAATTAAAAAAGAGGGGAGAAACAAGTTTGTGTGGGGCTGTACCTGGCGATTTAGATAAAATCCAATTTGCTGCACGAAACGTTACTAATGCATGTACACCTTCAGCCCATAGAAAGTGTATCACCGCTAGCTGCTCTTCTGTCCTGCAATTGGAGTGCAGAGCAGCCATGTTTACTCCTAGAAAACAACAAGAGAAGCTGACCAGTCAACGTTGAATCTTTAAACTCTGTGATTACTGACACATTGTGTTTCTGCAAGTGCATGATAAAAACTGTATGGCCAACCTAAACAAAATTATAGCAACGGTGCAGATAATTGTTGAATTACACTTGCATACTGTATGTGTATATTTTTTTATTTGTATATACTTTTTTAATCCCTGAGGGAAAGTTGTCTTTACACATGACCTTTGGGGGGTGTGAGTGCAGGGTCAGCCATTGTACAGAACCCTTGGATCAATTTGCAGGTTATTCAAAAGGATTACATAGTCTGGATAATATGGAAGATCAACACAACAACAACAATGGAGCCTTTATAAATGGATTGAGAAGTTCAAAAATGGTCGGACAAAAGATTAATCATGAAGGAGTAGGACGCACGCCAACGTCCACTACCAATGACAACATTGAGCAAATGTATACAATGATTCTGATGAACCCACAAAAGTTTGGCCTCGGTACATGTGGATGAATCAGTGATAGCAACGTAAGCTGAGTCTACAAAGGATTTGTGCTCGTATGTAGCACTTTACACTTTACTACAATAAACTGTACTTTACAAGTGTTCACACAGTTCTGAAGCTTATCCAGGTCTTTTTAAATTGTTTTAAATTGCTGCCTCCTCAGTGTCTGCCATTCCTCTTAATTTTAGCATCATCTGCAAATTTCATTAGAACATTAGAACACTTTAGACGAGAGCAGGCCATTCAGCCCAACAAAGCTCGCCAGTCCTATACACTTATTTCTTCCAAAAAAACATCAAGTCGAGTTTTGAAAGTCTCTAAAGTCTTACTGTCTACCACACTACTTGGTAGCTTATTCCAAGTGTCTATCGTTCTTTGTATAAAGAAAAACTTCCTAAAGCTTGTGCGAAATTTACCCTTAACAAGTTTCCAACTGTGTCCCCGTGTTCTTCATGAACTCATTTTAAAATACAAGTCTCAATCCACTGTACTAATTCCCTTCATAATTTTAAACACTTCAATCATGTCACCTCTTAATCTTCTTTTGCTTAAACTGTAAAGATTCGGCTCTTTTAATCTTTCCTCATAATTCAACCCCTGTAGCCCTGGAATCAGCCAAGTCGCTCTTCTCTGGACCTGTACTAGCGCTGCAATGTCCTTTTTGTAGCTTTTTTGTATTTCACAAATTTATTAAATATACCAATCTATGTCATTAATATAAATCAGAAAAGGTAGTGGTGCAAGGACAGACTCCTGAAGGGCTCCACCGATGACCTCACTCCACGTGAAGACACCATCTGTGCCCTTATGATTAACCAATTTGAGATGGCTGAAAATGAAACAGCAAGATGTGACGGTTCTAATGACTGTTCTGTCAAGAATGATGGGAATTGAGTATCTTAGGGAACAACACATACTAATATAATATATGCCAAACACTTAAAAATAGAGTAGTGAGAACAAAAAGGGAGAGGAGTCCCATAAGGTAGCACAGTGTACAGTTTTATGTGATACTACAACAACAACATTTATTTCTATAGCATATTTTCATACAAATGATGTAGCTCAAAGTGCTTTACAGGATGAAAAAAATAAAAAAAATAAAAATAAAATTAGGCAATACTAATCAACATAGTGTAGTGACCCGGCAGTCAGTGCTGGCGGCATGATGCATTGTGGGTAATTTATGTAAAAGTTACTGTTGTGTTAAATTAGCAAGGCAATCAAATTATTGTTCCTGTTGTAATTGTTGTATGTGTTTGTGTTCAACTGGTGGGACGGGTTTGGGTTATTGCCGTCCGGGGTTACTAAATTGTAAATAGTTACCATCAATGAGAAAGGTGGCTTCGTTAATGACCCTGGCAATGGCTATGCAATGAGTTTGAGCTTTGTTTTCTGACTATCTGCTTAATAAAGAGATACAACAGGACAGAGCTGTGTTATTGCTAAGATTTCATCTAAGCAATGATTGCCGAGACACTCGGAGTCGTGCGGTGTATGGGACACGAGTGCTCGCTGGCTTATTGAGTTAGGTACAGCTGCGTGCATGGCGCTGGCATTCCGCTGGCTGACCAGCTTGGGGAAAGTGCACGGCTGAGTGCGGCTCTGAAAACTTTAAGACTCAACCACGGGTCGCTACAATAGAATAAAAATAAGGCTTGGATAGAAAAGAAAAAAAAAAAACTGGAGAAAAAAAAATCTGCAGGGGTTCCAAGGCCACAAGACCACCCAGCCCCCAATGGACATTCTACCTAACATCAATGATCTCAATCAGTTCTCATGATTTTCAAGCTTCATGTGGAAGAATTAGATGTGATGGTCATGTGGACCTCTGGCCTTCAAACCATCAATATATGGGAACTGCACGGTGCTTTGATCAGGTGGTGGCGGCACAGATCACCACCACAGAAAACCAGAAAAAGAACAGCAGAGAAAGTAGGAGTTAGTATGGATTATGGAGCCATGATAAAAAAAAATTATAATTAAATGCATATATGAAATATCAGGGCTAAACTAAAATGAAGCTATGATAAAGCCATGTTAAAATAATGTGTTTTTAGCCATTTTTTAAAGTGTATTAGCCTGGCGAATTTCTATCGGTAAGATATTCCAGATTTTAGGTGCATGACAGCATAACTCCTCTGTGTGCTCACAGCAGTAGAGGCTACGGCCTACTTTCCACTCACATTATCATCTTAACAGGATTACATGTAAATGATGGTCCTTGTTGCCTTTTATTATACAGGGTGGTAAATCACAAACTTGAATATATCACAGGTGATTTATTCTGCAGATAGATTTGAAGGACAGTTTGTGCCTGTTTTTTATCACAGGATTATGAAATTAAAGCTGAGGGTCACAGAACAATAAAACACATGACAGTTGTGGGAACTCAGTATAACCAGCGGTATTCAATATAGCCTCAGAACTGTGGCGCTTGCTGTATTGATTAGGGTAGGCTTAAATTGAATTGCTTCAAATCATGTTTGCAAGAAATTCTTCATTCCAGGCAAAATTATTACTTCTCTAGCTTGATTTAATGCCCAAATTCAGTTTGAATCCCTTTACTTCTGTTATTGGAAAAAAGAAGAGTTCATTTGGGAAATAAATCAAAGTTGCCATAATATAGTCATTATTAAAATAACAAATATGAGGAGTCGAGGGCATTATAAATATTTGTTCACACAGTTTAATTTGGTTATCTTAGAAAGCAAAAATCTATTTTTTTTTGTAAAATGGAAACAATGAAAGGGTTATTGGCTCTTTCTAAGCATTATCTCAAACATTTAAATATTACTTTACCAGTAATATTTTTTAATAGCTTCATGTGTTGCTGTAGTCTTTTGAATATTAAATCTAGAGTCCCAGAAATATCTCTCACAAATCCTATATTTATAAAATAGTAAAGTTCTGTGATATGTTTTTATTTATATGTATATTTTTGGGTATACTGGCTAGCCTTATATGTTGCAAGTCTGGATGCGATCACTGTCAGTGTGGAGTCTGCACATTCTTCTTGTGCCTACTCGTACACTTTATTTATTATCTCCAGGTACATTAGTTTTCTCCATATATCCCAAAGTGTGCCCCTTTGGTTAACTGGGGACTCTATATCAGTCCAGTATGAGTGTGTGTATCTATAAATGGGCTCACAATAGGACCGATGTTAGTTCCTACCTTTCACTGACTGCTGCCAGCGTAGGCACTGGCACCTCACAAACCTGAGCTGAATATGTAGATAGGTTAGAAAATGTCAGTCAGTCAGCCGTTTTCTGTCTTCATAGTCATGAACAGGGTCGTGGTAGGTGCTGGAGCCCATCCTAGCTAGCCTAGGGCGCAACACAGGAACAATTCCTGAACAGGGTGCCACACACACGTACACACACTAGAGCCAATTTAATAGCGCCAATCCAATCAACCTGCATGTCTTTGAAATGTGTGAAGAAACCGGAGTACCCAGTGGAAACCCAGGCAGAAACTGGGACAACATGCAAACTCCATGCAGGGAGGACCCAGGACATAAACCCTGGTCTGATTACTATTAGGCAGTAGCGCTACCACTGTTAGTTAGATAATGGATGGATAGATATTTCAGCTAAACCATGAAATTAATATGGATGATCCAAAAAGGCAAACAAACTTTCTCCATTTTTACAGCCTGAACAAATACTTTATCAACTCACATCCAGCTCATCATCATTTGGTAACTTATTCCATGTGCCTATATTTTTTCTACACATAATAACCTAGTTTACTTTAGTTTACCTTTATTTTCCAAAGGTGAAAATTAAATTTGATCCAGCCAGCAACAAACACGAGCACATACCTACTACATGGCCTGCAATAAAACACCTATGTACTGTGATATGAAAAACACAAGAAATTATGGACACCCGAATAATTGAAATAAACTGATAAAAGAAAACACACACTAAATGTGGTGACACCTTCTTCAGAGGCCAGTCTGTCATCAACTGGCCCCAAGATGGCGGAGTAGCCAGTTTTCAGGTCTAAAGGGAGGAAAAAGCGAGTTCTGGAGGTCAAAACCAGAAGTGACATCATCTGTGTGAAAGGCGTCAATCATCCATTCTGCAGAGGGAGGAAGAGAAAAGGCATTTAGTGACAGCGCCAACGTGTGGCTTGGAGTGGAATTACTACTTGAAGAGCCCTGAAGTTGTCTCTCATGTGAACGTGTGTAACAATACATACAAAAAACAAAATCTAGAACAGTTCCTTATTTCATCAAAAATGAGTTTGGCCTAGTTAAACATTTTATTGTTGTAAATATAAAACTATTTCTACTTCTATTTGTTTAAAATTTTGGAAGCACTTTACTTTAGGTACTGCAAAAGTGTATCTATTGCTCATTTACTCTTATGTAGCAAGGCCTTAACAAAGGCTGCTTTTGGTGTTTTTAACACATATAAAGCATCAGTAAAGTGTTTACTCATCTATGCAATGTGATCTGCTAAAATCAATTCACTTTAGAATGGTCAGAATATCTGCCTAGAGATCAGATTGACTCCCCACATAAACACAACAATTCCAGTTAGAATTGACTTGTATTTATCTGGGCAGTACATAGCAGATACTATCCTGTAGCTAGAATGGGAATGGGAACGGGCTCCTTCTTATGACCCACAAGAACAAAATTAAAGGAAAGAGACGTGCCACACTGCCATTAAGAACTTTAATGTTTTTGCATGGTGAAAAAGATCTGACAGTCTCATGAAGGAGATGACAGGTCACTTTTTAAAGCTGCACTGGTCTCACAGTTGCCCACCCTTCTGCAGTTTACCTCATCACTGTCAACACCCTGCATGACTATTTCTTCTTTTTTGTGTGACTTGATTGTTATATGTGAAGAGAAATCACCATTGCATTTCCACTCATGTTAAAGCAGCCGCTGACAGAAGCACCCCAGTGCTGAATTCAGAGGATAATGTTGTAGTTTTTGCAATTAAGTTAAGTAAAAATGTCTGCAGTGACTAGTTCTGTGTTTACATTTTTTTTCTTTTAAAAATATTAATTGCTTTCTGCTTAATTTTAAAAGTAGTGAGTAGTGAGCAGCTTTTAATGTTTTGAAAAAAATCTTCAGTGAAAAATTCTCTTATCTTGATAATTACTGGTTGTTATATGTCCCAAAAATACCTGCTCATTTTATGTTATGACTTAAAAAAAAATCAGCCCCTAGTAAAAATAATTTGTATTTAATAAAAACATTTGGCTGTTTTTCAAATAGTATATTAATTTTAAAATATGATTCAAAAACAGGTATTGTAAGCAGCAGCAGCACATTTGCCTTTGTTAAGTTCTAAAAAAAGCATGTTTGACAAGACTGCAGCAAAATTATAAGAGGGCAACCATCATGACTTGTTTGTGTGTTGGAGGGCTGTAGGGGGCTCACATACACTATATGGCCAAAATTATCTGGATGCCTGTCCCATGTGAGCCACACCCATATGAGCTTTTTGCATGTCCCATTCCAAACCCAATAGTCTCCAGGACTCTGAATCGTATTATGTGATATCATCTACTGTTGAATTTCTATTGCACTATTATATTGTATTGAGGATTACTTGTGTTCTGTTCTGTGTATTGAATTGTATTGACACCCTTCTTTTGACACCCACTGCACGCCCAACCTACCTGGACAGGGGTCTCTCTTTGAACTGCCTTTCCCAAGGTTTCTTCCAGTGTTTTTTTTAATACAAGGGATTTTTTGGGAGTTTTTTTCTTGTCTTCTCAGAGAATCAAAGCTGGGGGCCTGTCAAATGGCAGGGCATGTTAAAGTCCATTGCAGCACTTCTTGTGTGATGTCGGGCTATACTAAAATAAACTGCATTGTATTGTATTGGCATTAAGTTGGGCCACCCTCTGTGGCTTTAAACAGCCTCCACTCTTCTGGGAAGGCCCTCCAGAAGATTATGGAGAGTGTTTGTAGGATTTTGTGCCTATTTAGCCATTCATTTGTGAGGTTAGGTACTGATGTTGGACGATAAGACCTGGCTTGGCAATCTGTGTTCCAATTCACCACAAAGATGTGTCCAGTAGATTAGAGGTCAGGGACCTGTGCAGGCCACTCGAGTTCCTTCATGTCTTTATGGACCTGGGGCCTCATGCATAACGACTTGTGAAGAATTCACACTATAACGTGGCGTACGGACAAAAGTGGAAATGTGCGCAAGCACAAAAAAATCCAGATGCACAAATCTGTGCAAAAGACATCTTCCACGTTCTTCCACTACATAAATCCCGGTCAGCGTGAAAAGTAATACACGTGCATGCGCCTGCTGTCCTGCCCCGTCTCCTCCAAGAATTACGCCTCTTTGAATATTGTTGACACTTTTTCTATAGTGTCATTTCTTGTGACTGAAGACAGAGAGATATAATTAAAGTTAGTAAAAAATCTTTTATTAATACACACCAGGCAAGGGTAAGATGACAGAGAAGCACAGTCCTAGGACACCTGCCCTTCATCTGCCTTGAGGGGTCAGTATCCCAAATCTTTTATAGGGCCTTTGTCTTATGATTTTAGTTGCACAAGAATTTCAAACCATTACATCTTACAACATTTTGCTTGGATCAGCATTTACCACATCCTTTAAGTTCATCAGTTGGTCACTTGTGGTTTTAGTTCATCAGTTGGTCACTTGTGGTTTTAGTTAATCAGTTGGTCACTTGTGGTTTTTTGTTCGTTAGGAGAAACAAGAAGTTGCACTTGTCATGTGCACCAAATTGATCAAACTATTTATTATTTTTCCACAATATGCAAATCAATACAAATAGCCCTTAAGCTCAGTGTTCTGTGAAAAGGCAATAGCAAAAGCACAGGGGGAAACAGAAGAATTTCAGCGAATACCAAGTGGAGGCAAGGAAAAATGTACTATTTGTTGGTTTAAATAGTGGTATAAACAACAAAAGGAAGTTGATCGAGTGACATAGAGTGTCGGAGAAACACAAAAGCTCAAGTTCACAAAGTCGCACAGTGCCCGAAATAAAAAAGAAGTTGTCAGATCTCAAAGTTACTGTGAAAAAGTGAGTCATAGCCCACCGCCTGAGTGTCATATGAAAGCTTATTAGGGTACAGAGAAAAAAAAAATAGGCACACAGTTGGAAAAATTACGGAATGTCAACTTTAATCTCTAAATGTCCACTTTAATCACGTAGTTTATTTTGTCATTAAAGTAGAACATCATAAACCTCATCTCAAAATCATTTAATTTACTAGTTTCTCAAATCCCATCGTAACTAAAGTAGCACGTTAAATGATTTGTTTTGTATTTGATCTTCTGTGTGCTCTATTTGTGTGAATCACTACGTGCTTCTTAAACTGGCTTTCTCTTCCTCCGACAGGACACAGAATCCATTACATTCGTGATATTACAGCTCTGAATAATTAAAATACAGAGATGTATACTTGATATAATTTTCATGGTGATAGGAGTTAAAGCATGTTATTAAACATGGGAACACGGTGGCACAGTGACTGTTCATGCCTCACGCAAGATGCTTGCTGTGCTGTGCGCGACCTTCGGTGAAATAATTTATTACAGCAGTACTGTCTCTTTTAAACGTACTAACCTCCAATTCCTTTCCTTCCTTTTCTTTCTCCAAAAGTAACCAATCGCCACACAATCAGCTCTGTAATAGATGTTAAGCCATCTGTAAACTTAGAACGCCGATTCTTCAAAACTTTTAAGGAACATTGAAATATCTTCGTAGTACATGTTTAATTATTCTATCCATCTATTCTTCCAGCATTGCGCCGGCCCCAGCAAGAATACAGCACGACGCAGGAACAATCCATGAACGGAGCGCCAGCTCCTCACTAGCGCTGCGGCACCATGTCCTCACATGTTTAATTATTAACAATATAGATTATTTAAATGAAGTTAAAGTTTTATCTGTATAATATAATAAACATATTTTGCTGCATTTCATCTTAAAAATTATATCGTCATCATATGTAAATACGTGCTTTATAAAGTGGCTCAGTTTGTGCAATATTATAACTGTGTCGCAAGTCTACAGTGAGGTAATTGTACTTATAAGTACAAAGCATTCTACAAGGAGCAATTGATGGACTGATTGAGTGCCTTTATAGTTCTTGGGATGAAACTGTTTCTGAACCGCAAGGAAAGGCTCTGAAGCATTTGCTGTATGAGAGCAGTTCAATAGACAGCATGGCTGAGGCAGTGTGTGCTAGATGCTGTATACCGATAATTATCTTTCCAGTTAGCTGCTGTAGATCTGTGATTCCCCACTCAGATATAGTGATATAAATACTCCGAGTTGTGCATTGAGAGTAATATAGAAAATGATGATACGCTGTGGCAACCCCTAAAGGGAGCAGCTGAAGGAAGATGAAGAAAAAGGTGCAGTGACAGTAACAACGCTAAAGCAACTATGGCAGTTAGAATAGTTTGACCATTCTGTGGACCATTATAGCACTGTTTTGATGCTGGGTGCCACCAGTTTGCAAAACCTAGTGGAGAACTTGCGTATGCCAGGGTACCGTGAAAATGTGCGTGGCTTTATGGCAAGTTTAGGTTTTTTAGATTGCGATTTGAACGTGGAAACGTTCATACGCAACATTTTTGTGCGTACGCACCATTTATACATGAGGCCCCTGGCTTTGTGCACAGAGGTACAGTCATGTTGGAACAGAAAAGGGCCTTTCACAGACTGTTGCCACAAACTTGTAAATGCACAATCACCTAAAATGTTTTTGTATGCTGCAGCATTAACACGACCCATCACTGGAACCAAGGAGATTAATACAAACACTAAAAAACAGCCCTAGACCATTATCCCTCTTCCACAGAACTTTACGGTAGACATTATGCAGTCCCGAAAGTAGTGTTCTTCTGGCATCCACCATTCAGTTGTGAGGTCAGGTACTGATGTTGGACGAGAAGACCTGACTTACAATCTGTGTTCCAATTCATCTCAAAGATGTGTCCAGTAGAGTTGAGGTGAGGCTTTGTTCAGGCCACTCGACACTTTATTAATATGTTTGTGTTTTAAATCATGTTTTCGATAACTAAGGGGATATGGAAATAATCATTTTTTCCTATATTCCTGGTGCAATTTTTCTCAAGGTAAGAATATGTTTTATATTTACTTGTGTGAGTTCTTGCATAAATACAGAAAGAACATCAAAACAAAATAAACCATGTGGCACAGATATTTTACTGTAATTTGTTCTTTCAAGAGGGAACTACGCTCCTAGAGGTTATTGCTGAAGGAGACAGCCGTTGAGCTAGCATGCTTTAACATATGTGAAGGCTAAATAAGGGTCATATAGTGTATGCTTTTTTCTCAACAGGGACCCTACCTCAGATTTTGCACTGTGCAGGTAATTTGACTGAGGAGAGGCCAACAGTACAGTACGCCATAGTGGATTACTGGTAGGACTGTTTGCTGGTCTATCTTGGGATCTGCTGAACATTTATCTTTCTCTAATACTCCACCTTAGTATTTATGTATCTTGTCATTTTCTAAATGGAACAATTACAACTACGAAAGCAATTCTTTCATTCTTTCCTTTTCTGTATATAATATTTGTGTGGCTGGAAATCCATGGAAGGAAGGTGGCACCAAAGTTTGGAACTTATGTGATACATAGTGTGCAGTTTTAGATTATTTCTTTATTTTTCCCCTTCTATGATAAACTTTGCAAGCAAAAAGGGGGGCTAAAAATTCCTGGAATTTGTCAATATTATGCGAGTTATCGGTAGTTATCGAATGTGCCTCTAGATGTCTACAGTCTGGTTTATCAGTCGTGCTGAGTTGATCAAGTGCATGTTTCTACTGTTTTTTCTACAGTCGTGCAGGTGGCTTGTGTGATTTCCTTTTTGCAAGTCACCATTGATCATTTTCAAGAGAAATGATGATCACGTTTTTTGACATTGATGGAATTATTTATGAAGACTTTGTTCCCTGTGGACAGACTGCTAATCAGTGATATTACATTCAACTACTGAGGCATCCAAAGAAAAGCATCAGAAAAAAATGTTTGGAGACGTGGCGTACACAAAACTGGATTTTGTACACGTCAACACACCTGCAAACACCATGTCAGTCAGAGTTTTTGAACAAAAACAAAGTGGTTGTTGCTTTACATGCCCTGTATTCAGCAGATCTCTTTTTCTGTGACTTCATTTTGTTTCTAACATGAAAGGGGAGGTCTACAGGATGGTAGCGAGACCAGCTATAATATATGGGCTGAAGACAGTGGCACTGACCAGGGTCAGAGCTGGAGGCAGCAGAGTTAAAGATGCTAAGATTTACATTGGGTGTGTCGAGGATGGACAGGATTACAAATGAGAACATTAGAGGGTCAGCTCAAGTTGGACGGTTGGGAGAAAGTTAGAGAGGCGAGATTGTGTTGGTTTGGACATGTGCAGAGGAGAGATGCTGGGTATATTGGGAGAAGGATGTTAAGGATAGAGCTGCCAGGGAAGAGGAAAAGAGGAAGGCCTAAGAGAAGATTTATGGATGTGGTGAGAGAGGACATGCAGGTGATCGGGGTGACAGAGCAAGATGAAGAGGACAGAAAGATATGGAAGAAGATGATCCACTGTGGCAACCCCTAATGGAAGCAGCCAATAGAAGAAGAAGAAGAAGATTAAGACTGAGGCTGATGGGAAGAAAATTTATTGCTGGGTTAAAAATTCAGTAAAAAATGCAGGATGCTGTAGCAATGGTATTATTACTGGAAAAGTTCACAGGAATAGGAGAAGTGCTGGGACAAGTGTGTTGCATTTTGAAGATGGATAGAAGAGAATTACTGTGCATTTTATAATAAAGTTTTTTTATAACGATTTCTGGAATTTATGGCCCCACCTACTATACTCTCTTTAAATACGTAGTAGTTTACTGTTAGAAGGGTGAAATCTAAGTTGTTTATAAGCAGCTTGATATTGGCTTACACATCTTGCAATAAATAAATAAATCATAGAATTTAGTTAGCTATGTGAATCAGAAACAGCCATTTTAGGATCTGGTGGGTTACAGATTTTGGCACCCAATGTGGGGAAGAAAGTGAAAAAAACACAAACATCTGTCTAAAAGTGCTGTATACATCAGGCCCCCACTGCTTTCACATATCCTTCTGGGAAGATGTCTTAAAAGGGGACAGACTAAATATGTATTGGACACTTTACAGTTTATATGACATGTCCATTATAAAAGCATTACGATAATGAAACTGTTCCTCATTCTTGCAGTAGGTCCAAAATAAGGCTTGATATTAAATAGTGTAAAAAATTTTGTCCTCTTGTCTTGTGCCTCAGTGAATTTATAAATTTCATTTTTTGGGAAAGGATTTAAGGCCTGAGTCTGATGTAGCCTGTGTAAGCCCCAGTTCTCTATTACCCTGAATAAAGTTAGAAAGGTTTGAAAATGTTACATTTTAACAGAAAGAAAAAAAAGACCGGAGCCACTATTGTAAAGTCAACTTTAAACCTGAACCCATTTAAGGAAAAAGGACTTGTCAAATAGCAGATGTATGAAGAAAATATGAATTTCTACCAACTCTGCTGCATTCACAGATGTCAAGTTAAAGGATTAGCCGCATGGCACAATTTTTCTCCTTTCAATCATCCTCTATTCAGTGTAATAATTACTGAAGCTTTGCAGCTAACTTAGATCTAGAGGGAAAAAAAAAGTAAAATTATTTAGATTTTTGTCAATCAGTGCTCTTACATTAAACCCCATTGCTTTCTTTTTATTTCATTGATTAGCTGACTGTGACAAGAATAAGTGTACAACCCTAGCCAGATATGGTTACAAGTGCCCTAAAAAAAGACATCCAAGTAGATTCCTGAAACTGGTTGTTCTCCTTTGGAGATTGTCATGCTCAAAATCGTTATTTGTATGTTTTTTAAAAACGCATGCGAATGCCATTTCAATTTTTTTTCTCGATGCACGGCCAGTGTGGCTGGTTTTCTATAATACACAACAACATCCTTTAGGGTCCCCAACAGATAAAAGTCCAGCAGAGTTAAATCAGGTAAGTGTGGAGAAAACTCAACTGCACCTCTTCATCCTATCCATTGTTCAGGCAAATTCTCATCAAGGTAAGATCTCATGTCTTGGTGAAAGTGTGATGGTGCACCATCTTGTTGTCTACACTGGCCCCTCTTCGAGAAGAAACTGAAACGTCATGCATGTCAGCCTTACTGAATAGGTTAGCCAGAGTTGTTGAAGCAGTAGTTCACCGTAATAAGAAGTGTCTGAATGCTTATGGTAACCATTTTGAGCACCTGTTGTAAAAGTAGAAGTCAAAAGTGACTTAAATTCATCCCTTGATATCTGTCTAAATTTCATATCACAACTTTAGTACAGGTTGTCCTTTTGTTGAAGCGTGTATATATTGTTTTGGCCCCCTCTGTATGTATGATATACATACATATGTGTTTTCCTAGGCCTGAATCGCAATCTGATTGTTTGGATGGCTACCTAAAAGGTAACACTTGTGGTTGAAAACATCTGCCATGTCCTCTCAATTGCGAGAAGCAGATCATAGTTTTGTGTTATGGTACCTGCCAAATGGCACAAAGAGTCCGTTGCATGTGTTTCGTCCTAATTGGGGCTCATCCCCTTACGGGGATCGAACCTCAGACGTTAGTGTCTGAGGCCAAGCCTCTGACATTGTGCCAAGGCAGGTTCGCTTACTTGACAGGGTGAAGATCAGAGTATTCATAGGTATTAATCTCAATCTGTTTATTTGGATGTTTAGCCACTATACAACAACAACACTTATTTATATAGCACACTTTCATACAAAAAGTAGCACAAAGTGATTTACATAATGAAGAATAGAAAAATAAAAGACACAGTAAGAAAATAAAATAAGTCAACATTAATTAACATAGAATAAGAGTAAGGTCCAATGGCCAGGGTAAACAGAAAAAACAAAAATAAACTCCAGACGGCTGGAGAAAAAAATAAAATCTGTAGGGATTCCAGACCATTAGACTGCCCAGTCCCCTCTGGGCAAACGTGCGAGGTTCGATCCCTGTAAGGGGAAGCAAAGGTGCATACACCCAATGAGCCCCAATTAGGGCGAAGCATGCGTCGTTTACGCTTTGTATTATTTGGCAGGTACCGTATCACACACATATATATGTACTAGGGGGTTTGCCTCCTGCTTGGTTCGCTTGCCAACCCCTGTGGCCTGTACTACGTGTCAGCCACTTCACGTCTCTGCCGCTCGCATTGTGAAAAGCGGGGCTGAACGCACCCCAAGAAGACACAGTCGCTCCTCTGAAACCCCCTCTTAAATAGTGATACAATGGGAAACAAATACAGATTTTTTTTTTATCTCCTCTTTGCTCAATCAGCTGCTGGCTTGCTGCTGCTGCTGTCGCTGTGCCGTGTGATCTGCATCTCGCACGGTGCTTTGAACATTTAAAAGTCTGTTATGCAGCTGTCTTTGTCATCTACTCTTTGTCTTTTATTTCCGGCCCTAGTCGTGGTTAAATCTCTTGGCACAAAGTCTCATCTCGCAGGACGTGAGTTCTTGATATTTTTTAGTTTATAATTTGAAAACAGAATAAGAATCTGAAAATCTAACAACATCAAATTAAAGTTTGATAAATTCTGAAAAGAATGATACCAAACATATATATGTAGGTTTTCAAATAAGCCTGATTTGAAGCATTACAAAAAACATGACATAAAATCGTTGCACAAAATTGTAGATACAGTACAGTACATATATGTACCCAAACACAAACCGTGTATGTCTTTGATAACTGTGATCACTCTTTATACGTGTGCACTTTACTCTGCATAAATTAATCATGTGGTCCGCTATCGCTACCCCATATCTGATTATTTTGCAAATAGGGAGTTTTGTTTTTTAACTTTATGGTGACATCTGACAGAAAATATTGAGTTCTAAAGGTGAGGCTCTAAGATTTAGGCCTAATTATGGTAGCGGCAAGCAATATAAAAATGAGATGTGAAAACGTTAAGGTCTTAACTATAACTCATTTACTCAGTTAAGACAAATGTGTCTGTTTTCAGTAAAATGGTAATTAAATAGAATAAGGAATTGTCAAGACTTTTGCCATTCATGTTTTTGAAAACTTTAAATCTATATTTGTCATCTAGCCACATAACAATCCACGGTTTCCGAAGGTGTAACAACTCTCTTCGCCGACTTGTAAAAGGTGATGGTAGCTGTCTTCCTAATGTTTGCCTGTTCCTTCTTGATGTAGCGAACGGTGGATTCGTTCACGCCATATTGGCGGGCCACAGCTGCGAACGTTCTCCATTCCTTCAACATATCCAGAAGTTTCACCTTCTCAGCGATTGTCATCATTCTTCATTGGTGTTTAGGCTCAGCACCAGCCTTGGAAGAAGGAGCACGTTTGGGAGCCATTGCTGGGGGTGAAAATTGAAGCGAAGTTCAACAAAAAGAAACCACAAAAAAATCACACACAGTGCAGTGTAAAGTAAACCGCTCGGCGAGAACGCTTGAAGCGAGATGGCCGCGACAGAGAGACAAGGGGAGATGCTGTGGGATCTGGGCATCAGTCAAAGCACCAATCACGGGCCCGATTAGAAAGCGGAAAGCTGTGATTTGTCGTCTCCCTCCCATGTACCAATCACAGCCCGTGTTACAACGTAATTAGTCACCGAACTTGTTTTGTTGTTCTTAGACTAGGAAATACTACTACTATATTTAAAAACCCGCGAAGTCGTGAATCCGCGAAAAGTGAACCACGAAGTAGCGAGGGATTACTGTACATAGCAGTGACATTTTAAACTTATGTACTTATTACAGGCGGGGCTAAATGCCTTCACCAGGCAGTTTGCCAATGCAGTTAACTGCCTCAATTACACAAAGACTCATTTAACCCTCTAAGGTCTAAGCCAGGGGTTCTCAAACTCGGTTGCTGTGGCTGCAGGTTTTTGTTCCAACCAGCTTCTGTTTTTAATTGGACTCCTGGACTAATTAAGTGATGTGCTATTTCCCAGATTCTGTGGTTTGGAAACAATATAGAAATAGGTTGGTAAAAAAAATCTATTAAAATGTACTAAGCAGTTATATGGGATATGTATTTTTTTAAACAATATTTTCATCTTGATTTCATTCTACTTTTTCAGGTGTTTTAATTTTTTAATTAATTTATTACTTACTAATTAGTGGGTTTGACGCTAAAGTAGTTGCAGCCTTTCGCGATTCAGTGTTGTTAGGGTGTCTGCTGTTCTCGTTTGTAATTGTCATTATGAAGATAAAATGAAGGGAGCAAACTGCACAAAGAAAGGGCAAAATATAATTAAATCAACAAAAGAGAGATACACATTTAAATCTATGGCAAATAATAGACATATTTCTAAATGTCTTATAAATGTACAAATAATGCTGCTGTGCTTTTCTGAATGTTGAAAAAGAGAAGGGAAAAAAATACCAGCTAATTAAATGAGGTAAGTGTTATCAGTTGTTGTCACTGATTATGAAGCCACAGTGGGCCCCCAGAACCGAGTTTGAGAAGCCCTGGTCTAAGCTATTTTTTAGTGTCTTGCAGTGTTTTTGAAATCTGCCTGTAAATTGCCTAAAATTGAAATTTTAAATATAATTTATTTCAGCAGAAGTTCTACTTTTCAAAAATGACTAGTAGAACCATGTATGCATTATAGTTTAGCAAAATGTGTTGTATAAATGGCCAAAATATTGGTCAAATGCCTTTCAAAGTTTCAGTTCTCCATTGCAAAAAATATAAAACGTTGACAAATTCAATAGTTTTGGGAAAATAAAACTTCAAAGACATTGCCTTCTGCATGTCTTCCATTATCACTCAACATTTTTCACTCAAACCTCAATGAATGACTGCTTTCTTATATCAGAAAATTGGAAAACTATTTGGCATGTTTCACTGTTCAAAACAGTTCCTGTCCAGAAAGAAACAAAGGTTTCAAATTACATTCCTTGCATTGCCCAGCAGTTTCCTGCCTTAGTTTCACACATTTCCTTCTCCCAGATGTAGTCTTATACTGGGATCATTGATGGTTGAAAATGAAGCTGAAACACATGAACAGAGTGTGCCTGAGTGGGAGGAATCAACAGAGA
Organism: Polypterus senegalus; assembly: GCF_016835505.1. NCBI lineage: Eukaryota > Metazoa > Chordata > Cladistia > Polypteriformes > Polypteridae > Polypterus > Polypterus senegalus. The sequence goes on from NC_053167.1 coordinate 121,261,721, forward strand.
CACACCACATCATGGAGCTGCTCATTCCTTCACACAGTTCTTGTGTTTCATTGACTATTTGTCCAATGCAATGTCAATAAAATGTACAAATAATGTGCAGAAAATATTAGAATTATGTGCTGGTTGGTATAACACTAAATACGTTTATCTGAACGATCAACCCCTCTTGTGTGTATTCACGGAATGTCTTTTATAGCTTGCTCTCAGAAAAATCATCACTATCAAAACTGCACTTCTTATTTGGTGGTAAATGCTTTTGGCCGTGCTATTTCAATAACTCCACGTACCTTATCAGTCCATCCATCCATTATCCAACCCGTTATATCCTAACTAAAGGGTCACAGGGGTCCGCTGGAGCCAATCCCAGCCAACACAGGGCACGAGACAGGAAACAAACCCCGGGCAGGGTGGGCACACACACACACACCAAGCACACACTAGGGACAATTTAGAATCGCCAATGTACCTAACCTGCATGTTAAACCCACTCACGAGGAGAACATGCAAACTCCATGCAGGGAGGACCCAGGAAGCGAACCTGCGTCTCCTAACTGCGAGGCAGACCTTATCAGTCTCTCTGTGTAAATGAATGAGGATCTGTTTACCCTGTAGTAATTCATGTTGTTTTCCTGGTGAGCCGTTTGTGGCAGGGCATCCCAGGAATGGTAACACCACATGTCGGTCTATTTATTAAACCTACAATCCAGTTGTCTCATGGGCTTGTTTCTCATTCTGTTTTTTTTTTTGCTTTGCACCCTCTCTCATCATAATCTATTGTCTATGGGGGAGGCGCAGAAGTCCTAGAAAACTTTTCAATCTCCGGTTTTTCACGGATCTCAAAGTTTTAGGGTATACTGCTACCGCAAAACCTTGATATCTCGATGATGGGTGTGTGTCTGTGTGTGTGTGTCTGTGTGTCACAGTTTCTTGGGGACAGTCTAAAGCTAAAAATGTCTAGACGGAAAAGCACCAAACTCGAAACTTACAGTAAGGCTGTTATGAGATGACAATGTGCAGATTAGTCAGGCAGTCAGCCATTATCCACCCGCTATATCCTAACACAGGGTCACAGGGGTCTGCTAGAGCCAAACCAAGCCAGCACAGGGCACAAGGCATGAACAAATCCCTGGGCAGGGCGCCAGCCCACTGCAGGTGCTAATTAGTTTTTGAGCCAAATTGTTCAAGAGAAAGAGAAATTCTAGAGGAACCCTCCAATACTGTGTCACAAACTCCATAAAAGAGCTATAGGAAGGTTTGGGGCAGCAACCCATATATTATTTTCCTGGCTGCAAATTGCAAATAAATGAACGCACTGATGTGCACAAACTGGAGCCCAAAACAGAACTGAGGGAATAGGGAAAAGGTGGAGGGTTTTAAAGGTCAGGGTTGGAAGTGACGTCAAAGGGGCCGGGATCGGAAAGGTCTTCAGCCATAGGCTTGAGCCTGGATATGACATCAACGGGGCCGGGTGGAACTTCCCGTGAATGGTCTGCAGGAAAGCAAGAAGAAGAGTCAGGGCACTCTGTCACATCCCGGTCAGATTCAGAATTGCCCATACTCAAGCCTTTTAGCAGCTTCCCATGCGCACGTGTGAGACAACTGTAATTCTGCAATTAATTATGAATTCTTCTCATCAATTGTTATTGTACTGATCTATTTTAAGATCAGCATCAGAGTGGTAAATAATTACTAAAATGTTATAGAATAGTTCGGGTACCTTGGTATGGCGCAAAGCCTACTGATGCTCACGTCTGAATTTTTTCCTTTTCTTTTGGCTTGTAATGTTATGATACATGTAAAACTACACAAAATAACTCCTGTCAGCTTTTAAGTTATGATTCTCTTCATTTTTTCCTGACTTTCAATGTTTCTCCTTTGAAGATTTTCATTTTTTTCCTAAATTTTTCAAAGTCAGTTTTATGGTTATTGATCAATTTCCCCATGTTAAGGGCACATTGGGTCAACATAGGGTTAGAGTAAGTTGCGTGTTAGAGAAGACAAAATTGGTATTTGAAGCCAGGAAAAACTCAAGTGATTATAGGTAAGAAAATGCCAAACAGTTTTGTAAAACCTAACAGGGAATGCAGCATGCATTGGAAAGGATATTATCTTGTAAGTGTGTGACCAACAAATGAGAGCTGTTTATAAAAGAGATGTGCTCAGCGGTAAGAAATGCAAGTAGCAATACTTTAATAGCAAGGTAAAATCGGAGTAGTAAAATAGACTGGTGTTGACAGGACAGAATTTTAATAGGAAAAGATTCCAAAACTAAAATTCAAGAAGCTGGATTTCAATTTTGTTTATCCAGAGATAATATATAATAATTCTATAGATATAGATTATATAATATACTAGCAAAATACCCGCGCTTCGCAGCGGAGAAGTAGTGTGTTAAAGAAGTTATGAAAAAGAAAAGGAAACATTTTAAAAATAACGTAACATGATTGTCAATGTAATTGTTTTGTCACTGTTATGACTGTTGCTGTCATATATATATACACACACACACACACACACACACACACACACATATAAACATATATACATATAAACATATCTACATATACACATATGTACACATACACATATCTATATATATATATATATACATATACACATCTACATATATATATACACATACATATACATACATACATACACACACACACATATATATATATACATATACATACACACACACATATATATATATATATATATATATATATATATATATATATATACACAGACACATATATACATTTATATACAGATCTACATATATATACATATCTACATATATACACACATATATATATATACATATCCACATGAAGAACTGCTTTTAAATTTTTATTAAGAAGAAAAGAAAACCTTTTTAAACTGAGGGAAAATATACCAATAATTATCTGTTATCTGGTTGTAATTTGACGAAGCTGTGCACTGAGATTACTTTTGAGAATGCAACATATAGTTGTCCAGGAGAAAAGCAATGTTGCCTCAAATCAATGGCAACCTTTTGTTGGGTCTGTCCCTGAAACTTATTACTTGTCATCGCAAAGCAGAGACTTACTGGAAATTGGAAGCATCTGAATTGAAATGGGAGATCAGAGGGTATAGCGGGGATTCGAGGAATACATTGAGTGTGGAGAAACTCTAGAGACAGCGTGTGTATTAACTTGTGGATTTTTCTGTGAGTATTTGGTGGCAGCGTGACAAAGTTGCTTCCGCAAGACTGCGTTAGCTGCGGAGCTCAGCTCAGAGTGAAATGAGGTGAATGGGAGGGGAGAGGATGACGTCACTCCCCCACCCGCCTCAACTGTCAATCTCCCCACAAACACAGTCTCTCGGAATTTGCATAAGCACAGCCCTTCACCAGCAATTTTAACTTAGTTACAAAGTGATCAAAACTCTCGTTTATACCCTGCGTCCTCTCATTAAATTTGTATCCCGCATTAGTCGTGGGCATGACAAACGCCAGCGGCAGCCTGTCTATGAACTTGATTTAAACTTTAGGTTTACACCGTGCTTTGTTTCCGAAGTAGCTGCAGTCATGAATATGCTTGTATTTGTCACTCGCTCGCTTCTTATTGTTTCGCTGCCTTCTCAATTGTATAATGCATGTTTTCTTCAGCGCTTTTTGGAGCTCTTCCTTGTTTTCTACGTACTGAGTTGACAGTCAGTTCACATGATTACGTGTAAGGTGTGATGATGTCACACGAAACTCCGTCCCCACGGCCATCGAGCTGAACCTCATTACAGTATATTAAGAAAAATAGGTTCCAGTTATGACCATTACACATAGAATTTCAAAATGAAACTTGCCCAACTTTTATAAGTAAGCTGTAAGTAATGAGCCTGCCAAATTTCAGCCTTCTACCTACACGGGAAGTTGGAGAATTAGTGATGAGTGAGTCAGTGAGTGAGTGAGTGAGGGCTTTGCCTTTTATTAGTATAGATAAAGATAGTTAATAGATAGACAGTTAATGCATGTGCATTTTCTATGTATTTTTGCACGTTGACAAATTTAATAACTATATCTTCATTCTTCATGTATCCTCATGTACTTCTATGCCTAAAAAGAGTTGTCTAGTGCTGGGGTAATTTTCTGTTGCATGTTGTGTTGAGTCATTGTGACTGTTCTGTTTCTTCTGGGAGTGCAATGCTCGTTTTGTCAGTTATGATGAATGCAATTCTAATGATGCATTGGAGGGGTGACAATGTTGGGTAAATCCTAAATTGTGCTTGGTGTGTGTGTGTGTGTGCGCCCTGTGGTGGGCTGATGCCCTGTCCGGGGTTTGTTTCCTGCCTTGCACCCTTTGTTGGCTGGGATTGGCTCCAGCAGACCCTCTGTGACCCTGTGGTTGGGATATAGTGGGTTGGATAATGGATGAATGGAACTATCTTGGCACAGATCATATAAAATGCATTATATTTCTTTACATATAAACTGCATTATGTTTGTAATTTATCTTGGCACAGATAAATACTTTTACAATACTAATTCTTTATCCCTTTTTGAAAACCAAATATTTTGATTTAAAAATTGCAGTTATTTTATATAATGATAACTAGGGGGATATGCCCCCTGCTGGCTTCGCTCACCAGCCACCTGGCCTGCACTACACGCTAGCCTCTTTGCGGTTCTGCTGCTCGCATATGGGGATGTGGATATACAATTTAAACAGATTTTTATTTTCATGGGAATTGTTACATATGAATCAACACAACATATAACTGCTCGTGATTGAATTTAATTTCTTTCTCTCTATTAAATAAAATGACTTTTTCAAATGTTTGGCTCCAAGATTTGTTAATTGTCTTTGCAAAAGCTATTCTAACTGGAAACTGTTAACGTTTTAATACAAATGGCATATCAAGATCTTCTTTGGTTTGTAATGTTAGGCCCTGGAGATGTACTACATTACCTTTCTAGGATACATCCTTCTTTCTACAGTAATTCATGCATTGTAAGACCGGGCGGTGTTAAAGGTTGTAGCTATTCTTTGGGATATTGTAAGTTGATGTTTTCATCTTCCACACGATCACCACCAACTGTTTCAGCATAGTCTATTGATGTGCATTTAACCAATTTGATGTGTAATCGATCAACATTTTTGGTGTTAATTCATTTGATTTCCTCGTTTCTCAGTGCTTGGATTGTTTTATAGTTTTTATGTTGATAACCCTTCGTGATGAAATTCTTTAATAAGATTTGGACATAATACTTCTTTAATTGGGAACTTAAAGTAAGGAAAATGTTAAAACGTATAAGAGCTGAGAGCGCAGAAAGTGTGTTTGACAAAAGCATTTACATGAATGAGAGTTGAGCGGACCGTGGTCTTGTTTCAAAATGTTTGAGAGGAGGATGCGACTCGTTGCGTTGAAGGGTTTTTTTATATAATAGAGAGTTATGATAAAATGCCACAATGTAATGACAAAAGATTAATACTACAGAACAAGTTGTATCACTTTCAATCTCACAGTTTTCATCATTTTCTTCCGTCCATTGTATTGACCTAATGCCAAAACAGCATTTTTGCATTTCATTCATTTCAAAAAAGTTTTCATTACCAGACACAATGCTCAAGAACATTTCATATGATTTTCACTGTCTTTTGATCAATTATCCCATCTCTCCCCTCCCTTGCAGGGCTCTCACTTCTAGCATCAAGAGTCCAGACTCCTTCTGGCACAATGTAACCTGCTCCAGGGCCAGTGGCAGGTGGGGAGTTTGACTGGGGTGGTACACCTGTCACCACTATAACGCAGGTGTCTTAAAGTGAGCTCGGGGAAGAAAGAATCCTCCAATGGAGCAGAAGGGCAAAAACCCATTTTATCTGCTTGTACTTCTCTGCACACACTGTACATCTATTGTACTGAGTTTACATCATGCTAAAGTACAACTGAAATCCTTTCTATTTTTTTCTTTAAACCTATGAGAAAAATCATGAACAACCTGCAGCTAAATTAACAGCAGTGTAAGTAGTGTAACAACGTTATTTAATTTAGCGAAGGACATTATTCTGGCCAGCTGGGTTATGATGGCAGAGAGGTGTAGCAGCCTTTTGGAAATATGCCTGTACAGCAGTGGATTTCAAGATTCAGAGTGTGAAGTAGCATAACAGATACTGCACAGGCCATTATTCAGGCCAGCAGGTTCTTTATACTGACAGTTTGGGTATATACTGCAGATGGCCTAAAACTTGCCAGCTGGGCTCAGAGAGTTAAAGATGATGTCTGATGTTGTGTGGAATTGCTGCTTTGTGGTGGATTCTTCTTGCGTTGGAGTGCAGTCTTTACTGTTGATCGTTTGTCTGTGATGGGCAGTGCATTAGTCAGTTAGGTCTTTTGCCGTGTCACTTTTATCTTCATAGGGAAAGGCATTACTCTTTCTTTTTTAAAGTTTAGATGCTGACATTCCCTGGAAGTAATGGGTACTTCTCAGCCTTTTCAGCTAACTGGCTCACAGCTTGGCTTAGCAGAGAGATAGATTGCCAGTTTTAGATCCACAAAGAGAAAGTGGTCGTCAGTCCTCAGCTTACCAAAAAGAAAACAGCTCAACAGCTTTTTAGTTTCAGAGAGCAGGTTTCTGAGAGGTCATTTTGGAGAATGTGAGAGCAGAGTGCTCACCTGGGGCACAGTGCCCCAAAGAGAATTGAGAGAGTCTCAGAGTGTTCCTCTCTCCATCTAAGTGCTCCTCCTGCAGAATAGGTGAAGTTAGTTTTTAAGAAAGAATTCTAACCTCTCATGATTGGATTAAAGTTACGTACACTTAGAAAATGAGGACCTGCTCATTTGTTAACTTATTCTGTCCATTTTTTTGAATTCTAGGTCTTTTTTCTGGCTTGAGTCCATTTTGTGCCTTCTGGCTCAGGAAGTCTGCAGAGGGGCTTCTGAAGAGATGTGATTTCAACTCTAATTTACACCTTTTTAATATATATAAATGATTTAGATAGGAATATAAGTAACACGCTGGTTAAGTTTGCAGATGATACCAAGATAGGTGGATTAGCAGATAATTTGGAATCCGTTATATCATTACAGAAGGACTTGGATAGCATACAGGCTTGGGCAGATTTGTGGCAGATGAAATTTAATGTCAGTAAATGTAAAGTATTACACATAGGAAGTAAAAATATTAGGTTTGAATACACAATGGGCGGTCGGAAAATCGAGAGTACACCTTATGAGAAGGATTTAGGAGTCATAGTGGACTCCAAGCTATCAACTTCCAAACAGTGTTCAGAAGCCATTAAGAAGGCTAACAGAATGTTAGGTTATATAGCACGATCTGTGGAGTACAAGTCCAAGGAGGTTATGCTCAACCTTTATAATGCACTGGTGAGGCCTCATCTTGAGTACTGGGTGCAGTTTTGGTCTCCAGGCTACAAAAAGGACATAGCAGCACTTGAAAAGGTCCAGAGAAGAGCGACTAGGCTGATTCCAGGTCTACAGGGGTTGAATTATGAGGAAAGATTAAAAGAGCTGAGCCTTTACAGTTTAAGCAAAAGAAGATTAAGAGGTGACATGATTGAAGTGTTTAAAATTATGAAGGGAATTAGTACAGTGGATCGAGACTTGTATTTTAAAATGAGCTCATCAAGAACACGGGGACACAGTTGGAAACTTGTTAAGGGTAAATTTCGCACAAACATTAGGAAGTTTTTCTTTACACAAAGAACGATAGACACTTGGAATAAGCTACCAAGTAGTGTGGTAGACAGTAAGACGTTAGGGACTTTCAAAACTCGACTTGATGTTTTCTTGGAGGAAGCAAGTGGATAGGACTGGCGAGCTTTGTTGGGCTGAATGGCCTGTTCTCGTCTAGATTGTTCTAATTCTAATTCTAATTCTAATTCTAATTCTTTGTTACCAGATGAAGTCCACGCAGATCCTGGTCCAAGCTGGTGTTCGGTCACTTTGTGTCAAATGCAAGTGGGTGTTTAGTGCAGCTGGATGTCTGCTAAATCAGCTGCCTTAACAGGCATGGTATGCCACTAAAGGCTAGCAGAATGGGTAATGCCCACTTTGTCCTCTTGAGGTGCATTTAATATTTAGTGGAAGGTCTGCTTGCCTGCTATTAGAATGCGCATACTGAGTACAGCTGAAAATGCAGTTCACATTTCCCTGTTGTTTATGTATAAGTGCAAGAATAATGTGTATTGTTATTGTGTACATTTTCAGTAAATATATGATGAGCTAGACAGCAGGTTAAAGGATGAGGGAGGGACAGCATTGTGCTAACATCTCTAAACAGCTTTGCGAGGCCTCCTTTCAACACACATGCCAGCCTATAGCTGACAATAGCCTATCATTTTGTATCATATCCTTCAGAGTAATTTTATATTTTATATAACCAGTTAAATTATTCTGATCAAATTTAATTGCAGATCACATGCCTTGTTGAACAAATGGAATTCTTTTATGTCAGAAGACAGTTGCTCAGTTAAGAATATAGAAATAATTGGTAGGCTGAGTGCATCAACTCGGCTCAATTTTAAAATGAAGCTATATTACTAAATAAAACGAAGAGAGCAAATTGATCTTCGAAAATCGTTTCCATCTCTCAAAACAGAATCACTGGTGAAGGGCCACTCATCTCAAAGCAAGTGATAAATGTGATCTCAGATTATCACTTCTTAAACAAGCTCTCCATTATTATTTGTAAATTCTCATTTTGTAGTGGCCTACGGTTATGCACCCATTGATGGTAGCTAAATGAAAAATATTGATAGCTGTAATGAGTTCTTTTCTGTACATGTGTTTCAAGATTTGTTCAACATCAGTACAGTACTTTTTTTTTTATATATCACTTACCAAACATCTGAACTACTGAGTAGCGGCAGAGTTGAAGAGAAAAGTCATTATAATAAATTGTCACCAGCAATGTGAGTTTTTCAGCAGGGACCCAGTTTTTGCTATCAAAGCCAATCAGCCTTATTGCATATAATTAAAGCCATTTAAAACAGATATGCTTCAGTCTTGGTGGAGATTATCACAAAATAGGCTGAATGGCTAAAAATGCTAAAAAAAAAAGTGTATGTTTAATGCAACACATTCTGAAACTACGTACCATTTTTTAAAGCAAGCAGTACATGAAAAATACATAATTGAAGTGTCTTGTACTGTAGGATTTTCTGATTTGTAATCTTAGGTTTAAGACATGGCAAATTATGCTGTATATTGGTAATGCTGTGAGCATAACTTCTCTATATCAAACCAAAATGAGTGAACAGGAAAAGTGCTAAATTTTAAGTCCATTAAATTCCATGCTGATGAAGTAAAAATAACTAAGAGACTTTTGTTAATCAATTTACTGTACAGCAAAATATAAGTAATATTTGGGCATGAGCATGGAAACTGAAGAAGTTAAATAAAAATTAGACCTTCTGTTCATTAATTGTACTACAATTCACTTATTAGAGAGATAAACATTATTTTGTATCAATGGTTTTAATAACCTCACATTCTACACACTGTTCTTAAACCAATAACAACTTCTTCTTCTTCTTCTTCTTCATCGTTCCCCACTTCAATGTGGGGTTAATGTCTTAGACCAATGACAACAATCTTTGTAATTGTACTAACCTGTGTTGGTGATGGAGGAATGGACCAGTGCTCATACGTCATCGACACAGCTTCAGAATCTGTGCATGCTGCCCTGGCTGAACTCCAACACCACTGCTTTGTCCCCCACCACCCTTCTAAGGAGACCCCATTTATCTCACAAACCCGACCTTGGCTCTTCTTTTCCATATTTGCAGTCTGCAACGATTCACAGCCACCGTTTGTTGATGTGGTGTTTAAGAAAACCTCTCTCTGAAAAGAGTCTCTCGCTCAACATCTCAGAAAAGGAGTGGAAGGTAGCAATGCACAGAATTCCCCTGAGCTCCATATGTGCAAAACATACCATTATTCAACTTAAAATTATATATATCAAGCACATCTGTCTCATTTAAAATTGTCTGAAATGTTTCTAGGACAAGATCCATCATTCGTAGGATTTTACACATATGGAGTAGATATGTATGTATACAGTATATACACTCACCTAAAGGATTATTAGGAACACCATACTAATATGGTGTTTGACCCCCTTTCGCCTTCAGAACTGCCTTAATTCTACGTGGCATTGATTCAACAAGGTGCTTAAAGCATTCTTTAGAAATGTTGGCCCATATTGATAGGATAGCATCTTGCAGTTGATGGAGATTTGTGGGATGCACATCCAGAGCACGAAGCTCCCGTTCCACCACATCCCAAAGATGCTCTATTGGGTTGAGATCTGGTAATTATGGGGGCCATTTTAGTACAGTGAACTCATTGTCATGTTCAAGAAACCAATTTGAAATGATTCGAGCTTTGTGACATGGTGCATTATCCTGCTGGAAGTAGCCATCAGAGGATGGGTACATGGTGGTCATGAAGGGATGGACATGGTCAGAAACAATGCTCAGGTAGCCCGTGGCATTTAAACGATGCCCAATTGGCACTAAGGGGCCTAAAGTGTGCCAAGAAAACATCCCCCACACCATTACACCACCACCACCAGCCTGCACAGTGGTAACAAGGCATGATGGATCCATGTTCTCATTCTGTTTACGCCAAATTCTGACTCTACCATTTGAATGTCTCAACAGAAATCGAGACTCATCAGACCAGGCAACATTTTTCCAGTCTTCAACTGTCCAATTTTGGTGAGCTTGTGCAAATTGTAGCCTCTTTTTCCTATTTGTAGTGGAGATGAGTGGTACCCGGTGGGGTGTTCTGCTGTTGTAGCCCATCCGCCTCAAGGTTGTGCGTGCTGTGGCTTCACAAATGCTTTGCTGCATACCTCGGTTGTAACGAGTGGTTATTTCAACAACAACAACAACATTTATTTATATAGCACATTTTCATACAAAAAAATGTAGCTCAAAGTGCTTTACATAATGAAGAATAGAAAAATAAGAGACACAGTAAGAAAATAAAATAAGTCAACATTAATTAACATAGAATAAGAGTAAGGTCCAATGGCCAGGTGGGAAAGAAAAAAAAAAAAAAAAACTCCAGACGGCCGGAGAAAAAAATAAAATCTGCAGGGATTCCAGGCCATGAGACCGCCCAGTCCCCTCTGGGCAATCTACCTAACATAAATGAAACAGTCCTCTTTGGATTTATGGTTTTCACGGAAGGATTTGATGATGATTTCAGTCAAAGTTGCTCTTCTATCAGCTTGAATCAGTCATTCTCCTCTGACCTCTAGCATCAACAAGGCATTTTTGCCCACAGGACTGCCGCATACTGGATGTTTTTCCCTTTTCACACCATTCTTTGTAAACCCTAGAAATGGTTGTGCGTGAAAATCCCAGTAACTGAGCAGATTGTGAAATACTCAGACCGGCCCGTCTGGCACCAACAACCATGCCACGCTCAAAATTGCTTAAATCTCCTTTCTTTCCCATTCTGACATTCAGTTTGGAGTTCAGGAGATTGTCTTGACCAGGACCACACCCCTAAATGCATTGAAGCAACTGCCATGTGATTGGTTGATTAGATAATTGCATTAATGAGAAATTGAACAGGTGTTCCTAATAATCCTTTAGGTGAATGTATATTTACACAGGCACCTTAGTTAAAGGACAAATGTCTGTGTATCTATGTGTACATCCAGCTATGTTTCTGTTTTATGCCATTTGTGTTTGTGATGCCCCATCTGTTGCAAGGACATATGCAATGTATTTTATTAATACAAATATTTGTATAGATATTTGAGCCATCTGTTGAAATGAGAAAAAAAATGCATTTTATTACTACAATTTTTTTGAGATGAGTCATCTTTTTGAATGACAAATGCAATGCATTTTATTACTACATACATTAAAAAATACAATCCAATAGATGGTGCACTGCAACATTAACACTGAGGTCTATATTGAATACTTAGGATAATCACAGCTAGTATATAATTTTTTTATGATATTAATATGATACACACTACTGTTGCTGTTGCATATGTTTATATTTATAGAGTAATGCATTCATTTCCCTTTCTAAATCATTCTAATGCACAGTCTTGATGTTTAGCAACTAATCATTTCATTACATGGTGGCTCTGAGACTATGGATTTTTGCTGGTATCGGGAAGGTTGCTGGTTCGAATCCCTGTTACTGCCCAAAGAGATCCTACTTTTCTGGGCCCTTAACCTGCAATTGCTCCAGGGGTGTTGTACAATGGCTGAGCCTGTGCTCTGACCCAAAGGCATATGTGAAAACTAACAAATTCTTAATTTAAGAAATTTTATAAGGTGAAATAAAGTACAAGAAAAAAAATACATACTGTACTTTATAAAATTTGATTTGATTCAAAGTAGAATCTTTTTAAATGGCTTTTTCCCTGTGATGCATTTTATTTAACAGAATCATACAATATGGCATGGTGGAAAAAAAAGATTGCTGGAGCAGTTATTGTGCGTTTTCAAGGCAGCTAACCTTGTTGATTTGCTGAACATAAGTGCTGCATGAAATGGGAGGCCATCACCAGCTGAGATAATTTCTAGTTCCCCTTCAGCATTGCCCTCTGGCACATGCTTACCAGGTCACCCCCATCAGTGCCAATAATCTGTGCTGCTTGTCTGGCAACCTGCTGTAGCTGACAAGATACATTTTGCAGTAAACCCTTTACTTTAACACATATAGTTTTAGATTATCAAAATACAATGATACAGTACCTGAATCTTAAAAAAGTTGCGGGTTTGGGATTCTAGCAAATGAGAGGAGTTGCACTGAAGCCTTCAGCATCATGCCTATTTATTCATTGTTATGAAATGATCAACACCTAATAATCCAGTGATAGTCGCTTCAGAAAAGGAACACACAACACTGTGCTAGCATGTAAAATTATAAAATTACTTTTATATTATTTAACTGTTTTCAGACAATTTGAGAAATGACACCACTGGCCTGGTGTCACATCTAGGGTAGGTTCCTACCCTACCACTATTGCTGCTAGGGTAAGCTTTGATTCCCCACCACCCTAGAATAAAAAAGGTTTAGAAATTTATAGACAGGTGGTCTCATTTTTGTCCCGTTTGTTTTACCCATAACTCATAATTAAAGATCGTTGTCATCATTTTCGTTTCTCATCTCTCGCAAAGGTTGAGAATGTTGTTGCCTTAGGCTGCCCAGGCCTTCATGGCATAGTGGGAGAGATTGTATGCCTGAGTGTCAAATACTGAGGCACACAATATGTTTCTGAAGATACATTTTAACTTCAAAGATTCTTTTATACTGGTGGGCATAATAATGTTGGAAATGCCTACACTGTTAGCCTTGATTCACATGTATCTCCTCCAATACTTTATTATTTAACATCTCCTCTGCACAGATATCCTTAAATACAAATCAAGAATACCTCAACACTGGTTGGGGCTGGCTACCACAGCTTTGATACCTTACCTGAGGCTGGAAGCAGCTCCAATTATAAGCCATCTGTGTCAGGATTCGTGCATGTGTCCAACTGTGGTAATGCGCATTAGGCGTCCATGGCAGTGTAACAGTTTGTAATAAAACAAGTGCGCTCACACTACATGGGATGGTGCATGCGGTGGTAAAGCTATGCGGCTTGGAGTGGGTGGGGAGGATATTGGCTAAATTTAATTTGCATGTGAAAACATGATTGGCTGAGCCAATTTCCACATTAACACTCTGTGTGACATAATTAAGGCACTGCACTCACAGTGGTATAAAAAAAGTCTGAGTAGGTTAGAGGGAAAGATCATGTGAAACCCAGCTTCAAGAAAAAACAGAATTGGAAGTGTGAGCCAACGCAGCGGGGAAGAGGCAGAGCAATTCGTGGGCCCATGAGGGAATGAGACGCATGACACTCCAGGGGCTGGTCGCTCCTTCTGAGAACCACAGAGGAACATAAAGCAATCAAAGTTACCAGTGGACCTTTATGACCATGGTTAGGTGATAAGATGATGGAATCTGGCTCAGAGTATCACAACAGACAGTGAGGGATGTTGGTTGAAATGAGAGCCGGCGAGAGCTGGTACCACAAGTGTCAGCATCTGAGCCCACTGCAAAGAAAGATGCACTTTGCTAAGAAGGGAGTGAGGAAAAAAAAAACTTGATATCTGAGTAGTTTTATTTTTGGATTTTAATGTATGGACTGCCCGGGATTTGTTCCTGCCTTGTTCCCTGTGCTGGCTGGGATTGGCTCCAGCAGACCCCCCGTGACCCTGTGTTAGGATATGGCGGGTTGGAAAATGACTGACATGACTGGCTGAATGTATTTATTCATGTCAGGTCAGGTCAGGGATCATGCACTAGTACCCACCACATGACATAACAGCTCGGGATCCTGGTTGGCAACCCCCCAGGCAGACACATGGTCCAGTCCCACCCTCCGGAAATAACCCTCTATCAGCTACAGCCAGGTGCTACGTGGGCAACCCCTTGGCCTGGTCCAGCCACTTGGGTCCTCAACAATGAGAATCCTGCAAGTCAGATCACCCTCAGGGAATCACACCACATGGCTTATAGTGCCATAACTGATGCTCCCTCACAATGTAGGTAATGTGCCACATTTGTGACTCTGCAAGTATTCACTTGTTTGACACAGCAGTATCTAAGGATTCTCCAAAGAGACACAATACTAAAGGAGTCCAGTCTTCTTCTAAGGTCACTGGATAGTATCCATGTCTCACAACCATATAGCAAAACAGGCAGCAGCAGGACTCTAAAGACTTGGACCTTCATCCTTTTGCATAGATATTGGGAGCACCACACAACCCTTTCCATTAACCTCATGAACTCCCATACTCTCCCAATCTGTCTACTGACTTCATAGGATGAGTCACAGGAGACATGAATGTCACTGCTGAGGTAAGTAAACCTCTCAACGCTGCCAACACTCTCTCCACAGACAGACACACTGCTGATGGCTGGGCCCATGAGGTCATTGAAGGCCTGGATCTTGGTTTTTATTCAGGACACTTGCAAGCCCAGACACTCAGACTCCTCACTCAGTCTCTTGAGAGCTCCAATCAGAGAAGATCACAGCATCGTTGGCAAAGTCAAGATTAGTTCATCTTTCTTAGCCAACAGGTTCCCCACAGCCTCTGGACCCCACAAGCTTGCACAACACCCAGTCCATGCAAGCACTGAACAGAGTAGGAGCCAAAACACACCCTCGATGATCCCCAGAATCAACTGGTAAAAATGACACTCTGCCTCGTCTCTGCATAGCACTCACGGTATTAGTGTACAGGCCAGTCATGATATCCAGCAACATTGGTGGGATCCCACAAAGTCTTAAGATGTCCCACAAGACAGCTCAATCAACTGAGTCAAACGCTTTATGAAAATCGACAAAGGATGCAAAGAATTCTGCTGATATTCGCGTTTGTGCTCCATGAGAACCCTTAGTGCTAGAATGTGATTAATGGTAGACTTCTTAAACATAAAACCAGACTGCTCCAGTCACGGGTAGGTGAGCAAGTGATCACAGATCCTATTAAGGGTGACCCTAGCCTCATCTGGAGTACTGGGTGCAGTTTTGGTCTTCAGCCTACAGGACATAATAGCATTGTAAAACGTCCAGAGAAGAGCAACTAGGTTGATCCTAGGGCTACAGGGAATACGTTATGAGGAAAGATCAAAAGAGCTGAAGCTTTTCAGTTTAAGAGGAGACATCACTAAAGTGTTTAAAATTAGGGAAGGGAATTAGTCCAGTGGATCGAGACTGTTATTTTAAAATGATCTCATCAAGAACACAAGGACACAGTTGGAAACTTATTAAGGGAAAATTTTGCACAAACATAATCTGCTCTGTTCTTCTATGCCTTGTTAGTATTCCTCTCGTTCCACTCACCCCAAAAATATCTACTGTACATTCAGGGTGTCATTCCTTCCCTTTATTGGTGATGGCCCACCAGCACTGTTACAACTGCTCCAACCAGATTCCTAATCAATAACAACACCTAATAGCACTGATCTCATTTAATTAGCTAGTAATTCTTTTCTCTTAGTCAACATTCAGAAAAGCACAGCAGAATGATTTTTATATTTATAATACATTTAGAAATATATCTGCTTTTTGTATAGATTTAAATGCTTAACTCTTTTTTGTTGATTTAATTATATTTTGCCCTTTCTCTGTTCAGTTTTCCCACTTCGTCGTATCTTATTAATGACATTTAAAAATGAGCAGAGCAGACACGCTGGCAAACAACACCAAATAATCAAAGGCTGCAACTACTTTAGCGTCAGACCCACTAATAAGTAAATAATGGATTAATTAAACAATTAGAACACCTGGAAAAGTAGAATGAAAATCAAGATGAAAATATTGTTAAAAAGAAAAAAAAATACATTATTCCCATATAACTGCTTAGTTTTCTAATTTCTATATTGTTCCCAAAACACAGATCTTGGGAAATAACAGTTCACTTAATTAGCCCAGGGGTTCAATTAAAAACAGAAGCTGGTTGGAACAAAAACCTCCTGCCACAGGGGGTCCCCAAGACCGAGATGGGAAACACTGCTCTAGGATCAGGCCATTTCTAATGAGTTTGCATGCAGTTTGTGTGAGGAACTTGCAGACTTGGGTGCAACTACTGATTCTAATGGGATCTCGGAGACCTTCCATAACAAGACCGGGAGGTTGCTGAAGGTTATGTTGGTGTTGTCGGAGGTTTGTCATCTCGCGCGGCATCCTGGATATCATCAAGAGGAATCACGGCGCACAGCTTGATAGCAACTCCAGTCTGTACCATGAACTGATAAGGACGTTTGTTAGAGGAATCTGTGAGCATGTGACACACCATCTGTGGTCCTGCTTACAGATGAATTGAAGCATTATGCACACCCGAATCTGTTCCTCAAAAGTCACAGTCAGGGCAGATGATAGAACAGTCCTTACGGGTGACACTGTAATCGTGCCCCCACTGGGTTGGCTATTTTGAGCAGCTGTTTAATGATGATCCTCTGGTTAGGATGTTGGACATCGCTGGGTACACAGGCTGCAGGGGTCTGCGTTATCTGGGGTGAACTTCTCCAGGCTGGTGGTAAGTCTGCCTTCCTTGCATTGCAAGCAATCTTTGCTTCCATTTGGTAGATGGGCATAATGTGACGATGCGGGTTCTGCTCCAACGCTCCCATCTGCTGTTCGGGAGCCCTTGAACCCAACACCGTCGATAGATATAACCGAGGGGAGCTAGACAGTGAGGCAACAACAAAGCAAGGGGATGATGTAAAAAATGTAAAAGTGCTTTTATTTACAAACTGTCATCAAATCAAAAAAAGTGTTCAAATAAAGTATTCAATTTAAATAAAGTGCAGTGCCTTCTACCAAGTCTTCACTGAATAAATAATCCATAAAAACAGTGACAATCATGGAGATTCAAAATAGAAAAACAATCCTTTAAAACCCGAGGTTATAACATCGCTGGAAGCAGTCTTCTAAAATCAATAAGCCCGGTGCCTCTTTCACACACAGGTCTGGAGTCCTCCCGATCCTAGCTTCAGTCTGGCACTCATCCCAGGCCTGAGACTTGGAACCTTGGCATCCAGGACGCCCACACCAAGGATTTCACCTCCAAGACTCCCGACTTCCACTGCCGGCCTTATGCGGACAGTCACTTCTTCATTGGTCACTCCCGCTCATTGGTCACTCCCCACTCACTCTACTTCGACTCCCAGGTGTCGGCCTACCACCCAGGCTTCCACACAGCTGCCTGCGAGCGCTCGTTCGCTCGTTCGCCCACTCGCACCATCTCTCTCTCTCCTGCTTTCTCCAGCCACCTCCGTCCTATCTTTCTTCCTTGTTCTTTTTTTACTCCCTTCCCCCAACTGACTCGCGCTTCTCTATATATGCAGAGAGGACATAGCAGCTGCAGCACATTAGCCACAGGAGCAATCACGGATGTGGGCAGTCCCTCACCTGTGCACTAGGTGAGAAACGCCCACACTGCAGATCGCCCTGCGGCTTGCTACAGCCACCACGCTCCCTCGCTAAGTAAGCCACGAGCACGTTGATTATTTATTTAATTAAAACTGCTGGCCTTTGCTGAGCGAGCTGTGGACATATAACACCACACATTATCCAAAATGATTGGAAAATAGGACTGGATTGCAGCAACTACAGTGGGATAACAGTGCTGTCGGTGCCGGGTAAGATCCTCCAGCCTGAGCATGACCTCCTTGGATTTGTACTCCTCACATCTATAACGTTCTTGTTAGCCTTCATAATGGCTTCTGAACACTGGTAGGTGATAGAGTCGAGTCTGTCAGTTGATAGTGTCGAGTCCACTGTGACTCCTAAATCCTTCTCATAAGGTGAACTTTTGTTATTCAGACCTCCCATTGTGTATTCAAACCTAAGATTTTTACTTCCGATGTGTAACATTTACTTACATTAAATTTTATCCTGGATGCTGCCCAAGTATCTTAGTAATTATTCTGCAGATTCCAGATGATCTACCAATCCTAGCTTGGTATCATCTGCAAACTTAACCAACCTGTTACTTATATTCCTCTACAAATCATTTATATACAATAAATATTGCAGAGGCCCTAGCATTGAATCCTGGGAACACCACTCTTAACATCACTCAATGCTGATAACCTTCTGCTTCCTGTGTTATTGACAATTTTGCACCCATCTACAGTATACATTAACACCCTTACCCCCTACTTCTTTTAGTTTTAGTTTAGTTTTAGTTCTCATGTGGCACATTATCAAATGTCTGGCAATAGGGAGCTCATTTTTGTGGACAGACAGCCTGGGAGTTGTCTGGAGATTTAAAAAAGAAAGAACTAATGATGAGGATTGCCAAAACCTTTGTTTGAAGCTCTACTTGCTTGCCCCGGTGATTCTGATAAATTATTTATTGCTGCCCCTGCTAGTGAAAATTCATCGGTACTGATAGAAATGCTGCCTCACAGCTGCAGAGGGCCCAGTCCTGGAACAGACTTTTGTGTGGAATCCCCCCATGTCACTTTTGTTTTTTCCCCAACTAATCGGGCTTTCATCCCCACATCCTAAATATTTGCATTTTTGAATATGTGTGTATGTTTGTAGTGGTTAAGGCTTTGGACTTCAAACCCTGAGGTTGTGGGTTCAAATCCCATAAATGCCATTAGGGACTCTGCTCTGTTGGGCCCTTGAGCAAGGCCCTTAACCTGCAATTGCTGAGTGCTTTGAGTAGTGAGAAAAGCGCTACTGTATATAAATGCAAAGAATTATTATTATTATTATCCCACTACTGCCACCACTGTGTGACCACGAGCAAGTCATTTGACGTGCCTGTGCTCCAATTGGAAAACCAAAAGAAATGGAACCAAATGTATCATAAATGTAAGTCGCCTTGGATAAAGGCATCAGCCAAATAAGTAAATGGAAAAGTAAATTTGCGATTACACTAAATTGGTCCATTGTGAGATAAGGTGTGTGTCTGTGTGTGTCTGTACTCTGCAAGGGTCTGCAGCACTATCCAAAGCTGATTCCCAGGAGCACTGACAGGACTAGTTGCCTCCCTGCATCTCTAAACAGGATTAGCATGTTAGAATGGATGGATGGATATTCATACCTCTATTTCTACTTTCATGCTGTTTAATTTTTTTATGGTAATTTTTTTAAACACACCTGCTTCCCACAAAGACGATTTAATAACTGTATTTAAAATGCAAAAAAGAAACTTCAGACTTCATTTGAAAATAAAGAGAAAAAGAACCCAAGAAAGATACTGTAGGACATAGATTTTAAATTGAATAAAGGTATCTTTCATCTGATGTTGGTTTGACTAAATGGGAAGTTAACAGCAGTAAAATAGATCTGAGGAAAATAAAGCAAAGCTAATGATACTAATAGAAAGCAGTGCTTTAAAAAAGAGTACAGTTTGTAATGTTCATTTCAACTAATAAATGAGTTATTACCAAGAGCAGGAGGTATTCTCTACCACTGCTGTTAGAATCATTAAAACAACCCCCTGTGACTGAAATTAATTTTGATTTATTAATAACAAGGGAAGTAAAAAATTATTAATTTATTGCAATTCCAAAAACTGTCATTAATTAAAATGAGTTCCTAGGGTTTTTTGTTTTTTGGTGTATTACTGAGTTCAATTACAAATCATCCCTATATTATGCTGTTTATTTTCATGAATACAGCATATTATATTTACTGCATGAAAATATATAATATAGAGCAGCATTTCTCAACCTTTTTGCCCTTGCGTAACCCTTGAAATAATATTCATATTGTAGTGAACTCCTACATAATTATGTAATTATTTGTATTTTTTTTATTTATAAATTTAAAGATCATAAGGAAAACATGTATAACATAATATATTATAATATGTGTTATACTTAATTGTCTAT
The DNA here is from genome assembly GCF_016835505.1 of Polypterus senegalus. Classification (NCBI taxonomy): domain Eukaryota; kingdom Metazoa; phylum Chordata; class Cladistia; order Polypteriformes; family Polypteridae; genus Polypterus; species Polypterus senegalus. The sequence goes on from NC_053167.1 coordinate 121,282,091, forward strand.
TTGCAGTTTTCAAAAGAATAAGATAAATCAAAGTAAAATGTCATATAAACAAATGTATATGCCAAAGAAATATTGTTCTTGAAACATATATGATTAAGAAAATTTACTTTTCTAATGTGAAACCTGTGCCACATTTTCACAGTCATAACTTTCCTTACAAAAATGAAAAGAAGATGATAAATTAAACAAACTAATAAAACTGAAGCAGGCTGTGTTTTTAAAGTGCACTAGCTGGTCGAACAAAATGTACTCAAACAGAAATTCACTATACTTGAACACTTGTTCGAACAATGAAATTTAAAAACAACGTGTGTATGACGTGATGTGAGTTTGACTTGGTCAAGATAACCTCACAGTAACAAGTTAATAACTTTGAGATAATTAGTCTTAATAATTTAATCATTTTCATACATCAACATAATAATTACTCCTGAACAGCTAGAAGGTGTGGTAGATAGGGGGCGCTCTCGATCCCTTGAACCCCTGTCCACGACTCCAAACACCAGGTAAAAGTCCTCAAATCGACTTTATTTAATCTCCACAGTGTACAAAGCACACTCTCCACAACAATACTCACAAATCAATCACAAATACTAAACAATAAATCAATCCTCCAGCTCCCAGACGCGTTGCCACCCTTCCACCCAGCTCAGCTCGCCGTCTGGGAGCTCTCACAGTCCTTTTATATCTCCTGACCTGGAAGTGTTCCCAATCCCCAGTCCATGCGATTCTCAATCACTTCCGGGTCAGGTAAAAGCTCTTCTCTTTAACCCAGAAGCCCGTCGCTCTTCCTATGACAAACTTCCGGGTCATAGGGCACGAAGAAGTCCTGGGTCCTTCCTGCAGCTCCCTCTTGTGGCCCCCATGGCATCCAGCAGGGCTGTGCATAAAAACCACATTGTCCATGATGCCCTGCTGGTCTTCTGGAAACCTCCATGCTGCAAGGAGGGCTCCACCTGGCGGCTTGGGGGTATTGGCCGGGATAAACGGCCAGCCATCCACCACAAAGGATATCGAAAAATACTTTTGCCGGTATGTTCAGAGAGTAAAGAATTTATAAGGTTAATTTTCATATGTGCTCTAGCAACAACAACAACAACAACATTTATTTATATAGCACATTTTCATACAAACAGTAGCTCAAAGTGCTTTACATAATAAAGAATAGAAAAATAAAAGACACCATAAGAAAACAAAATAAATCAACATTAATTAACATCGAATAAGAGTAAGGTTCAATGGCCAGGGGGGACAGAAAAAACAAAAAAACTCCAGACAGCTGGAGAAAAAATAATAAAAAAAATAAAATCTGTAGGGATCTAGCAGCACCACCTCATGATTTGGTGAATGAAAATCATGTTCAAACACCTATGACCAACTCAAGCACTTTTAAAACGTATGATTATTAGCTCGAATTGTATTTAAAAACTCCTGCCTTGAACCCTGTGTTGGCTGGGATTGGCTCCAGCAGACCCCCGTGACCCTGTAGTTAGGATATAGCGGGTTGGATAATGGATGGATGGATGTATTTAAAAATGCCAGGTTTTAAGTTTGTATACTCAAACTGTTGTTTGAGTACTTTAAAAGCACAGCCTAAATAAAAGCAAACAAAAGAAATACATTGGAAAACGAGGACAGAGGGAAAACATACAAACTTTTCATATTAATGAGTGAATACATACCTACACGCTAGAAAACACATAGGATTGATAAGAGACTGACTGAACTTCTCACGTTTCTTACTTGCACCAGCTTGCACTAACCAGCACCAGTTAACTCATAAGTGACACTAGCGCTAGTTGCTGTATGATAAGTGAAGCATTGCCGTACACCCTAGAGGGTGTTAATCCAACTAAGGCGAACTTGAATTTATTCTTTTTAAAGAAGGTTTATTATTTTCTTCCACTGTTCAACTTTATTTATTTGCCACTGCCATTCATTAGCATTTCTCACGGAATCCCTAGCGATGTCTCGCGTAACCGCAAGGTTCCTTGGAACCCTGGTTGAAGAAAGCTGATATAGAGTAACAATTTCACTTCTTTCTAGACCTCTGTTCCCAATTATTTTTATTCAGTTGTTTATTAATTTTTTTCCAGTACAAGGTATCAGCCTATACCAGCTGCAGTAGAAATCAGCCCTGAATAATAATAATGATAATAATAAAAAATAATAATAATAATAATAATATAGCACTTTTCCCATGCTGGGATGCCATCCCACCTCATGACACACTCAGTAACATAGGGTCAAATTAGAATTACCAGTTAACCAAGCCTGCGTGTCATTAACTTGTAGGAGAAAAGTGGATTCCTCAGATAAAAGCTTCAAGGATAAAACAAAAATGTACATATGCTGTTCAGTGTTAGAGCTAGGATTTGAACTTAGGAGTCCAGTGCTAAGTTATTGTATCACCTTCGTCACCAGTTAAGTTTACTGCAAAGAATACTGACTTTAGTATTTTGTTCTTTTGTTATCTGAGAAAGGAATTTAAACAATTACCCTTATAGCTGAAGATTCAAAACCCAGGACATATTTGAAGAAGTGCCAGTCAAACCTACAGTACCTACACATTGGGATTGCAATTTCAATACCATTTACTGTAGGCATTTTATGGATGCTTTCCTTGTACAGTGGTGCTTGAAAATTTGTGAATCCTTTAGAATTTTCTATATTTCTGCATAAATATGACCTAAAACATCATCAGATTTTCGCTCAAGTCCTAAACGTAGATAAAGAGAAACCAGTTAAACAAATAAGACAAAAATATTATACTTGGTCATTTATTTATTGAGAAAAATTATCGAATATTACATATTTGTGAGTGGCAAAAGTATGTGAACCTCTAGGATTAGCAGTTAGTTTGAAGGTGAAATTCGTGCCTGGTGTTTTCAGTCAATGGGATGACAATCAGGTGTGAGTGGGCACCCTGTGTTATTTAAAGAACTGGGATCTATGAAAGTCTGCACTTCACAACACATGTTTGTGGAAGTGTATCATGGCACGAACAAAGGAGATTTCTGAGGACCTCAGAAAAAGAGTTGTTGATGCTCCTCAGGCTGGAAAAGGTTACAAAACCATCTCTAAAGAGTTTGGACTCCACCAATCCACAGTCAGACAGATTGTGTACAAATGGAGGAAATTCAAGACCATTGTTACCTTCCCCAGGAGTGGTCAACCAACAAAGATCACTCCAAGAGCAAGGCGTGTAATAGTCGGCAAGGTCACAAAAGACCCCAGGGTAACTTCTAAGCAACTGAAGGCCTCTCTCACATTGGCTAATGTTCATGTTCATGAGTCCACCATCAGGAGAACACTGAAAAACAATGATGTGCATGGCTGGTTTTCAAGGAGAAAGCCACTGCTCTCCAAAAGAACATTTCTGCTCATCTGCAGTATGCTAAAGATCACATGGATAAACTAAAAGGCTATTGGAATAATGTTTTGTGGACGGATGAGACCAAAATAGAACTTTTTGGTTTCAATGAAAAGCATTATGTTTGGAGAAAGGAAAACACTGCATTCCAGCATAAGAACCTTATCCCATCTGTGAAACATGATGGTGGTTGTATCATGGTTTGGGCCTGTTTTGCTGCATCTGGGCTAGGTCGGCTTGCCTTCATTGATGGAACAATGATTTCTGAATTATATCAGAGAATTCTAAAGGAAAATATCAGGACATCTGTCCATGAACAGAATCTCAAGAGAAGGTGGGTCATGCAGCAAGACAACGACCCTAAGCGCACAAGTAGTTCTACCAAAGAATGGTTAAAGAAGAATAAAGTTAATGTTTTGGAATGACCAAGTCAAAGTCCTGACCTTAATCCAATCGAAATGTTGTGGAAGGACCTGAAGCGAGCAGTTAATGTGAGGAAACCCACCAACATCCCAGAGTTGAAGCTGTTCTGTACAGAGGAATGGGCTCAAATTCCTCCAAGCTGGTTTGCAGGAAAATCAAAAGTTACTGGAAACGTTTAGTTGCAGTTATTGCTGCATTTGGGGGGCTGGGGGTCACACCAGATACTGAAAGCAAAGGTTCACATACTTTTGCCACTCACAAATATGCAATATTTGATCATTTTCCTTAATACATAAATGACCAAGTATAATATTTTTGTCTCATTTGTTTAACTGGTTTCTCTTCATCTACTTTTAGGACTTGAGTGAAAATCTGATGATGTTTTAGGTCATATTTATGCAGAAATATAGAAAATTCTAAAGGGTTCACAAACTTTCAAGCACCACTGTATGTATATAAGCTGCTTCTTGACTTTTGGCAGGTAACACAGACACTGAAAGATGAACGTGAAATTCAGTTGCTTTCTACTTCTATGCTTTTTCCCCTACAGTGGAGGAAGACTTTGTGGGTAAAGATGCAAACTCTGCTCAATTAGTCCCAGCCCATATATAAACCAAAGTGCCACTAGATGTCGCTGCTCATTTAAGACCCTACTCCCACAGAGGACAGACCTAAAAGGCAACAAGAAAGGCAAATTATTAAAGGACCAGCAGTCCATCTATTTTATATTAGTTTCCCGTATTTGTTATTTATCATTTATGCTGGCAAACTCTGCTGCCGCATCTAAGTTACTTACTACGGTGCTGCCAATTGCATGATGAATATTTTAATGATAACTAGGGGGCTTCACCCTCTGCTCAATTTGTTTGACAACCATTTTCCCCCTGCCAGCGCTAAGCGCCGTTATGAAGAGGGGAGCTGAACGCACCACAATGAGACGCGTCCACTACTTCGAAACCTCTCTTAAACGGTGATACAATGGGAAACAAACACATTTTTTTTCCTCATCTTTTGCTCGATCAGCTGCTGGCTTGCTGCTGCCATGTCATGTCATCTGCATTTTGTGACTTGACGACTCGTCTCGTCTCTTTTTATAATAGAGAGATGAGAGTGATTGAGATAATTGAGATGATTGTTATAATGAGAATCATTTGAATGATGTGGAACCTGTAGGCTCTGGTATTGATGCAGATAGCTGCCTCTGAGGTGTTTCTTCTTTACAAGGTTTCCAACTTGTTCCAACTGTCAGGACAGCACTACATGGACATTAAGAGACCCAATGACAGCAAACAGTCGCCAGCCTCCACATGTGTTGTGTGCAACAAGCATTGGTAGTACAAAGAAATGCGTTATAGTTGGGGCACGTGTACTTCTAATCCTGCATTCTGCAAGGTTCCACACTTCTAGGATTCTCCTTCAACTGCAGAATTTTGCTCATGTTATTGGCAAAAATAAAGTAATTTATATTTCCTTACATTTTTTATTTGATTTATTTACATTTTCAGAGTTTTCACAGAGTTACAGTACTTTTGTAATAAATCTGTTGCTTTCCAATATATTTCTTTACATGTTTTATGAGTTTGTTTATTAGTTATCACATATGCATCACCGGACCCGGGTTTGTTTCCCGGGCCCTCTCTGCATGGAGTTTGCATGTTCTCCCTGTGTCTGCGTGGGTTTCCTCCGGGTGCTCCGGTTTCCTCCCACAGTCCAACGACACGTAGGTTAGGTGCATTGGCAATTTTATATTGTCCCTAATGTGTGCTTGGTTTGTGTGTGTGTGTGTACCCTGTGGTGGGCTGGCACCCTGCCCGGGGTTTGTTTCTTGCCTTGCGCCCTGTGTTGGCTGTATGTATGTTTGTATGGCTCCAGCAGACCCCCGTGACCCTGTAGTTAGGATATAGCGGGTTGGATAATAGATGGATGGATGGATATGCATGACCTATACTGCAGTGTCCTGGAAATAAATAATTCAGCTGTCAATGTGTTAAATGACATCTTTGAGCTGCCCAGTCTGAGTTAGTGAGTCATGTATGCCCTCTGATAGGCTGCCACCCTTCCGCCCACAACTGTAAAGCAGGTTAAGTAGGTTAAGGCAAAGGCTGAGTATAAATTGATGCTTTATATGCTGAAAAGGAAAAATGATGAACATTATTCAATAGGAGCAGCAAACAACTTTTCAGATAACAAATGAGTCCAGAGGAAGAGTATCAGATCATGAGACCTTTACAGAACACCTAACCATGCAATTGACCTGGCACTCTAAACATACGACTATCACAAAAGAATGGGCAAACTCCTCAACAAGTGGGAAACTTACATTTCTAATATAAACAATACATAAGACCCCATTTTTATCATGAAATTGTCATTTCATAAATCAAAACTTCAACATAAAACTTACAGACCAATGTATTAAAAGCATTTTGTCTTCCTAACTGTCCATCACTCTTGCTTTGGTATTATCTCTCCAAATGCATCATAATGTGTGTTCTTATTAAAATGCTGAATTTACTATGGGCCCATTCATTTTATTTTTTATGAGCCTAGCATGTTAATACTCAATGACCTGTTTATAAACAGCAGGCAGATGTTCCTAATGGTGCAAATTGTAAACCCCCTGTTGTGGTATCAAACTTTTCATGCCGTTTTTAAATCATTAGTGCTATACTGCAGTGGGTCGGACATCAGTCATTAAACAGCGGGGCAATACTGCTGTAGACAATAAGCAAGCTTATAATGATAGCTACTTAGAGGGGAAAAATAGAGTTTTTAATTAATATTTTGAAATAATGAATTTGTTCACATTACGGTTTGTAAAGTGGTGTTATTATTGCTCCCCCTGGTTTCTGTTTGTAATTGTTTTTCCGATGAAATACATATTATAGTCAAAATCTCAAAAAAACAAGGATGTGTTAATACTAAAATAACTATTTTGGATTAAATATGACTGTTCCACCCCATTATTGTTATCTGGAAAAGCCACGTATTACTGGCCATGTGGGTAGTGTTGCAAATTCTAAGTTCAGAATCATGCCAGTTTCTGCTCACAATGTTACATAAATTTGAGTATCTGGCATTTCTTCTGTCTGGTGCAAGGCTTCTGTTAATATTACTTGTCTATCGTGCTCCAAAACAGTCACCTGTCTTCTTGGCAGAACTCTCTGAGATGCTCACTTCTCTGTGTTCTTTGTATCCTGCTGTGCTACTGCTTGGTGATTTTAACTGACATGAAGACTCTGTAAATACCTCACATGTGGCTGATTTTCTTAATGTACTTCAGTGCCTTGATTGTACTCAGCATATCAGTTTTCCTACTTATGTTAGAGGACAACACACTTGACTCAGTGTGTACCTTTGGTATTACTCCTGCTAATTGGTATGGCATTGATTTTTTTTTTTTGTCTATCTGCTATCTTAACTGAAAGCTGCTTATCTAGCTTGCTATTGTTGGATGATTCTGCAGTCCATAAGCTTGTCATGACTGCCTATGCCTTCTTCATTGGTTAAGGCTTCTTTGCCTTTTCTCTTCTTACTTTTATCACCAGTATTATCTATACATCTCATTATATTAGCTTGGTCCTTTCCAGCGTAAAGACAGCTGTTGTTGCACCTGCCTTCAAAAAAACTGGACTTGTCCATGAGAATTTTAAAAACTATCAACCAATTTCAAATCTTCCTTTTCTTAGTAAAATACTAGAACATGCCATTGTGGACCATCTTGCTTCTAATGACCTGTCTGAGGAATTTCAGTTCCAGTACAGAGACAGCACGCATCAGGGTGACTAACGGTCTCCCAATCACAGCAGATGATAGTCTTTTAACACTTATGACCCTACTGCTGCTTTTGATATGGTGCATCATGACATTCATTAATTTAGACTTAAAAATGCGTTCAGTATTGCTGGAAATGCTCTTGCATGGTTTAAATCATACATTAAGGACAGACAGCAATTTGTTGCTATGAGTTATTTTAGGTGTGACCTATCTTATTCGTTCCAAGGTGTCTCAGTGGATCAGTTCTTAGCCCTCTTCTCTTTGTCATCTGTATGCTTCCTCTCAGTGCCATTATTAGATGGCACAGTCAATGATTTCATGCTATGCTGCCGATAGGTGGATTTATTTACACACAGGGCTAATTCAAACATTTCCTCCTCCTGAATTGGTTGTCTGTCTGGCTGACATCAAACACTAGTTGTCTGGAAACTTTCTCAGACTGAACAGTGATAAAACTGAAGCTTTGCATCTCCAGGCACTTTAAAGAAAACAGACAATTTGTCAGTAAAAATCCCGGGCTTTATTACATCCTTGTAAATCTTGGTGTTATTCTTAATCTTACACTCTCCTTTGATCCACATAATTACAATATCCACCTTATGCAAATTTCAAGAGTGCGTTTATTGCTCCCTGTTATTGCGACTGAGACAATTATTCATGCATTTGTCACCTTGCAACATGACCATTGCAACACAGTGTTGTTTGGTATCCCTGCTCAGAGCCTAAATAAGTTACAATATGTACAAAATTCAGTGGCAAGAGTGGGTACCCATTTAAAATCCTTGGAGCATATTACTCCTGCCCTCCTAAAGTCACACTGGCTACCTGTACCTTTCCTCATTCAATATAAACTTCTCCTTTTAGTTTTTAAGACTCTTCATGGTCTGGCCCCACCTTACTTGTCTTCTTTATTATGTCCAATATACTCCATCATGTTCACTTTGTTCTTCTGACTCCTTGCTGTTAACCATTCCACTGTGCAGACTGCGCACTATGGGTGATCGGGCTTTGGAGCTCCACACATGTACCTCACTTTCTGTTTTTAAATTTAAACTTAAAGTTTTTAATATTGCTTTTTGTTGTTCTGATTAATTTTGTATGTATATTTGACTTTTTGATTTTATACATGTTGTTGTACAGTGTCCTTGAGTACCTTGAATGCTGTTTTCAAATTATATGTATTATTATTATTATTATTAGTAGTAGTAGTAGTAGTACTGAAAACAAAAAAAACTAAAATTATCAACCTTTAATGTCTCAAACCTTGTGATGACCATGCTAGTCCTAGTCAGTGCTAGAGTCTCATGCTAAATTAAAATATATTTATTTACATTCATAGACATACTGAGACACAAACATATACCATATATATTGTCACACACGTGCGAGTAGGAGGCAGCTAAAGGGCTCGAGTAATTGTAATAAAACATCCGACCAGGGGGCGGCGGAGTGCACGGACTGTCTTTCTCAGTTCCCTACAGACCTTTCCCTGGAAATCCTGCAAGGTTCCGGCGCCTCTGAAGACGTCACTTTCGAAGCCGGCCCCTTTGATGACGTCACTTCCGAAGTCGGCCCCTTTGATGACGTCACTTCTGGTTCCGGTCCCTTTGACATCACTTCCTCTCAAGACCTTTAAAGCCTCCATCTTGGGCTACTATAATCAGTTCTGTTTTGGACTCTGTGAGATGCACATCGTTTCTTTGATAAGAAAACCCATTTGCAGCTGGGAAAAACAATATACGGGGGGCTGCCCCAAACCTTTATAATGTCTTGGACTCGTTTCTATGACAATATATATATATTTATATATATATATATATATTGTCACACACTTGCGCATGGGAGGCAGCTAAAGGGCTTGAATGAAGGCAATTCGGAGGCATGCCGGGATGTGGCAGAGTGCACTGACTCTTTTTCTCCCTTGCCTGTAGACCATTCCCGGGGGATTTCACCTGGCTCTCCTGACATCACTTCCAGGACTGAGCCAATGGAAGTCGGCCACACCAGCTCCAATCCCTCTGATGTCACGTCCGGCTATGAACCAATGGTGGAAGACCACGTGCCGGATCCATATGACCTCACTTCCTGTCTCCCCCTTTAAAACCTGCCCCTTTTCCTTTGTTTCCTCAGTCTTGTTTTGGACTCAGTTGAATGCACTTCAGTGCTGATTATTTGATAAAACGACTTTTGCAGCCAGGATACCACATTATACGGGTGGCTGCCCCAACCCTTTATCTGTCCATGTCTCGTTCTTGTGACAGTGGCGTAGTCGGCCATATATTGTAAAACAGGAGACAAGAAAGATAAACAGTTAAGGGCACCTAGGAGGCGAAACCCATATGATTGATGGAAAAATTGCAAAACAAAAAGCAATGAGGTATCTTTAGAAAGGACTTAAAACAAATCACGACTGGGACAAAATGTTAGCGGTGCCCTTTAAAGGAAAGCCAAACTGGAAGGGCCGGGCCGTGGGACTGTGACCCATTCATGACATCATTGGGACTGCTGGTCGTCTGTTCTGTAGGCAGAGAAAGCAGGAGAAGCATTAAGCAACAGCACAAACCCTCAACTTAGGGTGGAATTACAATCAGTTAAACCTTTAAATACCTCCCAATGCACATATATATAATTCAAAGTAACTACTTTTTTGAAATATATTGCTGTGGATGCTGTACGACTGCTTCAAAGTCACACCTGGGCTCTGATGGATGCCAGAAGGCGTGTTATGTTTAATAAGTTATGCCAGATGCTGGATATTTTGTTGTTTTATATATGAAGTGAAGACTGTATAGTGTTTATGAATAGTGTGCGTCAAATGCAGAAATGTAAGTTTAGTCCATATGTTTAGGTTATTGTGTAAACTGTGTCATATATCTTTAGCACTGTTAAAATTAAATATGTAAAGCGAATAAGTAAAGTTACTTCATTTCTGAAAAATATAATTGTGCAGTTCTTACAAGATACTTGAAACTTATAATATTTCATGCATTTACTATTACTATGTTAAGCCCAGGCATGGATGGACAATGGACGGTTTAGTGTGTTACGCCGGCCACAGACAGACGTCAGACATTTTGTCATTTTATATACACAGTGATTATACCTGTGAAATTGTTACAGTGCTCTGAGCCTGCACTCAATAAAGAGTGCAATACAAAAATAGACTGAAATGTAGCAGAAAGGTCTCTCAGGAACATGGTCAAATTTATATGGTGATTAGATCATGAATATTCAAAAAAGGTGTTTTTTTTTTTCCAAACCTTACATGATTACTGATGGGCGGTGACAGGGAGTGGTTAAAAATGCATGCATGAGTTGATTTAAGATTTATAATGGAATGTGGCATGTGGCATACATATCTGTTTATAATTCTCATTTTTTTTGTGTGTACACTATTTTTGCCTTTCAAGTGTAAACAAAACTTTAGTATGGAGTTTAAGCAAAATTGTATACTTGAGGCCCCAAGCCACCAAATAATTAGCATCGCCGCTGCTTCTGAACTAATACAATGAATGAAGGGCCTGCAGAAGAAGAAGAAAGCTGCATGAAAGGTTATGAGCATTCACTAAAGAGAAATGATGAGATCATCGTTTTCTTTTCACATTATATATCTTTGTTCTCTGATAATGGCAGTTTAAAAACTGTTTAAAAAAATAATTATTGTCAATGACTATTCCTTAGTTAATGTTGCATTTTATTGTTGGGAGTTTAAATATGCTGCAGTCTTCCCTTGCTGCCCATATAGCTATTTCAGGAATCTACCACATAAAAATAAATCATCCATAACAGAATTGTCTATTTAAAATCATCTTTTATTATCATTAATATAATCACATATTATTGTTTTTACTTAAAAATAAATTATTAATATGTATATCATAAAACAAATGCAGGTGTGGCAAAGGTGGAGTAGAGGTTAGCCCTGCTGACTAATACCTCAGAGGTCCAGGGGGTCAGTCACACGTCTGTCATTGAGTACGTTTGGGACATTCTTCTGATGTCAGTCTGAGATTTAGTCAATGGCAATTAATTTAGTTGAAACTTCTTAAAACCTGTTTTTTAAATACGAGATGTTAAATTAACTCATTCTGAGTATGTGTATATTAATGTGCATTCGTCAGTCCTAGAAAGTTAAACTTAAAGTTGTATAAGTTTTTGTTTGATTATAATTGAATGTAAGCTTTATATAGCTACACAGATAATGGCTATGAGCTAGCATATTAATAGTACCTTCCTGACACTGAGCTTAAATTCAGATGTAACAACAAAAAGATCTCATTTAGAAGAGAAACATGGACAAGATGGAAGGCTGGAAAGGTAAAGAGGCAGATAGATAGATAGATAGATAGAAATTTTATTCATCCATATAGTTTTCAGAATATATTCACACCCCTTCACTTTTTCACATTTCATTATGTTATCAACCATAGGCTAGAATCATTAAAATTAATTTTTTCATCAAACAACACTAAATACCCCAGAATGAAAAAGCTAAAATAGGATTTTATAACGAAAAATATAACATTATATTCAGACCCTTTGCTGTCACACTGTAAATTTAGGTCAGGTGCATCCCATTCTATTGATCACTGTTGAGATATTTCTACACCTTCTTTGGAGTCCACAACTGTGGTCAGTTCAACTGATTACCTACAGTTAGGAAAGGCAAACTCCTGTCTATAGAAGGTCCCACAACTGACAAGTGCACATTGACTTTCATAATATTTACTTTGAATAAGTTTGGAATAACCATGAAAATTCCTATAGCTAGCTGCCCTGCTAAACTAAGTAACTGGCGGAGGGCCATGGTAAGAGATGTGACCAAGAACCCAATGGTCTCTCTGGCTGAGCTCCAGGGAATATGTGTGGAGGTGAGAGAAACTTCTAGAAGGACAACCATCTCTGCAACACTCCATTAATTGCCTTTATGGCAGACTGGCCAGACAACATATGAAACCTTGCTTGTAGTTTGCAAAAATTACCTAAAAGACTCTCAGAGTATGAGAAACAAAGTTATCTGCTCTTAAGAAACCAAGAATTTTTGTTGAATTGTTTGGTCTCAGTTCTAAGTGTCTTATCTGAAGGAAACCAGGCATAGCTAATTTACCTCTTGTGGCGGATGGCTGGGGATCCTGCCTAGCTGGGATGCCTGGAAGGACCAGGAGAGGGACAATACCTCCCCTGGGCCACAAGAGGGCAGCTGCCCTGGTCTGTATGGGGGTCACAGGACCAGAGCATAGAAGCTCAACCCTGTTGGGGCCCGTGACCAACGCAAGGAGGAACCCAGATGATCAGGGAGTCTTGGAATGCAGAACTTCCGCCACAACTGGAAGTGCTGCCAGAGGAGGTTCCAGATATACCCAGAGTGCTTGCTGGTGCTCATGCGGCACTTCTGCCACACCAGGAAGTGCCGCTGGAAGATCGTCACGGAGCACCTGGAGCACATCCGGAACATTAAAAATGGTACGAACCGGAGTCAGGAGGAAGAAGACAGAACTTCAGAGGAGAGGAGTAAAGGCAGCCAGTATTGGAAGAGTAAAGGAAGAGTAAAGGAAAGAAGGGGATGAGGTTGGCTGGAAGGGCATTGTGAGGTGTCGTGTATAAATAGTGTGTGTTTTGGAGAGTTGGTGTCTGTCTGTCTGTGTACAGGGCTGTCTATCCACACTCTGCAATGGCGAAACATGTTGGTGGCAGCAGCATGCTGTGGAGTTTGTTTTTAGAGGCAGGGACTGGGAGATACGACAGGGTTAATGGAATGCGTCAAAGAGCAATGTACAGAGATATCCTTAATGAAAGCCTGCTTCGGAATGTTCTGGACCTCTGAATGGGCCAAAGGCTCGCCTTCCAACAGGGCAATGACCTTAAGCAAAGCCAACAACCCATGAATGAGATAGGGGCAACTCTGTGAATGTTTTAAGTGGCCCAGCCATTGCCTTGGCTTGAACCCAATCAAACTTCTCTGCCAAGACTTGACAATAACCGTACACTGATGATCTCCATCTAAGTTGACCAGCAGATGAGAAAATCTGCAGAGAAGAATGGTAGAAAAAAAATCCCCAAATCCAGTTGGAGAGGCTTGTTGCATCAAACCCGAGAAGACTGGAATGGCTGCCAGAGGGACTGAGGAAAGGGTCTGAACTCTTGTGTCAATGGGATAGTTCAGTTTTGCACTTTTAATAAATTTGCAAAAAATTTGTAAAATACAGTTTTTGCTTTCTGATTATGTCGTGTTGAGTGTTGTTTGATGCAGGAAAATGAATTTAAATGATTTTAGTGCAAGGCTGTAACAAAATGTATAAAATGTGAAGACGTTTGAATACTTTCTGAAGGCAATTTATACCCAGAGATAATTTAATGACTTGAAGGCCTAAGGCAAAGATTATAATGGGGCTCTTATCCATTTCTCACCCTTTTCTTTAAATTTAAATCTAAACCAGGAATGACCAAGGTTTTTTTGGTGGTGAGCCAAACTGTTGATTATGTCTCATGTAGTGGGCCTTGTAACAACTATGCGTACCCCTGATCCCAGGCAATCTAGCACATATGTTACTGAGAAACATTAGAAATAGTTGTTTTAAGAAGTCTGTTTATTAAAAGCTATTTTACAGTATGCCTTTTTTCTAATCATGAGCATGAAATTGCTTGCTTCTGCACTAACAGTTAACATAACTGAGATGCTGCATGTCACAACAATTAATTTACTGAAATGGTTTATATCTGTTAGGATATTTCTGTTCTTGCTTTCAGTAATGTTCATTTGCTCTCAAATAAAATTGATGCCACATAATGATGCCATGCACACAGTAGGCTTCCAAAACCTTGAAAACAACTCCTGAGTAATGTGCAATCTGTAGAAATCAGGCAAAGAAACTTATTTTTCAGTTCATTACTGCAACAGAGTTAAGTTATGTTCAGCTGTAAGACTTCAGGAGTATTGTCCACATTAAAAGAAAATGAAGATAAAAACTTTTCAAATGCCTAATGGCGTTTACAGACTCAGATTCACAATGAAGGATGCCAACGAGAGTTCCATATCTAGCAAACTCCATGCTTATGTCTGAACACTGATCTGTAAAAATGGTAAATTTAATGGGTTTCATCCTTATTCTTGGCGCTTTGTCCCCAAAATCCCTCATTTGTAGACCCTTTTTGGACCATATTCGTGTCTTCATCATCATCAGAAGGACAAAAAGTTATGCATGGCACGTCAACTGACCCCAGGGCTTCACCTCCTAATAAGATACAAGAGGGCATGCAGTGTCGATTGAAACTATTTCCAGGTTAATGTGCATGAATATGATAACATTTTTGATATTTAATTCTTTACTGGTGGTCCTAGCCCTAAAGGAGACACTCCCAGAAGGTTAAAAATGACAAAGTTCAAACATAGACATGTGAGGTATCATTTTGGACTATTTCAAGATTAGTGACTACAAATATGACGTTATTTTTTATTTTACATCCTTTACTAGTGTCACAAAACTGAGACATACTCGAAGAAGTTTTGGGGCAGCCACCCGTATATTTTGGTATTCTGGCTGCAAAATCGTTTTTCATCACCAACAACAGCACTGATGTGCATACAAACGAGTCCAAGACAAGACTGAGGGTAAGGGGAAAAAGGGCAGGCTTTTAAAGGGGAAGACAGGAAGTGAGGTCATGGGAATTGGGCATGTGTTCGTCACTCATTGGATCAGGCCCGGACGTGACATCAGGGGGGCCGGCGCCTGTTGGTTCTGTCTCCATTGGTTCGGTCCCGGAAGTGATGTCACGAGAGCCAGGTGGAGTCTCCCAGGGATGGTCTACAGGGAAGTGAGAAAAAGAGTCAGTGCACTCTGCCACAGCCTGGCCTGTCTCAGAACTGCCGTCACTCAAGCCCTTTAGCTGCCTCCCATGCGCACATGTGTGACACTAGGAATGTAACCATCTATGGACCGCGATAAAAGTGTGAAATATTGCACTTTTCTTATCGAGAATATTTAGACTTTAAACATTTAAATTGATGCACGCATTTTAATATTTCAAATATCTGATGTAATTATTTTTATTTTTTATGTACCTCTACCTCATGAAGTAAATTATTACGGCTTACTCTAATTCTGACTTTTTTCATTTCTAGCTGTTTAGTCTTTGCTTTCATTTAGTGGTCAAGAGTCTTATCTTCAATTTAAAAAATCTGTTCCATGTGATTTGTGTTTTCTGCTTTTGATCTAAGCTGATTTTTTCATAAGTATCTATTTAACATTAATTTCGTAAAAATGCATGCGTTTTACACGTTTTGAGTATGCAATTGGATAACTGACACGTGGAGTATGAAACACGAGCAACATATATTTTTTCTTTTTATCCTGGATGTTTTTCACATTGTTTGCTGTTAGGCAGCATTGGTCACTATTGACTTGTATTATATAATAAACAATTTTACCACCATTCTGCACAAAACTATTATTAAGATTAAATATTTTCTTCATCATCACTAAAAAACTACATAACATGGGTTGAGTAACACAAAAAAATTAATTTTTGGGTGGAATATTCCTATAACTACTTCAGTCCCATCCATTTTAGAGATGTTGTTCAATTCTGAAAAAAATGTTCATCTGCTAAATAAATATTTTTTATGCAATAAATCATAATCTGATTATTTATGCTAAATAAAGTACTGCAGAGTGCCCACAGATGTACTTAGGCTATCAGAGAAACCGCTCACTCTTTGTGTTCTACTTGTTAAAAAGTCCACCCCACCAGGTTAGGGTCCAAACAGAATCGATCAGTTTCTCAACTAAAATGTGGGACTGGATCATGTTGAAAACTGACAAAATGTCTATAAACTGCAATCTTGCATGTTTTTTTGATCCTTCCAAGTGCTCATACAATAAATTTAAAAGTGTTACTGTGGTGTCCTCCACACTCCTCTTTGCTCTGTATGCAAATTGGTGAGGGTCCAGAAGAGCCTCAGTTTTGTAAAGTAGTCGTTTCTTAATTAACTTCTCAAAGGATATTTCATGGTATGAGAAGTTAATGCCACTGGTCTAAAGTCACTTAATGCTTTGGGGTGTGCAGTTTTTGCCAATGGGATAACAGCTCCCTCTTTCCATAGCCTGGGCACTTGTTGTAAATCCAAGGCCATTGGAATATTGGAGAGAGCTCCTCTGCACAGTAATGAGTCAGACTGACACTTATTCTGTCTGGACCTGAGCCTTTTTTTTATTTTTGTTTGTTTAAGAACCTTTCGAACATCATTGTGGCCAAAGAACAGCTGACTCATGGCTCCAATCCTCAGTTTGTTTTTTTGCTGACTTAGTTCCGAAACAAAAATCCTGTGTTTCAAATCCTGAATAGAA
The DNA here is from genome assembly GCF_016835505.1 of Polypterus senegalus. Taxonomy (NCBI): domain Eukaryota; kingdom Metazoa; phylum Chordata; class Cladistia; order Polypteriformes; family Polypteridae; genus Polypterus; species Polypterus senegalus. The sequence goes on from NC_053167.1 coordinate 121,299,008, forward strand.
CTCATTAAAGTTTTGCACCAGCTGATAGTCAGTTTTTACCCCTGCCAGTTCAGCTCGATTAATGTTTTTGTATAAACACCAGCTGTCATCTTCATACCATTCCATAATAAGCCCAGGTAATCAGTCCACACTTCATGCTCTCTTCTGTCCTTATGCTTCAGCTTTGCCAGCTTTATTTCATGTTTCACCTCCATTCTGTATTTACTGCCATCCAACTCAGAATCAGCTTTGGTTCAGCTGAAATAACCTTTTGTGGAGATTCCTTTAAGATACCAGGATTTTGTGAATTTAATGGCAACTGCCATTTTGCACTGGGCGTTGCGCAATTTTATTTTATTTTTTTGGTGTGGCCATACATTGCTGTGCCCACAATTAATACAGTTTACATTAACTAGGGGTAGAATGTACCCCTGCAGTAGTGGTGGCAGGATAGGAGTCGACCCTGGCTAAGGTGCACACATGCACCCAGACACACTAAGACAACTTAGAAGTTACTTTTTGAAGTAATATTTCACTAAAACTTTTTTAACGTTGCTTATCCACATGTAGTTTGTAGTGATGGCCAAGAAATTTTTTTTATCTCATGTTTTCTTGCAGAAAGGAGAAACGAATATTTTGGTATAATAAAAGACAATAATGACCAGTGCTGTACAATGGCAAATAAAGTGAAAACCACCCATAGATAAAAGAAAAAAACTGTCAAAATACTTATGTGTCTTAATCCACATGTCAGTTATCTAACTGCATGCAAAAAATGTGCAAAATGTGTGCATTTTTTCCAAAATATTGTTAGATTGTTATCAGAAAAATCAACATGCATCATAAATAGGAAATGCACATCAAATAGGAGTGAACTTTTGTATTGAAGATCCGCCTCTGCCTCTCATTCATTGGTCAAGAGGCTTATCTTTAATTCAAAAAGCCAATCCCAATTGAATTCTGTTTCCTGTTTATGATGTGAGCTATTTTTTCTGGAAATATATACTTAATAATAACAGCAAGAATGCGTGCATTTTGCATGTTTAAATGTATGACTGACAAGCGGATTATGTGACAAAAGAATAATATTTTTTCTTTTTTCCATGAATGTTTCTCATGTTTTTTATTGGGCAGAGTTGGTCAATGTTGGGTTGTATTACATCAAATTTTTTCATTTGTGTTCTGCATGAAACATGAGGTTAAGTTGCTGTTTATCTCTTCTTTTGTTTATCCTATATACCAGGGGTCTCCAACCTTTTTTCCCCTGAGAGCTACTTTTACAAAATAAACATGGCCAAGAGCTACTCCTGTTTTCTAATGTTTATTCTCATAGCTTATTTCAACCCAAATAAACTGAATAAGCGTGTTTTGCCTGAACATTTACAAAATGTTGGTGTCCACAACTCACATTTTGCATTAAAACATCACAAAAAATATTTACTTCACCTGCAAGTGCATTTTGTATGTCTGTATACATTTTCTAGTGTATCTCACACTATTGAATTAAAACTTGAATGCTGTCAAAACAAAACAATGCAATTCCAAATCCACAGATATAACTTATTCATTTGTCATTTTGTTCCATGTCACTGTTTCACTTTATTCACAGGTCCAGTTGCATGTGTGATGTGTTTTTTAGTTAGTTAGTCAGATGACTCAACAAAAGGTGTATAGTGGAGTGTAGCCACTTAGGTTCACTCTCATGGAGTCATTTAAATGTTTGTCTTTCAGTCTGGTTCTGAACTTTGATTTCATGACATTCATGTCAGAAAAGGCCGACTCACAGAGATATGGAGACCCAAACAAACCAGAGATTTTCAGAGCTGCTTGGTGAAGATTCTTATAGTTATCTGGCTCTACTAAACTCCAGTAATGCTGAGAATGCTGTTCAGACTTTAACTGCACATTATTTTGAAGGTTTACTAATAAATCTCTTATATATATTTCTCTTATGGTTCGTCCTGCTTCCTCTTCAAACCGTTCCCCCCCACACAGCATTTCTCGATTCCTATTGGTTTGTCCTGCTTCCTCTTCAAAACCGGTTCACTCCACACGCAGCCCACATGGCATTTCTTGATTCCTATTCCTCCTCTTCCAAACCCTTCCCCATGCTGCCTGTGGCCTCCCATACACCCCCACGCCACTTTTCTCGATTACTATTCCTCCTTCGGACTACAGCGTTCCCCGCTTCTCTCTCATGACCCCATTGGTGTCACGTCACCACCCTATATCTAGACTGACCGCGTGACCTTTCACTTTGGCCCTGTGTGCGCCTGGAAGTCTTTTCCATAGCCTGCTACAGGAAGATACTCTCTCGACCATTGGCATTGGTTTCGCTTCTTGCTATTTTCGTTATACTGTGACGGTTGTTTCCTAAGCCTTTGTTATAAAATGAACGACAGTATCTTCTCTATCGATGGGTTTTTGTACAACATCATATCTATTCCAGGATCTGTCAACTGCCTGTTCCTATCAGTGGGTTATTTCTTGACTCAAATGGTTGATGAAGGCAATGCACTCTCACTACGACATAGGGCAGTAGATTTCATTGCATCACATTGGGACAGATCTGGAGACGTTCTTCCTGTTGTTCTTTCCAACGCAAGTCGAGTTATCACAACAAGTCATGAGTACTATCAATACATGGCAACATCTTTAAGGTGGTGAAGCTGAAATTCAAGCTCTTTCCGAGATTCTCCATGCTACCATTATCATTTACTTCAAACACGAACCCATCATCCCACCTTACGTTACATTTGCAAAGATTTGCGTTAATCTACAACAACCAGTCTTCATCCACAGTCAGTTGTACATGGCTTTTTCTAGGGTTAGATCTTTCTACTCATTATCTGTCGTATCCAGCGAAACACCTATTCACAACTGTGTCTTTCTAGAAGTATTTCGTTCTTCTTGATTTCTGAATTCCTTTCTCACCGTTTTCCATTCCTAGTCTTACACCACCATATGCTACGGCGGGCGTCAGATAGTAATATATACAATCCAATGTCTGTCCGCTTTAAACGAGAGAACTACTTCATGGATTTAGATCGGGTTTTTTCTATTATTTGCTTGAATATTCCGGGTGATTTTGTGACTTTTCACATTTCGGTATGTAACATAGTTCGCTTGCGGTAATCGATTTATTTGCGCAAATCCAAGAAACACGCAGCAGGCCAAGGAGAGGTGCCTTCCTCACTCACTCGCCAGCTTTAGGGCGTGTACCTTAACTCCACTTAGCTGGTAAACGAGAGAACAATTGAATTCAACTTTGTTTAATATTTAAAATAAAGTGTTACTGGAGTCTTGATGAGTTTGAGTCCAGATAGTGTCTTAAGTGTATGCCACATTGAAAAGATAGATTTCAATTCAGATTGTGGATCGTGATTTTGTGTTAAAAGGTCGTGATATGATTTTTTGGAAAGATCACCCACCCTTAATTTGACTAATCAAGTTCTCAAATTTAGGTAGGATTCATTAACCCTTTGGCGAGCTACTTGGAAAGAGGTTGCGAGCTACCAGTAGCTCATGAGCTACGTGTTGGAGACCCCTGCTATATACAAATGACTGAAATTTGCAGATGACTCTGTCAATGTTAGTCTTCTGTGAGATAAGGAAGACAGCAATGGACCTGTTGTCAATGATTTTATACAATGGTATGATTGCTCCAATTTATGACTAAATATTTCCAAGACAAAAGATATGATTGTAGGTTTCAGGTGCTCCCCACCATCTGCCATCTCAACTTTAATTAAAAGGGAGACAGTAGAGATGATAGAGCAATACAAATATCTGGTAACATTAATTGACAACAAGCGAAACTTTGATTGTAAAACAGCGCAAATCTGGAAAAAAAAGGGCAGTCACAACTTTTCTTTTTTAGGAAACTCGACTGTTTTAAAGCGGACAAAACCGTAATGACACTTTTTTATAAGTCCATTATTAAATCCATTGTTACATTTGCTTTTTTCTGTTGGTTTGGCAACCTCAGCAATAAGAATATAAACCATCTTAACAATATTATAAAAATGTGCACTAAAATTATTGATTCACAGCAGACCTCCTGTCACTAAAATGTATTGTAAACAGGTTAGAAAGAAAGCAACTCAATTCTGTCAGACAGTAGCCATCCTCTTTGTATGCAATAACATTGATTGTCAAATGTTGTGTCTTTGTTTATCTTTTGGATCTCTATAACAATGTCTTCAGTTTTTTTTATTTTCCTGCTGCAAACAAATTTCTATCTGGGATGATAAAGTCTTCCTAACCTAACCTAATATAATAATAATGATATACTTTATTAATCCCCAAGGGGATCAGCCATTGTACAGGGCCCCTGGAGTAATTTTCAGGTTAAAGGCCTTGATTAAGGGCCCAACATAAATGGCATCCCTTCTGGCAGCAACAGGATTTGAATCAACAACCTTCTAGAAGGTAGGTAATAAATACAAAAAGAAAAAAAGAATGACAAAATTATCCCATGTCACGCATGCACATTGCAGGATCTCCTCACAGGCACAATTGAGGTATGTGATAACCTGCTGGGACTAGAGGGGACGCTGTCTCTAACATTCTCTTCTCCGTCTCTCACTGCAGCTCTGAGAAACCGCCTAGTGAGGACACTTAGCCCCACCCCTTCTGATTCATCTGCTATTTGAAGCCCGGCTACCTGGAAGGAGGAGTCTTTAGTGATCAGAGCAACCCACCAGACAGAGCTCCAGTGAAACAACCCTCAATTCTGCAGCTAAGAGCTGAATACTTTTTGTTAACATTTCGCCCCAAAGGCTGGTTATACAACACAAAGAGGCATATTTTTTGTTGAATTTTGTTCAGTTAAAAGGAACGACACAGTTGGTGACCCAACTTTTTATCCATCTGCGATTGTCATTCTTGCAACCGACCACACCCTATACAATATAAAAAGCTTCCTTTTTATGCATTTTGCTTTTCATTTTGTGAATACAATTAAGAAAAGTTTAGCATTAATACTAATTTTGAAATATGTAGAAGTCTAGATATTTATTAAAAAGGGGGTTTTAAAAATGAACTATTATGTTTCAGTTTAATCTTTATCACTGTCCCCATATTTTGTAGGCTATGAAGCCAGAACAATTGAAATTGAACTCCTTGATTAATGAGAAGCTCATTTTAATTTTAATTTAAATGTATTTTCCTCAGTAACTTTAAATACTAAATGATATGTTTTAACTTTTAATTATGAAATGTTTATTTTGGGCACTTGCAGTTCCATTTTACAATGCAGACTGCAAACGAAGTGAGTAACAAGCTGTTTTTTATTTGAAATTAATGACTGTATTTTATAGATACCCAGATGTCATCCTGGCTCTTTTAATAATTCAATTATCGCTCCTGCTTTTGGAGGGATTATTGCAGTGGCCAATTTCTTGAACTTCCCTAGGCAGAAAGCTTATTAAAACATGTTTCTGTTGCTCTGGAGATTATCAGTATTTACATATTTCTAACAAACTGTTTTGATTGGCTAGAACTTTGTGGCTGTGACAATTATTCTTAAACACATTTATCGAAATGTTCAATAAGTTGTTGTATATATATATATATATATATATATATATATATATATATATATATATATATATATATATATATATATATATATATATTTCCCAATGAAATATAAGCTATCTACCTATCTTACTGAGTTATAAAATGCTACACTAAATATATAATGCGTTAGAGGACAACACTTAATGGAAATCTCAGGGACTGATCTGGGAACTTCTAAATAGGTTTTCCCATCAAGAACGCTTTATGAATGATAGAAGGTCAAGAGGTTCCCTCCAGCAAAGACACAGGGAAATTGAATGTCAGGAGCTTGCAATGACAAGAAAGAATACAGCAGGCAAAGAGCATTAAATAAAAAAGGATTTAGGCAATATGATAAATTTCCATTTCGATCCAGACTGAAATGGAGAATATTTGAGTGATAATATAACATATGTCATCGATTTCCTTTAAATGTTCAGACATGGTTAGTAGAGATATGACACATTTTATGGAAGAGGCAAATTTACAAAGATTTTATATACACATAAACATTCAGTGGCCACTTTATTAGGTCCAGCAGCTTGTAAAAGCACATTGCCTACTCCTGCAAACAGCCAATGATGTGGCTGCAACTCAATACTTAGAGCCATGCAGACACAGTTAAGAGGTTTAGTTCAGAAGATGAGAAGGATGCTTGATTTAACTTATTTTGACTGTAGAATGACTGTTTGATGCTAGGCACAGTGGTTTGAGCAGATTAGAAAGAGCTATCCTCCAGGGATTTCCGTGCACTCCAGTCTCAAAAATTCAAATAGAATGGAATGATAGACAAAAAAATATCTGGTGAGTGCCAGTTCTGTGGGCAAAAATGGCCAGACAGGTTCAATCTGACAGAAAGGCTACACATCCTCAAATACCAGATCTTTGTAACAGTTTTGTGCAGAAAGGACTATCTGAACTGAAAATGTATTGTAGCAAGTGGATGGGCTAAAACAGCAGATCACACCATTCTCAATTTCTGTCAACAAAAACAAAAAGAATATGGTGGACTGCATAATTGAAGACTGGAATAACGTCACCTGGTCTGCCAAAGTGTGGTGCAGACAAACCATATAAAATGCATTTTGTAATAAAAATGTACAATATGGAGTGAGTCTCACATACAATATTGCATTTAAACCTTCAAAATTACATAAACACAAATTCCATTAACAGAAAATGCTGCACTTTTAAATTTGTTTGCCTATTGTGACAAAAGGTGCTATACCAGCACCTGACCCAACACAGAGAGACATGGGAAACACACTTATAAAACAAATGTTTTATTTTTCTTTTCTTCGCCTGTGGCCAACGCCTTCTTCGTTCCCAGAGGCACAACACAGTCCCATTAGCACAGTAGTACACAATACTTTATCTTCTTCTCTCATATTCTTTCACCTCCATTCCTCTCTGGCAACCTTTGTCTCCCTCCTCCCGACTCTGGCTCCCGGAGTGGTGGCTGCTGCCTATTTTTATAGCCCACCCAGAAATGCTCCAGGTGTTTAATGACCCATTTCTGGCTTCACTTCCAGGTGTGGTGGAAGAACCACCCACATGGGTTCAGGAACCACTGCAGTGTCCCCTGGATGGGATGTAGAGAATTCCATCTCCAATGGAGCACTGCTGGAATCCGAGGCACCACTGCTACGCATGAGGGCTGCCCTCTAGCGTCCTGGGGGAGGTACTGTTTCGTCCATACTTGTTCCCCTGTTCCATACAAAGAAGAGGCGTTTAGGCCGGACAAGGGCCCCAGCCATCCGCCACACTGTGTATTGTAGATGTGGCAAAATAAGCATTTTCTTATTTTATATGAATTTAAAATGAATTAATGACATAACATTTGGGTGTATTCAGGTACTTAGTTAACTGCAAGGATGGATCTACTATCAGGGAATTGTGGGTGTGCCCCCAGGGGCCTGTGACATTAAGGGGCCTTTTATCTAATACCACTCCCTTGGTTGATGAAACAATCGACTATCCCTGTGTTGAAATGACCAAGGTGGACCCCCTTCGCTGTCTGATGAACCAAAATGATTATTTGTGTGTTCAAATGAGCAAAGGGTACCTCTTTCCTCACTCCATGAAATGATCAAGAACCCGTGAGTTGAAATGACCTGGGGTGATGAAACAATCAAGTCTAGCACTGAAATCATGAGTTTGAAGTGCTCTGATGCTTTAAATGGCTCAGTGTCCACATGCTGCATTGTTAAAAGCATGATCAGCTCTCTGTCAAGGAGCTAAGTCACTCAGGGGCTTGTGGGGGGGTCTTAAAGTGGCCTTGGGGAACTGATTTAAAAGTTGGAGCTTTTTCTGTTACTTATTTGTGTCATCAAAAAGACAGATAACACTTTTGTGACCACTATGCTGCTGTTCGTATAGGGAGACACAAACACTGAGCATGTGTGAACTACCATTTTAATTGTTCGAGCTGACTACTGAGGATCTTTTTTGCTGACAGAAGCAGAAGAAGATTCTATAGCCAAAATTTACAAGTTGATATAACCTCTCTAATAAATCTGAAAGACTAAACTAATCTGTAATTGAAATTGTACAGAGTATTCCTGTCTGTGCTTAGGATTGGTGACATGCAAGCCAGGGTTGCTTTAGGCAGGATGGATTTTAGTATTTGTTGTTTCTTCCCAGCAAATAATAGACTCAGGCAGGAACCAGCCCATTGCAGGGTGTGCACACACATATGCTCACGCATCAGAGTCTGATTATCGATTCAAATGCACCTCTTTGGACTCTGAGAGGAAACCGGAGAACTTGACCCAAACCCATGCAGACCAACATGCATATATCATCCAGGGAGCACATGGGATGCAACCTTTGACTCCTTTCGATGAGGCAGAAGTGCTATGATTGTGTCACTGTGCACCTAATTTGTAGATTATTAACATGTTTACATTAACTGTATCCTTAAACAAATTAACACTAGAATTACCAGAGCCTACAAGAAAACTTGTAAATCCGGCCCACCTTAAATCTGTTTGCACCTTTCCGTCAGCATCTTTTGTCCTGTAAATGTGCCAATTAACTCTTTCAGGGCGGATGTCAACTTTTGTCGACAGGAGGGGTTGAGGGCGAATGTCGACTAAAGTCGACATCCAGGGATAGAGGGCGATAATCAGCTGTTAATGGCGACAAATCTCACTGTCACGTCACAGGCATTCCCTCTGTGCTTGGAGGAATGCTAAACTCGTTGACTCGGCAACTAATTCTAGCGTGTGCGTGAGTTGCGAAATGTAAACAATGGCAAGATGGCATCCACATGTGACAAGGGAACGAAGTGAGTGCAGAAAAGAAAACACTCGGCAGACAAAGTTTTGCGCATTATCGCGGAGTCGGACTCTGATTTTTCAGAATCGGATTTTATTGACAGTGATCAGGAGATCGAGCAAGAGAGTGAGAAGCCGGCATGAGCTGATCAAACACCAGCCGATGCCACGCCAGCAGATCTGCTGCCAGTTGAGCGCTTCGCGCAGCCGATGCATCTACAGCAAGGTTCACGTGGGATAAATACACAGACATTGATCCGTTGACAGCCGATCTGGCTGCTGTACTTCACAAGACAGCATGGCTTGCTGTTGAATATGACAGATCACCAGCTGCTGTACTTCAGGCTGCTCTCTCCTGATGCTGCTTTTCAGCTACCGTCAGACGAGATAAACAGGTAGGCAGAGAAATTTTTTTAATCGCGGGCTGCGTTTGCATCGTATTCTCGTTTTTCAAAGTGTAAACCCACAACAAAAGACGAGATGAAGCGTGCTGTGGTATTACAAATAGAGATGGGACTGAACTGGTGATATAACTTCAGGGAGCATTGGTCCAAACGTGCTTTGTCCCCTGGTGGCTTTGGACAAGTTATGCAGCATGGTGATAGGTGCGTGCTGCTGCAAAGTTTTATTCACTTCTGTAATAAACAGAAGCAAATCCCATGGGGTGAGCCAGGCTATAATGCCATGCATAAAGTTCATAAAGTTTCAGTAGATGAAAAGAGGTGACAATACGGTTTTCATGCGGGCAGAAAACTTGGTGGCAGTGGAATGGCACAATGGCAAAAGGGTGACTTGTCTCTCTACAGCCCACACTAACAATATATGTGAGAAAGTGCAGCAACAGACAATTGAAAAGTAGGCACCAAAGCAACACGTATTGTAAGCAGTGCAATGTGGCAATGACTGAAATTGGCTGCTTTGAGCGAGATCAGACTTTGCAGGAGTTTGCTGTGTAAAATGTATGTGAAATCATAGAGTATGCAGGCTCATACAACATGCAAGACAGTAACATTTGTCAAAAGTAAATATTTTTTGTTGATTTGATATGTTAAACAATTGCTTTGTGTTCTTTTTTAAAAAATGTTAGTTTTTGGAAAAATATTCAGCCCTGGGAGATAAGAAACAAAAAAAAAATTAGCCCTAAAAGAGTTAAGACAAGCAGCAAGCAGCCAGCTATTCCACCCCACTCCCACCGTCGCAGAAAGTTCACAACATTCGCCCAGCTCATGCCTTGAACTGCTGGAGTTTCAGAGTGGAAATAATAGATCGTTATGAGCAGCAGGAGATGAATGTGGCTCAGCGTGGCGCCCCAGGATTGCTGAAGGCCTGGCAATGTAGACCCAAGCCAGGATGTGATGGTGGACTGCACTTGTCAGTGAGTGTCTCCTTCTGCTAGGTCTGAACCAGGTAAAGGGAGGAGGCGTCAGGTTTTAAAGGGCAGCATTGGGGCTCATGGTTTTGCGGACTGTCTCTGGATTTTAACCTCTTTGGTTTTAATGGAATGTATTTTTTGAGCTTTTTAACTTCACTTTCATACATTTTTTGTGGATTATGTATTTATTAAAGAGTTAACATACTATACTGTTCAGATTTTTTTCGAATCATTTGAAATAATATCACTAAATCACTTTTGCTCCCTCTCATTTGTTGGATATGTGTGTCCTGATTTACCTGGCTCATCTTTTCGTGGGTTCAAGAGGCTCCTTGAAAGTACAAGGAATGTGGAATCAATCCACACCATCAAAGGACGCTGGTACATATTGCCTTTTTATGTTGATAACCACATGATTTATGTATGTGTACCCACACCATACAAAAACTGGATGTAGCACTTTATCGGTTGGTTAAAGGTTTCCAGCACAGAGTAAAGCTTAGCTGAGATATTCCTAATCTGGCTGTCTGCTCCCTGAGAAGTTGCAACAAGTAATCGAAACTTATCTCTCTATTATAATAAAAAAAATCCTGGGATGAGATGTGACTTTTCAGAGAGATACTTTCACATCCCATGAGACAAGATTTGTGCCAAGAGACACAGATTAACAATACTCGAGGCCAGAAATAAAATACAAAGAGTAGATGACAAAGTAGAACATCGTAAAGAATTCAAAAAATGTTGGTGCGATACACTTGCAGGTCAGGTTAGAGATAATGAAAGTACTAAAATTCGAAAGTCTCAAGAAAAGGATAGTACAGAGTGCATTAGCAGAAACAAACGGAAATTATTACTCACTGAAATAATGGAATAATCAAATACATTCTTAGGATTTAAACTTTAAGTCGGAGACTTGTAGATCGTCTAATTCCTATTGCCATCAGGGAAAAGTAGTGTTTCTTCCCAATGAAGAGGCATATCCGTGAGAATTAAAAGATTTGTTGTTTGGTGAAAATGAAATCCACATAAGCAAGCAGCAGAGACGCGAAGTGGCTGGCGTGTAGCGCAGGCTTCGAGCATTGGCGAGCAAGGTTAGCAGGGGGCAAAGCCCCCTATTGACAAAAAAAACAAAACTTATTCAGTTCAAATATGCCGTATTGACCCTCCTGAAAGGAAATTAAAATACAGTCTGTGCATTATATTTATCAAATTTGAGCTTTAATATGTTTATCTTGTCAATGCACATTATGATAACAGCTCCATTATACGAATTATTATGCATGGGAGTCATCATTTAGCTGGTTTGCTGCATTTCCCTGATTGATCAAGGATGTCATAATTTCTCGTTTTCTCTGAAAGGTTGCATACTCATTGTTGCTGTAAATATACACATATTCCTTGTTAATTTTTCATATATAAATTGTGGCGTTTGCATGGGAAGTTGCACACGCACATTACAAGCTTCATTTTGTGCATATGCAAGCTTTTTAAATGAGGCCCCAGAACTGCACCCAATACTCCAGATGCAGCCTCAATGGTGTATTATATAGTAAAAGCATAACATCCTTCTATTTATTCTCAACAGTTTATGCAATATAACCTTTCATTATTATTTTATTATATTTTATTATTTATTTCAAGAGCTTCTGAACATTGCTTAGATGATGAAAATATTGTGTCAACATGAACACCTAAATCCCTTTCAGAGGTTGCTTTCTTTAGGACAGTGTTGCCCATTTTGTATTTATTATTGATGTTCCTTTTGCTCACATGTAATCTGCTCTTTTTTAAGCCAAACCACAATCTCCCAGTTTTCACCTAGTTCTGAAGGTGATCAAAGTCTTTTTGAATTTTTTTTTGCTCCCTCCCTGTCTCATATTCCAGTTCTTAGTGCAGGGCTGTGCAATGTCGGTCCTGGAGGGCCACAGTGGCTGCAGGTTTTTGTTCCAGCTCAATTTCTTTCCCTGTTTTAGTGTATGTACAGTTTGCCCTGAAAATGCTGTTGTGCAATAATGTGCATTTTTAATAATGGCCGTTTATTGAATTTCTTATAGATGAAAGGAAATCAGAAACAAACATTCACAAGCAGTTAGCAAAGGTATATGGAGACACTGCTGTTAATGAAAGAATTCGTCCTTAGTCTTCACAATTTGCAGGTTTCTATGAAACGGCTAGTGGCATGGGAGTACCACTGAGGTGATTGAAGAAGAGAAGAAGTACAATACAATACAATACAATTTATTTTTGTATAGCCCAAAATCACACAAGGAGTGTCGCAATGGGCTTTAACAGGACCTGCCTCTTGACAGCCCCCCAGCCTTGACTCTCTAAGAAGACAAGGAAAAACTTTAAAAAAAAACCCCAGGAGGGAAAAAATGGAAGAAACCTTAGGAAAGGCAGTTCAGAGATAGACCCCTATCCAGGTAGGTTGGGCATGCAGTAGGTGTCAAAAAGAAGAAGGTCAATACAATACACAAAACAAATCTTCAATACAGTATACAAATAAAAATTTTAGAAGTATGTAGCAGAATTTAATAGTAGATGATATTACATAATATGATTTGGATTTGTTTAGAGTCCTGGAGACCTCATCCATTAAGCTGTCTCCCCCAAGAAGTGGATGCATCTGCACGATTCAGACTAATACAAGATAGGGTTATGTTGCATTGTTTGTTGGTGGTGCAAGGCTGTTGAAGTTATTGGGAATGAAACATTCTTGTTATCAAATGAGTATATTAAAAAAATTATAAATTATTAGCAACAACCTGCAGCTCAACATCAGTAAGACAAAATTGTTGGTGGTGGACTTCTGGCATGCCAAGGAACCTCTGAGACCAGTCACCTTTTGGGTTCAACATGGAAGTCGTGAAGAGCTACAAGTACCTGGGGGTTCACATAAGCAACAAACTGGACTAGTCTGACCACACATTGGTGCTGCGCAAGAAGCGTCAGAGCAGATTGGACTTGTTAAGGAGACTCTGGTCTTTTCATGTGTGCAGCAAACTGCTGGAAATGTTCTACCAGTCCATAGTAGCCAATTTGGAGTTCTATGCTATAGTCACCTAGGGAAGCAATCTGAGCACCAAAGAAGCACAATGTCTGAACAAACTTATCAGGAAATGCTGCTTCATCACAGAGCAAACCCTGGATAAATTGGAAGCTGTTGTGGAAAAGAGGATGATGGCAAACTTCCCTTCCATCCCATCCAATTGGCACTCTCTTGGAGTACTTTTAGCCACAGGCACATTCCACCATGGACCCCTCTTTTCTGCCGATTGCTAATAGGCAATTCAATGCGTCCCCTCAATGTACAGTACTTCTTAAGTTTATTTTATTTATTTATTAATTGATCGATTGTATCATTTCTCCTGTGAGGCTGTATCCTTGTTTTTTAAGTTTCAGCTGCCATATGCATGTAACTTTCCAAGTAACTCTCATATTTCTAATAATTCAGTCCTGCTCGATATTCTTGTACTAAGTGACAAAACTATCATATTACATCACTGCTCCGGTGAATTTGTGTCCTTGTTTTTTTTACGTTTTTTCGGCTGTATGCATTTGAATTGTATTTAATCTAATCTAATTTAATTTAATAACAATTGCAGTGTGAACTTTCTGAATAACTCTTATTTTTAATGCTGCGGCAATGCTTGAAATTCTTGTGCTAAGTGACAAAAGCAGTGGTTGCCTCTGAAAAACCTTTATCTAAAGCTGAATTTAAACATGTTCTGTATCACAGTACACTTCACACTCGCAACATTATTTTATCTGAGCTTAAAAAGCAACTCTGTCCTACACTATTCTTTGTTTTGAATAGGTCACTGTGGCTTCCAAACCAGCTCCTTAATCACTAGGCCATATTACTGCATCACTTTTTAAGGTCATATCAAAAATGATCTCCCAACGGGATTGAAAATCAATTTTCTTAAATCTTAAGATATACTACCTGTATTCAGCAGAACCTCTCCTAAAATCCTAAAATAAATTTCCTTATGATCTTGGGATTACCACACTATTTTCTTGAGACTTCAAGATAAATTATCTCAGGATCTCATCAGTATGAGCCCATCAGGGGACTGGCACTTCATTTCTTAGCGATCATTAGACGCCTGATCTCAGGATTACAATCCTGTTTACTTGAGATCATAAAAAAATTGTCGTCTAATTGAGATTTCCAGGCCATAAAACATGCCATATCATTTTTTTTTATCGACATTTAATTAATTATTTCAATACACTGGGTCTGCCCAGTTTTTTCTTTTACTAGAATACTTTTAGAAAATACTAGGACAGTTACAGAAATCACGATTTGTGTATAGCAGACCCAACCTGCAATATGCATGTAGTACTTGACTACTTTCTATTTCTGAGTAACTAGACCCCAGCTTTTCATATGTTATCTAATTAGATGATGACTAATCAAGCTATGCTTAGCATATCAAGTGACAAATTATTTTTCTGCCTTGATTTCTGCTGAGAATTAGGTCAGTTTTAACTTAAATGCATGCAAGCGCCTCTCAGCTTTGTGCTCAAGATATTTTCAAATGTCTGCAATCCAAGAGCATAACTTAATTATTTTACTAAATGTTTAGGAAAAGTGTACTTGGAGACATCCAGTAAATTTAAATTATGATATTTACTGTTAGGTGATTTTTTTAGGGACTGATTCAAATGTAAAAGCTATTCTCATTTTTTTCACTCTTCAGTTTTTATTGTGTTCATGATTATGTTTCTTATTATAATGTCTATAAATATGACTTCCTTATGTTGCTCGCAATTTACCATCAGATAGATAGATAGATACTTTATTAATCCCAATGCTTTTGTGGCTAATTTCATCGAAATATCTTTAATTTTATTTGGCCCTTACTATGGATTGTTTTTTAAATTTTATTTTCAGCATCTATCACAAGTGCAAATGTAGACAACTTACCAACTGCAGTTATGACATCAGACCGTTATAAGACCCTGTCACATACACGCATTGACAGAAACAGCAGCAATTTAGAAATACCCATTGACCTAGCACCACATCTTCACATTGTGGAATCACTGGCTCTACAGAATGTCCCTGTAAGCACGGAGATGACAGAAACAATCTTACAGTATGAACACATGCTGGGAATTGAACATGGATTCAAGTGATGTGAGGTACAGCTAACAGTTTTGCCATCATTTAATGTTTATATCAAAATCACATTTGAATCATGCAGTGAATACACTTGAGGCCAAAAAAATCTTTTCAGACAAAGAAATCAAAACGAACGTTTGAGGTTTCACATAAGGATACTATGGAGACACACTCGTAATGTTACTTCATTACCATTTAAATGCAATTACTATTTAGTGCTTAATTTATTCAAATGTAGGCAACTAAACCAGCACAGCAAATCAGGGAATATTCTTTTTGTAGTTATTCATTTCATGTTAAAGACCTCCTGACACATACATGCTAAATTTGGTGTACCCTGAAAAGAAATTACACAACTAGCTAGGTTTGAATTTGTATGACATTGAAATGCTAGAAATTGCTGCTGCGAGAGGCAAACATTTCAAAGTGGCAAAAGTATTCAACATGTATGTACAGGGGCAAGATTACATTGTTGCAAAAAAGAGATACATGCACAAGCAGCACATTCAGTCTTTAATTTCTCCATCACTTTAAAATGTTATGAATAATGCAATGGAAACAAAAAACAAATCCTGCAAATTTATAAACCATGTCACACAGGAGCTCTTGGGCAGTGTCTGGATGGGTCTAACAAAATGAAACAGCCATCCCCGGAGTCAGACAAAAGCAATCCCTAACAACCTCTTCTCTTTTTTATACGATACTAGAGGACTAGTCCCAGGTCTGGCCAAGATGCCACCTCAGGTATGTATGTTCTGGCAGTTCCAGATTGGAGGCTAATTATACAATGAAGGCACCAAAATTTGGTGCCCATTCATACCATGCTTGGTTAGCAAACACAACTTGAGTTGGAGATGACATTTCCCAAGACAGAAAACACATGTGATGCGAAATATCCATTGCTTTGCACCTTTGATTTTCAGTTCAACCTTTTTCCACCCTCTTAAATGTATGCAGTTTTTAATGTCTGGAATACATTCCGAATTAAATCACTTAAAGATGTGTACATATCCCATGAACAATTACACTGCAAATTTAACTTTCCAGGAACACAACTCTTTCACTACATTTAAATTAGAAGTTTTGTTAAACAGAACCTGCCCAATTTTCCTCACCTACCACCTACCTCTATACCGGAAGAAATATTGATCAGTCTTGAGGACTCAGACAGCATTTCTGTAATATATAAAACTATTTTAGAGTCCCTCCCTTTCAAACATCCAAGAGGAGTGTGGGAAAAGGATCTCTCCCTCAACATCTCAGAAAAGGAGTGGAAGGTAGTTCACTCGAGCTCCACATGCACAAAGCATAGAATTATTCATCTACAAATTATATATTGAGCACATCTGTCTCATTTATAATTGTCCAAAAATGTTTCCAGGGCAAGATCCAACCTGCGAACGTTGCAATCAAGTTCTGGCCTTACTAGGCCACATGTTCCGTACCCGCACCAAATTAACATCATTTTGGACCAAAATCTTTAAATGCCTTTCAGACTTTCAGACAGCCTTGGTGTCACAATCCCTCCTAATCCATTAACAGCTGTGTTTGGTGGGCTCACAGAAGTTCTTAAAGTAGAGTAGGACAAATAAACTGTAATCGCCTTTACTACACTATTGGCACGTAGACTTATCTTGCTCAACTGGAAGAATCCTAAACCACCTATTCTACATCAGTGGGTAACTGATGTTTTATATTATTTAAAATTGGGAAAAAATCTAATTCACACTTAGAGGACCTGATCAATAACATTTTAGAATAAGCTTTTAAATTGAGGAAGCAAGTTCTCTCCCATCTTTTACTCCATTTATCTTTATTCATTTATTAATTTATCTATTTACTTATTTTTACTAGCTTAAAGTTTTACTGTGCCGGCCTAGCTCTCTTTATCAGGGGTGGGGGCCTATTTTCGTAAAACTTGAGTTATTTATATGTAATGTTATCTGATTTTAATAAAATCAAAAAAAATAAATAATATTCAGTTCTGCATATTTTTGAAGATGTGTTCCCCTAAATTTTTTCTGTTTCTCTTAATCACTTCATTTCTTTCCTTAAATGTACCCCAATGGAAATGAAATGTGAAGTGAGTGAACCAACAGAAGACCAACTAAGTCAGGGCCTCAAACTCCAACCAATTTCACTCAAACTGTTTGCTTTATTAGGCACCGATTCTCGTTGTTAATTAAACCTATTCTTTAATTTCATTGCTTAATTCCCTGGGTCTCGTTATGCAATAGCATACATTTCTGAAATTGTTGATTTTCTCTTTTCTAAGAGCACTTGTAAAATTTTTTGGGGACCTGAGCAGATCAGCATTCCTGAGACCTTCATCTTTTTTATTTTCAGATATTGTATGATGGACACAGTTTGCTGGTCATGTTTTAGTTAATTTTGTATGTCATCGTTGTTTGGCTGCTAATTAAGGAAAAAGAAACAATAAGGGGTCTGAGTCTTCAAGAGCAAGTCAAATAAAATAAATTAAGAATAAGTTATCTAGGAGCAAAAACAGGTCACTAATTAAGAAAAGGGTTACAACGAAAACCTGCAGCCACTGGGGCCCCCTAGCCTACATTAACCTGTATTATACTATAACGAAACAAAAAAGCAAATCAGTACAAATTGGCCATGCTAATATTTTCATCCATCTAGGTCGAAGATTAAGATGGTTAGATTTATTTTATAATTCATAAATGATACATTCTATGACAATGTGCAATGTAAAACATCCAAATAAAAAACCCTATTAAATACATATTTAGAGGTTTTTTAGAGAAACCAAGTGACGTTTTAATGAAAACATTTAATTCACAATAAAGCATGGTGAAAATGTAGCTCCTTTGCCAGCCATATCAGATGGAAACTGCTGCATTTTTATGCAGCAGCCATTTCCCTAAAGAGAATCATGAAGGCAGTCTCACCCGAAGCTTTTCAAATGTACTAAATAATTCTACCAAGCTGGGCTTGCGGCCAATCAAAGCGAAAGCACTGACTCCTGTCTTCTCTGTAGTGCTTCTCCTCCTGATCGATTTGTTTATAATCCACTTCAGTTAGTTTAAGTTCCCATTTTAAAGTAAGGTCAGATACCATTTGCTCTGGAGATGAAGGAGGAGGACTTGATCCCTTCTCATTTGTTTTTTGGATCCTCGTTAAGTGATGGGCATTTCCCATAGGAACATTTTTCTGCTCAAAGGTTCATCTTTGATGATTCATGAGACTTAAAGGAGATTCTCACTTATGTCTCATTTAAGAACCAGCATTGTCACAGATGTTTCTCCTAAAATTTCTTAGGAGATATGAGATACATCTTATTGTATGTTATATTTTGTGAGATCTCTTTGCAGTCTTATTTTAATCTCTTTTAAAACTTACATTTTTTTTACTTATTATGGGACTGATGCCTTTATTCAGTGTGACTTACAACATTTGTGATATAATTGGTTACATTCCTTTTGTTTTTCCAGTTGGAAGGCAGGTTGATGAAGTGACTTGTGCATAGTCACATAATGTGAGTAGTGAGATTTAAACCTACAACCTCAGGGTTTGAGGTCCAAAAGCCTTACCCACTATGCCACACTGCATGCCTTTTCTTCTAGAATAAGTGTGATCTAATTGGAGCATGGCAATTTAAACCAGAGCAACTAATAGTATTATTCAGGAGCAAAGACTACAGTTTTGTAATCATAGTAAACTGTTGTATTACCACAAACAATACATCTTACCATATATTACTGAACACACAACGCAAATACTTTCAAATTGCAAAAAAAAAAAAAATGTCAAGGAACTACTTGCAAAATCAAAGCCCTTTGAGTGACTTGTGTGAGATCTGTGCTGAAACTGAACTGAAAATGCTCGTGAAAACACTGGGGGACTTTTTTTTTCTCAGGAGAAATATCTGAGAAGCATGAGACAAAAGAAAATGTTTCTCTTTTGTTTCTTTCTGTTCTCATTGTTGACTAGGAGAAACCAATAATATATTAAGCAGATCTCTTTTTTGATTTTACTTAACATCTGAGAAAGTTTCTTTTTGTATCGCTCAGCTTTCGACTTCTTCTTAATAGCATATTAAAATATTTACAGTGATGCACTGTTCACTGTTACAGTTTACATTACATTAAAATGAGTTTAAGACACACACAAAAAATACAAAATATTTTGAGTTATTACATAATTACCATCAGTTGCTGAGGTTTAGTACATTTATAGGATGTGATAACAACAACATAAATTGTGTCTAATTTTATTCCCTACTGTCACTGATGGGGTTGGCGGGAGCAGTCGATTTCATCTCAACCTTCAAAGTAAACTTTCCAAGAGACCTCTACTCTGGTAAGTCCTCATAACATCTAGATCTCCAGCCAAGTACTTCCCTGCAGCCCTGCTCTGGATAAGCAGCTTTAGAAAATGAATGAATGGATGAATGTTCCTACCTGGATTATCTAGCTCATCTGTACTTTACACTCACCATTTTCCACATTGCACTTCCGTATATTATATGATGTCCAGATAAATTTAATGCATTTTACTGTTGTGTGTTTTGAAAGTGGAGATGTGGAGATGATGCATTCACTGGACCTGTCCATTCGTCTAGACAACAAGCATCACAGAAGTCTAGTCAGTTGCCTTGTGCACCAAAGATTTGTTGGTAAAACACTATTCAGGTATCCACTTTTTCATCTCTTGATTAATATAATTATCTTTTCATGGTGTATTAACATGGTTTTTCCCTCTATTTACCCCTTACCTAGGGGTAAGTGTACTCATCAGGTTCATACCAGGTTGGTCTACTGTCACACCTTAAGATTATCACACACATACATAGATATACAGAGACACACAGAGACCCTAACCACAACAGTGCCCCATGAATGATACACACACAGCTGGTTAACCTCTAGCACTATAAACCACATAAGTGCCGTAGGAATAACACAGCCTGACACTCTTCTGGCACTTCAAATGACTTACTTATTATCAGCATGAACAACATACAATGTTTTAAATATATCTTACACCTAAATATTACTTTTGGTTTCCAATAATACTGTATATTAACATACAAAGGCTTGGTATCCTTGACTATAGGCCATTTATCAGCCAAGAATGCCTTACTTTATGTACTGTTCCCTACTATTGGGTGGAGCTGTCACCCTCAGCCTTAATAAACCTCGCAGCACAGAGGTAATGGCAAATCTCTGGCTGCACCAGGTGCTCAAAGAAATCTGCCTTATTATTTCAATCACTCTAAATATGAAAACAAAGTATAGAAAGTTAAAAGCAGTGTGGTATTTATTACATGAATAATAATACCAGTAGAGAAAAACATAAAAGAAAATGTGGATAGCAAAGTCTGGATATATATAATCTTTAGAAAAAAGTTACGAAAAGTTAAAAATATGTCAAGGATTAATGTCACAGGCGGCTTGTGATCTAGCACTTGTAGTTGTTCATTAGATGCTTTTCTGATGATCAGATGAAAACAGCTGCACGTTGCTGGCGCCCTCTTCTGGCATTGCTCTAGGGCTCCCCAGACATCATTCTGTTCTCTTCTTTTGATGTCGCTCTTCAGACAAGGGATATTTATTATAAAATTCTACTGGGGGTTTTGCAAAATGTGATTGTTAGATATTCCGATTGGCTGGCTGTCAATATGATGAATGAATTGACTCATCCGTTTTCCCAAAAAGTAAAACTTTTTGATTTTGCTTAGTACCTACTAGGATGTCTTCCTTTTCCAAGCTGTAAACCCATTTAGCAACTTCTTGTCCCAAATGCCCACCCTTTCTCAGGTTATAAAATCATCAATACAGCTTAAGGCATCTCCTGAATTCCTGCTCAGACAGATGACATTGATATTGGTACAATTCAGAAAAACAGATTGCCTTTGATGTTAACTGTACAGGCTACTGAGACCTGTATTTAAGTTCATCTGTTGTTTTGAACAAAATATAATGAAAATATAGGCATAAAATTACAGATTTGGTACCCCACAACACATGGATTAAGTTGATTCTCTCTTTTTTTGATCACTTTCTTAAACACACACACACTCAGGAATTGAACAAATAATTTTTAGATATAGATAGATAAAATAATATTAAAGGAATACTCACCCAGCCTTGATAGGAGTGGGTAAGAAAAAAAAGAGAATTGATAATGTCAGAGAAGCTGCAAAGAAGGGTAACAGCCTCTGAACTGAGCCACACACTAGTTAGTCAATGTAAAGAAAAAAAAACATTGGCGGCTATCCACCCAACATCGGCCCGAACAAACAGCAAGCATGTCCAGACTCTACTTGTAAATGGCCCATTAATTTACAATACCAAGATTTTGAGAGAGACGTCACAAAAAGAGGATTTTCAGATATTGAAAGAATATGTGACAAGGAAAATAAAAACATCTGCTGTGTAGAATTAAGAGGAAGATCAAAGAAATCTAGGAGAAGTGAAGGTCAGGGTTCAAGTCCCTGCGGGCACCAAATAAACCGTGGAAGTAACCCCAAGGAAGACAGGAATTGTTCAATCAATCAGTCTTTATTCAGTCACAGATGAGTATGTGGATTCATGCTTTGCAAAGCAGAAGAGCAAAGTTCCTCTGTGTCACTCGACTTTTAATATTATTCCTCCCTCACCCCTTACTTATCAATAAGCACAATATCTAAGCATTTCATCTTACATTGCGTGCATCAGCTAACCGTTTCTATTGTATGCACATTGCAAAAGGGGCCCTAAAGAAGGAAAAGTCATCTTCCCTGTGTCTAAAGGACGCATTCTAAATAAAGTTGTCATCCTTGGTCAGCTTACTGCAACCTGTCTTATGACAGATGCCTATACGAATAACCTTCCATTATAGCAAAAACAGCTTTAGTAACTTGAAAGCAGTTAAATTTTCTTTCACAGAAGAAAGATTTGCAAAAATAGAATTAGAGAGAAGAACCAAAAGGATGACACAGGAAGACATTGCTAAATCACATGGAGAAAGTATCAAGAGCATTCAAAAGAATAAATGTTCTTGTATGTGTTATAGCCTGTCCCATAATGTTGAATTTGCCCGGTGTAAAATATAACCAATGTACAAATTTAAACTGAATGTGTATGTGACTAGGGCTGTTGAAAGATAGTTACATATTTTAAGGAATGGTATTTCAGGACAAAAACGAAATAAAGATAAAAGATAAAAGTCATACAGCCAGTTAAAGTGTAAAGGCAAAGGCCCATACATAACGGCAATTGAGTTTGTATGGGGCAGTGTTTTATAAAGTACCCAACAGTCATACTTGAGTAAATGTAGAGATACTTTTCGAAAAGTGACTCAAGTAAAAATATTAAATTTACCTATGGAATATAGAAGTTTTAAAGTATCTGATGCTAAGTGTACTTAAGTAGTAAAAGTAAAAGTAAATGTAGGGTCTCCCCAGTTTTACAAATCATCCAAAAGAGTTCTTATGAACTTAAAGTTATTCAGGCTACCTATATATATATATTGTATTAATATATAATATATATATTGTTTATGAGTTGTATTACAATTACTAAATTATGAGCCAAGTAACTGCATGGTGGAGTAGAGACATTCTGTGTGAGTGGAATGATTACATCCTAATTCAGCAGGATAGGTACTAATAGGAATGGCATGCAGACTTATCCAACTTTAAGAATTAGCTTATTTATTACTGAAAAATCCTTCATGAAACTAAACTTCATAATATAATTACAATTACTTGGAAATTATTTTTTTTTACAATTTTATTGATTTTATTGAAATCACACAGCATTCCATACAAATAGATCAATTTTACAAAAATAGGATTGAAAACAAATCAACCTCCACCCCTGATGAAATGAAAATATTTTAACTTATCAAGCAATGTGACAGAATTAGTTTAATAAAAACACTAGTCGTGAAAAGAAACCCTAAAAACATTCTTCACTAAATAGTGTTTAACCATCTTTGCATTGATCCTGAGCATCTCTTGGTCTTTGAAATTCTATGTAAATACTATTAAGCCCAAGGGATAGCTGTGCTGCTTGCATGTGCGGTGTTAAACCAGAAGAACAATCAGGAGAGAAGTTTGCTGCTATCTAATGGATAACATTATGCTCCAAAACAAATTCATGAACATTTCTATGCATTTTGCTACTCTGCGATAACTGATCAATACTCAAGAGTGATTCACAGGGGTCAGTGTTGCAGGCGGTGCTATTTTTAATATACTGTATATAGATGATCTGGATAGGAACATAGGTAACAAGCTGGTTAATTCTGCAGATGATATCAAGCTAGGTGGATTGGCAGATCACCTAGAATCAGAGGGACTTGGACAGCATACACGCCTGAGCAGATTTGTGGCAGATGACATTTAACAGAAGTAAATGTAAAGTATTAGATGTGGGAAGTAAAGATTTTAGGTTTAAATACACAATGGGAGGTCTAAAAATCGAAACTACACCTTATGAGAAGGATTTATGAATCGTAGTGGACTCATCACTATCAACTGCCAGACGTTGCTCAGAAGCCATTAAGAAGCGTAACAGATTGTGAGGTTATATTGGCGTCCTGATGTGTGGAGTACAAATCCAAGGAGGTTCTGCTCAAGCTTTTTAACAAACTGGTGAAGCGTCATCTGGAGTACTGTGTGCAGTTTTAGCCTTCAGGCTACATAAAGGACACAGCAGTGCTGGAAAAAGTCCAGAGAATACCGACTTGGCTTATTCCAGGACTACAGGGAATGTGTTGTAGCAAAGATTAAAAGCTGAGCCTTTTCAGTTTAACCAAAATGAGATTTATTCTTGAAAAAAGTTTACTTCTTTTGTTATGCCTTACATTCACAGCAATGTCATTTGAATGATTTTTTTATTCAGTTTTATTCTTGAAAAAATGGACATTTGTTTCGGTATGCCTTTTGCAAAAATGTTTTATATTCCAGCAACCACTTGAATGACATCAAATCTGTCTCTGTCTCTTTCAATCTCCCTTGCACATACACACGTACACATCCATGCATGTACACCTTTCGTGAAAGTGTATATTTAATGTTTGGACTTCATCTTTACACATTCTACATTTCTCATTAACATTAATTTGTTGTTACTATAACATTTTAAAAAGCTTCTGTTTTAGTTATGTCTATATTTCATGCCTCATATTTCTTATGTCATCCTACATTTACACAGATTGTTGTAGACACAGAACACACATGAAATGTATGCATTTCAAACATGCTATATCATTACCCATATAATTCCTTACAACTCATTGCTAGACATAATCTTCCATGCAGACTTGAGATGTAAGAATTGTGGCTGGGTGATGGTTTCGGCTGACTGAATGGGAGATGGCTGAGTGTAGGTTGAGTGCCGCAAATTGACACATTTGCAATATAAAAGCACTTATCGGTGCACAATTGGGGCGGTGATAAAGACGTATAAGTTTCTTCACGTATGTTAGGAAATTTAGGATGTTCAGGGAGAACGGAATTTTGGCAGGGATTCTAGTGGTAAGCAGAAGAAGATTAAGAGGAGGCATGATTAAAGTGCTTAAAATTATGAAGGAAATTAGTCCAGTAGATTGAGATTGTTACTTTAAAATGAGTATATCAAGAACAAGGGGTCACAGTTGGAAACTTGTTAAGGGTAAATTTCACACAAATCTTAGGACATTTTCCTTTACACAGAAAACTAAAGATACTAGCAAGTAGCGTGGTAGACAGTAGGACTTTAGGGACCTTCAAAAGTAGGCTTAACATTGTTTTGAAAGAATGAAGTGGATATGAACAGTAAGGTTTGTTGGGCTTAATGGCCTGTTCTCATCTAGATTATTGTTCCAATTCTAATGTTCTAATGTGATGTGGAGTCTTCAATCAAAACACACTCACTTCAGTCTTCACCCATTATACACTTTGTGTGTACATTTTGCCAATTATTACTAAAATATGAAAAACATTTTTTTTTAGTTATGTGGTGTGGAAAAATAAAATATGACAGTGAGTCAGATAAAGTTTTGGGGAACCGTCCCGTATAATGTACAACGGACAGGTCAAAATAATAGCTGAAACAAGCAGGTTCAATGATAACATTTGACAACCCATAAAGTAAAACAGGGGGTATTTATACAGGAACAGAAATGGCTACAGGAAATTAAAGTGGGGAAGTGACGTCTTGTTTCTGATTTCTGAGTGACGTCATCATCGAGGGCTGGAAAATACTCTTCAGCCATTTTGGCTCCAGGATACGTTATTTATTTTTCTTCCTTGCTTCTGCGGAGAAAGAAAAAGAAAGGTCAGTACTCTTTTTTAACCCTCCATCTCTCGACCGTCTACTTGCCATGGGTTTTGTTGACTGTATCCTAATCACGCGTGTGTGACAGTGTTCAACGATTCCAGTCTTGCACTTCATCCTACAATTTACACAGATCGTTGTAAACACAGAGCACACATGAAATGTATGTATTCCAAATGACAATATATTATTTACCCTCTACAACTCCATGCACCACACACACAGATAAGGAGCTTTGGCTTGAGCTGGGAGAGCTTTTTGCCCAAGATGAACTCTGGCGTTGGGGGTGATGGAATAACAGGCTGCTTACTGCTTGTGCTGATCAACACATTTACAAGACAAAAGACGCTGATGGAGAGGTGCAAAGGAATTTAAGGTGGGCCGGGAATACGATTTTTTTTGTAGGCTTCAGGAATTCAAGTGCTAAACATAATGCTAAAGAGGCTCACTTTTCTTCTTCCATTATTTTGCATTCATAAAATTGTTCCAGTAATTAGACGTGTATTTTTTGGCACAGATTTAAATGAAAAACTTCCTTGAGTAAATTTGTTATAACTCACCTTTTAAGTGGATTTTGCTTCCTTTATTGTATTCAAATAATAGCAATCAGTGACAGACAGTGCAGACGCAGGTGCCAAGGACAAAGGCTGTTAGACGGCAAGACCTACTTCAGTGTCATTCACTTGTGTGATAATTTAGTGTATACTTATTTGTGTGTGTGTGTCTTCTTTGTTATTATTGCCATTGCCTTCTGTAGACATGGAAGTATGTAATTTAATTGCACTACATACTCACAACAATAACCTTGAACTTTTCACAAAAACTGTTTGACATCTATCTGATTATCATTTCTGATTTCCATCTAAGAGATTTTAAAAGTTTTCCGAATGGCACTCAAGACAGCAAACATCAATGCTTTTTAAAATGTGTTCACTGGTCACACCAGATGGTAAAGATGTCATGTTTCCAAATGGAGTATATTTGAATTATTCTGCCATTTTATAAGTTTACGGGAGAACAACTCCTTAATAGCAATGGTTCTCAAACCTTAGACAACACCATATAAGACAATACTCATCAGACTATTATTTGGTTCACTTGGTGACTTTGTCATACATTATATGTAATGATTCAGTGTTACCATAGTGGTTGCTCTTTTGTGTGGTTGGGATCCTTGTTTTTCAATCCCACAACCTGTTTACTGTCTGCATCTTCATACCTTGTCTGTATAGACATTCCTCCTATATTTCTCAGATATATGCATGTTAGGGTAATTAGTAGGGCGGCACAGTGGTAGAGCTGCTGCCTCAAAGTAGATAGATAGATAGATAGATAGATAGATAGATAGATAGATAGATACTTTATTAATCCCAAGGGGAAATTCACATAATAAGGAGGTTTGCTTCCCGGGTCCTCCCTGCTTGGAGTTTGCATGTTCTCCCGGTGTCTGCGTGGGTTTCCTCCGGGTGCTCCAAAGACATGCAGGTTGGGTGCATTACCGATCCTAAATTGTCCATAGTGTGCGGGGGTGTGTGTGTGTCCTGTGGTGGGCTGGTGCCCTGTGCTGGCTGGGAATGGCTCCAGCAGACCCCCATGACCCTGTGTTAGGATATAGCGGGTTGAATAATAGATGGATGGATGGTAAATAGTTAACTTACATCAGCCCTGCAATGAACTGTCACCCAATTCAGGGTTTGGGCCCTCGTTGTGCTACCAGGACTGGCTTCATGCCGATGTGACTCTGCTTTGGATTTAGTAGTTTTAGCAATATTACTTTATTCCAAGTTGAAATCTAGGTACTGTGGTGGGTTGGCGCCCTGCCTGGGATTGGTTCCTGCCTTGCGCCCTGTGTTGGCTGGGATTGGCTCCAGCAGACCCCTGTGACCCTGTGTTCGGATTCAACGGGTTGGAAAATGGATGGATGGATGGATGGAAATCTAGGTAATCAATGTAGACTTCAGCATTACCAGTAATGCATGTTGTAATTAAATGCACTTCGTGATGCACCATCTGCTGGAATGACAAATGCAAGGCGTATGTCTCTGTTAAATGCCATTTGGCATGCAATTTGTAAAAGCAGTTGCAAATGTTTGTGATGCGCCATCTGCTGGAATAACAGAGACATAACAATGGGATGGACACACAAGCACTTATACTTTTACTGTAATAAGGTGGGTAAGTGAAAAATGCAGGTGTTCATCTTACTGTTCCAGTTATCTTAAAATTAATTTACTTGTTTAGCTGATGCCTTTGTCCAAGGTGACTTACAGCATTTGAAATGCAACTGGCTACTTTTTTTTCCTTTTTCTAATTGGCTGGTGAAGTGAGTTACTCATGGTCACATAGTGTCAGAATGTCTCAGAGTGTGAAGTTCAAAGCCTTAACTGCTACACCACACTGCATGCATATGTGATTCTGTCTATTCTAAAATACAAATTTTCTTTAAAAAAAAAAATTATACTCCAAGTGGATTTTTAACTATTATACTTTCAGTGATCAGATTGCCATTCAGTTTTGAAATCCTCATTCTGATTACCATGTAAGATATACAGTATCTGCTTCTTCTCAAGTAAATAAACATTGCCAACACTGTTTGATAGTCTGAGTGTCTTTGGTGACTTCACAATGCATTGGTTTTCTTATTATTCTTAATAATAATAATTATTCTCTATTCACAATGATTTTTAACTGCTATGACAATGGCTGCTTTTAAAAACAGGCTGGAAGAAATGCGCTCTTCATTCACACAGCCATCCATTTGAAGTTTAAAATTCACACACAGTGTTTGTGCTGTCCTTCATCTACTCTGTTGTAGCTTTTTGTCTTGTGGATAATTTGAACCACTGCACTACAAGTTCCTAGAGATCACCTTCAACTCTTCATCTCCTGCTTTGAGATATTGCGTTGACCTCTATTGCCTGCACTCTGGGAGATTGCTTTGACATTTGCAATGCATGTTCCAAGAACCTGATCAATCTTGCGTGGTCTGATTTTTAGTTAGATTGCTAAAATCCACACTACTTAATTCTGTGGAGGTGGCTTTGGCTTTGCTTGATGGGTTTGTAGAAAATACTGTGGATTATCTTGATAGAATTTAGCTCTATGACTGGTTTTAGCTTCTCTAAATCCATTTGCTCACACAGACATACACATACACGTTTATATAAAATCCATCCATCCATCCATCCATTATCCAACCAGTTATATCCTAACTACAGGGTCACAGGGGTCTACTGGAGCCAATCCCAGCCAACACAGGACACAAGGCAAGAAACAAACCCCGGGCAGGGCGCCAGTCAAAATGTCGGAATTTAATTGTATCTGGTCCCTTACCAAGATTATATAGAGGGGATGTGATTTATAGCAGATTGCATTCCTTTCACCGCTGGCTAGAAACCTGGTGTACAAATAAATGCATAGTATTTGTGAACAATTGGGATGATTTTTGGGAAAGGCCTGGATTTTTCAGAAGAGATGGTCTTCATCCTAACTGGAGGGATCTTATGTATTATCCCAAAATATGGCAGCAAAACTGCCTGGTTGACTGATTAGAGCACCATCCAGGCCGCAGTCATGTGATCTTAAATCACAGGCTGTTCTTTATCCCACCTGTTATTTTCCTGAAGCTGTTACCCGTAATCCCTGTTGTGGGGCATCCAGTAAATTTAGTCTTGAAACAAACCATAAATTAATTGATAACCAAAAATAAGGTGTATAATTAGACCAAGGGATAAAACCAGACACTCCACCTGGGGCATCTGTAATAGAAATTTAATTCAAATTAAAACAAAAAATATATCAGCAGTTCAGAAAGAACCATGCAGTTTTAAATGCTGTTTATTGAACATTCGCTCTCTTGGCACTAAAGCTGTTTTGGTAAATGATATTATATTAAGTACAAAATCTGATCTGTGTCTTCTTACTGAAACCTGGCTTAGTAAATATGACACTGTTCCCCTAGCTGAGGCGTCACCAGATGGATACTCGTTCCTTCATAAGTCTAGAGATTCTGGTCGAGGAGGAGGCCTTGGAATAATTCATTGTAACAAAATGCAAATCACTCCTAAAAATTTAGGCAACTTTACATCCTTTGAGGCATTCATTTTAAATATTAAAACAGATTCCAACACAATTATAGTGCTAGTCTACAGACCACCAGGGCCATATTCATTGTTCATGACTGAATTTAGCAACCTTCTGTCTGATTTGGCTATAAATTATGATCACGTAGTTCTGATGGGGATTTTAATGTACACATTGATGTGGAAACTGACACTTTTAGCAAATGTTTTACTTATTTGTTAAATTCAGTAGGATTTTGTCAGATTGTCAAAGGTCCAACTCATAATCATAACCATACATTAGATTTAATTATAACTTACAAAGTTGAAATTCAAAATTTAAATATTACTCCATTAAATGTAGTTATTTCCGATCACTTCTTAATTACATTTGATTTAGTTCTGCCCATGCCAGCACTCACAGATTAAAACAAAGACAGTGCGACATCTAAATTGTAATTCTGCTTCAAAATTTATAGATACCTTGAGTAAGTCGAGTGTAATTGTGGAAAACCATTTAGATCAGTTAACATCAAATGTAAACGTGGAAAACAATTTAGATCAGCTAATATCACATTATAATGTGACCTTGAGAGATGCTCTGGACACAGTGGCTCCCTAAAACAAAAGTGATCAAAGCACATAGAAACTCTCCCTGGTTTAATGAAAATACTCGAGCTCTTAAATTAGAGTGTCGAAAACTGGAGCAGATGGAGAACAACAAAGCTACATGTCTTTCAAATTGCATGGACAGAGAGTGTAATAAATATAAAAAGCCCTCTTTAAAGCTCGCTCAGAATACTATTCTACATTAATAGATAGCAATAATAAAAATCCTAGGGTACTTTTAGAGCAGTGGCTAAATTAACAAATGGGAATTCAGATCAACAGTGCAAAATACCAACAGATATTAGCAGTACAGACTTTATGAACTTCTTCAATGAGAAAATTAAAAATATAAGATCCCAGATCTCAGCATCACAGTACAAACCAAATACTAGCTTAGCAGACCCTGCCACATTGCATTCAGCACTTTAATAATTTTAATCCTGTAACTCACCAGGAAGTCTTAACTTTAATTACTAAAATGAAGCCCACTACTTGTTCCCTAGATCCAGTGCCAACAAAACTAGTAAAAGTGCAATGGATGTTCTTGCAGCCTATTCTAACCATTATCAATAGTTCATTACTGCATGGCACGTACCTGATGCACTAAAAGTGTCAGTCATTAAACCTTTACTTAAAAAGTCAGACCTAGACCCACACATACTAAATAACTATAGGCCTATTTCAAATTTACCATTTCTCTCTAAAATACTAGAAAAGTAGTCGCCAGTCAGCTTCAGTCACACCTTACGCATTACAATTTATTTGAGAAATTCCAGTCTGGCTTTCGCACTGGTCATAGTACAGAAACGGCACTAACACGGGTTGTAAATGACATTCTGATATCCTCTGATGAAGGAAATTCCACTGTAATTATGTTGTTGGACTTAAGTGCAGCATT
Source organism: Polypterus senegalus (assembly GCF_016835505.1). Lineage (NCBI taxonomy): Eukaryota > Metazoa > Chordata > Cladistia > Polypteriformes > Polypteridae > Polypterus > Polypterus senegalus. The sequence continues at coordinate 121,330,175 of NC_053167.1, forward strand.
TGACACCATTGACCATTCTATTTTACTGCACAGGCTAGAAAACGATGTTGGGCTTACAAGCCCGTGCTCGCTTGGTTCAGTTCTTATTTATCAAATCGATTCCAGTATGTACAGAAATGTGCAGACAGTACTCCATCATTATACACAGAAGTTCAATATGGTGTCCGCAGGGCTCAGTACTGGGACCTTTACTGTTTTCACTTTACATGCTTCCACTGGGATCTCTCATTAGGAAACATAATGTTAATTTTCACTCGTATGCAGATGACACCCAGTTATACCTTTCATTTAAATCAAATGAAGTTTCTCCGATGTTGTCTTTAATTAGTTGTGTTAGTGAATTAAAGGAATGGATGAATGAGAACTACTTGTCTTTAAATACAGATAAAACAGAGATGTTAATTGTTGGAGGGAATGACGCTGATCACAGCAATATTTTGTCGTCATTTAACTCAGTTGGAATCCCAATTAATTTTACTGAATCAGCCCGCAATCTAGGAGTTATCTTTGACTCTAGCATGTCATTTAAAGCACATATTACAAAGTCGTCCAAAACATGTTTTTCCATCTTAAAAATGTTAGGAAATTAAGGCGCTTTCTAAATAAACAGGATTGTGAGAAATTAATTCATGCATTTATCTCTAGTAGGATTGACTACTGCAATGCGGTGTTCACTGGCTGTTCAAACTGTTCTCTATACAGCCTCCAGTTAATCCAAAATGCGCTGCAAGAATTATTACAAGAACAAGAAAATATGAACACATAACCCAGTTCTTAAATCTTTACACTGGCTCCCAGTTAAGTTTAGGGCAGATTTCAAAATCCTCCTTTTAACATATAAAGCATTAAATGGCCAAGGTCCGCTTACTTGTCTGAACTTATCATGACTTACAAACCTGAGCACATTAAGATCTCAAGATGCCGGTCTGCTTAGGATTCCAAGGATTAATAAAATAACAGTGGGAGGTCGAGCTTTTAGTTACAGGGCCCCTAAACTGTGGAATGGTCTTCCTGCTTCCATAAGAGATGCCCCTTCAGTCTCAGCCTTTAAATCCCGGCTGAAGACTCACTACTTCAGTTTAGCATATCCTGACTAGAGCTGCTGATTAACTGTACATACTGCATCTCTGTTGTTAGTCATTAGCACTAAACATAAGTAACATGATAATTATATTTGAATACTAACCCTCACCTATTCTGTTTCTTTCTCGGTACCCAAATGTGGCATTGGTGCCACGCCCACCTGCCAAGTTGTTTGCCTGCCTATGGTAAAGTCATCCCTGATGGAGGATCACAGGAATCATGGGAAAGAGGGTCCTTTCATCGGAGCAACGTTTTAGCGTGGCATGGCCAAATGGGGAGGCAGCTAGATGGATGAGGTCTCCAGGACTCTAAAAATATCCAAACCTAATTATGTCATATCATCTACTGTTAAACCGTACTTCTAAAATTTTTATTATTATGCTGTATTAAGGAATTGTTCTGTTCTGTGTATTGTATTGTATTGACCCCTACTTTTGACACCCACTGCACCCAACCTACCTGGAAAGGGGTCTCTCTTTGAACTGCCTTTCCGAGGTTTCTTCCATTTTTCCCTACAAGGTTTTTATTGGGAGTTTTTCCTTGTCTTCTCAGAGAGTCAAGGCTGGGGGGCTGTCAAAAGGCAGGGCCTGTTAAAGCCCATTGCGGCACTTCCTCTGTGATTTTGGGCTATACAAAAATAAACTGTATTGTATTGTATTGCCAGTCCACCGCAGGTTTATATAAAACTAGCTAACCCGCGGCGTACCATACGCCGCATAATCAGGACAGTTTTTTAATGATTTTTAAGCAGAGGGAGAAAATTAACATTTAAAAAATCGGTAATGTAATAAATCAGCAAGCAAAGCAACATTGTAACAATGCACGGAACGAACCAACACACGATCGTCCGTGACTGAAAACTGGCGCACCGTCCTCGCCCTTCTCCTGCCAGACGGAGGGATGGAGGTGCACGGCGCGGAGTGTGGAACGGGAGGAAAGGAGAATGATGTCCATTCAGCTCCGTCCGTCATGCTAGTCTGCTGATTTCTCGTTCAGTATGCACTGCCCGCTCATGTGCCCACCTCCAACTCGTCACTTGAGTCGCCGTCTTTACATAGTCCAGATGTACCTGTGAGTGACGTAGACTTTTCATTGCTCTGTGCGGTTTTGGCTGCTATTCTATATATAATCCACCAAGACACCCGACTATGGTAGTAGCGAGGTGGGAGGGGGGTGTGCACAAAGGGTTGGGACGCAACCAGTGGGAGCGCATGAGTCGCACTTAGTAGGAATTCCACGGTTTGCAGCCCGAATGGGGTTCAACGGCTTACCCACGCCGGGTAGACACACGCTTAATGTCATGCATAACTATTTATTGAATGCTAAACACTTCTGGAAAGACACGGTTGTCTAAACCGGGTTGCTGTGAGAATACAACAGTAAGTGAATGAAAAGATGGAACTCTGGAGAGAGCAAAATACAACACAATAGTGAACCCGCATAACAAATGCCGCATAATTATTTATTGATGGTTGAACACTTCTGGAAAGACACAGTTGTCTAAAAAAGGGGGTTTGAGGATAGAACAGAAAGAGAATGAAAAGATGGAACTGTAGACTTTTCATTGCTCTGTGCGGTTTTGGCTGCCTTTATATATATATAATCCAACCAAGACACCCGATCACGGTAGTAGCGAGGGGGGTGTGAACAAAGTGCAGGAGCATCTAAGAAGACGCATGTTTGTCGCGGATGCGAATTGCTGCATGTAGCGTGTAAAACAGTTTGCTATGGTGCATGCGAGAGTGCGTCGTAACCGAAAACTCGTTTTTTAAAGACTGCCTACTTCATTGTGTTTTATCCTCAGTTGTAAAGGAATGTTTTAAGGACCCCATGGGATACCCCTCGGTTTTGGTTGCTTTTCTATATATAATCCACCAAGATACCCGACCACGGTAGGAGGGGGGTGTGCACAAAGGGTAGGGACGTAATGAGTGGGAGCGTATGAGTCACATTTAGTGGGAATTCCACGGCTTGCCCACGCCTCTCTGCGCTGGGTAGACACACGGTCAATGTCATGCATAATTATTTATTGAATGCTAAACACTTCTGGAAAGACTTGGATGTCTAAAACGGGTTGGTGTGAGAATGCAACAGTAAGTGAATGAAAAGATGGAACTCTGGAGAGAGCAAAATACAGTACAACACAATAGTGAACCTGCGGCATAACAAACGCCACGTGGCTCAGACGTGCATGCGGACTCTTAGCACAGACGAAAGGGACTAACTGGGTGGTCGGTGAGTTTTTGCGTCCGGGCAAATGGGCAGGCAGTGTGAATGCCTAGAGAGCGAGGGTAGACGCCGGCCGGCGAAAAAGGAGCGTTGGTGGGCAGGAAAACCTCTTCCGTGTTCCTGCAGGAGCATCTAAGAAGACGCATGTTTGTCGCAGAAGCGAATAGCTGTATGTAGCGTGTAAAACAGTTTGCAATGGTGCACGCGGTCGTGCATCGTAACCGAAAAGTTGGTTTTTAAAGACTGATTACTTCATTGTGCTTCATCCTCAGTTGTAAAGGATTGTTTTAAGGATCCCATGGGATACCCCTCGCAAAACCGTTTCGTACGCTGCATATGGCGATTCACCTCCGCGAGAAACATGCCTCTATGAACAGTCAACGTAGCTCGGAGGTGCATGACATGCACATGACATTAACCTGACCTGCACTGCATGTGGCCTCTACGACAGACGAATATAAATGACGCCATTTTTTTTGTGTCGTCGCGTCCGAGTTGGTGGGCGTGGCCCTGCGAGTTGTCGTCGTATCCAATGGTCTTGGAGTTGGTGGGCATGGCTCTTTCCTGCGTGTGCCATAGGTGTCTTACTTGTCGGCGGCTTAGTGAATCCACGCCCCTTCCGGCGTGCTTTCCATGGTTGTCTTGCCTTAGTGAATTATATATATAGATGTATTTATTTATTGCGATGTGACACCTCTGTCCCTAACCCAGAACAGGAGTGCAAAAATAAGCTTCTTATCAATGATAATGACTTATTAATAGAAAACACAGGGGAAAAGGAATAACAAATAAACAAGAAACAAATCCCTACAGCCTCTCTGGGTATCACTACACAGCGGTTTCCTGTCTGTCTGACAATTAGGGTGACTCGCCTACTTGCCCACCATTCACAATATTGTACCACAAACGCCAAAATGCACTCACACTCAACGCTCAGACATTTCTGATCGTATTTCTTTCTACATTTTGAATTCCTGACCAACTCACTTTAACATCTTTGGGTACAGGAGGTAGTATTCTTGAGCTTGGTTTATACCCAGTCCTAGGGTTACCGTCATGAAAATCTCCAAAACATTTCCTGGAGTCAGGAATTCCCACAGGAAGTTCTGTGGCTGTATTCCCCTTACAAAATTCATCATTTTATTTTCTAAACCTTGTCACTGAAAAGTGTAGCTGTAAGTATATTGTGAAGTAGAAATAGAAATAGAATAGAAAGTGACGTTAAATCAGGCAGGTTTTCCCGTATTTGGTCTGCAGAGATAACAGAAATAGGTTTAGAGCACCTCGCCATCCCCTGGCCTGGCGGGTAATCACCTCCACTTGGTCCACTTAGCTCTCTCCTAGTTGCACAGTGTGACAATATATACACAGATATACTATTTTTTTGTTTTGACAATACCATTCAGTCATCCCTGTTGAAGGGTAAACTCAGAGATGTGCAGATGGATGAGTCTATGGCATTCTGGACAATGGACGATCTTACTGGTAGACTACAGTTTGAGAGGCTCAAGGACTGCGTGAGGAACACTGGAGCATCACAAGGATAGGTTCACAGGGAGTCCCAAAATTCTCAAAATGTCCACTAAAGCAGAGGAAACTATTAAACCCTGGCCAGTAACAAAAATGGCAATGTAGAATCTTTATAAATAAAAAGACTTATTTTTACAAAAAAAGTTTCCTTGATATATATTCACATTTTCATAAATGCTACCTAACCGATATGTATGCAAACAGAAACAAGGAGAAAATCCATTTCAAAAATCTGGCTGCTGCTAACAAAATATTCAGTGGCTATTGCAGCAGAAATTGCCTCTAATGAATATTAATGTGAACATTTTTAATGCATACCTATGTAAGCAGCAGAGTCCAAGTTGTTTGTATCTTTTTAATTAATTTAGTGATATCTCACTAATTGTGCAAGAAAAGCAGTTTGAGCACCTAATTAAAAATATTTTCCGGACAAAAATGTAAATTTATCATTTTAATTTCAGGCACACCATACATATTTTTCGAACAGTCTCAGACATTTATAATGTATATACATGCTTAAATTTGTTCTTTTTCAGCTATCCAGTTGTGTTTGTGTCTATTCTACTGCAAATGCCAAGCTAATGCCAGAATGACTGGCATACCTTTAGATTGCTTATGGCTGGACTCACCTGACCAACACATCTGAAGGGGTTGCTATGGTAACAATATTCAGAAAACTTTCCTTTCCCAGTTTGTTAAAGGGCAGAAAGGGTACGTTTTTATAGAACAAAATTGACATCTGACAGCAAATTCCTTGCCGCATAATCAATCAACTAACTGTTCTCCATTCTACTTGTTAACAGCAATTAGTCTAAATTTAACTTTCAAGCTAAGCGTGCCATTACAAAATATAACTTCTTTGAAAAACTGACATGTTTTCTTTCTAAAAAAACTGAAGCGTTTTTAGTTTTTCTATTATTTTAGCAATATATTCTAAAATTGTTTGTTTTCAGGTAGAAAACAATTTGTGTGATCTATCTATCTATGTATCTATCTATCTATGTATTATATAGTGCCTTTCTCATGATCTATCTATCTATCAATCAATCATACAGTCTATCTATCTATCTATCTATCTATCTATCTATCTATCTATCTGTCTGTCTGTCTGTCTGTCAGTCAGTGTGTGGAAAAAATTAATCCTCATTAGAAAGGAGTCAGCAATGCAAAAGTGTTAATAAGTGAAACAGGAGCCATAATCTCTCAGAATAGCAAAGCAGTGAATTTGACAGTTTCTGTGTCCAAAAGAACTGTTGATGAAGCGCCTTTAACTTCGATCCCACTAAAGTATAAACTAACTCCTTCAATTGGAGCTGAAATACATCCATCTATCCATCCATCCATTTTTGTAACCCATTTATCCAGGACAGTGGTGCATGGCAGCTAGAGCCTATCCCAGCAACCATCAGGTGCAAGGCAGGAACAATTTCTGGACAGGATACCAGTCCATCATCAACACAGACACAAACATACACCTGGTGCCAATTTAGCAACCAACTAACTATCCTGCATGTCTTTTGACTGTGGGAATAAACTGCAGCACCTGGAGGAAACCCACACGGACACAGTGAGAACATGAAAACTCCAAGTAGGGAGCACCTGAGACACGAGCCCACATTTCTTTTTTGTCCTTTTTTTCCTCCCTTGCTGTGCCCATAAACGGCTCTGTGGGTGCAGAGTCTCAGTCGCGCACCGCAGGAAGCCAATAAAGCAGTTGAGAAAGATCCTACCCTCACATGTAGGTGTGACTCGCCCCAATTACATCATTAACTCCCTGCGGCTGCATGATTGTACCCACGGAGACTGACATGGCTATTCAGATTATTTAACAAACTGGCCTTTCCTTCTGAGCCACGGACCTGCTATACCACACATGCCTCAAAGAGCAAAAGAGGCCAATGGAACAATAACCACTAACAAAAAGCAACAAATTGCCCCAAACGAGCAGTAAGTAAATATAGATATGTATACTGCATATATAATGTATATTTTCAGTATATCTTTGTACTCAAAGTTCTTGGGGCACACACTGGTCATGCAGCAATGCTGCAGTATGGGTCTGGTTCATTCCAAAGATAGAAACACCTTATAAATATTAACAAATCCTTCGTTATTACTATTATTATTTCACAGGTCTCACTCTGACTCAAGGAGGTGGAGGAGAGGGATCCTTTGAAGCTTGTTTTGAATCATAATTGCAGTACATGATTGCATGTATAAGTAGCCATGTAGTGCTGCATGAAAGACTGATCGAGCACACAGGGATCAGTGTTATATATCCAGTACTCATAATTTTCTCATTATGGCTAATAATGTAACTCTCAAATGAAAGTACTGCAGTTTTTTTTGGGATCAATGTTATACAGTATACCCAGTGGAAATATTCATATTATTCTCATTAAGGTCAGTTACTATACCACACAAATGAAAACATTGCAGGTTTTTGGGGATCAGTGCTGCATATCCAGTGGAAGTACTCATAATGTTCTCACTATGGTGAATTAATGTACCTCTTAAATGAAAATACTGCAAGTTTTTTGGGATTGGTAATATAGATTCAGTAGAAGTACACGTAATGTTCTCACTATGGTCAGTTAATGTACCCCTCAAATGAAAATACTGCAAGCTTGTTTTTCTTTAAATGCATGAGGGCAACAAATGTGGCTGGAACAGTTTGTGACATCACACATGCATGTGTGAAAGTTGTGTGCAAGACTGCTACAGCTCTATGATGTCACACTGGCCTTAAGGGTCACACAGCAAATTTCCAGGAAAATATTCAGCAAACAAAGTCACTGGTGAAAACAGCTTACCTGATCTGAAAAATCTTTTTCTTTTGACTGCTCCTGTTAGGTGTTGCTACAGCGGATCATCTTCTTCCATATCTTTCTGTACTCTGCATCTTGTTCTGTTACACCCATCACCTGCATATCCTCTCTCACCACATCCATAAACCTTCACTTAGGCCTTCCTCTTTTCCTCTTCCCTGGCAGCTCAATCCTTAACATCCCTTTCCCAATATACCCAGCATCTCTCCTCCTCTGCAGATGTCCAAACCAACACAATCTCACCTCTCTGACTTTGTCTCTCAACCTTTCCAACTTGAGTCAACCCTCTAATGTACTCATTTCTAATCTTGTCCATTCTGGTCACACCCATTGCAAATCTTAGCATCTTTAACTCTGCCACCTCCAGCTCTGTCTCCTACTTTCTGGTCAGTGCCACCATCTTCAACCTTTATAATATAGCTGGTCTCACTACCGTCCTGCAGACCTGTCCCTTTCACTCTTGCTGATACCCATCTGTCACAAATTACTCCTGACACTCTTTTCCACCAGTTCCACCCTGCCTGCACTCTCTTTTTCACCTTTCTTCCACAATTCCCATTACTCTGTACTGTTGATCCCAAATATTTAAACTCATCCACCTTCGCCAACTCTACTCCCTGAATCCTCACCATTCCACTGAACTCCGTCTCATTTACACACATGTATTCTGTCTTGTTCCTACTGACCTTCATTCCTCTCCTCTCTAGAGCATATCTCCATCTCTTCAGGGTCTCCTCAACCTGCTCCCTACTCTCGCTACAGATCACAATGTCATCAGCAAACACCATAGTCCACGGGGACTCCTTTCTAATCTGGTCTGTCAAACTGTCTATCACCCATTGCATATAAGAAAGGGCTCAGAGCCATCCTCTGATGTAATCCCGCCTTCACCTTGAATTCATCTGTCACTCCTACCGCAGACCTCACCACTGTCACACTTCCCTCGTACATATCCTGTAAAACTCTTATGTGCATCTCTGCCATTCCCGTCTTCTTCATACAATACCACAACTCCTCTGAAGCCACCCTGTCATATGCTTTCTCCTGGTCCACAAAGATGCAATGTAATTCCTTCTGGCCTTCTCTATACACCTCCATCAACACCCTCACAGCAAACATCGCATCTGTGGTGCTCTTTCTTGGCATGAAACCATACTGCTGCTCACTAATCATCACCTCCCTTCTTAACCGAGCTTCCACTACTCTTTCCCATAACTTCATGCTGTGGCTCATCAATATTATCCCTCTGTAGTCAGTACAGTCCTGCACACCTCCCTTATTCTTTAATATCGGCACTAGTACACTTCTTCTCCACTTCTCAGATATCCTCTCATTCTCAAGATTCCATTAAACAATCAGGTTAAAAACTCTATTGCCATCTCTCCTAAACACCTCCATGCTTCCACAGTTATGTCATCTGGACCAACGGCTTTTCCATTCTTCATCCTCTTCATAGCTGTCCTTACTTCCTCCTTGCAAAACTGTTGCACTTCCTGATTTACTATCTCCACATCATCCAACCATCTCTCTCTCTCGTTCTCTTCAATCTGCAGCCTCTCGAAGTACTCTTTCCATCTGCTCAACACACTCTCCTCGCTTGTGAGTACGTTTCCATCTTTATCCTTTATCACCCTAACCTGCTGCACATTTTTCCCAGCTCGGTCCCTTCTGTCTAGCCAATCAGTACAGGTCCTTTTCTCCCTCCTTAGTGTCCAACCTCTCATACAACTCATCATACGCCTCTTCTTTAGCCTTCACCACCTCTCTCTTCACCTTGCGCCTTATCTCCTAGTACTCTTGTCTACTTTCTGCATCTCTCTGACTATCCCACTTCTTCTTCACCATCCTCTTTCTCAGTATACTCTCCTGTACTTCCTCACTCTACCACCAGGTTTACTTTTCCACCTTCCTCTGTCCAGATGTCATGCCAAGCACCCTTCTTGCTGTCACCCTTACTACATCTGCTGTAGTTGCCCAATTGTCTTGTAACTCTTCACTGCCACTCAGTGCCTGTCTCACCTTCTCCCTAAACTCAACCTTGAAGTTTTCCTTTTTCAACTTCCACCATTTGATCCTTGGCTCTGCCCTCACTCTCTTCCTCTTCTTGATCTCTAACATCATCCTACAGACCAGCATCCTATGCTGGTTGACTACACTTTCCCCTGCCACCACTTTGCAGTCTTCAATCTCCTTCATATTGACTCTTCTGCATAGGATGTAATCTACCTGTGTGCATCTTCCTCCACTCTTGTATGTAACCCTATGTTCCTCCCTCTTCTTAAACTACGTATTCACCACAGCCATGTCCATCCTTTTGGCAAAATCCACTATCCTCTGACCTTCTTCATTCCTCTCCTTGACACCATACCTACCCATCACCTCCTTGTTTCCTTTGGAGGCATTAGCTCTCCGAAAATGTGTTCTTTTGAATTTGCGGCACATCAAGTAACTAAACAATATAGTAATATGACAGGAAAGGCGATATCCCTACCATCGTGATTACAGCAGTATAAGAATCACATGAGAAAAATATACTTCAGCTTACATTTACTGACGGTTGATGCGGCTACAGACGGGAAGCATATGACAGACTTTTATCCAGGTCTGTCATTTTTTCATCACCACGCTGAGAGGGTTTTCGGACAAAGGTCCGACACAGCTTCGAAGGGTTTTTGGTCTTGTCCAAGCCTTTTAATACTGTCTGCTTCACTTGCTGATCTTCTCTGTCTCCAAACAAGGGCAGGTAGGGACTGAACTCCTCCTCCACAAAATACAGAAATAACATAATGCCTACATGCTGGTTCTCATTCTCCCAACAAGGAAAGAAGATTTTGTACTGACAGAGGACAGAAATACTGTACTGTGTTTAAGTTGACTATACAATCCTCCAGTTGTCATTGGCTATCTAGTCTATGCTTGGGTAGCAATTCTAAATGCTGAGCCCCTGTGTGCCAAACTTAGCATGCAAATGTGAATGAAGCTCATAACAGTATTGTCCAGATATAGTGACATAAATATTAAACAAAAATGTATTATAACACTCCTTTTCTTTTCTGTTCCCTTCACAAATATGTCCAGAGAAATCCGCTCCAATCACTACCTTCTGTCCCTTGGGTACACTGTTCATCACTTCATCCAACTCACTCCAAAAATCTTCTTTCTCATCCATCGCACACCCAACTTGCGGGTCATATGCACTAACAACATTCATCATCACACCTCCAATTTTCAACTTCATAATCATTACTCTGTCTAACACCCTTTTCACCTCCAAAACACTCTTGATGTACTGTTCCTTCAGAATAACCCCTACTCCATTTCTCCACCCATCCCACACCATGATGGAACAATTTGAATCCACCTCCGATCCACCTGGCCTTACTCCCCTTCCATTTAGTCTCTTGCACACACAATATATCAACCTTCCTTCTCTCCATCATGTCTGCTGATTCTCAGCCCTTACCAGTCATACTGCCAACATTCAAAATTCCTACCCTCAGTTCCATTCTCTTTACCTTTCTCCTCTCCTCCTGCATCCGGACACGTCTCCCCCCTCTTCTTTTCCTTCTTCGGCCAACAGTAGCCCAATTTCCGCCAGCACCCTGTTGGCTAACAGTACTGGTGGCAGTCGTTAACCCAGGGCTCGACCGATCTGGTATGGAAATTTGTATTGTTGTTCGCATATTGATTTGGCAGAATTTTACACTGGATGCCCTTCCTGACGTAACCCTCCCCATTTTTCCAGGCTTGGGACTGGCACGAAGAAACACACTGGCTTATACATCCCCTGTGGCTGGGTACTTATTTGCTCTGAAAAATGCTTTAGCAAATTTCTGTGATCAGCAGTATTTATGACTATAGTTTAGAATAGTATTTTGGTTTTGTGCTTTAGTTATCAAATACAAAAAATACTTGCATGGCTGTAGCTGCGTTTTACCAAAATTACCAAAGTTCAGCAGCTCTAACATAAAAAATGGGACTCAAAAAAAGCCTGGCACGTTGAACTGATTCCACAGACAAAACATCTTTGTTTTTAAAAGTTTTAGTTAAAATTAAAAGTAAAATAGTTTATACAAAAAAGAAAAATTTAAAATAGCAAAAATTACAAAAGTTTTTATTTAAGAGAAGTTCTGTTCAAAGATTAAATCTTGTTACATTTCTAATCGTTACAAAGTCACTTCTAAACATTTCTAAACCATTTCTAAAAGTAGCAGAAAACTGTATGGCTATCCCATTTTTATGCTGAAAATGGGTCTTTTAAGTCCCTGTTTACTGGGACGTATTCAAAATATCAAATGACTCAATTAACACATTATATCTTAGTTATAGCAAAGAAGTTTTATCTCTTATTAACTTACAGGGGCAAAAGGCTATATCATTGTCTTTGACTATGACTAACACTACTATGAATTTAACTTAACTTAAAGCTTTAACTTTCTAAGATTGGCTCGTACAATGACAATAACAGAAACAACAGAAGCTAGACAAATACTTAAAACAGGTCAGGAAAGCCACATTTATACTGTAGCAACATTTAAGATTTCTCACTTAAAGGTTTTCCAATGTTGTTTCTTGTCCTATTGTGCATATAATCACAGGGAACTCTAGTTTCTCTATTGCATCTTGCCTGAAGAAGGGCCTGTATTGCCTCAAAAGCTTGCATATTGTAATCTTTCTAATTAGTCAATAAAAGGTGTAATTTTGATTGACTTTTCTCTACATTCTAATGCCTAAGATGGTACAACACCCTAGTACTACAGCAACATGGGGCAGAGTGGTGGCTCTGAGGCTAAGGATCTGTGCTGGTATCCAGAAGGTAGCCAGTTTGAATCCCCGTCACTGCTAGGGACACTGTACAATGGCTGACCCTGCGCTTTGACCTATGTGAAAACTAACAAATTCCTAATACAAGAAATTGTATAAGGTGAAATGAAGAACAAAAAAAAGGATTCAGGATTATGTACTATGTAAACCAGCAGTTATTACTGAGAGAGTCCACTAAAAGATTGTACCATGTGACCACTGCAGAGACAACTATCACAGAAACCACTGCCACTTGATGGGCACTTAAGAGGCAGCACATGATATTCACTATGTGATGTGAGTGTGGCCTGTGAAAAGCAGCTTGACCTTACGCTTCATAGTAACCAAGTAAAGTACCCATACATTACCTCTAACAAAGAAGGAAAATGAAGCAAAAAATAATTTGGTTTTCTTATAGTATTTAAAAATAGGTTTGAGAAGAACAGGACATTCTATGCAAGATCTGAAAAGAAAAAAATCAGTTTATTTTGTAGCACTCTTCATTGAAAACAGTGTTAGAACAGACACGCATTCTTAGTCACCTAATGTTTCCAAAAATATCATCCATTCAGTATTTGGAGGCCTGCAATGTGTTATTTTTAACTACACTTCTGTGCCATTTGTTCCACTTGTTCCACTGTAGATTCTACTTTAACGGGTAATTTTGTGAACTGAAGGTATATATTTTTTTCCTCATTTGTTTTATTAAAAGAAATGGATTTAACCTTTTTATGAAAAGGCGGTGCAATGCAATTGAGACACAAATGACACAAAGGTTTGGAGCTAATAAGCAGCCATTATGAAACTGTGAAAGCAGTCTGAACTAGAGTTTGCCTTGCATGGATATTTTTAGTAATGAGCTCTTTGTGCATTACTTTAAAGTCATTATTTGCACAATGCTTGGAAAACAAACCCGCAAGTGCTTTTCTAGAACTTTTTTTTATTTGCAGTGTGCCATATCTTCAAATTGAAAGGATTTTTCAACTGATTTGGCATTTTTTCATCATTTATTGTTACATTTTTATCTCCTGTCGTCTTTAGTCAGTGTTCACATGTGACAGTGCAATACTTCAGATGTCATTTTCTCTTCACTTATAGATACAGTATATAGATAGAGAGAGCTTTATTTGTCCCAGTGGGAAATTTGGGTTTATACAAAGTTCTTTAAATAAATAAATATACATATAAAAAAATATATACGGTAACACTTTAGATACTGCAAAGATGCAGCTATTACTCATTTATTCTTCTGTAACAAAATCTTAATAAAACCTCCTTTTGGTATTCATAATGCTTATGCAGCATCAGTAGATTGGTTATTCATCTCTGTGCAGTGTGGCATATTTATATGAACTAAACTACTACCATATATACAGTACATTGCATATATATATACAGTATATATATATATATTTATTATCACACACGTGCACATAGGAGGCAGTCAAAGGGCTTGTCTTAGGGTAAGATGTCAGCTCGAGGGTTGATAAAGTGCACTAACCTCTCTTTTTCCCTTTTCCACAGATCAATAGAAGAGAAACCCAGTTAAACCAGCACCAATTTACACCCTCCTCTCCAGACCATGCCCTCCTACTGACCTCACTTCCACCATTCCCAACTCACATCCACCTCTTATTGCACAACCACTATAAAAACCCACACCCTTTGTGGGACTCTGTCTTTTGTGGTTACTCGTTGCATTTGCTTGTTATTTCCTGTCAATATACGGGGGAACCCCCCAAACCTTTTTTTCTTGTGTTGTCTTTTCATTACTATATATATATATATATATATAAGCGCCCCCTGTTCGCTTTGCTCACCAACCCCCCCATCAGGCCTGTGCTATGCACCACCCACTTCGCGTCTCTGACACTCACGTTGTGAAGAGGGGGGCTGAATGCACCCCAAGCAGACGCGGTCGCTCCTCCAAAACCCCTCTTAAACAGTGATACAATTGGAAACAAAAAGGTTTTTTTTACCTCCTCTTTGCTCAATCAGCTGCTGGCTTGCTGCTGCTGCCGTGCCACGTGATCTGCATCTAATGCAGCACTTCGAACATTTAAAAGCCTGTAGAGCAGATGTCCTTTTGTCTTACTGCCTTGTCTCTCTTCTCCTCCAGACATCCTCTGCTCCTATTGGGGGTCCCGCTCCCTATGAAGAGGAAGATTTTCAGTTCTTTTAATTGACAGACAGAGCTGTCCCATCTAGCTACACACGGAGTTCAATTCACTCTTGAAAGAGACTTATGTTTGTTTGAAGTGTCTGAATAACGTTATTTCACAGAGTAATAATTTCAGTTTGTTTGCGCTAATACGATCTATACTATCACTTTTTGGATACTTTCAAATTTTCGTAGTTCCATTATCTCTAACCTGCTCTGCATGTGTATCGTGCCAACGTTTTTGAATTCTTTACACTGTTCTACTTTGTCATCTACCCTTTGTCTTGCGGGACATAAAAGTGTCTCTCTAAGAAAGTCACGCCTTGGCTCTCTGAAAAAGTCTTGTTTCACCCCAAAACATTTTCATATTATATATATATATATATATATATATATATATATATATATATATATATATATATATATAGTGACAGATAGGGGGTGCTATCGCTCCCTTGAACCCTTGTCCAAGATGCCAGACACCAGATAAAAGTCCAAAAGTAGACTATATTTATTCTGCACAGTGCACAAAGCACCCTCCTCTCCACCATACTCATACAATCAATCACAATACAAAATAATAAACTCTCCACCACTCCCAGACGCGTTGCCACCCTTACACCCAGCTCAGCTCAATGACTGGGGATTTCCCATAGTACTTTATAGTCCCTGACCTGGAAGTGTTCCAATCCCCAGTCCATGTGATCATCTATCACTTGTCCTGACAAGCCTCATCATTCTCAGGTTTGGGAAATGCAGTGATACTGAGTGTAAGGTCTTACAACGGACAGTGCACACAGCAGAAAAGATCACTGAGACCTCTCTGCCCACCAATAAAGATTAAGTGTTGCCTCAGCAAAGTCTACAGCATTGGAAAGGACCACTCTGCTCCCACCTCTCGCATGGTAGCTTTGTCCCACTTTCATCTGGCAGAAGATACTGCAGCATCCAACCGTTCTGCTGGGTCCTACAATAACTTTGCTCCTTGTCTGTCTGGACTCTGAATTCTGTGCTGCCCCACCTGCCCTCAGATCTGCCGCTAGTAGCTGCGTTTGTTTTTTTATTATTAGTTGATGTTGTTATTTATTTATTTATTTACTTTTGGGCATGCCAACTTCCATGCCTCATCCTTCAGCAAACTAAATCACTTAAATACAAACATTGGTATTATGAATAGATAATTTTAATAGTTTCTTCCTGTGAAAGAAAGTTTACTAGATCAAACATAAAAACCATGACTTGCTTGATATTTTAGTTTATAATTTAAAAATGGAATAAGAATCTGAAAATCTAACAACATCACATTAACAACACATAAATTCTGGAAAGAATGATACCAAACATATATATGTAGGTTTTAAAATAAAATCCATTTAAAGCGTGACAAAAAACGTGACATAAAAACAATCATATAAAATCATTGTACAAAATCGTTGCAATTTTAGGCTTACAATTTTATATATAGAGAGTAGATTACTATTTCAAATTATTACTGTCTATTCATTTACCTATTATTTATTATGTACTTATTTATATCTTTATAGCATTTTTCTCTACCCTTCTTGCACTTGTTCAGTGCTTACGTATATGTTGCACTGTGGTCCTGCAGCAACGTTATTTCGTGTCACTATATGCTGCAATATGATGAATTAATTATATAACAATAAAGCCCCATGTCTTGGCTTGATTTTTCAGCTTTTTTTCCCAGCACTGTGGTGTTTTGTTCATTAGGGACTAGCTGTGAGATCTAGCTGTACTATGTGGTTATTGCTCATAGCTTTTTAGATTTGATACTTTGTCCCGGGCCATGTGCACAGAACCCCTCAGACTTTTTTCAGTCTTTTCCTCCCCAACTCTTGTTAAACTCTGGTTTTGAGTTCAAATTCCCTTTCTGATAATTTATAGATTCATTCTACTGTAAGAGATTCCTTATATTTGTCATTTTGCTCATTCTTCTTGAGAAATGAACCATTAAGCTTTGATTCAGCTTTTGTGGTTTATTTTTATTCTTATTTAATAAGGTACTCTTGTGAGCTTTGTTTTGTTTATTTTATGGATCCATTAACTCCTCTGGATGGATATTTAATGTTTTTAATATTTTTTACTCCATTTATTGTTACCATTCTAGTTTTGCTCTTCTTTTTAGATGTAACTCTGTCATTTTTTTTCCTGTTCCTGGTGTTTATTCTGTATTGTCTTTTTAATCTCTGCTTCCTTACTCTTGTTTTTGTCAATTTGGGCTGTCATTTACTATACTGCTCACAAAAATTAAAGGAACACTTTAAAGAAACACATTAGATACATCAGATCTCAATATGAAGTTGGATATCTATACAAATAACGACAGGGCAATGTCTTAGGAACAAAAGGATGCCAAGTCTTTTAATGGAAATAAAAGTTTTCTGCCTACAGAGGGCTCAATTGTGTAGACACCCTAAAATCAGAGTGAAATGAAGATGTGGCAGGCTAGTCCATTTTTTCAAAAACTTAATTTCTGCTACTCAAAATGCTTTTCAGTATCTTGTGTGGCCCCCACGAGCTTGTATGCATGCTTGACAACGTCGGGACATGCTCCTAATGAGACGACGGATGGTGTCTTGTGGCATTTCCTCCCAGATCTGTATGAGGGCATCCCTGAGCTGTTGTACAGTCTGAGGAGCAACCTGGCGGTGCCTAATGGACCGAAACATAATGTCCCACAGATGTTCTATTGGGTTTAAGTCAGGGGATCGTGAAGGCCATTCAATTGTTTTAATTCCTTCATCCTCCAGGTACTGCCTGCATACTCTTGCCACATGAGGCCGGGCATTGTCATGCATTAGAGGAAACCAGGACCTACTGCACCAGCGTAGGGTCTGACAATGGGTTCAAGGATTTCATCTCGATACCTTATGGCAGTCAGAGCACCATTTCCTACGCAGTAGATGTCTGTGCGTCCCTCCATGAATATGCCTCCCCAGACCATCACTGACCCACCACCAAACCTGTCATGTTGAACGACGTTGCAGGCAGCATATCGTTCTCCTTGTCTTCTCCAGACTCTTTCACGTCTATCACAGCTGCTCAGGGTGAACCTGCTCTTGTCTGTAAAAAGTACAGGGCGCCAGTGGCGGATTTGCCAATTCTGGTGTTCTTGAGCAAATGCCAGTCAAGCTCCACGGTGCTGGGCAGTGAGCACAGGGCCCACTACAGGACGTCGGGCCCTCAGGCCATCTTCATGAAGTCTGTTCCTGATTGTTTGGGTAGAGACATTCACACCAGTGGCCCTCTGGAGGTCATTCTGTAGGGCACGAGCAGTGCTCAGCCTGTTCCGCCTTGCACAAAGGAGCAGGTATCGGTCCTGCTGATGGGTTGAGGACCTTCTACGGCCCTGTCCAGCTCTCCAAGAATAACAGCCAGTCTCCTGAAATCTCCTCCATGTTCTGGAGATTGTGCTGGGAGACACATTAAACCTTCTTGCTGCAGCACGTGTGGATGTGCCGTCCTGGAGAAGTTGGACAACCTGTGCAACTTCTGTAGGGTTAAGGAATCGCCTCATACTGCCAGTAGAGATAATTGCTCAAGCCAAAACTAGCACGAGTGGAAAACCAGCCAAAAAAGATCAAGAGGGAGAAACTTGAAATGACCTCCACATGTAAAACCAGTCCTGTTTTGAGGGTTTTCTAATTGTTGACACTTTAGTGCACCTGTCGTTAAGTCCATGAACACCAATACAGCTGAAAGCGATTAACAATGACCTCAGCTGCTTAACCAACCAGAAAATTATCAGACAGGTTTAATTGATTTCATGCCAGGCCCAATAAAAAAAGTGTTCCTTTAATTTTTGTGAGCAGTGTACATTAATTGAATTAGCAATCATCTGAGAGACCCATATAAACCTCCTGCATTGTGAATTTAGTTTGCTTTGGCTCTCTTCTGTGCCTTCTCTTTTTGTATTATCAAGGCCTTTTACCATTTAGGATTTTCGGGTTATTGGCTACAGGCTTGGGATTTAGAATGTTTGAATTTAGAATTGCGGAATTTTGAATAAATATTTTTATTTTTTTTAATTATCTGTTAATTAAAATATTAATAATCTGTTGATTACAGTTTAAAACTACATTATAATTCAGTCATTGAAATTCCATTTGTTGGAATTCATCCACATTATTTGCCCAGGGAGATAAATTACATCATCCTTATTAATGATTATACTCCTCTCTCTGAGGGGTTGGTGGCAGGATTGGCACTCCAGCCACTATAAAGAACCGGATACTGTTCCAATGTGGTGCTGAGGTTTCACCCGCTGCACTTGGGTCCCAATCCAGGTGGTATGTTGTGTGGTGGGTGAAGCAACGCACTATTAACACATGCTCCCAACCTCTCTCTCTCTCTGCAAATGGGGACCAAGCAATAGAAACGATTTCTTTTGTCACCAACCTTTTAATGATGACTCTCTCCGACCCTGCAGTTATAATATGTGGTGATTTCAGTCATGTGACATTGGAAGAAATGATGACAGATTTCTACCAGTTTGTGGCTAGTTCCATTCGAGGAAATAATAAACTTGGCCTGCTGTATTCAGATGTTAAAGATGCCTACTGGCTCCTTTAGGTAAGTCTGACCACAAACCTTAGTCGTCTCATTCCCAGCTAAAAGCCTGTTAATAGATGGCAGCTTGTTACCAACAATAGAGTGAGGAAGTGGGTCCAGGAGGCTAAAATGGCTCAGAATTACTGCTTCCAAATGTCACATGAAGGTGCTGAAGGTAGAAGCTGCCGTCACTGTACTTTGTATGTAAGAGCCAGATCAAATGTTATTTACCTATTTACCTTTATTTATTTACTTACTTCCTACAGCGTAAAGTCACAAGTAGAGTGCAGAGCTTCCAATGTACATATACAAAGTACAGCGATAGCAAAAGTGCGATGTGCATTCTTGATCCAATGTAGAACGTTCGTCGTCATCTGAGTTCACCTCTGTTTCAGCATATCTTTATGTGAAAACAGCAGTGTCAAATGCGAGGGGGGTGGGGGGTGGAATCGTGAACACGACTGAGAGAATAAAACTGAATAAAAAAAACAAAGCTAACCTTTACAAGTATCATAAATTTACACATGCTGTTACAGACTGGAATCAAATGTATGTTTTTATTCTAACATAGTAAGAATAAGAGCAGCTCGCTTCTCAAAATGGACTCGTCAACAGTCAACACCAAAGCGGTCGCAGCAAATGTGTCAATGTCCCACCCTAACACGGGTTCTTTTTCTGCAGTTATATTCTTGAATAGAAGCGCACTTGTTCTGTTATATTTGTACCTTTTGTGAAAGTGTTTATTTGATATTTGGACTTCAGGCGTCACACATTATACACTTCCTGTCTACGTAAACAGACTTGAGTTGAGAAAACTGTGTGGCGGTGGGGGGATGTGATAGCAGGCTGCTTGCTGCTTATCGACACATTTACAGGACAAAAGAGAGGTGTGAAGCTATTTAAGGTGGGACAAATCTACGCATTTTTCTGTAGGCTCTAGTAATTCTAGTGTTAATAGATTTTCCCTCTCTTTGCCCCCCTCTTTAAATGACCAGTCTCCCCACACCGCCCTTACTACAGCAACAATTTCTTCTATGTCAACTCAAAAGGCCAGTGACAAGTCCACCTCTGACTGTCCATAAATGAAGACCAAGTAAAGAGACAACTGAGGAAGCTACATGTAGGAAAGGCTGTAGAACCAGATAGAGTCAGTCCTCAAGTTCTGCGGGCCTGTGTTGAACAACTTTGTGGTGTCCTCTGTGACCTGTTCAGTCTGTCTGTAAGTCTAAAAAAAGTGCCACTGTCATGGAAAACATCCTACATTCTTCCTGGTCCAAAGAAGGCAGACACCTCTTCACCCAGTGACTACAGAGCAGTCACACCTACCTCTCTCATCATAAAGGCCTTTGAGAGACTGGTCCTCTTGTGGTAGAACATCTGTACCCACTGCAGTTTGCGTATTGGGAAAAGATTGGAGTGGAGGATGAAATTATCTGTCTGCTCCACAAGGCTTATTCTCACCTGGACAAAGCTGGCAGAATTCTGAGGATTATGTTTTATGATTTCTCCAGTACCTTCAATACCATCCAGCCATCCCTGTTAGGGGATAAACTCAGAAATATACACATGGATGAGCCTATGGTGTCCTGGGTAATGAAATATCTGTTGGGCAGACCACAGTTTGTGAGACTCAATCATCTATAACACACTGCATAGAATTCACATAAAAACATGGCATATAGACCAAACTGGAAAGAGAGTATGTGCACACACACCTCTGCCTTGAAAACTGCTGGGTGACAATCTGGCTATGTCCTGATGGACACAGTTCTGGAGTCACAAAATGCAATAATGGATGCTGTAAGAGATGTAGCTAATGAACTAAGGATTTTAAGGCCTATACTGTGGGATACTGACCACAAACTAAATGAACTGGTTAAAAAATAAATGTTGCATCTCATTATCTGTTTTCACATTCTGCTAATTACATTCAAATGAATTTGTAATACTGTCCAATTTGGCTCATCATTTAGTAGGCCAGGGTCAGGTTCATTATACCGCATCTCTTTAGGTATGGGCACGCCGTGATTGTGTGGCACATTATGCACCACGCTACATGCTTGCACAATTCGACACACTTTCTGTGGACTATATAGCAGCACATTAATAGAGTGGAAATACTTTCTATTTACATAAGAAAATTCATTCTCTGGATGACAAGTGGATAACACAATCCCATCTAATTCTTTCATTTGTGATGCCTTCTAACAACTTAAAAGCAGTCATGGTAGTTGGAATAGTTTGGCCATTCTGTGCACCATTATACTGTTACAGAATGATTACAATCAAGTGAATTAAATTTGTAAATGATATGTAATTAATTTCAGTGTATTTGATAAATCCTATGTCATGGATGAGAACCTCAAAAAAGGAGACCACACATAAACAATAGCGCTGCTTTGAAGTAGAAACATGCATATGCACGGGGTGAGGGTGCTGTGAAAATGTGCATGGATTTAAACAAGGTTTAGTTTTAATACATCTCAAAGTGTGCGTGGAAACGAGTGTACACAACATTTTTGTGCATATGCACTATTTATACATGAGGCCCAAGGACTTTGTTTCTAATACAGATGTGAGCAAAACTGGAGTACCACAAGGAGCAGTCCTGTCTGCTTTTTCTCTTCACTCTTTACACCTCGGTGTTAAAGCCTAACAAGGGCCTAGGGGTATGTAAGTAAGCCACACACAAACATGAGGGGGAGGCAAAAAAAGAAACCTAAACCATGTAAAAGAAGAACAGACTCCATTTATTTTCAAACAGAAAACCTCACCATCTATGGAGACAGTTATATGCTAAACAAAAGCAAGGTAGGAGGACAACACTAACTTAGCTACATAGCTAAACAGAATCCACACAGCTAGACCCACTCCACAATTACCACCCGGATGGCAAGCTTAAAACAAAGGCATTTCTTTTAACCAGCACAAAAAGCAAATCCAGACCATTCTTCCATTACTCTCCATACCTTGCTCGGTAAAAATCCCTCTCACTCTCTTAAGAAGCTTAAACAAGCTTCTTTTATAACTCACACCGACCCACAAACCCAGGTGATTTAGTGACAGCAGGCACTTCAATAGGAGTGGGTAATTAGGGCAGGACTCAATTAAGTCATCTACATCCAATTAAAGAAAACAAGCTTGGTTTACAAAGCAGTAAATCTACAGTAGGCCGTAACACTTGGACTATAAATATAACACCAGGTCATGTCACTTGCAGAAATTCACAATGGATTCTGTACTAATGGAGTGTATTGATAAATGTGATGACACAGAGGAGAGGAGTCAGGGGGAGAACTTTGTTTCTTGGTGCAAAGAGAACTGTCTGCATTTTAACATTAGCAAAACAAAGGAATTGCTTATTGATTTTTGCCGCACCAAAGAGCCTCCATGTTTGGTCACTGTTCAAGGATTTGGTGTAAAGGTGGCCCACTCCTACAAGTACTTGAGGGTCCACATTAATGATATGTTGGATTGGTCTTCTTCCTTAGAAGACTGCATTGCTTTGATGTTGGAAGTGACATCCTTCACATCTTCTATAACTCTGTGATGGCCGGTGTGATTTTCAACTCTGTGGTATGCTGGGCTAGTAACACCACTTTAATAGAGGCCCACTAAGCCAACAAACTGATTAAAAGGGCAAGCTTAGTTATGGGATGTACTCTGGACCCCCTGGAGGTCATAGCAAAGAAGGAAAAATAAAATGCTATTATGAAGTGCCATTATGAACAATGCTGCACATCCTCTCTATGACACACTAACATTGAGGACTTTAAGCCAATGAATTATTCAACAAAAGTGTGTTAAGAAACATTGCGTGAGCTCCACTATACCAACGGCAATACACCTGCGTAACGCCTCACTGGGGCTGTGACAGCCAAGTCAGAGGTTATTCAGTTTTCTTGCTTTATCGTCATTTTGGTGTGTGTATATTTATTTATTTACTTACCTTCAATCTAATTATGTATTTATTTATTTAAAGAGCTTCTGTTAAAATCTATACTTCCCCCTGGGGACAAATAAAAAATGAGTCTTGATTTTGCTCAATTATGATATTTTTGAGTTCAAACTATATTAATATTGTTAAACAAAAACTGTCAGTGATGATTCTTTTACTCATCATACAAATACAATACCGTGACACAACATTTAAATAGAGTGTATTAATGGTTTTGTTATATACAATTCATTATTGGACTTGTTTTATACTAAATATATAAACAATATTCTTTGTATATTCAACAAATTAGTCACACAATACTGAATCTTTTAAAAAATATTTTAATTTCCAACAATCATTTTCTTTTACTCTATTTTAGTTCACACTTTTTTATAGCTCATTGGCTGCACCGAGCATGTATCATGATCTGAGTTTTTTGAGTTCCAGCAGAATCATTACTGGAGAATGTTTCACATGATTCTCGATCATTTGTTATGAAGTAGTCGTTACTCGAGAACAAGCTGCACAATTCTCGTTCATTTCATTTGCAAACTAATCAAAACCCACAAATGTTAATCAGGCATCTTAAATGTGTTGTTATACTTTGTGTTCTGAAACTGAACAATATTATATGAATTATTTTTATATTGAATATATAATTAATTTTATAAACACACAAAAACATATATATATACAGTGGTGTGAAAAACTATTTGCCCCCTTCCTGATTTCTTATTCTTTTGCATGTTTGTCACACATAATGTTTCTGATCATCAAACATATTTAACCATTAGTCAAATATAAAACAAGTAAACACAAAATGCAGTTTTTAAATGATGGTTTTATTATTTAGGGAGAAAAATCCAAACCTACATAGCCCTGTGTGAAAAAGTAATTGCCCCTGAACCTAATAACTGGTTGGGCCACCCTTAGCAGCAATAACTGCAATCAAGCATTTGCGATAACTTGCAATGAGTCTTTTACAGCGCTCTGGATGAATTTTGGCTCACTCATCTTTGCAGAATTGTTGTAATTCAGCTTTATTTGAGGGTTTTCTATCATGAACCGCCTTTTTAAGGTCATGCCATAGCATCTCAATTGGATTCAGGTCAGGACTTTGACTAGGCCACTCCAAAGTCTTCATTTTGTTTTTCTTCAGCCATTCAGAGGTGGATTTGCTGGTGTGTTTTGGGTCATTGTCCTGTTGCAGCACCCAAGATCGCTTCAGCTTGAGTTGACGAACAGATGGCCGGACGTTCTCCTTCAGGATTTTTTGGTAGACAGTAGAATTCATGGTTCCATCTATCACAGCAAGCCTTCCAGGTCCTAAAGCAGCAAAACAACCCCAGACCATCACACTACCACCACCATATTTTACTGTTGGTATGATGTTGTGTTCCTTTTACGCCAGATGTAACGGGACATTTGCCTTCCAAAAAGTTCAACTTTTGTCTCATCAGTCCACAAGGTATTTTCCCAAAAGTCTTGGCAATCATTGAGATGTTTCTTATCAAAATTGAGACGAGCCCTAATGTTCTTTTGCTTAACAGTGGTTTGCGTCTTGGAAATCTGCCATGCAGGCCGTTTTTGCCCAGTCTCTTTCTTATGGTGGAGTCGTGAACACTGACCTTAATTGAGGCAAGAGAGGCCTGCAGTTCTTTAAACGTTGTCCTGGGGTCTTTTGTGACCTCTCGGATGAGTCGTCTCTGCGCTCTAGGGGTAATTTTGGTTGGCCGGCCACTCCTGGGAAGGTTCACCACTGTTCCATGTTTTTGCCATTTGTGGATAATGGCTCTCACTGTGGTTCACTGGAGTCCCAAAGCTTTAGAAATGGCTTTATAACCTTTACCAGACTGATAGATCTCAATTACTTCTGTTCTCATTTGTTCCTGAATTTCTTTGGATCTTGGCATGATGTCTAGCTTTGGAGGTGCTTTTGGTCTGCTTCTCTGTGTCAGGCAGCTCCTATTTAAGTGATTTCTTGATTGAAACAGATGTGGCAGTAATCAGGCCTGGGGGTGGCTACGGAAATTGAACTCAGGTGTGATACACCACAGTTAGGTTATTTTTTAACAAGGGGCAATTACTTTTCACACAGGGCCATGTAGGTTTGGATTTTTTCTCCCTAAATAATAAAAACCATCATTTAAAAACTGCATTTTGTGTTTACTTGTGTTATATCTGACTAATGGTTAAATGTGTTTAATGATCCGAAACATTTTGTGTGACAATCATGCAAAAGAATAAGAAATCAGGAAGGGGGCAAATAGTTTTTCACACCACTGTATACAAGGGGAAGTCAAGCTAAAGTTAGAAAATGAGATTAATTAGAAAATGTAATGAACCTTAACAAAACTGACAATGTCATTTCTCAATGTAGTCTCAACCTTTCTCAATACACTTGTGCCATCTGCCTGGAAGTGCCAGGATTTCAGCAAAATAAAAGGTTTTGTCTTGTCTTTGCAACTCGTGTTGTGAAGAGGGGGATGAACGCACCCCAAGGAGACACAGTTGCTCCTCCGAAACCCCCTCTTAAATGGTGATACAATTGGAAACAAATACAGTTTTTTTTTTACCTCCTCTTTGCTCGATCAGCTGCTGTTTGGCATGCATCTCACACAGCACTTCGAACATTTAAAAGCCTGTACAGCAGCTGTCCTAGTCTTTGACTTTTATTTCCAGCCCCGGGCGAGGTTAAATCTTTTGGCACAAAGTCTCCTCTCGCGGGATGTGAGTTCTTGATATTTTAGTTAATAATTTAAAAAAGGAATAAGAATCTGAAAATCTAACAGCATCACATTAAAGTTTGATAAATTCTGAACAGAATGATACAAACATATACCTGTATATATAGGTTTTAAAATAAGCCAGATTTTAAAGTGACAAAAAAATGACATAAAATCGTTGCACAAAATCTTTGCACTTTTAGGCTTAGGATTTTATTATAGAGATTAGATTAGGACTTTAACGAGTAAAACATTTTATGCAAATGACTTCATCACCAATAGGAAAATAGATTGTATAATTCTATATGAAACATGGTTATTGTTTAATTCTAAGTGAAACGTGATTAAATATAAATGGTGCTAGTGTCCTTTTAGAATCTGCTCCTCTGGGTTACAATTTCTTTCATTCTATTCACCAAGGGACAAATAATAATCTTGCCTGTCCCTACATTTCAGAATGCTTGCTTCCTTAAGTTCCAGATTGCAGTTTTAGATCTGCTTAAAATGGTTTGCTCGCTATTCCAAGATCAAAGCATGAAAGAACAGGTGATGCAGCTTTTTGTTCTTACACCCCTAAAATTTGGAAAAATTTACAGGGTTAAACCTATGGAACACTTCAAAAAACTTCTAAAAACTAATTTTCTTAATATGACTTTCCTGTAATTAAAAAAATTACATAGTGATCTAATGATAACTTTAGCTTGTTGATGCATAAATAAGTACCTGGCATTAATTCATTGCTTTCATTGTTTGTTTTTTTTTTCTCCCATCCTGTGTGGTGGGCCACCTACCCCTGCTCAAAGTGCTCTATTTTGCAGTCACCTGAGATACTGGTTGGAACGAGGAGGACTTGGAAACCTTTATTGATGACTGTGCTTACTGTATCAACTTTGCCCAATGGAGGGTGGGTGACCAGCTGGCCTAGATCATTCTGACTTCTAGGATGCAGAAAGTGATTACCATAAAACTTAACTATTTGATTAGTTTACTTCTGTCTTCTGACTGTGGTCCTCCAGAGGATTATTTTTCTTTTATTGTCCCAGTCTTAGGAGTTTTCTGTTTTTCTCTTCTCTGTCAACTAAGCACACTCTGGAACTCCGTCTACATAATAAATCTGCCAAAACTACAATGGACAGTTTTATTTCCTTTTGTATCTTTTCATTAGATATGACAACATCAAACTGTCTCTACTTAATGTGTTGCCATGTATACATGCCTAAGTGAAATGCAGATGTATACTGTCAGGTCATGTTTGGGAGCATGCACTGGTAACAGCGTGTTGCCGCACCCACCACATGACAAAGCAGCTCGGGATCCTGGTTGGCAACCACACAGGCAGTCCCACTCTCTGCAAATGACCCTCTATCTGCCACAGCCAGGTGTTACATGGGCATCCCCTTGGCCTGGTCCAGCCACTTGGGTCCTGAACAGAGTAGATCCTGCAAGCCAGATCTCCCTTGGGGAATCATGCCACATGGCGTAGTGCCGTAACTGATGCTTGCTCACAATGCAGGTAATGTGCCTCATTTAGGACTCCGTGAGCAACTGC
This sequence comes from Polypterus senegalus, assembly GCF_016835505.1. Lineage (NCBI taxonomy): Eukaryota > Metazoa > Chordata > Cladistia > Polypteriformes > Polypteridae > Polypterus > Polypterus senegalus. The sequence goes on from NC_053167.1 coordinate 121,357,596, forward strand.
ATGTCCAACACAAAGTCAAACCGGCGGTAACCAAGGATTCTTTGAAGAGACACAGTACCAAAGGAGTCCAGTCTTCATCTCAGGTCACTGGATAGCGTCATGTCTTGCCACCATATAGCAAGACCAGAAGCACCAGAACTCTAAAGACTTGGACCTTTGCCATTTTGCATAGATATCGGAAGCGCCACACACCCCTTTCTAGTGACCTCATGACCCCCCATGCCATCCCAATCCATCTACTGACTTCATAAGATGAGTCACCAGAAACATGAATGTCCCTGTCAAGGTAAGTAAACCTCTCAACAATGTTGACACTCTATCCGCAGACAGACACACTGCTGATGTTTGTGCCCAAGAGGTCATTAAAGGCCTGGGCCTTGGTTTTTATCCAGGACACTCTCAAGCCTAAGGCCACAGACTCCTCGCTCAGTCTCTCCAGAGCCACAATCAGAGTCTCCATTGACTCTGTGAAGATCACAGCATCGTTGGTAAAGTTAAGATCAGTGAATCTCTCTTCACCAATAATTGCCCATAGCTGCTTGACACCACAACCTTGCCCAACACCCAGTCCATGGAAGCATTGAATGGAGTAGGAGCAAGAACACACCCCTGACGAACCCCAGAATCCACTGGGAAAAACACAGAGGTTCTGCCTCCACTCTGCATAGCACTCACTGTACCAGTGTACAGGCAAGCCATGATATCCAACAACTCTGAAGGGATGCCATGAAGTCTCAGGATGTCCCATGGAGCAGATGGATCAACTGTGTCAAAAAAATTGCAAAAATCGACAAAGACTGCAAAGAAACTGCTGATATTTGCCTCTGCGCTCCATACAAACCCTCAGTGCTGAGATGTAGTTGATGGTAGACTCCCTAGGCATAAAACCAGACTGCTCCGATCTCTGGTAGGTGAGCAAGTGATCACGGATCCTATTGAGGATGACCCTAGCAAGGTCCTTACCCAGCACAGAGTGCAGTGTTACCTCCCAGTAGTTTCCAAAATCCAGGCGATCACCCTTCCCTTTCCAGATAGGGAGGACAAGTCCCATTTTCCAGTCAGCTGGGCTGACACCCATCTCCCAAAAGTAAGCTAAGTTTACTTGCAATGCCAGGAGGACAGCCGTACCACCAGACTGGAGAAGTTCATCCCGGATACCTCATATCCCTGCAGCCTTCCCTACCCTCAGCTGGTTCACCACTTGTGCAATCTCAGTGAGACTGGGTGGTTCACAGCTAACTGGAAGATCAGTCTCAAGAATCATGGACACAGATATATCCAATGTCCTAAATGGAGGATCAGCTTTAAACAGCTGCTCAAAGTAGCCAGCACAGCAGGTCACAACTACAGTGTCATTCGTAAGGACTGTCCCATCAGCTGCCCTGACCGTGACTTTTCAAGGTACAAATTTGAATGTGTGTAATGCTTCGATTCTCGTAAGCAGGATATACACTCACCTAAAGGATTATTAGGAACACCTGTTCAATTTCTCATTAATGCAATTATCTAATCAACCAATCACATGGCAGTTGCTTCAATGCATTTAGGGTGTGGTCCTGGTCAAGACAATCTCCTGAACTCCAAACTGAATGTCAGAATGGGAAAGAAAGGTGATTTAAGCAATTTTGAGCGTGGCATGGTTGTTGGTGCCAGACAGGCCGGTCTGAGTATTTCACAATCTGCTCAGTTACTGGGATTTTCATGCACAACCATTTCTAGGGTTTACAAAGAATGGTGTGAAAAGGGAAAAACATCCAGTATGCGGCAGTCCTGTGGGCGAAAATGCCTTGTTGATGCCAGAGGTCAGAGGAGAATGGGCCGACTGATTCAAGCTGATAGAAGAGCAACTTTGACTGAAATAACCACTCGTTACAACCGAGGTATGCAGCAAAGCATTTGTGAAGCCACAACACGCACAACCTTGAGGCGGATGGGCTACAACAGCAGAAGACCCCACCGGGTACCACTCATCTCCACTACAAATAGGAAAAAGAGGCTACAATTTGCACGAGCTCACCAAAATTGGACAGTTGAAGACTGGAAAAATGTTGCCTGGTCTGATGAGTCTCGATTTCTGTTGAGACATTCAAATGGTAGAGTCAGAATTTGGCGTAAACAGAATGAGAACATGGATCCATCATGCCTTGTTACCACTGTGCAGGCTGATGGTGGTGGTGTAATGGTGTGGGGGGTGTTTTCTTGGCACATTTTAGGCCCCTTAGTGCCAATTGGGCATCGTTTAAATGCCACGGGCTACCTGAGCATTGTTTCTGACCATGTCCATCCCTTCATGACCACCATGTACCCATCCTCTGATGGCTACTTCCAGCAGGATAATGCACCATGTCACAAAGCTCGAATCATTTCAAATTGGTTTCTTGAACATGACAATGAGTTCACTGTACTAAAATGGCCCCCACAGTCACCAGATCTCAACCCAATAGAGCATCTTTGGGATGTGGTGGAACGGGAGCTTCATGCCCTGGATGTGCATCCCATGAATCTCCATCAACTGCAAGATGCTATCCTATCAATATGGGCCAACATTTCTAAAGAATGCTTTCAGCACCTTGTTGAATCAATGCCACGTAGAATTAAGGCAGTTCTGAAGCCAAAAGGGGGTCAAACACCGTATTAGTATGGTGTTCCTAATAATCCTTTAGGTGAGTGTACATATATATTGTACATATATTTATTTTTATATACATGTTAATTAGATCTGGTTGTTCTCTTGCCATCTTTATGTATAAGGCTTTTCATTAGAAAACAACATGAACCTGTTTCTGATAAGAGTGAAAGTTTGTTTTGCACTTTAGTTTTTACATTTTGTTTAACAATGCCCAGGTTGTTTTCCTCTTTAGAACACTTACATCTATTAGAAATTGTCATAATATTAATTAAATGATAATATCAATATAAATGTGGTATATCTTTATTGTTTTTCTTGATTAATCTGTGGAAGGCACCTTGAATTCCATGTAATTGTATGATAAGGTGCTATATAAATAAAGTTATTTATTAACAAAATCGTTTCTCTGAGAGCTGAGTTGTTTCATGCCCACTGATACAGACACAGTAGATGCTTTATATATGCAAACCCTCCTAATAGGCACTATTGATGATATTACCACCATAATGCCAAAATTAAAACAAGAATTGAAACAAACGTACAAAAAATGACATTTTATTGACACTTTCATGTTCCAATTGAAGTTGATTTGGCATTGCGGTTAATTTTAGCAGTTTCACTTTCAGTTTACCTTAAGCAGCTATGCCTATACTAGGTATTAAATGTAAGGCTTTGTGTTTGAATAAAGTCAAGGGATTGATTTTGATACCAATTGATATCTGCATGCAGACTAAAGATATATAGCAGGAAAACAAAAAATGACAATGAGAACAAGAAAAGTATGAGCACAGATTACCTTTATTTCACATAACTGCCCTTAAAATATGTAGCTGAAGATCTGTAACTGCTTGATTTTTGTCTGATTGAATTGTGCTGTAGCTGATGCACATTTTATCTGGTACACAACTGTGCTAATAAAGACTCACTTATTGTGTATGACTGAGGACAGAATAATTTTTTATTATCCTCAAGTACAATACAGTAAGCTTTACTACTCTGTAGTATTTATCACATAGTGTAAGCACAACAATGTAGGAGATGAGATGTAGTCAGAAACTGCCTATCAAAGAAAGAAAGGAAAATAGTAAACAAGCAAATTGGAAATAAAACAATAAGTCGCCTATGCTCAGTCTGAATGACATTTGATAAGGAAATGTTCAATCCCCAGAAAGGAGACGTTAAAGGAATTATCTTTGAGGTCTTCTTTGACAGTTTTGAAACTTTGCATTACAAAGGAAACACCCTGATGCCATCCTTATCAAATATCTGTCTTACTAGTATACATACAGACATAAAAAATAATGAAGGTGTGTTGAACTGGCCAGAGATTGCCTGAAGCAAGTGCTCACTTTTTTACAGCTCATTTTCTCGGCACATATCATTATCTGACTCTTTTGAGTTCCAACTGAATCATTACCAGAGAAGGAGCTGCATGATTCATGTCCATTTAATTTACAAACAAATCATTACCCGTAAACGACTCATTTGTGACTCTGTAACATAACGTCTAATAGATAGATAGATAGATAGATAGATAGATAGATAGATAATTATAATTATGCATCTTAAATGTGTTGTCTTTCTTTGTATACTAAAACAGGATAATGTCATATGAGTTATCATCATACATAATATGAAAAGGGAACAGGAAAATTCAGTATTTATTCCAGGAGACAGTGACCAGCACACTGTAAACACTACTATGGAAAGACATGAGCCAATTGAGGTTCTAGGATGTGCATATGTGCTGAGTGCTACAGAAGGACAACAACCATTGTTGTTAGTGGAGAAGAAAAAGGTATACACAGAAACAGAGCTACAGCCTAGAAATATATATTGAAATTTGTTTTCTGCAGGAAAGTGAAGTTTTATGTCAGGAAAAAGAATGAGGCCATCCAAGACTGGCTGGTTGAACCAGAGTTTTCTCCCATAGAGATGGCTAGGTTGCTCAATCGACAGTGTACTTGGGGAAGTCTCACAGGAATTCAGTCCTTTCACAATTAGCACTAGCACATGATCCCTGACTCACAGGAGAGGAACTACACTGTTAATGTTACTGAATTTACAGTGGATTCAGAATGTTTTTAAACCCTGTCACTTTTTGCACAGTAATGCCAACACCTGGGGCCTCATGTATAATGCCGTGCGTAGAACTCGCACTATAACATGGCGTAAGAACAAAAGCCGAAATGTGCTTATGCACAGAAGAATCCAGATGCAGGAATCTGTGCGTACTCCAACTTCCACGTTCTTCTGCTACATAAATCCCGATCAGCTTGAAAAGTAACGCTCGTGTACGCGCATTATGTAATGCCCCAACTCCTCCCAGAATTACGCCTCTTTGAATATGCAAATCAATATAAATCGCCCTTAAGCTCAGCCTTCTGTGAAAAGACAATGGGAAAAGCACGGGGGAAAATATAAGAATTTCAGCGAATACCAAGTGGAGGCAAAGGAAAAACATACTATTTGTTCAAATAAACCGTGGTATAATCAACAAAAGGAAGTTGATCGAGTGACATAGCGTGTTGGAGAAACTTGAAAGCTCACATTCACAAAATCGCACAGTGCCGGAAATAAAAAAGTCATATATCAAAGTCTCCGTGAAAAGCCGAGTTGTAGCCCACTGTCTGAGTGTCATATAAAAGCTTATTAGGGTACAGAGAAAAAAGGCCCACAGTGGGGGAAAAGCACGAAATGTCAACTTCAATCTCGACATTTCCACTTTAATCACGTAGTTTATTTTGTCATTAAAGTAGAACATCATAAACTTCATCTTAAAATCGTTTAATTAACCAGTTTCTCAAATCACATCGTAATTAAAGTAGCACATTAAATGCTTTGTTTTGTATTTGATCTCATATGTGCCTATGTGTGTGAATTACTACTTGCTTCTTAAACCGGCTCTCTTCCTCCAACTAGACACAGAATCCATTACATTCGTGATATTACAGCTCTCTGAATAACTAAAATACTGAGATGTATACGTGATATCATTTTCATGATGATAGGAGTTAAAGCACGTTATTAAACATGGGTTTCACTTCGATGAAAAAATTTATTGCAGCAGTACTCAGGGGCGGCTCTAGGCTTGTGGTGGCACTGGGCAGAGGAAGAATCGATGGCTCCTTCGCCCGCTAATGTCAGTAAGGTAGCTTATGCACGGTGGATGGCCACATCCATTGCAGACACTGCATAGCCGCCTTGTGCTCATGACACAAGCATTTAACTTTTGCCGAAATTTGTCACTGTGTTTTTAGCTGTGTTGTTATTTTCTCTTTCTGTGTTATATTCAATATATATTGGCGTAGCCGTCACTGCAGTCAGTGCTTTTCTTTCCCCAAGTAACCGATCGCCACACAATCAGCTCTGTAATAGAAGTTAAGCCATCTGTAAGCTTAGCACCGATTCTTCAAAACGTTTAAGGAACATTGAAATATCTTCGTAGTACATGTTTAATTATTCTATCCTTAATGACACTCCCAGTGAAGAATATAGATTATTTAAATTAAGTTAAAGTTTTATCTGTATAATTTAATGAACATATTTTGCTGCATTTCACCTTAAAAATGATATCGTCATCATATGTAAATACGCGCTTTATAAAGTGGCTCAGGTTGTGCGATATTATAACTGTAGTGCAAGTTTACAGTGGGGTGATTGTACTTATAAGTACAAACAGTTCTACAAGGAGCAATTGATTGAGTGCATTTAAAGTTCTTGGGATGAAACTGTTTCTGAACCGCGAGGTCTGTACAGGAAAGGCTTTAAAACGTTTTGCAGTGGCTGAGACAGCGTGTCCATGAAACTGTATACCGATAATTCTCTTTCCGATCAGCAGCTGCTGTGATTCACACTCAGATACAGTGATATAAATACTCTGAGTGGTGCAGTGAGAGTAATATGGAAAAAGATGATCCACTGTGGCAACGGGAGGAGCTGAAAGAAGAAGAAGAAGAAGAAGTAGAAGTGAGAGTAACAACACTAAAGCAGTTATGATATTTGGAATACTATGGCTGTTCCCTGGACCATTATATTGTTACAAGTTAATTACAATCAGATTCATTACACTAATAAATAATATGCGGTTAGTTTCAGTGTATTTATAAAGCCGCATCAGGAAAATAATGAGTAACCACACAGGAACAGTACCATTGTTTTCACGCTGGGTGCCGCCAGTCTGCAAAACCGAGCGGAGAACTTGCGTACGACAAGGCATGAGGTACCGTGGAAAAGTATGTGGCTTTACACCAAGTGTAGGTTTTATACATCGCGATTTGAACGTGGAAAAGTTCTTACGCAACATTTCTGTGCGTACGCACCGTTTATACATGAGGCCCCTGATAAGTTGATACACATCCAGCTGTCCTTCAGGAACAATGTTGCTACTGTCTCTCGGTCTTGCAGATTTAATCTGTACAATATCTGCAAGATCAAACTATATTTGACTGAATATGCACCACAACTCTTTGTCCAGGCTTTGGTGTTGTCACATCTGGAGTACCAGACCTCAACTCTCTACTTGCAAGAGTGCTGGCATGTGTCACCAAGCCGCCGCCAATGATTCAAAATGCAGCAGCACATCTGGTGTTCAACCATCTCCTCTCTTCAGATCACTATACTGGCTGCCTGTAGCAACACTTATTCATCACTTTTATATATATTACTACCTGTGTAAGCCCATGCTGTAAAAATCCCAGGCTCCTAGGAACTATTGAAATCGGCAGAAAAAAATTGAAATGCAGAGTCGGCGGTTTCATTTTGTGGACATGGTCACCCAACCCCATGTCTATCAGTGGATAAGCAAGTTTCTCTCTCCTCTGAGGTTTTGTTTTGCCAATGTGCTCACCTCACTTGTAAATTAAGAGAGATTGTCTTTCCTCAGCAGTTTCACTTTGGCGATGGAGTCACTTTGTTTCAGCTTCATGCTGTAATGAACTTGAGGCCACCTTGCTGGCTATTTGAGCTTCATGCTGTAGACTCACACTTCTGGGCCTCCTCTCACTTCTGGGCCGGACAGACAGACACACACTTCCACGCATAGGTGTTTATATATAAGATAAGGAGACACTTGTGAGGTGTTATGCTGCTTGGTCTGGTGTTGCCAGTTCTGTGTGGTATCAAATCTCAGTTCCGACTCTTTTATGTGTAGTTCCTCGTTGGTGGAATAAGCTGCCACCCTCCAATCAGAATTCTGATTATCTCAATGTATTTAAAAAGCATATCAAAATGTCTTGTTTGGTGAATTTCTGTCTAACTGATATTAGCTGTTAACTTTTGTAATTTAAGAATTGCAACTCTCTTGTTTTTTTTTCTGAGCTTTTCATTTGTAATTTTGTATCCTGGTCCTGTAACCCAACAGTCCCCAATTATGGTGGCCTGTTTTGTAAGTTGCTTTGGATAAAAAACATCTGCTAAGTGAATAAAAGTAAATATAAATGGATACATTTGGCACTTTTGTCCATTGACCTACACTCAAGAACCTGTAATGATGTATAGAAACTTGCCTTCAGAAAGGTTTGCAAATTTATTACAAGTCAAATACTGAAATCTCTCATTTATAGAAGTATTTAGAGGTTTTGCTGTGCTACTCCAAATTGTGGTCAGGTGCAACCTTTTTTGCTTCAGGTATCCTTGAGATGTGTCTGGGACTTGGCTGGAGTCCACCAGTTGCCACTCAGGGGCCATCAGTACTTTTTGCAGGTTCTTTATTTCCTTTGTTGTACCATCCTTATTGTTTTGTCTCCTTACATTCTGGGAACAGAAAGACGCACAGGCTGCAGGCACTTCAGGCTTCACAAGATGCTGCTCAAGTTAATATACATAAATGATTTTGACAACAATATAATAACAAACAGCCAATCTAGCAAATACTAAACTAGGTGTAATGGCAGAAAATGCATAATCATTCAAATAATTACTGAAGAACCTGAACAATATACAGGGTTTTGTAGATAAATGACAAATTAAATGTAAGTAAAAATAACATAGTATAAGTAAGAAGGAAACATGTTAGACTTTAATTCACAATGGGAGGTTTGAAAGTTGAAAGCATACCTTATGTAAAGGACCAAGGAGTCATATTAGAATCATCACTGTCTACATCAAGAAGGCTAATGGGGTGTGAGGTTATAAAGCACGGCATGTGGACTACAAATCAAGGGAAGCTACGCATCAGCTGCAAAGTATGGAAATCTTAGTGATTGTCAAAAATTGATATAGTGAGTGTATTAGAAATAAACTTGATCCCTTAGGTTTAAAATTCAAGTCAGAGGTAAAGAATTTAAGGGTAACTATTGACTCTGACCTACATTTTAAATCACATATTACTTAGATTACTAGGACTTCATTTTTTCACTTAGGGAATATAAGCTAAAGTCAAATCTCTCATAACTCAATATGCTGAAAAATTAGTTCATGCTTTTGTTTTGAATTGACTACATTACTGTAATGCACTCTTTACATGACTACCTATTAAGAAGTCAAGTAAAATGACACCTTTTATTGGCTAACTAAAAATTATTACAATATGCAAGGTAAGATGTAGATGAAGAAGGGGCCTGAGTTGCCTCGAAAGCTTGCATATTGTATTCTTTATTACTTAGCCAATAAAAGGTGTCATTTTGCTTGAATTCGCACTACATTCATAATGGCTAACATGGTACAACACCCTAGTACTACATGACTACCTAAGAAAGACATCAACCTGATACAGTTAGTGCAGAATGCAGCAGCAAGAATCTTAATTAGAAAAAGAAAATCTGACGACATTTCAACAGTTTTAGTGTTATTACATTGGTTTTCCATGTCATTTAGAATTGACTTTAAAAAACTACTAATGGTTTACAGAGCCTTAAACAATCTTGCGCCGTCCTACATTTTGGAATGTTTGTCTCCTTACACTCCAAGTCGTAACCTCAGATTTTCAAATGAAGGTCTGCTTATAATATCCAAGAGCCAACCTGAAAAGAAGTGGTGAGGCAGCTTTTTGCTGTTATGCACCTAAAATCTGAAATAGTTTACCAATAGAAATTTGCTAAGCTAATACTGTAGAACAGTTTTAAAAAACTAATAAAAACCCATTATTTTAAAATGGGTTTTTCATAGCTGTTCTCTATACAGCCTCCAGTTAATCCAAAATGCGGCTGCAAGAATTATTACAAGAACAAGAATATACAAACACATAACTCCAGTTCTTAAATCCTTACACTGGCTACCGGTTAAGTTTAGGGCAGATTTCAAAATCCTCTTTTTAACATATAAAGCATTAAATGGCCAAGGTCCGGCTTACTTGTCTGAACTTATCATGACTTACAAACCTGAGCGCACATTAAGATCTCAAGATGCCGGTCTGCTTAGGATTCCAAGGATTAATAAAATAACAGTGGGAGGTCGAGCTTTTAGTTACAGGGCCCCTAAACTGTGGAATGGTCTGCCTGCTACAATAAGAGATGCCCCTTCAGTCTCAGCCTTTAAATCCCGGCTGAAGACTCACTACTTCAGTTAAGCATATCCTGATTAGAGCTGCTGATTAACTGTACAGACTGTATCTCTGTTGTTAGTCATTAGCACTAAAATATAAGTAACATGTTAGTTATAATTGAATACTAACCCTCACCTATTCTGTTTCTCTTCTCGGTACTCAAATGTGGCACTTGGTGCCATGGCCCACCTGCCAAGTTGTTTTGCCTGCCTAAAGTCATCCCTGATGGAGGATCGCAGGAATCATGGGAAAGAGGGATTCTTTCATCGGATTGGCTGGCCCAGCACTGTTTCAGCCGTGGAATGGCCAAATGGGGGAGGCAGCCAGATGGATGAGGTCTCCAGGACCAAATCTTATTATGTGATATCATCTACTGTTAAATTCTGCTTCATACTTCTAATTTTTTTTTTTATGCTGTATTGAGGATTTGTTCTGTTCTGTGTATTGAATTGTATTGACCCCCTTCTTTTTACACCCACTGCACGCCCAACCTACCTGGAAAGGGGTCTCTCTTTGAACTGCCTTTCCCGAGGTTTCTTCCATTTTTCCCTACAAGGTTTTTATTTGGAGTTTTTCCTTGTCTTCTCAGAGAGTCAAGGCTGGTGGGCTGTCAAGAGCCCATTGCGGCACTTCCTGTGTGATTTTGGGCTATACAAAAATAAACTGTATTGTATAGCTACATTTTAGTTGTATCCCTATTAGTCTATACAGTATGAACATTGAATTATCCTTTTCCTCTGAGTTCTGCAATTCCCTACTAATCTATACTTTTCTCTGTTGTTTTTTTCTGATTCTTCTGTGGTGGTGACCTGTGCCACCACCACCTGATCAAGGTACCATGCTGCCCCCTGTGTTTATGTATTGAATGGCAGGCGTCCCAACTGTCCACATGACTATCATCTTCAAATTATTCCTTGTGAAGCCTAAAAACTATGAGGACTGATTTAGAACATCGATGTTAGGTAGAATGCCCAGTGGGGGCTCGGCTGTCTTTTAACCTTGGAATCCCTGCAGAGTTTGTTTTTTCCTCCTGGTTATTCAACTTTACCTTTTCCTTTGTTACATACTGTATAATATTATTGCCTAATCTTGTTTGTTTATGATTTATATTAAATTTCTTTTCTGTCATATTGTAAAGCACTTTGAGCTACATTGTTTGTATGAAAGCGTGGTATAGAAATAAATGTTGTTGTGGTTGAATAAGTCGCTAGTGAGACCTAATCTGGATCACTGTGTTCAGTTTTGATCTCCATATTACAAATAAAACATAGCAGCTCTAGAGAAAGTCCAGAGGAGAAAAACTAGGCTGATTCCAGGATTTAAAACTATGAGCTATGTGGAGAGATTGAAAGAGTTTAACTTTTTGAGTTTAAGCAAATGAAGATTAAGAGATGACATGGCCAAAGTGTTTAAAATTAAAAAGAGAATTATTACAGTGGATCCTTGATGTTACTTTACTTTTCTTTAACACAGGGACTCAAAAGGGAAAATAAAGGGGAAATTTTGCAAGAATGTTAAAAAGATTTATTCACAAAAGATGCAACAGAAAGCAGGCAATATCAGAGACATTTAAATCTCAACTCTATGTTATTTTAGACAATCTAGATGAATATGATTGGTGAGCTTGTTGGGTTGCATGTCTTGTTCTAATCACCATGCCATCACACACCAGGGCATATTATTGTACGTTTCACCTGTGTGTGTGGTATTTCCTCCTGATATGCCAATTGTCCTTCCATTTCACCAAAAATTTGGTGGTTAGGCTGACTGGTGATCCCAAATTAGCTGAGTGTATATGGGGGAGTAGGCCCTATGATATACTGACACCCCATGCCAGCCCCTACTCATGTGGCACTTGCTGCCACTGCTCCACTGCCAATTTGTTTTCATGCCTATGGAAAAGTCATCTCAGATAAAGGAGCACTGGAATCATTGGGTAGAAGGATCCTTTTATCTGATTGGTCGGCCCAGCACTGACTCAGATGAAGAATGGCCAATAGGGGGATGTGGCTCGTTGGCCATGGTCTCCAGGATTCCGACTCTGTCTGGCTAGTTTGACTCCTTTTATACAATCTGGCCGTGGGTCTACAATTAGCTGATGGACAGATGTTGTTGTTCTTCATTTATGTTAATTAGTTTCTACTTTGTCTTTGATGTATTTGAAAACATCTGTACCCTCATATGTGATAGTTCTGTTTTTAGTGAGTGGTATAATGTATTCTTGCATTTGGACTTGTAGTTTGTACTGTTGTATTGTATTTCTGAGGTGGTTATGGTAGATTGGTCTTCTATCTCTGTAAAGAGGGTTCCTTGTGTTCTGTTTTGTATCTTGTATTTACCCCATTTTGACACCCATTGCATGCCCAACCTACCTGGAAGTGGGTTACTTTCCAAATTTCCCTTCCCAAGATTTCTTCCATTGTATTCTTTTCTTTTTAAGTGGGTCAAGGGCAGTCAAAAACAGGGCCTGTTAAAGCCCATTGAGGCATTCCTTGTGTGATTTTACACAATACAAGAAATAAATTGTTGTTGTTGTTGTTGTGTCTTCACTTGCACCCAGCACCGCCAGAATAGGTAACTGTAAATATGCAAGTTGGAGAATGTTATATTTGTTTTAACCTAAATATTCTCAGTTGCAGGATATTATTAAAGTTGAAAAAGATCTCACATAATTTGTCTTGATTTCAGCTTTTGCATCAACAAAAGCTGGAATTTAAAAAAGGACATGAAGGCTTTTGATAGCCACTATTTAAAGCTAAAATTCCAAAAGCTGGCAAAAGACATTTCTGTTTTCTTTTCTATATTTCACTCATCATGATGAGCAAAGGCACAAATCTGACTTGATCATAAGTATAGCTGCTGCTGTGCAGTTGAAGTCTCTCTGAGCAGCGCTCATAAAGCCCTTCTTGTACAGTAAGCAGTTCAATGGATATGTAAAGCAGCAGCTGATTTCAAATATATGTAAAGCACCACTTTCTCAGAGTAGCTTTTCAGTGGCAGTGAGACTGGCAGGTCTTTGCTGTAGCAAATCTGAGGTTTCAATCTTCGAAACCTTTATACAGTGTCATCTGTGCTATTACGTAAATGTCTCTTCATTTTATGAATGATAAATTTTAATTGGATGTAAACCTGCAGCTTCTTCCTTTAAAGCTGCAGAAAATAAGTTTTACAGGTCTACATTAAAAGCTTATACTACATATGCTAAAATGTGCTAATATGTGCCAGTTAATTTGCACTTTTTTCTGGTATGGCCTTCTTATTCAACAAGCTGAATAGGTCTTTATCTTTACAATAATGCCTTATTTGAAAGGGAAATCACCCAAGTTAATTGCATCTTAGTGTACTGCCATGAAAAGCACAAAATTGATTTTCTTGCTGTTGTTTTGATAAAGGAAGCTCTTTGTCTGTGGGTTATTTTGACAAAATGACCCCTTTCATCACCCACCAATAAAAGAAACAAAATTGACTGTATATCACTGCAAAAACAGATTAAAGTGACACAAAATTAAAATGTAGTAATCACTATGCCAGGTCAATGATTTCTGTTTTATTTTCACTTGCTCACAAATTCATTGCATGCATTAAGCGCACACTTTTGGTTGTGGCATGTATTGCATATTGATAATTTTCTTTTTGTCACTATGCACAAAGTATAAATAATATACACAAACACAATTTATTTCACATCTTTTTTTAACAGAAAATGAATAGACTATAAAGAGAACAGTTATACTTTTACCATTCATTCATTCTTTTGTTGCAAAGTAAGGATCAGTGCCTAAGTCACTTATCAGTTTCAGTGGATATTCATTACCTTACAGATGTCTGAGGCTGTCAAAATTTCTACAGGTGTGGACAGAAGCTCAAAGGAAATACAAGACGTTACCAAAAAAAAAAAATTGTGAAAGATGACTGGCTTTTAAAACAGGTAACTGGAAGTGACAGCATCTGGAGCCAGAACTGGGAGTGGCATCATCAGAATCAGGCAGGATTTCCTGTGTCTGGTCTGCAGAGATAGAAGAGAAGGATTTAGCGCACCCCGCCACCCCCTTGGCTAGCAAGGAATTACCTTGTTTTGGTCCTTCTAGCTGCTTCCCAGGCACATGTGTGCGACAATAGAAAAATAATTTATTTGTTCCCAAGGGAAAATTACACCTTTACAAAAGCTCAAGAAAAATATAAATATTATAACAAACTACGATCTACCAAACACACACAAGAACTTCTGGCTTGGATAATAAAAGAGCTGCTGTCCTCTGATAACAGGCTTGTAGGTGGCAGAAAGACATAGTCAGATTTTCCCAGTTATGCCTTAGGTTTACATTTAAAGGCATTACCATTAGGGCAGAACAAGTCCAGCTTCTTGTATCCACAAATGGAATATGCTGATAGAAGTTTGTTCCTTCCAAAGCTTCCCTAGAGGAGGTCACCAGCATTCCAAGGTGTTGGTAAAAGAGTGAAGAATTTCTTCTGCTGAATTAATAAATTTTAACAAGGATGAAAGAAAATGCCTGCCTTGGCAGTAATGTGTAGTATTTCAATGTCTGGATTACACATTTAATTATAATTGTAATGTGCTTACTTGATAACCATTGGTTATTCACATGGATATTGAATGTCCCCTTGCTGCCTTTCCACCCCACATGATTGTATCAGATGAAACCCATCTAGCATTTAAACAGCATACGAAATAAAAGATTTTCACTGCTTATCTGTAGTACCCAAAATGCCACAATACCCGAACGAGATGTGATAGTTCATCTAACTTAATTTAAAGCGATTGAACATTCCTTATTATATGGAAGGAGGCCAGATCAGAAACCTTTCCACCTTACTTCACCATTCAACTCTGGAAGGCAACACAAGAGATGGTCAAGGAGATGAATAAACTGCAGTGGAAGTGCCAGGTGAGAGAATACACATGCAGTAAAAGAAAACTGAATGAAGTGTATCGTTTTCTGTGTGGGAGTTGCTCAATATAGACACTCAAAAAATTTGCGGATTACTGATGTGGACAGTTTAATAATTAGTCAATTATGCCACCTGCCATTTTTAAACATATGCTGTAAAAAATGAGTATGGCTATAATTTTTAAACTTTTTAAAGTATATAGAAAAATATTGGATTTTACCTCATTTGTTATATATTATGCACCCAACTGATTGAATTGCTGTTTTGCTTTGCTTTTTACAGTTAAATACTTTTACTATTAATTAAATAGTTTTTTAATGGCAATGGAATGTTGTGCCAGGTATGATGCATGTTTTAATGTTTTAAGTTAAAATAAGAATGTGAAGAAGAAATTGTCTTCAAGAAAATTATTTGCTTTTATGTTCCCTCAAGCTGCTTTATTCTATCAATAATTTTTGGGAATAGGGCACTATCATGCAGATCCGATGGGCCATTAGTGAGAACAAAGATATTCTGATGCCACTTGCTTGTTGTATCCTTTTTTATAGTATTGAAAGAATGCAAACAAATGTGTTTACTGCCCAAATAAATAGAGTAGGCATTTTACCTGGTCATGAGTTTATATGTTAAGTTTCAACTCACCCAAAGCCTCACGTTTCCTAACCAACAATGGAATAGGAGCATGGGCTGTTAATCAGATACCAAATTATTGCTTTAAGTCAGAAAGACAAATTTTGTCTTTATGAGATGAATGGGCTATAAGCTAGTGTAATTTATGAGTTAGTTTGACTTAGTATCGTTGGTAAAGTTTTATGTTGTATATCTTACACTGCAAAAAATTTAGCAAAACAATCTGCCAATGGGCTAAGCAAAATTTGCTTGGCAAGATTTCTTAAGGAAAGCTACATAATCGTAAATATAATTTTTTTGATAAGTCAATAATTCTTACAAGATAGATAGATACTTTATTAATCCCAAGGGGAAATTCACAAAATACAATACAATACAATAAGGAAAACAAGATTTAATGTCATGATACAAGTACTTTTTACTTGCTTAGCTTTCATTTTTGCAGTGTAGAAAGCAATATGACTGTGGTTAATGGTTGCTTTATACACATAACAGAAGTTAAGTGCTTTTTAACTAGAATGTGCTTTACAATAAGTAGCTTTCTTATTTGGTGTTACATTATATGAAACCTTGGAGCCTAACCACCATTTCTTAGCATGTGTTTCACAATAAAACCTCAGAGACTAGGCAGCTTAACTTAATGTGCATTACATTTAATTCAAAGCCTAACTAATCCCCAGATACAAATGTTCAGAGTGCAAACCTCAGGAGCTGTGGTACTGTGGGTGTCCACAGTGAAAGTATCTCAAATGTTGTAAGTTGCTTTAGATAATGGGATCAGACAAATAATTTAAAAATGAAAGGGCTACTCCTTTCCAGGATTAATTACAATTATAGCTGGCAAATAATCAGTAATTGACAATTTATTAATAGCAAGGTTAGAACTATATACATTAACAAAAGGAGATGGTGAAATAAAGAATAATAGAAATGAATGGAACACAGAATTACTTATGTTCCTTTTGTATATCTAAAATGACCAATTTTATACACAGAGAAGTCAATGTTAGTCAAAGATCAAAGTTCATCCAGAAGGACAATGTGTGGCTATAAAATATTTCAAATAGTTAACATAAGTTCTATTTGCTACAAAGAAATACAAAGAGATAGGAAACAGACTGGCACATGAAATGCCACAAACCCCACCGCTTTACCACTGAGAAAATATACTTAGGATCTGCTTCATTAATATTCACAATTATAGAAAGATTATTCAGAGATCTGATAACAGAAACCTTTTTAAAAACAACCCCATCGTTTAAGACCAAGCATGCCTATGAAGGCATTACACAAAGCTTTGAAAAGCTGAAGCTAATTTAAATAATCTATAAAGACATAAAACTGGTTGACCATCCATTTGGTGGTGTGATGGAAGACTTTTAAAAGCCCATCATTTTCTGGACTAAAACAGTTCTTGTAAGATAAAAGGAAGTCTTTTTTTTTCTGGAAACAAACAGGACAGCAGTCTTTTGTCAATCTTCTTCTTATATAATACGGTACTGTGGCTGTCCATTTGTCTGTCCAGGATTTTAAATTATCTGTAGCTTGCAAACCGTTTGAACTATCGATGTGAAATTTGTACACATATACTACGTGACCTCTACTGTCCACTTTCGGGGTGATTGACCTCCAATGTCAAAAGTCAACTGATTAAATTCAAATCAAGTGTGTTCACTGCACGGTTGTGTGCAGTACGTTGTTACAGTCATTTGCAGCTCCCAAACCATTTTAAGCTACTGACCTGAATTTGGTACACATATATGGTCAATGAAGGTCAAGTGTTAACAGAGTATGGTCAAGTCACGTCTATTCACTGCACGTTATTGTGCGGTACGCCGTTACTGCTACATATATAATTCCCTTATGCTACGAGCCCCAATTTCTCACATTAGCTTAAAACAAATAATTTTCTTGTGTGGCCCAATATATTTGCACAGTACTGTATAAAGTGCACTGCATATCGTAATTCCTGTAATTTATATATCATCATCGTGCTTTTAGAGGCTATAATCTGTGGTGGACACAGGAAAGTCAGAGGCTCCAAACATACAGTATGTTTACTACTTTCCCTGTGGTATCGCAATCCAGTATGTCTGTGGTATCACCTACTTAGTTAGATCCATTCCGGCTCCATGCATATGCCCCTCAATAACATGGGCTACTGAACATATTATGGAAGTCTAATGACCGAGGAGAAAATAGGAACAGACTCACCAAACAGAGGAAGAGAGAAAGAAAACCCTTCCTTCCACATGTAGAGGTAACCTGTAATCTTTATGGTGGCAGCTCACAATCTCAGCTTTCTTGTATCGTATGAAAGAAAATAAATGCTCTTTAACCCTTTTCAAGTATGCACTTGTAGATTCTCTTGCCTTATGAAAATGTTTTTAGGGTTTATGTGTGTCGAAAAGCTTAGGAGATATTTGCTAAAAACATTTGTAAATGTTTCTTGAGGGAAAGCTCAAAGGCCCGGTACTGTTTGTGATTTTCCTTTCTTGACATTTATAATTGTTCCAGTCAGGAAAATACAGACCTCAATGATATTTACTAAGTCTCTTCTGGGAAACAGAAACCTTGCAGATATCTACTTAATGCATGTTTAAAAAACAGGCAAGTCTAAAGATATTTGCTAATTTATTGTTTCTGCTTACTAGAGGTGATGTGCGCCCTGGGCAAAATTAGTTTTATCAATGCCATTTTTATAAGATATTCAGATGGGAGAGAAAAAATACCTTTTATGCATGTCATTTTGTGCCTTCTGCAGCGGATCACATCCACATCAAGGGAAATCAGGTAAAATTTACAGACCGACTGTACCTTTAAAGTGAGCTGCTCTGTCTCCTTCTCATTAAATGTTTTGCTAAATGAAATACTTAAGAATCTCAGAGGGGATAGGAGGAGGGGGCTTTGCCTTTCATACATATTCTACAGCTTAGACTTTAGTATTGACAGGAACTTTTCTTCAGTTCATTAATAAGTTTTTGGTTTTCATATATTCTCTTCATAAACATTTTTTGTTGGTACAACTATGTATTATCATAGAATAATTTTGGTGTGAAACTTACCTAACTTTTATATGCAGACCCAAATAAAGGTCATCCACCCCGATTCTTGTTCTCTTATTCATCCATTCACCTGGCTTGGAGGACAGAGCCGCTCAATGTATTAGGCAACACAGGTGGCACCTAGGGCACCATTTATGAAAATTAAGGGCTGCATGCTCCGGCCACCAAGTGGGACACCACAACAGCCCACCTCCCCACCTTGTCATTGAATTCTAATAAAACTGAATGCACAGTATGGACACAGTGAAGCACCATTTATGAAACTCAATCAGCGTGTGCTTCAGACCTTTCTAAAAAGTTAACTCTATGGACAGTAGGGGAGCCATTTTTGTAAACAGGACTGCAGGGGAAAACCTCCCGATACCCCTGTCCCCACACCATGTAGTGCTCCATTTGGGATTGACCGGCACAGCTAGAAGGAGACACAGCCCACAACCACAATACACTTGCTCCTGGGACTCAATGGATCCGTTCTGCACCCAGGCCTGAATGCTACTGTGCTTTACTTTTTCTAGGGAGTGATATCTTTAGAAATGTTTGTTAATAATAATAATAATAATAATAGACCATTTGAGTTTAAGCCATATTACAACATAATAACCAGGTTCATTCCTTGGGCCTAGGGTTAGAATGAGGCAGATGTCTATTTAATGGATATGACTTATTCCAAGCAGTGTGATCTTCTGTAATTCTTGTATTTCGATGTTATCCAAGACCTGTTGGGTATATTTGCCCATTTCTTTCTTTATAAGTCCAAGGGCTCCTATCACTACTGCTGTTGTTGTGGCTTTCATTCCCCACATGTGTTCAGTCTCAATTTCAGGGTGTTTATATTTTGACAGTTTTTTGGTTACTTTTATTGAAGTGTTTCTTTCGGTCAGGATGGACATATCAATGAGTAGGCAGCTCTTTTCCTTTTTGTCCTTAATGACCATGTCTGGTCTGTATCGCATGATCTCTCTGTATTGGCATGTCCCATAGGATTGTGGTGTTATCTTTTTTTGTTACTGTTACTGCTCTTGCTGATACCATTTTTCTTTTGTGTTGATGTTGAATTCTTTGCAGACATTTCAGTGCAAGTATGTGACAACCTTGTTGTTTCTATTAAGGTATTCAGTTCTGGCCAGTTCAGGGCATAATGACACGATATAGTCAGTGGTTTCCTGCAACTGACCACATATCCTTCACGCTGAGTCTGTGCCCTCTTTGAAGATTTTGCTCCGACAGTAGTTGGTCTTGATGGCTTGTTCTTGGGCAAACACCGATAAAGAGCTCTGTTTCAGATTTTAGTCCAGCTGTTTTCAGCCATTGGTTGGTCATATATTTGTCTACATCTTTCTCACCTACTCTATTTGGGTACTCCCCATGCATTTGTTTCTCTTCTTTTCTTGGGCGTGATGCTTTGCTTTCTGTTTGACTTTTCAGATGTGGATGGTTGGAGCTTCATTTACAGGTTGTGGTGTTTCAGAGTGGTTAAGTTCTCCTCTGAAGATTGCAGCTTGGCTAGCTACCGAATACTTATTCTTTTGCTTTTCATGTTCTGCAGCAATCATGAGAAGGGGTTGTTTTTGTGGTTAAGGTGAGTATCTCAGCCTATTGTTGTTTTGTAGGTGGTTTCCAGTTGGATTAGGCCTCTGCCACCCTCATTTCTGGGGAGGTACAATCTTTCTACATCTGATTTTGAGTGGTGCATCCTTTCTGATGTTAGTATTTTTCTGATCTCTTCTAGTCTCCAATTGTTATTATTATTATTATTATTATTATTATGATGTCAGTTTCAGGGGAACAGAAAGGTATTATTATGCATCTGAATTTAGCTTTTGCGTTTGATCAACCCATTACTACAGATACTTACTGACCAAATGTAAATATTTAATTAACTAGCTAACTAGTTATTTTATCTATACTAATAAAGACAAAGCCCTCACTGACTGACTCATCACTAATTCTCCAACTTCCCGTGTAGGTAGAAGGCTGAAATTTGGCAGACTCATTCCTCAAAGGTTACTTACAAAAGTTAAGCAGGTTTCATTTCAAAATTCTACGCGTAACAGTCGTAATTGAATCCTTTTTACATACTGTGACAGATTAGGGTTCCCTTGCACCCTCAGACACCAGATAAAAATCCAATAATTATTTATTATAATAATAATTGTGCACAAAGCACCACCTCTCCACAATTCTCCAATAACAATAAACCAATCCTCCACTCCCAGACGCTTAGCCACCCTGCCTCCCAACTCAGCTCATTGCCTGGGAGTTCCCACAGTCCTTTTATATTCCCCGACCCGGAAGTGTTCCCAATCCAACAGTCCATAAGTCCTTATTCCTTCCGGGTCAGGGTAAACCATTCTTTTCTCACCCCGGAAGCCCATCGCTCTTCCTATGACGAACTTCCGGGTCATAGGGCACAAAGAACTCTTCAGTCCTCCCTGCAGCTCCCTCTCGTGGCCCCCATGGCATCCAGCAGGGCGGTGCATAAAAACTCCATTGTCCATGATGCCCTGCTGGTCTTCTGGGGACCTCCATGCTGCAAGGAGGGCTCCACCTGGCGGCTTGGGGGTATTGGCCAGGATAAATGGCCGGCCATCCATTACAATACATATATACGTCCATAACCTGTAGCTCGGTCGGCGTGTGAGGTGGCGTTGCGTCCCCCATCCCCACGCCTCCCACGTTGTTGGCTGCCTGCCCATATAAGGAATGTCCGTCGCTCCGGTCTCTTCATTCTCTTCCTTGCTTTGCCACGGTATTCATGTCTCCCTGCTGATAACTGCAGCCTTTTTATTTAATCCACGGCTTCTCCGCTGTTTTATTGTTCGTTTATTACGATTGTAGTTATTGTGTAGGTATTTTAGACTTACTTTACATTGTTCAGGTACCCATTTCCTTTATCGCTCCAACCGTACCCCCATAAACATGTCTATCAAGGTGATCACCATCGACCAAAGAACTGTCACTTACCGAGTGGTTTCCATGTCCGGAGATGGCACCTGCCTTTTCCATTCTCTGTGTTACATATTGCATGGCCATATCAGGCTCACTCTTGATATCCGGAGGAACATTGTGTCTTATGTATTGAATGACTGAGATAGGTTCAAGGTGTGGACTGATGACGGTACAGGAGATAATTATACTACACAGGAGCACTAGAAGAGTGAAATGCTTAAGCCCTTCACCTATGGTTCTGCATGTGAGTTGATGGCTGCCGCTGAATTGTTCGGTTGTCACTTTCAAGTGTACTGAAATGGCCAAATATTTGACACCTTTGGAGAACCGCCAATGCCTCTTAAACATCTAAGATTCACAGGTGACGATTTGAGTAGTGGACACTTTGATGTTTATGAATGTTTAAACTCTCAAAAGCTGGATGCGAAATTATTGATGAAACCGGTTATATGCTTACAAACTCTTGACAGATGCCGAATGTCACTTCAACACAAGTCCTGCAAATACTAATGTAATTGAAACAAACCATGAAACTCAAACCAATTATGACAGCAGCAATCCAAGCTGTGAGAAAACAGTAAAAAGGAGGCATGTCAGACATGGTACATTTTCTGATGCAGCTAGACAGAAACAACTTTGTGACGCTGTTGCTAAATACTCGCAGAAAAGTCCACAAGTTAATAGACACGCTGTCGCTAAATACTCGCAGGCAAATCCACAAGTTCATAGAGACGCCGCCTCTAAATACTCGCAGGCAATTCCACAAGTTAATACCGGGAATGCCTGTTAAACATCTTAGATTCACGAGTACCGATTTGGGTAGTGAACACTTCGATGAATGAAACCTGTTATCTTTACAACGGTTGACAAACACAGAATGTAACTTGAACACAACATATCCTCCTAATACGAACCTGATTGAAAGAAATAATGATAATCAAATCCTTGATGACAGCAACACTCATAACAGTGACAAAACAATTACATTGACAATCATGTCACGTTATTTTTAAAACATTTCCTTTTCTTTTTCATAAGTTCTTTAACACACTACTCCTCCGCTGCGAAGCATGGGTATTTTGCTAGTTAAATAATAAAGTAGTTAATTAATTGCGCAAGCATATCTTTGCTTTGCCATTTTTTTATTTATTATGCTCTTCTAATTCTACACATCTTTTAAAAATGCCATTTTCAGAAGCATAATCTGGATGCTTACTTCAAGACTCATTTAAGCTATACCTGAGAATGCTGATACTCTTTATTTTAATGCAGATTATAAGTAGAGGAAAAGTAGTTTGTGTTATTTCTAAGAGTTATCTAAAGTCTATTTTCTAATGGAAAATGTCATCTCTGTAACATCCATTTATAAAACTGTGCAATCAAGGCAATGTGGATTTTACGCTTTCCTATTGTGCAAGATGAATCAGCTCCTGCAGGAACATGTGTAAAGCCTTGGAGGCACATAAAATCCAGGCAATTATGGTCAAAACAACAGTGGTATTTTGGTATTGTTCAATTATATTTTTGATCCAAGTTAAAACAACTTGAAGCTCCATGAAAAATGCTACTGTGAATCAGTCCGTTAGTAAACCAAATGATAAAAAAATGAAAATATTTCTCAACAGCCAGAATAATGCTATGGGTGTTAACTCAGATAGATAGATAGATAGATAGATAGATATGAAAGGCACTATATAATAGATAGATCGATCATTTGATCGATCAAGTGGTGAAATGTAGCTTTTATAGTTCAATAAATTAATACAGTAAACATGCACCAGAATTACTAAAAAGAACCTCCTGACCCATTCTAAGTGCAGATAGTTCATCTTATTTGAGCGGGATTGAACAAGGCCAAATACAATCAATGTCAGAAATGTACCATTTCTCACATAAATAATTTAATAAAAATACATGTGGCATTTGTAAAGTGGAAATACACTTTTTTTTTTAGCTTTTGACAATGGCTGTCCCTTTAGAACTCAGTCCTTGGATGTGGCCCTTTGTCCCCACTCATACTTGGTGAATGATTGCACGCTCGACCCTGTCTTGAATTCGCCTCTAGGCCTCTCTCCACTCACCCATTCTACTTTTCACTCTCTTTCCTATCTGAAGACAATATGTTTTGGCTTCTGATATTGGCCTGCCTATTGTTCTTAAAATTGCACTCATTTAGTTATTTGGTATCAAATATCCAACCCATACCACAAGGAAGGAGAATGCTCTCATGTGTCTTATAACCTTCTTTTGTAGTATTCTTATTCTAGTGTCTATAATTTAGGTTTCTAAATTCTGGTTAGGCAAACTTGATGACTGTGGTTGCAGATCTCTTCACTTGAGAATGTGAGATTACACAACTCAAAATCATTGGGTACTGCGGTGGGCTGGCGCCCTGCCCGGGGTTTGTTCCTGCCTTGCTCCCTGTGTTGGCTGGGATTGGCTCCAACAGACCCCCGTGTCCCTGTGTTAGAATATAGCGGGTGACAAAGTTACAAAAAAACTGGAAACCAACCAATCACACAGAATAACCAAATGGCCACCTGTGATGTGATGTGCATAGATAAGCTGTGTGACACAAGTGCGAGGAGGAGGATGGATGGATAGATGGAAAATCATGGGGTACAACAGATTAGATGACTCCAAGACCACTTTCCATCCAAAATATCACAAGCTCACTCCTTTATCCAACGTGCCTCCTGACAAAGCCAGTGCTATAGGTATGATGAGTTCATCCACCATCTCAGCCCTGTTTTCTATTCTTATGTGGTGCATAAAACAAGAGAAATCAGACAACCAAGCCTCTCTTCTGTTTGTAAGATCCAAACCACTTACACTCTGTAGTTCTTTTAGCTGCATTATATACAGTACATTATACTTCTGGCTGAATGCTCACTGGTAGCCAGCTCTCGCATACACATGCGCTCGCCCTCAAAAATGAATCCTTAATTATCATGAAGTAGAACTGGTTCTCATTTCAGTTTTCATTATAGCATTTGCTTATGCAAGCTTAGACTGTGAAGAACAATACTAAATAAGGATGGTGGACGAAAGTTACAAAAGTACTGAAAACTAACCAATCACACGGGATAACCAAATGGTCACCTGTGATGTTCATAGATAAGCTGTGTGACACATGTGCGAGTAGGAGGAGATTGTATGGACCAAGGGAAGGAAATTCCATGCCAGGCCAGGGGGTGGCGGGGTGCACTAAATCTTCTCCTGTTATCTCTGCAGACAAGCCATGGGAAAACCTGTCTGGAAGACATCACTTCCAGTTCGGCCGCTGCGACTAACATCACTTCCGGTTACGGCGCCGCAATTGACATCAGAAGAAGGTCACTTCTGGTCTGACTATTTAAAACCACTGTCTTTACAAACCATCATCAGTTCATTTCGGGACTCCAACCAAGAAACTTGTTACCAGAATTCAACCCATTGCAGCCAGGGATAATATAGGGGTGGTTGCCCCAAACCTTTTTAAGTGTGTCGAGTCTGAACATTTTCACAGCTGTTTTTTGTTTTTTATTGTATTGAAAATTCAAAGAAGGTTTGTTTAAAAACCAAAGTGACATTAGAGTAACTACAGCCAAATCATAATGAAAAGCACCCGGTCTGATTTATTGCAGCCAGTTATTAGGCTAAGAACACAGTTAAGCCAAACGTTTTTAGAATCTCAGACAAGGACACAATTTTCGCACTGAAGAGTAGTGCAAGAAAAGAAAGGTTAGCATTCCAGTCCATCACTAGTAAGGCAGGCACAAACACTCAGGGCAGTTGGAGCTCACTAATTAGCTTGTCTGTGACAACTGAGATGAAACCAAAGAAATGAGGCAAATAAATAAATGATAACGTAAAGGAGAACATGCATGCCTGACACCAAGTCATTTTAGTCTGCAACGAAATTTGGATTGGATGCAGCTTTCATGCAAACAGGATACTTTTCTGCTGATTACAAATCTTATTTACCTGCCTATTAAGGCGACTGACTTTTAAGTTGACCACTTCTTAAGGCAATTCAATATGTAGATCAATTTGATATTTTATATTATAATTTAAGTCTGTGATAAGCAGAATACCGCTACACTTTCCGCTCACGGGACGGAAGGACAATCCTGACCGCTTTTATATAGTAAGAAAGAAGAAAGAAGAAGAAGATATCGCACAGTCTGGAGTAGAAAATCATCTTTTACCTGGAAAAACGAAACTACAAATCCCATCGTGCATTGCAAAATGGACGGGGCGTGTGAAACTCCACGCCTGCGTAGCACTCACGGGACGGAAGGACAATCCCGACCGCTTTTATATAGAAGGATTGGAACACAGGTAAGGTGAGTGACTGGCCTAGCATGTTTTGTAAGGATCTGTGCTTAATGTTCATTTTATATGTAGTTGCATTTGTTGAGGGTTTTCAAATAGTTCAAAATATTCCCAAATACAGCATTCAGAACTACATTCCACCAGTTATTATGACTCGCTGTACAAAAAACCTCCACATTTCAATTGTCTTCATTTTAAAAGAAATTCAAAGCAAACACTTCACATAAATAAACAAGAAAGTTGATAATATACTCACGAAAAGGAAAAAAGTACTTGTCTATAATGTTCTGTTTAAGACTTAAGACTGTTCAAGAGAACACTAGGACATACTTTTGAGCAATGTACTGTACGTAACATGCATACAATCAGAAAACTAAATGCTCTTAATACCTATCAGACTAACAATGCATGTTTCTTTCTAGCTGTCTAACTCTGTTGTCTAGCTACAGAAATATAGCAGAACATTAGGAACATTCCATTAAATTGTTATCTTATAGGGGTAAAGAGAATATTCCATTATGTATGTGAAATGTACATAATATGCAAATTAGTAAAAAGCTCAGTCTTTTGTCGATCTTCTTCTTATTATACAATACGCTACTGTGGCTGTCCGTTTGTCTGTCCAAGATTTTAAATCACCTGTAGCTCACAAACCATTTGACCTATTGACCTGAAATTTGGTACACATATTCTACTGTCCACTTTTGGGGTGATGATTGACCTCCAAGGTTATTGTTCTTTTTGTTTTTATTTTATTTTATTGTAGAGTCAACTCTCGCCAGCGGCCAACACGGCTCAAGTCAAGTGTATTCACTGCTTATTGTGCAGTGCACCATTACTGGTATAATAATAATAATAATAATAATAGATATGAGAGGCACTATAGAATAATAAGAATAGATATAAGAGGCATTATATAATAATAAAGATAACAATAATAATAATAGATAGATAGATAGATCTGTGGTGGGCTGGCACCCTTCCCAGGGTTTGTTTCCTGCCTTGCGCCCTGTGTTGGCTGGGATTGGCTCCTGCAGACCCCCATGACCCTGAGGTTAGGAAATAGCAGTTTGGATAATGGATGGATGGATGGGTAGATAGATAGATAGAATTTATTTCTCCCAAGGTACAATTTCTCTAAGAAGAGAAAGAGAATGGGGCCAGGGATGGATGACAAGAGAGTTCTAAACATCCTGAAGGTGTGTATTATTTCAATTAAATAGCTTATTAAATACATTAACACAGCCAAGCACTTTGTAAATATGAACATAAGAGGATTATCAAAAAAGAGGAGACAGTTTAATCCATCCAGCTTGTTTGGTTAGCCAACAGCTATATTGTACCAATCTTGCATCCAAATAATTTTTAAAGGTTGTCAAACACTTGATAGAAATATAAATATTTCATATGTAGCAGCTTGGTTACTTTAATTAAAAATATGTGGCATTCCAGCATAAAGCAGAGCTGTGTCATTTCATATTCAAAAGGAATGTGTTCCATAGAAAAACAAATAAATTTGCTTTCTGCTGACTGTTCACTACCTAAGCTGTAATAACCCCTTTAAGATCTAATATATCACAATGAAAAAACAGGCCATATCAGCATTTCCCCTCTTCGTACTTGTCATGATTGCAACAATGAAGCAATACATTCTTATGTATATATAGATTTTCAATTTTTAAGACAACATAGGAGTAGTCCAAAGACTTTTATAATGTCCAGATAAATTCCCCTTGCCCATCCATCTGTCTATTGGGCATGCATTATGCCATTGGCAAAAAACTGAAAATAATAATGCAGTCCACTGCAAAAAAATAAAGAAGTAAAAAAAAAAAAGTAAAAATTGCAAGGATGTTTAAACGGAACTTTCTGTTAGAATGGAGTTAAATGGCATTCGTGTTAGGAGCCCTGGTTCAATGTGAGATGCAAAAGTTCCCCCTGTGTTTGTGAGAGTTTCTCTCATATTCTCTTGTTTTTCTCCTAATAATAATAATAATTATTGTTATTGTGATCTGTAGCAAGAGTAGGGAGCAGGTTGAGGAAACCCCGGAGAGGTGGAGGTTTGCTCTCTCTGGAGAGGAGAGGAATGAAGGTCAGTACGAACAAGACAGAATACATGTGTGCAAATGAGAGGGAGTTCAGTGGAATGGTGAGGATGCAAGAAGTAGAGTTGGCGAAGGTGGATGAGTTTAAATACTTGGGATCAACAATACAGAGTAATGGCGATTGTGGAAGAGAGGTGAAAAAGAGAGTGCAGGCAGGGTGGAATGGGTGGAGAAGAGTGTCAGGAGTGATTTGTGACAGACAGGTCTACAGGACGGTAGTGAGACCAGCTATGTTATATGGGTTGGAGACGGTGGCACTGACCAGAAATCAAGAGGCAGAGCTGGAGGTGGCAGAATTAAAGATGCTAAGATTTGCATTGGGTGTGATGAGGATGGATAGGATTAGCAATGAGGACATTAGAGGGTCGGTTCAGGTTGGACGGTTGAGAGACAAAGTCACAGAGGCAAGATTGCGTTTGGTTTGGATATGTGCAGAGTAGAGATGATGGGTATATTGAGAGAAGGATGTTAAGGATAGAGCTGCCAGGTAAAAGGAAAAGAGGAAGGCCTAAGAGAAGGTTTATGGATGTGGTGAGAAAGGACATGCAGGTGATGGGTATAACAGAGCAAGATGGAGAAGACAGGAAGATATGGAAAAAGATGATCCACTGTGGCAAGCCCTAATGGGAGCGGCCAAAAGAGTAATAATAATAATAATACATTTTGTTTATATAGTGCCTTTCCCATGCTCCATCACAAAGATGTTTTATTCATTGTTTGCCTGCAATACATTAATAAAACATCCAAGATTCCCTTGTCTTGAGTTTAATGCTTCTAGTTCCCCAAGACCCTTCCATGAGTTAAAGTCTGTTGAGTAAATGCATAGCTAGTTGCGTTTAAGTAGAACTGACTCTTACTGGTCTTGATTAAATTGATTGAATATGTCAATTGTCACACACATGTGCTTGGGAGACTGCTTAAGGGCTCCAGTGATGGTAATTTCCTGCTGAACCTGGGGTTGGCACTGTGTGCTAATGCCTTCTGCCTTCCTCCCTCTGCAGAACGGGAGATTGACGGATATTCCACCTCTGACATCACTTCCGGTGTCTGACAACCCGCCCCAGACCTGTCCCTTCCTGCCTGGAATCCATATGACAAGCAGTTCAGCCATCTTTGACCCAGTTCAGTATCAGACTTCTGTCTGAAAAGATCGCTACTTTATCTTTTTAAAAAGATTTTTGCCTTTTTGATGTCTTGCAATTTTTATGCCCAAAATCTTTTTTCTGTGTTCACCCATTATCAAACTGGAGCCATGGCAGCATCGGACACAATTAAGAAACTTTTAGTGAATACTCCTCCATGGCAGCGCTCCATTCATTGATCCCACCTAGGGCACACAGTACAGTGTCAAAGCCCAGGACATTTCCTCCATGGTGCCGTAATGCTAACCACTGTGCCACTATTCTACCCCACAATTCATGCATGCTACTATAAGAGATGTCCCTTTGGTTTCAGCTTTCAAATCCCAGCTGAAGACTCACTACTTCAGTTTAGCCCACCCTGACTAGAGCTGCTGATTAACTGTACAGACTAAATCTCTGTTGTTAGTCATTAGTACTAAAACATAAGTAACATAATAGTTATAATTTGTTACTAACCCTCACCTATTCTTCTCTGTACTCAAATGTGGTACTTAGTGCTACTGCCCACCTGCTACGTTGTTTTGCCTGCCTAAGGTAAAGTCATCCCTGATGGAGGATCACAGGAATCATCGGGTAGATGGGTTCTTTTATTGGATTGGCTGTCTCAGCTGTGGAATGACCAATTGGGGGAGGATGCTTGATGGCTGAGGTCTGCAGGACTCTGAATAAATCCAAATCATATTGTGTGATATCATCTACTGTTAAATTCTGCTCCGTACTCGTAATATTTTTATTTTTATATTGTATTGAGGATTACTTATGCTCTGTTCTGTGTATTGTATTGTATTGTATTGACACCCACTGCACGCCCAACTTACCTGGAAAGGGGTCTCTCTTTGAACTGCCTTTCCCAAGGTTTCTTCCATTGTTCCTCCACAAGGGTTTTTTTTTGGGAGTGTTAAAGCCCATTGCGAAACTTCTTGTGTGATTTTGGGCCATACAAAAAATAAATTGCATTGTATTGTATGCATGCACTTCATATAAAATGAACTTCAGAAGATATAAATGAACTTTCTGAATTGCTGCTATGTTTCATCTAAAAAAAAATTCTCGTTGCCAGAATCCATTTTAGCAGGCTTTTTGAAGTCTTGCCTATGTACACTTTAAGGAATCTTTTGAAAAATGTTAGTTCCTTTTTCTGGATGATTGTCACCACACTAGAATATCCTCTGTCAAACTAGGCAGTAAAGGTGAAGGCACCATTCTGGCAGCTGATCCTGGGTGACATAAAAAATGACAGCCAGGGCTAAACATCTCGCTATCTCTCTAAGAAAGGAGCAGCTGTGCCAGTGCTGTGCCTACTTTGCAATTTCAAATGTCTTTCAATATTCGTTAAACCTCAACTGTTATGTCTATTTTTATTTCCTCTTACAATATAATGTAAGTTGACATTGAGGAAGGTGCTAAAAGCTGACTGACATGTCTGTGTTGCCCCCTGTCTGAATGTATGGTCAAGGAGTGAACAGAAAGTCCTGCCGGATATTGCCAGGGTGGAAGGATTTAATCAATTTCTTTTGAAATTACACCATGGATAATCAAGATGTGCTATTTTGCGTGAGAATAAGCTGACGCTTTTCTGAACTTGAAAAAAGAAAGGGTTATTCATGATTGACTATAGGACTAGTAAAAGTTTCTTTTACATATTTCCATGTACAGTGAACTGAAAAACTATTCAGACCCCTTCACTTTCTGCACACTTTATTGTGTTGTAGATTTAATTTCAAATGGAAACATTTTCCATTTTTGCCCATCAATCTACACTCGGACTCCCATAATGACAAAGTGACAACATGGTTTCAGAAAGATTTGTAAATATATTAAAAATCAATAACTGCAATCTCTCATTAATTTAAGTATTCAGACCCTTAATTTAATATATTGTAGAAGCACTTTTAGCATCAATTAGAGCTTTGAATATTCTTGGATAAGTCTCTCCAAGCTTTATATGCCTGGATTTGGGCAGCTGATTCCATTGTTTCTGGCAGATCATCTCAAGCCCTATCAGACTGGATGGCAAGCATCAGTACACTGCCATCTTCAGGTCTCTCCACGGATGTTCTATGTGGTTTAAATCCAGGCTTTGCTTAGGCCACTCATGGACAGTCAGAGATTTGTCTCAAGCCACTCCATTGTTGTCTTGGTTGTATGCTTTGGGTCATTGTCATGCTTAAGTCTGAAGTGGGATGGATTCTGGAGGAGGTTTTCTTCAATGACCTCTCTGCATTTGGCTTCATTAATCCTTCCCTTAATTATGACCAATCTTCTTGTCTCTGTCTTAAAGATGCATCCCCATGGCCTCCTTTATGCTTCAACGTTAAGGATAGCTTTAGCCTAATGATGAGCAATGTCCGATCTTTGCCAGACATAGTACTTGGAAATCAGACCAAAGAATCTTTTTCTTCATTCTCTTGAGCATGGAAAAGGTGTTATATAAATAAATATATTATTATTATATTCCATTTGGCCAACCCAAATCTGGAATTAGTCACTCTACTGTAAATGACTGATTTATGGAGAGCTGCTGAGATGGTTGTCCTTCTTAACAGAAAGCTTCTGAATCTCTTTTAGAGTGACCATTGGGTTCATAGTAACCTCCCAGACTTGGCCCTTCTTGCCCAGTGTAGCCAAGTGCAGGAATGACAGTCCCACTACTCAGAAAAATTTCTGGTGCCGACCGAGTCATCCCTTTTATTGTCTAAACCTACTTCTGTTATCTCCACAGACCAAATACAGGAAAACCTGCCTGAAATTAACTTCCAATTCCGGCACCCAGGACAATGTCACTTCCGGTTCTGGACAGATGACAACACTTTCTTTTCCTGGCATATAAAGACACCATATCCCAAAGCCTCATCAGTTCAGTCCTGGAACTCAGCCTATCAACAACCTCTTGTTCTTTCTTTAACCTTTTGCAGGCAGGGACAATATACGGGTGGCGGCCCCAAACCTTTCCAGTGTGTTGTGACTCATTCTTTCACAACAGCTACACATATGTGTGCCTTTCTCAGATCAATTTGCCAAAGGTGGAGTCCAATCAAGTTCTAGACATGTCTCCAGGGGAATGAAAACAAACAGGATGCAGCTGATCACAATCTGGAGTGCCACGCTAAAGTATCTGAATACTTACAGAAAATGAAGGAGAAATTTCAGCTTTTGATTTTTAGTAAAATTGCAAGCCTTTCTGAAAACATGTCTTCACTTTGTCATTATGGGCTATTGAGTACAGATTGATGGGTAAAAATGGCAAATGTACCCCTTTAAAAGTAAGCCTACAACAGAAGAACGTGTGCAGAATGTGAAAGAGGCCCAATACTTTCTGAGTCCACTGTAATTGTGGTGACTAAGATATCAACTGAACTTACTTTTACAAACTTCTGTGTCTAGAGGCCGATTGACTTTTCCTGAATTATGCAGCTATTTATTGGCTTCCAAAGCAGAATTTAAAAAACATTATTTTGAAATATAAAGTAATATAAAAGCATATTGCTCTCTTACATAACATATTATTGTCTAATTTGTACCCTGAAATTTTAGAATGTAGATTTTCTTCAAATTCTAAGAATACATATATCTATACTATACTGAGGCATGACCTGCCTGTCTATATTGGAATATTGTTATCCGTTTATTTTGCCAAGTCTCATTGATTTTAAGGATTGCATTACAATGAATTACATAAGAGGACTGAGTGAATTTGGTAAAAGGATTTCACTTTAACAATGTTTATTCTTCCATCTAATGTAAGATGTAGGCATGAACTTATTATAACCTCAGATTAATATATTCAATCAGGTTGCTGAAGTTAAATTTAAATAGATCTTTAAATGGTTATGTAATTATGACTCCTAGTAACAGTATGCAAACTGCACTTAAAGAGAACAGGTCTAATTTAAATGGCTTTCAGTGATATTCACAGGAAATAATATGCTCTTAATCAAAATAAACTTAAATTTTGAACTGTTGTGGGTCATCTTCAGTATATTTAGTAGATATGGAAATGATGAGAACAAGTCAGTATTATAAAGCATCATTGCAATCCCTTACATTTCCTCAAATCTTTCTCTGAAGGTAAGATAGTTGATCAGTCAGTCAGTCATTGCCCAACCCGCTATATCCTAACACAGAGTCACGGGGGTCTGCTTGAGCCAATCCCAGTCAGCACAGGGCACAAAGGCAGGAACAAATCCCTGGGCAGGGCGCCAGCCCATTGCAGTAGTTGGTAAGTAGTTTTTCTTTTTAAATGGCAATGAGGATTTATGACAAAAGGATGCGATGTCTAGTTCCATATTATCAAATAAAATAATCTGAATTTATATTATTTGCTTGAAATGAAGCTTATAGGCTGGAGTATAATACAGTAATTTAACACTAGAATCTCTGAAGCCTATGAAAAAAGTCGTAATGCCGGGCCACCTTAAATTCCTTCACACCTCTGCGTCTTTGTTTTGCAAATGTGACGCTCAGCACAAACAGCAGACAGCATGCTATCCCATCTTCCCCACCAACACAGCTGAAGTCCTCCTAGTTCAAGTCTCTTTTCTCTTTATCTGGATGTGAGTTAAATAACATATCATTAATTAGAAAACATACATTTCCTGTGTGTTCCATGTCTACAGTGATGTTGGTTAATGTTGGATCACAGGAAATGTAAAGAAAGAAATGTTGAATACATAACTAAACAGAAACGTGTTTCATGTTATAGTAATAATGACAAAATGCAGATATCAAGTGTATAATGTGTGAAGACTGAAGTCCAAATATTAAATAAACACTTTCACAAAAGGTATAACAAAACAAGTGCGCTTTTATTCAACAATATAACCAAACAAAAAGAAATCAGTCAATTTACATGTTGCTGTCAATGAGTAAAAAGGCAAGCACAAATATCAGTTGACACCGAGTCAACATGTGTGGCTTGGCTGGTGCAGAGGTACAAACTGCTGCTGCTGTTCGAGCCCAGGTTCTCCCCATTTTGAGTAGGCAGCTGCTATTATTATTACTATTATTATTATTATTATTACGTAATAAAAACATATATTTGATTTAAGTCTGTAACACCCGGTGTAAATTTTTGCTACTTGTAAAAGATAGTGTTTTTTTTTTTAATTCAGTTTTATTCTCTTAGTCACATTCATGTGGTACAATGAAATTGCCTCTCCCTCTCTGAGTTGATGGCATTTATCTTCATTCTTTTCACAAGATCAGCAATGGTGATGTGGTTGATGACTGGTCAGAACTATCTGTTGTACCAGGAATCAAAAATACGATGCCCCATGACTGCTATCAGACTATCATGCGCCATTTGCACTTTGACATCTGGCAACATTTTGTTAAGAACTGTGTTTTAAGTTACAACCCAGGGCAACATATTACTGTTGATGAGCAATTGTTTCCAGCCAAGGTCCATTGTCCTTACTTGCATTTGGATTGCAGCAGATTTGGAGACAAAGCACATGTGCACTGCCACTCCTAATTTAGAAAAAGATCCCAGTTGTCCCACGGGAGAAAGACTTTCTCAGTCTGAGGTCATAAAGCTTATGGAGCTGTTTCTGGACAAAGGCAGAACTGTAACAACTGACAGCTTCTTCATGTCGCTTTCACTGGCTAATAGACTGCTGCACCACAACACAACTCTGCTTGACACCATAAGTAAAATGCAGCTAAAGTCACTTCAGTACGCAAGCAATTCTCCACTCTAGTGTTTAGATCTGGCAGTGCCATGCTGACGGTGTATGCGCCCAAAAAAAAGAAGTCTGTCTGTATTCTCAGTGCTATGCACCATAACATGGAGATTGGGCAAGATCAAAAATAAAAGCACAGTTCAAATGACATAGTGTTTTCAAATAGTGACGTTTTCATGCATGTATGTGTGTGTGCATGTGCGAGAGAGGCAGAGACAGATTTGATGTCATTCAAGTGGTTACTGGAATATAAAGTAAACACTTTCACAAAGGTATAATGAACCAAGTGTGATTATATTCAAGAATAAAGCTGAATAACAAAAAATTCAAGTGACAACAAGATACGAAGAAGACACAATTCACGAGTGTTTGTGAGTCTACTTATATCCATCCATCCATTATCCAACCTGCTATATCCTAACTACAGGGTCACGGGGGTCTGCTGGAGCCAATCCCAGCCAACACAGGGCGCAAGGCAAGACACAAACCCTGGGTAGGGTGCCAACCCACCACAGGGCACCACAAGGAGCCTTTTCTCTTCACTCTGTATACTTCGGACTATAAATATAACACCAGGTCATGCCACTTATAGAAATTCTCAAATGATTCTGCAGTTATATATATTTGAGTCAGGTGGAGAACTTTGTTTCTTGGTGCAAAGATATTGTCTGCACCTTAACATTAGCAAAACCAAGGAACTGGTTATTGACTTTGGCCGCCATGGTCACTGTTGAAGGAGTGGATGCAGAGCTGGTGCGCTCCTGCAAGTACTTAGGGCTCCACATCAAACGCAGGTTGGACTGTTCTCGGAACACAGAGGGAATATATAAGAAAGGGCAGAGCAGGCTCTTTTTCCTTAGGAAACCACATTCCTTTAATGTGGAAAGTGACACCTTTCACATCTTCTACAAATCTGTGCAATTTTCTGCATTGTATTATGGTGGACTGGGCTGGTAACATCACTTCAAGAGAGGCCCACTGAATCAACAAGTTAATTAAAAGGACAGTTATAGGTCACACTTTGGACCTCCAGGAGGTGGTTGAAAAGGAGAGAATTAAAACAAAACATTATGAACAATGCAGCACATCCTCTCTGTGACACAGTAACACTGAGGACTTTCAGCCAACAAGTTGTTCAGCAAAAGTGTGTCAAGAAACGCTACGGGGCCTCCTTTATACCAACAGCAATGCACTGGTATAATGCCTCACCGGGGCTGAGACTAAGTTAGAAGTTTTCTTTCCTTTTAAATTATCTTTCTTTTTAGTCATTATGGTGTGTGTCCAGACCATATTGTGCATACATTTATTTATTTATCTGTATATGTATGTATTTATTATTTATTTTAAGATCTTCTGTAAAAAGCCACTGTGATACAATGAATTTGTTGGCCTTTTTTTTAATTTTATCTTAACATTTGTAGGTGGAGAAGTATATCAGGTCATCCTTCTTAGGCAGAATTTGTTACATCATCATCTACCTGACAATTTAAACATCACACTGCTCCACTCACTTTCCATGATTTAGATAAATACTGAAACTCTAAGCCTTTCTTTGCTATACTTTGCATCCAAGTGCATATATTTCATGAAAAAATTGCTGTGGAACACGATGCTGGTCGGAAGTAGCAGGGAACTTTGCATGCTAGTATTAGTAGTATTGCAGCAGACAGTAAAATTCTTACTTCCATGTCTGATCAACATGTCACTACTGATAAACAAGAATGCAGTTTATTTATTAAGAAACATAAATATGGCTCTGCAGTGGGCTGTGCCCTGCCCGGGGTTTGTTTCCTGACTTGTGCCCTGTGTTGGCTGGGATTGGCTCTGGCAGACCCCTGTGACCCTGTAGTTAGGATATATCGGGTTGGATGATGAATGGATGGACGAATAAATATGGCTTACCTGATTTACTCATCATATGTTTCCATGTCACATCTTCAATTACCCATGTATAATAAGAATTGTCAATTTAAGGTACGCATATCCTACCTGATAGCATCATACACAGCTAAATGATTTCATATTTTATAGTACCAGAGTACGATTTTAGTGTTTAGTCAACAATGGAGCATTAAACGGATGCCCTAAATCCAAAAGGGTATTTTAAATGACTGTATGGTTACCTGATATGAGCATTGATTCACAGACACCCACCATATATTCAAAAGAGGCTAATTTTTTGTAAATTTTCAGCACAAGGTGCTTCACTGTGATTTGATCATTTGTTTTAGTGAGCAGGAGTCTATGATCTGAAGTTTTTTTGCTGTCATTCCATGTTGCATCAGTACAGATATCCATTGTGTGGAATTTTATTTACTCTTTCTAAACTGCAGTTGTGAGTGACTTAATTAATTCTCTTTGTAAATAAGTAGATTTGAAATTGGTTTCTTCTCTTTACAGTTATTCAGTGCTACTTGTCTTTGTCTTTTAAAGTAAGTAGGAAGGCATGTGAAGCATCAACGGGTAATTCATAGGAGGCTTCTTGACCTTTAACCAAATTGAAATATGCCAGCTGGCATTTATCTCAGAGGTTTCCCTTTTGCAAATGGTTGACTTAAAAAGGACTCGCTGCATTCTTTCTTTGTAAATATGGGTGAAAAAATCTAGCACTATATAATTACTTACATCTTTTTTGTTGTTATTTTAAATCTAAAATTAAAGGTTAATGCTCAGTTTTCAGTTATAGCATATACTGATAATAGTAAAAGTTATGGTAACAATAAATAATTTGATATTTGGCATATTAAGCATACTTATATTAAGAATGCATATTTGAATGGTCAATATACTGTGGTCCCCGGCCGGGACGCCCAGGAGGATGTGAGGAGGGCTTGTGCTTCCTCCAGACCGCGAGGGGGCGTCCGCCCTGGTTCTGTTGGGGGCCTCGGGTAGGGGGCTTTGATCCCAGCCCTGTAGGGACCCGTGGCCACCGCCAGGCGGCGCCCCAGTGCCTAATTGTCCCTGGAGCCCAGCACTTCCGCCACACCAGGAAGTGCTGGGGGGAAGACTTTATGTGGCGCCCGGAGAGCTGCCAGGAGGACAGCCGACACTTCCGCCACGCTGGGGCGTGGCTAAGGAGCGGATACCAGGAACACCTGGGGCTCATCCGGGAGCATTATATAAGGGGCCGCCTCCCTCCAGTCAGTAGCGGAAGTCGAGTGGAAGAGGACGGAGCGAGAGGAAGGACTGGAGGCGGCCAGGAGAAAAGAGGCACAGGACTGTGTGGCCTGGACTTGGGGGAATCGGTGCTGAAGGCACTGGGGTTCGTGAGTGCACTAAACATTGTGTATATTGGAAATAAACGGTGTGTGGGTGAAAATATGCTGTCCGTCTGTCTGTGCCAGGGCCAGCGTTCACAATACAAATGGCAAATGACAATAATACAATGCCAATAAAGATACTCATACACACACATTTAGAATAGGTACACATAACATGCAACATTATATATTGAGAAGACACTGAACACAGCCCCAAGGGAATGTGGTCGCTCCTCCGAAACCCCATCTTAAATGGTGATTCAATGGGAAACAAATACAGTTTTTATCTCCTCTTTGCTAGATCAGCTGCTGCTGCGCGGCGCTTCGAACATTTAGAAGCCTGAACTGCAGCTGTCCTTTGGTCTCACTGCCTTGTCTATTTTCTCCCAGACATCCTCTGCTTTATTCTTTATGCTTTATTATGCAGTTTACGAATAAAGTTTCTGTTTCTTGAAAACCCTGAATGAATCTGTGCAACTTTGTGACCCAAGTGTGACAAGTGGTACCAGAAGTGGTTGCACAAATGGATCTTCAGGACAATGTGAATGTTCCGCTTCCTCCAGACCCAAAGGTGTACTGCCTCCTATTCCCGCTGTTGCTCCTAAGGTTCTGCTGGTGAAGATGGGTCCTACGGATGACCCTGAGATATTTCTGCTGACTTTTGAACACTCTGTGACTTTGATGCGTTGGGATAGACGAACCTGGGCTGCCATCGTTGTTCCATATTTGTCCAGGGATACCCTGCTTGTGTTGCAAAATGTTCCTCTCGATAAGCTTGGTGATTATGATTTCTTGAAGCAACAATTTATTCTACATACAAATACAAGCTTCCTGGCTAAGGGCTCTGCGCTTCGCCAGTGGAAACTGGACCTGGATCACCCTGTTTGTGCTCAGTTGCAGGATTTAATTCATTTCGTTCACAGATGGCTTGTGCGGTACCCGATCGAGTGTATATATATATATATATATATATATATATATTGTAAACAAGGCGCTATATAGCGCCCGACCCGGCACAGAATACGCAGAGGCACGTGTTCACACTCAAGGATCTTTTATTTTGTTTCTTCAGCCGTGTGACACGTCTTTCCCGTGCCACACAGCCCAAACACAGTCCCAAGCACAAAACCCAAACACAACCAAACACTTTCCTGCTCCACCACTCCTCCCTGGCAACCTCGTCCTCTTCCTCCCGATTCTGGCCTCGATTGCTGGGAGGCAGGCCCTTTTATACCCCACCCGGTGGGTGGGGCTGATAAACCGTCCAGCCCCGGGGAAGGTATTGCAATGTCTATGATGGCTCCCCCGGGACTGATGCGGCAGAGGCATCCCGGCCAGGCATGGGACCCGGCTGTCCGTCACAATATATATATATATATATAACTATAAATAAATATAAAATATGTATATTTATATATATATTTATTT
The DNA here is from genome assembly GCF_016835505.1 of Polypterus senegalus. NCBI lineage: Eukaryota > Metazoa > Chordata > Cladistia > Polypteriformes > Polypteridae > Polypterus > Polypterus senegalus. The sequence continues at coordinate 121,397,196 of NC_053167.1, forward strand.
ATAGTTATATATAAAAAAATATATATATATATATATTGTCACACACTTGTGCATAGGAGCCAGCAAAAGGGCTTAACTGAGGGTAAGATGTTGGGGATTGATGATGTGTACTAACCATTTTTTCCTCTCTTCTACAGATCATCAAAAGGGAAATCCAGATAACCAGCAACAACTTCTGCATCCCTGTGCGGACCACACCCTCCTACTGATGTAATTTCTGCCACTTCCCTCACGGACCCGCCTCTTCCAGCACACTACCTATAAAAGCCAAAGACCTCCCCTCCCTTGGTTAGTTCTAATCTGACTCTGTCTTTTGTGACTACTTGGGTGAGTTTGTTTTGGTGCATTTGTCTGTTACAATATACGGGGTGGATCCCCAAACCTTTTCATCATTGTTTTCGCATTATTATAATATATATATCCAAGATCTTATTGTTCTCAAGAAAAGTGGCTAGTTGATGCTCAACAATCTTTTCCAAAATTTTTAAAATGAATGGCAGTTTTGAGATGGGCCGGTAGTTTTTGGAGGGATCTGAATTAGATTTTTTCAGCAGGGGGTGAACAATAGCATGTTTAAAATAATTGGCGACACAACCAGAGTACAGAGAGCAATTAATAACAGATACTATGCTAGGGCCAATAGGATTAAGAACTTTTAAAAACAGAGAAGTTGGTAAAACATCTGAGGAAGTAGAAGAAAACATTTTCATTTTCAAATCAAATCAAAGACAATAAATCCTCGATACAAAGTGGTATGCTAGTATATAGCATGTAAGTAAATATGCTAGTATGCCAAGACCATTTCTTTTTCCATTTGTGGCATCACTTTCACTTAGCAAACCCATCTGCACTGAATCTGTTTCTTCTTTACAAGCCCATGTGCATCAAATCGTGTTCCCTTTTTTACAAACCTGCACAAACTTATTTCTTGTATTTTCTTACCTGCAGAACAGCTTATGAGGTGTGGCCAAAATAACCTCAAATTTAAGATGTACCCCAGTGTCTTTAAAAAAGTGTGTCTGAAATTGGAAATGGTATAGAAGGAGAAACAAAAGAAGGGATTAGCAATCCACAAGGGCCAGAATGAAAAAAAATAAATAGACACAATTTCTTGAAACCAGAGGGCTAACAATGCCCGCTGCTGGCAAAGGAGCTCTAGTTTACAGACACTGTGTCCTCCTCTAAAGCTGGTCCATAAATGAACACTGGCTTCCGGTGTGGCTTTATTTTAAATAGAAAGTTGAGGTGGAGGATGTGGGAATTACATCATTTGTCTTCTAGAGAGTTCTCCTCCACTCTAAAGGAAATCAAAACTACTGTAAGTAGCTCTGACAAAGAAATAATCTTCTTCTATTTTTCCTCATACCATCAACCATGAGTCACTTCCGAAGGTCATGTATGTGAACCTCCTGTATAGTAGCTAAACAGGACAAACTTTAAAAATCAATAAACAAACAGGTATCACTGGTTAAGCAGACGCAAGGTGTGCTCCAACACGTGGTGACAGGTAGATTTCCTCAAACGGAGGATGGTATGTAATTGAGGAGGGCTCCACCAGGCTCCCCACTCCTGATGCCACGCTTCTCCCACCCCTCGGCCCGCAGTGTCCCTCCGATTCGCACAAATAAATCAGTACCGCAAGCAAACTATGATGAGAGAAGTCGCAAAATCAACCGGAATTTTCAAGCAAATTGTAGAAAAAAAGTTCTCTTGTGAAAAGTGGACAGACAGACAGACAGACAGACGTTGGATTTTATGTATATACTAGCCTTGTAAGCCCGTGCTGTAAAAAGCCTGGGGTCCTAGAAACTAGTGAAATTGTCAGAAAATAAACTGAAATGTAGAGATATCAGGTAATTAAAAGGAACTACTCTGGGCATCTCTTTTCTAGTAGGTTTCGTTTTGCTGATGTGTTTGCATTTCTTGTGCATTAGTGGCAGGAAGAAAAGTAAAAAGGATACCGTTTTGCCGATGTTAGTGGCTAAGCGACTTTGTCTTTTTTCGGAGGTTTCGTTTTGCTGACGTGCTGGCCTTGCTTGTGTTATTAGCGGCTAAACGAGTTTTCTGTTTCCTTGGAGGCACAGCCCTTACCCCAACTCTACCTTTCACTTCCGGGCTGGACAGACACACACACACTTCCACGCACAGACATTTTACATATATGGTAAAAATGTTAGGTTTGAATGCACAATGGGTAGTCGGAAAATCGAGACTTCACTTTATGAGAAGGATTTAGGACTTGTAGTGGACTCTAAGTTACCAACTTCCTGTCAGTGTTCTAAGGCATTAAGAAGGCAAACAGAATGTGAGGTTATATAGCGTCTTAATGTGTGGAGTAAAAGTCCAAAGGAGGTTATGCTCAACCTTAATAACACACTGGTAAGGCCTCCTCTGGAGTCCTGTGTGCAGTTTTGGTCTCCAGACTACAAAAAGGACATAGCAGCACAAGAAAAGGTCCAGAGAAGAGCGACTAGGCTGATTCCAGTGTTACAGGGGATAAGTTAAGAGGAAATATTAAAAGAGCTGAGCCTCTACAGTTTAAGCAAAAGAAGATTAAGAGGTGACATGATTGAAGTGTTTAAAATCATGAATGGAATTAGTCCAGTGGATCGAGACTGTTATTTTAAAATGAAGAACACGGGGACACAATTAGAAACTTGTTAAGGGTAAATTTCGCACAAACATTAGGAAGTTTTTCTTTCACAAAGAGCCATAGACACTTGGAATAAGAGACTAAGTAGTGTGGTAGACAGTAAGACTTTAGGGACTTTCAAAACTTGACTTGATGTTTTTTTGGAAGAAATAAGTGGATAAGACTGGCAAGCTTTGTTGGGCTGAATGGCCTGTTCTCGTCCAGATTGTTCTAATGTTCTAATAAAGGATGTCTTCACTTTGACTTTGTGCACAGATGCAGTTTCACATGTTATTGCTCCCTTTGTGTTGACTCTGAGGGGCTGAACATTTACTAGGCTGTCAATTGAAGAACAGGTTTTATATAATGCATTTCATAACGGGCTCACCCAGAGTGCAGGCTATGTAGTATAGCAGCCAAAGCATTGAATTCTAAACCCCAAAGCTTGATAGCTCAGCCGTTGTTCCTGATTGACTGTATAAACCAGAAAGATTCACCTAATTAACATATACTACTATTGTAAAAATTATACTATTTCTTTCCTTTGGTGTAGCATCTTGGAATGTTGTCTCACTTAAAGAAAGGTGCTATATAATGGTTGTTTGTAATTTTGCTGTACAGGATGGCACGGTGGCACACTGAGTAGTGTTGCTACCTCGCTAGTCCAGATTCTGTGTCCAGAAGTTGTCCATTATTGTTCTGCCTGTGTCCAGATGACTTTTTGCATGGGTACACTGGTTTTCCTCCCACATCCCAAAAGACGTGTACAAATTTTGATTATGCAGGGTTTGTGATTGATTGTGCACTGCAATGGATTGGAACGCTGTTTCCTGCTTTACATCCAGTGATTTGGTTTCCTTTGACACAGAATTGGAGTAAATGAGTTTAAAAAAATGATACACTATGTGCACATGTTTGATGATGAGAGGCAATGGTGTAGAATTAAACATGAGGTTAAATGTTGCTAGGTTGGGAGGCTGATAGCTATACCCTTAACACGAGGGTAAACTCCAACCATGAAAATACAATATCTACCCTGTTAATTTTCACTGGAAAATTTGACAGAAATGTAACAAATAAAGTTAATGATTACTTCTCACTGAAGAGCTAAAATAGCTTCCCAGCATTTCTGACCTATTAGCCACTTTCTCCATTCAGGCAGTCTTTCAAGGGAGATAAGGAAAAAAAAAAAATAATTGAGTTGAGATGCAAATGAAGTCAGAAGCAATATACTGTAGTTTGAAGCAACTTTCTGCCATGGCTACTGCAGCCAGACTCCTGGCTTTTGATTATGATGCATAGAGAAATGCTTGAAACCCTCAACAATGCCCGAGAGAGCACAAGTGGAAAAAGAGAGAGGGAGAGAGAAAAGAAACCAAGGGAACGGTTTTGCTGAGAGATACCTATGCAAAACTGCAGATTTGGTGGATGAAATGCCCCGTGGACAGAAATGAGCTATCAGCTCCAAGCAGAAGATGAGATGTGATTTTTTTTTTTCCTTTGGATTCCTGAATTGCATCAACATCAATTGGCATGGTAAACAAGCCCAAACCACTTACCAACAGACATCGGTAAGGTTGCTTCAGATAAGGAATGCTTTATTACAACCAATTGACTTGCATTTTCCTTTAGGTAACTCATCAAAAATCTCCCTAGCAAATATAATTTCCTCTCTGAAAGACATGCAACTTTTCATCTATATAAGTAAGTGTGCATGTTGAGAGAGTACTGGCTTTCTCAAAGGCAAATTTATGTTTTTATTTCACTCAGCAGTGTCAAAAGGGAACGGGAAGGTTTATTTTGGAAATTTCTGTCAGCTGTGTAATCTGTAGCCAAAGTGTTTGAATGTGCAGCAGAGAGGAATAACAGCATCGAGAGGGTGGTCTCCGTAGTCCAGACTCCAATCTAAAACTAATGTGCAATACAAAAGGCCTAATCAATGAACACAGCTGTTCAAATGCCTTCCCTGAGGTTTTGATGAAGTGCTGCTGGTACCTCTCTGTATGAGCTTTCTCCCTATGGCTAAATTTGGCAAGTTAAATGTAGATGAATAGCCTGGCAGCAATGGCACACATACAATAGACTGCCAATTACAAGGCTGGAACACAAAAAATACAAAATAAATATTCTTTACAAGGTTTGATATTTACTGTATGGAAAGAAAAATTATAGACATAGTTCATGTTAACTACTCACTAATTAGTCTGATATTGGACTGGAGACTTGTTTATTTCACTAATGTGTGTAGTTCTAGCTTCTATAAAGTGGAATTAATAATAGGCGTGCAGTAGCAAAGATATATGTGTGGAATCATAAGGAGGCATGAAGGAACAGGAGCTGACGCTGCTGGGAAAACGGTCCCAACTGGCTCAAAAGCCTCAGATTGATGCAAATGTGGTCCTGCTCTTAGAAGTAGGAGTAATAACATTTTATAAGTTTTCCTAATCTAGGAAACTACTCCTAACTTCACCAGGATTTAAGAGAGCTCATGAGCTGTCGTAACTGACTAGGGGCCGCCAGAAGATGGCATTCAGGCAGAGATCTGCTATCCTGACAGCTGATAGGTAAACATTTTGTGTCACACCAGGATATGCGTGCAAGAAAACAAAAAAGGACAAGCCAATCAGAATTCATTTGAATAAAAGCATGCTCTTCCCAGTCAATTCTCAAGCACACAAAATTAGATTGGACACCTTCCCTTTTATCATTGCAGATCAATTTAAATACCTAGGGGTACACATCACAAGTAAACATAAAGCTCTTTATTAACAAAATTTTGCTGCCTGCATGGAAAAAAATAAGCAAGACTTGCATAAATGGTCAACCCTTCATCTCACTTTAGCTGGAAGAATTAACATTGTCAAGATGAATATCCTTCCTAAGCTTCTTTTTCTATTTCAAAACATTCCAATATATATCAACAAATCATTTTTTAAGAAATTAGATTCAACCATAACCTCTTTTATTTGGAATTCAAAACATCCACGTATTCAAAGGGAAACACTATAAAGACCTAAGGCGGAAGGTGGCATGGCTCTACCTAACTTTCAGTTTTATTACTGGGCAGCAAACATACAAACTATAAAAACCTGGACATGGACAAAAATAGATGAACATACACTGGCTTGGTCCGCAGTAGAAATAAAATCCTGCAGTACTTCTTTATATTCCTTGCTTTGTACCCCAGTAAGTACAAGTCATGGCCAATATACTAACAACCCAATTGTGCTTCACTCACTCAGAATATGGAACCAATGTAGGAAATATTTTAAGATTTTATCTGTAGCACCTCTGCACTACAACCACCTTTTTCCACCTTCTCAAACGTACGCAGCTTTTAATGTCTGGAAAACATTTCGGATTAAATCACTTAGACAACATCTTTGTATCCTACGAACAATTACACTCCAAATCTAACTTTCCAGCAAAACATTTCTTTCACTATCTTCAAATTACAAACTTTGTTAAACAGAACCTGCCCAATTTTCCTCACCTCCCACTTACCTCTATGCCAGAAAAAATATTGATCAGTGTTGAGTACTCAGACAGAATTTCTCTAATATATAAAACTATTTTACAGTCCCTCCCTTTCAAAGATCCAAGAGGGCAGTGGGAAAAGGATCTCTCACTCAACATCTCAGAAAAGGTGAGGAAGGTAGCAATGCAGAGAATTCACTCGAGCTCCATATGTGCAAAGCATACAGTTATTCAACTCAAAATTACATATAAAGTGAATCTCTTTTGTTTAAAATTGTCCAAAAATGTTTCCAGGGCAAGATCCAACCTGTGAATGTTGCAATCAAGTTCCAGCCTCACTGGGTCACATGTTTTGGGCCTGCACCAAATTAATATCATTCTGGACCAAAATTGTTAAATGCCTTCCAGACAGCCTTGGTGTCACAATCCCTCCTAAGCCATTAACAGCTGTGTTTGGTGTTATTCCAGACAGGCGTAAAGTGGAGAAGGACAAACAAACTGTAATGGCCTTTACTACACTACTGGCACATAGACTTATCTCGGTCAACTGGAAGAATCCTAACTCACCTCTTTTAAGTCAGCGGGTAACTGATGTTGTATGCTATTTTAAGCAGGAAAAAATCAAATTCTCACTTAGAGGATCTGTACAAAACTTTTTCAGAACCTGGCAGGATCTAATTAGTAACATTTTAGAATAAACATTTAAATTGAGGAAGCAGGTTCTCTCCCCTCTTTTACTCTATTTATCTTTACTCATTTATTAATTTATCTAGCTACTTATTTTTACTAGCTTAAAGTTTTACTCTGCTGGCCTAGCTGTCTTTCTCAGGGATGAGGGTTGATTTGTTTTGAACCTTTTTTTTGTGAAACTTGAGTTATTTGTATGGAATGCTATTTGATTTTAATAAAATCAAAAAAAAAAAAAAAAAAGAACATGAAGCCAAGACGTGACATGAAGTCAAAGCTTAAAGAATGAGCAAGTGCTCAAAACTTAATGAAGCACTCAAGAATATTTCAAGCAGAAATGATCAGAGTTCTGTTACCTGCAGTTTGGATAAGGAATCAAACACCTAGCTGTCCTTTTATTCCATCACATTGACATCTGAGGCCATGACCCTAAAAGCATAACAACGGGAACTCAGAATGGTGGTGGTAAGGACCTAAAACGATATCCAAGATTTTGCATAAACAAAATACAGCACTTAAACTGTAAAGAATCCAACATACAAAATCATAGTAATAGAATCCTTGAACTTAAAACACTCCAATTCAAGTTCTAGATAATACTATAGAAAGCCAAACCATGACACTGGTTTCTAAGAATCCAGAGAAAGGTGGAAGTGTTTTGGAAACATTAGACAATGATGAAATTGGAAAAAGATAGTTTGACAGAGAAGGCATATTTACAACAAATCTTGCACATCATGTGATTGTTCCAACTACATGGAGAAGTAATGTGATGTTAGCTGAAATGAAAGTGTTTGTAGCCTCACATTTTTTGGTCTCAGAGAAAATGTAGCATTTCAATAGTGATGATCTGGATATTCCACAAGGAACCATTTCTTAGATTTTACACCAAGCTTTTAACACCATTACAATATATGAGGTAATCCATCCATCCATCCATCAATTATCCAACCCACTATATCCTAACACAGGGTCATGGGGGTCTGCTGGAGCCAATCCCAGCCAACATAGGGCACAAGGCAGGAAACAAACCCCAGGCAGGGCAGCAGCCCACCGCAGGGCACACAAACACACACACACACACACTAAGGACAATTTAGAATCGCCAATGCACCTAACCTGCATGTCTTTAGACTGTGGGAGAAAACCGGACCACCCGGAGGAAACCCAAGCGAACACGGGGAGAACATGCAAACTCCATGCAGGGAGGACCCGGGAGGCAAACCCAGGTCTTCTAACTGCAGAGGCAGTAAAGCTACCGCTGTGCCACCGTGCCACCCTATATGAGGTAATAACAAAGATTTATGTATTTCTCCACCACTCCACATGAGTTAATCTTAAAGCAAGCTGCATACATGTTAATCACTGGATTTCATTTCTAGTTTTTGGTGTGAATTCAATCAATCAGTCAATCAACATTTATTTATATAGCACATCTTCATACAAAAAATGTAGCTCAAAGTGCTTTACAAAATGAATAGAAAAATAGAAGACACAATAAAAAATAAACATAAGTCAACATTAATTAACATAGAATAAGTAAGGTCCGATGGCCAGGGTGGACAGAAAAAACAAAAAAACTCCAAAGGCTGGAGAAAAAAAATAAAATCTGTAGGGATTCCAGACCAAGAGACCGCCCAGTCCCCTCTGGGCAATCTCTGAATTGTGGCACTTAAATAAAATGATTGCCTCAAGCGTGGTCGAGCACATGTGAATCGCAAGCAATATCACATTATCAACATGCCGTATTATACTTGATGCTGTTGCAGAATGGCAACCATTACCTAAAACTTAGCGCAATACTTTATTATGATATCCTTCATCTTCTTCTTTTCACATACTACATTAAATATTATTATTATTATTCTTTGTGGTGAAGCATTAATATTAGTATCAGAAAACTACATAATTCCATCATGATATCCATTGAAATTGCAAACACCTTCATAAATTATATTTTTTGGCTTGGGTGCTGTAAAATCGTGATGTTATTCATTCTCACATGTGGCCTGCTACTTCTCTCTGGCAGTGGGTGCAAAATGCTATCTGATTTAGCAGGGTCATAAATGTGCCTGTTGTCACATTCCTTTCCTGGAATTAAACTGTCATTTAGGCTTTTAATGTTGGAGATTTGGATGGGCATCAATATCAATTAATGCACTGGAGATGAAGTTCTATCATTTTTATGTTAAGACACTGCTTTTTGTTTTGTTGGATTGTACTGTAGCTAATCAGATTTAGGCCATTTTTGTAAATAATCCACAAAAATGAGGGGCAATTATAGTATTTCAATGTGAATGAGTGCAGTAAATTATTCAAGTAATAAACCAAACATCCTTCTTTATTACTAATTTGTACTTAATCTCTGCCAGATGTGAAATATGACAATAATTTAATTATGTTCCCAGACTAAAGCAGCCCAAAAGCTTTTACAAAAGCTGGATACCATATTCTTGTCCATTTCCCAGTATCACCAGGCAGACTGCTGCCCCATATTGGTGAGGGGTAACCTCTTTACGAAACTCAAATTAAACCCATTGTGGTATTTTAATGAAACTATTCTATTAAAAACAACAAGGTGAGAATGTTACGTGTGAATGCCTCTGCAGCCACCAGCAATTGTCAGTTAAATCTTTTCAAGCAGACTGAAGCTTTAAATCAAATTAACTTTTGACCACCTTTGTGTCTCTCTATTATACACCAGGGAATGAAACATGAGAGAGGTACAGTATTTGAACAAAAAGCAGAAAAATTCTATCTGAATGACCACCTTTTCAATATAGAAGCCAAATTGGATTTTTTCACATTTTATTTTGTTTTATTTATTAATATTTGTATTAGTGTAAAATGCCTTAAGTAAATTTAATAAGAATTAAACTTCAACCGTGGTCACTGCTGCTGCTTCATAGCTCTTGGGACTTAAATTCAGTTTTGCCCAAACCTGCTACTATAAGAGGTGCCGCTTCAGTTTCAGCTTTTAAATCCTGGCTTAAGATTCACAACTTCAGTTTAGCATACCCTGACTAGAGCTACTGATTAGCTGTGCATACTGCATCTCTGTTGTTACTCATTAGTAATAAAGTATAGATAATACATCATTTGTAAACTGTTACTAACCGTCCTCTATTCTGTTTCGCTTCTCGGTATCCTCATATGGCACTTGGTGCCACTGCTCTACTGCCAAGATGTTTGCCTGCCTATAAAAAGTCATCTCAGATAAAGGAGCACGGAAATCATCAGGTAGAAGGGTCCTTTGATCTGATTGGCCGGCCCAGCACTGACTCAGCTGTAGAATGGCCAATAGGCCAATTGTAGCTTGTTGGCCGAGGTCTCCAGGACTCTGTGTCTGGATTGTCTGTCTCGTTTTCCACACTCTGGTCATGCTTCTACATTTAGCTGATGGGCACATGTTGTTTTTCATTTTTGTATTTGTATTTGAACAAATCTGTACCCTTATATGTAATAGTTCTTCATTTAGTGAGTGGTTTCATCTATTCTTGTATTTTGCTTTGTGAGCTGTCATATCGCTCGGCTTCTGCACATTTGTGAGGCACACGGTGTGAGAGCAAAGTAATTTGTACTGTTGTATTGTACTTTTGAGGTGGCCATGATAGATTGGCCATCCAGCTCTGTGAAGAGGATTACTTGTGTTCTGTTTTGTGTGTTGAATTTTCCCCATTTTTTCAAACCAATTGCACGCCTAACCTAACTGGGAGGGAGTCTCACTCTGAATTGCCTTTCCCACGATTTCCACCATTGAATTTTCTGGGGAGTTTTTTCTTCCCTTCTTATGAACTCAATGCTAGGTGCTGTCAGAAAACGGGACCTGCTAAATCTCATTGAGGCATTCCTTATGTGAGTTTGAGCTATACAAGAAATAAACACAATAAGCACATTGTTCCAGCATTTTGTGGGCTAATGATGTGTATTTGAATGTTCCTTATGATGAACTTTGATCGAATTAGAACTAGTTCCTGCATGCATCTTAGTAAATTGTTAAAGAAACAAAAGCACTATGTTTGGATGAACAACAAGCTCATCAAGAAAATAACACAGGTTAAAAAATGTTTTACAGCAAAGGATTAACAAGATAATAAGTACAATTTTTAAAATGTACAGGGATAAAAGTCAAGAGGTGGTTTAATGATAAAATTCCAAAGCTGACATGGAAAGGTCTCAAAACATTAACATGACTCTAAAAAGTGCGACTTTTCCAATAGACAAGGTCCACTAGCATTTAGCGGATGAACTTTATGGCTTTCTTTACATGATTTGAAACCAGTGGTTTCAGTACCCATAATGCAAAAGTAAGGGAATTGCTTTGTAAAACATGCCAGAAATTGCACTGGGCTATATGATATAGCAGGTCTGTGGCATATGCATTTTAGATGAATAAATAACACACTTATGCGTTTTTGGGTGGGGCATAGGTAGTGTGACAGAGCAGCCCCAGAGACAGATGTGGGAGCGTGTGCATGTGATGGATTGACCTGTTACCTCACTAGCACCAGAGTCATGATTGCCAGAACTGCACCCTACAGGGTTTTAAAATGAAGCTGAAGCATGAGAATGGAGAGAGAAAGGACAAGAACAATAAAAAAGATAAGATTAGAGATGGAACAGAGGTTAAAGGAGAGTGAAAGTAAAGAGGGGCAGGAGTGGAAAGAGCTGGTGAAAGTAAGCAGGCGAACAGAAAAGAGAGCCCCGGGAGAGCAGCTTATGTTCAGAAGCTCAAAGCAGGGCAGATGGGCTGCTCTTGCTAAGCACCCTAAGGAGTAAGAATGACCAGATACTCTGGGAGACTCTGGACTGTGGTGTGGAGGGAGCGAGGTGCAAAGCTCGGCACGGCACCCTGCAAATGTCAAAAGCAGTTTTAAGAAACTCTCCCCAGTTTGTCATTTGTTCTTTAACTGAACCCTCAGCTGTGCTATTCCACCTAAGCTGTTGAAACAGTCAATCAAGACCCCAGTTTATAAAGCCTCCAGGCCAAGCAGTGTGATTAACACTGTAAATAAAAATAATACATGTATTTTATACAGCTGCGTTCCCATGCTCAAAGTGCTTCACAGAAATTCAGAAAGAACAACAGGGCATATACAGGACTGGGTACAAATAAATATTATAAATATAACACCAGCTCATGTCACTTGCAGCTGATGGCTCTGCATTTATGGGGTGTATTGATGAAGGAGGTGAGACAAAGTATAGGAGTCAGGTGGAGAAGTTTGTTTCTTGGTGCAAAGAGAATCGTCTGTAGTTTAGTATCAGAAAAACAAAAGAACTGGTTTTTGACTTTTACCGCACCAAAGAGCCTCTATGTCTGGTCACTATTCAAGAAGTAAATGTTGAGGTGGACCACTCCTACAAGTACTTGGGGGTTCACATTAATGACAGGTTGGACTGGTCTTGTAACACAGAGGAATTGTAGGAAAAACAGCAGAGCAGACTGCTTTAAATTAGAAGGCTGTGCTCCTTTATGTGGGATGTGACATCTTTTACATCTTCTACAACTCTGTGATGGCCAATGAGATTTTCTACACTGTGGTATGCTGGGCTGATAACATCACTTCAAGAGAGGCCCACCAAGTCAACAAGCTAATTAAAAGGGCATTCTTAGTTATGGGAAACTCTGGACTCCCTGGAGATAGTGATGGAGAGAATTAGAACAAAAATGAGTGCCATTATGGACAAGCTGCACATTTTGCATCTGGCACACTAACACTGAGGACTTTCAGCCAATGAATTACAATAAAAGTGTGTGAAGAAAAGCTACGGTGGCTTCTTAATACCAACAGCAATATGCCTGCATGATGCATTATTTTCTTGCTTTTTTAGTCATTTTCAGGTGTGTTCAGACATATATATAGTGAAATGAATAAATTCAATGCACGAAAAAGGTCTGGGGCAGCTACCTGTGTACTTGACCTTGGCTGCAAAAAGACAAAGTTTTCAGTACAATAGAGTACAGAGTTAAGTCCAAAAAAGAACAGATGAACAGAGGGAGGAATTTGGGTTTTATAGGGAGGTCAGAGGAAGTGACATTATCCTCTGGGCCAGGACCTGAAGTGATGTCCTCAGAGCTGAACTGGAATTGACATCTTTGGACTTTGGATTTCCCATGTCTGACCTGCGGGGATAAAATAAGAAGGCTTAGTGCACGCCGCCACCACGCGGCCTGGCTTGGAATTGCCTTGTTTTGGTCCCTGTTACTGGCTCCCATGTGCATGTGTGTGACAATATATATATACTAGCGGGTTCGCCCCCTGCTCTCTTCGCTCGCCAACCACTATTTGTCTCTGCTGCTCGTGTTGTGAAGAGGGGGGCTGAACGCACCCCAGGGAGAAACGGTCGCTCCTCCGAAACCCCCTCTTTAACGGTGATACAATGGGAAACAAATACAGTTACCTCTTTGCTCAATCAGCTTTTTCTTGCTGCTGCCGTGCCGCATGATCTGCATCTCACGCCATGCTTCAAACATTTAAATGCCTGTACGGCAGCTGTCCTACTCTTCGTCTCGCTGGACGTGAGTTCTTGATATTTTTTAGCTTATAATTTAGAAACGGATTAAGAATCTGAAAATCTAACAACATCACATTAAAATTCAATAAATTCTGAAAAGAATGATACCAAACATATATATGTATGTTATAAAATAAGCCCGATTTAAAGCGTGACAAAAAAAGTGACATACAGTCGTTGCACTTTTAGGCTTAGGATTTTATATCATTTCTATGTAATTATTTATTAAGAGCTTCTGTAAAAAAAACAAATTTCCCCATAGGACAAATAAAGATCTATCTATCTGTCTATCTACCTGTCCTCTTCAAGCACTATATAAATGTAAATATAAGATATACAAAGCATTGAAAGAGAATAAGTGATGATAAACCAGACTAAAATATGAAAATGCAAATAATACAGGGAAACCATCAATAAATAAATAATAAGGATAAGTTAAATGCCTTCCTGAACAAATGAGTTTTACGTTGTTTTTTTAAAGAATGAATTATAATAGCTAATCTCATTAATTTAAGGAGGTCATTTTATAGTCTGGGTGCAATGAAGCTGAAGGCTCTGTCATCCATAGAACACAGGTTAGTTTCGGGCACACTGAGAGTGCCAGAATTAATGGACCTTAGAGGGTGGACAGACGCATAGTGATGGAGGAGGTTACTGATGTAGTCTGGAACTAGGCCATTTAAAGCTTTATAGGGTTATTAATACTGTAGAATTTTAAACTCAATCCTGTACAACATAAGGCAGCAGTGAAGGGCGAACATGATTGGTGTTATGTGTTCGCTGTAGTGGGTGTGTGTTACGAATCTTGCAGCAGAGTTTTAAACCAACTGGAGATGTGATAAAAGATTAGATGGGACACCTGCCATAAGGGAGTTACAGTAGTCGATGTGAGATGTAATAAACCATGTACAGCATTAGGAAAGGCAAAGAATGAGCGAACACGAGATATGTTGGAGTTGGAAGTAAGAAAGTTTCTTAATGTGGTTTAGAATAAAAAAGGGGGTAATGAAAAATACCAACATGATTCAAAGCAGAAGAAGGTCTGATGATTTCTTCAGCAAGAGTGATTGAAGGGAGCTCATTTTCTTTCTTACTGAATTTACAGGATTAAATTAGAGACCTTGCAAGCATCCTTTCTTGTACATTCTTCCTGTATCATATTCGTAAATTATAACTTTAGCGCATCTGAGTTAATTAGTTTACAAATTAATGGTGGAGACAAAAGAAGGCAAAAACATGCCACAGAGTCACAGAACTTAAGTTAATTTATAATGGGTGGAAGCAGGACTAGAAGTTACACAATTAGTTTACAGGTTGATAAAGGAAGAAGTATGGAGTTAGTTAAAAATAAAACACCCCGATCGGAGTCATCCATCATAACTACAAGATAGCCAATCAAATGTATGCAATGTCATATATCCCAAAACCCCATGTGTGCATTTTAACATAAATACGGCTTGTCTGATGGACCAAAAGGGGTAACGAAAAAGGAAGCAATGTCAGAAATCGAGACATATGTGACCATTTCATCTGAATGTCAGAGAACAAAACGTATGAATAACATCAAAAGCCACCCGGGACAACATCCTTGACATTTCTGATTTTTAGTCAGCTTTTCCAAAATTGCTTCAATCTAGACTCTGCTATTGATTTTATTTTTCTTCTATTTGGTATTTTTACACATTAATAAATGCTACATTGCTTTTGTATTTTCTATACTTTATCTAGAGTGACTGAAATAACGAAAGGGCACCAAGTATTAGTAAGGTTGCTGCTTTTTTTGTCCACAGGGTTTATCAAGGCTACTGAGGTCACTCCTCAATAATTAGAGCAACTGCAGTAAAAGTAAAACATTGTTTGATTGTAAAGTGGCGTGGCATTAAACTAAAATAATTTCACTTTTAATAGTGTCACGACGACACCTGCATGTTTGTTAGTGCTGGTGATTGGGAGTCTTTATGTGGAAAATCCTTTGTGGAATATGGCAGGGTGACTGGCAGTTGGCATGACTCAAGACTTTCTCTGGCCTCTCTCTCTACCTCTATATGTATGTGTGTAAAGGGAAAACTTTTGGAATATTGTGGGGTGACTGGCAATAGGCATCACCCATGATGTTGTCTGGCTAGGATCCCTATATACATATGTGTGTATCTCTGTGTGTGTGCTAAGCTTAATGTTGACATGCAGGATTAGACCAACCGAAATACCAAATCCCACGATAAGACAAAGACACAGAAATCTGCTTCTTTGCCTTTGATTGTTCTGGGAGAGGAAGTAGAAATAATGATTTAATATAAATGCTTTGGAACTAGAGGTGACACAATGGCGCAGTGGTAGTGCTGCTGCATCGCAGTAATGAGACCTTGGTTCGCTTTCAAGGTTGTCCCTGCGTGGAGTTTGCATGTTCTCCTTGTGTCTGCGTGGATTTCCTCCTGGAGTTCCGGTTTCCTCCCACAGTCCAAAGACATGCAGGTTAGGTACTTTGTACTTTGGCGATCCTTAATTGTCCCTAGTGTGTTGGTGTGTGTGTGTGTGTGTGTCCTGTGGTGGGCTGGCACCCTGCCCAAGGATTTGTTCCTACCTTGCGCCCTGTGTTGGCTGGGATTGGCTCCAGCAGACCCCCATGACCCTGTGTTAGGATATAACGGGGTTGGACAATGACTGACTGACTTTGGAACTATACTAGATAATAATCTTAATTGAAATATAGATACACAAATGCTCTCTAAATGCAATCAGCTCTTACTGTATTTCTCCTGCGTAAACTCAGACTATTTAAAGTGGACAAGGACCTTGTGTTGTCCTTTTATTGCAGTCTGATGCAGTCTGTCATCCCTTTCAACTTTCAGGGTAAATTTTGCACAAACATTAGGAAGGTTTTCTTTTCACAAAGAAGGATACACACTTGGAATAAGAGACCCAGTAGTGTGGTAGACAGTAAGACTTTAGGGACTTTCAAAACTCAACTTGATGGTTTTTTGGAATAAATAATTGGATAAGACTGGCGAGCTTTGTTGGGATGAATGGCCTCTTCTCATCTAGATTGTTCTAATGTTCATGATCTGGTTTATCTGAATGATAAATCAAAATTTCAAATATTTTAGCTGATTACTAAGCATGCAGCCAAAGTTATTAGGGTTGATGTAGATGATTTGGTAAGTGGTGTCAAAAGGCAATGTTGAAGAAAATGTAAATCATCCAAGCTGACAAAAGACACCCATTACGGACAGAACTCAACTTCTGTAAATAGTCACTTTAAAAACCAACACAAATTGCTTCATGTATTCTATTCTTCCCAGTGCCATGCATCTTTTTGATAAGGAATATCGAAAACAGTAAAAAATGTTCTTATGCATCATGTAACCAGTTTAGTTAGAAACAGCGTTTTAACCTATTTGAGTTTCCTGAATTTCATTTCTGTTTGCTACCGGATGCAACAGCAAAGGCAAATTTTATGTTTTCTTGTGCAAAAATTACTAAATAAAAAAACCATGAACCAGTAATTTTTTAATGAATGCAAGTATAATAGGGAACCTTTCAGTTTGTATCACATATAAGGTATAGTAATCAATTAATAAAAACATTATTTTACTTGAATTTCAAATTTTGTTCATACATCTGCTTTCTTACCTGTCTTATCTAAAAGAAGTTCATCAATGGCTGCTGCCACACCAGCTCTGTATAGGGCGCCAGTCCATCACTGGGTATTCTCATGCAGACATTTCCACTCACACAGGGCCGATTTAGAGATGTTGTATGAATCATCCGAATCTGCACATCTTTGGGACGTGGGAGGTCTAAGACAAAAATCACATCCAGCCTTCAAAATTTGTACTAAAAAGAATATATACTTTGACTACACAATGTTATGCCCTTGTCACTAGCCTATTATGTTTGCATGATTTTTCTAATATACATAAAATGAATTGTTTATATTTTTTATTTTTTTTCTCTTTTGTAAGTCTTTGCAGCTCATAAAAGGTTTATGACAGTCAGTTCTGAAATATAATTGGCCATTTTTTAATCTTGTTCACCTTCTTTACACCCTACTACATCACAAGGACACTTTAACCACTTCAAAGTGATGTCTAACATTATCCACAGGGGCTGTAATACTCCTTGTAATTTTTAACTTCCTTTTTTTGCAGTAATTTTCCTCCTGACAAGAAGAGACAGCTTTACTTAAAATTTAAAATCCTGCATTTTTAGAACAAAATGGCCTATATGAAAATAGTTCTGAGTGAAGATTGACTTTGAAAGACTTCCAACCGAGTTGGATTTAATGCAGTCACTATAATAGCCCTTGCTGTGCACTCGATGATGCCCTTCTTAATGGGAATATGATTGCAAGGTGAAATGAAGATGTTTGGAGACACAAGAGATGATGGCTGTTCTGTTAAAGTATACGGAACAAAATAAGAAAAGGTGCTCTTAGACATTCCTTTTGTTATACCGTGTTAAAAAAATTATACACTAAAATTATATACATATAATTATATTAACTGATTTTTTATTAGTTGATATACTTTGTGAATTGCTGAATATATATACTGTACATATATATATATATACAGTACTGTACATATACATTCCTTACATTGTAAGGAATAGTCCAGCCACAAACAGACACGATAACGCAGTGTCCACCACATACACGTTTATTTAGAACCACTATTTACATATATTTACAGTTTACAGTCCTTAGTTCTCCTGGCTGCCTCCACTCCTGTCTTGTAAGCTCTGTCCTTTTTCCACCCGACTGCAGCTCCCTGATTGGAGTCAGGTGGCCCCTTTTATCCTGTCCCGGATGTGCTCCAGGTGCCTGATGATGGACTTCCAGCAGCACTCCCCAGTGTGGTGGAAGTGCTGCCCTTGCACCCGGAACCACTCCGGGCATAAACTATCTCTGGTCTGTCAGCACTTCCTGGTGTCCCAGTAGTGCTGTCCCCCAGGGATCAAGGACCAGCCAGGTACCCAGGGAAAAGAAGTGTTGCTCTCCCAGTTCCACTTTCCTCCAGGCATCCTAGTGGGGCAGGGTTCCTGGCCATCTATCTATATATATATATTGTGAGGAACAGCTGGCATCTTTAACCAGCTAGTACATCTCCTTAACCAGCTAGGACACCTCACAATAAACACCACCCGCCCCCCCAAGGGTTGCAACAGCACCTTAGATATCCACAGGGCTGTATGCGAATGGCTATTTGTCACTTCAGCCCTTTTGGGATCTGTGGATGTCGCCAGAGGCACTGTGAGAGCTGCAGAGTCCTACTTTGGGCTCCCGCCACACCTGGGAGTAATTCCAGACTTCCCTAATGGGCCACATGGAGTGCTCCTGGACGCGGCCTAAAAAGGAGCCAGCTGCCTCACAGAGACAAGCCAGAGTTGGGAGGGAGAAGACAGAGTTTGCCACAGGAAGAGTAAAGGAGAAAGGAAGTGAGAGAGCCATGGAAGAAAAGAAAGTCCTGGGTGCTTTATATTATATTGTGCTGCTTGTGGGAATGGGTTGGGAAAGTGTTCCTGCTGTAAATAAAATGCATGCTGTGCAACACTTGTGCCTGTAACTGTTGTGTTCGCAAATTTGGGTTGGCTGGAGCACCCTGGTGGTCTATATATAAATTAAAGGAACACTTTAAAGAAACACATCAGATCTCAATATGAAGTTGGATATCTATACAAATAACGACAGGGCAATGTCTTAGGAACAAAAGGATGCCAAGTCTTTTAATGGAAATAAAAGTTTTCTGCCTACAGAGGGCTCAATTGTGTAGACACCCTAAAATCAGAGTGAAATGAAGATGTGGCAGGCTAGTCCATTTTTTCAAAAACTTAATTTCTGCTACTCAAAATGCTTTTCAGTATCTTGTGTGGCCCCCACGAGCTTGTATGCATGCTTGACAACGTCGGGGCATGCTCCTAATGAGACGATGGATGGTGTCTTGTGGCATTTCCTCCCAGATCTGTATGAGGGCATCCCTGAGCTGTTGTACAGTCTGAGGAGCAACCTGACGGCGCCTAATGGACCAAAACATAATGTCCCACAGATGTTCTATTGGGTTTAAGTCAGGGGATCGTGAAGGCCATTCAATTGTTTCAATTCCTTCATCCTCCAGGTACTGCCTGCATACTCTTGCCACATGAGGCCGGGCATTGTCGTGCATTAGGAGGAAACCAGGACCTACTGCACCAGCGTAGGGTCTGACAATGGGTTCAAAGATTTCATCTCGATACCTTATGGCAGTCAGAGCACCATTTCCTACGCAGTAGATGTCTGTGCGTCCCTCCATGGATATGCCTCCCCAGACCATCACTGACCCACCACCAAACCTGTCATGTTGAACGACATTGCAGGCAGCATATCGTTCTCCTTGTCTTCTCCAGACTCTTTCACGTCTATCACAGCTGCTCAGGGTGAACCTGCTCTCGTCTGTAAAAGTACAGGCGCCAGTGGTGGACTTGCCAATTCTGGTGTTCTTGAGCAAATGCCAGTCGAGCTCCACGGTGCTGGGCAGTGAGCACAGGGCCCACTACAGGACATCAGGCCCTCAGGCCATCTTCATGAAGTCTGTTCCTGATTGTTTGGGTAGAGACATTCACACCAGTGGCCCTCTGGAGGTCATTCTGTAGGGCACGAGCAGTGCTCAGCCTGTTCCGCCTTGCACAAAGGAGCAGGTATCGGTCCTGCTGATGGGTTGAGGACCTTCTACGGCCCTGTCCAGCTCTCCGAGAATAACAGCCAGTCTCCTGAAATCTCCTCCATGTTCTGGAGATTGTGCTGGGAGACACATTAAACCTTCTTGCTGCAGCACGTGTGGATGTGCCATCCTGGAGAAGTTGGACAACCTGTGCAACTTCTGTAGGGTTAAGGAATCGCCTCATACTGCCAGTAGAGATAATTACTCAAGCCAAAACTAGCACGAGTGGAAAACCAGCCAAAAAAGATCAAGAGGGAGAAACTTGAAATGACCTCCACATGTAAAACCAGTCCTGTTTTGAGGGTTTTCTAATTGTTGCCACTTTAGTGCACCTGTCGTTAAGTCCATGAACACCAATACAGCTGAAAGTGATTAACAATGACCTCAGCTGCTTAACCAACCAGAAAATTATCAGACAGGTTTAATTGATTTCATGCCAGGCCCAATAAAAAGTGTTCCTTTAATTTTTGTGAGCAGTATATATATATATATATATATATATATATATATATATATATATATACTGTAGTAACAGCCACGCAGGTTATCTGGCATCCTGTCTGGGATGGGACAAAGGCAGTGGGGGAAGGCTTCTGTTTTGGAATATTATTGTCCCCCAACCCATCATCCACAAACCTCAGTAACCATGTGGACACCTGCAGGGCATGATGGGAATTGTAATACTGTGAGTCAGCCCTGCTGGGTCTCATGGTTGGGATAATTTACGATCTCTGCTTTTCAGGATGCCTGACCAGGAAGTGGTTCCATTGGGCTAAGCCCTGGCACCGGAAGTACTTCACGGTCCGACATAAAAAGAAGCTGTCCAGCCTCCTCCAGGGGAGTCAGAATCAGCATGAAGAAAAGCAATACTTGCTGGACAGAGGTGGATGGAAAGAGAGGAGAAGAGAAGGAAGGAAGAATAACTTGATTGGAACTGTGTTAGTGCAAACATTTCAAGAAACCTTTGTAAGGTATTAGTGTAATAAGAGCCTCTGTATACATGCTGCTGTATATGTATGCATACATATATATATATATATATTTTTCCTTACATACATACATATTGCTTATATAAAAGAAGCTGAAAATATTTTAAATAAATTATATAAGGAAAAAAATATACAGTGATCCCTCGCTATATCGCGCTTCAACTTTCGCGGCTTCACTCTATCGCGGATTTTAAATGTAAGCATGTCTAAATATATATCACGGATTTTTCGCTGATTCGCGGCTTTCTGTGGACAATGGGTCTTTTAATTTATGGTACATGCTTCCTCAGTTTGTTTGCCCAGTTGATTTCATACAAGGGACTCTATTGGTGGATGGCTGAGAAGCTACCCAATCAGAGCATGTATTACATATTAAATAAAACTCCTCAATGATACACGTTCGCACATTTCAAAGCTCTAACAGCCCGTATTGATTTTTGAGTGTTTGCTTTACTCTGCGCCTGACAGAGGGTGTGTGAGCAGAGGGGCTGTTTGCACAGAGGCTGTTTGCTTAGAAGATACGGACGCTCCTCTAAAAAATGCTGAAAGACTACCTTCACATTGATCCCTTCACTGCGGCGGCTTTATCGCGGTGCTTCGTTTACTTAAAAGCACAACAGCCCTATTGATTTTTGTTTACTTTTCTCTCTCTGATATTCTCTGCTCCTCATGTCGCTCCTTTGAAGAAAAGATACATTTGCATTCTTTTAATTGTGAGAAATAACTGTCATCTCTGTCTTGTCATGGAGCACAGTTTAAACTTTTGACTAAAGGGTGTTATTTCATGTCTAGAGGGCTCTAATAATGTTAAAATCTAGAAAGTCATAAACAGGTTTTCTATGCTCTAACTGCGCAAATATTTCTAAATAAAGATTTATAAATAAAGAATCCTACTTCGTGGAAATTCATTTATCTGTCTGGAGCGGATTAACCGCGATAAATAAGGGTTAACTGTATAACTGTGCAGAGAATATTTATAAACAGTGTGGGAGAGTTTCTAAGGGCTTAAAATATATAAAAATAACCATACAAACATATGATTTCTACTTCGCGGATTTTCACCTATCGCGGGGGGGTCTGGAACGCAACCCCTGCGATCGAGGAGGGATTACTGTATACATATATACTGTGATCTTGCGAGGTATGACAGCTGATCCCAAGAAATGCTATGGCACTACCCGGGCCAACCCAGTTAATAGAAACAGAAATACTCAAACAAAAATGGTGCGCTTCAACAAAATGTTGCTTAAAACAATCAGGTCTGGTTTGGAATTCTGTCTCTCTTGAGCATCAGTCCAGAATGAGATAGTACCTTCTGTAACCACCTCTCTTCTATACTTCTCCAATTGGAAGGTGCAGAGACAGTTTCCATCACTAGGCATCTTCTAATAGCTGTGGCAATAGAAAGAGATGATACCATTAGCGACAGTGACCCCTCATATTCCGGGTTGGGATTGCTTACTCAAGATGAGTCTGGAGAGTGATCCAGAAACACACATGTCTGATAACAGATTTAACTACATTTATTGGCAGTGATTAAAAACATCCAGGCATTCATCTGATATTCTGATAGATCACAAATTAAACAATTTCCCATTTCCAGGACTGAAAGGGTCAACACACAACATCATTTCTTACTTTTTACAATAACATTACTAATACAGTTCATTAAATGTTAAAACCTTGTGTGTGTGTGTATATACTGTATATATAAGTTTTTCTTTATGTCAAGTTTACTGTTTCTTCCATCTAAACGTAAGTCAGATATTTTTCTCTCCCTTTCTTTTTATCTGAGGCAGAGAAAAGAGGTAAAAAGGCTACGTTCACATTACTAGGAGGAAGGACTCAATCCGATTTTTTTGTCTTAATGTGACACAAATCAATATTTTTTGGGGCAGAGTGGAAACAGAAATCCAATCTTTTCAAATCAGATTTCAGTCAGTCTTAAATGTGGTCATAGATCAGATACACATCCGATTTGTGGCCATGTGACATGAATGAGAATGTGTTTTTTTTTTTGTTGTTTGCCTATATGTCATCAGCCAGCAGCAGCAATGTGGCAAAACAACAATGGAGGAGATCTAAAGCTGTGGTAACATTCATGGCCCCACCATTATTCTCACCTCTTTTGGTTCCACACACCTCTTGGTGCAGTAGTGCCAGCAATAACTATGAAAACAGGAAACGCTCACCAGCTGTTTAAATATATACATACACACACAGAGATATTAACTTGCCCTTTATAACATTATGAAAATTGTCTCATTCTCAATGAGGGAAGTTGCAAAATCAACCGGAATGTTTAAGCAAATTATAGAAAAAAACTTGATTCAAATCCGTTAAGTAGTTCTGTCATCTGCTAGCTAAGTGGAAGTGAAGTACACCCTGAGGCTGGTGCGTCAATGAGGAAGACCCCACCCCTCTCCCCTCAGCCCACAGCCTTTATGTGAATAAATTGGTACTGCAAGAGAACTGTGATACTTAGCGTGATGAGAAAGATCGCAAAATGTTCAAGCAAATTATAGAAAAAAAAAAACAATCTAAATCCATCATGTAGTTCTCTCATGAAAAGTGGACAGGCATACAAAAAGACAGACATTGGATTTTATGTATATAGAGATTATAACACGTCTATTGTGATTGTGTTTAATTTTTAATTGCTCTTCAATACATTTTATCAAGATGTCTTAATTACCCCATGTATTGGGGAGTACATTTGGAAAGAAAATGGTCAAGTGTTGTACAAAATCACCTCAGTTTAATTTTGAATTTAGTCTTTTGGCTTTAGAATTTCATGTATTGTCAGAGGTTTTGATTGGAGTTACAATAAAATTAAAATTACAATTTGGAGTTACAATTAAATTAAAATAAGTCGCTTCCTCTTGGCTGAGGTTAGGATTGGGTGGATATTGTAAGGGTTATATTGGGCTTTTACCTTTATGGTTATATTACTTTTTATATTTCCATTTGTTATTCTGAAATATATTTGTTAAGCTTTCTACTGTATATAAAAAAAATCAAATAATGGCAGTTGTATGTTAAAACAGTCCTATGTTTGCCACTGCTAGTACCTCAACACAGTTTCCTTATCTACAATTTAGACCACCGAATTTGGTAATTACACTGTGTCTGGACTGAGATTTTGTTTAGTCATATAATTTGTTACATCAAATATGCAATTTTTATAATAAATAAACTTGCCTGAAATAATCCAGCCATTGGATGCTTTTAAAGCTGTCTGCTTCATTAATATTAAAAACATGTTACATGCAGCCCATGATGACCATGAGTTTTCTCAAAGACCCATTTAAATGTGTGTTTCATATATACACTGTATCCGTATATAATTTACATTTATACCTGCCATTAAAAGGCGTATTCAATGCTTCTCTTGTTTATTTGCAAAGCACTACACACACCACAGTTATAGACTTGTAGTTAGACTGGAAACTGACATCTAGACTACAAGAACAGATTTTAGCTTTTTTTTTTTTTGTCAAATAAATAAAATTAATTAATGAATTCAGATATGCTGTTGCTGCTATCCCACTGGCTTTTCAATAGCTGTCCACCTTTCTGCAACTTATCTGACATCATTTTGTATGTGGACGGAAAACACATTTGCATTTCCATTGTGATTACTATCCATTACTGAGCAGTGGTCTGTGTGATGCCTCACCAGGATGTTCACACCTCTCTTTTAAATGATATCTGTTCGAGACTCATTTTAACACAGGTGGAAATGGATGTACTTTGTCCTAACTATAAATTCTTGCATGCGTCCGGATTGCCACTGTCACTTGATCTGATGTGCTGATTTAATTTCATCATTCAATGATCATATCGGTCCTGTGGTGGCTGGTAGCTTCCCTAACCTGTTGCAACATCCAAGGAAATAATGGCTGATAAAGAGAGAAAACAGTTTCAAGAAAGATGCAATGCAGAATTATGATTGTGATTGCAACCTGTATGTTTTGTCTGCCGGTAGTTGTTTATTGAAATATTCTGGCCAGCATTGCATGTGTAAGGTGTTATTGCTGTCCTGCAGTATCACTAATTTTGCCACCCCAGCAATAAAAGCCGGACTTTACATTTAAAATTCAACTGTAAATAGGTAAAGAAATTATTCAGCATTAAGTAGTAAATCTTAAAACTTGTTTTACAAATGTAATACATTTTCATAACCACATAGAATACAGAAGAACTAATACAAGTGACTGTGCATTGACAGTATTATTATTATTATTACAGATATAATATTCAATAAATCCAGAACAGACAATTAAAAAAAATGATAAATGCAAAAAGTAACAAAACATAAGATTGCCTATTGAAAGTTAAAACTGCACGTTCTTGTTTTCAAAGTAATCTCTGCTTACTTATAAATCATACCAAACATTTTATCATGATCGATTGTATTCCAGTTTTCTTCATCCTGATGCTTGACATTAAGACTCAAATTGATAAGCAAATCAAATATTAAATAATGAGGAATATTTGCCTTCAGTAGGATAAAAAGCGTAACTTGCTGACCTTCAAGTATGAAATAGCTTCAAATGCCAATTACATAGTTTTCCATTTAAGAGACCAAAAAGCATAATAATTTCTTGACCAACAGCACCACCCATTGTGATATTCCTGCATTTTAAGACATTTTGTTCTGCTTCTTTAACGTAACACTGAAAGAATAAAAATATTGTCCTGCTGAATAATAGAGTTATTTTGAAACAGTCATCTAAATTGATAATGATAGATAGATAGATAGATAGATAGATAGATAGATAGATAGATAGATAGATAGATAGATAGATATAGATAGGACTGTTCATATGTTCATTGTGTCCCTTTTTAAAGTTACTGTTTCCTATCTTATTATAAACAATACCCTTTAAATGAGTATTTTTTGCTAGTAGATTACTATGTATATGTAGTGTGGTGTCTGCCATGCATTGGACTGGTGTTCCCTCCAGGTTTTACTCCGGCCTTGTTGCCTAATGTTGAATAAATGGGCCCCCATATTTACATTTACATTTATTTCCTTGACAGAAGCTTTTATCCAAAGTGACTTACAAAGAGTAACATTAGGCTAAGGCCTGTTTGTTCAACAAGTGTAGTAGGACAGGTAACTAAAGTGAAAAGATGTAATTACTAATAGATTTACAATCATAGGTTAAATTCGATAAGACAATTAAACTTAATCTATCAACAAATTAACCCATAATATAAAATGTAGTTTTTTCTTTTTTTCCAATCAATTAGATAGATTTTCACAGAAAAGATGGGTTTTCAGTTGCTTCTCGAATATACTGGGGGATTCAGCAGTTCGGATGGAGGTGGGCAGCTCATTCCACTAACTAGGAACTACACTGGGAAAGAAACTGGACTGAGACTTGATACCATGTGGAGCTGGCATCACCAAATTTTGTTCACTGGCAGACCTGAGTGGGCAAGAAGGAGTATACAGCTTTATTAGTGTCACCACATATGCTCAAATGCTGACCCACTGACTACTCTGTAGGCAAGCATCGGGGATTTTAACTTAATGCGGGCTGCTACAGGGTGCCACTGTAGCGACCTGAAGAAAGGAGTGATGAGCACATTTCGGCTGTTTAAATACAAGTTGGGCCGCTGCATTTCTGGACCATCTGCAGCAGCTCGATAGCACATGCTGGTAACTCCTGCCAGAAGTGAGTTACAGCAGTCCAGACACGACAAGACCAAAGCCTGGACTGGAAGTTGTGTGTCATACTATGTCAATTAAACTCTGATCTTGTGGATGTTGTAAAGGTGGAACCACATAAGCAAGAAACAGTAGAAATGAGGTTAGAAAAAGACTTTGCAGGTTTAGTGACAGTGAGCCAAGCTGTACAGAGATGGGGAGTTGAACAGACTGGCTTACTGGGATCACAAGAAGCTCAGTTTTTACCAGGTTGAACTGAAGATGCAGGTCCTTCATCCAGGTTGAGATATCAGTAAGAAATGCAGAGACTCTAGCTGATACCGCACTGTAATCCAGAAGGAATGACAGGAACAGCTGTGTATCATCGGCATAGCACTGACAAAAGAATCCATGGGATTGGATGATGGAGCCAAGAAAGGTGGTGTACAGAGAGAAAAGTAGAGGACCCAGCACCATTCCTTAGGGTACACCTATGCATGTCTGGTGTGATCTTGACAACTCTCCTCGCCAGGACACGCTGTAGACTTTTCTCGACATGTAGGACTCGGACCATCTGAGAGCAGTTCCAATGATGTCAACATCAGAAGTGACCATATTTCCCAAGGCAAAAAATACAACACAAAACTAAAAAAAGACTGCAGATTCCTTTTCAAGTTTTTCTCCCTGTCGGGGATGGGGTGGCATCAACTTTCTTGGAGTTTCTCTCTGTGTAGGTGCAAGTGAACATTTTTAATTACTTCCAGAATGTGTGTCATGCACTGTTTTAGACCCACTCATCTATGGCTTCACCATTGCAAGTTCATCTAATGTTTGTTAAGAATTAATTGTAGGTAATACTTTAAAAATGGATGTAAATTAAAAATAAGTAAACCTGATTTGGAACGATGACCTGGAGAGTAAAAAACAAGAACAAACTGCAAACGTTCTGTAAGCATGGGTCATAGCTGTTTTAGGACCAGCTTCTCAAAGGTCTTCATGATGCATGAAGTAATGGGTAACTGGTCTGAAGTCCTTGGGATCCCTTTTTTGGTACTGGGACTACAGCAGATATTTTCCACACAGACAAAGAAAGAGAGAATAAGTGCGGACATATACAACTTCATGTGTTGTTACTTGGTTAAACATCTCACTTTATTCATTTGTTGTTCCAGGTGCTTGCAAGGGGAAATGTCAACTAAGGTTTACTGTTTGAGTTTGGTGTTTTATTCACTCAGTTACAGCCTCTGAACTGTGTTGGCGTGTCTCGTTAATATTAGAGATGAGTTGTTAAATTTTTGATCTCAGAGCTCTTTTAGGTGCTCCAAAACTTTTACAAATTCTTTCAGGAAATTATGTCAATTCAGCTGTGTAGTAATAAGAGCACTGATTGTTGTTTCTAGCAAATTACCATTCAGTAGTAAAAAATACATGCAAGCTAACTTTGCTATTTCTTTAGAAAAGAAACTGGGTTGGAAAGTCAAGTGGTAAGAAATGCACTACTAGATTCTGAGTCATTATCATAACTTCAAGGGTAAGGAAATTTGGGTTCTTTAGTAAATACAATAAAATGTCCTGCTGTTACTTCACTCACAGCCTGGGCTGACCTGATTGATTGGTAAGACCATCAGAAATTAGCAGTTGATAAACCGTTGGAGATAAATGAAAACTGGATGAGGCCATTACAAACAGCAACTAATGTACTCAAGTACCTAAACTGAAAGGAAGAAAAACATTTAGACGCAAATAACATTGTCCTGGTTAGTGATGACTCACCACACCAACAGAGGTGAAGCAAGTGGAGCACAGCCCCCCAGCAGTAAGTATGTTTAGAGCAGGGGGCTGCAAAGTCGGTCCAGGAAAGCCATAGTGACTCTGCAGGATTTTGTTCCAACCAAATTTTTTAATGAGAAGTCAATTATTGCTAGGAGTATAGAAATTTATGTTTAAAGAAAAGGTTGCCCCAAAAGCCTTCCCATGATAAATTAATAAGCCGCAACTCTGAATCAAGTAATTCAACCCCTTTCACTTATAGTGATCTTTTCCTCTCTACCACTCCCTTGTTTTCAGAACATAGTCCATTCCTCACTTTCACTCATTTCCACCCAATTTCTTACTGCAAAATCAGTTACTGCTGGAAAAGCACTTATTGCACAAGCAACATTTTTATGCTTCATTTTAGCTTCTTGCTTGTTAAGGTTTCCCATCTTTAATTGGATATTTTAGTCTGTAGCAGCTGCATTTTCTGTTTTTAATGGCTCCTTATTGGCAGTAAGTCGAAGGAGCCAGTAGTTCCTTGTTTTCATTTACACTTGTGCGTATTCATCATGAACTATCCTGTTCATCAAATGTTTGGAAGGAAAAAAAAGATAAAATAAATAAGGACTTAGCATTGCTCCTCGGCATCAGGCTACACTTCATTTTAGAATATTGTCCCAAAGAAATGGGGCAAGAAGAACATTAAAAAATTGTAACAAGAACAGGCCATTAACCTCAACAAGATTGTCCATCATATTCACCATGATGGTCCGAAATTACATCAAGTCGAGATCTGAAATTACACACTGCTTTCCACAACACTACTTGGTAATTTATTCCATGTGTCAATGGTTCTTTGCATGGAGAAAATATCTTTTTATATATAAAATCCAACGTCTGTCTGTCTGCTTTCACGAGAGAACTACTTAATGGATTTAGATCAGGGGTTTTTTGTATAATTTGCTTGAACATTCAGGGTGATTTTGCGACTTCTCTCACTGAGCTATGTATCATGGTTCGCTTGCAGTACCGATTTATTAGCGCAAATCCAAAAGACATGCAGTGGGCTGAGGGGAGGGAGATGGTGCCCTCCTCACTCACGTGCCAGCCTTGGACGTTCCTTACCTCCGCTTAGCTAGCGAATGAGAGAACTACTTAAAGGATTTAGGTCAGATTTATTTTTTATAATTTGCTTAAACATTCCTGTTGATTTTGCCACTTCTCCCATCGCGCTAAGAATCATAATTTGCTTGCAGGAGAGATATATTCACACTAAACTAAGGCAGAGGCTGCGGGCCAAGGGGAGGAGGAAGCATGGCATCAGGAGTAGGGAGCCGGGCAGGGCCTTCCTCACTGTCCTGTTTCACTACTATGCAGGCGGAGCTGCGGGGAACAGCTAGTTTATAAAAGTTTTAAGAAATCAGCCCTTAACCAGTTTTCGGCCAGGCCACCATGGAATTGATTTTAAAGTACCAAGTGAGGTCCACTGTACTAATTTCTTTCATCTCCTCATAACTCATACCTCTTAGTCCCAGAATCAACCTAGTCACTCTCCTCTGGACTTTCTTTAGTGTTGCTAGGTGTTTTTTGTAATATGAAAACTAAAACTGAACACAGTACTCCAGGTGAGGCCTCACTAGTGTGTTATATAACTTAAGCATAACCTCTCTTGATTTGTACTCCACACATTGTGATATATAATCTAAAGTCCTATTACATTTCTTCTGCACAGTGTCTGGATGTAGATAGTGATGAGTCCATATGAATTCTCATGAGGGGTACTTTGAAGTTTCTGACCTCCCATTGTGTATTCAAATCTAACATTTCCACTTCCTACATGTAACGTTTTACTTTTACTTAAATTAAATTTTGTCTACCCTAAATCTGCCCAACCCTGCATGCTGTCCAAGTGCCTCAGCAACAATTTAGCTGATTTTACATCATCTGGCCTTCTACATAGTTTGGTATAATTTGTAGGTGTAACCAGCTTATTGATTATATTCTTATCCAGATTGTTTATGTATATTAAAAAGAGCAGCATCTCCAGCACTGATCGCTGAGGGACACTTTTAACATCACCAAACTCTGATTCCCCACCATATAACCTTTAGGTTCAAAATCGGCTCAAACACAAGAAAAAACCTACAGGCCATTTCTTTTAGTTTGATCAGTAACCTTTCATGTGCAACCTTATCAAAAGACTTCTGAAAATAAATAATATTAATGCATCTATCTTATTGTATGCTTTTGTTGCTTCCTCATTGAATTCCAACACATTATTGAAACATGGTATTCCCTTTCAAAACCCATGGGGAGTATTTGCTAATACTCCTGTTCGTGGTTCATCTGCCAGAACTTATGACTTGTCCACTAACAGAGTCTTTACAAAAACGTGATTTTTTGTGAAATGAGAAAAGTGTCCTGTAATGCATATAAAAAGCCCATACAAAATGACTATTATTTATTTAAACATATCTTTTACTTTAGTCCCCCACACTCGACCCCCTCCTCTGGCCCTCCAATTCTGTTATGGGTTCTTTCTGGTTTCTGGATGCAAAAGACATGAAGTCAGGGCCCATGTGGTTTTCATAAGTTGAGACATGATGAGTCTACAGGGTGGTCCAGATCATCTGCATGACTTTTATTTATGCAGGGACGATTCCAGTTCGGTGCAAAGACGATTCTTCATGTCGTCAGTTCGCACACTTCTCGATGGTCCAGGATTTTTAGGGTGATTTTCCATGTAATAAACTTAATAAGTTATAGCGTAATGAAATTGCATAATTAGATCTGGACCACCCTATATTCATGGTTCACACATGGAGTTACTGGATGTACTAAATGTTCCATTGTAATGATCTTCAAGTATATTTTGGATTTAGCAAATACTTTAATTATACACAACTTAAAAATCCTAAGTTATAAAAAAATTTTACAATTTAAAAGAAGTGTAAATTATAGTTAAAAAACAAAATAAAAAGAAACACACGTTGTGGAAGGTACATGAAACAGCCCAGCATGATCTAATAAATGTGTAGAGCTGAGCTCCAGTGGTTAAAGAATAACATACAGGATTAAACTAAATGGGATTCTTTTCCCCCTTTACTGATATAGCAAAAATATAACACAACCTAAATACTTATTTTTCATTTCGCCTTTGTTTTAGGAATTATGTGACAAGCCAACAGTCTTTAAAAGACAGTGTTTGTTAAGGTAGCTAAGTTTGCATTGCTGACATTGAAATTTCTCTTTAAAATGGAGATTTTAAAGCCATTATAATAATGGAAGGAAAATGAGAAATAAGCAGTTACTGTATATACTCGCGTATAAGCCGGGTCCTGAAACCCAAAAAAATCAATCATAAAATCAGACCCAGACTTATAAGCTCGTTCAAAAATGCAACACTTAATTATTTTTTTTAACATCTTCTTGCCTCCTCCAATCTCACACCAGTTTCTCAGACACATCGAAGTTTGCTGCAGCAGCACAGTTACCAATTTCTTTTGCCACGTCAACAACTTTTAATTTAAAACCAGCTTCATATTTTCTTCTGACCAAACACTCCATCGTAGATAAGAGATGCTGTTATGATAAAGGTGTAGGTGTAAGAGGGTGTGAGATACACAAAACAGTGCAAACATCTCTTTGGAATTGTTCGGATATTACCGTGTGGTCATGTAGGCACAATAGAGAAAGAGAAAGAGAGAGAGAGAGGTTAGGAGCACACACTGATACAGCGCATTGCCACACCCACATAGAAAAAAAGTCTGTGTGCTCAGTGGTTACTCTCTCAGGTGGGCGTTAGTATATCATAATCTCTTGGACCAATAGCCTGAGTTTTCCGCATTCAACTTATACGACCGACATTATAAAATACCGGAAATTATACGGTATAATTAAGCCCTGACTGATCTGCAGGAGAACTTACCTGCGAGTATATACAGTATTTTTCTTTATATTTAATGGGAAAGGAAGCCAGCTTTTGGTTGCTACGATGAACGGGTTTTAATACAAAACAACAGCAAATCATGGACCTCAAGTTCAAGAATGAAATGAAACAGGACCAGGAGCAAAATGATACTTTTAGGGTGCAGGACAAATGTTTACAATCTATTTTTATTACAACGGTTAACCAAAAACAAAAGCAGTGCGATAGAAAAATGTGTCCGTTTTATAAATGACGATACAAACTTACAATTCATAAATATAATTAATTAAATAATTATGTTTAGTAAATACAGAAGTATTTGTGCATAGTATGTCTGTAGTAGCACAATGATGAAATAAGTCAGTCAGTCAGTCATTTTCCAACCCGCTATATCCTAACACAGGGTCATGGGGCTCTGCTGGAGCTAATCCCAGCCAGCACAGGGCGCAAAGGCAGGAACAAACCCCGGGCAGGGTGCCATCCCACCGCAGATGATGAAATAAATGTGACATAAAAAATGCAATGTGCTTTTACAATCGAATGTCAGCCTCTAAATAAGAATTTTTTTCATATAGGCTGGAATTACTTTCTAATAGTGATGTTCATTTTGACAGCCCTACCAGACAATAAAAAGAAGAGAAAGAAAGATCAATAATTAAGAAATTGTGGAAAAACCAAAACAGCATGAACTACTAAAAAAAGAGAGCTCATTATGGATAGTGTAAAACACAATGTTTAAAGCAAAGCACCATCTGCGTTCCACCAGTTATGATCTGTGCGCCTCCACCATGTGTCTGCTATGCAAAACGTGTTGCATAGCAACAAACAGGGCTAGGAAAGTGCCAGAGGTAAATCAGTTATAAAAGGAAGGGCTACGGACAAAACCCAGTCAGTCCCTGACATACAGTAAAGGAAATCCTATGTTTGGAGTGTCTGAACTTATTCTTAACCCCAAATTTTGTTATTATTATTACTTTCTAGCATTAAATAGCCTTAAAGAAAGAGTCTTGCCTTCCCTCAGCATAAGAAAGTTCCAAAAGGACACCCAATATCTCAGAATGACAAAGTGAAAACAGGATTTTAAGAATTTTTGCAAAATTATTAAAAATAAGAAGCTGAAATATCCCATTGATACAAATACTCAGACCCTTTCCTATGTACTTCATTGAAGCCCATTTGGGAAATATTCCAGCCTGGAGTCTTCTCTGGTCTGATACAACACACTTCCCACACTAGGATTTGGGCATTTTCTGTAATTCTTTTCTGCAGATCCTCTTAAGGTCTATGAAGTTGAACGGAGACCATCAGTGAACAGATGTTTTCAGCTCATTCCAAAGATGTTTGATTGTGTTCAAGTCTGGGCTCTGGCTGGGCCACGCAAGTTGATCCTAAACCACTCCTGTGTTGTCTTTGAATTTTGCAGAGTGTCATTGTCCTGTTGAAAAGTTAGCCTTTGGGCCAGCCTGAGGTCCAGATTACACTGGCACAAACTTTCTGTTTGCTCCGTTTAGTTATTCCTCAACCCTTCCTAGGCTACCAGTCCCTAATGTTGAAAAGCAAACCCACAGCATGATGCTGCCACCACCATGTTTCACTGTTGGAATGGCATGGAACAGGTGATGAGCGGTGCCTGGTTTCCTCCTGGGCACTTAAAATTGAGTCAGTATTGGTTTCATCAAACTAGAGAATCTTCTTTCTCATAGTCTGAGAAAGTCCCAAAGTACAATTTTTGCAAACTCCAAATGGGCTTATATTTGTCATATGGTCACCCAGATTAGTGGAATGTTATAGTGCTGGTCATCCTTCAGGACATTTCTTCCATCTCTTCAGGTCCTCTAGAGTTAAGCCAGAATGACGATTGGGTTCTTGTCACTTCTTTCACCAAGATCCTTCTGCCAAGAGTTCTCTTTGGCCAGGCAGCCAACTCAAGGTAGAGTTGTAGTTGTTCCAAACCTATTCATTTGTATGGCACTTATGATCCTGGGAAACTTCAATGCTGCAAGAATATTTTTCACCTGTGTTTTAACACAGTGCTGTCTGTGAGCTTTGCCAGCAAATCCTTTGTCCTCGTGACTTGGTTTTTGTTCTGATACACATTGCCAACTGCAGGACCTTCTACAGAAAGGTGTATGCCAATCAAATGAAGTGATGACAGCTGAACTCCAAACAGGGTGTCAAAACTTCTCAATGAATCTCAAGAGAATGTGACAAATTTCATGAATCATAGCAAAGAATCTGAATGCCTGTGTCAATGTGATATATATTTTTTTTTATATAATTATTATTATTTTGAATAAATGTCCAAAAAT
The DNA here is from genome assembly GCF_016835505.1 of Polypterus senegalus. NCBI lineage: Eukaryota > Metazoa > Chordata > Cladistia > Polypteriformes > Polypteridae > Polypterus > Polypterus senegalus. The sequence goes on from NC_053167.1 coordinate 121,431,846, forward strand.
GCATAAGGTCCTTGTGTCATTCAAGGGTATTGAGCATTGTTTGATGAAGGAAAAAATTACTTTAATCAAATTTAGCACAAGGCGGCAATATAAAAAGTATAAGAATCTGAAAGTTTAAAAATATTAAATATTGGTTGGATAATGGATGGATGGATATTCCTGTTCTGGATGTAGTGTTGCCTCGCAGTAAGGAGACCTGGGTTCGCTTCCTGGGTCCTCCCTGCATGGAGTTTACATGTTCTCCCCATGTTTATGTAGGTTTCCACCCACAGTCCAAAGACATGCAGGTTAGGTGCATTGGCGATCCTAAATTGTCCCTAGTGGGTGGGTCCTGCGGTGGGTTGGTGTCCTGCCCGGGATTTGTTCCTGCCTTGCACCCTGTGTTGGCTGGGATTGGCTCCAGCAGACCCCCCGTGACCCTGTGTTAGGATATAGCAGGTTGGATAATGACTGACTGACATGACTGTTCCAGATTATTTGGAAATGTCCACATTCATTAAGAAACATAATTTGTCCGATTCTTTCAATTTGAGGACACCATACTGCTAAACTACATTTCAACTCTCTTATTATAAAACTTGAGTTTATAGTTTATATTGGTAGAAGCTCTGCAATATAAATAAACAAAAAAATAAAAATTTCACTGTGGAGAAAAAAAAAGCTTAAAATACAACTGATCGATAGCCTAAGCAATCCTGCCCTTCAAATAAGATCCCATGGCACTGTTTTGAATGCGGATGTTAATCCTGATTCTTTTGCTAAATCCCAGTTCCGTTTAATTAAATTCTAGTTCGACTAATTATGAGGCACCACAGTTTTCTTTCTTTAAAATGCTAGTTAAAGTACTCTGTAAATCAAATGTAGCATTTAAGAGGACTCATCCAGGATAAATGTATTTAAATTAAAAACAATAATCAATTAATTAATTAGAGGTTGTGCTTACATGCAGCTATTGATTTCAGTCGTCTCTGACTGCCAATGACACATAAAAGGGCCAAATGAAAGAAAACGAAGAAAAAAAAAAACAAACAAGATCTCCGAAATAAATTTCTCATCAGCAATGTCATCAGCCTGCAATCCATCTTAGCAATTTTACACAATTTAACTAACAAAAAGCGGTTATAGAATAGCCTCCTCGTGTCATTTTATCTCAGCCTGCAGGCAGCATTTTCCTTTTTTTTTTTTTTTAAATAAGCAGCCAGGATATTTTTGAACTTCAGTTGCTGAACCTTTTTCTTAGTTGCCTCATTCAAGTGTACAACTTGTGTTTTGAATGTTATCAGAAAATTATATAACATCATTTACAGTATGTAGCTCTTTGAAATTGCTCCACTCCAGCAGTTTTTTATTTTAAAGCTTTGAAGGCTTCTGAGCATGGCCTTACTGTGTGAGCAGGTTATCAGCCAGAAACAAACAATAAGGAAAATTAATCTGAAAGGCTGGGAAAAGTAACATCTGGATGTGTAAAGAAGCATTTGATTAAGAGTGGAAAAGCATTTTTCTGATTTAAGTAAAGTACATACAGCGGTTTCAGAAAGAATTCAGACCACTTCACTTTGTACACCCTTTACTGTGCTGTAGATTTAATTTTAAATGGATACATCTGCCATTTTTACCCATCGCTCTACACTCAGCAACCCATAATGATAAAGTGAAAGGTTTTAAAAAAGTTTCATAAATTGCTTAAAAGTCAAATACTGAAATTCTCACATTTCTGGTATAAATAGAATAAATTGACAGTAAAAATAAGTATTGGGGTCTGTGATTAACTTCCTTGGCATTAATTCTGAGTGAGACCCCGGTTCACCATTGTGTATAATTATCATGAAGCTTGAATCAGACTTGGGGTAGTTTCATGGGGTCAGATGTGATTCTGGATTGAGAATACACATCTGGGAACAACTCGTTAAAAAGTGTGAAGTGAATAGAGTAAAACATCCTGCGCTGTTAAGACAGGGCTTCTTCGTAAAACACCCACTCCCAATTTCTCCAGTCTGCTATTTTTAAACTACCACAGGGATTTTGTAGGAAAGAGCAAAGGATACTGAAGAAAAGACTTGACAGTGAGAGGAAATAAGGAAGAATGGAGCGTGAGATCGACAGGTGGATCGGTGCAGCATCCGCAATGATGTGGGCTCTGCATCGGTCTGTTGTGGTGAAAAAGAAGCTGAGCCATAAGGCAAAGCTCTCAGTTTAATAGTTGATCTACATTCCTTCCCTCACCTATGATCATGAGCTACGGGTAGTGACCAAAAGAATGAGATCGCGAATACAAGCGGCTAAAATGAGTTTCCTCTGCTGGGTGTCTGGGCTTTCCCTTAAAGATAGGGTGAGAAGATCAGTCATCCGGGAACTCAGAGGGGCTCAGAGTAGAGCTGCTGCTCCTTTGCATCGAGAGAAGTCAGATGAGGTGGCTTGGGCATCTGATCAGGATGCCTCCTGGATACCTCCCTAGCAAGGTGTTCCGGGCACGTCCAACCGGGAGGAGGCACTGGGAAAGAACCAGACCACGCTGAAGGGACTATGTCTCCCAGCTGGCCTGGCAACGCCTTGGGATTCCCCTGGAAGAGCTGGAAGAAGTGGCCGGGGAGAGGGAAGTCTGTGCATCTCTGCTCAGTCTGCTGCCCCAGCGAGATTGCGTATCCCTGGTATCGGATAAGCAGAAGAGGATGGATGGATGGAAATAAAGAGCTAAAATTGTGGCTATGAATTCAGTAGAACAAGGGAACTGAATCTTAATAAATAATTTGTATGTTGTCATGAGGGCTGTGACAGCTGAGACACAAACACGTAACCCACTGCAGCTATCGGACTCCACATGTTAGTTAGATAGATAGATAGATAGATAGATAGATAGATAGATAGATAGATAGATAGATAGATATGAAAGAAACTATATAATAGATAGATAGATAGATAGATAGATAGATGACAAGTGCCTCTGTCTGCTGCAATATCTTTCTGTCATTTTAACTATTGCGTTACCATGTGACATAACAACAGGAAACAGAATTTAGATAAGCATTGCGGTCTATGGTTATACAACATGTTAAAATGCAGCTGCAATTATGTAATGGCATGTTTGCATTTCCTATTAGACAGTAATGTTACATTTCCTTAGTTATTTTAAGACATGCAATGTGCTCTTTGCACGTGTGACACACACTTTTATATATCTCTCTTTTTTTAGGATACTTTTCAATTGTTGACAGCTCATCGTAAACAGAAGCTTGCTGTCAGACCAGATTAATGAGACCTCCTCTGATTTTTGCAATTCAAAATCACTGCCCCTACTTTGACCACCATTTTCATGAAGTGTTGGATTGGTGAGCCATCTAATTGTCCCCAAAGTTGTAAGCAAAATTCACACATGGTTGATATACATCTGGCTTCAGTCAGACTAGATGTTTAATGATCTGCTGACAGCTCATTTTGGTCACTTGATCCCGTGATATCATCCCTGTGGTCATTGTACATCAACTGGTAAATTGAGAGCTTTGCTTTTTTGGCTCAGATCCCTCTTCACCACTATGGATTGGTATAACAACCACTTTACCTGTGATGGCCGCCCTAATCTATCTGTTCATCTCACTATCCCTTTCCCCCTCCCTGGTGAATAAGACCTCTTGATACTTAAAATCCTACACTTGAGGCAGTAACTCATCTCACACTGGAACAGGACAGTCCAGCTTTATCCAACTGAGGACCATAGCCTCAGATTTCAGTGTGCTGATCCTCATCCTTGCCTCTTTAAACTCAGTTGCAAACCATCCCAATGCATGCTGGAGGTCACAGCCTGATGATCCCCACAGAATTGTTTATGCTGACAAGGGACTATATATTTCTTCATTATTAATCAGTCATAACGGAAAAGGCATAATACTGTAAAGCTCACTGTCAGAGCCTTTGCTGATAGGTTAAGTCCATGTCTTAAGTTTGAGGGCAAGTTTTTTTTCTAATTGAAATATATACATTTACATTTTACATTTATTTTCTTGGCAGATGCTTTTATCCAAAAAAAGAGGTAAGTATAATTAGGCTAGGCCCTGTTTGATATCCAAGTGTTATAGGACAGGTAACAAAAGTACAGATGTAATAACAAATTTACAATCATAAACTACAATCAATACCATAATTTAACAACAAATTAACTGACAATATAAAGCAGGTTTATTTTTTCTCTTTTCAATTTGACAAAAAGTACAGTGGACATTATACCCAATGTCCATAAATAAGCACATTAAATAATCTAAGAGTGTGCAAAGTTCTTGTTAACTTTGCCTAATATGAAGATGAAAACTTTCACTAAAACAATATTTTTTTCCTGAAAAATAAGTGCCCAAGTACAAATGCGCACAAATAATATTAATGACTAGGCTGACCCTCCTTTTAAGGCGACCGACTTTTAAGTTAACCACTTCTTAAGGCAATTCAATATTTAGATCAATTTGATATTTTATACAAACTCATTAATTTGGTTATATTGCATTTGAGCGGTATTACTTTAATACTCATAGTTTCTATTATTTTTGCGATGAAATTTAAACTTTTTTTCATATTGAGGTCGCCCTTTTGAACCCCCCTGATATTTACTACGTGGTGAGGCATTTGTACTCCATCAACATTAATTATTTCCAGAGACATAATTTTGTCTATTTTTCCAGTGCATCGCACACAAAAGCAAGGGAACGATGGGAGCACCAGAACTCTGCTCACATCATGTCGCTTCGTACCGCAATCTGCAAGTAGTAAGTCTGTGATAAGCGGAATACCGCTACGCTTTCCACTCACAGGACAGAAGGACAATCCTGACTGCCTTTATATAGTAAGAAAGAAGAAGAAGATATCGCACATTCTGGAGTAGAAAATCATCTTTTACCAGGAAAAACAAAACTACAAATCCCATTGTACATTGCAAAATGGACGGGGCGTGTATGAAACTCTGCGCCTGCGTAGCACTCACGGGACGGAAGGACAATCCCGACCGCTTTTATATAGAAGGATTGTGCAACTTCAGTGGGCTTAACACTATTTTAATATCATTAATAACAACCTGAATACTTACACTCATTTTTATCATTGTATTGTGAGTGGCACAATAGCACATTGGTAAACTGCTGCTTTGCAACAAGGAGACCGGGGTACAAGACCTGGGAGTTTGCATGTTCTCTCCATGTCCAAATGGGTTTCCTCACACAGTCTAAAGTAGGGTTGCCAGATTAGAAAATTAGAAATATTGGACACTCTTAAAATCTTTTTCTATATTAGTATGTATATAAATTTATACATGCCCCCCTACACACTCAGACCAATATATTATATAAAAGTAGAGACATAGGTTAAAAACATAAAGCAAGGATTTTAATGGGTTATGAGGAAAATAAAAGTAAAATCATTTGAAAAGTATTTAATATAAGCTAAAAAAATTCTGTAAAAGTGAAATCATTTGAAAATATTTATTTAATACAGATACCAGAGAAATAGTTTTATTATGTAATACAGACAGAAAAAAAGTAGTAACAATGCACTTTGTTGACACTGCATTTTGCAATGATGATAAAGAATTGCACAGCAGCGCGGCTTGAGAGCAAAATGGTAACAGTGTGGTGCCCTCAGCCAACCATAGCAACTGAACAAGAGAAAACTGAAAAAAGGAAGTATAATTACTTACAAAGTTACATCTAAGTACCGTAAGAAGGTAGTAGAAATATATTTTTATTACGAAATTTGAAAATGAACTAAAAACAGGACATTTGGGTGTCCCTGAAAGGTCAGTACGGGACAGGGGACAAAATGATCAAATATTGGGCATGTCCCTTATATAAGGGATGTCTGGCAACCCTGGTCTAAAGACATGCAGGTAAGGTGGATTGATGGTACTAAATTAGCCCCTGATGAGTGTGAAGCTGTGTGTTTGTGTGTCACCCTTCCATGGACTGGTGCCTGCTTTGCAACCAGAGCTGAAATAGGATTACACCTAAAAATGTCAGTATGTTACTTTTTCTAAATATAAATCTGATACTTAAGTAAAGATAATATGACAAGATCTTTCTCGATAAAACAGAATGGCAGACTATAATGGAAAATGTTAATGTAGGAACATTGGTTTTTGTAAAGTTAGTGTTTTAATGTGATCGTTATTATATGAAACGATAGCCTGATTTATATGCATTAAACAAATTAACAAATCTTTTTTGAAAATACAAAATTTTATAATATCCTTTTATTAATTTTGCATATTCACTCATTAATATTTTTTAATGCATTTTTTATGGTTACCTTAATATTGTGTCATGATATTAGTTAATTTAAATATAGACTAATCTATACAAATTCGTAATAGCTACTCTAAAACACATTCATCATTTGAAAAAAAAAAATCTATGCTAATTAAAAAATATTAATAGATAAAACACTTGTATCAGATATTGATCTCACAAATAGTAGTATCACCCATCCCTACTGAAGGAGTTTCATCCTGAACTCGAGCTGGTCTGGCTCTGAACACCATCTTTCAGGTGTGCAAATGTTTTTATACTCAGACAACTGGAGCAAACAAGGCTTCCGATGCTGGGTCAGGACTGACGTCAGTTGTCTCCTGAGGGTTTCACCTCCACTCTAGTGAAACAAGTGGAATTTAGGTTGTCACATCCTTAGTCTTCGCCATTATTTACATTTTTCCAAAACCTATAAAAAAAATTATCTAAGCTTGTATGACTTAAATTGGCTTCTGTATTTTATTTGTCCCCATCTTTTACTCTTGAGTATTAGATTTCATGATTTCTCTGCCTTGTTATACATTTTGGTGTTCATTTGGACATGTAAAGGTATACTTTGAACATTAAAAGCTTCAGTCACACTGTACGCCTGAGCATGCCAAAGCCTGTTAGTGGATTTCGGGAGCTGGTTACCTTGGGTGAGGCATTGCACCCTTTTAAATATCTTGTGTGTACCAATTCCACAACAAAACTGTTCTGATTGACATCTTATTGTATTTCATTTTTGCCAAAAAATAATCTTGGCACCTGTTCCTGTTTTTTTTAAACCCATATATCCCATTCCTTACGTTAACTTTCTGTTTAGAGCCTTAGTTTAAAGGTTGTTTATTTTTTCACATCTTTATAGACTACATTTTGATTGGTAATGGACACAACCATTTTGTGGGGTTTGCATTGCTTATTGCCTTGGTAATTCATCCATGATGTACCACGACTGTGCAAGAATTACAGTATATCATCAATGCGGCAGTACATCCCATGGGGCTCCAGTTCGTCTGAGATTGGATGACCTTACTGTTTTTTGCATCACTCTTTGCGCTATTCCTGGCATTTGATATTTACCTCTGAACCTTTGACTTTGATTTTTGGGTAGCATTCTGGTTTTGTTAACTTGTTCCTGCTGGTTTCGACCTTTGCTTAGATTTTTTGATTACATTCTTTCTTCTGGTCGTCACTCATAAATTTTTACTGACTGCCTGTCCATTTTTCACTCAGTACAAATATGTCTGTCCTTGATTTAATCAGATCTTCCAAAAATCTCACATGTCTAAGAAAGGCCTCTTGGGACAAAGTTCTACAAACCACTATCACAACACTTTCTTCAAACAAATCAAAGTCAGTTTAGAGAAGTTGAGAAACAAAGATGCTGCATAGAAAAAAGCTGTGTCACAGTTAAGAGAGCCATATAGGCAAATGGAAATCTTCTTTAGTTAAGTGGTTAAACTGGAGGCTCTGATTCTGGTGACCAACGATTGGGTCTCACCTGTACTGTCTCATGGAGGGTGGGCAGAGAGAAAATGTCCATGAAACATAATACTGGTCCAGTCTAGTCCTTGTCCAATAGGCAAAATGCAGTAGGTCCAGCTGGTCTACCATAAGAGGACTCATATAGTCCATGTAATCCAGGACCGGCCTCCCAAAAGTATTCATGATATGAGACGCAAGTGCCACTTCTCTGATGTTAGAGTCATGTGCAGCCACACAGTCATATATGTAGAGGGAGAATATCAGATGACTCAGAACACCACCCTGTGGTGTCCTTGTGTTGAGGATGAGGGATGATGAAGTGTTGCCATCCATTTGAACCACCAAAGCAAACTACAGAGTGAAGTGTTCAGCTGCAGGTCCCCAAGCTTGGTGATGATCTTAGAGGGGTTTATTGTGTTAAATGCTAAACTCTAGTCTTTAAGTAGCATTCACACATAACTCCCTTTACTACTGTCCATGAAGGTCAGTATTGTAGGTAAGATCATGATGATGGCATTATATGTGGATCTACTGGAGTGATATTTGAACTACAATTGATCTACACCTTGTCCACATGTACTCGGTATTTTTTAAAATGTGAGTTTTCCTCTTTTGTTTAAAAACAAAATCCTATGCACATGTGCAGTTTTTTAAAAAATCTCCATCCACTTGAAAATGCAAAAATCCACTGTCAAGAATACAAAACAGGCATAGATAACAAAGGGAATGCCATTTAATGTCCATCACCCTTTATTTTTTCAAATGTGCATTCAGCATGGAATTTGCAGAAATACAGGCGTCATGAACACTACCTGGCCAATAAATTAACACTTGGAATCACAGGTGGCTTGTATGTGAACAGAAAACCTCCCCTTTCTGTTGAAATAATCCATGGAATTTATGGATGGTTGCTTCATTTCTACGTGAGCCTCCGTGAAACCCTGCTACAAGTACCTCTACTTTAGACTCAGTGACAGGCAATTGTACTGTATATACACAGGGCCTAAGTGGACTGTAGTTGCTTCAAACACTTGTCTTACTATTTTAGAAACCACCTATCTTGACAACCCAAAGGCGTTTACCGTCTTGCGTAATCTCCCCTTATCTGCTAAAGAGTAGAGTGTGCAGGCAAATTTGACAACACTGACAGGAGATCTCATTACAGTTGCCTTTCCTTCGATGTGCAGGTGAAGCACAACAGTGATGTCCTTCATAAACAAAAATTGTCTTCAGCAACAACCACTTAATTCTCAAAATTGTCCTACCAACTATAGGTCTCTGTCGTCGGAGCATTCGATATAGCAGTGGCCTCAGTAGCGCATTCTGACACCTCTGTTGCTCAATATAGTGATAAAGTAATTGTATGTTTAAATGTAAACATGTAAAAAGTCCCATTAACAAGGTTAACAGCAGCACTACTTTAGCTAAGACTGCAATTGCACAAAATTGCCTCATGTAAACAAAACAGATAATGGCGCACACAATGACGTCAATCAAAGAAGATACTGGTGCACACTCCAACGTTACAAAGCAAAATCTGACATTACAAAGCAAAATCTAAACTGAAGGAGAGCTACGGCTATACCTTCTGGAATACAAAGGTGCAGAAAGCAAGAACTGGGTTCCACTAGTTGTAACTTATCATCCACTTCTGGAAACACTTCGCAAAATTATGAAAGAGCTTCAATCCATGGTACAGAAAGACAAGAAACTGAAGAATATATTCCCAGAACCTCCCCTCCATGCAAACAGACAACCACCAAACCTCAAACAACTGATTGTCTGAAACTCTATGTGTGGCTCAGCAGCAAGTGGCACATCTCCCTGCCTAAAGAACAGATGTGGCACATGTGCACATATCTACACGGCAGATCAGGTATCACTTGGCCAGCAGGAGCATAAAATAAAGGGTTCATTCACATGCAAATCTGCTAATGTGATCTACCATGTGCATAAGGTGCCCCCACACTGGACTGTATGTAGGGGAAACTGGTCAGACACTGCGCCAGAAAATGAACTCACATCGATTTCATATTAATCAGAACAGTGTTGATCTTGGAGTAACAGACTGATTGACCAGCTGACTACATCAGTGGCCTATCTTACAGGCAATGCACTTCAAAAAAATCCTTACAGGACTTCTCTAGTGATGGTTATCTTATCTCTACATTTTATTAGTTCATTGTTCTCTTCTTTCAAGGTTAATTAATCTAAGGTTTATTAATTTGCTAACATTTGAACAAAAAGGTTGTTAAGATAAAGAAAAAAATCACTTTAATATCCCAATATAAGCGAGAGTATTTGTCAGTTTCTTTGTTACACCTTGCCTGATTAAGGGGCCATAGCTGCCTCGAAAGCTTGCATTTGTAATCTATTTAGTTAGCCAATAAAAGATGTCATTTCACCCTACTGTCTCCTACATGTATACAGGGAAAACAGAGTTTCTAAACATCTTAGTTTTTCAAAAGGTCTGTTTTCAGGGACCTAAAACACAGATTGCGTGTGGACGAAAGGTCAAAGCGCATACAGGCACATGTGGACAGGTACCTAGTTCTTTAGGCAATGAAGAGCATGTGTCATTCTTTAGATTAACTGCTCAAAACACTGCATTGCAATATAACAGGATGGTAATTTTTCAGCCAGGTTGGATGTCATTTATAAAACCTGGCATACACACATTTCTATGCAATTTATCCTTCAAAAATGACAATCACCTTGTAAATATGTGAGCGTGCTTTGAATGCTGCCCTGAAACACCCATATACGAAGCATGCCAATCAACCTCATACATATGCAGTCACAATGCTGCAGAACTTCATTGGCTGGTAGAGCAGCCTCCCACCTGAAACATCGAGGCCCCACCTTCTGCATTCAAGAGTATCTGTGCTCCATGCCTGAGACTACAAGGTCACCAGTGGCATTATAGCACCTATCCTCTACGTCCTGAGATCTGGGAAAGGAGAGCGGAGATCTTCTATCACCAGGCACATTTAATGACCTGAGCGCTGGTACAATGAATAGTACAGGCCATATGAAAATCACAAGGGTTCAGCCAGTTACTTTACTGACAAGTCAATCACCATGTAGAGAAACATCACGTATGCCAAAGCTATTTTGAATCACAGATTGACTCTGGCCACTGAGACTCAATGTTTGTTAGTCACATCTTGGATGACTTTTAGCTGTCTCTCTACTGCCATCTAGTGCTTCTTCTTCTAATTCATTCACGGACAAACAAAGATCAAGATCCAAATGAAGATTATATAGAGAGATAGATGGGAGCCATTAATTGCTGAGATTCCCTGCTGCCATCTAGCAGCCTCAACGAGACCAGTCACCAACCCATCTCATCCCACTGGCATTCCATTTATTAAACACGGTGGATTCTCTATTGAAAAAAATAATGAGAATTAGTGCCTCCATTATATTGACATTAAAAATAAGAAATAAAAAATAATCTCATATCAGGGCATTTTAAGGTTCAATTCCTGCCTTTGCACTGTGTTAAAAAGAATAATGTTCTGGTCCTAACCAGGTCTTCTTTCGCAAGTTTTTGAAATAGGTAAGTAGTAAAATTCGTAAAAGTCGTAAATTAGTTTTTTGTTGCTGTTCTTTATATGATTGGCATTAAAAGGGTTAAAGTACAACAACTCATGGCATTCATTTTAATGGCCTAATCAGACTGAAATATCAACATGTGTGGAGCTAACAAAGAAAAACAAGCATCATATTGAGATTCCAACAGAAGCTCCCCAGGCCATTCATTTTTTTTCTTTAGAATTCACAAATGCTTTGTGATTGAAATAATTGCCATTAAGTTTAAAATAAGAGTGGTTTGTGTAATGCCATAGGAAACTCTGCATTGTTATCAGGTTCAGAAATTGTTAAGACAATCTAAGACACAGCGGGATTGAAATGTCACATATTCCACCGAGTAACATCCAGGTTTTCAACAGTTTGCTTCTGTGCTGCTTAGCTGTTTTTGAATGTGACTTAGAGAGCAGGGAAGTGTGACTCACACAAATGTCAGCTTTTCTAACATATAAAATGCCACTTTTAACCATTACAAGAAAAAAAAGGTCATATTAAGAAAAGCAGGCAGAAAGCTTGCACTTGCCTAGACTACATTTCATCATTTTAACAGCAATATTTTCTTAAAAGAACATTTTTATGAAATTGTATATTGACTTCAAAAGGGTCAAATATTTTAGAGCCTTACCTTGTAGTAGATGGTACAGAGATGGGTTCCGGCCCTGCAACCGTGACCTGGATAAACAGGGTTTGAAAATCTAGGTACACATATACCAGAAGAAAACACTGAATTAACACTGAGTTTACCTTTCTCATTTTATTTACAAAATAAGAGCTTCCAATTTATTAATACAATGATTGTGGGGCACATGTGAATGAAAGATTAAAAGAATCAATGATAATGATGATGATCTATGCTATACTACACCTTACTGGTAGTGATGACTGGTATGTATTCATCTGCATCAACCCTAACCTTTGTAATGGATGGCAAGCATTGGATGGCATCCCTACCGATTTGGTTCAAGGTTCCTTACCTGGAGGCCAAGCTAGCGAACAGATTAGAAGAATAGTAAAGAACACCCTGCCTTAGCCAGGAGGTTAGCAGGAGTTGCAAATGTGGAAGTAGGTCTTCTGTCCATTCAGGCAAGATCCTTACTAGGCCAGCAGGACAGAATAATGAAAAGGCAGCATAACCTGCATGACTATTTGCTCCCCCAACACACTAGGTGGAGGAATCCCTGGGCTACGGTACCCATATGGACACCAACAGGACATGTTGAGAACTGTAGTCCAGTGAGTAATCCCAGTTGGGTTCCGTGGGTGCTGCAGGGATTAATGACCTATACTTTCTGGGACTTACGCCTGACCTGAAAATGCTTCCTGCAAGCAATGCCCTGGCACCGGAAGTACTCCTGGGTCAAATATACAGTCATGTGAAAAAGTTTGGGAACCCCTCTCAGTCTGCATAATAATTGACTCTACTTTCAACAGATTAAGATAACAGTTGTATGTCTTTCATTTCCTAGGAACATCTGAGTACTCTGGTGTTTTCTGAACAAAGATTTTTAGTGAGGCAGTATTTAGTTGTATGAAATTAAATCATATGTGAAAAACTGGCTGTGCAAAAGTTTGGGTACCCTTGTAATTTAGCTGTTTTGAATGCCTGTAACTGATCAATACTGATTACTTGCAACACTAAATTGGTTGGATTAGCTTGTTAAGCCTTGAACTTCATAGACAGGTGTGTCCAATCATGAGAAAAGGTATTTAAGGTGGTCAATTGCAAGTTGTGCTTCCCTTTGACCCTCCTCTGAAGAAAGACAGCATGGGATCCTCAAAGCAATTCTCAAAAGATCTGAAAACAAAGATTGTTCAGTATCATGGTTTAGGGGAAGGGTACAAAAAGCTAGTTTCACCAGTTTCAACTGTAAGGAATGGAATCAGGAAATGGAAGGCCACAGGCACAGTTGCTGTTAAACCCAGTTCTGGCAGGCCAAGAAAAATACAGGAGCGGCATATACGCAAGATTGTGAGAATGGTTACAGACAACCCACAGATCACCTCCAAAGACCTGCAAGAACATCTTGCTGCAGATGGTGTATCTGTACATCGTACTTCAATTCAGCGCAATTTGCACAAAGAACATCTGTATGGCAGGGTGATGAAAAAGAAGCCCTTTCTGCACACACGACACAGAGTCACATGTTGTATGCAAATGCTAATTTATACAAACCAGATTTATTTTGGAATGAAGTGCTTTGGACTGATGAGGCACAATTGAGTTATTTGGTCATAACAAAAAGCACTTTGCATGGCGGAAGAAGAACCCCACATTCCAAGAAAAACACCTGCTAACTACTGTCAAATTTGATGGCGGTTCCATCATGCTGTGGGGCTGTGTGGCTAGTTCAGGGACTGGGGCCCTTGTTAAAGTCGAGGGTCGGATGAATTCAACCTAATATAAACAAATTCTTCTGGATAATGTTCAAGCATCAGTCACAAAGTTGAAGTTACGCAGGGGTTAGATATTCCAACAAGACAATGACCCAAAACACAACTCGAAATCTGCAAAGGCATTCATACAGAGGGAGAAGTACAATGTTCTGGAATGGCCGTCACAGTCCCCTGACTTGAATATCATTGAAAATCTATGGGATGATTTGAAGCAGGCTGTTCATGCTTGGAAGCCATCAAATTTAACTGAACTGGAGAGATTTTGTATAAAAGAATGGTCAAAAATACCACCATCCAGAATCCAGGCACTCAAAGGCTATAGGAGGCGTCTAGAAGCATCTGTTATATTTGCAAAAGGAGGCTCAACTAAGCATTGATGTAATATCTCTGTTGAGGTGCCCAAATTTATGCACTTGTCTAATTTTGTTATGATGCATATTGAATATTTTCTGTTAATCCAATAAACTTAATGTCACTGCTGAAAAATTACTGTTTCCATAAGGCATGTCATATATTAAAAGGACTGTGGTGGGCTGGTGCCCTGCCCAGTGTTTATTTCCTGCCTTACACCCAGTATTGGCTGGGATTGGCTCCAGCAGACCCCCGTGATCCTGTAGTTAGGATATAGCGGGTTGGATAATGGATGGATGGATATATTAAAAGGAAGTTGCTACTTTGAAAGCTCAGCCAATGATAAACAAAAATCCAAAGAATTAAGAGGGGTTCCCAAACTTTTTCATATGACTGTAAAAGGAACTGCTCTCCTTCATTCCAGTGAGTTGGGTCAGGTGGAAGAAAACAAAGTTTGCCTTGAAGGAGTATATTACAGGAGATGAAACAGGGAGAAAAGAATCTTTATTGGTGTTATTCTTGCATATTCTAGGAGAAGCCTGCTGTGAAGGCACTTGTTGTAATAAAACATTCATTTCAACCCAGGATTTGTATCTGAGGTTTGGGGTGCTTCTGTGCCCACTACAGGTCACACTTATTTGAACATAAAAAAAATGGAACGTGCTAGTTGAAAGTTAATTTAAATTTTGATTGAAAACAATAATGATTGGATTTTATGTGCTCATTCATGTCTGTGGATTATTGTATAGCGAGATCATCGGAGACCTATGTGTGTGTATGTATGTATATGTGAGTGTGTGTACAAGCAGGGCCAGTTTTAGTATTTTTTTCTGCCCTATCTGAAACTCTAAATGGCATCCCCAAATCCTTTGCCACCAACGTTTATGACCCTTTCTATGACAGGAGAGTTTCATAAATATAAGATTACTTATGTTTTACACCTTAATATACGTAGTACAAGGGAAATTCACTCAAAAGAAGCCCCAAATATTCAGTAATAACTCTCGCTAGGATAAAGCAATCTGAACAAAAACAATGTGCTCCTCAGTATATGGAGTTTCGAACAAACTGGGATGCCCCTGCATCGGAGTAATGAGGTAGGCACTGGACAGCCGTCATGACGTTTAACCTCCGTTTGCAATTTCTGGGTGCATACCACCCGTACCCCTTCACTAAGTCACTTCTCATCAGAATGGTGGTGTACAGTATTGAGCAACGCGTCTTCATGGTGCAAATCTATTGGGTCACCAATTTGCTTAAGCGATACCAGAATCAACTGGCTGATTGTGAATTAATGGAAAGTTACTTCCAGCAAGATGGAGCAACGTGTCACACATCGGCAAGGAGCATGGCTGAATTTGAGTCCTTCTTCAGAAACAGGGCAATTTCAAAGGGGTTTTGGCCACTACGGTTGCTGGATCTGACACCACCAGACTTCTTTATTTGGATATGCTCAAAGGAAAAGTGTATCAGAACAAGCCTCGCACTGTGGAAGATTTATAGAACAACATCCAACGTGAAATTGCTGCAATTCCCCCCAAGATGCTTGCGGATATGTTCAAGAACATGGAGTGCCGCATCAAAATATGTCTGGTAGAAAATGTAAACCACTTCCAGCATCGTTTATAATGAAACCGATTACACATACGTCAAGGCATATTGCATATTTGTTTTGGTTCAGATTGTCTCATCATAACGGTAGTTACAACAGAATATTTGGAGACTCTTTTGAGTGAATCTCCCTGTATTACCTACATAACATTTTGTTTGCAGTCTAATAATTTAACTGAATAACAAGGTAATTTATATATATTGTAAAAGAGATAGGAGGAGACAGCAATAAGGTTTGGGGTTTTCCAGCCCCTTATATTGTCGGCACTCCACAATATACTCAAAATAACAGTCAACAAAATATAAACAATACAGTTCATATATGCGACGCCTGGGAATGGCGTTGCGGCCATTTTAAAGAGGAGGAGAACGGAAGTGGAGGGATGCTGGGAAGGAGCTGTGAGGGATGGGGATCGATGACGTCAGGAAAGATGGCGGAGGAAGGGCGGAAGTAGACGTAGTGCGGGCAAAAGTCAGTCTTATGGTGGCGGAGCGTCTTTTTTTCTGAAAGGAAGCACAGGAAGAAAGTTAGTACCCCGCCATTCCCTACCGGCGAATGTTTTCCCAGGTGTGTTAAGATCCTTCCGCGGTCTCCGACTTGCGCATGCGTGACAATATATATATATATATATATATATATATATATATATATATATATATATATATATGTATATTTACATTCATGTATGCATTTTTGTGGACTAAAGGAATCTATATATATTTGATAATATATTTCTTTTAGGGAATTTCATAATTGTATGTAAATTATGCCAAAGAAAACGTGCAGTTTACTGTAGATATTAGATAAATGAATGTAAATTTGACTTAGTATTTTAGAACTGGGTTCTTCTGCCTTGCAACTAGGAGACTGGGGTTCAAGTCCAGGTTACTCTGTTCATATGGGATTCTAGTTTCCTCTTCACAATTCAAAGACATGCAGGTTTGGTGGTTTAATGATGCAAAATTGGTCCCTGAAGTGTGTCTATGTTCACTCAGCAATAGATTGGTGCCCTGTCCGAGGATTGTTGCTGCTTTACTCCCAGTGTTTGCTGGCTACAGGTCCCCTGTAATCCTCCTCTGGATAAGTGAGTTTGGAAAATAGTTGGACTTTAGAACTGAACATGTTTTATTTACAAAATGTTTAAACACAGATATAGTAAAATATAAATCTATCTATATAATAAAACACTAATGTTAGTGTATGTCTGGTACTTCCAAGCAATCTGATTTGTCACGTTGGCTTTGGTCTTATTGGTCTTGTTTTACTGTTGTGGACTTGAACCCGGACACAGACAGACGGACATCGTTGGCTCCACCACACACTGTTTATTTACAATATATTTACAATTAGTCACGTGCACTCCCCAGTGCCTCCTGCACCGTTCCCCCAAATGTCCAGGCCTCACAGTCCTTGTGCCTTTCTCCTGGCCGCCTCCAATCCTCTCTCCAGCTCCGTCTCTCTTCCACCCAACTTCCGCCAATGATTGTTGGGAGGCGGCCCCTTAAATAGGAACCCGGATGGGCTCCAGCTGCCTCCCGGCACTCCTCCGCAGACACGCCCCAGTGTGCCGGAAGTGCCGGCTGCGCACCCGGAAGCCGTCCGGGTGTCCCCTGTCATCTTCCCCCCAACACTTCCCCCCAGTTTCTTCAAAGCCCTTTACCCGAGGACCCCAACATAACCAGGGCGGACGCCCCCTCACGGTCTGGAGGAAGCACAAGCCCTCCTCCGGTCCTCCTGGGTGTCCCGGCCGGGCTCCTGCCACACTGTGTTTGTTCAGTCAAAGATAATCAAGACAGGAAGTTTCAGGCCAAGGAGGTTGACAAACATGAGGATACCAAAGAAAGGCATAGGAAGGACGCTGAGAGTCACCTTAAAAAATACAGACTTCTGGCATCGATGAGTCTTGGTTGCCCTGTTAGTAGGCTGTGGTTTTTATTTTCTCTAACCACTGTCAGTCAGAACTTGTCATAGCCGACCATGAGAACCCCACAAGGCTTGCCAGGTCGTAAATGGTCTAACCCAGCCATAACAATTTGGCCCTTATCAAAATCACTCAGGTGATTTATTTTTATATATATATAATATATATATATTGTGGAACAGAGTGACTTCCACAGTCAGAGACCTGTGCTAGGTCTCTGACTGTGGTTCAGTAACACAAAACAAAGGAATCGCCAAACCACTTCTGTTTTAATGTGTCTGACTGGTTATCTCCATCTTATTAAAAATTTGAGTCCCAAGTGAGATGCCTCCTTCCAGAGACAGACATTTTTATATGCTCCTGTCTGGAAGGGACTGGACCTTTTGGAATGACGGGGTATGGTCACTCGACCTCCTGGGGTGTCTTCTCTGAGATGCAGATGGAAGAGACAAGACAGTTAGCGACAGCGCCCCTTCTCATCCCTTTGCTGATCAAAGCCAGCAAGGTGATCCTCAGTTGCGCATGCATGACACACACACAGAGCATATATAAAGACACCTCAAGGTGCTGGAGGATGCCTGATTCAAGTGAAAAGATCTCTAGAAGACAAGAAAGACACTTTGGTGCACAAAAGGAAACTGGGTGCAGTTGCCATTTAATTTAAAGCTTCCAGATATGGCGCTCCATCACTCTCAGAAGTTGGTCCACTGCCATCCTTAATACCAATAGGATCAGAAGTGGTGGGTTTTGAGGCATTATGGAGCAAGTGAGATCATACGTCATCCTGGGACTTCCCCTCCACTCTAGGAAGGGAAACTGAAAATATGTTAGTGACGGTGTCATATCAATCCTTCCCATGCTCATGTGTCAGACAATATATACTGTATAAGTATACAATGTAGATTATCTGAAATAAACATGACTATGGCAGTAGCAAGGTAAAAAATTATATATATATATATATATATATATATATATATATATATATATATATATATATATATATATATATATATATATATATATATATATATATATATATATATATATATATATATATATATATATATATATATATATATATATATATATATATATATATATATATATATATAAACTGCTCAAAAAAATTAAAGGAACAAAAGAATCCTCCTGTATATCTATACTGATATAGACTGGGTAATGTGTTA
Organism: Polypterus senegalus; assembly: GCF_016835505.1. Taxonomy (NCBI): domain Eukaryota; kingdom Metazoa; phylum Chordata; class Cladistia; order Polypteriformes; family Polypteridae; genus Polypterus; species Polypterus senegalus. The sequence continues at coordinate 121,450,653 of NC_053167.1, forward strand.
GGAACGAAAGGATGCCACATCGTTTGATGGAAATGAAAATGATCAACCTACAGAGCCCTGAATTCAAAGACGCCCCAAAAATCAGAGTGAAAAAATTATGTGGCAGGCTAGTCCATTTTACCAAAATTTAATTGCAGCAACTCAAAATTGTATGCAGCACTTTGTATGGCCCCTGTGTTCTTGTATACATGCCTGACAACATCGGTGCACGCTTCTAATGAGATGACAGATGGTGTTGTGGGGGATCTCCTCCCAGATCTGGACCAGGGCATCACTGAGCTCCTGGACAGTCTGAGGTGCAACCTGGTGGCATTGGATGGACCAAAACATAATGTCCCAGAGGTGTTCTATTGGATTTAGGTCAGGAAAGTGTGGTGGCCAGTCAATGGTATCAATTCCTTCATCCTCCAGGAACTGCCTGCATACTCTCACCACATGAGGCCAGGAATTGTCGTGCACCAGGAGCCACTGTACCAGCATAGGGTCTGACAATGGGTCCAAGGATTTCATCCTGATACCTAATGGCAGCCAAGGTGCCTTTGTCAAGCCTGTAGCGGTCTGTGTGACCCTCCATGGATATGCCTCCCCAGACAATCATTAACCCACCACCAAACTGCTCATGCTGAATGATGTTACAGGCAGCATAATGTTCTCCATGGCTTCTCCAGACCCTTTCACTTCTGTCACGTGCTCAGGGTGAACCTGCTCTCATCTGTAAAAAGCACAGGGCACCAGTGGTGCGTCTGCCAATTCTGGTATTCTATGGTGAATGCCAATCGAGCTGCATGCTGCTGGGCAGTGAGCTCAGGGCCCATTAGAGGACATGGGGCCCTTGGGTCATCCTCATGAAGTCTTTCTGGTTGTTTGGTCAGAGACATTCACACCAGTGGCCTGCTGGAGGTCATTTTGTAGGGCTCTGGCAGTGCTCATCCTGTTCCTCCTTGCCCAAAGGAGCAGATACTGGTCCTGCTGATGGGTTATGGACCTTCTATGGCCCTCTCCAGCTCTCCTAGAGTAACTGCTTGTCTCCTAGAATCTCCTCCATGCCCTTGAGACTGTGCAGGGAGACACCGCAAACCTTCTGGCAATGACATGTATTGATGTGCCATCCTGGAGAAGTTGGACTACCTGTGCAACCTCTGTAGGGTCCAGGTATCTCCTCATGCTACCAGTAGTGACACTGACCGTAGCCAAATGCAAAACTAGTGAAGAAGCAGTCAGAGAAGATGAGGAGGGAAAAATGTCAGTGGCCTCCACCTGTTAAACCATTCCTGTTTTGGGGGTCATCTCATTGTTGCCCCTCTAGTGCATCTGTTGTTAATTTCATTAACACCACAGCAGCTGAAACTGATCAGATTAATATCCCATAAGTTTCATTGACTTTATGCTATACTCTGATTAAAAAGTGTTCCTTTAATTCTTTTGAGCAGTATATATATATATATATATATATATATATATATATATATATATATATATATATATATATATATATATATATATATATATATATATATATATATATATATATATATATATAATCCATGTTCTTAATTAATACTGTTGCATAGAGATGATCCTTTAAAAGGTAACTAGGCTTAATTGAATTTCTTCCTTACCAAAACTCAGAAAACTGGTCCTTTAATTCACGTCTGGGCTCAGACTCACTTCCCTGATTATGATGCTTCTTCACATTCTAGTGGTTTTTCCAATTTGTCAAGGCTCAGCTAACGACTCGGGATAAGCAGGCAAGGTATACCAAAGGGGGTTCCCTCTCCCAAAGCAGATGCCCTTTTTTTACTCTAATTTAATTATTTTACATTGAATATGTAAATAAGACTGCAAAAAAATAATGAGCTCAAGTGCAGTGTCCAATTCACAGCAATACACACAAAAAGGATCAGGAAAGCAGTTTCACCCATTTGAGCTCCTGCAATTTTTACACCATGCTTTGTAATACGGAAAACATCACATTGAAGAAGATAACTTGAGATTTTTATTTTGTGAAATCTATCTGAATGCCTCAATAGCACAGACCCCAGTTGTTCCAAAGCTAATATGATCCTAACAACCATACTGTGAAATGTGTCAAATAGCTGCATGGCCAGCTAAGAATGATCATTTTTGTGGAAGGCAATGCCGTTTTGGTGTAATATTCACCAGGACAGACTTGCTGCCATGGAATGGGTTTTGCTTTTTGTGAAAATGCAGTCTGTATAGGGAAGTATAGACTAACCAAAATTCCTCTCTGTTCAAAGTCATTTAATTAATGCATAGATGGCTTTATGATAATGCCCTTTTCAAGCATTACTTGAACTAAAAATTAAAGTATAAATTGTACTCAGTACTTATCTCCATTTATTGTTTAATCCAATGTTTGTATTATGGTCTTACAGGACACTAGGAGGAAGAGTGGCAGCTTATTTTGGAAGCATTAGGTTTAAGGAAGGAATAAAATCTTGACAGAAAATCACAACTCCTGGCTCTGGGAGAAAAATCAGATTAGGGTTTCTGGAACTCCAAGGGAGCAACTTGAAGCAATGCTTTGTTGGGTTTCTTCTATTTAAATATAAATAATACATTTTTAATAATTTCTCTTCTGAGTGTTTAAACAGTTCTTAATCCAAATTTATCACTTAATATTTTTCTTCATTATTAATATTAATCTCCCCACCATCTTTTCCCTTTAATAAATTAAACCTGTCATATATTGTGTTCTGTATGCTCTTTTTCAACCACGGAGATCTGCTGATGAATGGTGTCTGGTGATGCCACCTCTATTCAAACTCCTCACTCCATCACTGTGTTTAAGAAGCTTTCGAAGACTTTCTTCTTCGGTGAATTCCTGTCCAATTTTTAATAGCTTTAATTTCTATCCTAGGAATTGTATTTTGGTCTGAGCTCTTAACATGTGATGATCATTTTTTTTGTGATCAGCTTTTTAATAAGAAAAAATGACAGAATATAGCAATAAATGGACATAGTATACAAAGTAACACAATCCACCCTCTCCCACCCAGCCTGAGCAAAAAAAAAAAAATTCAAGGAGTTACAAGCCGGGATTTACACAATTGAGCCGCAGCAGACCAGTATTCAATTATATTAATGGAAACACCATTAATCCGCACTGCAGACAACCCCAAATGTATGAAGTTGCAGAAGGAGGACTGGCACTTGTCAACAGTGACACATTCAGGTGTCTTCCAGCAGGAGGCAATAATTAGTTTGGCTGCCAGGGTAGCCAGACAGAATAACTTGCGTTCAGAGAGTTTGAGCAGAAGCCTAGAGAGATCCAACAGAAGAAAGATTCTAGGTAATAGAGGAATACTGCAGGAACAAAAGGAAGACAGTAGGTGACATACGTGTGTCCAAAAAGAAAAGACGGGAGGACAGTGCCAGAACATGTGCAGAAAAGTGCAAGCTAAACCAAGGAAACATAAATGGCAGAAAGGATCAGCAGTGAGGCCCATCAGAAACCAATGGCAGGGACTAGGATAGCCTGGGTGTGCTGGTAGTTTGGGTTTCTAGAATAAAACCTTACACTAGACAGAGTGGTGTCCCATGAAAGGGGTCAATGAAGAAGAGAAAGGTCTCTGGACCAAAGAAATATCAAGGCCAAAAGTTGATAGGATGCTTTTCAAAGTGAAGAGTGGAGGGTAGAGACAGTTTTTCTTGGCAGTGAAAGACCAAGACAGAGAGTACAAGGAGTGATTTGGTGGTGGGGCAGTCAGGAAAACCCCACATGTTCTCAGCACTGATTGGAGTGGCAGATAGAAAAAGACAGTGGAACGAGGGAGATTAAAATATGTTGAAAAGACTGAAATGTCATAAGCCCCTAACTATTAAACAGAATCCCAGTACGCTAATTCCAGCATACTGCAAGGGTGCAAATACACAGGAGTGGCCACCTATTGAGAGAACAAGGTTATGAAATATAGGAGAGAGGAAGTGTCATTTTCAGGAGGGTGCATTTAACGTTGTGGTGATCAGTTTTGTTACCTTCTCCTGTTGCACTTATTCCAAAACAGTCCTTAGACTGATGTTAATTTAATTATGCTGATCTCTTTTGTAAGTCACTATGGACAACAGCATCTGTTATACAAATAAATGCAAAAATGGAGTAGATAAAATGATCCTCATTGAGTAAATGTTATTTGTTCTAGATTCTTAACTTCTTCTAGGATGATTTCCTCCCAGCTTACCTGCACTCGCTTAAAATCCCCCTGGTCTCTTTTTTGAAGATATGTGTGCGATGTGCAGATATAAGTAAAAGCTTTGAATGCAAGGTGCGAGTTAAGTCACATCTCACTGTGCCTGTCAAAATGTGACATACGAGAGAACTCGTACCTCAGTATGACGCCACTACAGACTCAGCCAGCTTGCTGCCAAGCTTTGCTACCTTGTCTCAGTTACCTGCTGTGGTGCTGCTAGTGGATAGCCATAGAATTCTTCTTTTTTTGGGGTGCGGCAACAGCTTGCAGAAAATAGTGGCATAAATTGTCAATTATCACAAAAATAAGGTATAAAGGTTCTGATGTTTTGAAACAACTAGATTTACGGCAAGATGAATACTTTGATAATGACCGTGACTGAAATAATGACAATAAATAGGTTGATGTGGAACCTGTAGGCTCTGGCACTGACACGGATTCTGCCCCTAAGGCGTTTCTTCATCATAAGGCGTCCAACTTGTCACAATTGTCAGAATGGCACTACATGGACATTCTTTTGCGCACTAAGTACAGACAGTCACTAGCTACAAAATGTCTTGTGTGTAACAAGCACAGACAGTGCAAAGAAAAGTATTAGATTTGGGGCACTAGAGTGGTGCCAAGCTTCTGGAACTCTCATTCAAATAGAGAGTGTTAAATTGATGTTGCTGGTGTAAATAATGTAACTAACAGTTTCTTTACATTTTTGACAGAATTACTGTTGATAATAAAGCTACTACTTTCTAATATATTTCTTTACATTTTTTACAAGTTTATTTATCATGCATGCATAGACCATTATTGGTGTGTCCTGGTAATAAATGTCCCAACAGTCAATATGTTAAATAAAGATTCTGTATCTGTGCTGTCTAGAGTTTTACAGATCTCCCTCTTATGAAGCATATGTATTTTTATTTTGTGATTTTTCAAGGATATTTTGGTTGTTGGAATCAAAGTCCCCTTTGGCCCAGGATAGACCAAAGCCACCCTATAGAGGGAGAGATTACACTGCCATGGAGTGTTGCTTTTTAGGGCAAACTGGTGAGGACAGCAGCCTTCCTTTGACTCAATTTTGTAGGCTGCACGCCTTTACCATTTGTGTGCCACTGTAATCAAAACAGATTCAAGTTGGCTAGGTTTTGTTTCTTTATCAAACTTCTTTTATGACTTTGATTTTTTGGTTTGCTCTTACACTTTGTTTGCTCTGTCACGCTCTTTGTTCTTCCAGTTTTGAACTTTGCCGTGCCTAGGCTTTAAACTTTTTATCACCTGTTCTACTTATTTACCCACAATAATTTTGTGGACTTCGATCTCCTAATTATTTTAAAATAAAATCTTTATTAATCTAAATAAAAATGAGAAAATGGAGATGAACATAGAATTCAAAACATGTATATAAACTGTTATTGACAAGCTTTGAACCTGTCCTTAGTAAAGACTGCTTTATAAAAAGAAGCCAAATTGAAGCAGGGTATCATCAATCTTTAATCACTCAATCTTCTCGTCACAGAGCACCTTTCACACAAGGTGTCATTGTAAAGGTGTTTTATAATAACACAGTTCAGTATAATAAAATTACAAGTTAACAGGGAGGCATTTATAGTCTGTCATAGTGAGTTATAGGAGTAACTGTCTCAAAAGATGTAAATGAAGGAATGAAGAATGACTATTAAAAACTAAACGAGACGAGTACCGTTGAGTCAGATGGAGCCTCATCCACAAATTTAGCAAGGGAATTCCAAAAACTAGAAGGCACAAAGCTTAATTAGATGCCTCAATGAATAGAATCATAGATTTAGAATAGTTAGTATAGCCAAAAAATAAAGAATTCAACTCTTTAATACATTTTTATAGCATAAGCATAAAAAATATTAAAGATTGTTCAAAACACTTTGTAATTCATTATTAGAGATATAGAAAATGTCCTATTATCAGGTAAACAGTGTAGATGAGAAAATTAACTTAACATGTTTTAGTCCTGATTTGTCACTGGTCACAGTATAGAAGTGGCATTAAAAAGTGTTTTGTTCTTTGACATTTGGATATCTCCTAATGTAGGAAATATTTAACCTATTTCATAGTAAGATTTAAGTGCAGCCATTAGCACCATTGACCAGTCAATTCTGTTTCATACTGTAGGCTTGTTGATTACATCTTGCCTGAAGGGGCCTGAGTTGCCTCGAAAGCTTGCATATTGAAATCTTTTTAGTTAGCTAATAAAAGGTGTAATTTTGATTAACTTGCCACTATATACTGTAGGCTTGGTAAATACATTAGGCTATCATGCATCATCCTTCCGTGGTTTAGTACAAAACATGGCAGATTACCAAAAACACACCATCCCTCACTTTGAAGCATCTCGGTAGCAGCATCATAATGCAGGAATGCATCTCTGCAGCAGGCTTGTGAAGGTAGAAGGTAAAATGAATGCAGCAAAACACAAGGAAATCCTGGAGGAAAAACTGATACAGTCTGCAAGAAACCTACACATTATGAGAAGACTTGTGTTCCACCAAAACAACAATCAAAGCATACAATCAAAGGAAACAAAACAGGAATGGCTTAAAAAGAGCAATATTGATATAAAAGAATCAGTCAGAGACCAGGGGCCTCATGCATAACGCGGTGTGTAGAATTCGCACTATAACATGACGTAAGCACAAAAGCCGAAATGTGCTTACGCACAGAAAAATCCAGATGCAGGAATCTGTGCATACTCCAACTTCCATGTTCTTCCGCTGCATAAATGTCGATCAGCATGAAAAGTAACGCATGTGCACGCGTCTGCTGTCCCGCCCCAACTCCTCCCAGAATTACGCCTCTTTGAATATGTAAATCAATATTAATAGCCCTTAAGCTCAGCATTCTGTGAAAAGACAATGGGAAAACCACAAGGAAATATAGGACAATTTTCAGCGTATACCAAGTGGAGGCAAGGAAAAATGTACTATTTGTTGGTTTAAACAGTGGTATAAACAAGAAAAGGAAGCTGATCGAGTGACATAGCGTGTTAGAGAAACTCAATAGCTCAAGTTCACAAAGTCGCACAGTGCCCGAAATAAAAAAAGAGTCGCATATCAAAGTCGCTGTGAAAAGGTGCATCATAACCCACCATCTGAGTGTCATATGAAAGCTTATTAGGGTACAGAGAAAAAAAAAAGGCACACAGTGGGGGAAAAAGCAGGAAATGTCAACTTTAATCTCAAAATTTCCACCTTAATCACGCAGTTTATTTGGTCATTAAAGTAGAACATCATAAACTTAAATTTTAAAATCGTTTAATTTACTAGTTTCTCAAATCTCATCGTAATTAAAGTAGCACGTTAAATGCTTTGTTTTGTATTTGATGGTCTATGTGCTCTGTGTGTGCGAATCACTACGTGCTTCTTAAACTGGCTCTCTTCCTCTGACAGGACACAGAATCCATTACATTCATGATATTACAGCTCTCTGAATAACTAAAATACTGAGATGTATATGTGATATCATTTTCATTATGATAGGAGTTAAAGCACGTTATTAAACATGGGAATACGGTGGCGCAGTGATTGTGCGCGACCTTCGATAAAATAATTTATCGCAGCAGGACTGTCTCAAGCGTACTAACCTCCAATTCCTGTCCTTCCTTTTCTTTCTCCAAACACCCAATCGCCACACAATCATCTCTGTAATAGACGTTAAGCCATCTGTAAACTGATATCGCCGATTCTTCAAAATTTTTAAGTAACATTGAAATATCTTCGTGGTACATGTTTAATTATTATGTCCTTCACGCCAGTCCCAGTGAAGCATACAGTGCGAGGCATGTAGGAACAATCCATGAATGGAGTGCGAGATCCTTGCTAGCGTAGCGACGTGTCCTTTAATTATTAACAATATAGATTATTTAAATAAAGTTCAAGTTTTATCTGTATAATATGTTTATTATATTTTGCTGCATTTCATTTTAAAAATGATATTGTCATCATATGTAAATACGCGCTTTATAAAGTGGCTCAGGTTGTGCAATATTATAACTGTATCACAAGTTTACAGTGAGGTAATTGTATTTATAAGTACAAACAGGTCTACAAGGAGCAGTTGATGGACTGATTGATAGCGTGTAGAGCTCTTGGGATGAAACTGTTTCTGAACCACGAGGTCCATACGGTAAAGGCTTTGAAACGTTTTGCCGTGGCTGAGGCAGCATATGCTTGATGCTGTATACCGATAATTCTCTTTCAGATCAGCTGCTCCGAGTGGTGCAGTGAGAGTAATAACAACAACAACAACATTTATTTATATAGCACATCTTCATACAAAAAAGTAGCTCAAAGTGCTTTACATAATGAAGAAAAATAAAGGACAAAATAAGAAATTAAAATAGGACAACATTAGTTAACATAGAAAAAGAGTAAGGTCCGATGGATAGGGAGGACAAAAAAAACAGCTCCAGACAGCTAGAGAAAAAAAAAAAAATCTGCAGGGGTTCCAGGCCACGAGACCGCCCAGTCCCCTCTGGGCATTCAACCTAACATAAATGAAATAGTCCTCTTTGTATTTAGGGTTCTCACGGACGCTCTTGATGATGATGGTTATGCAGAATTCTGGCTCTTAATCCATCACTGTTGGAACATTATGGTGCTTTGAGTAGCACCACCAAAAAGACACCGGAAAAAGAAACAGAAGACAGAGTAGGGGTTAGTACAGATTTTAGAGCCACAATGAATAGTTATTATAATAAATTGGATACACAGAGTATCAGGATTAAATTACAGCGAGGTTATGAGAAGGCCTTGTTAAAATAATGTGTTTTCAGCAGTTTTTTTGAAGTGCTCCACTGTATTAGCCTGGCAAATTTCTATAGGCAGGCTAGTCCAGATTCTAGGTGCATAACAGCAGAAGGCCGCCTCACCACTTCTTTTAAATTTTGCTCTTGGAATTCTAAGGAGACACTCATTTGAGGATCTGAGAGAGATTATTTAAGGCTTTATAAACCGTAAGCAGAATTTTAAAGTCAATTCTGAAAGACAAGTAACCAGTGTAGTGACATCAAAACTGGAGAAATGTGCTCAGATTTTCTTTTTCTAGTTAGGATTCTAGCAGCTGCATTCTGCACTCGTTGCAAACGATTTATATCTTTTGTGGGTAGTCCTGAGAGGATTGCATTACAGTAATCTAGTCGACTGAAAACAAATGTGTGAACCAATTTCTCACCATCTTTCAGTGATATAAGAGGTCTAACTTTTGCTATGTTTCTTAAGTGAAAAAATGCTGTCCTAGTGATCTGAATTATATGCGATTTAAAATTCAGATTACAGTCAACAATTACCCCTAAAATTTTTACCTCTGTCTTGACTTTTAATCCTAATGTATCCAGTTTATTTCTAATAGCCTCATTGTATCTGTTATTGCCAATCATTAAGATTTCAGTTTTCTCTTTATTTAGCTTGAGAAAATTACTATTCATCCATTAAGAAATACAAGACAGACATTGTGTTAGTGAATCAAGAGAATCAGGGGCATCAGGTGCTATTGATAAATACAAGTGTGTGTCATCAGCATAGCTGTGGAAACTTACGTTATGCCCCGAGATAATCTGGCCTAACGGAAGCATGTAGATTGAGAATAGCAGCGAACCCAGGATAGAGCCTTGTGGAACAACATATCGGATATCATGTGTCTTCGAGTTGTAATTACCACAACTAACAAAGAATTTTCTCCCTGCCAGGTAGGATTCAAACCAATTTAAGACACTGCCAGAGAGGCCCACCCATTGACTAAGGCGATTTCTAAGAATATTATGATCAATGGTGTCAAATGCAGCACTCAGATCTAAGAGGATGAGAACAGATAAATGGCCTCTGTCTGCAATTATCCGCAAATCATTTACTACTTTAACGAGTGCAGTTTCTGTGCTGTGATTTGTTCTAAAACCCGACTGAAATTTATCAAGAATAGCATGTTTATTGAGGTGGTCATTTAACTGCATAATGACTGCCTTATCTACAATTTTACTTAAGAAAGGCAGGTTAGAGATGGGTCTAAAATTTTCAAAGCAGAGGGTCAAGATTATTTTCTTAAGTAGGGGTTTAACTACAGCAGTCTTAAGACAGTCTGGGAAGACTCCTGTATCTAATGACGAATTTACTATGTCAAGATTATTACCAATTAGCACGCCTGATACTTCTTTGAAAAAATTTGTTGGTATTGGGTCAAGGATGCAGGTGGAGGGTTTCAGTTGAGCAATTATTTTATGTAAATCAGGTAAATCTATCCTGGTGAAAGAGTTTAATTTGTTTATAATGGAGTACTGGGGTTTAGGAGGATCCTTAGTGTTGGGGAGATATACTATGTTATTTCTAATATCATTAATTTTTTGATTGAAAAATACAGCAATAGCCTCACAGGTTTTACTGGAAGTACTTAGGAGGCATTCCTTTGAGTTACCTGGGTTTAGCAGGCGATCAATCGTCGAGAATAAGACTCTGGGATTACTAGCATTGTTATTTATAATCTTAGAGAAATAGCAGCACCTCTCAAGACGGACTGTGTTATTGTATTCTGTTATTTTAACTTTTAATATTTCATAGTGGATAGTTAGTTTAGTCTTCCTCCATTTACGCTCAGCTCTGCAGCATGTTCTCTTTAAATCAGACACTCTTTGGGTCTTCCATGGTATAACAATGCTAGAAGATTTTTTTAACTGTCTTTTCAGGTGCAACTATGTCAACAGCAGCTCTCACTTTAGTATTAAATCTTTCCACCTTACTATTTACATTATCCTCGCTATTATAGTTGGCACTATAAACGGACTGATTGCTTAGAATGTTTGTAAGTTTTAAAGCTGCTGATGAGTCAAAGAAGCGTTTTTTAACAATATGCTTCTCATGAGTGTTTTCTATCATTATTTCTATATTAAAAAGTAGAAGAAAATGGTCTGATAGACCCGTATCAATGACCTGCTTTATATCAACTTTAAGTCCTTTAGTAATTACTAAGTCTAACGTATGACCTGCTTTATGTGTAGGCTGATTAACAAGCTGTCTCAAATCAAAAGAGTCCAGGAGGTTCATGAATTCCTTTACTTTTATGTCATACTGATTGTCGATATGAAAATTAAAGTCGCCGAATATTAAGAGTGTGTCATAGTTCGTAATTAAAATTGACATTAAGTCATAGAATTCCTCAAAGAAAGACGCGTTAAATTTAGAAGGTCTATACACTGATAATACTAGAATTGATTTTATTGCACTAATAAAATCGTTGATAAAAACCATGTCTTGTTAGTTAAAGCTCTAACATTTAATAGTGCCATATTTAATGTTTCGGAGTGGCAGAGATGAATACTATGTGCGTTATTGATAACTGAAAAAGGAAGTAAGTTATTTTTGCTAGCGCCGCTCTGTGTGTATTTATTGTTTAATCTATAGTCTGTTTTAATATTTTTAATACATTGTTCATCTAAAGTAGTAATTGTAATTAAATTATTGGTGTTTATGCCGTATTGCCAAGATTTTCTACGTACATTGAGATTGGTTATAAGAGTATTAATGTTGTGCACTTTTACGGAAGATTTTATTAAACAATTATCATGTCCTAGCACAGCAACAGCATTTCGGATGGGGTTAAGAGTAGAGATAGATAATCAAGACAAATGAATTAACTTAGATATGTTTTCTGAGAGGACACGGGCGCCGAAACTGTTCTGATGCAGGTCATCTCGCTTGAAGAAATGTAGCCTTTCTAAAAAGAGGTCCCAGTTGTTGATAAATCCGATGTCTTGATTCTTGCAGAAGCCATTCAGCCAGTTTAATCCTAGCAGACGACTGTAGTACTCATTTGATCGTCTGACGAGAGGTAGTGGACCCGAAATGAAAATCTTTGCCGATGGGGCCTTCTCCTTCGTGTTTTTAATTAGTACCACAAAGTCAGCCTTGAGGATTTCCGATTGACGGTGCCTTATATCATTCACACCGGCATGCACTACAACCGCTCCAACTGCCCTCTCCTTGTGCTTCTTCCTTGTGCTAATGTGGAAAAAGATGATCCGCTGTGGCAACCCCTGATGGGAGCAGCTGAAAGAATAAGAAGATGCAATGAGAGTAACAATGCTAAAGCAGCCATGGTATTTAGAATAGTCTGACCATTCTGTGGACCATTATATTGTTACAGGTTAATTACAATCACATGCATTAAACTAATAAACAATATGCGCTTAATTTCAGTGTATTTATAAAGCCACGTCAGTAATGTGGATCTGAAACAGAAAGATAAACCACACGGGAACAGTAGCACTGCTTTGACAGTCTGCAAAACCAAGCAGAGAACTTGCGTATGACAGGGTATGAGTGAAAAAGTGCGTGGCTTTACGCCAAGTTTAGGATTTATACATCGCGATTTGAATGTGGAAACGTTCTTACGCAACATTTCTGTGCTTTTGCATCGTTTATACACAAGGCCCCAGGTATCCGATTTAAAAAACTTGCGGATGTAGTTTTTAGCCCCTTTGTTTGTGTATGTGCAGCTTTCCATGGAAAAGTTCCATTCGTCCATCCATTATCCAACCCGCTACATCCCAACCACAGGGTCACGGGGATCTGTCGGAGCCAATCCCAGCCAACACAGGGAGCAAGGCAGGAAAAAACCCCGGGCAGGGCGCCAGCCCACAGCAGGGCGCACACACACACACACACCCCAAGCACATAGGTCAATTTAGGATCGCCAATGCACCTAACCTGCATGTCTTTGGACTGTGGAAGGAAACCCATGCAGACACGGAAAGAACATGCAAACTCCAAGCAGGGAGGACCTGGGAAGCGAACCCGGGTCTCCTAACTGCAAGGCAATGGAAAAGTTGAAATTTATAAAAGAAAACATGATGGGAGAACTTCCATATATCTATGGCAACTCTAATCCATGCATTTGCAACATTCTGATGAAAGTGGGAAATGATGATACCCTTGTGTGTGAATGCGAACCCCATATATTTTTAACAAAAATAAATTGAGAAGTCTTTTCAGTCTTGAGTCCATAGATTAGAATGGCTCAAGATGGAAGCAGGACCCCTAAAAAGGGAGCCAGAACAGAAGGAGCTGTGACCCTGAAGTGACATCACTGGTGTTGTTGGTCCTCAGATCTTCAAGAGATAAGAGGAGTTGAAGCATTAGGCAGAGACATGGTCCTAGAGTCCATAAACTGTGATCTGCCTGACAGATTTTTTTTTTTGTTTCGCCTTATACAATTTCTTGTATTAGGAATTTGTTAGTTTTCGCATACCCCTTGGGGGTCAGAGCACAGGGTCAGCCATTGTACAGTGCCCATGAAGTAATTGAAGGTTAAGGGCCTTGCTCAAGGGCCCAGCAGAGTAGGATCTCTTTTGGCAGTGATGGGGATTCGAACCGGCAACCTTCGGGGTACCAGCACAGATCCTTAGCCTCAGAGTCACCTCTCCACCCTGATTTGTGGTCTGCCTGACAGATTATCCATTATTCAGGATGCCACAGGCTTATCAAACTGCATATCCCTGATTTTACCCCTTAACAGGAATGGCTGGATAGTGCTGAAGGTGCTGGTGAAATCAAAAATCATAACCCTCACTATGCTGCCAGTTTTGTCCAGGTGAGAATAAGCAGTGTGTAGTAGATGGATAATTGCATCTTCCTCTTTAATCTTTGTCCAATAGACAAACTGAAATGGGTCCAGGTGTTCTACCCTACTTAAATGTCTTCATGATGTGAGACGTAAGTGTCACTGGTGTGTTGACATTAGTTAAAGAGTTGCCTGTCTTCTTTGGAACAACAGTGGACACCACTGTTCCTGTATAAGCTTCACCTCTTATTGGATTATTTCTATTTTGATGTACCCACTAGCTTGACATGAGTATTAAACAGAGTTTGACTAATATTTTGTACCCAGCAAGCTTTCTGTAGTGTTAACTGTTGGTCGTTTCCCTACTGCTAAATGAGTTTGAGGTTTACACTTCAATTTCAGACTTGTTTGGCCTTTTGTAAGTTAAACATTTCTTACAGCATCAGATGGACCGATTCGATTTCTTTCTTCAATTACATGTTATAAGAACAGAGAAAAGAAAGATTATTGCTTAATTTGCTTTTCAGACGGTTTGCAAATTATCTGTTTGCAAAGATATTAGCAAATTGCTATTTTTAGGCCTAGAGAGAAAATGTTATGTACAATATAATCTAGTGTATATCTGTCAAATATGGGAAGCTGCTTCAACATTCTGTTTAAAATTAATTTATACTCTTCTAAAAAATATGAATATCCTTTATTCAACATTTTACAAAACAAAACTTTTAATACCCCATGTAGTTTTATCTCTAATTGTATATTTAGTTCTGATTCATATTACTCATCCACTTTGAGTAACAGAATAAAGCATAAAACGACTTTTTTCTGCTCTTCAATGTTGCGCATATTCTCAGCTTCGTTCTTTAAATTATATACCATTCTCGAAATCCAAGTAAAAAAATAATCTTGAAGAAATTGATGGAACAGACAGCTCTAAGGCACTTGAGGTGTATTGCTTAAGCTCTCAAGTCAGTAAGGGCATTTTAAAGTAAAAAGTCTGTCAATATATTAGAAAATTATATTCAAGTGCCACCTTACTCTGAAGTTTATACTTGAAATTCACAAAACCAATTCAGGCACACTGAGGCCAACACCAGTCCATTACGAGCAGTTCTAAGAAATACAAAACCAGGGCAGTGGGAGACCCTGTGTAGTGGGAACTGGCACCATGCTACACTTTGGGCTCTTGTAGTTCATGGACTGGATGTATTGACAGTGGGAGTTGAGACAAAGACACAAATGTGAAGAAAAACAAGTGTTGTGGTGTGAAATTTTGCATACAAGTTGATACATAGTTTGTATATTTTTATTTGTAACTTAGGTAAAGCAATGTAATATTAGTATTTAATTAGTGAAAAGCATTCATGTTTACCCCCTAGGACAAAGTCAGGATAGTCAAATTTTACGACAGGATTGGGGGGGCTGGGAAGTGCCTCAAACAAGTTTAGCAAATGTTTCTCTGCAGGGCTCTCTCAATCAACCCCCACAGGAAAGCCAGACTGCCTAGCTGGCAAGCTTCAACTAAACATTGTTTTGGGGGCAGCAATGAAGGTATTCTTTCCCCCCATTGGTCTGAAGTATGGCTGTTTGGAATTGGCTTGTATCAGAAGCTTTTAAGTACCATGACGCCCTATTGGCTGTAGGGTGTGAATAGAGAATCTATAAATATGCTTGCTTTACAACTTACCAACTGATGAAGGAGCATCTCGTGCCATGAACTGAAAAGAACAACACAATGAAGAGCACATCTCAGCAGCCATATTGAGACAGGCATGCAGCCTGTTTTGAAGAAATCTGACCACAAATGAGGACTTAACTAGAGACATTTTAAGTAACTAACAAGTTTGTGTGCCTCCTGAAACTACACATCACCATTTATCAGGTTGTATGGCTGCCAATATTCAAATGTAGTTTGCATATTGTTATTATTTATGAATATTATCAATAATACATTATTTAAAGTGTAACTTAACTCCTGCTTGTCTTTTACTACACCTAATTGCCCGAGGCTATAAATGTAGAAGGGAAGGTGGGTAGAAGTTATATGGTATAATACCTTATTAACAGTGGTAAGTCTGTGAGATTTGAGGCATTCTGACAAAGGCTACATAATAGTAATACAAAAGGGGAAAGTAGAGTAATATAACACTCTACCAAGACAAAACAACAAGTGTTCTTTATTTGCAGGTGCTTCAAGCAAAAAGGTGCACAAATGAAATTCCTTAAAGTAATGTGGTGTCATTAAATAAAACCCAGTCCTAATAACACACAGAGAAAAAATAAAAATAACAACCAGCAAATATTTTTTAAAAAATACAATCCTTTCCTAACCAAAAAAAGGAAAGTAAAAGAAAAGAAAAATTAATAAACTCTTAATCAGAGTTGTATCCTATTTAAAAAGAAATTTAACTTTTTCCTCCTTCCCAATAAATAGCAATAATCAAGGAGAAAGAAAACAAAAGACTATATACAAAAACAAATGCTCTTGCTTATTCTCCCTTTTAAGTGATCAGTGAAAAAAAAATCTAAAAGCTATTTATATTGAAAGGAGAAAAAGCTCTGTTAATATCCCCTATCAATTCATGGGCTTTAACACTCGCTCACCCCTTCACCTTCACTATGTGCATTGATCTGAAGGTTAGCCAGACACCCAACCCAGTCAAAAGAAGACCTCTTTTGTCCATTTCCCTGTTTTATAAGTCAAAGGTGGATTGTGGTGACCAGTCCCCACCAATGCAATCTCATTTATCCAATCAGGGAGCATGTAGCAACACTGCATATGCTGCACACACACACAATCTCTAACCCCCCCCCCAGTAACTCTGCGGCATCATCTGGTACACAATTCCTAAGGCGACTGAACGCCTCGCTCTCATTTTCTCTCATGCAGTTTCATTCTCTCAGGTATGTACTCCGTGCTTTTTAAACTTTTTGCTCAGGACTTTGCTAAATTTGTACAAGTCCCTATTTGAACAGTGGTAGGGAGCAACAGGTAGCAGACCTTACCCCTCTGGATGTTCATCCAGTTCCTGCAACGCTCTGTGAATCAGGCATGCGTGCCACGGACATGTAAAACTTGAGCAGCTGTGAAGCTGCATCTCCTCTGGGGATACGACACGACACGCACCCTCCTCTCTCAGGGTATGTGTGCCGTTTTCTCAATAGCCATTTAAAAACAAAGGTAAGGGTATAAATTGCTATACTCTGACAAGAGATTAACACTTTCTATGATGCACTGAACCACAGGCTTTAGAGTTTAAAGAATTATTTTTTTCCTTCTGCTATATTATATATTTTATATTTTTAGTACTCAGTGTATATAATAATAATAATAATAATAATAATAATAATAATAATAATAATAATAATAATAATAATAATATTATTATATGGAAGGTTCAGAACATATTCAGACCCCTTCACTTTCTGCACACATGTTGCAGATTTAATTTTAAATGGATACATGGATTTAGTCCTTAATGCACTTCCCATTAATTTCCACTGGTGCCCTAGAGCAGGGCTCCCCAACCCCCGGTCCGCGGCTGTCTGACAGCCGGCCCACGAGAGAACTGCCGGCAATGGAGACTCGCTCAGTGAAGGGCTACAGCAAAAAGACTGCCCCCTTCACTGAGGACACTCTTCAGAATGCTAGGCGGTGGGACTTTGCAGCGGCGCAGAGAGAGGAGAGAGACCGAGGTGAGAGAGTATTACAACAAAGTATTTTTATGTTTCTGATAGCTTCCCCATATGACACAAGTCTATAGAAATCTCATTACTACAAAGTACATTCACCAGCAGATACTTTCATTACAACGAAGTTGCGTTGAAATGCTTGAATGAATCATCCATAGAGCAGTTAGTTCTGTGGTCGCAGCTCAGTTGTGCACATTTGCACAACAATCCCCAAACAGAAACATTGTACATTTTTTTTCTTTCCTCGTACTGTTTTTTTTTTTTTGTTTGTTTGTTTTCTTTGGTTTTCACTGATGCCTTTTACTTATTGCTCGTCAACATTTGAGAAACATCCACTGGAATTTAACTCATTGACAATGACACCCTCCTATAGAAACTGCAGACACAAAAAAACAATAACAGTGTTAATGTGTGTAATGTGCAATCTGTTGGAATGACAAATGCAATGCATTTGTTAGATGCAAAAAAGAAGAAAAATCTCGAGTTGCCAACGTATGCGAACTGAAGCATTTGAAGATGCCGAAAAAGCTGTTTTTATGTGGTTCAGTGATGCTCGTTCAAGAAACATTCCTATTAATGTGGCACTCGTTCAAGAATATTTGAGGTTTTTAAACTCTCTTGGGACCTCTGTCAACGGGACAACACACTGTGAGCCTGCTGTTGCCTTGCCCCGGTAACGGACAAACAATCTTACACAGATGCGGCAATTGCGCTTCGGGACAAACTTCAGTGTGCCGTTCCCGTTGTGTGGGGGGATCCCAAAAGAGTTAAGAAACCTCACAATACGAAGAAGAAGAAAATGATGATTTGACTTCTGATTGAAAACTGTGCTGCCCACAACATGCTTCCGCATTTAGATAATGTTCGCGTTGAATTCCTCCCACCCAATTGCACGACAGTGCTTCAGCCATTGGATTTGGGTATCATTCACACCCTGAAAGTGTATTAGAGAAAAATTCTCATCAGCATAACGTGTAGACAGGAGAAGATTAAAATAACACGAAAGAAGCTATCGAAGCGGTTTCCATTTCCAACATCCTGTCTTTGTGAGGCAGCGTTTTCTGCAGTGACAGGAACCAAAACGAGATTACGGAGTAGACTGAACATAAGCAACACACTTCGCATGTCACTGCCTTCCATCGTCCCCAGATGGGATCGTCTGGTTGCAGGAAAACAAGCTCAGGGCTCTCACTGATTCTGCATTATGATAAGCTGTATAATTGCTATTACTAAATTATAACTTAATAATACAGTCGATTCCGGTTAATTGGACCACCAGTTAATCGGACAAGCCGCTTATTCGGACCAAATCCTAAAGAACCAAAACAGATCATATTACATAAGCCTAATATTGTTCACTTATTTGGACCAAAATTCCGTTTAATCGGACCAAAGGACGTGACAAAGAATAAGAAAAAGAAGCCACAAGTCGCCCGTAGAAAGCGGATGTAAAGCGGGTTAGCGACATTGGGAGGATCCCTGGGCTCCCCTTTAGATGTTTGTGGTGATTTTGTTCAAGTGTAGTGCATCAACAGAATGTGTCAGATCACACTAGACAAGTTTTTCAAATGTTGACTGGAATTTGGTAATGTAGCCTTTTTTATTGTGCTTCGCATGCTGAGTGTCGTGTAGATCGTTTTGAAGAATTGCTAGATTTCTTTTTCAATAAACAAAGTTGTAAGCAACCGTACATATACATGTATGTAGTTCTTGTTTGTACGTTCGCCATACACGTGTGCAGCACAAAAAGTCATAATGACATTTTAATGTTACTTATAGCACATCCCGTCTTGGTTGCGCATGTATAGGGCCTGTTTGTGTAATCGGACAAGCCGGTTATTAGGACCAAAATGATTGCGTCCCGATGTGGTCCGATTAACAGGAATCGACTTAATAGAAATGTAATGTAAATTGTGTATAAAACTGCCCTACGAACCCGCCCATAATCACCCCACAAACCTCAGCCCGGCAACCCCCTCCCCCACACACCCCCTACAGGTCCGTGAAAAAATTTGCTTCTATGAAAGAGGTCCTTGGTGTCAAAAATGTTGGGGACCACTGCCCTAGAGAATGTGATTTGCCATTTAGCTCAGACATTGTTGGAGCTGGTATTTTGAGTTTTGTCAATACCTATCTCACTGTAGGGTCTGTTCCAGCTTATTTATAAACATGCTGTTGTGTGGCCATAGATTGAAAAGCCAAATCTGCATCCTACAGTTCTTTCAATATCTACATTGCCATTTCCTCTTTAATATTTTGGAGAAAGAGGTTCTTCTGCAACTCCAGACTTTGTTAGAGAGACATGGCACTGATGGAATATTCCAATCTGGCTTTAAAGTTCACCACAGCACTGAATCTGCTTTCTTAACACTAAAACTACCAAAGCCAACAAAAAACACACATAATTCCAGCCCACCTTAAATCCCTTTGCACCTCTCCATCAGTGTCTTTTGTCTTGTAAATGTGTCAGTCAACACAAGCAGCAAGCAGCCTGCTATACCATCCCCTACCAGCACAGCCTAAAGGAAAAAAGTTCTCCCAGACTTGATTATCTTGGAGTGAAGTGCTGGAAATTTTAGAGGGTAAATAATAGATCGTTATTTGAAACACATGCATTTCATGTGTGTTCCGTGTCTAAAATAATCTATGTAAACACATCGTTAAAACAGAAATGTTTTTCATGTTTTAGTAATAAATGACAAAATGTAGAAATGAACTGTATAATGTGTGAAGGCTGAAGTACAAATATCAAAAACACTTTCACAAGCATGATACGATAGCTTCTGTGGTGCAGCGGTAAGAACTGTGGACTTGTAATCAAAAGGCCACCGGTTATACTGGGTGCCTCGCAGATTTACCATTTTGAGTAGTGAGCTGGTCTTATTGTTAATATTATACAATAAAAACATAAATTTGATTTGTGTCTGTAACAGCCGGTGTGAATTTATAGTACTGTAATGTCCAGGCAGTCAGCGCTAACAGCATGGTGCATTATGGGTATTTCTTTAGAGTTTACTTTTTGTTTTATTTAAGCAAGGCAGTCGATTTCTTTTGCATTAGAGATGTTATATGTGTTTATGTTCAAGTTGGTTTGGGTGAGTTTAGTTCATTTGCAGCCCAGTTATATA
Source organism: Polypterus senegalus (assembly GCF_016835505.1). Taxonomy (NCBI): domain Eukaryota; kingdom Metazoa; phylum Chordata; class Cladistia; order Polypteriformes; family Polypteridae; genus Polypterus; species Polypterus senegalus. Next base: position 121,471,255 of record NC_053167.1, read on the forward strand.
AAAGTGTAACAGTTACCATTATGGAGAAAGATGTGTTGATGAATGACTTTGGCTATGGCCTTGCATGTATTAAGCTTTGTTTTTGACTCTCTGCTCTATTAAAGAAGTAAAAAAGGACAGAGCTGTGTCTTGCTAGATATTCCATCTATGCAATTATTTACGGAGACACTCAGGGTCGTGCGGTGTATGGGACACGAGTGTTCACCTACTTAATTAGCTAGGTACAGCTGCGTGTAGGTGCAAGCACCCCGCTAGCAAATAGCTTAGGGGAAATTAGTAGCAAAGTTCAGCTCCGGGAAGTTTAATAACTCAACTACCAGTTATTACAGTACTTTTTTTTTCCCACTTTGATTCTCTCAGTCACGATCACGATACAACTTGCCCCCCCCCGATCCCCCCACCCCTACAGCACCAAAGATCTGTCGCTGTTAGTTTTGTTAGTTGGGAATAACTGTAGATGTGAGTGGTGTTTTGTGACAATGAAACTGGAAATTCTCTGATGTGGAGGGATAAAAGCTGACAGTGAAATGCTGGCGAATCTGCCTTCTTCGTATCTCAATGTTACTTGAATTTTTTTTTTTTAGTTTTTTTCTTGAGCGTTTCTGCTCACACTGAATTAGTATGCACCTTATGGTCCATGATGTCAAAGCCGTAGTGACACAAAACAGAAACATAGGTATATATGATATTTAGAATTATTCATTTTATGACCTGAATAGTAACAATCAGAAAATATCATTGCACTAAAGAGGAAGTTACCAAAACAACATTTTTAACATCACATATGTGCATTACATATTTGAGAGACAAAAAATATAAAAAATATAAAAAAATAATTTAACACACATGATAATACACACTCCAATGGATTTGATTGACCCTTATTGGAGTCAATCAATCAATCAACATTTATTTATATAGCACATATTCATACAAAAAAATGTAGCTCAAAGTGCTTTACAAAATGAATAGAAAAATAGAAGACACAATAAAAAATAAACATAAGTCAACATTAATTAACATAGAATAAGAGTAAGGTCCGATGGCCAGGGTGGACAGAAAAAAAAAAAACTCCAAAGGCTGGAGAAAAAAATAAAATCTGTAGGGTTTCAGACCAAGAGACCGCCCAGTCCCCTCTGGGCAATCTACCTAACATAAGTCAAACAGTCCTCTTTGGATTTAGGGTTTTCATGGAAGGACCTGATGATGATGGTCACGTAGACTTCTGGCTTTCAGTCCATCAATGTTGGTGCATCATGATGCTTTGAGTAGATGGTGGTGGCGCAGGCCGCCACCACAAAGAAACCGGAAAAGGAAACAGAAGAGAAGGTAGGGGTCAGTATGGATTTTGGAGCCACTGTGAATAGTTATTATGAAGAATTGAACATACAGAGTATCAGTATTAAGTTAAAGTGAAGTTATAAAAAGGCCATGTTAAAGTAATGTGTTTTCAGCAGTGTTTTAAAGTGCTCTACTGTATTTGCCTGGCGAATTCCTATTGGCAGGCTATTCCAGATTTTAGGTGCATAACAGCAGAAGGCCGCCTCACCACTTCTTTTAAGTTTAGCTTTTGGAATTATAAGGAGACAATCATTTGAAGATCTAAGGTTACGATTTGGAATATAACGTGTCAGGCATTCCGATATATAAGATGGAGCGAGATTATTTAAGGCTTTATAAACCATAAGCAGTATTTTAAAGTAAATCCTGAATGACACAGGCAACCAGTGTAGTGACATCAAAACTGGAGAAATGTGTTCGGATTTTCTTTTCCCAGTTAGGATTCTAGCAGCTGCATTCTGCACTCGTTGCAAATGATTTATGTCTTTTTTGGGTAGTCCTGAGAGGAGTGCGTTACAGTAATCTAGTCTACTGAAAACAAAAGCATGAATTAATTTCTCCGCATCTTTCAATGATATAAGAGGTCTAACTTTTGCTATGTTTCTTAAGTGAAAAAATGCTGTCCTAGTGGTCTGATGAATATGCGATTTAAAATTCAGATTACAGTCAACGGTTACCCCTAAATTTTTTACTTCCGTCTTAACTTTTAATCCTAGTGCATCAAGTTTATTTCTGATAACCTCACTGAATCCATTATTGCAAATTACTAAAATTTCAGTTTTCTCTATTTAGTTTGAGAAAATTACTATTCATCCATTCAGAAATACCAGTAAGACATTGTGTTAGTGTATCGAAAGAGTCGGAGTCATCAGGAGTCTAGATTCATAAACCCTAATTAACCCAGCTTTTAAACAATTTATAAAAAACTTTCAGTTATCATTCAACTGACCGACTCAGAAGTCCAGTTCTATTAATATCAATTAGCGGATCCATTTCGGTGGTCATGCCCCATTTTCAGGACAACAGATTAGTTCTGATGAATTGCTTCTGATTTAAAAAGAACAAAAAACTAAAATTTCAATGTTAATGTGGGTCATAGATAAAGCTGGCATTCTTTAAAAAAGTTAACATAACAAATTCATATTTAACATGTAACCTCCCTGTTTTTTCTACATACTCCAACAAATCTAAAATACATTAACTTTATCAAACGTAATCAGTTCACAGGTTAAGTTACATGTCATATTCAATCTTTCCTCTTAAGCTAAATAAATATTCATCAAATTGTCTATTTCTCATTGCCTCAACCTGGGCTACCAAATCATTAAAAAGGATAAAGAGAAAAGAGTGAATGAAAAAGGAAGACATCATTTACCTTATAGATAATAACCAATTAGAATGGCATCATGCAACATCAATGCAGTATTGCAGCAAAAATAAATCACAGCTACAAAATGGTTTGGAGCAAAGAAGAATGTCTAAAATCAAAAAAGAGAAAAAGCAAAAGATTATGACATTACCCAAAGGAAGACTGGTTAATACCGGCAGAATTTCATTTCTCGTAAATCAGAGTCACAACCTACTCTTCTCATTGACAACCCAAAGGAGATGAGTACCAAGAAAGGAATAATCAAATCTGAGGAGGTGCATGAATATTTATAGAGAACACCTGAAATCTGTCATTTAGTCCTATTGGGTTTTGAGTATTTAGTGCGAAAATCCAACAAGCCCCACTGCGTAGTAATTGCTTATCATAATCACATCCTCTTACATTTGGGAAAAAAACCTCTAAGACATCCTATTTCCATATCCAGTTGGTTGACCTGTGTCTATGTGAGCTTTTTCCCATGTCTCATAACCTAACCCAAACAACTCCAAAGATTTTCAACTGGTGTTTTAAACCAGAACATGTGAATATGGATCTGTGCATGAGTGGACCCTACGATGAACTAACACCCCATCTACTGTGTTTAATAAAAAGGCAAATAATCCTAAACATTGCATGGCTTATTATTAAAGCAATACTTTCTGATCATCAGTCATCACAGACATATAAATCAGGCCTTGTAGGTGTTATTTATTTTAGAAATGTTTAAAAATGCTGTAAAAAGCAATCCCAAAACATATGACCTAGCAATGTGAACAACTGACAGGTTCAATCTTCCCTAGGCACATTGTAGACATTCAATGAGATACTGTATATGTGAAAGATGAATACTTTTTAGGTGAATGATGATACGCTTAGCATTTTTTGAATTTAAGTGCATTTATGAACGGCGTATTCCCATTCCTTTTCTGAAATTTGAATTTGTTCTCCGAGATCATCACAGGGTAAATTACATTGACTGTAAAAAGTATGTATCCCATTTAAAGTTTTTACATTTTATTGTTATGCAACACTGAATCACAGTGGACTTAATTTGCCTTTTCTGAAACTGGCCAACAGAAAAAAGACTCTTGAATGTTGAAGTGAAAAGAAATCTTTGTGGTCTAAATTAATTACATATAGAAAACACAAAATAATTGATCAGACAGTTTTTCACCCTCTTTAATATGACATCCCTAAATCACCACAGGTGCAGCCAATTGGTTTTAGAAGTCCTAGAATTAATTCAATGGAGATCAACTGTCTGAGATTGCAATTGATTGTCAAATAAATGCACCTTTGTCAAGTTAGTATGGCAACATAACCTACACAACGAAGACAAAAAGAACAGTTCAAGCAACTCATTGAAAGCGCAAGTCAGAGGCCGGAGACAAGAAAACATTCAAGTCACTGAATATCCAGTTAAATCAGCCATGAAGAAATGGAAACAATATGGCACAGCTGTAAATCTGCCTAGAGTAGGCCTTCCACAAAAACAGAGAGCATACAAGAAGAAGAATAGTGAGGGAGTCCACCAAAAGACCGATGAGTACTCTAAAGGATTCATAACTTACAGTAAATGAGATTAGAGAGACTGGGCAGACAACAGTTGTACCCATGTGCTTCACCAGTTGCAGCTTAGTAGTAAAGTGGCACAGGGCAACCCACTTTTTAAAAGCACACACAACACCTCGGGCAAGCATTTGCCATAAGGCACATCGGAGACTCCTAAGTCATCTGGAAGAAAGTTATATGGTCTGAGAAGCGATGACAAGTCGTTGATATATACTGAGGAAAAACAAAAAAGTCCTTCGGTATAAATGCCACATTAATGCACATTCCAATAACGGTATGTATTATTATACGTGTGAGTCGTCAGTCATCTGGTTTGGCTTCATTTCCCTACTTAATCAAGGAGGCTGTCATTTCTCTGTTTCTATAAAATGCTGTGTATGAATGGGTCAGAATTGCCATTGTCACACATACAAATAGGGGACAGCTTAAGGACTCTGGTGATGGTAATTCCCTGCCCTCCAGTGGTTGGGATGGTACACTAACACCTTTTCTTTTACTCCCTCTGAAGACCTTAAGATTGACAGCTTTACAACAACCGATGTCACTTCCGGTGTCCGCCCACCCAGACCTGCCTCTTCCTGCTAAATATACCTAAACCTGGAAGATCCACCATTTCTAGTCAGTAACTACTAGACTCCCGTCTAAGAAGACATATTTAAATGCTCATTGTAAAATGCTTTTTTTAACCACATTATTTGGGGTTTGCCTTTGGGTGTCCCAACACTTATGCTGTTCTTGTCTTGTTTTTTTACACTTTCTAAAAAATAAATTTCTTTTATAAATCCTGACATTTGTGTGAAGAGCTGTGTTTGCACATTTCAGGCCTCTTTTTGTGTGTATGCAAATTTTATAAATCTGACCCCAGATGTGGAAAGCCGATAGACAGAGACCAGTTCATACACAGACATGGCTGCCATGGGTGCATCTACTAAATACCGACTTAAGGGAGATGAATACTGATGTGACCAGTTATATTTTGTTATAAATTTGTGATTACTTTAGACTATTTAGCAGAGATTTGTTTTTCACTTTGACATTAAAGAGCCTTTCTGTTGACTAGTGTCAAAAAACCCAAATTAAGTCCACTTTGATGGACTTTGATGTGCAAACTTCCAAGGGGATGAATACTTTTTATAGGCACTCTACATGTATACACTCCACGTATATTTTAAAGATAGTGCCTGCGTATTTTTTCAAATGAAACTCTTTAGGAATTGAAATAGATGAGGAAGTGAAGTAGGTTCCTTTTAAAGACATTTTTAATTTGTATATAGAAGAAAAAGTGTGTAACTAAAATGTTTAATTTGGAGCATTATAGTTTAGTATGTGTAAATCTGTTCTCAATGCAGACATATTTCTAAATTCATGATACTTCTATAGAATAAATACTGTATAGGGTATTCTCCTTGGCATTACCCCTTAATAGGACTCAGGCTTGGAATTCCATGTAAATATGATTAAGCCCAAGTCGGACTTTGAGTGACATGTAAATATTCTTTTCACAGTATTAAGCTCAAATAACTCTTGGGGCAAAATCCTGCTGTCATCTAGAATGAAACAACATCATGTTGCAAAAAATTATGAATATTTCTATGCATTCTGACACATTATTGGAAACTATGGTAACTCATCCATAAGGATTCGTTCAGATCCTTAACAAAACCACAATGGCAAGAAAGTTTTAGAACTAACTGAAACAGAATCATTGCTAGAATCCATTGATAGTGATGGCAGAGTGAATTGGTCATCTGACATTAACATTGACAGCTTATCTGGCCTGCCAGGTTAAAGTGATGTTTATTTTGGTGTTGGCGTCATACTACAACAACATTTTATTTCTTATATAGTCCTAAGTCACACAAAGAATACATCAATGGGCTTTAACAGGCCCCATTTTTGACAACTACCCCAGCCTTGACTCAATAAGAAGACAAGATACCTTGCAGGGAAAACAAAATGGAAGAAATCGTGGGAAAGGCAATCCAGAGACAAACCCCTTCCAGGTTATGTTCGGGGTGCAATGGGTGTCAAAAAATGGAGTAAATACAACACACAAAATAGAACACAAATAAACTTGTGTACTAGATGGACGGCAGTGAAACATCCCCCACGGAGCCCAACACTAAAATGGGTAGGGGGAAACCTAATGCAACCTCCTCTCTTCAATTTGGTGCCACAACCTTTGTATCTCTAGTTTTCCAACCCCAGAAATGAATATTTGGATGCTGCAATCAATCGAAGATGCGGTGAGGTTCCTCCAAACGAAAGGCGTAGTACCTCTTACGAAAACTTGCGAACAAGGTCAAAGATGAGTATATATTACAGAGGAAATATTTCCTGGTGCTGTCGCAAGCAGTCATGCAACGTTAAAATTGTTTTGCATCAGGGAAATTGGTTTGAAGGGAGCAGATTTACCTCTTCTGACAGTAGTGCGTTTCATATACTGTTGGTGTAAGGAGCTGACTTCGAATAAATTCTGTCATGAGGATTGGAGGAACTACATGAGGGAGGATTTGTGCTTTGGAAATGTGCCATTCAAGCGAGGGTAAAATAGGTAGACCTAACGATATTGTTGAAGTTAATGAAAGCCTGTTCAGCCAAAGGAAAAAAAACGTGGGGCGAGTTCTTTCCCAGCAGTGGATATTTGGAAGTGTCTGCCGAGAAACTGGGGAATGTTTTCTCAGACAAGTCCCCGACTGCAATTTCGCCACCCTTAGTTAGCAAATCATATAAAACCAGGAACCACTATTTACTCAGACTCCTGGAAGGCATACGTGACAAATGAGTTTGAAAGGCAAGGATTCCAGCATCTGACTGTGAATCACAAGTACAATTTCATCGACCCAGACATTGGAGTCCACACGCAGATGATCGAGAGACATTGGGGCAGCACCAAACTGCAAAACAAGAGAAAGAGAGAGACTAGGCGAGAAATGATTGAATCATACTTGGCGGAATTCATGTTCCGCAAAAAAGCAGCAGACAATATCTTCGAAATGGTGTTCAAAGCAATAGCTAGACATTGGCCTCAAAATTGAAATGTAATAATAAGTTTCAGTTGTACATATGTATTTCTATAATATTCCAATTTCTGTAAATTTCTATATAATTTTTTTATCCCAATAAATGTTATGAATTCGTCAAAACATCTGTTTTCCTTTGTCATGCCATCCATTTAGTACACAAGTACCTAAAAAACCCTCTTCACAAAGCTAGATGGCCAGTTTATTATCGCCACCTCAGAAATACAATTCAATAGTGCAAACTACTTTGTTCTTGTACAGCACTCCTCAACAAGTTCAGGCACAGAGCACCATGACAACTCTCGAGGCAAAAATGCAAGAATAAATGATGCCACTCACTAAATACAGAACATATACTGTAAGATTACACGTTTGCTCAAATATATCAAAAACCAAGTAGGAATAAAAATAAATGACAAACAACAACATCTGTCCATCAGTTAATTGTAGAACAGCCAGATTATAGAAAAGGAGTCAGAGAATATCCAGACAGTGTCAGAGTCATGGAGAAAAGTCCTAATAAACCATTTGCTTGTTTCTGTCACTGCAGACAACATGTGGCGGTTTTTCAGTCTCAAGATATTGCAGGACATAATGGATAAACCAGTCAAGAAATGGTACTGATCCACAAAACAGTTTGTACAGACACCCATTTTTTGGCGAGTGAGTGTCGCACAAAGAATGTATACTATATCTGCATCAGTACAACAGTAGGCATAACAAAACAATATAATCACAGTAGGAAAGGTATTTACACGATTGTGTTACACAACACTTTTTGTTGAAAATAATTCAATATTTTTGTGTCATTTTTGTGGGCTAAACATAACACTAATGAGGTTAAAGAAGACAAAAGTGATTATCATGTACAGGGGCAGCAGATAAGAGATGCATTAAACGGTGTCCGAAATGTGTTCCATATCTTGATAAAAGGTGAACCCCTGGAGTTCTGATAAATAAAGAGCGCTGAGTGTAGTACATAGCAAAGCATACAGATAGGATTCTAAGCAAGATTTCTACACTTAAATCATCCTGGCCAAAAAAAGTGTACATCTTTCAAATAGCTTTGGATCTAAAATCACTCATAATCCTTTAACATCAATATATGGGCAATACCAGGTAGGATTACATTGTGTTATGAAAAATTTATTGATATCTTTTACTACACTGCTTGCAGAAAGACTGCTGAACTGTAAGAGTCCTAATCCACCTCCCATAACTCAGTAGGAAAGTGAAATTTTATATTACCATCAATCAGTCAGGAAAAAAAAAACAGAAACATAACACAATTTCATAATTCTAAAGAAATCACACTGGCCCTGAAGTGTTTTGTTTTATTTAGTTTAATTCTATATGAATGATGGGGCGCTCTTATCATATTGTTCAATTGGAGGCTGAGTGATGAATTTGATGGGTTTGAATATTACTGTATTTTTGTTTTTAAATAAATCTGAAAAAGAGATTGTATAAAATATTTATCATAGGGGATACTAAATAGAAAATGTAAAATATGGATATTGAACATTTATGGGCGACAAAATTTTCTTCTATTTTATGTGCTCCAAAGGTGTTTTCATTTACTTTTACAAATTAGACATTTTAAACACTAATGAACTGAACACATTTTTAATTTATTCATTTTTTTTAAATTGTCAAAGACGGCAAACAAGTACTTAGATCAATTAAGTTAACAGAGAAGTTAAGCTGGTACGAAGACTAGAAAACCTTGGTGCCCTGAAGTAATGGAGTTTGACAAGCTAGTTAAAAGGATGAGTTTTACATTTGTGCAGTTAATCACAACACATTTGAAAACAATTGAATTTCATTATGAGACTAATTCATCTTGCATAACTTTAATTACACCGTAAACAAGAATCACATTAGGAAAAATCCAATTTAACATGCAAGTACTTTAATACAATGGGATCTTTTTGTAAAATTACCGAATCATGGCGAAAATACATGGTGCATGCTATCAAAAGATAATTAGTAAATAAAACATTGAATATTTAGAGCGACTTAGGTAAACATGAGCATTAATTAGACAGAAAAAAATCTAACCGATAATCAACAAGAAAAAGAACAAAGAATCCTGAGAAATTCACTACACTGGTGTGGCAGTGCCTTAACATTTGGGGCATTCACATCTGTCATGGTAATACATGAGGAGAACAGAGGGTTTGCAAAATGTTTTTCATAAGTGGAAATTACTGGCAGATAGTCATGGGAAGGACTGGAGGTGTGTTAGAAATTATACTACTGTGTACCAAGCATAAAGAGTGCCAGTTCTAGAGGGTATATATTGTGGAGGTATCAGGTAATTCCAAACAATAACCCAGGGCAGGGCTCATGGACCCAAAGTAGTGGAGTTTTTTTTGGGAAACGCTCTTAACTTGTTCCAGAATGTATTGTTGTAGTGTGATTACTGCTGACCACTGACTGACCAGCTGAGCCATACTCATTGCCAACAGCTACCAAATTGACATAACGCAAGGGAATCCTTCTGTACTGACACTCACTTCAGTGCAGGCCTGTGTAAAATGAATTTGCTCGTACAGAGCTGGCTGTACAGCAAGCTACTTTATAGGATCATATTGCCCTGATCTTATGTTATTGCCATTTTACAGATTAGTTAGGTGAGAGGCAGCGATCGTCTCACTTTTATCAATTGGACTTGATTCGTAAAATGCTTACTTACAGTATCTGACTAATAAAACCGTCTTTTAAAAGAGTAGATAAGAGGATGGCGCACTTCATGGCTGACTAACTTAGACAAAACTCTCAGGGAGTAAAACTGAGCAGTCTAGAAGTGTATTTTATCTTGAATTACGGGGAATAAATCCTTACAATTTGCTGCTCACCTGCTAAGACAATATCGCAAGTGATCTTTAAGAAATGTGAAAAAATTGCTAAGAGTTTTCAAGAGGTAATTTCCTAAAAGTCAATCTTCAGCATACAAGTCAAAAAAGAAAAAAACAAAAAAGAAAAAGAAAAAAAGTCTTAAGGCAGGGCCAGAGAATAATAAAACAGTAAATCCAAATATGCAATAAACCAAAGGAGAGTGCCAAACTACCTTGCACATTCAATGACCAGCAAGGGACTGCATTTCCCATGAGCCTTTACAGGGAATGGAGCAGGTGGCCACACAAGACACAAGTAGCAGATCAGAATTAGCATCTGCACATAGGAACCAAAAAACAAGATGTCAAAGAAACAGTTACAAGAAAACAAAATAGCTATGAAAGAATGAATAAATGGCAAATAATAAATCAATATAAGCTAACATAACATAAATCTATAATTAATAGAAAGGTAGAGTATAGTGTATAGTATCATTTTTTAAGTCTTTGAAGATGAGTTATATGCTGTGAGGCAGGTGACCACAAGGACAGAAAATAATAAAAATAAAAAAAGAATACAATGAAAAACTCCAGGGCCAAGAAGCTGGAGATAAACAAAACAACAACAAAAACAAAAAAAAAGCAAACAAAATCTGCAGGGGTTCCAGGGCCAAAAAGACCTCACTCTTGGCATACTACCTAACATACTGTAAATATACTTCGGTTTCTTTGGCTTCTTCCCAGAGGATTCCACACAGTGGGTCTCGTGGACAGCCTGGCTATCCACCTTCATTGGAGCATCACAGGTGGCTGCTGTCATGATTTGGTTTTGCTGTTAGCTACTCTGGCTGTCCATTTGTCTGTCCAGGATTTTAAATCACCTGTAGCTCAGAAACAGTTTGACCTATTGACCTGAAATTTGGTACATACATACTATGTGACCTCGACTGTCTACTTTCGGGTGATGATATGTATTATTCTTTTTATTTTATTGTATAATCAACTCTTGGTACCTAGCAGCAGGGCATTATGGGCATGGGCTCTGTTCTCATCCCTACCACCTTCACTTCCTTTACCTTAAATCATTCTTGAGGCAGATTGAACACTTAATTTTTTCACTTAAGAAAAATGTATTAAGTAATTACAACACAAAAATGGACTTAATCTCTTTTGGAGCGAAAAGATGATGAAGGAAGAAGAGAAGAAGCGGACTGCTAGAGTGGAGAAAAGAAGAGCTGCTCAGGAAGCAGCAAGCGCATCAACCTCTGAGCAAGCTCATTGAGGTTGTGGGATATTTTTGTGTTTTTTGTTTATTTTGTGGCACTAGTCATACGCGGTTTTCCAGCCGCGTTAGTGTACGATCGCATTTCATTGATCAACATTAGATCAGCAATGGAAAACTTCTCTAAGCATTACAACTATACCTTTTTTCCTCCGCCGTTTATGAATGCTACGTTTTTCAGCGGCTTTTCCTCTCTGTTGGTTAACGGCACCCGAGTCAACCTGCAGTCCCGTCGGAGGAAACGTGGAAAAAGGGCAGGTGTACATGCGAGGTTTCGGCGTCTATGGTGCTGTGTTTCTGATGTGGATCATCCATCTTTATCTAAGGATTATCTGAGAAGGCCGACGTGCTTGAGACCTGTTCTGCCGGGATTACCTGACGTGTTGCTTCCCGCTCCCCGTCCGAGACGCCGAGTTTGCCGAGGGAGTAATCTCGGACTTCTCCGTGCTATCCCTCGTATTCCAGGAAATGCTAATTTGATGGCCGCTGTTTCTACGACTCTGCCAGCTAAGGTAGCACTGATTAATGCACGCTCTATCGTAAACAAGTCATTTATTTTGAATGACTTTTTTACTAGTAATAATTTGGATTTTATGTTCCTGACAGAGACTTGGCAGCGTGATTCTGATTTTACTAATCTGATAGAGTTGTGTCCCGAGGACTGCTCTTTCATTAGCACACCGCGGCACACTGGCCGTGGAGGTGGGATCACCATGGTTTTTAAGAAGTTATTTGTATGTCATTTTATTCCTACCATTTCATATAAGACTTTTGAACTTCAGATTGTTAAAGTTGGGCGTGTAACCCCAATATATTGTACTTTAATTTATCGTCCACCTGGTGCGATTAGTCCTTTTCTTACTGATTTTCAAGATTTTTTTTCCACCATTATTAAGATGGATAGAATAGTAATGCTTGGTGACTTTAACATCCATGTGGATGATATTTTATGTAGTGTGGCTTCTGAATTTCTGTGTATCACCGACTCTTTTAATTTTGTACAACATGTTGTTGGCCCTACTCATAGTGGGGGACATACATTGGATTTGTTTTTTTCTTATGGAGTTGGCTTGAATGATGTTACAATTTGTAATGTAACCTTTAGTGATCATAAGTGTGTTTTGTTTGACTTGTTTTCAAATTTAGAGCTGTCACCCTGTGTTAACTCTAGGCGTACTCGTTTTATTAATGAGTCAGTGATCAATCAGTTTGCTGATTTATTTGTGGCATCTGATGCCGGCAGTAATATTGATAATGTTGAGTTAGCAGTTCAATGTTTTAATGACCATTGTACTGATATTTTGAATAAGATCGCTCCTCTTAAGATCAGGCAGCATTCTGTTACCAACTCAGTTCCTTGGATGAATGACTCCATTCGTAATCTTAGGCGTTCCTGCCGAAAAGCGAAGCGCCTATGGAAGTCTACTAATCTGGAAGTTCATCATTCATACTTAAAGGATTTACTTGCTTCTTTTAATTCTTTGGTTAGGGATGCTAGAACAGCATACTTTTCTAATCTCATTCAGACTCACAAGCGTAATCCCAAAGTGCTATTTGATACAATTCACAATATTATTTCTCCATCTCAATCTGTTACTCAGTGTTTTTTCTGACAGTGAATGTAATAATTTTCTTAGGTTTTTTATTGACAAGGTTAATGTTGTTCAGGCTAATATTGCTCCAGCTGTCTTACCTAGTGCTCTCCTTCACTTATGTTCTGAGTCTTTTGTGTTCTCAGAGGTTTCACTTTCGGATCTTTGACTTGCTCAGGAAGATGAAACCTTCATCATGTACTACTGACCTGTTGCCAACATCATTAATGTTAAAATCTTTGAGTTTTATTGGTCCGTGCCTTTTGAATATCATAAACTGCTCCTTGAGATCTGGTGTGGTCCCGTCGTATTTTAAACATGCTGTAATTCAACCGTTGTTGAAAAATCTAATTCTGATGCCTCTATTTTGAGTAATTACAGGCCAGTTTCAAAACTACCTTTTATTGCCAAAGTTTTAGAAAAGGTGGTTGAACAGCAACTTTGTACCTTCTTAGAAAAGCAGGGGTTCTTTGATTCTTTTCAATCTGGTTTTCGGAGGCGACATTCTACAGAAACAGCTCTTCTAAAAGTTTTTAATGATCTTTTAATTGCTGCTGATGCAGGCAGGTGCTCTGTACTTATACTGTTAGATCTTACCGCAGCTTTTGATACGGTAGACCATCAGATCTTAATTAATAGATTAGAGCTGTTAGGTGTCTGTGGCTCTGCTTTGGACTGGTTCTCCTCTTATTTGTCAAATAGGAGTTTCTCAGTCGGTCTGGCTGGTTTTTCATCTGACTCTGCTCCTTTGACATGTGGAGTGCCACAGGGATCGGTTCTTGGACCTGTACTTTTCTCTTTATATATTCTTCCCTTATCACAGATTCTTAACTCTTTCAAAGACATCTCGTATCATATGTATGCAGATGATATACAGCTCTATTTTTCATTTAAGCCTAACCAAATTAATACTTTGGTCACTTTAGTTGATTGTCTGTCTGAGGTTAACGACTGGCTCAGTAGTAATTACCTGCAGTTGAATTCAGGAAAAACTGAGGTACTAATTGTTGCTCCTCCTGTTCTTCATTCTGAGATCAGTTTAAAATTATCTTCTGTCTCTCCTGTTATTAAGTCGAGTCTACGTAACCTTGGGGTTATTTTTGACCAGTCCCTGACACTTGATGAGTATGTACGGTCAGTCAGCCGCTCGTTTTCTTTCATTTAAGAAATCTTTCAAAACTAAGAAATGTTGTTTCTAAATCAGAATTGGAGATGCTTGTTCATTCTGTTATTTCTTCACGGCTTGATTACTGTAATGCTCTCTTTACAGGTTTGAGCAAGTCCTCTCTGTCACGCCTCCAGTTAGTTCAAAATGCAGCTGCCAGGCTCCTAACTCGTGCTAGCCGGAGTGATCATATCACTCCCATTCTGTACACACTGCACTGGCTCCCAGTGTTTTATAGAATTCATTTTAAAATTTTAGTACTCACTTTCAGAGCTTTGCATGGACAGGCTCCTGAGTACCTAACCAGCCTGCTCCAACGCCATACAGCTTGCCGGGCTCTAAGATCTGGTCAACAGGGCCTTTTAGTTGTCCCATGCACTCGGCTAAAAACCCGTGGGGATCGTGCCTTTCAGTCTGTGGCACCAAGATTATGGAACAGCCTGCCTTGTTGTCTGCGTGGAGTCGAGTCTGTTGATTCTTTTAAAAAACAACTAAAAACATTTCTTTTTAAACAAGCTTTTAATTAGTGCTAAATAGTTCCAGTTTGTTTATTTATTGATTTTTTACTGCTTTTGTTTATGTTTTTCCTTCAACTGTTTGTATTTATTCTGTATTTGCTGTTCAGCGCTCTGTGACCTCTTGTCTGTGAAGGGCGCTATATAAATAAACTACTACTACTACTACTACTACTACTACTACTACTACTACTACTACTACTACTACTACAACAAACGAATGCTAAACGTACAGAGAATAAAAACTATAAGTCAAGTGTACTCGCTGCACGTTATCGTGCAGTACACCGTTACTGGTTTAGAAATAAATGTTACTATCTTGTACTTGAATTGTTGTTTTTTGAGGTTGAGAATTCTGTTCCTGTCATAGGTTTCTTAAAATTCATAATTGTTCAGGTGCCGGGTTTAATTTTTGCAATGTCTTGCATGTAATTTTAGTTCCTTGATTGCTGCCATTTTGAGCACCCAGTGTTCGATCCACTTCCTGCATTGCTAGGGGGCGTGGCCTCAGCTGTCGTGACCCATTTGTAAAGGTCGGCTAGGGGTTTGTTTCCTTATTCGATCTGCAGATTTCAAAACTCTTTCAAAAACCTTTGTTAAACATCTTCGTGTTTTATTTGATTTTGACCTCTCTGCTTGTCTCTTTGAACCATGAATTTGAACTCATTTTTTGGCTTTGGTTATTATTTTTAATCTCCATTCTTCACTTTTTTTTGCTCTTTTTACAGGACAGCTGCTCAGTGTCTCAATCAGATGGTGGTAGTGCAAAACGCGACCACAGAAAACTGGAAAAAAACAGCAGAGAAATGTAAAGATTTGTAAGAAATGAAAATCCATGAATATAATAATTTGATGTTTGTATACTCTAGTACGAGTACAATTAAAATGTAAATATGGAAAAGATATAAGAAAATTGACTTTTAGGAGTTTTTAAAAAAAGATCCACAGTGTTGGCCTGGTGTATCTCTCATGGTAAAGTATTCCAGATTATTGGTGCAACGGTGAGATACTGAATGTAATACGTTTTTCTGTCCTCTTCTGTTCAATGTCTGTGTTCTTTTGCCCACTTCAATCTCTCCTTTTGATTTTCCAGTTTCAGACAGGGCTTTTCCTTTGAAACTCTGCCTCTAGGTTAGCATTCCACAGTCACCTTTTCTCTGTTGCAGATGACACTGGAATTAAGTGTGTATTTAAGAAAGAAACCCACTGACGACCTGTAAGGCTTTTTTTCCCCCTCTCACACACACACTCATGTCCTTGTACTCTTGTGCAGTTGTGAATCTGGGCCTACACAACAGACATATTTCTTGTAAAAACATTTTGGTCATTTTCGAACCCAGAACTAAACCTCTGGAATGGCAGTACCTGGCATCTCAAATGAAGGGAATACCAGTTTTCAGTGGTACTAATGCGTTACTGTACAAAGGTTACTGTTTAATAGCCAGTCAGCATTTATAAATGACTAATTAAAGATAAGGGAGTTGACCATTAGAACAGTGAAGGATTGGCTGCTGAATATGCAATGATAAGGGAGTAATAAGTTAAAAATTAGTAATTTAAAGCAGTAATAGCCATAAGCAACACTTAAAAATATAGCCAAAACATTTCATGTCAAATTAATGGCATCTTAATAAATGAATTATCAATTTCTATCAAAACCATGAACATTTCTGGGTGCATCCAAACTTTGACCAGGTAGCGTACATCTCCATGACAGCAGGGCGAGGTCCTGCACTGCCTTTCATATCACATATGTCATTAGTACATTGTACATTGGCAATGCGCTATGCATGATAACTGCTAACCACAAACTCAAAATCAAAACCATTAAGAAATGTTACTGACAATACAACTGATAGATATGCTATAATTTAAATGGCCGGAATTTTAAAACAAACCGGAGATGCTCTTCTGGTCGTTTTCTTCTTGTGGGCCATATTTTAAACTTGAAGTGCTGTTTCTTCACTGTCGGAGTTCTATATTTTCACTTCTTTCCAATGCCCTTATGGGGTAAATGTGAAAACTCTGAAAGACTACAACCACTCATGGGATCTGAACACACAAAAGCTCTCAGTGAGGAAGAAGCTCTAGCCACTCCACCACCTTGCTGCGACTTGGTCTTCCTTACGTACTTTTTAAATATATTTAGATTCTAATTTACAATGTAAGTCAATGGATCTATGTATGAACAAAAAATGTAATTTCGAAAATTTTAATGACACTTTTGACATTATAAAGTTTATTAAAGAACAAGAGAAACTATTCTTACATTATAGATGAAATTACTAAAAAAAAAAGTATTGGATTATGTTCAAATGTATATTAAGAACAATAAATTAATATGTGCTGATATATATTTAAAGTCATGTAGTTGTGGCTATAAAAAATGCATTAGGTAATTGGCAATACTTTGTTCAGATATATACACATAATTAACTATGAAATTCAGATTGTAAACGATGTAAATCACTTTGCTGATTTTACTGCTAGCTGTAACACCAAACTGCCTATCTTAAAATTGGTTTTACTACAATGCACCAGAAGTGAATAACAGGAAAGGATTTTATGAGACAGTGAGCACTATACAAAATTGTCAGTATATGAGAAATATTTAATGGTTTTATGATTTGTTTGCATATTTAATACTTATTTAAGATTAGGTTTAAAGTAATAAGAGTTGGCATGTTCTCCCCCGGTGGCATGGTGGAGCAGTGGGTAGCGCTGCTGCCTCGCAGTTAGGAGACCTGGTTCACTTCCCGGGTCCTCAATGCATGGAGTTTGCATGTTCTCCCCGTGTCTGCGTGGGTCTTCTCCCACAGTCCAAAGACATGCAGGTTTGGTGCACTGGCGATTCTAAAATGTCCCTAGTGTGTGTGTGTGTGTGTGTGCCCTGCGGTGGGCTGGCGCCCTGCCCGGGGTTTGTTTCCTGCCTTGTGCCCTGTGTTGGCTGGGATTGGCCCCAGCAGACCCGTGTGACCCCGTAGTTAGGATATAACAGGTTGGATAATGGATGTATATTTTTTGATGAGATGACTAGACCATGCCTTATTCCAAAACTGATTGGACTGATTGCATCATTAAGGTTTTGTCTAAAATTTTACGGTATGATGCCCTTCCTGATACTAACCCTCTCTACTTATTCAGGCTTGGGAATAGGAAGAAGACAGAATAGTTGAGGGTTAATGAAAATCAGGATTGAGATGTCAGTCTGCAGTGAGAGCTATTGAAAAGAGTGATAAGTTGAAAGATCTAGAATCACTGGTATCTCAAGATGTAGTTCATTGTGGATGAAACAATTGAATGAAGGCATCAGGAGTATTGAGTGATCGAAGAATTAAGGCTTAAGTTAAAGGTAATTTTTAAGACAGTGATAAGACCACTTTACGAAAGGTTGCTGATATCATGGTCGGCCTGTACACTGGTATTGTGAGTGCTGAGAGTGGAGGCAGAACCTCTCCGTTTTTCCCTGTTGATTCTGGGGTATGTTCTTGCTGCTACTCTGTTCAATGCTTGTATGGACTGGGTGTTTTTCAAGATCGTAGGGTCCAGTGGCTGTGGAACATCTATAGGTGAAGAAAGATTCACTGATCTTGACTTTGCGGACATTGCTTCGCAGAGTCAATGGAGGCTCTGGTTGGGGCTCTTGAGAGACTGAGTGAGGAGTCTGAGTGTCTGGGCTTGAGAGTATCCTGATAAAAACCAGAGAGCCAGGCCTTTAATGACCTCTTGGGCACAGCCATCAGCAGTGTCTGTCTGCAGAGAGAGAGTGCCGACCTTGTTGAGAGGTTTACTTACCTCAGCAGTGACATTCGTGTCTCTGGTGACTTTTCCTATGAAGTCAGTTGATGGATTGGGAGAGCATGGGGAGTCACGACATCGCTGGAATGGGGTGTGTGGCACTCCCGATATCTCTGGAAAAAGGATGAAGAGCCGAGTCTTTAGAGTCCTGGTGCTTCCTGGTAGCAGAGGTAGATGGATTAAGTAAAAGAAGGTCTGAAGGAAAAGGGTCTGACTGGCAAGGAAGCACAGAACTAAGCTATTTGGAGAAGGATGGTCAGACATATGAACTCTACATAGAAGTGAGAATAGAAAAAGAAGCTTAGCCAATCACTGCAGGTGGCACCTGATATACAAATATGGGCAAAGTAAATTAGAATGTACAGTTGATGGGTCTTTAATTGACATTTTTGAGTTGTGCTTGTGCTGCAGAAATGTGTCTTTGGGTGCCTGACTGGCATATCGTGACTATCCCAGATATTTTGTAATCCTTACTTCTTTTTAATGACAGTTTGAAAACTGTTAACAAAGTTGGTTCCAAGAATAGAACGGAAGTAGTAATATGTTGTATTTGCTGTTTTCACTAATCCAGAGACAGAATAAGATAATCCTTTAGCATCAGTATTATGTTTTCTCTCATTTGTTCTTCTTAGCTTTTCTTATTAAAATCAGTGACACCTTCACTCTGAAAAAAGAAATATGGTTATGGTACATGTGTAACTGCGCAGGCATAATGAGCAAATTATATAAAACTGATTTGCACTTTATAACTGTGGTATCTTCTTAGGGTTTCTCTTAATTAACATTTGACACACCATGACTGACACTGCTATAGATAGAGTGCTTCTCCTTTTTTTTCTACATTTGTCTAAGACGCATTTCCTGCGTTGGTGGCATTTTTTCTTCTCATTTTGAGTGTTGCCTGCATTTGAAACTTGAAAATTCTGTCCTTGAATGACATTTCTGTTTATTCTGTAGTTTTGTGATATTGGATAAACATATATTCTTTTCATTTGCTATTCCGCTTGTCTTAGAATTTAGCTCAAGCCTAGCAGCAAAGGATACTACAAAGGAGCCAACCATGGAAGACACAAGCCATATAGACAAGGACCCTTCTGCACCAGGTCAAGATTCTGTGCAAGTCTCCTTAGATGTGAGGGAGCACTGCTAATAACCAACACATCATCTCTCCAAATATTTTTTGGAAATTTTACTTTAACTCATGAAGGTTTTTTTTTTCTCATGAGACAATCTTGCCCTTCTTAGTGTCTTTGAGACCCAGAGTCACTGCTGGAAAATATCCCTTTTGGAAAAGTGGCACTGACAATCATCCCTGGGGTTCCCTGGGGAGTGAATCCATCCATCCATCCATTTTCCAACCCGCTGAATCCGAACACAGGGTCACGGGGGTCTGCTGGAGCCAATCCCAGCCGACACAGGGCACAAGGCAGGAATCCAATCCCGGGCAGGGTGCCAACCCACCGCAGGACACACACAAACATCAAGCACACACTTTGGACAATTTAGAATCGCCAATCCACCTAACCTGCATGTCTTTGGACTGTGGGAGGAAACTGGAGCGCCTGGAGGAAACCCGCGCGAACCCGGGTCTGGGAGAGAATCCCCCTAAGAGAATTGCCACCACAGGTCAGAGAGGAGAAAATATGATTGTTTAACCTGCTTGCTGTAACCTTTCACAAGGCACTCCATAAAACATATGCAATCTTTTGCCCTTTCCATTGAATGGAAACCCTGCTTGCTTCTTTTGTATGCTTCCTGTACCCATCTTAATTGAGCTTTATTGCGTGACAGGAAATAAATGACACCTGGGAATATGGTAAAACTTCAAAAACCTTCCTTCCATGCCATGTAAGGTATTATCACACTTCATAAATTTGTCAACAAAGTTCAGTGACAGCCTTCACTTGAATAATCATCTTCAGAAAATCAGCAAGTTGTGGACAACACTCTATGACAAAAATCAAACTACTTTCACTTTATAAGTCACCAGTTGTGGGATGGGCTTGTGTGTGTGTACAAAAGTTGACAGCCAATGTGCAACGTACAGTATATGATGCCCAAAAACAGTGACAAACAAGAGCAACAGCAACATAAGGAAAGCAAGTGGTTTGGACTGAGGAGAGGGTTGTTACATCATGCTTAACTCCATAGTTCATTTGTCTGTTTGATCAAAAAGAAAGATTAGCCGAGATTGCGGCAGAACTCATTACTAGTCCATGACTATGTTAACTATGGACGTTAACCTTATTTTGGAAGCCAATCAATATTATCTTATAATGTATTTACAGTGAAATAAGACTTAGAGCTGTGACTCCATGCTGTATAGTTTGACAACTCCAAAGACTGCAAGGTTCAGTTACTACAGTTGTTAAAACTGAGATTCTACATCAGTGTCATGACTCAAGTGCATTCCCAATAACAAAATGGTGTGAAGCCTCTAAATGACACATCCATCAGGCCTCACCATAGGCAGTCTGGTCTCAAACTCGTGCGTTGTTGACCAAATGTAAGTTCTTATGTACATATTTAGAAGTTAAGTGTTAAAAGTTAGAGAGAAATCTGTTCTGAATTAGTTAGGTTAATATTTTACGTTTCCACATTGAAATTGTAATTGCGAACACCTTACGTTGAAAGTGTGAAGCTATAGTGCCACCTGTTGGACATTTGTGTATAGCATAGTGAGATAACATGTATATATGTACTAAATGTCTTATTTTGTTGTTTGCCTGTTAGAACCACACATACATCTACTCACCTACCTGTACAGTTGTTCTACTTCATGTGAAATTTTGGCATCTCAACATTAAAGCGATGGTCCTGAAATGGTTTGATTAGTTCCTGTGTTCTAACTGACACACCACAGCGACTACAGCATATTGCAAGTCTGTCTTTCTTCATAACAAAGATATTTAATTTGAAATTCACAAAAGGGCTTTTCTTGAACTTTAAAATAATTTAGTTGTTTTGGGGTTCTCTTTGGTTTTCATACTTTGGAAATTCAATTCTATGGTAACTTTCTTGACTGGAGCCTGTCTTTATAAGTTTATTTTAATTTAATATCTTTACGGAACCATTTTGTTTTAACGAGAGACACCACCATTTTGTGGTTTCTGTCATTAAGATATGGGTCCTGGTTGCTAGGGTGTGGCTTCTAGAGATGGGGGGGGCTGTTGTAGAGTTAAGGAAGCACTATTACATACCTTGGGTCTTTAGAGACCTGGCATTTAAAACAGACCAATAAAAAGCAAGCCACAAATGACAATAACTGTGCAAATGTTTATTGAATAACTTGTCCCAGAACACTATACATTTTTAAATTAATTTTAAGATCATTATATTCTGCAAAACTTAAAGAATAATAAATCAGTGACATTTTTGGGGTTCCTGGCACACATTGCCTGCAGTCAACTGTTTTGCAGTTCAGTGATACTAGGCATACAGTATCCGATACCTTCTGAATTTTTTGTACACTTGCTTCTGTAAGAAGCTGTTTCACTGCCTCCCTCCTTCACCTTCACTCTCCTACTCCTTGTCTGATCTCTGCCCCGCTACAATTCCCTAGCGACAATATTCAGGATATGACATTACAAGTGTCACTCTGCACTGCCTTATTTTGTGTTGTTCATTGTCGTCTCCCAACTGCCTACTGATTCTCTCTGACTCGTTATCTGCCATCAAAGACATGATTCTTTCAAGGACGTGCTGTGAAGGGGATTTCTTTTCTCTTATCAACTCATAAATACGTAAATAATGATCAAGATAGAATTGTAATGAACATATGTAGATACAAAGAAATCAAAAAAAGCTATTTTTTGAGATCTGTATTTTAAGCGTTGTGATTGTAAACAGATGTAAAAATAATGACAGCATACCGTGTTCAAATTGCTAGGGACCGGATTTGTTTTAGGCAATAAATGATTAAAATTATTTTATTATGAACTATCTATCCATCCATTATCCAACCCGCTATATCCTAACTACAGGGTCAAAGGGGGTCTGCTGGAGCCAATCCCAGCCAACACAAGGCACAAGGCAGGAAACAAACCCCGGGCAGGGTGCCAGCCCACCGCAGGGCATGCACACACATACTAAGGACAATTTAGAATGGCTAATGCACCTAATCTGCATGTCTATGGACTGTGGGAGGAAACTGGAATACCCGGAGGAAACTCACACGGACACGGGAAGAACATGAAAACTCCATGCAGGGAGGACCCAGGAAGCGAATCCGGGTCTCCTAGCTGTGAGGCAGCAGCGCTACCCACTCCGCCATTGTGCCGCCAATTTTAAACTATTTTGGCATATTTTTTAAACTAAATTCTTGCGAATTGAAAAGTATACCTTAGGAAGTGAGTCCACACTGTACCATATGACCCCATGAGAGCCGTAAATGTAAAATTACACCAAGGTATAAATACAAGGGTTATAAGGTTATGTCAATGAACATTTTATAAATAAGATTGGACATAGCTTAGTGACTTGTCAGTGGTTTTGATTTTTCATTACTGGTTCTAGGAATAAGCCCTGCATTTTGGCTTTGTCTCATTTTCTTTTATGGTCTCATACTTTTCTTTGTCGTTACTGTCCTTTCTCTTCATCTTCTCTAAATTTTTTAGACTGTCCATCTATTTTGCAGTCAGTACAAAAAACATGAAAACATAAGGTAAGAAGATTTGTCTAAAAAGGGCAATACAGAGAAAAGAAGAACTAAACACATAATCCAATAATACAAAATCAAGAACAGGAATTAATAAAGCCAAGAAGCCTGAAAAACCAAATACATACTATGCACTCTATGAACTGCAACTAACAACTCCTGGGACCATCACTTTACGTCAAAAATAAAGCAAAATAGGAGGTCCCAGCAGTGTGACAGCAGGGTGGCCCCATCATCTGGGGGTTCAAACCAAAAAGTGCCAGGAATGAAGAAACATGTAATGATACACTTCATAAATACTAAACAATAATTAAAACAGAAAATACATAAATAGATGAAAGTACTAAAAATAATAAACAATGACACAATAAAAAGGGAAAATAGACAGAAGCCAGGGCTGTAATACAACTTTACTGAAACCACTTAAACTGATTTTAGCAGTTCGGGAAGATGAATAGATGAGTGGTAATTTTCTCAAACTAAAATAAGGTGAAAACAGAAATTTTTAGTGATTGGCAAAAACAGATCTAATGAGGGTATTAGAAATAAACTTGATCCATTAGGATTAAAGTCAAGACGGAGTTAAAGAATTTAGGGGTAATTATCGACTCTGACTTTAATTTTAAATCAGAAATTAATCAGATTATTAGGACAGCAATTTTTCACTTAAGAAATTTAGCAAAAGTTAGACCTCTTACAGCATTGCAAGATGCTGAGAAATTAGTTCACGCTTCTGTTTTCAGTCGGCTAGATTATTGTAACGCACTACTCTCAGGACTACCAAAAAAGACATCAATCGATTAAACGAGTATAGAATGGAGCTGACAGAATCTTAACTAGGAAAAGAAAATCCGAGCACATCTCTCCAGTTCTGATGTCACTACATTGGTTACCTGTGCCATTCAGAATTGACTTTAAAATACTGCTAATGGTTTACAAAGCCTTCCAGAATGCCTGTCACCTTACACTCCAAATCGCAACCTTAGATCTTCAAATAAGTGTCTGCTTATAATTCCATGAGTTTAACTTAAAAGAAGTGGTGAGGCGGCCTTCTGCCGTTATGCACCTAAAATCTGGAATAGCTTACCAATACAAATTTGCCAGATTAATACAGTACAGCACTTTAAAAAAACTGCGTCACCTTCACCCGATCAAAGCACCGTGCTGCCCCTACATTGATGGATTAAAGGCCAGATGTCCACATGACCATCATGAAGTACTTCCATGTGAAGCCTGAAAACCATGAGGACTGATTGAGATCATTTATGTTATGTAAAATGCCTAAAGGGGGCTGGATGGTCTTGTGGGATCGGGCCCCTGCAGATTTTGTTTTGTTTTTTCTCCATCCATCTGGTGGATTTTTTTTTTTGTTTGTTTTTTTCTGTCCTCTCTGGCCATCGGACCTTGCTTTTATTCTATGTTAATTAGTATTGCCTAATTTAATTTATATTTTGTCTTTTTTCTCTTTCTTCATCCTGTAAAGCACTTTGAGCTACATCATTTGTATAAAAATGTGCTATATAAATAAAGATTGTTGTTGTTGGAGCCAGTCTTTGCAGCACTAAATCAAGGCAGAGCACCTCTTCATAGCAGGTAAATCTAGAGTCACCAATAAACCTATCCTGGGATGAAAATGAAAAATAATTCAATATATAAACGTTAAAAGTGCTGAGAGACAGAAAGCATGCTTTCACAACAAGATACTGGATCATTTTAGGGAATACAATTAAACTCTGTATCCCTCCTTTTCGATGAGTCCTAAATACAGCTTAGTCCCTCTTCCATTATTTCAAAAATAGGTTTTAATAATAGCAGGACCTCTGCAATGTCTGTTTAAATGAGTGCTTTTAAAAGGTTAAAGAACATTCCCAATCACATCGCTTCTGATTTTTCATTCTTTTTAAAGACTCCCAACAATTCACCTGTTATTTCTTTTCTCATGATGCTGTAATATATTAAAAATGAAGATAAAAAAACCTTCATTCCATTAATTGCACGTGAAAACATTACCCAATAAATGCATTATGCATGAATTCAGCAAAGCATGCCACAAATACGTTTTTAATCTTAACTAATATAACATGCATGCTATTCCTTGTACAAACAATATTGTCCATGTTGTGCTATTTGTGTCTTGCTGCATGTTGAAAGTAATAGAGACTAACAGTTTGAATAGACTCGACTTCAGAACAATTTTCTCATCATTCATAGCCTATTAGTAAACAGCAACAAATAATCTTCTATAACAGTTCCCATGTCTCTATGGCAACTTTGATGCAGTTTGATCACAAATCAAAAAACAACATACTGTAGCTTTTCAAGGGAGAATTCTTATATAGAGGAGCTACCGCAGAAGGTTAAAGACTCCAGATATGTCAAAAACTGATTGAATTTGACGTTTTCCTCCCACGGTTCAGAGACGCACGGGTTAGGAGGACTAGCAACTCTGAATTGTCTCAGTGTGACTTAGTGTGGGTGTGTGTGCGTGCATTAGCAAGCCCAGCAATTAACTGCCATTCATTTCAGGGTTGACCACAGTGCTTTTGGGACAGGACCCTTCTCTCTCCTGCCAAGTGTTGGAATAACCATGTTTGGGAAAAAAGTCAGCACATGAATTATTTGATTTTGCAGAGAAGCTTATGTAAACATTCTTAAATTTGTTTAATGTTCCTATGGGATGCAGGAAGAAAAACACAGCATCGGGATGGAGAAAAATCCACATGAAAATGGAGAAAATGTTAGCCTATGTTTTGTTTCACTGTTTTATAATACCCAACTTAAAATTTTAAATCCTTATTTATCCTTATTAGAGTGTTTTTATTATTTAAATCTGTCTTTGAGATATAAATTTAAATTATGGTATGGATGGTTGTGTCTGCGTTTAAACAGTGAACATTAGGAGGCAGTTTACTTTTGAACCCTTGCTGTTTATTATCCCATTTGCTAAATTTTTATTGGCAAGACACCAGTGACGGCGATCCCCAAATAATTCCTGTCCTGAGTACCTGACCACCGGCATTTGCCAGGGTGTACTGAGCCTGAATTCCCTCATCCTGCCACCATCACTCTGCGCCATGGAGAATCTGATCGCTTCTGCGCTCTGCCATTCAGCAGGATGATCCCGTCTACCCTTGAAACGAATCTCACTCAGCTCCTTTGCGGTTCTTCTTTAAACACTATCACATTCTAACCACACTGGGCTTCCCCCCGATTGTTTCTGGTTTGTTTCCTCCATTTCTTTTCTCCTTCATTATCCATTTGTTCTTCTGCTCAGGCTCTCTTTATACATGTAGAGGCAGGTGCTTTCATTAATACTAGAATCCCTGAAGCCTACGAAAAAACTCGTAAACTCGGGCCACCTTAAATTCCTTCGCACCTTTCCATCAGCGTCTTTTGTTTTGTAAATATGTCGATCAGCACAAGCTGCAAGGAACCTACTATCCTACTTGTGACTTTACAGTGTATAAGGTAAGTAAATAAAGGTAAACAACACTTGATTTGGCGTTTATAAAAGTAACTTATACATGGTTTTCATATAAAAACCATCACAAAAACAACTTTGCAAGATACCTTGGTGAGTTCTGTAAGCTGTGTTGTTCCGTTGAAGGATGTCTGGGGCAAACTGACTGGCAGAATGACGGCAGACCTCTTACCGCATCCAAACGGTGCCATCTTTCACCTTTACGCCTGATGCAGCTGCGTTCTAATGTGTGAGTGGACATTTCTTGTGGGGAGGGCTTCTGTTCTCTGTCCTCCGATGTTAAACACTCATCCACATCAGAGATCACCTCTGCTATAGTGCGTCTATTTGAAAACAGCAGTGGCAGATCGGGGGGAGCATGAGAGAATAAAAAACGCTAACTTATACAAGTACCATTTACACCGGCTGTTACAGACTCAAATCAAATGTTTGTTTTTATTTTATAATAGTAACAAGAACAGCTCACTACTCAAAACGGAAATTTTGGGAAGCACCTGGCATCAATCCCACAAGCTCTTGATTATGAATAAGCAGTTCCCAAGCATTGTGTCAATGTTGCACCCTAACCTGATATCTTTTTCTTCTGTTATATATATAATGAAAGCGCATTGTTTTGTTATGCGTGTCTCTTTTGTGAAAGTGTTTATTTGATACTAGCTGTTGTGGCACGCAGCTGGGGGTGGTACCCAGCCGGGACACCCAGGAGGACCAGAGGAGAGTTTGCTTCCTCCAGACCATGAGGGGGCAACTGCCCTGTTAGTTTTGGGGCCACGGGTGCAGAGCTTTAAAGCTCAACCCTGTAGGGACCCGTGGTCACCGCCAGGGGGCGCCCCAATGCCTGGAGAGCCCTGGACCTCAGCACTTCCACCACACCAGGAAGTGCTGGGGGTGAAGAGGAGCAGGGACACCCGGAGTGCTTCTGGGGATCCAGCCGGCACTTCCACCACACTGGGGCGTGTCGGTGGAAGATTGCCGGAGCACACCTGGAACACATCCAGGGAATCATAAAAGGGGCCGCCTCCCTTCATTCAAGGCTGGAGTCGGGTAGAAGAGGACGAAGTCTGGAAGGAAACAGAAGGAGGTGGTCTGAAAGGCATTGTGGACAGAGGCCTGGACTGTTGTGGCGATTGGTGCTGCAGCACTGGGTTGGTGCACTGTATTATAACTGTTATATGCATCATAAATAATGTGTCGGACTTTAAAATGATGTCCGTCTGTCTGTGTCCGGGCTGCTTCCCACAGTGGCGTAGCCGGCAGGATGCTCTGCCTGGTTCAAGGCAGGGACCGGTTTCAAAAAATCATTCTGTGGACGGCCCAGCGCAGCAGCAGAACCCACACACGTGCCGCGGGAGCAGCACACGCACAACCCTGCGGGAGCGATTCACCAAAGGGGTCGCTACAGATCCGCAGAAGGGTCATCTTCTCCTGGTGCGGGACAACAACGGGCGGTGCAGGAGTGCAACGGGCTCCTATGAGCACGCCATCGTTGGAGGCACTTGGAACGGCACATCACCATCGGACAGACGGGATCTTGGAGGTAAGTTCCATTGCATGCCAGCGACCGGCCCTGCGGGGGCGAATGTGTTTTGTGTATTGCAGGCAGGGGCTGCCCGGATCCCTGTTGGTGGCAGGCGCGGGAATCTCCGTGGCACTTCGTTAATGCGGCAGCAGCAAGGAGAGCTGCTGAGAGGGAGACGCTGCAACCCAAAGAGCCAGCATGCCGCCGCACCAGGGGGAAAGGAGCCAAAATGGCAGCGGACTGGAAGTCCCTCCCTGTGACAGGCACGCGATTGGATGGTGTGTCTTGCGGGCCCGCTGATGAGTGAATGGAGGTGGGACGAAGGAATGTCCATCACGTGTCAGGGAGAGACCCGATTGGGCCGAAGGGAAAGGTCCACAGGAAGCAGCCAATGTGTGTTGCTGACGAACAGGTAAGCTCACTGTCGGCCGTCTTCCTGTCCTTGCCGGTGGCTCTGCGCGAGCCTATTGCACGTGCTGAGTTTTCTCCGTGCAGAGTTGCAGAAGCTGAAGGGGAAGGCGATCGTGTCATCACAAACGCTGCGTGCAGCGGCGGAACAGTGCGATGCTGGAGCTTTTGGCCAGAGTAATATGGCGGGGAAGGTGAGTACAACCGACCCCGTAAAGCATGCAGGAGGTCCCGCCAAAAAGGCCTGTGAACCATGTGTACAGAACCAAGTAGGGGGATTTCCAACAGTGGACGCGGTGGCGGGTGCTGCGCACAGTGCGAG
Organism: Polypterus senegalus; assembly: GCF_016835505.1. Lineage (NCBI taxonomy): Eukaryota > Metazoa > Chordata > Cladistia > Polypteriformes > Polypteridae > Polypterus > Polypterus senegalus. The sequence continues at coordinate 121,500,139 of NC_053167.1, forward strand.
GGGAGAAACAGCGAGAGGGCTGATGTGCCCCAGGTCCTAGCGCCCTCCGCCCTGAGCCAGCCGTGGCCTCGCGCCATTCTACTGGGACGCAAACGGATCGGGGCTGTGCTTTTCCCCAGAGGAAAAGGAGGAATCGAGAGAAGAATGCCAGTTCCTCCGATAAGGGAGGACATGAGGCAGGATGCTCCAAATAACGATATATTAATTTATCCTATACAATTCAACAAAAAAGACTTCAGCTGGAGGAACATTTTGACCTAATTGAGCTGTGGTGGTGTAGGGATGCTGATGAAGAGGTGCAAAGGAATATAAGGTGGCCCAGGATTACAAGTTTTTTCGTAGGCTTCAGGGATGCTAGTGTTAATGACCCAAGGAATTTCAGTGAAGAAACCGGCTGAAATAATAGCACTTACAAGTGAATACACGATCAGCCAGTTTCCCCATTAAATGCTCTGGGGCCACATGGCTTTGCAGCAGCATGCAAACACATCCACCGAGGGTGAGATGCACAGTTTTTTCTGTTATAAATCTTTGCAATTCCATGGACCCCAAAAGTGTTTCACAACAATGAGTAAAAGGAAATTGCTGTAAGTTTTAATATTATATATTTTTTATTGTTTCAATAATTGTGGGGGCCACACTCATATATATCTTAATATCAGTGTTGCTGACCATACAAATTCCCTTATGGTCACAGCCTACACTTCTTCAAATGGAAATTTCCAGCAAGATAATTTACTATTAGGATAACTACCAAACCAGGCTGTTCTGAAGGCAAAGACAGTCATAGCAAGTGAACCCAATAAAGTGGCCCGTGTGTACATAATAAAGAAAACTATGTATTTAAAGTTACATATTTCCTTAACCTAATACAACTGCATTTTATTTATTATTTTTCCGATTATTGTTCCTTTTATTATGACCTATTTTACACTGTAGCAAGATTTTCTCCTGACTGCTTTATTGTTAGCCAAAAGGATCATCACAAGTGAAAGTATCACACAATGATGTGGTGTGAATAAATCACCGAGTTGCTTGCCGTCTTTTTTTTTTTTTGCCAATTTTAAATATTGTTTTCCACCTGTGCATTTCAAAGCCTTTTGCTTTTGCTTGAAATGCAGAGGCTGATAACTCAGTATGCTGTTAAAATTAGGCTGCCAAACTCTTTTTCCAGAGGTGGCTGTCGATCAACAGCAGTCCAATTACTGCAAAGTGCTTCGAGACTGCACTATGTGAGAAGCTCCACAGGAAGGTGAGCTGCGGTTCTATTTTCTTTCCTTCATTTACTTAGATTAATCTTCCCACTTCAAGGATAAGGACTTGGAAGTGGGCTTTGTTACTTTGCCTTATATGAGGTAATTGAAACATTGCAGGTTTATGTGCTCAAGAATAAATTTAATTAGAGATTACAGAGGTATGCTAAGGAGAACATACTGGAGATATCAGGATATTCATCCTTGAGAATCCGACTGCAAACCCTGATGGCTGAGTTTGGTAGTCTTATTCTGTATACTCAATTCATTGGAAATCAATTTCAATAGTGTTATGGAGGATTATCAGGCTGAGGAAGATTTATGGACAGGATGGGTTGCAGTACCAATAGATCAAGTATAGTGTATGCTTTTTTCATTTTATTGGTTAAAATCTGTACATTTAAATGCCATATCCAAATCAGGTTCCTTAAAAGTCTGGACCAACCCATGAAGTGCAAGTTAGGAACCAACCCTAGGTATGTACACCAGGCAATCACTGGGGTGCCCTAAGGACTGCTGCTGGGCCCTCTCCTCTTTTCTCCATAAATTACTTCACTAGACCCCATCATCCAATCCCATGGTTTCACATGTCAGTGTTATGCCAAAGATATGTAATGTCACAATGTTATTCACTCCGGAGAACCACATGGTATTGTCCAGAATGTTCAACCAATATTACTTTTTTGACTTTAAAACACATTAAATTCTTGTGATCTGTGTAAATGATAAATGGATATTTGGCTCTCTCTAGCTAATGCCTCCATTCTTTTCAAGCTAATTTAATAGCCAAAAGCCTATGGTTCCCCATGTCATAATTCTGCTTTGCACAATATCATTTTGTAGAAAAGAAAGCACATGATGGTTTGTGACAAGTGGCTCATACCCACATATTGTAAAATGCAATATAATTTATTTTTGTATAGCCCAAAAATCACACAAAAAGTGCCGCAATGGGCTTTAACAGGCCCTGCCTTTTGACAGCCCCCCAGCCTTGACTCTAAGAAGACAAGGAAAAAAACTCAGCCAGGATTTAAAGGCTGAGACCGAAGGGGCATCTCTTATGGAAGCAGGCAGACCATTCCACAGTTTAGGGGCCCTGTAACTAAAAGCTCGACCTCCCACTGTGATTTTATTAATCCTTGGAATTATAAACAGACCAGCATCTTGAGATCTTAATGTGCGCTCAGGTTTGTAAGTCATCGTAAAGTACAGACAAGTAAGCTGGACCTTGGCCATTTATGTGTTAAAAGGAGGATTTGGAAATCTGCCCTAAACTTAACTGGGAGCCAGCGTAAGGATTTAAGAAATGTTTTCGTATTTTCTTGTTCTTGTAATAATTCTTGCAGCAGCATTTTGGATTAACTGGAGGCTGTATAAAAAACAGTTTGAACATCCAGTGAACACAGCATTGCAGTAATCAATCCTACTAGAAATAAATGCATGAATTAATTTCTCAGAATCCTGCTTATTTAGAAAACGCTTTCATTTCCCAACGTTAAGATGGAAGAAACATGATTTGGACAACTTTGTAATGTGCGCTTTAAATGACTTGCTAGAGTCAATGATAACGTCTAGATAACTCCTACAGGTGATACTGTATGCATCACTTTTCAGGAAGAATATGAAAAACAAGACAAAAAACTTTAAATGGGAGTTGCTTGGCTTTTATTTAGCAAAAAAAAAAAAAAAGTCTAATGTGGTAAGCAAAATTTACGTGACAAGATTTCTTAACGTAAGGTAAACATTAGTAAATACTAATCCTTTCATAAGTCCATAATTCTTACAATAAGGAAAACAAGATTTAACATCATGATATTAATACTTTTCCACTTACTTAAAATTCCTCTTTTGTAGTGTAGGATGGAGGCTATGGTAAATAATGATTTCACTTTGTCAAAAGTTTCTGGTACTTTGCAAGTCTAAATAAATTTCTTTAAGAAAATGACAGGAGAAATAAGAGGGGGAAAAAAATAGCGCTTTTTTCAAATACTTTTGCTTGACCATTGATAAACCTTTTGTGTGATTTTGTATTCCAAAAATTGAATTGGATCAATATGAAATTCAAAACTACTCTCTTATAAACAGGTGATTAACTCTTGTGATAGATGGCCGGGCAGGTCAATCCAGCCGGGAAGCCCCGAGAAGGAAAAGATGGTGGAAGACAGCAACTTTTGGACACTGCATCCCCCAAGACTCTAGATGGAAGCTCCCCTGGAGTATAGCGGTGCCCCAGATTCCGAAGGACCGGGAGTCATACTTTCCTATAGCCCAGAAGTACTAATGGATCACATGGTCAGATTCCCTGAAGTACTTCTGGGCTGACTAAAGAATTGGAGTTCTTCATCTGACCCGGAAGTGCTGGCAGGTCACATGGAAGGAAGAACAGAAGCACTTCTGGGTTAGGCACTATATAAAAGACTGCTGAAGATCCAGCAGGTGAGCCAGAGTCGGAAGGAGTAGGACAGAGCTTGCTGGGAGTTGTGATGGAGAAGATTATTGTATTATTGCGTTTATTGATTGTGTATTAGTGGTGCAGGTGCTTTGGGCACGATTATGTGGAAGAAAAATATTAAAATACTTCTTGTTGCTTTTACCTTGTGTCCTGAGCGTCTGTCTGTTGGGGTTAAAGGGGCAACAGCGACACCGAACATTCACACTCTCAAATATTTCAGTGTCTCACAAACATTAAATGTGGGAGTCTATATCTTTAGAAAAAAATATGAAAGTCATCAATATACACCAATCAATACAGACCAAGAAAAACTCAGAAAATATCACCAACAAACGATAGACATGCCACTTGCACATTGGGAAGTCCATTGGACATTATCCTGAATTCGTGGTTCCCATTGGTGAAGTAAAATTCAATCCTCCATTTATCTCCTTAACGTACCCCAATTAAATTATAAGCACTTCTTAAATGTAGCTTATGAAAACAGTGGTGCTAGTTGCCTGGTTAAGTGATGAGATAACTGGAAATGTATATTTGTTCTTTTCTATTAACTCTATATAGTCAGTTCATGATCTTCACTCTCCATTTCACCCCAACTAGACTATAAGAAGGAGCAATAAATACATTCTGTATATTTTCTTTGAGATATTCCTCCATGGGTAGGGTCTCTGGGCGAGTTAAAGCATAAATGTTACCCCTTGGTGAAGGGGGTTGTGTTAGGTAAAATAACAATAGTACAATCATATTCACAATGTAGGGGGAGTTTTTATGAAAGACTTTTAATAAATACATAACTAAATTCAGAATATTTATCTAAAAGCATGTTCATTTGTGCACTTTTGAAAAGGGGTCTGTACATGAATATTAAGGCACTTCATGCTTCTATTTTTAATTTCTTTGTTTTCCCAATCCACCACAGGATTACATTTTTGTAACTCTTTGAGACTCAAAATAAGATGAGAGATTGAGAATGGGGTGACAAAAAACATTAGCATCCCTTTGTGAAGTAATCCCACTTGCAAATGAAGAGAGAGGGAATACACGTACTGTATATGTTCTGGAGACGCATTACCAATCATTTTCCCATCCACCAAAACGACTTTTAATTTCACTTAACTCTATGAAGACCAATTCCCATGTTTTTTAATAAGAAGACACTAATGCAATTCTTCACGACCCCACAATCAAATAGAGCAGATACCTTCACATTATTAATTAATGTTGGCACCATAAACACTTTTTTTTTTCATAAAACTTGATTGTCTAAATTCCAAAAACTAACTAAGCCCCTTGCCAGGTTTCCCCATTACAATTGCTGTCTGATTTTAACTAAAATAAATACACATTATTATTATAATAAATGTTTTATCTTTCAAAACTTCTTTTTATGAAATAGTCCCTCTTTTGCTTTGAACACATTTATTTCCTTTGATGAAGAAACTATTATTTCACAGAGGTCTGAGGTGATTTCTTAAACTTGTTCCCATAAATTATCTTCTCTCCCCAGATAGACAGATACTTTATTAATTCAAAAACTCCTTCCCTTTTTCAGAATCAGTCATGGGGGATTCAAGATTTTGAACAGACTGACAAAAAGTGGTCAGTTTATAAATAAAGAGTTAGAAACAGAACAAAAAAAAAATAAAAACTAAAGATAAACTTCAGATCCAAATTGAGAAACAAAAGTTGGGAGACAAAAACCAGAATTTAGTTTCAAACAAACACAGACCAAGAGCTCATAGCAGTAAGTCACTAATTTGAGTCCAATCTCAGATACTGATGATTGTTGTTGAGGTGACCTTTATACTGGTTCAGCGATGACATCACAAACAGTGCAGCCTCGATGCATCATGGGAAATCACCATAGAAACAGAGGACACAAAAGCCACAAAATGGTGGTGCCCATAGCCAAAACAAAATAGTTTCAGGAAAGACTGCAAAAAAGAATCCACTTTTAAACCGAGCCTCTAATTAAAATTCTGCTTGCTGAATTAGGTTTCCTTGAATGTTAAAATAACCAAAATGACACAAAAATAGTTCTTCTAGCTTCAGGCAAGCCCAAGAAAAATTACAACAGAGTCAAAGACTTTAAATTATCCATCCATCCATTTTCCAACCCGGTGAATCCGAAAACAGGGTCACAGGGGTCTGCTGGAGCCAATCCCAGCCAACACAGTGCACAAGGCAGGAACCAATTCCAGGCAGCGTGCCAACCCACCGCAGACTTTGAATTATAATGGTTTAATTTTGGACACAATGTTGAGCAACATTTTGTTGTCTTTTGCTGTGTTTTCATGCTATTCAGATTTCTGAGTTTCAACGTCCCACTTCAGTGCTTCCAGTAAGGCTATATGGATGAACATGATGCCACGTTTGATTTGTTACTTGGTCTACAAAAATAAAAGAGAAAAAAACAAAGATAAAGGATATTTTTTCAGGCGGGAGTTGTAATTCCGTTTTGTTAGCTTTTGTCTTTTATTGTTTCTTCTTTCCTTATGTATAACTTTTTTTAATTTTTCTTCTTTTTTTCTATTTTAACTATGAAATCATGTTATACAATTTCAACTTGATTGCATGCAATGTTATTTTTAAAAAAAAAAAAGATAAAGGGTATTTTTCATTGAAACAAACATCAAAATAAATGTATTTAATGTTTATCAATTCACTCCAAATGCAGTTTGACCAAAAATTTAATTTTTGACTTACCAGGTTATATGTTTTATGTTAAATTTTATGTTAAAAAAGTGAGTAAAGTGAAAAAGTTAGTGTTATGTCGCAGCTTAGAAGTTCATAGCTTTGTATTCTCTGCATTAACTGACTTGCAGCATTTGAGTTTTTAGTGCGTACATGTGGATTTTCCAGCACACACTTGCATTTACTTAATATTAATAGGTGAATGCAGAACTTAGCCTGCAGAGAGAGCTGTTGAAAAAATGGATACATTTAAAGACCTAGGATCAATGGTGCCCAAGGTGGAAAAAAAATACAAAGATAACTCGAGGAGTGCAGTGTGGATCGAACAAATGGAAGAAGCTATCAGGAGTATTGTGTGATCAAAAGAATGAAGATGAAGGGTAAGGCTTTTAAGACATTGGTAAGACCAGCAATGCTGTATGGAGCTGACACATGGGCAGTAAAGGGAGTGCAGGAAGAAGTTAGATGTGGCAGAAATGAGAACGTTGAGATGGATATGTGGAGTTACAAAAAAGGAAAGAATAATACATGAGACAACAAATGTGGGAGAGATACATCAGAAATTACAGGAAATTAGGTTGACATGGTGTGGACATGTGATGAGGGCAAAAGAGTGACAGGAATGGAAGTACAAGAGGAGAGAAAGATAGATAGATAGATAGATACTTTATTAATCCCAAGGGGAAATTCACATAATCCAGCAGCAGTATACTGATACAAAAAAAAAAATATTAAATTAAATAGTAATAAAAATGAATGAATGAATAGATAAAATAAAACATGATCTGAAACAAAAGGGTATGACTGATGAGGAGGTGCAGAACCTGTATGGAGAAGGTTGATCAGGCACATTGACTCCACATAGAAATGAGTAACAATAAAGAGGAAGAAGAAGATAGTTAGGACAATATCCTACATTTCAAGGGTCATGTCCATAGAGGTCATGACTCGAGGATAATCACCTCGAGGGGTTAAAGGATCGGCTGAAAGTTAATTTCCTTATTTGAGTTGTGGCTATGAAACGCCTTTTTCAAAACGACCTTTTACTTAGAACTTATTTTGTTTTGCAATTTTACTTTCTAACCTTTTTCTAACAAATTTTTTGACCCTTGCCTGGCTTGTCAATCGTGCTTTCTAAACTGGTTTTGACACCGTTTGACATAACATTCAGATTGTGTTTGTATTTAGTTAACGAACTTTTGTCTGCTTCCTGGAACTCCCATTCATCTTGTGGTCTTTTCCTACACTTAAACTTCACGTATGCACATTTTATTTTCTGAAGTGCACACAATAGCTGGGGAGAGATAACTAAAGCAAACCATTAGAGGTTCATGCATACGTTTTCTGTAAAACGTTCTTTTTAAGGCTGTAAGGACTTTTTGCACCACATGTTGTTTGTTTCCTTTTTTGTGTCTTTGCTTTGGTGTATAAAACTTGAAGAATTAATGCTATGTCTTGTGTGTAAACGCCTGTAATAATACAATCTTTCATTGTACCCTGTACTGTACGTTTGCTGTATCTCAGAAATGTTACTCTTCAATCCTCCACTATGTCAAAGTAAATGCTTCTTTTTTTGGCTGGCGCATATAATTCTTTTTAAAAGAAAACTACTGACCAATTTATGTACTGTTAGGACAGCAGAGAAAATCACAGCCATTAAACAGGCACAAGTGAGAAGAAGTAGATTTGTCATTTTTATTTGAGGTCAATACCAGGAAAACAAAGAGAGTTATATTTGCTACTTAAAAGGACAACTAATTTAAGAAAGGAAGCAAGGCAAGACATTAACAAAAAAAAAAACATATGAGATATAGACAATGCTGTATCATTATGGTTATTTATTTATGTGTGTGTTTACCTTTTATAGCTTTGAAGTAATTGACCACAAAATGCATGACTGACTTGAGATATATGTTTAAAATAGTTTCTGGAAATTGCGATATGAATTTTCTCTCAGCCAGAATGTGCTGGGATTTCATGTTAATGAATACCAAAGTCCCTGCAGCACCACATGTTCTAATGTTATTAATAAGAAGAGCAAATATAGATGGCTGCATTTAGTCTTTTAATTACTTCATTAAAATAAATGAATAACAGCAAACAATGATTAGGCAGGGAATAGGGATAACGTCAGTTTGAAGATAATTTTAATCTAACTGGTGTCCAATATTGCCTGGAATGGAAGTGGCACATCTGGGATGACAAATTTCCCAATGCAGCATCAATTCATTCTGTAATAAAATAAACAGCGAAAATAAAACAAAGTGCTAGTTGATTAAGTTGTCACCAAGAGATTGAGTCATGAATACAATCCTTCTAAGTTATCATCATCTGCATTCATTTATTAATTTAAAAATGTAAATAAATAAATAAATAAATAAATGTGTAGATTATTGGTGGGGTATGTGAGAATTGAGGAACAAAACATACATGTCACTGTTGATAGTCTAGAAACCAAAGACAATCCAGTGAAAAACAATTTTACTTAGAGAAAAAAGCTGGTACTTGGTGAAGTAAGAATTCATTTGGCAGTGAAAAACTACACACAATTGTCAGAGTCAACCAGCTAAACTCCCGAGCAAGTTACAGAGTTACAGGAAACACAATTATGACATTTGTGCTAAATGTAAACTCAGTCTGTTCACATTTATTTGTTATGTGTCCTGCAGTATATGTTTTTCTGCCAAGTACGCACAAAGCTTCACCTGAAAAAATGTATGGTTGGTGGGGAAAATATGCACCTTGGAGGACCAAATTTTGGAATATAGTCAATGCAATCTGCAGCATGAATTTGACTAGAAAATGAATGGGTAAATAGGGAATGGAAGGTCTAAGACATCAAAACTTAGTCCCTTGGTCAATAATTAGGTCTCAGAACTGGTATTTACTACTCAGCACCGCATCTGTCAAGGCTCAGAACAAGAAAGTACTCATGATTGGTGATGCCATCAATTAAAGTAAAATGCCTCCAAGGGGCAAAGGTATCTGGTATCGAGGGTAAATGGGACCTACTGGCTGGTACTGAAGTGTACTCCTTATTTCTATGTGTTAACACTAACAATATCACTTTATAGCAGTCTGATGTGTTAAAGAGGAACTTCAAATCTTTGTGAACTAAAGAAAAAAGAAAATATTGGCATTTAATTGTGTCTGGTCTTTAAGATTATATAGAAGGAATGTGGTCTAGAGCAGAATGCATTCTCCTTTACTGCTGGTTAAAGACCTGGGGCCTCATGTATAAATGGTGCATAATCACAAAAATGTTGCATATGCCAGTTTTCATGCGCACATCGCAATGTATGAAAATTAAATTTGGTGTAAAGCCACACACATTCTCAAGGCAGACTCCCCTCTTGCATATGCGCTTTTTGCTCAGTTTTGCAAAGTAGTGGCACCCAGCATCAAAGCAGTGCTGGGAATGTGGTCTCCCTTTTTTTCAGATTTGCAACAATGACACAGGATTTATCAAATACACCAAATTTAATTGCATATTGTTTACAAATTTAAATTACTTGATTGTAATCTTTCTGTAACAATATAATGGCGCATAGAATGAACAAACTATTCCATATACCTGAGTTGCTTTAGCGTTGTTACTCTCAGTGCACCACTCAGAGTATTTTAAACTATTGTGTGTGTGTGTGGTATCATAGCTGCACAGCAGCAGATCAGAAAGCTCTATGGCGGTTTGTGTCAAGATCGCAATGGATTATCGGGATACAGCTTCCAACCCTGGAGGACATTTATAGGGCACCCTGCCTAAAGAAAGCCACCAGCATCTGCATGGATTTCACTCAGTCATGCCTCAGGCTATTTGAACTTCTTCAATCTGGCAAACTCTTCAGAGCCTTTCCTGCATTAGGCTCAAAAACAGTTTCATCCCAAGAGCTATAAATGCACTCAATCAGCCCATTAACTGCTCCTGATAGAACTGCTTGTGCTTATAATTACAGTTACCTCACTGTAAACTTGCACTACAACTGTAACTCTGCACAACCTGAGCCACTTTATGAACCATCTGCACTATTTTACTTATGCTTTCATATTGTATATTTCTCATTATTTTTTATTGTGTAATTATTATTATTGTTATTTTATCATTTTATAGGAAAATATGTTTATGGAGGATTTACAAATTGAATCTAATTGTACCATGTAATTTAACAGACGAGAGCGCGTATTTACAGATGATGTTGACTGGCTTCTAAGTCGTTTTATATTTCCAAGAGCTATCCACTTGATATTATTTTTATAATGACATCCATTAAAGTATGCATATTACATTTTACATATAAATCATTAACTTAATTTAAATAATGTATACTGCTAATAATAGTAATTAATAATGTGAGGATGTGGTGGCAGCATGGTGGCGCAGTGGGTAGCTGCATGGAGTTTGCATGTTCTCTCCGTGTCTGCGTGGGTTTCCTCTGGGTACTCCAGTTTCCTCCCACAGTCCCACAGTCTAAAGACATGCATGTTAGGTGCACTGGTGATTCTAAATTGTCCCTAGTGTGTGCTTTGTGTTTGTGTGCGTGCGTGATCCCTGCGGTAGGCTGGCACCCTACCCTGGGTTTGTTTCCTGTGTGGCGCCCTGTTTTGGCTGAGATTGGCTCCAGCAGACCCTGTGACCCTGTAATTAGGATAGAGCGGGTTGGAAAATGGATGGATGGATGGAAGAAGTGGTGATGTAGCGGTAGTGATGAGATGGCACCCTTTGAAGGGATTGTTCCTTCCTTGCACTTGATGCTTGATGGGACTGGTGCAACCCTGGAGCGTTCAAGCTGACCTTTGAGGACTTAATGAACAAGTACAACTCATCAAAGTTTTGTTCTTGGCCAGTTAAAAAAATGAATATAATAATGATTAATATTTGAAAAATGTATTAATCAATATTTTTATCCCGTGATGACAATAAACTGTAAGTATACAAATTTTACATTCACACAACAGATAACTAAATCAGAGTATTATTGGTTTGCTTTTAATGAAATAATGAAAATTTAATGGTGGTATAACAAGGTAAATAAAGGATTTTTTTTTAAATCACACTTAATATTTGTATTTTGCATTATAAAGTATAGTTAGAACATGCATCACAAACTTTGAAACAAAGCTGTTGGTAGCCAGTTTTATAAGAGATACTGAAAATTTAAATCATTTTACAAAAGGCACTCAAAACTGTTTGCCAATGAATAAATAAAGTCAAAACAATGAAAATATTTAAACTGACTCCCTTGGGACCTTACTCCTACCCACCATCTGTATACGCCTGACTTTGGAAATTTTAGCAAATATTATATTAATAGAACTTAGGTGACAACAAATGTACCATTCTCTAAACCACCTAATACAATTCATGGTCGTAGGGTGTTGGAGTCTATTCTAGGAGCTTAGGGTTTAAGGATAGGGTGAAGTCTGAATAGGGTAGCAGTCCTCTCAGGCAAACTACCACATGGGGAAAATTGAGAGTCTCCAATTAACCGGACAGATAGATCAATGGATGTGAAAGAAAACCGGAGTAAATAAAGAAAAGCATACACATGTCGCAGGGCAAATGTGAAAGTAACCAGAAACAGAATTGAATTCCTAAATGTGGGATCCATAACGCATCAGTGCAAAGCAGTTTGCTGCTCTGTAAACATCAGAGCAGTTAAAAGTTGTCTTCACAAAATAAAAGACTAAAAATGGGGTCAGAGCCAGAGTAAAATTTGGAAACTGCAGTTAGATATTTTTAACCTTAACTACTTTGCCAATGATCTACAATGCTTACTGTATATATCACTTTTTATAATAATCTTTTTCTTCTTCTTAGTGACTGTGATAAGAAAATAATGACCTGCAGGACTACAGTAACGTAGCACTTCTGATTGGCTGACACCACGAGACAGGTAAAATGGACTGCACTTGGTGGTTAGATATTACAGATGAGATGGGCAGGAAAGAGAGAGAACAGAAAGGCTTTTTAACTCACACCACTTGGTGTTCACCATGAAACAGACTCCCACCTTTAGATTTGTTAACCTCCCCTGTTCTTTCCATGCAGAACATGGAAAAGGAGTCGAATGAAGTCACCGCTTGATCCGGCACTAGCAGGGTCAGCCATGTCTCAATAAAACAGAGAATGTTGCTGCCCCTCATGTCCTGTTGGAAAGTCACTCTTGTTCTGAGATTGTCCAGCTTGTTGTCCAAGTAGAATGCTGCTCAGTGGAGGGTGATGTGCTAATTTCCTCAGACTGTTCCAAACTCTGGTGCACGTGCCCCACCATTTCATTGTTTGACCTTGCCCACACTCCGAAGTATCTTGGCTGGCCATGACGGATCAGGTTTAAAAAGTTCAAACATTTAGTGGGCAACTTGATTCTCAATATCCCAAAGTCATAAATGATTAAACCCACTGTTGTACAGGCATGAAAAACAGTAAAAAAAAAAATATATTAAAGAAAAACACAGTCAAACCGGAGTGATCAGGAAGGAGTCTGGACCTAGCCATGCCAATTCTGGACATATAGTAGCTGGCCTGTACTGCCATCTACAGAAATGTTCAGATGACTCGTCCATCATAGGCTGCATTAATAATGGAGGTGAGTTAAAGCATAGGAAAGTCATGGAGGATTTCATCTTGTTGTGCAGGCAGAGTAACCTGCAACTCAACATTAGCAAGACAAAAGAACTGGTGGTGGACTTCTGATATGCTCTAAAAACCAGTCACCACTGGGGGGCTGAGGGGGGACACATGAGATTGCTACAGAGTTACAAGTCCCTGGGGGTTCACATGTAGAACACACTGACCACACAGTGGCACTGTACAAGAAGGGCCAGAGCAGACTGGACTTCCTCAGAACAATGGTGTCTTTTGAAGTGTGCAGCAAGCTGAAAGTGTAGTGTTCTATGCCACAGCCTCCTGGGGAAGCAACCTGAGCTCAAAATAAGCACAATGCCTGAACAAACTTATCAGGAAGGCCAGCTCCATTACAGGGCGAACCTTGGTCACGCGGGAAGTTGTTATGGAAAAGAGAATGGTGACAAAATTGGATGCCATCATGAAAGATCCCCTCCATCCCCTCTAGAAGATGCTCTCTGAGTACATTTAAGCCATAGACTCATTCGACCACAGTATGCTAAGAAGTGCCTCTGGGGTTCTTTTCTGCCCACTGCCATCAGCCAATTCAGTGCTTCCGCCTGATGTACTTGTTAAATTTATTTTTATTTACTTACAGCATTTATCGATTGATTGGCTGTATTATGCTGTGAGCCTGTGTCCTTGTTTTTTATGTTTCTGTTATTGTATGCATCTGAATTTCCCAATGGGATTAATAACATTTCTCTAATCTGATCTAATAAAATCTAATATTTGTACAAATTTACACACAATTTGTGTCAGCTGTTTTGGAATGGTACATTCCCCCAAACCCCCCCCAAAACACCAATTACTACCAACTCATCATATTACTGAGATATTATGTAGCCTTAACTTTAAGATGGCTCAAGTTTATAAAGCATTCAAAATGTCATTAAGATTGACTCAGCTATTTCAGAGTATTACACATTTTTTTGGGTTGCTCCCCCCATCATAACCATCTGAAATATATGAAATGCCATTTACAATAGCCTATATTTTAAAGGAATATTCCTCCCTTTTTTCATGTTACTTATTCCATGTAGTTTGTAATGATGTCAGAGAACAATTTAAAATCACGTTTTCATGCAGAATGAAAGAAAAAAGTTTAAGACACAATGGAGGCTAATGGTAAACCATGCTGTACAACTGATGCTGTGTAAATGATATGGAAAAACATCTATAGAAAATTGAAAAAAAAAGTCTCATGTTACTAATATTGTATAATACATAGGTCAACTAACCAATTGTATGCTCAAAATGTGCAAAGTGCATGCAATTTTTGCTAAAATATTATTAACAGTTATTTTTGGTAAAACCAGAGTACAGTGTAAACAGGAAAGGTATTACCATTATATTGTGCTTTTGAATTGAAGATCCACCTCTACACTCATTCATTGGTCAAGAGTCCTTCCTGAATCCTGTTAAAGTTCTACCAATAGCAACTTACAAACAAAACTTTGTGAAAACCGTTGCACTATTTTTGTCTGATTTTGTTTAGCGTTGTTGAATTTCCAAAAGGCAGTTTTGCCTTTTTATTTATACCGAAGCGAGGCTGTTTACTTTGGCTAGTTTGTGAATAAAACCTCAACAAAACTGCAACATCTCCCTGTCCCAGTTTTTAAAAAAGTGTTGCTGGCATCAAATTCATAATGAGCATACATTTTTCATAAAACAATAGCATTTCTCAGTTTCAACATTTGATATGTTGACTGCTGCTTTCTGTTTGTAATTTCTGTATTTTACATATTTTTGCCTTTTTATTACTTTATCAGAAGCGTATCAGATCTCTTTTTATGTACTTTAATTGATTATTGTTTGGAGCATTTCTTGAAACTGCTTTCCATTTTCTTTCTACTATTGATATTGAAAATGGAATATTTAAGTGAGGAAAGCTAAGCATAAATGTTCTTCTATACATTTGAATTAATAATTAATTTACATTTTGTCAGGACATTTTGCATTATTTAAAATGTGAACTCTTAAAGGCGTAGGGTCGGATGATTATTGAATCATTCTCATTTTCATTTTAACAGAATATTATATTTAAGGTGGGAAGTGCTTTTGATTCATTGTAAAACCAAATACTGTATAATGCCAAAGATGACAAAATATTAAAGAAGAGGGAGTGATGAAAACAGAGAGTAAACGCAATTCAGACTACGGAGAATTAAAACAGAAAATACTGGTTGCCCTTCTAGACCTTGCTCAATAGAACCCACTTATTTAAATCAGTACCACTCCAACCAATCTCAAATACCACTTTCATCTCCTTCATTCCGAATCCTGGATTCTCCCATCTGTCAAGTCAACCTTTGACTCTAAGCTCAGCTAATATTTAGGTTCAAGGCAGCTTTAAGCATTATCCTTAGTAATTTTCTACTGCAGGAGCTCCCACAAACTTAAACTCAATTCTCACTTAATGGGACAGGCCTGCCCTATACAGCTGTAATGTGACACTACACTGAATGTCACGTACATAAATAAAACAAGACGTAAATAAAATTGAACTTTGCAAAAATAAATTAAAGTACAAACTATTAAATCACAATCCTTGATTCTATGAACTATTAATCAAATACAAATATGCATGTAAAATGCTCAAAATATTATATTCCATATAAATATATTCATTATTTTTAAATGTTCCTTGTTTACCTTTGTATTCTCAAGCCAGAGGTTTGTGGTTATCTTCTCCTTTGAAGGGCATTTTTGTGTATTTTGAGCATTTAAACTTTTAAAACAACAGAGAACACCTTTGCCAGCATGAAGGGATGCCTTTACAGTTTGGGGCAAGGCTGCCAGGGTGAGGCTTATTTCTGAGACAGATATGTGAAGTCCTGGGGCCTTTTGCCTTGCATTTCCTGTCATCCTTCATTGATCTTTGTAGATACGGAACACACATGAAATGTATGTATTCCAAATAATTATATATTATTTACCCAATACAACTTCAGGCATCTCACTGCCCGATAGTGAGACTTGGGATCCAAGAATTTTGTAAGTGACTTCAGCTCTGTTGGGTGGGGGGATAGCAGACTGCTTGCTTCTTGAGCTGATTGACATATTTGCAAAACAAAAGACACTGATGGAGAGATGCGAAGGATTCTAAGGTGGCCCGAGTTTACGAGTTTTTTCGTAGGCTTCAGGGATTCTAGTATTAATGAATATTAACTTTTCACTTCACTCCTGTAGATGGCCTTCATTTATATAAACTGGCCCACAATACCTTACTGTGAGATCACCGTCAGTGTTGTGGTGAAACAGAGGGCATGGTGCACTAGAATGTTCCACTTGCCAGAGATTTTTAAAATATAAACAAATAAAAGAAACATGTTAGCTAATTTTAATCAACATACCCAAAATTCAGTCAAATCTGTCAATGTATTTTTGAAGCACTGGCAGATGCCCCTAGTCCAGTTATGAGAATATTAATTTGTCACTCTGAATGGGTTGTTGGAATTCACCAAGCTTCATTTTTGATATTCATGGTGCGCTGTTGATGATGGGTCAGATTATGCAACGATATTCTGCGTAGGTTAGAGCATATCTCAATGTCCACTCCGGTGTGAACAAAGTTAAGTTAGGGGATGTGAGATTTTTTAGTTCTTTTGAGGCCCTCCCCAAATGGTGCTGCATGCCAAAACACGATTGATGCATATTTGGACAATTGCTTGTCCGTCGGCAAGGAAACAATAGGTTCACAGCACCACAGAGGCAACTACAAGTTCATGTAACAAACCTGTTGCCCGATGGGTAATGCAGGGAACATTTTAACCCGGCCTCTGACCTGGCCCCGTCTCTGCTCGTTTGCTTTGTCTGAGTGTATTGATGTGGTAGCTCCCGTTTGAATAAATACCCTGACTGTTGCTGTTTTTATTTGAATAAAGTTGGTTTTGCTGTAGCCTTTGGACTTAGAGTTTTCTCTCAGGTGCAAGACATCAACTCACGTGTCGCAATATGCGTGTCAGTGGATCACTCTCTAGGCTCATCTGAGGTATGCACTGGCACTAACTATGTCTTCTTCTGTTTCGTCAACAGTATCAAGAAGATATTATCACACATGTATGTCTGTGGACCACTCTCCAGGCTCATCCGAGGTATGTAATACCGCTCCGGCTATTGACGTTAACATTCGTCTCTCTTGGTTTCTCCTCAGCATAGAGAAGATGCCCAGTGAGGGTAACTGACTACCCCATCTGGTCCCTGAGCTATAAATCCCAATGCTACCGGAAGGAAGTGTTCAGTCTTCCACTGAACAGAACAAAGTTTCTTCCCAGAAGTCTTTCCCTTACTTATCCTGATGGCAATCTTATTTGAAGAGATTTTTTCATTGATTTTTCACTAATATTTTTGCTTGGAATTTAAACATTGGCAATCTGGGTTGGCGCCCCAAGCTTTTCAGTGGTGACATATACTTCCTTTCTCGACCACAAAATATATGGCTATGACTATGGTATTTTTTACATTTGCACTAAGAATTTATCACAAAAAATGTAATACCCAAACCCCTTCCATAAGAAAAGTATACCAAAAATTACAATAAGAAAAGATATTTATGGGTGTCTCTACAAAGTAAGCAATCGAGAACTGCAGGCAGGTGTGTTATTTTTTTTTAAACCTGGCAAAATCTCATAATGTTGTCCATTAAGAGCATAATTGAGCTTGCTGTGTTTGAAATCTGTTGGAACCAGCCTGTCTTAAATGGACCTGCCCAGATGGTGCTTAACATTGTGATGTATTTCTGCAATGCACCTGAGGCTTTAGAAAACAGCAACTGCTAAGTTCAGCACAATAGCCTTTCTTTGGGACTGTTTCAATATGGACAAACGTGGCACATTTATGGAGATCCAACCTGCTTTGTTGATATTTAATGTGAATCACTATTTATGGCCAAGTATAATTGGAAAAACTGCTTACAAGTAACGTTTCTATTCCGTTTATGGCAATCTTTACAGAATTTCATTGTGCTGATATAATATTTCTATAATATACATTTTAAAATGCAGGATAAAATAATTTAAAAAGCAGTTTTTTATATTATATAAATTAAAATGATTTCTTTTTTATTTTTCTTGAAATAAAAGTTTTACATTTCAAATTAATTAGTTTAGTATAATTAAAATATTATATGTAATACTTATTATGTGTAAAGAGTCTTTTGGGACATTTTTATTATACAGCAGAGCCCACCACTCACCACACTCATATTTTCTTTAAAAGGAAACACATGTTTCGTGCTGATTAGAGAGAAGTAGAATGAGGTAAGTGAATATCTGAAAAAACACATTCTGAAACAACCTGTGTGTTTTAAGTCGGTCTGATCTCGGCTTTAAGTAGTGAATTAAAGCACGCACTCCATATCTGCAGTTTGTGAAGAGAAACACCAGGCTTCTAAATGGACTGCCATTTACTAAGAATAGAGCTTTTCCTAAGAAGGCGATATCTGCTTCAAAAACCGAAGCATCAAATTAAATGTGGTTTAAACACATTAATTAATTTTAACAAATTAGAGATGAAACACATCTTTTAATGTTTTTTTTTTTTGTCCAGAACACCTACTGTGCCTGATGAACCGCTTGTTTAAACTCCTATTTTGCATGGCAGTCTCTGAGTGCCATTGCTAAACATGAAAATCAGATTAATACATTTAAAATTGACAGGTTTGAAAATGAATCTTTCTATGTATTGTGGGCACTAGAGGGCAAAACCGAGACCCGAACGCCAGACACAGCACCATAAGACACCATTCCAAAGGTTAAAATAAAGTTGTTTTATTAAATAACAATAACTTGATATGTTTCTCATCCCTTCAGATAATGTATTACCAAATGAAGCCCCAGTGCTCTCCTCTTCCTCCCGACTCTGACTCACTGAGCTGAGATGGAAGGCTTCTTTTAAGATGGGGCCAGGAGTACTTCAGGTGCCACAGCAATACATGATGGAAGCACTTCCAAGTCAGGCAGTAGTCCCCCAAAGTTCCTACTGCATCTCCCCTGGCATCACCCAAGTACCTCAACAGGGCCATCCATCAGGATTATATCTCACAACCTGCCATCCATGGGATGCCATCACTGTGTGTACCGAGGGAACATACAATCCCAGGAAGCAGATACACTCTGTCCTTCTGACCAGGTCTCCCCTCCGGAAAAAGTACTTACAACCAACCCAGACTGTACACTACTCCATCCATGTCCTTCCAATATGGCCTGTTTTCCTGGTAAGGAACCAGACATCATCCTGATTTTGATGTCAGCCCAATTATCATCGCAGAAACAGTAAGTAAATATAAAATGAATGAATCGATGCCATAGTGCTGCTATGGGCATTATTGCTGGTTACATGTATTTGTGTCTCTTAGCTTAGTGTGGTTTCATGAATAGATGTTTAATCCCACAAGAAGAAACTGGATGGCTGATGATGGCCTCCATCTTTACGATAATAACATCTTATCCAGTAACATAAACCACCTTTATTTAACACTAGAATTACCAGAGCCTACGAAAAAACTCGTAATTCTTAACTTCTTAAATCCCTTCACACCTCTCTGCCAGCGTCCTTTGTCCTCTAAATGTGCTGATAAAAAGAAGCTTGGAGCAGCCGGCTATTCTTTCCCCCCACCAATTTAGAACGTGCACGAACTTCTCTCAGCTCATGCCTTGATTGAGTATCTGGGAGTGAAGTGGAGTTTTAGAGTGGAAATAATAGATCGTTATTTTTAACACACGCATTTCATGTCTGTTCCGTTTCTACAGTAATCTGTGTAAACACATTGTTAAAACAGAAATGTTTTTTATATTCTAGTAGTAGATGGCAAAATGTAGGCATAAATTATATAATGTATGAAGCCTGAAATCCAAATATCAAAGAAAAAGGTACAAATAAAACACAACAATTGCACTTTTATTCAAAAATATAACTGCAGAAACAAAAAGCCGCCTTAACAAGCGACATTGACAGCTGTTTATCGTAATTTCCTCCGTGGTTCAATAGAATCAGTTCCTGTTTGGGAATCAAAACGTCGCAAGTTCAATCCTGCACCACTCCGTTTTGAGAAGTAAACTGCTCTTAGTCTTACTATTTTAGAATAAAAGCATACATTTGATTTCAGTCTCTAACAGCCGGTGCAATTTGTGCTTTTTTTTTTTAATTCACTTTTCATTCTCTCAGTCGCGTTCAGAATCAATCCATACAACCCCATCTGACACGGCTGTTTTCACATAAAGACGCGCTATAGCTCTGCAGTGTACCACGATGCATACTAACTCCCCCCCCCATTAACCCCCTGCCCCCAAAGGGTTCTGACACACAAACGCTGGCGAAGCTGCATTCTTCGTATCTCACTGTCACTTGATTTTCTTTTTATTCAGTTTTATTGAGTGTTCCTGCCAGTCCCAGCATGTTGCTGTATGCTGTTTCTTTTGTACTCCAGGACATGCAGAGGAGAGAATGGTAAAGAGCAGTAACTTCCGTGCTATATGCAATCATTAGACCCTCCCCATCTGCCCGTGTCGCTCAAACACAGGAACATATGTTGGTGTAAAAGTATAACAAAAGTGCACTTTTATTCAAGTGCACTTTTTCCATCGCCTTTTCCTGTAAGAAGCAATGTACACACTTTTCTCTATGCTGTGGTTTCTATTACACACCTGAAAGAAAGAGAAAATATATGTGAAAATATCATTGCACTAATGCAATATTGTTTGAAAACGAACAGCGTCAGATCGAGTGTGAATTTATGCAGGAACTGGAAATTCTCTGATGTGGGACCTTCCCCCAGGGAAGAAAGTACAGTGTCAGGTGCTCATTCAGTGTAATAGGAACCATAGCACAGAGAGTTGTGTGCACTGCAACAAGTACACGTGTCATAAATGTAGGAAGGACGGTCCTTGGGTGTGTGGGAATTGTTAATATTTGAATGTGATGATTTTATATAGCACGGAATGAAAATCAGCACTTCTTAGCATTGCACCATGCAAGCTGTCGTATCAATTGCCTACTGTAACTTGCTTTCTTTTTTCTTTGTTTATACAGGTAGTCTTGAATAAAAGTGCACTTGTTTTGTTTGCGAAATGAAGTGTCTGCGTGTACTTTTCGTGGCATTACACGTGTATTTTTTGAGCATGCTCAAACACAGGAACATAAGTTGGTGTAAAAGTATAACAAAACAACGGGCAGATGGGGAGTGTCTGATGATTGCATATAGCGCCGAAGTTACTGCTCTTTACCATTCTCTCCTCTGCATGTCCTGGAGTACAAATGAAAAACAGCATACAGCAACAAGCGGGGACTGTCAGGAACACTGAATAAAACTGAATAAAAAGAAAATCAAGTGACGGTGGGATATGAAGAAGGCAGCTTCGCCAGCTTTTGTGTGTCAGCAACTTGGGGGGTGCTTTAGTATGCATCGTGGTACACTGCAGAGCTATAACGCGTCTTTATGTGAAAACAGCCGTGTCAGATGGGGTTGTATGGATTGATTCTGAACGTGACTGAGAGAATGAAAAGTGAATAAAAAAAAGCTAACCTTTACAAGGATCATAAATTGCACCGGCTGTTACAGACTGAAATCAAATGTATGCTTTTATTCTAAAATAGTAAGACTAAGAGCAGTTTACTTCTCAAAACGGTGTGGTGCAGGATCAAACTCGCGACCCTTTTGATTCCCAAACGGGAACTGATTCTATTCAACCACGGAGGCAATTACAATAAACAGCTCTCAATGTCGCATGTTAAGGTGGCTTTTTGTTTCTGCATTTTGTACTTTTTTCTTTGATATTTGGACTTCAGGCTTCATACATTATATAGTTTATGCCTACATTTTGTCATCTACTACTAGAATATAAAAAACTTTTCTGTTTGAACAATGTGTTGACACAGATTACTGTAGAAACGGAACAGACATGAAATGCGTGTGTTCCAAATAACGATCTATTATTTCCACTCTAAAACTCCACTTCACTCCCAGATACTCAGAAGTTCGTGCACGTTCTAAATTGGTGGGGGGATGGAATAGCCGGCTGCTCCAAGCTTCTTTTTATCAGCACATTTAGAGGACAAAGGACGCTGGCGGAGAGGTGTGAAGGGATTTAAGAAGCGATTTAAGGTGGGACAGAATTACGAGTTTTTTCGTAGGCTCTGGTAATTCTAGTGTTAAATGAAACATTTATTATAAGACACTGTACCTTAAATGTACAGCTCATTACAAATTTATATATTAAATGACACCTCTATACTTACAACAGAACAAAAAGCACAATTGAAAGTAAATTATGTTAGTAAAATCATATTTTTGTGTAAAAGCAACACCATTACTGAATAATAATGGAAAACACAGCAATTAAAAAAAAATAAAGAATTTGTAAGTTCAAAACTATATAAATATATTTATCTGCATTACACCAATTAAATGATTAAATAAGTGGCTATGTAATTATCTTAAAATAAATACAACTATTGTTTGTTCAAATTAAAAAAGGTGTTATTCAAAGGGCAAAAAAACCTCATTGCACTGTAAATGTAAAAACACTTTGTTTTGTAGTGAAGTGTCAATGAAAATGATTGCAATATCCTGTGCTCAATATCTAAAAATAAACACATATACAGTATAATATTAATTACAAAAACATAAAACGCTCTATGGCAAGAACTGTATCCTCTACATGTCTGCATATTTATTGAAATGAAATCTCCATGCAAGAAAAGAACTTTTTAAAAGGTTGGTGATCTTTTCTTAACTTTACGATAACTTTTCCTGAAGATCCAATTAAGTGTTTACCAGTAGTTCTCATGCCCTTGCTGGCTCTTTTTGGGATAATAATGATAATTTTCTCAATCTAATGGTTACATTTCTGATTAGAATATTGTATTTCCCTCTAAAATATAATTTAATTTGCATTAATTTTGCATAATTATTTGCCTGTTTTTAATTTTTCTCATTTTGCTGCTTGACAGCTGTAGCCACTGGTGGCCGACCTTTCCTCAGGTAGAATTTTGGACTGTTCTGACAGAATGTCTCAACACAAGGCTTAAGGCAAAATCCACAGACACATTTTAAAAGCATTCCTTCATAAAATGTAGAAAGAAAATAATAAAAACTTTACCGTGAAGGCTTATGACACAAAATAAATATACAGCATGTTCTTCTCTCACTCCTTGCTACACAACTGACGTGCTTTATTATAAAGACCCATCAATGTTTGGTTCAGGAATAAGATGAATCCGTGTCTTAGCCTGATAGATAAATGTAATTTTTGCATTTTTGTTCATTATTTTTAGCATTATTCTGGAAATACCATATATGTTTCTTTTTCCTATAATTGCTGCTTAGCTATTATCAGAATTATGTTAACATTTGAATGGCGGAAAACAATTTATTCGCAAAATGAACTTTGCCATCTTGTTCATCACATGTACCATATGTGGCACATAAATTTGTCCACAAAAATTGTATTTAAGTATATACATAGCAGTATGATTAGTGTTAACATAATTTTGACTCACCCTGTATTGTTTACAATTACTATGACTGTTGCCAGTCATGTGACACAAAAGTCATGTAACGTTTCATCTCCAACCACCTATTTAAGATGGTGGTACATAGCTTTGAGCATCCACAGATCAGTTTTTCTTTGATTAATTCTTTAACCATTTTTTATTGAATAGAGTAGGAGCAACAACACAAGGGTGTGTTCTGCTCCTACTCTATTCAATGCTTGCATGGACTGGGTGTTGGGCAAGGTCGTGGGGTCCAGCAGCTGTGGGGCATCTGTTGGTGAAGAAACATTCACAGATCTGGACTTTGTTGACGATGCTGTGATCTTCGCGGTGTCAATGGAGTCTCTGATCAGAGTGCTCGAGAGACTGAGCAAGGAGCCTGAGTGTTTGGGCTTGCGAGTGTCCTGATAAAAACCAAGATCCAGGCCTTAAATGACCTCTTGGGCACAGCCATCAGCAGTGTGTCTGTTTGCAGAGAGAGTGTCAACCTCGTCAAGAGGTTTACTTACCTTGGCAGGTACATTCATGTCCCTGGTGACTTTTCCTATGAAGTCAGTAGACGGATTGGAGGAGCATGGGGGGTCATGTGGCCGCTGCAAAAGGACCAAGGTCCAAGTCTTTAGAGTTCTGGTGATTCCTGTCTTGCCGTATGGTTGCGAGACAAGGACGCTATCCAATGACCTGAGACAGAGGAAAATCCTTGGGTATCGCTGGTTTGACTTTGTGTCAAAGGAGTGGTTATTCATGGAGTCCCGAATGAGGCACATTACCTGCATTGTGAAGGAGCATCAGTTACGGAAGTGCGGCCATGTGGCGCGATTCTCTGAGGGTGATCCAGCTTGTAAGATCCTCATTGTTGGGGACCCTAGTGGCCAACGTAACACCTGGCTGCGGCTGATAGAGGGTCATTTCCAGAGGGTGGGACTGGACCGCGTGTCTGCCTGGGGGGTTGCCAACCTGGATCCCGAGTTGTTTCATCATGTAGTGGGTGTGGCAACGCACTGTACCAGTGCATTCTCCCCAACTTGACTTGACTTGACATTTTTTATTACAGTACAGACCGATGATTTGGTTTTGCATTTTGGCTTTGGTGATCAGTTAAAACTTCTTCTTTTGGTATTCTGATTTTAACCTGTTTCCTGCCAATGAGTCTGCCTTCTCCATTGGCTGAAACCATCACCCATTTGGTTCGGCCCTCCGGTTGTAATATGACCAAGCTGTGCGCTGAGATTACTCTTAAGCATGCAAAGTGCAGTTGGCCATGTGAACAGTAATCTTGTTTCAAATCTCACAGCTTGGATTGCTGCTGTCATAATCGTTTTGAGTTTCATGGTTTGTTTCAATTGGAGTAGTAATAGTAGTATGACAGTATTTGTAGGACTTGTGTTGAAGTGACATTCGGCATCTGTCAAGCGTTGTAAGTATACAACCAGTTTCATCGATAACTTCACATCCGGCTTTTGAGAGTTTAAACATTCATAAATATCAAAGTGTCCACTACTGAAATCGTCACCTGTCAATCTAAGATGTTTAAGAGGCATTGGCGGTTGTCCAAAGGTGTAAAATATTTGGCCATTTTGGTAAACTTGAAAGCGACAACCGAACAATTCAGCGGCAGCCATCAACTCACATCCAGATGCATAGGTGAAGGGCTTAAGCATTTCACTCTTCTAGTGCTCCTGTGTAGTATAATTATCTCCTGTACCGTCATCAGTCCACACCTTGAACCTGTCCCAGTCATTCAATACATAAGACACAATGTTTCTCCAGATATCAAGAGTGAGCCTGACATGGCCATGCAATATGTAACAAAGAGAATGGAAAAGGCAGGTGCCATCTCCGGGCATGGAAACCAATCGGCAAGTGACAGTTCTTTGATTGATGGTGATCACCTCGATAGACATGTTAATGCGGGTACGGTTGGAATGATAAGGAAATGGGTACCTGAACAATGTAAAGTAAGTCTAAAATACCTACACAATAACTATAATCATAATAAATAAACAATAAAACAGAGGAGAAACCGTGGATTAAATAAAAAGGCTGTAGTTATCAGCCTGGAGACGTGAATCCTGTGGCGAAGCAAGGAAGGGAATGTAGAGACTGGAGCGACGGACGGCCTTATATAGACAGGCAGCCATCAACGTGGTAGGCGTTGGGATGGGGGACCCAATGCCGCCTCACACGGTGACTGAGCTGCAGACTATGGACGTATATATGTACGTAAGTAGGATTCAGTTAGCGTTGGGAACCCGTGTACCAAATTTCTTGAAGATGGGCCCATAAGTAACAAAGACTGTTGAAAAGTTCAATAAGGCGGCCGACAATGGCATCATACCACCGAAATAAGTACCAAATTTCAGCCTTCTACCTACACGGGAAGTTGGAGAATTAGTGACATTGGAAAGTTGAATATGGTGGCTGACAGTGGCGTCATACCACCGAAATAAGTATGTACATTGGTTTCGGTTAGCGCAGGGAAGCCGCCTACCAAATTTCGTGAAGATGGTGCCATGAATAACAAAGTTCAACATGGCGGATGTTGTCGACTGTTATTGACCGTTATGACCGTTACGTGTAGAATTTCAAAATAAAACCTGCTTAACTTTTGTAAGTAAGCTGTAAGTAATAAACCTGCCAAATTTCAGCTTTCTACCTACACAGGAAGTTGGAGAATTAGTGATGAGTCAGTGAGTGAGTGAGTGAGTCAGTGAGGGCTTTGCCTTTTATTAGTATAGATAATAAGAATAATAATAATACATTTTATTTATATAGCACCTTTCCCATGCTTAAAGCACTTATAGAATATAAGAAAGAACGGCAGGGTATACACTATATAGTATTGTACAAACCAAATAAATAAATAAAGAAGATTAAGACAGTAAATTCAGAGAAAAGCCTAACAGAGAACATAATTGATGGTCTAGCACACACATACAGGTTACATGAGCATCTTGACAGAGAGATAAACTGAGAGAAGGGTAATGTAGTCAAGCAGAGCTAAAAGCCTTCCTGAACAGATGAGTTTTGAGTTGTTTTTTAAAAGAATTCATGGAGTCAGCTGATCTAATTAATTCCAGAGTCTGGGTGCTATACAGCTGAAGGCCTTGTCACCCAAGAAGGGTAGATTAGTGTGGGGCACAACAAGATTACCAGAATCAGAGGACATTAGTGGGCAGACAGGCACATAGTGATGGAGAAGGTCACTGATGTAGTTTGCCGTGAGGTTATGGCTTTGTAGGTTATTAGTAGGATTTTATATTCGATTCTGTAAGAAACAGGGAGCCAGTGAAGACGGAGCAGGATGGGTGTGATGTGCTGCTGGTTCGAGTAAGGACTCTTGCAGCCGAGTTTTGAATAAGCTGGAGCTGTAATATGTGATTAGAAGGGAAACCTGCCAGTAGGGAATTACAATAATCGATGCGGGATGTGATACAAACATGGACAAGTTTCTCAGCATTAGAAAAGGAGAGGAAAGAGCGAACACGGGATATGCTACGGAGGTGAAAGTAAGAAATTTCTTAATGTTATTTATGTGGGCAGAATAAGAGAGGGAGGAATCAAAAATCACACCAAGATTCTTTGCAGTAGAGGCAGGTCTGATGAGATCACCGCCAAGATGGAATGGAAAAGAGCTCATTTTATCAAGTTGCATTTAAGTCCCAATTTACAGGAGTTCAGTTTTGTTGCAATTTAATTCTAAAGAGTTCTGCTCCATCCATGTTTTAATTTCACTAAGGCAGGTTGTGAGCTGAGAAAGCTCTGATGAAGTTCCACTTTTTTTGCTGCCATAAGCAAATCATTGGTTACCCATAGTAGAGCAGTTTCACAGCTGTGCCGCACCCTGAAACCAGACTGAAAGAGTTCCATCAAGTTATTAGAAGTTAAGTAGTTGGTGAGTTGAGAAGCTACAACACATTAAAGAGCTTTTGACAGGAAAGGTAAGTGGGAAATAGGCCGGAAATTGTTAAGATTGTCGGCATCAAGACCAGACTTTTTTAACATCGGGGTTAAAGAAGTGATTTTCCGGTCTGATTATGATTCCAAGGATTTATAATATAACAGTGGGAGGTCGAGCTTTCAGTTACAGGGCCCCTAAATTGTGGAATAGTCTGCCTGCTTCTATAAGAGATGCCCCTTCGGTCTCAGCCTTTAAATCCCGTCTGAAGACTCACTACTTC
The DNA here is from genome assembly GCF_016835505.1 of Polypterus senegalus. Classification (NCBI taxonomy): domain Eukaryota; kingdom Metazoa; phylum Chordata; class Cladistia; order Polypteriformes; family Polypteridae; genus Polypterus; species Polypterus senegalus. The sequence continues at coordinate 121,527,835 of NC_053167.1, forward strand.
AGTTTAGCACACCCTGACTAGAGCTGCTGATTAACTGTACAGACTGCATCTCTGGTGTTAGTCATTAGCACTAAAACATAAGTAACATGATAGTTATAATTTAAATAATAACCCTCACCTAATCTGTTTCTCTTCTCGGTACTCAAATGTGGAACGGTGCCACGGCTCACCTGCCAGATTGTTTTGCCTGCCTAAGGAGGATCGCAGAAATCATGGGAAAGAGGGGTCCTTTCATCGGATTGGCTGGCCCAGCACTGTTTTTATCCGTGGAATTGCCAAATGGGGGAGGCAGCTTGATGGATGAGGTCTCCAGGACTCTAAAAATATCCAAATCTTATTATATGATACCATCTACTGTTAAATTCTGCTCCGTACTTCTAAAATTTTTATTTTTATACTGTATTGAGGATTTGTTCTGTTATGTGTATTGTATTGACCCCCTTCTTTTGACACCCACTGCACGCCCAGCCTACCTGGAAAGGGGTCTCTCTTTGAACTGCCTTTCGCAAGGTTTCTTCCATTTTCCCTACAAGGTTTTTTGGGAGTTTTTCCTTGTCTTCTTAGAGAGTCAAGGCTGGGGGGCTGTCAAGAGGCAGGGCCTGTTAAAGCCCATTGCGGCACTTTCTGTGTGATTTTGGGCTATACAAAAATAAGCTGTATTGTATTGTATTTTAAAAGTGAGCGGCACAGAGCCAGCGTCAAGGGATGAGTTTATTATTGTTGTAATAGTCGGAATTATGGCATGAAGGCAGGATTTAAGTAGTGTGCTGGGGATGGGGTCCAGTACACAAATAGTCGGCCTCATCTTACAAAGCAGGTTATTAACAAACGCAGATGTGACTGGTGAGAACTTAGAGAAGGAGCTGGGTGGAGTGGGAAAACAGAGAGATATATAAACAGACTAGCAAAATACCCGCGCTTCGCAGCGGAATAGTAGTGTGTTAAAGAAGTTATGAAAAAGAAAAGGAAACATTTTAAAAATAACGTAACATGATTGTCAATGTAATTGTTTTGTCACTGTTATGAGTGTTGCTGTCATATATATATATATATACAGTATATATATATATATATACACACACACACACACACACACACATACAGATATAAACATAAATACATATACATATAAACATATCTACACATACACATATCTATATATATACATATACACATCTACATATATACGTATACATATATATACATATATCAACATATATATACACATACATATACATACATACAGATAAATATACATATATACACACTGCTGTTTTTTTGTGTAGCTGCCTTCACACAACTTCTCCGCTGCTTTATAAACGAACGGCATATAAGGCCGTCGTTTCTCCTTGCTTCGCGGTTCTGTACTCTTTTATTGTGTTATTTATTACGATTATTATAGTTCTCTTTATATATCACGTTGATAGTTCAGCACTCTGGTTGTAATATGGCGAAGCTACGCGAGCTCACTCTTGAGAACGCAACATATAGTTGTCCAGGAGAAAAGCAATCTTGCCTGAAATCAATGCCAACATTTTGCTGGGTCTGTCCCTGAGACTTCTTACTTCTCATCGCGAAGCAGAGTCTTACTGGAAATTGGAGGCATCTGAATTGAAATGGGAGATCAGAGGGTGTAACGGGATGCAAGGAATACATTGAGTGTGGAGAAACTCTAGAGACAGCGTGTGTATTAACTTGTGAATTTTTCTGTGAGTATTTGGTGGCAGCGTGACGAAGTTGCTTCTGCAAGACCGGGTTAGCTGTGGAGCTCAGCTCGGCGCATATTCTTTTCCTACCTTCGAAATTATGTAATGCGTTTTTTGAACAGGTTTGATGCATGGAAGTGATCACTCGTACTGCGTTCAGTCAGTTCACGTGAGTTGCTCTCTTGTGTGATGTTGCAATGTCCACGGCTTTATTTAATGTTAGCTAAGACTTAAAAGTTTCTCGCTACAGCAATTTTAACTCCGTTACAAAGTGATCCAAAGTCTCGTTTATACCTCGTGTCTTCTCATTAAACTTGTATCTCGCAAATAAAGTATTTGGCGTTTTTCTTCAGCGCTCTATGGGAGCTCTTCCTTCTTTTTACATACTGCGGTCACTGTCAGTTCACGAGATTGGGAGGCGTGATGATGTCACACGCAGCTCCGCCCCCCCACGGCCATCGAGCTAACGTCCATTACAGTATATGAAAAAAAATAGGTTCCAGTTATGACCATTACACGTAGAATTTCAAAATGAAACCTGCCCAACTTTTGCAATTAAGCTGTAAGGAATGAGCCTGCCAAATTTCAGCCTTCTACCTACACCGGAAGTTGGAGAATTAGTGATGAGTGAGTGAGTGAGTCAGTGAGGGCTTTGCCTTTTATTAGTATAGATGATGTATTTATGTTAGTTGAATTATTTAGATCTTTAATGTTGTTACAGAAAAAGTGGAGGAATTCCTCACAGACTTCAGTAGAAGAGGTAATTGGGCCAGATGCGGGTTCAAGTGGTTTTTTAACTACAGAAAACAAAACCCTTGGGTTGTCATGACCACGTTTTATTATCCCGCCATAATGGGTGTTCTTGGCAGCAGTTAGTGCTTCTCTGTAAGCTCTTTGGTGGTCAGAGAAAGCCTAGATGTGCATGGTGAGGCCAGACTTACATGACATTCTCTCAAGGCGTTGGCCAGCTGCTTTCATAGGTCGCAATTCTGAGTTATACCAAGGAGCTGAACGTTTAAAGGAAACCTCCTTATGTTTTAAAGGAGCTGTTTTATCTAATGCTGAATGAAGGGCTGAGTTATAGTGGTCAACAAGACAATTTAATGCTGATGGAATAGGTGAAGACAGTAAAAGATCAGAAATGGATCCAGAAAGAACAGTGGGACAGATATTTTTAAGGTTTCTGTAAGAAATTTGTCGTTTACAGGTAAGAGAAGGGAAAGGCATTGAGACAGTAAAAAATACTGCATCATTCAGAGAGTCCCAAATCAGTGCTGTAGATGTTGGCAACAGATAGTCCAGAAGTGCAGATCAGATCCAGTATATGACCACCAGAGTGGGTGAGAAAATCAACATGTTGTGTCAAGTCAAAACAGGATAGGAATTCATTTCTCAGTACATGATATAACACATGTGGCAGAATTCCGTGCATTTGTGGAGCATTTTGTAAGTTTTTGGAGCTTTTTCATGTCACTTATGCCATTTTATAGAATTCATTTTCTTGTTTTTAACTGTTCTTAATTTCTGTCCTTTACTTTCTTTTTGTTTTCCTGTTTGCTGCATTACACATGGAGCTCACTTGAAATTCAGTGTTTTACATTTTAGTGTTAAATGCTATTTTTCATTACATCTCCCAAATAAAAACATAAAATGGAATGGAAATATCCACTTGTATTAATGTTAACAGTCGATAAATATAACTAAGGTGTTTATGTACAAAAATGTACCAGTTTCGAATTCCCTACAGTTCATAATGTCTTTATTTCGTCCTCCTTTTGACTTCCTTTCAGATGTGTTTGTTCCAGAATCAATCTATCAGGTAAAGAACAGTGGGTTTTCCATGGACCACACTCCTGAAATTGAGGCCAAACTGCATAAATCTCACTTGAATGAGCCAAGTCTTACAATTAAGAAACTTCCAGAAAGACAAACACCACTGCAAGACTTCACTAATTTGAGCTTTACAGCAGAGTGGCCAGGTGACGAATGAAAAAGCCCTCTTGAAGTTTGCAAAGAACTCTCAGGCTATGAGAAACACGATTCTCTGGTCTGTTTAACCCAAGAATAAAATGTTTGGCCTTGATTTTAAGCATCACGTCTGGAGGAAATTGGGCATCGTTCATCACTTGTCCAATACCATTTCCAAGAGTGAAGTATGGTGGTGGCAGCATTCTGCTGTGGGATTTATTTTTTTGTTTTTTTGAGTAGCAGAGACTAGTCTGAATTGGGGATAAGCCAAACAAAGTAAAGTATAGTGATATCCTTAATTAAAGCCCACTCCACAGCTCTCTTGACCACAGGCTAGGCTGAAGATTAATCTTCTCAAAGAACAATGACCCTACCTGACACAGACAGGCACAGACACAAGTGCAGGTGCAACAACACCTTTATTTTCTTTTTAATGTGGGAACAGCTTCCTCCTGCTTTCCACACTTACAGCACAACTCTTCACTACAGAACCCCAGGTTCTTTTCTTCCTTCATCCTTTCCACTCCACCACTCCTCCTCCTCTTTCAACTGACTCAGGCCACTCAAATAGTGGCTGCTGACCTCTTTTATAAGGGAGGTTCAGGGTGATGTTTTTAGATGGGTGCAGAATTGGCTCAGACACAGGAAGCAGAGGGTGATGGAGCGAGGAACCTCATCAGAACTGGCTGATGTTAAGAGTGGTGCTCCACAGGGGTCAGTGCTAGGGCCGATGCTTTTTTTAATATATATAAATGATTTAGATAGGAATATAAGTAACAAGCTGGTTAAGTTTGCAGATGATACCAAGATAAGTGGATTAGCAGATAATTTGGAATCCGTTATATCATTACAGAAGGACTTGGATAGCAGACAGGGTTGGGCAGATTTGTGGTAGATGAAATTTAATGTCAGTAAATGTAAAGAATTACACATAGGAAGTAAAAATGTCAGGTTTGAATACACAATGGACGGTGGGAAAATCGAGAGTACACCTTATGAGAAAGATTTAGGAGTCATAGTGGACTCTAAGCTATCAACTTCCCGACAGTGTTCAGAAGCCATTTAAAAGGCTAACAGAATGTTAGGTTATATAGCACGATGTGTGGAGTACAAGTCACAGGAGGCTCAGCTCAACCTTTATAATGCACTGGTAAGGACTCATCTTGAGTACTGTGTGCAGTTTTGGTCTTCCGGCTACAGAAAGGACATAGCAGCGCTAGAAAAGGTCCAGAGAAGAGCGAATGGGCTGATTCCAGGGTTACAGGGGTTGAATTATGAGAATAGATTAAAAGAGCTGAGCCTTTACAGTTTAAGGAAAAGAAGATTAAGAGGTGACCTGATTGAAGTGTTTAATATTATAAAGGGAATTAGTACAGTGGATCGAGACTGTTATTTTAAAATGAGTTCATCAAGTACACGGGGACACAGTTGGAAACTTGTTAAGGGTAAATTTCACACAAACATTAGGAAGTTTTTCTTTACACAAAGAACGATAGACACTTGGAATAAGCTACCAAGTAGTGTCGTAGACAGTAAGACGTTAGGGACTTTCAAAACTCGACTTGATGTTTTCTTGGAAGAAATAAGTGGATAGGACTGGTGAGCTTCGTTGGGCTGAATGGCCTGTTCTCGTCTAGAGTGTTCTAATGTTCTAGTGCATCTGGAAGTGCTGTAGGTGCTCTTTGACTGGCTTCCAGCAGCACTTCCGGGTGTGGCGGAAGTGCTGCAACAAAGGGCTCCGACCATGTCCAAGTGCCCTCTGGTGGTGGCCATGTGCCACAACAGGGTGAAGCTTCCAAACCCGTGGCCATACAGCAAGCCAGGGTGGCTGCCCTCTAGTGTCCAGGGAAGGTAATGCACAGAACACAGTCTCTCCTGCGGTCCTTCCACTACAGGGGCGTCCCGGCCGGACAAGGGTTCCGGTCACACCATTAACAAAGTAAAGACAATGCAAAGGTGGCTTAGGGAAAACTCTGTGAATGTCCTTGAAGGTCACAGTCAAAGTCCAGATGACCTTAATCAAACTTCTCTGGAGAGACTTGAAGAATGCTTTCCACCGAAGGTCTCCATCCAACTTAACAGGACTCGACATAATTTGCTGAGAAGAATCACAGAAAATCCTCAAATCCAGGTGTGTGAACCCAACACTCATGAAAATTCCAGGCTGTAATCACTGATAATCTATCTATCTGTCTGCTCCACTTGTGGTTCTACAAGTTATTGAAAATGTCATGATGTCTACTAACAGGCAGCACACTGCCAAGAAATTGTTATTAAATGGTATTTTGGCCTCCTTGGCTTTATTCTGCTAAGGCAGCATCCTGTATCATTTGTAATATTTCACTCAAAAAGCAAAATAGAAAAAGGTAAATATATTACTTTGTATAAAATTAAAGAAAATATATGTTGTGAATGAATAATATCGAGACAAATCCTTGTGTGCTCTTTAAAATATCTGACATATTTTTTCAAAATTGTGCATATCTACAGATTTTATGGCATCCCACCAAAATGTGTGTCACAGCCCACCAAACTATAAACAGATTCATTAAGGATGTGCCGCTTTTAATCTGCCAAGTAATTACACTGAAGAAATGATTTTCTAGCAATCACCCAGGAATTTATTGAAATAAATATGGCACTAAATATGTGGATTGACTTGTTTCATGCATCATTTTAATTTTGCCTATCAGGATGAGCCAATCTGCAAATTTACTTTAATATTTTGTAGTATGTACAAATAGTTCAGTCATGTACTGATTTCCATAAAATTTGATTCCCGGTGTCATCACTTTTTTAGTAGAATTTTGTGAGTAGCCTGGTAATGGTTGTAACTGCAAAAAGAGCAGCCGCGTGTTTCTGTTCTCTTGATTGTCTCTGTCCTTGAGACTGGAATGAGTTGAGTGTTGTGAGAGACCCTGAGGGAAAATGAAAAGAGCAATGCATTCATGCTAGCTTCTGTTTTTACTCGGCATTACTCTTCACAGATCCCAAATTGACACATTTATGTTCCTGTAAAATATCAGTTTAGGAAATCTACTGAATAGAGGAATAAATCAATAATGGTAGCCAAATTATGTCAAAAGAGATAAACATTAGGGAAAAAAAGGTAATGGCCGATACAGAAACGAACAACATTAACTAGCTCATTACTGTGTCTTCTCACAGGGACAGTGAATACTGACCACAGTAACTGGGAACCCGAAAAATCTTAACAAATTTGCAAAAGTTTGGCTATCACAGTATTTACATCCTCATTTGGGTTGGATGACCTATCCTTGTTATAACTGTTATTCTTATCTATTAACTGATGAGTACTCACCATTCGCAATGTCTTTCCTGTTAACCCACTCTCCAGTTTATTTGGTCGTCATATCTAGGACTAAATAGGTGCCACATTTTTCTCCAGAATTGTTTGAATTCCTTTAGGTATGGACTCAACTAGAGATGCTGGAAACATTCCTTATGGGTGTTCTTGATAACCTTAATACTTGATACTTGCTGACTTGATAACATTTGCCAGTTTTTCAGCCATACATTCAAGCGGGGATCCTCCTGTTCATATATCTCTCCTAAGGTGCTTTCCTTGATTCACTGTACATACCATTGGAGTAAACTGATGTCAAGGAACCTGGTTGAGATGAGATGTACTTTTTGACATGGAGCATTATCCTTCTAGAATCATCTATTTGAAATGGTCTTAAGGAGATGCACATGGTCAGCAGCAATACATACAGTACATTCAGAAATATTCAGGCCCCTGTCCTCTTTACACATTTTGTTATACTGCATCCTTATGCTAAAATCATTTAAAATCATTTTTCCCCACATCAAGCAACATCTAATACCCCTGAATGACAAATCAAAAATGGCATCTTATAATTTTTTGCAAATGTATTAACAATAATAAAAAACTGAAATATCACATTGACGCAAGTATTCGGACCCTTTACTCAGTACTTCACTGAAGCACGTTTGCAAGTCATTCCAGCCTGGAGTCTTCTTGGGTTTGACACCATTGGAAGAAGTGGGCTTTGCCAATTCTGCTAGGCTTTATTGGCACACCAGGCCTGTTAAGGAAGCAGAGTTAACAGGGATGCAGGCATCCCACATTTATGTTCCAAAGTAAGTGACTGAATTCCAGCTTCTACCAGGATCTACTCGGACTCATCTGATAACAAGTGTGCACTGACACTTCTCCAGAGGCCCCTCTGCAGATCTTTTGAACCAGAAAGTACAAAATTGACTCAAGCAAATCAAAGACCTACAATTCAAGGGATGACAACTAAGATGAACAGAGGACCTCATCTATTAAAAGTCATTCATTTTGTAACCTGAAGTGACTTTAATCTAATCAGGAGAAGGTTCAACCATCCTATAAAACCACATGCACCTCATCTCTAAAAAGAGAGAGGAGAGAATGGCAAGTTATGAGAAGTTCAGGATATTTCGATCACACAATACTCCTGATACCTTCTTCAGTTTCTTCCAGTCCATCCACATTGTACTCTGTGAGTTACCTTTCCATCTAGTTTTCCATCTCAAGCTACCACTGATCCCACAGTTGTGGTGAAAAGTTTTGAAAATTACACAAATATTAGTTTTCACAAAGTTTGCTGCTTCACTGTTTTTAGATCTTTTTGTCAGATGTTTCAATTGCATACTGAAGCATAATTAGATGCATTTCATAAGTGTCAAAAGGCTTTTATTGACAATCACATTAAGTTTATGCAAAGAGTCAATATTTGCAGTGTTGGTCCTTCTTTTTCAAGACCTCTGCAATTCTCCCTGGCATGCTGTCAGTCAACCTCTGGGCCCAATCCTGACTGATGGCAGCCCATTCTTGCATCATCAATCAGAATTTATGGGTTTTTCTTTGTCCACCTGCCTCTTCAGGATTGACCACAAATTCTCAATGGGATTAAGGTCTGGGGAGTTTCCTGGCCATGGAACCCAAGATTTTGATGGTTTGTTCCCTGAGCCACCTAGTTATCACTTTTGGCTTATGGCCTGATGATCCATCATGCTGAAAAAGGCATTGTTGGTCACCAAACTGTTCTGGGATGGTTGGGAGAAGTTGCTCTCAGAGGATGTTTTAGTACTATTCTTTATTCTTGGCTGTGTTCTTAGGCAAAATTGTGAATGAGCTCACTCCCTTGGCTGAGAAGCAACCCCACACATGAATGATCTCAGGATGCTTTACTGTTGGCATGACACAGGACTGACGGTAGCGCCGCTCAGCTTTTCTTTTTTCCGGTTGCCCCAAACAACTGTAAGGGGATTCATCAGAGAAAATGACTTTACCCCAGCAGTCCTCAGTAGCTCAATCCCTGTACCTTTTGCAGAATATCAGTCTGTCTCTGATGTTTTTCTTGGCTTCTTTGCTGCCCTTCTTCACACCAGATCATCCACACCTGCCCACTGCCATTCCTGTGCAAGCTCTGCACTGGTGTTGCCCCCGATCCCAACCCATGAATAAGGAATAGGACCAAAACATCCTCCGAGAGCAACTTCTCCCAACTATCCAAGGACAGTTATGTGACCAACAATGCCTTTTCCAGCATGATGGAGACTCAGACCATAAGGCAAAAGTGACAACTAAGTGGCTGGGGAAACAAAACATTATCATTCATGTAGCCTCATTTTTCTGTTCATAGCTGAAAGGACTGGAAGTGTGCCCCTTACACTTTATACCATCCAGGTATACGTGGATAATAAAAACTGCAACGCCAGAGTGTTGTTTATATACTACAACTCAGCATTTAACTACTAGTGTGGATTGCTGACTTTTTAAACTCACAGAAGGTACCACACATTTTCATTTAACCCAAGGGAGCTTTAATTCCAGATCATTATTTTTCCACATTTCCCTTACTCAGAAATGACTAAATATAGAAATTTTATTTCAAGTCACTTTTTACTTGAAGGACTTATTTTAATAAACTCTGCCCTCATTTGACCAAGATAATCACACTTGGAAGGGGGCTACACTGTTGGAATATTTCATAACCCCCTTGGGATATTGTTAATGATGGAAATTTCAAAATTAAATATGCACCTGTCCCTGAGAATTGGATTAAGCAGTTTTAAGAAGAATATCTTATACATATGATGGGGTGCCAAACAGACAAATATTTTGAATGGCTGTTCAGAGTTGGGCAAGTCAGACATATGAAGTGATAATGAACAAAACAGGATATGGAGGAAAAAAATGTTACACATGGGGCTCGGACCACACTATGGTGCTGACGTGCAGTCAGATATGAGATTGATCCATTACTGAAAGCCTTTTTTTCTTTTATTTTCTCTGTAAATAGCCAAGAATTTCTTGTTGGTCAGTCAGGGACATGTAGATTTATATATAGATAAAGACATCATTGTTGAATGGGTAGATTAAACTGTCATTGTCTGAATGGGAAAAAATGACAGAAGTAATTCTGCAGGACAAGATATTTTTGGAAAGTTCTACTTTTGCCATGTGTAATTTCAGGTGAGAATGTGATGTCTTAAGGTTAAACATGTGGCTTAAATTTTTGTGTATTATAAATAGACATTTACCTGTGGAGTATATGGGAACCTTTTGAAAGAGGTGTGACATGCACATCAAGACAGGCCTTATTTGAACCAGAAAACGCATTCACATGGCATGTACATAGCTTTTGGCAAAGACTTTTTAAAACCATAAAGAGCTTCATCACTTCATTAATACTCATTACTTATTAATACTCATCACTTCATTAACTTCATTGCTTCATTCTATCACTGCTAGGTAGAAAGCATATTGACATGCTATATAACGGCCTGGTATGGAGACTGTGCAGCTGCAGACAGAGCAGCTTTTCAGAGAGTAATTAACACGGCTAAGAAGAGTATTGGACTCCCTCTGCCTACCTTGGAAGATATCTATAGGTCTCGCTTCCAGACTAAGGAACAGATTTTATCCAACTGCCATGAAAGAACTAAACTTATGCACAAGTTTGGCCTCACCTGGAGTATTGTGTTTGGTTTAGGTCTCCTTATTACAAAAGAGACATAGCAGTACTAGAGAAAGTCGAAAGGTGACAGACTAGACTGATTCTGGAGCTGAGAGATATAAGCTATGAAGAGTGATTGAAGGAGCTGAACCTTTTAAGGTTAAGCAAACAGAAATTAAGAGTTGACATGATTGAAGTGTTTATAATTATTAATGAATTAGTATAATGAATAAGGAATCCCAGCTGTTAACTTAAAATAAATTCTTCAACAAGAACATGGGGAAATGGTTGGAGACTTTTTAAGGTCAGATTTTGTCTGTTAAAGTCAGTACATACAGTATCAGCCCTAAATATATAAAATCAAATCTGAACATACAGTGCAAAGTGAAATCTGAATGTACAGTATATATCTGAATGTGTAAAGTTACACTCAGTATAAATGAACTCCATCCCAAATAAATAAAGTCAAATCTGAATATTGCTGTTGATCGTGATAGATGCAAGAGTCCAAGTGAAATGCCAGCCGGGTCCCCTATTTGCTTTAAATAATAAGTTGAACCAAAGTAACAACAGCACAATGGCAAAATAAAGATCAAAAAGCAATGCTCAGCCGGTGGTTCATCTCCCAAATGATACACCTCCTTCCGGGAGCTCCGTGCTTTTTATAGCTCCTGGACCATAATGGGCAGAGTCAGTTGTCGTCAGTGGGCGTCTTCTTGGTGCTGATGGTGGAAAAAGAGACAGAAGCATTTGTGGGTGATAATGTCCTGTTGTGTCCTAGAGTGATAGCACTTACCTCTGACAAACCTGGAAGAAGACCTTGGGATGCACATGCATAACACTATATAAAGTCAAACTTGTAAATTAATGTGAAATGTGATCTATCTATCTATCTATCTATCTATCTATCTATCTATCTATCTATCTATCTATCTATCTAGTGTGAAAATAAGTGGACAACGCACTCATAAAGGTTTGGGGTTTGAGCCCCGTATACTGAATAGTCCAGAATAGCCTTTCCTGGTTTATGCATTCCATATAGCATTGAATCATACAACGGAGAAAATTGCAGTGCATAAGTGACGTTTATATAGGAAGACTGATGGGAAATTGAAAAACAAAGGAATGCTGGGAAGAAGGTCGATCGGAGATATTGTGGAGTGGAAAAGCTGTAAGTGCAGTCGCCAGGTAAGGTCGGAAGTGGAGGGTTTAACGGGTGAATGGAATCGTCTGCCAGTCTTATTGCACATTTTATTCATCTCCTTTTCTGTTAAACGAGAGAGAGAGATGTTATTGCCTTGTACAATTCCCACTTTCTGGCAGACAGACGGAAGTGATGCCATCAGGACGGAACCGGATTGAGATCATTCATAGTAGCCGGAAGTAAAGTCATCTTTAGGGGTTGGAAGTGACGTCGTCATGGCGGAGCCGGAAGTGACATCCTTATTAGGAGCTGGAAGTAATGTCATCGATGGCATTCGGAGATGGGAAGTATTATAGGTAAGTGGATATTATGATTATTTTTCTTCTTTGATTCCGTTGAAAGAGAGAGAGAGGCATTAGTACACACAATCAACCTTTTATCTCATGTAATATCACTCACCTTATATGTATATATTATATATATAGTGTCACACACAAGTGATTAGGGGGCAGCCAATGGACCCAACGGAGCGTGAAAGAATGCAAGATGGAGGTATGAAATAGCGTATTAATGCCTATCTCTCTTCCTCACCAGAAAATCCGAAGATCCAAAGCCAGACTCAACATGAATTCCTTTTCCAAAAACGACATCCCGATACCAGAAAACAACTCCACTTCTGTGTCCTCTCCATCTCATATATATATATATATATATATATATATATATATATATATATATATATATATATATATATATAATTTGCTGCTTATATGGCCTATAAAAAATATTCATCCTTTTGGAAGTTTTCACATTTTATTGTTATACAATTGTGAAACACAGTTGATTTAATTTGGCCTTCTTTGACACTGGTCCACAGAAAAAGACTGTTTAATGGCAAAGATGTGAAGATGTGCAGATTTAATAATAAGAGAGATCTGTGCCCACTGACCCAAAGGCTGCCAAAGATGCATTTACTAAAATTTGACTTAAAGATGCAAAATACTCGTGATCAATTATTTATTTCATATTTGTAATTAATTTAGACCACTTTGCAGTGATCTGTTTTCATTTTGACACGGAAGTTTTTTTTCTGTTGATCAAAGTCAAAAAAGCCAACTTGAATCCACTTTGATTGTGAAAACTTTCATGGGGGTGAGTACTTTTATAGGCGGTGTATATATACTGTACATTTATATCAGGTTTGTGTATATGCAGTCATAGTCCAGATACAGAGTGGAATGGAGGCTAAAGTATAAGGTTAAAAGACTCGGGCACATTTCTGGTAAACTCAATGAGGTCCAAATACATTAACTTGTGTAGTGATGAATCTTCCTTTTTGATATTGTTTGTCCAATTCATTTGGTCCTTTGGTTTCTTTGAGATTCTTTGCCTATGGCTTGTTCCCTGGCCACAATTCAGTTAACTTTCCTTATAGGTTCTTTCATCTTCTCATCATTATTTTCATTGCTCTCTAACAAGTTTAAAAATCTGTATTCTTTTAGGTGATCATAGCAAGTGCTAAAAAGAAAACAGATTGAAATCTGGCTTGTGGTGTCAAATGCTGTAACCCACTTATGTGCTCTGGAAAGCTTTTTTAAAACCATTATTCTTGTTTGCTGACTAATTGTAATAATAATAATAATCTGCTATAGTGTCCAAATTGAGTTTTTGCTGGCATTTCTTATAAATGGTGTCAGACATGTGTGGAATAGACAAGCAGTACCACTCCACGCCAGAAGGGGGTTCAGTCTTGAATACTTTCTCCTTTTTCCTCCGCAGTCCTGAAGAACCCTCAGAAAATGGCTGAAGTCTCTTCACTCATTGCACTAGATGTCCTATTGCTTCCTAATCCCACAGTATATAAACCTGCCATCCAACAGAATAAGGCATTTATTAACCTCCTTAGTGTTTAGTTTACCTCCAGAAAAATGAGCCAAATTGCTTATTTTTTTCAGCAAGACAAAATGTTATTATGTGTAACAGAAACACGTCAATACCAAAACATCAGTATAAATATAGTAGGAGAGACATGTCTAGTATCCACTGTTGCACAGATGCATATTTAGTACACGTCCTTCATGTGATGTGTTTTGAAACAGTCACCAATATACAGCCCCATTTTGGAACTGGGACAGTAGAAACAAGTTTCTTTGCTCACTTTCCTTATATTTTTCCTGTTGCTTGCACATGACAGGGTAGAATATCTTTGCCCAGCTCACACGATTGATGCTGGCTATTTTGTTATTGTAGGCTACCACAGAGCAAGGCTAAGTGACTTCCACATTTCCTCTAAAACAAACATTGATAGTTGCTGCATTGTGAACAGTGCTTGGGAGGCTAATGTCTTTCTTGTCCTTTCACTTGATCACATTTTACATGAGGTTTCACACAGCCGAGTTCACCAGGCATATCACTGGGGTTTGGGTTTCAGAGTGCCACATGTATCAGTTTCGCTATCTGTGTCAACACCAGGTGACCAATTCACACTGTTGTGGACACTTTTTTTGTAGTCTTGTTTCTTGTGACTGAAGACAGAGAGATATTAATTAAAGTTAGTAAAAAATCTTTTATTAATACACACCAGGCAAAGGTAAAATGACAGAGAAGCACAGTCCTAGGACATCTGCCCTTCGTCTGCCTCGAGGGGTCGGTATCCCAAATTTTTTATAGGGCCTTTGTCTTATGACTTTGGTTGCACAAAAATTTCAAACCGTTACATCTTACAACATTTTGCTTGGATCAGCATTTACCACATCCTTTAAGTTCATCAGTTGGTCACTTGTGGTTTTTTTTTCGTTAGGAGAAGCACTTGCACTATAGAGACAGGTTCTGCGTGGCTCTATCATGTATACCAGATTGATCAAACTGATCAAACTATTTATTATTTTTCCACACTGTCATCACTATTGCTTAATTCCACCAATCTTCCAGTTTCAGTTTGTTCTAAAACTGGCTTGACAGGTTTTTGGTTACATGCCATTATGAATTGATTGAAGACACTGCCCCACTCATGAATATTAATGAGTTAGCATAGAGTGGCAAAACGCTTAGAGATATTAAGGATAGCAGTAGAAAATGGTTGGCCTTGATGCTGTAAATTGGATCATAAGAGCTTAATCCAGTAGACCATTAACCATTTTTGCATAGAATTCAAAACCTGAGAGAGGCTCAGGGTTAATGCCAAGGAGGTTAATTAATCAGAGAGCATAAGAGATGGAGCTCCTACCTTGAGACACCTACAGTCTTCACCCAATCTGTAAACTAGCAGTGACGGATGAACTTTGAGTTTACATTACTACTTTGAATTTTTTTTCTTCATTAAACATGGATCATCACAGAGCTGTGCCAATTCTTCCATGGTCTTGGTCCCTAGTGTTACATTGGTTAATTCGCAACCACAAGACTGCTACTGAGTGGATGATTTTTTGAGTGGTGTTCCAAAGGCAGAATAAAATGTATTATTATTATTAGTATTATTATTATTGATTTTTCTCGGCCACTGCTGAGTGGAAACTCCAAAGTTACCATTTTAGAGATTTCTTCTTTTTAATTTTTCTTTAGTTTTGTACTTGGTTTTACTCCTTTCATTAATTTTATATACATGCAGATATATTTTTGCATTGCTTTGACATCTCTTTTGCATTATTTGGGTTCGGAAATGGCTCAAGAGTGCCACCTTTTGTTAAGCAACATCCATCACAGTTTCAAGTCTGAAAATACATTATTGTTACATGTCTAGCACCTAATATGCTATTTGAGATCTCCATTAATTTTTGGTCTTTCCTCCTCTGAATTTCACTTCAATTCGGTGTGTAGCTATCTGGCTTGCTACTTTAAACTGCATAGTCTGTGCATTTTATGCTGTCATTGATTGAGAAGTCCATTATGTGAGAAGGGCAGGTGGATGTGGTAAATTAGCCATTCAGTATACACAAAAAACAAGAAAGAGAACGTATCTATTTTTTACAAATTGCCATATTATTATAAAGCATTAATATCAAATCAATTAGTGTTTTAATGTCAATCTAGCACTTGATGAGGCAGCAAAGAGACAGAATCATATTGTTTGTACTCACAGAATTAATGACCATTGAGGTTATGAGTCTGGATGTGATTGCTAAGAATGTGGGACCTCGGGGAAAATGTAATGGTCTGAATCCGAGTAAACAATCTTAATTTTCTGTGACCCGGAGCGCTGTTAATGTGTGCAGTCTGATCTGCACTTTAAAATGACTGCTTGCTGCAGCTCAGGCTGTCATTTGTCAAAGAGCTAGTGGACGAAGGGTACTGAAAATCCTGTTAGTATTGTGCTGTGCTTTCCGAAAGCACATTTTTAAGATTTTTCAGTAAGTTAAAAACCTTTTTTTTTAAATTAAAGCATACTTTAGGGATTCAGATTAAGTAAAATGCAGTTTTTGTTTTCAGGGCTTTTTCTTGGTGTCATAAGAATGCTTTATGATAACATGAGGGTTCTTGAAATTTTTATGAATTTGCTACTTCTACTATCTTTATGATATCTTTAAAGTTTTTTTTTCTGGGTTCAATTTAAATTAAGATAGAGGTATTTTAATTTTTAAATGGCTGAAGTATAATATGATGAGGAGGCTGTTAGTGAGGCATTCTCATAGCTCCGTATTCCTGAGCTCAAATGCAGGATTGCTTGCATGGTTGCTGTTTGAGTAGAATTTGTGTGTTTCTACTGTGGCTGAATGGGCTCTTCTCTGGGTACTTTAACTTTATTTCATTTTTCTGAAATGTGTCTTAGATTAATTGGTGAGTGAGTGAGTCCAGTGAAGGAGTGGGGTCCCGTTTAGGGATCGTTTCTGCTTGATGTTGTGTCACAGTGGATGGATTGGCATTTCGATAGGAGTCGAGGTTAATTCCTTAACCAAGAAGCCATAAGAGAAGGATTTGAGAAGCTCTAATGGAAGGACAGAGGGATGCCACTCCCTGGGGCCATGTATTACCCCTGTACCCAGGGTGACAGCATCATTCTAGTGGAACTCCTGTTTGTAACCCCATAGGGCATATTGGGAACTGTAGTATTGAGAGGCAGCTCTCTTGAGGTACTTGGGTGCTGCCAGGGGGAACTGCAGGGAAATGGTCTATCTACTTAGGGGGACTTCCACCTAACCGAGAAATGCTTCCATCATACAATGGCATAAAAAATGCCACCTGATCTGCACAAAGCAGTCAGATTTGGGAGGAGATAGGCAACACTTGTGGAGGAATGGTGGAAGGACATGGAAGGTAATCAATTGTGAGTGATTATCATTGAACTGGACTGATTTAACCTTGTACATGCATTATCTCTCTATTTTATTAAAAAGAGGTTTTCCATCTTGTCAGAGTTATTCAGCATTGACCACTCCCCTCTACATCGCTCGTCCAATCATTACCCCTACTGCATACATCCTCTCTCCTTACCACCTCGTGACGCTCTCAGTGCTGCTAATGCCCTTCAACGCAGTTGGTTATAATGGCAAGGCAGAAAAGCAAATTATTTATTCAAGAAAAAAGAAAACGAACAAAAAGATCTGCATATAATAAAAATCAAGAATAAAGAGAATTCTCCAAAAAATGAGAAAGAGAAAAATATCCCGAACAATATGCAAACAAAAATGCAAAAAATCAACATTAATAGAATGTAAATAGAAATTAAACTAATTAATAATATTGCTTTTGGCAAAGTATTAATGAAATTAATTTTTTTTATTTTCTTTTTATTATGTTTTACTTTTTTTACTTTTACTTTTTATATGTTTTATTATTCATTGACAATTACAGTGAAATACTCAAGTAACTGACTTTCTATTGTCACACACGTGTGCATGTGAGGCATTTAAAGGGCTCAAAAGAAGGTAGTTCCATGCCAAATCTAAGGATAGCAGAGTGCACTAATTCTTTCTCTTTGTCCCTGCAGACCAAGCATGGGAAATTCTGCCTGGACTCAATGATGTCACTTCCTGTTCCAGGCCTGATGACGCCATTTCCGGTTTCTGTCCAGATGTCATCATTCCCCCTTCCTGACTTTAAATACTGCCACATTCCTTCTTCCAATTAGTTCTGGTTTGGACTGTATCTGTAAACAACCTCGCATTTATAGTTTTGCCTATTTTGCAGCCATACTAAACACAGACTTTGTCCAGGTTTTCTTAATCTGTTAGTTTCCTGCTAGGTAGCCTACCATATATTAAAGAGTTCAGTTTATTGAAACATATTAGGTTTATCAAAGCACAAAATGCCAAGTTTGTATGCAAAAAACCCTTCCCAGAATAATTTGGTGCTTTGTCAAGCAATAGTTCTGAGTAAAGAACCTTGAAGTGCCATTTAAGAGCCATTGTTTTTAAGTGTGAAGGTTGTACTGTCAAAGGTGCAACAGTTACTTGTTTGACCATGTGAGTGTAACCAGGCCAGCAATATACAAGCTGTGGTCTTTGGCCGGCTTGTCATCCCGGCCAATACCCCCAGGCTGCCAGATGGAGCCCTCCCTGGAGGTGCCCCGAACACCAGCAAGGAGTCATGGACAATGTAGTTTTTATACACAGCCCTGCTGGATACCACAGGGGTCGCAAGAGGGAGCTGCAGGGAGGACCGAAGAGTCATATGTGCCCTATAACCCGGAAGTGCGTCATAGGAGGAGCGACTACAGAAGTGGCGTACTTCCGGGGTGAAGAAAAGGACTTGTAACTGACCCGGAAGTGATAAGGAATCACATGGACTGGGGATTGGTAACACTTCCAGGTCAGGGAGAATAAAAGGACTGTGGGAGCTCCCAGACGGTGAGCTGAACTGGGCGGAAGGGTGTCAACGCGTCTGGGAGTGGTGAATTATTGTATTGTTAGTAATTGTGAATTTATATGAGTATAGTGGAGGAGAGGGTGCTTTGTGCACTGTGGCATTTGAATAAAGTCAACATTTGGACTTTTTCCTGGCGTCTGGAGTCTTGGACAGGTGTTCAAGGGAGCGATAGCGCACCCTATATGTCACAAAGCACACACTTTATCTCTTGGTAATGAAAGAGCCCTGAGTTTAAATGGAGTGCAGATTTTTTTCAGCATCCACCTATATATATATATATATATATATATATATATATATATATATATATATATATATATATATATATATATATATATTTGAGAGACAGACAAAAACCCAGAATTTTTATATAACGGGAGAGTGAGAGATCAAATTATGCACACATTGTTGTGGAGGGGAGCATAGCACATCTGTAGAACAGTTACAACAGGTATGGATTGGTTTCTGCGTGTAGTATTGTTTTAATTACCATTTGAGTTAGATATGTGCATTGTCATTCCGTGCAATGTCGCAGTTTGAGCAATGTGTTAACATCATGTGCAAATTGGGGAAATCAGCTTCAGATACGCTAGCGGCACTTCAGTGCCTTTGTGAATCATCCAATTATGCTCGATGATGCGACGCTCGCGTTCCTCGCAGGCTAGAAGGGCATCGCTGCAGCCAGGAGATGCAATGTCGAGTGGGAGTCCGGACGACCAAAGGGTAAAAGCTGTTGCAGAACCTGGCAGAAGTGTTTAGAATGATGGAAGTCAGACAAAGAAGGGTGGGAGTGATTCTTCACAATGCCATAGGCTTTACGAGTACAACGCCTGATAAAAATTTATTCAATTAAGGGCAGAGAGGTCACAATGATCTCTTCTGCTGTATGCAGTATCCATCGTAGTTCCTTGTGGTCAGAGACACTGTAGTCCCCAAACCAGAGAGAAGGGATTTATATAAACCTGCTTTCACAAGATAAGGTTTGCAATAACTTGCTCCTCTCAATCTGTCTAATGTAATTGGAAATATCTAAGATGGCCTTTGAAAAATTCATTCTTGCAGGTGGAATTAAAGATCTTGGTGTGGATCTTAGGCTGGCTGTTTCTGGTTTAGGTCTGTGTTTTGGGAGCATGGCTTAACTCTTCTTGCAGTGTATCCTGTCAATTTTGTTAAAATTACAAATTTAAATTGTATATTTCCCTTATTATATGTAGCATAAGCTGCAGAACCTTCAGAGTATTCATGACAAACTTTTATTTTGAAAATTTCATCCTACCTGTCAAGTATTTCCTCTCCCAGTCAACTTTGACCCTCCTACTTGACATTGCCCTTCCTACTCAACATTTAGCTCCTGACTGCAGAGATTTGTAGTTGTTGCAGGCAGGATAAACATATATATTAGTCAGACTTGTGCGTGCACACATTTGTGTATGCAAGTCTTGCCTCTCCTATTTGATGGCTTTCTTAAGTTAACTCTGGCCATTTTTTCTTTGCTGGCATCCGTCCTTCTGCACTACTTCTTCATCCACAGAGGCAAACAAAAGATACATTGAAGTACCCTCTTCCCCAAGACACATATGGAAATTTGTGTAGCTACCAAGTCTCTCTTGCATGCTCCAGTTAAACTTCCACCAAAGTGTGTCCATGTGCTCCACTGACAGACTGAGGAGATCGTTCCTCCACAACACTATGCGACTCCTCAATTCCACCCGGGGGAGTAAATGCTAACATTGTTCAAAGTTATTGTCTGCTTTTACATGCAATTTTATTACTCTTTAATTTAACATTATTTTTTGTATCAGTATACTGCTGCTGGATTATGTGAATTTCCCCTTGGGATTAATAAAGTATCTATCTATCTATCTATCTATCTATCTATCTATCTATCTATCTATCTATCTATCTATCTATCTATCTATCTATCTACTACAGAGCTGTCTCGCAATGGAGCACCAGTCCTGCCCTGCCTCATTTAATACAGGTACTTTTCTCAATTGTTATAAATAGTAGCACAAACTCGACACTATCAACTGCCAGACAGTGTTCAGAAGCCATTAAGAAGGCTAACAGAATGTGCGGTTATATAGCACCTGATGTGTGAAGTACAAGTCTAAGGAGGTTATGCTGAAGCTTTATAATGCACTAGTTAGGCCTCATCTGGAGAACCTTAGACACATGAACCAAATAGTGTGGTACCCAGTAGGACTTTATGGACCTTCATAACTAGATTTGATGTTATTTTGGAAGAATTAAGTGGATAACACTGGTGAGCTTTATTGGGCTGAATGGCCTGTTCTCGTCTAAAATGTTCTAACATTCTAATGTCCTATACATGTTTCCTAAAACATAACCCTTGCACAAGACAAGATACTACTGTACTTTAATGCTATAATAATGTCAGTTACATGTAACTTGATTTGGTGATGCCCATAAAAATGAAGCAGAAGTAAAAACATACTGCATAAGGACAACAGTAATTGTCACTTTGAACATCCTACAAAATAATCAGTTAAATAAGAACACACATATCTTTGCAGATTATTGTGGAAGACTGTTACAGTAAAGATGTTAAGTTTATGCATCTTACAGTTTGTGGATAAGTCATGTTTTAACAGCAGATGTTCATGGTAATGTCTGACCTAAACCTTTTATTTGACAGAAGAGCAGTGACGAAAGGGTGTGTGGGTCCAACACATCTTAAATGTTCTAAACAGCTTTCTGTTTGAAATAAAACGTTTCCCAATTCCAAATACATATAATATAACATGACATAGTCTCCCACTCCTCCACACATTTTTTATTTTTATGAATTCAAAAAACTGATAACCACAACTATACCTTCATCCTTAGAATGTCCATCCATCCATCCATCCATCCATCCACTTTGAAGCCCACTTATTATTATCAGGATCAACTTACTTAACATGCAGAAGTACAGACCAACTGATTGGCTCCAAACCTTTAGCACATTCTGCCCAATTAAAGTAATTTTGACTTGGCAGTTGACATTTTGTTTTTAGTATACAGTAGCTGTTATTCTGAACTGTGTCAAAATTCACAAGTGCTTCTCTGGCATTGATGGACAGGCTTGTAACGCCCGTGTCTGTCACACAAGTGCATTCATATTTAAATGTAAGGCTTTCCAGGAAAGAACTGAAAAAAATATAATAATTAGAAAGCAGCCTGCAAAACCGGGGAAATCAATTATGAGTGAGCGCTTTGTGACCATCTCATTCCTGCATACCATCAGACATATTGCTGATGCCAAAGAGTCCCAAAAGAAATTCATCTAAATGCAGTGCATTAAATTTCATGAAGTGTGGCCTAATGGCAGATGGCAATTTTACTTGTGTTGGCAGTGTGGTTTGTACACATGAGCATAGCCTAATTGCAAAATTACTTGGCTTACCTAAGAAGTCATAACTGTAAGCTAAAATTAAATCATATGCAAACATGTAAAACACAAGCGTCAAAGTCCTTTTCACCATATAACCTTACTTATTCATGCATTTATTGACAGAAATGAGTATGGATATTACAAAACTAGATAAAGTATGTCATTACTAACAAAAATGAATAAGGAGAAATTAGAATCTGCCAAGAGAATAGAAAGGTAAAATGTACAGTTTTCTTTGCAGTACTCTATATTCATACTATGCTGTATTCACACAGTGATTAGATTAGATTAGATTATAAAGTTTATTAATCCCAAGGGGTCATTCAGATGCATACAACAGCATAAACATAAAAAAACAAGGATACAGACTAACAACACAAATAATGCAACCAATCAAGCAGTTGATAAATATATTTTAAAAAATAAATAAATGTAAATCGTGAACATTTATCGATTACATCTAGAGGAAGCATTGTCTGACAGCATTGGGCAGTAAAGACCTCCAGCAATGTGATGGATTGAGCCTGTGGCTAAAAGTGCTCCAACGGAGCACCTCCTGGTGGGGATGGAGGGTTTTTTTCATGATGGCATCCACTTTTGATACCATCCTCTTTTCTACAACAGTTTGCAGAGTGTCCAGGGTCTGCCCAGGCTATCCTGTTAAGTTTGTTCAGGCATTGTGCTTCCTAAAAAGACTGTGACATAGAAAACCATACTGGCTACTATGTACTGATAGAGCATTTCCAGTAGTTTGCTGCATACACCAAAGGACCTCAGTCTTCTTAGCAAGTCTAGTCTTCTCTGGCCCTTCTTGTACTAAGCCACTGTGTTGTCAGAGCAGTCAAATTTGTTGTTTATGTGAACCCCTAGGTACTTGGAGCTCTGCACTACCTTAATGTCCTCCCCCTGGTTGGTGACTGGTCTCAGAGGCTCCTTGGCATGCAGGAAATCCACCACCAGCTCTTAGTTGCCCCTGAACCACAAGACAAAGTCCTCCACAATCTGCAGGGGTTGCAGGTCACAAGATCACCCAGACCCCTCTAGGCATTCTACCCAACATAAATGACATTAATCAGTCCTCATGGTATTCAGGGTTCACATGGAAGAACTTTATGATGATGGTCATGTGGACTTCTGGCCTTTAATCCATCAATGTAGGTACAGCACGGTGCTTTGATAAGGTGGTAGTGGCACAGATCTCCACGACAGGAAACCAGAAAAAGAACAGAAGAGAAAGTAGGGGTTAGTACGGATATTGGGGCCACCATGAATAATAATGATAATTAATTGAATATACAGAGCATCAGGATTAAACTAAGATGAAGCTATGAGAAAGCCATGTTAAAGTAATGTGTTTTCAGCAATGTTTTAAAGTGCTCCACCATATTAGCTTGGCGAATTTCTGTTGGAAAGCAATTCCAGATTTTAGGTGCATAACAGTAGAAGGTCGCCTCACCACTTCTTTTAAGTTTAGCTTTTGGAATTCTAAGCAGACACTCGTTTGAAGGTCTAAGGTTACGATTTGGAGTGTAAGGTTTAAAGTCATTCTGAGATATAGGATGGAACAAGATTATTTAAGGCTTTGTAAACTTTAGGTCTTGTTGGCTGCCTCCAATATTTACACCAAGTTCACTTGCTCTAGCATTAACACAGAATATAAAAACATACTGCCAAACATTAAAAAAAAATAAACTGTTACCTTTGTAATCTATTTGGATGGAGAGCATCTACAAGGCTCTGGTAAGTTGATACCTCTGCTCAAAACACCTTAGGGGGTTGCAGCCATTAACATCTCCTTTTTTTGCATCCACAAACCAGACGATGAAGCCAGGGATGACTTCTGATGTCACCTCCTGCACCCCAGCACTCATTTAAAGGACAACAAAACCATCCACTTTACCAACCCGCCTCCGAAAAGGATGCACCTCCATTGAGAAAACCGAACCTGAGGAGCAGTCGGCTAATTCAGTCTATAAATGGGTAAGGGAAGCCATATATTTTTGTTGGAGTTCACTTTCCATTTCCATCCCTCCTGATTTCATGTTCATTAAACATTTGTGAAAGATTTCAAAGAGATACCTACAATGGCCATATTTGCTCTTCTAAGGGCACATTGTGGACAAGCAAGTAAGAACTTCACTGTGTTCTGTTCACCTGACAATACTGTTACTACTAATATATCAGTTTTCACATGTTGTAATACCAGCAGCCATGGCCAGACACAGAGTATGATGTACTGTCAATTAAGCAGTCCAGAAGACAGACAGTGACCAAGAAAGAAAGTCTACTTTCAAAAAATGCAGGCACGGCGATCAATACCCCGGCTCTTGGTAACCCAGATTGTATATTTTTTGTACACTAATTTACTGCTGAAAATTTTTAATCAATGGTCGGCTTGGCTCCCCAAACCAACAGCCTCCTGCAATCTTGCAAGGATGATAAACATTTAAGATTTAACATGAGTTGCACTTTTTTAAAAAGGGAGAAAAGCAGCACACTGATTTATTGCTGGTGTAATTTAATCAATGCTATGCATATATTTCTTGTACCCAATTGACAGCTGTATCATTCATAGAAAATCTCAATTGAATTTGTTTTGCTTAACATATCCAGTAGCAAAATGAAACTTTAATGAGGTTTGTGTTATTGTTCGTCTTTTTATCATCCCTGTAACTAAAGCAAAATGAAGAACTGTTAGTCAGAACATTTTGTTTCATAAGATAGAATAGGAGCATTCTTATGGAAATATTATTTTGATTGATGTGGATTGACGATTAATTGAGTAGTGTTGGTTTCTTTTAATACTGGATATTCTGAATTTGAATGGTGTACTATTTCAAATCCTGGGTGTGAATTCCATAAGTATGGGGTTTATATGTTCTCCCCATGTCTCTGTGAGTATTTCTCTTGGTATTCAGCTTTTCCTCCTGCATCCCAGAGATGGGAACATTGGGTCGATGACGAACAGGTGACCTTTTTCTTCAGCTTAACAGGTCCTATTACTCCTGATATCCATAAACTCATTTTGGCCTCAGATATCTGCAGCTCACTACTACTGAGGTTTTCACTGTATCCATGCAGAATTCATTTCCCTGATCTCTTCTGAAAAATGGGAGATGTTTTTTTTTTCTAGAGATGAAAGCTGATCTCAATCCAAACAGTGTGAACAGTGCACAACCTCCAGGGACAAGTGGCATTTACGTCTCAGATCATGAAGTCCTTTGAGGGACTGGCCCTGGGCTGTATGAGTTCTCTTGTGGTAGACCACCTGAACCAAGTTCTGTTTGTCTACTGGACATTGAAGAGGGGGATGCAATTATCTGTCTGCTCTGCAATGCTAATTGTCACCTGGATAAAGCTGGCAGCACTGTGAGGATTATGATTTTTGATTTATCCAGTGCTTTCAGTACCATCCAGCCATCTCTAAGTGTAAGCTCAGGGATATGCAGGTGGATGAGCCTATGGTGTCCTGGATAATGAACTATCTTTCGGGCCAACCACACTTTGTGAGACTCAAGGACTGTGTTTCTGATACGGATGTAAGGAACACTAGAGCACCATGAAGGATCAGTCCTGTCTGCTTTTCTCTTCACTCTGTACACCTCAGACTAGAAGTATAACAGCAGGTCATGTCGCTTGCAGAAATTCTCAGATGATTCTGCACTTGTAGGGTGTGTTAATAACGGGGAAGAGACAGAGGAGAGGAATCACAGGGAGAATTTTATTTGTTGGTGCAGAAAGAATTATTTGCAACTTAACATAAGAAAAATCAAGAAACTGTTCATGACTTTCACCATACCAAAGGGCCTCTGCACCTGATCACTATTCATGGAGTGGGTATGGAGGTGGTGTACTGCTACATGAGGGTCCATATTAATGACAGGCTCAACTGTTCTTGTGTTATTTGACATGATATAATAATGTTAGCTGTGCTACCTGTCAAAGTTAGGTTGAAATCTAAATAATCCATGAAGACTTCAGTGGTATTGTTTGTAGTGCACAATCTATTGGAATGTTTTTATAACACATGTAGTTATAAGTTACATTGCAATTGTCATTCTGACAGATGGTGCATCACAAACATTTGGAGTAAGACAATGCAAAGTTAATGTGTGTGATGCCCAGTCTGTTGCAATGATGTAGACAAAGTAACCAGACAGACACACAGATACTTATCCTTTTATTTATTGATTGATTGATTGATTGATTGATTTATTATTGAGCTTCTGTAAAAAGCTAAATGTCTTCCTGGGGACAAATTATCTATCTATCTATCTATCTATCTATCTATCTATCTATCTATCTATCTATCTATCTATCTATCTCGAGTTAATGGTATTGTAACAAATGACCTAAGACTTTTGTAGCCGCTGATGTATAAGGCGAAGTCAGGCACGGGTAAGACGCGTGTCAAAGAAATCTCACAATCCAAAAGTTTGTTTTAAAATATTTAGTGAAAGTTAAAAGTAAATAATCCACACAAGAATAAAAAGAAAAATAGTTACACACGTAGAATAAAGGCAAAAAAAAGGAAAAAAATGTATCTTCTATAAACTTAGCCTTTCTTGAGAAACTTTGGTTATTTCTATACTTAAACGTTCTTTATTTCTTTCTATACTTAAAGGTTCTTAATTTCTTCTTCTGTATGCCTTAAACATACGGCTCAACACTTGAATCTTTTATTTTATGAGTTACTTCAGACATGTGCCCAGGCACGGTCACATGCGCAAGCATGAACACAAGCACAAACAAGAACACGGTTAAAACCGTATGCCTCTGTACCTTACACAAGGCAAGGCTAGACAATAACTGGAGATTATTGTTTTTAGTCAAACTGTTAGAAATGGCAGGAAAATACCAACACAATTCTATTCACGGGGCTTATAGGAACCTCCCATATTTTATGCATTATCATTTATTAAAATACATTTTATAGAACTAGGAAAATGGCTCTTACAACTTTAAAAAAGGAATTGCACTTAAACCAGAATTAAACTCAACTACATGATCTCTTTGGCTGTTTTATTTCAATTTAACCAAACAGAGTGAAACGTATTTTGTATTGAACTATTTATATTCTTCCCCATTACTGGGCGATGGGGATGCCTTATGTGTTATCTGGTGTTGCAGCCCCAGAACAAGTCATATGTGCACCACTACTTCAGCTCTTCTTAATCTAAAGTCGTCCTGGCTTAATAACATCTGAACATACCTTACCAACACTACTACAGCTACTCCACATGCTCAAGTCATCTCATTTTTACTGAACATGACACTTACATTACTTTTCACTGCAGGACATACTCCAAGATCATTCAACAGCTTTCCAGTAATGTGCCTCTCACAGCACTGGCCCAACATCTCCTTGTATGTCTTTCCAGACAAACTCCGCCCCCACAATATCCAGCAGCTAAGGCAATCAAGAACAATAAATGTATATACACAAGAAATGTCAGTTTTCATCAATGGAAATGTAGGGAGGAAGATACTACACAAAGCATTGTTCTTCAAATACAGTAGTATGATCCACAAAAAATATTTGCAACAATTCACGTTACAAACTGAAAAATTAACTTTCGAAAAATCAGTAATACAAAAACTATAAACCACCAAGAAAACTAACCTTGCATGAGTCGAGTTCTGGCATGAAGTGAGGAGGAACTGGGTGGAGAGGAGGTTACAGTTTTGAGGGAGAGTCCGGCTCCGCGATGGAGGGATGTTTTCCTTCAAGTGTTTTCTCTGTTGTGATTTTTTGGGTTTCTTTTGCAGGCAAGCGGGCACGCATGCGATGGCAGGCACGTCTAACCAAGAACAATGCAACACGTGCGGAAATCATCAGCGCGCCCAAACCGAAAGCGAAACTGGCTTGTTTGTATACTGAGTGTTTGGTCGTGAACCGAGGCAAAAGTTTGGTGAACTTTTTGGTCGTGAACCAAGTTGTACGTGTACCGAGACGTTCGTGAACCGAGGTTCCACTGTACTTAAAAGGTTATTTCTCCATTTTTTTTGGTAATGCCTGATTAGGCATATTACCACGCCGGAGTATTCAGTGTTGCTTGTTGAATAAAAAAATGAATTCTAATGATTTTAGCACAAAGCTGCAGCATAACAAATTGTGAAAAAAGTGAAGTGGTCTGAATATTTTATAAATCCTCTGTAAGTCCTCTGTGAAGGCTCCAAAGAGTCTGGTTTAAAATGGTGGGAAAATAACATGCCTTGACACAGCAAAAGGTTTTGGGGCAGCCTCCCTGTATACTTGAAGCTTGGCTGAAAAATAGGCAAAAAGGTAAGATACAAGTCCAAAACAGAACTGACTGGCAGAAGGAATATGGTGGTTTTTAAAATCAGATATCATTTGGACAGGAATGGGAAGTGATGTCATCAGGCTCAGAACTGAAACTGGCATCATCAGCCCCTGAACCAGAAGTGACATCATTTAATCAAGGTGGAATTTCCCGTGTTTGGTCTGCAGAGACAAAAGAGAAGGGATTACATTTGGGCTGGCATGGAATTACCTTCTTTTGAGCCCTTTTGCTGCCTCCTATGCACACATGTGTGACTATGGGTAACAACATGTGAAGGTCATAGAAATAGCCAAACCAAGTTTGATCATGTATTGATCAAGCTTGTTCATGCCATCTTATTCAGTTTCCTACTTTTTAGCTGACATACATGTGTTAACAAGTGCCTAATTGATAGATATATTAATCAGATTTGGGATTCCAGGCTGTATGGTAGCAACTAAACAATTAGCACAATCAACATTTTTTGTCACATATAATTGTACATGAACATCAGCATTAATCCGCTTTGCAAACACTTGTGTGAAATTAATTAGCAATGTAAAGGAAGACTTGAAATCCTACAACACACTCATTCCAGAACACGAACAGCTATCATCGCTTTGAGTCTGCGCATTTAGAAATGCCACAGAGTTAATTGACTGAAGGTCTGTGAGAAGCAAAACAAAATGCGATGTCCACTGAAGAGTTGCAGATTTAGCATATGTAGTAAGAGTTGAAGCCAGTGCAATTTTTTTGTAATATATACGCATTTGTTGGAGCATTGATAAGGGACCACAAACTATAAAGATGGGGATTATGCAGATATATGCAAATTTGCCTACGGATGCAATTAATCAAGCCTGACAGTCACCGTGCTAAATGGTGTTTGCACATCGCTACAGCCTTTGAGAAAACAGGCCTTAATGGGGATTGAAGCTTTCAGAGACAGTGTGAGGCTACTGGCAAAACTGAGAATCACCGGACCACAAGGTCACAGGTTCAGGCTCAAATACTGACTTTCTGGGTGACATTATGCAAGTTATGCCCACATGAATATTAATACAAATGTACATTAAAGTCCCTGTAAAGCTCTTTGTCTTCACTATTAAAAGGTGCTATATATATATATAAGCTAAACACACTCTGAATGAATCAGTCAAGCTTCCCCTTCCGTTTTCCTTGGCACACACACTTCAGAGTGCTATTTGCTTTTCAGTTTTCACTTCCAAAATTTCTTAAACAAGCTGAGCTAACAGGCTGAATCACTTATTAATAGTTTTCAAGGAAAGTGTTTACTGACATTTAGAATGAAAACAAAGGATGAGAACTTAAAGATCTTTATTCTCGATGGTACTCTAAAATGCTCTTGTGAGTGTCACACTGCTTTTATTCTTCCTTCATTTATGGTTGGATGTTTAACTGGCACTTTTATCCACAGCAGCTTACAAGATCAGGATATGTCTCAACTATTTAAAGTAATTATTTTATACTAGGAGCACAAGAAGGTTAAGCACAGGTCCACGGTCATACAGTGAGACACACATAGCCGGACTTCGGCAGGGGCTGACCTGGACTGGCAGAATACAGCAGCCTTGATATTAATCACGATGTGTTTTAATACTTTATCAGATCATCTAATATGAAACATACCCACTAAGCTCTTAGGGTCTTTTCTTAAAGGGGAATAGGACTGAACATCAAAACCAGCTATGTAATTGTTATCTGTAACCTCTTACCTGTCTTACTGTCCATATTGTACCCCACATATTAAATAGTGACCACTAATGAGAGCTGCTTGCTGATTGTGACTGTTTTTATTTCCAGATCATTACTTCCACCCAGTTTACTAAGAGTAAAATCTATGTTTTTATTATATAATCTTCGCATATAATACGCTACGCATTGTTTGTCAGTCCAAGATTTTAAATTACCTGTAGCTCACAAACCGTTTGACCTATTGACCAGAAATTTGGAACACATATACTATGTGATGTCTACTATCTGCTTTCAGGGTGATGATTGACCTCTGAGGTTATTCCTCTTTTTATTTTTATTTTTATTTTATTTTATTTTTGAATCAACTTTCGGCAGCAGCCAGCAGGGCGGCCATGCGTTCCACGCATACAGGTGCCGTTCTCATCACTACCACCTTTGCCATTCCTTCCCCTACCTCTTTATATCTTAAATCATTCTTGAGGCAGATTGAAGACTTAAGTGCTAGCTTAAGTGAAAAATTAAGGAAAATGTACTATGTAATTGCAATACAAACACTGACAATCAGTTTTAACGCAAAAAGATGCCGGTGGAAGAAGAGAAGAAGCGGGCCGCTAGGGTGGAGAAAAGAAGAGCTACTCAGGAAGCAGCAAGCATATCAACCTCTGAGCAAATGAATGCTAAATGGACAGAGAAAGAGGATGAACACTATGAATGCTCAAGTCAAGTGTATTCACTGTACGTTATCGTGTAGTGCACAGTTACTGGTAGTAATCATAACAACAGCTCACTACTCAAAACAGAAAATGTAGATAAAGCCCGGGATCGAACCTGCAACCTCTTTGTGTAGAAGCAGCTGTTCTTACCTCTAACCCACCCATGCAATAGATAAATGGACTTCGGTTTTGACAGCAACACGTAAATTGAATAATTTCTTTTCCTTTGATTATATTCTTGAATAAAGGCTCTCTTGTTTTGTTATACCTTTTGTGAAAGTATTTATTTGATATTTGAACTTCACACATTCTTCACACATTATACATTTTACGTAAGCATTTTATCAATTATGAAAAGAGTTTCTATTTTAGTTACGTGTTCAACATTTCTTGCCTCGCATTTCCTGTCATCCTAAATTTATCCAGATTATTGTAAAAATGGAACACACATGAAATGTATGTATTCCAAATAAGGTTAAATTATTTACCCTCTACAACTCAAGGCACCTCACACCCAGATAAACAGACTTGAGCTGCGTCAGTGGGGGGAATGGGATAGCAGACAGCTTGCTGCTTGTGCTGATTGACACATTTGCAAAACAAAAGACATTAATGGAGAGGTGCGAAGGAATTTAAGGTGGCCAAGGACTTTTTTCATAGGCTTCAGAACAGCCTCTTCAGGGAACCGTTAGGGGACCATAGCTTACTGATAATTACACAAAGGCACTTATTTTTAACCTTATACTTAAGAGTTAATGTATTTGGTTTGAAACCAATATGTAATTAATTTAAATAAACATAAATGCTAAATTGGGCGGCACGGTGGCGCAGTGGTAGCGCTGCTGCCTCGCAGTTAGGAGACCCTGGTTCGCTTCCCGGGTCCTCCCTGCGTGGAGTTTGTATGTTCTCCCCGTGTCTGCTGATACAGTAGAGCACTTTAAAACACTGCTGAAAACACATTACTTTAACATGGCCTTTTTATAACTTCATTTTAATCGTAATTTAACTTAATCCTGATACTCTGTATGTTCAATTCATCATAACAACTATTCATGGTGGCTCTAAAATCGGTACTGACCCCTACTCTCTTTTCTGTTTCTTTTTCCGGTTTCTTTGTGGTGGTGGCCTGCGCCACCTCCACCTACTCAAAGCTTCATGATGCTCCAACAATGATGGACGGATTAAAAGGAAGAAGTCTACGTGACCATCATCATCATCAAGCCCTTCCGTGAGAACCCTAAATCCAAAGAGGACTGTTTCATTTATGTTAGGTAGAATGCCCAGAGGGGACTGGGCGGTCTCATGGTCTGGAATCCCTACAGATTTTATTTTTTCTCCAGCCGTCTGGAGTTTTTTTGTTTTTCTGTCCCCTGGCCATTGAACCTTACTCTTATTCGATGTTAATGTTGATTTATTTTTTTATAATTATGTCTTTCATTTTTCTATTCTTTAATATGTAAAGCACTTTGAGCTACTGTTTGTATGAAAATGTGCTATATAAATAAATGTTGTTGTTGTTGTTGTTGTTGTGTCTGCATGTGTTTCCTCTGGGCACTCCAGTTTCCTCCCATAATCCAAAGACATGCAGGTTAGGTGGATTGGCGATTCTAAAATTGTGCTTGGTGTTTGTGTGTGTCCTGCGGTGGGTTGGCACCCTGCCCTGGATTGATTCCTGCCTTGTGCCCTGTGTTGGCTGGGATTGGCTCCAGCAGACCCCAGTGACCCTGTGTTCAGATTCAGCGGGTTAGAAAATGGATGGATGAATAAATGCTAAATTTGCATGTAGAAAAAAAAGCCAACCCCCTACATTTATTACTACCTAAAATACCCAAAATTAGGATCAGGTGCATATGTTTAGAATATCGTTATAGAGGACCATCTCTAAACCCATCCACTTATTTAAACCTCAGACATTTAGTTTGGCTTGCTTTTGTTTGTTGAATTGTGTTATCACTATGCCTAGACTGAAAGAGCTCTCTAAGGCCTTTAAAAAAAGGTTATGAATCCCTAAGATTCTGGGAGGGGATTTAAAAAATCTCCAATCAAACTGAAATCAACAATTCTATTGTCCAGAAGTGGAGAAAATTTCAAACAACTGCCTGATCAAGTTAACCTCAAGAACAGAATGTAAGATGCTAAAAGAAGTCTCTGAGAAGCTCAGAATTTCCTCATGAGGCCTAACAGGTAGTTTGTGCCACTGTTGATGTCAAAGTGTATAAGTCTACTGTGCAAATTAGATCTGCATAGTTGGTGTGTCAAGAAGAAACATTTGTTGTCCAGAAAGAACACCAAGGAAAGACTAAAACTTGCCCATGAAATCTAGCAAAGACCAACTCGCACTATAACATGGCGTAAGCACAAAAGCCGAAATGTGCTTACGCACAGAAAAATCCAGATGCAGGAATCTGTGCGTACTCCAACTTCCACGTTCTTCCGCTACATAAATCCCGATCAGCGTGAAAACTAACGCTGCACGCCAAGATTTTGTAACGCCCCAAATCCTCCCAGAATTACGCCTATTTGAATATGCAAATCAATATAAATCGCCCTTAAGCGTAGCCTTCTGTGAAAAGACAATGGGAAAAGCACGGGGAAAATATAAGAATTTCAGCGAATACCAAGTGGAGGCAAAGGAAAAACATACTATTTGTTCAAATAAACCGTGCTATAATCAACAAAATGAAGTTGATCGAGTGACATAGCGTGTTGGAGAAACTTGAAAGCTCACATTCACAAAATCGCACAGTGCCGGAAATAAAAAAGAAGTCACATATCAAAGTTGCCGTGAAAAGAAGAGTTGTAAGCCCACTGTCTGAGTGTCATATGAAAGTTTATTAGGGTACAGAGAAAAAAGGCACACGGTGGGGAAAAAGCACGAAATGTCAACTTTAATCTCGAATTTTCCACTTTAATCACGTAGTTTATTTTGTCATTTAGTAGAACATTATAAACTTCATCTTAAAATCGTTTAATTAACCAGTTTCTCAAAATTACATCGTAATTAAAGTAGCACGTTAAATGCTTTGTTTTGTATTTGATCTTCTACTCGTATGTGATCTATGTGTGTGAATCACTACTTGCTTCTTAAACTGGCTCTCTTCCTCCAACTGGACACAGAGTCCATTACATTTGTGATATTACAGCTCTCTGAATAACTAAAATACTGAGATGTATACGTGATGTCATTTTCATGATGATAGGAGTTAAAGCACGTTATTAAACATGTGTTTCATGAGCCTCGTGCTCATGACAAGCATTTATCTTTTGTCGAAATTTGTCGCATGCTTTTAGCTGTGTTGTTATTTTCTTTCTGTTTTATATTCAATATATATTGGCGTACCCCCAAGAGTCCTTGCTTTTCTTTCCCCAAGTAACCGATCGCCACACAATCAGCTCTGTAATAGAAGTTAAGCCATCTGTAAGCTTAGCACCGATTCTTCAAAACGTTTAAAGAACATTGAAATATCTTCGTAGTACATGTTTAATTATTCTATCCTTCACGACACTCCCAGTGAAGAATATAGATTATTTAAATGAAGTTAAAGTTTTATCTGTATAATTTAACAAACATATTTTGCTGCATTTCACCTTAAAAATGATATCGTCATCATATGTAAATACGCGCTTTATAAAGTGGCCCAGGTTGTGAGATATTATAACTGTAGTGCAAGTTTACAGTGGGGTGATTGTACTTATAAGTACAAACCGTTCTACAAGGAGCAATTGATTGAGTGCATTTAAAGTTCTTGGGATTAAACTTTTTCTTAACGGCGAGGTCTGTACAGGAAAGGCTTTAAAACGTTTTGCAGTGGCTGAGACAGCGTGTCCTTAAAGCTGTATACCGATAATTTCTTCCGATCAGCTGCTGCTGTGATTCACACTCAGATACAGTGATATAAATACTCCGAGTCGTGCAGTGAGAGTAATATGGAAAAAGATGATCCACTGTGGCAACTCCTAACGGGAGGAGCTAAAAGAAGAAGAAGAAGAAGAAGAAGAAGAAGAAGAAGAAGAAGAAGTGAGAGTAACAACGCTAAAGCAGTTATGGTATTTGGAATACTATGGCTGTTCCCTGGACCAATATATTGTTACGAGTTAATTACAATCAGATGCATTACACTAATAAACAATATGCGGTTAGTTTCTGTGTATTTATAAAGCCTCGTCATGAAAATAATGAGTAATCACACAAGAACAGTACCATTGCTTAGACGCTGGGTGCCGCCTGTTTGCAAAACCGAGCGGAGAACTTGCGCACGACAAGGCATGAGGTACCGTGGAAAAGTGCGTGGCTTTACGCCAAGTGTAGGTTTTATACATCGCGATTTGAACGTGGAAAAGTTCTTACGCAACATTTCTGTGCGTACGCACCGTTTATACATGAGGCCCCAGGAGTTCTGGAACAACGTGTTTAGGACAAATAAGACAAAGGTAGAGTTATTTGACTTTGATACCAGAAGACATGTGTGGTAAACATTAAAGGCAGCAATTCACCAGAAGAACCTGATACAAGTGTAAAGCATGGCGGGGTGAAATGTTATGGTGGTATTGCTGCATCAAGGCCTGGACAGCTCACCATTACTGAATCCACTATGTGTTCACAATTGTACCAGAGGATACTTAATGGTAATGTCAGACCACCAGTCAGAAGACTGAAGCTCAGCTGAAAGGATGATCCTCAAAATACCAGTAAATCCAACAAGAAGTGGCTGAAAAGAAAGAAATGAAGAGTTCCAGAATCCCCAAGTCAAAGATTGGAACTGAATCGAGATGTAGTTGGGGGATTTGAAACGGGCTGTGCAGGCAAGACCTCCCTCAGACATCATGCAATTGAAAGAATTCTGCATAGACAAGTGAAAAAATTCTCCTGGTGGACATCAGAGATTGCTTGACAGTTATGGGAAACGCCTGCTTGAGGAGGCAGAACGTGAAATGCTCAAAGAACCATAGAATTCCATTACTGTTGATGTCAGAGTGCATGAGTCTACGATTAGAAAGAAAATACACAAATCAGACGTACATGGGAGATGTGCCAGGAGGAAACCTTTGCATTCCAGAAGGAACATTAGGACAACACTAAAGTTTGTCCATGAACACCTCGGCAAAGACCAAGACTTCTGGAACAATGAGCCCTGGACAAAGAAGGAAAAGACAGACTTACCAGAAGACATATTGAGAAAAACCAAAGAGAGCATTTAACCTGACAAACCTAACACTAACTATAAAGCATGCAGGTGAAAATGTTATGGTTTGGGGTTGTTATGCTCTTATCAGGGCCTGGGTAGCAACACCATCACAGAATCCACAACAAATGGTTCATTGTACCAGAGGGTGCCTGATGATAATGCCATGCCACTTGTCAGAAACAGAAAGACAATGCACAAGCTGTATGAATTCTGTATGGAGTTTGATACCAGAGACTGCTAGACAATTACTGGAAACATCTGCTTGAGCTATCCACATATGTCAAAAAAGAAAAAAACATTTGCTGGGGTGTACTTGCATTTTTATATGACTGCATGTTGATATGGTCTTGAGGCAAATTTAAATTTTTAGATATTTAGATATGATAATGGAAGGTTTACTAAACAAGCAGGCCTAATAATGGATGGATCAATGATTATTTATCTATTGTAGATTAGTTAATACTTGAGGAGAAAAGATATATGCAAATATAAGCTATGGAATTAAAAACTGAAATGTGTTATGTAAATATATGTAGACTCAGACATTGTAGATGGCACATGGGCTGGACAAGCATCTCGGCCAGAAGAGGGGATGGTTCCTTCCCTGGACGGGAGGCT
Source organism: Polypterus senegalus (assembly GCF_016835505.1). Taxonomy (NCBI): domain Eukaryota; kingdom Metazoa; phylum Chordata; class Cladistia; order Polypteriformes; family Polypteridae; genus Polypterus; species Polypterus senegalus. Next base: position 121,564,342 of record NC_053167.1, read on the forward strand.
CCTAACAGTCGTATAGGCATCCTGGCTGGGGAGGAAGAAGGGATCAGATCCTGAAGGAAGGACCAAAAGGGATGGACGGACAGCCCACTAAAAAAAGATGTTGCTGGGGGGTTTTTACTCCCCCAGCACACTAGAGGGAAGTGGCCCTGGATATCAGTGCCTAGTTGGAAGCCGGCAGGGCATACTGGGAGATGTAGTCTGGCAGTGCCACTAGAGGGCTTAGCAGGGAGACAAGCTCCATGTTATAATGGACTTTCATATGACCTGGAAGTGCTTCCATCGGGCAATTGCCCTGGCACTGGATGTACTCCCGGGTCCATAATAAAAGGGACCGCACTCCCTTCTCCAGGCTAGTCAGAGCTGGGAGGAAGGAGAGCAACACTCAAATGGAGGAGGGTAATGCGGTGGTGAGAGGTGAATTGTGGAGAAAGAAATTCTGTGCTTGTGTTACAGTGAAGGTATTCTGGTGAATAGAAAAAAATTTCCTTTATTTGAACCCGGGACTCTTTGTGAATTCGGGTTGAGGGTTTGGGCCCATTGACACTCTGGTTTCCTTCACAATATATAATAATCAATAATTTTTAAGAATATTTGTGACATAATTTGAGAGGAGTTTTAAAAAAATCAAATATTAAATCACTATTGAAACAGACACTTTTATGTTGTAGAAAAATTATTTATTTACTCAATACTGACAAATAGACTAACACAAAATGAGTTCTGATTGAGTCAATTCTGTCACCAGTTACAATCCTTTGTTGGGAAAACTTTACTTGTAAATATTTTTTAGGTGTTTGATTTTTTAAAACTCGTATCACCTGAACAGTTTATTGCCCCTGAGGCATTGTGTGCCCACTATCTCAGAGATTTAATACTCGTGTCAGGCCTGTTTATCGTGTAAACGTGCAGACTTGAAAAGGCAGCCTTATCAAATCTTATTTTTTTTCTTTTCATTTTGACAAGAGCTCAGAAATGAAATCATTTCGATCCAGATGTCACTTTAAGATTGTATTTCCAGAGAACAGCACAAGCTTGGTCAAGGCCAGTTATTACATATATGATGGCACAATTTAATGGTGAAATAGGCTATCTTTAAACTTACTCCGTACAAAGGATCTGTTGAGAACAGCTGGCCAAATACATCAGAGGTCACTCTATTAGTGCAAGCCTTGTGCCCTTGCAGGTCAGGGGTTATTAATTGGAGACTGATAGGGTGCGAGGGTCCTAAGGTCAGGCAGAGATATTTTAAAGGTTCAAAATACACCCTGAATTTGAACCATGGAAATGGAGCACCGTCATTGAATAAGAAACATGTTTGAAGTTGTGTCAGTATGTCAATTTACATGTTACTATCATATGGCAAAACATGTTAACTGGGTTTCCTTTCTCCTAACAAGTTACTGTACTCTAGATTTAAAAAGACAAGTTTTAAATGTTTTGCTGCTTTCCGGGCTTATACTTTATCGACATTGTATTGTAGTGTGGCACTGGTCCAGCTCATAAATGTGACAGCGCTAAAGGATGAAGTGCGGACAGTTAGTTGTGGTTAAACTGCATGCCTGTTCTCTTCCTTTTAGCATTGTTCAGGCAACAGAGGTCCATTGTATGTAAGACTGCACTATGTGTCCTGCCGAGACATGGACAGGCTATTTATTTACTGGGATAAATCGTGTAAAAAATGAAACCAAAACAAATGAAAATAAGCCTAGCTACCAAATCCTAACAATCAACAAAAATTGAAATTGAAAAAGCAGGCAAAGAGGTCAAACTAAAGAAAACCTTATTTATTTATTTATAAAGCACTTTAAAAACAACATCAAGGCTGACCAAAGTGCTGTACAATAAAAAAAGAAAACCCAACATATCAGACACACAAAACCAAAGGGTAAATGAAACAGAAACACATAAGCACATAAGAACTGAAGAGATTCTTAATAAAAAGTATACAGATAGCCAACATATCATACTGGGTTAAAAGCCAGAGAGTAAAAATGTGTTTTTAAATAGGATTTAAAGACAGCTAGCGAAGGAGCCTGCCTAACGTGCAACGGCAAATCGCTCCAGAGTTTTGGAGGTGCAACTGAAAAAGCTTGATCACCTCGGAGTTTGCATCGTGTCTTGGGAACACGTAAAAGCATCTGGATTGCTGACCTGAGAGAGCGAGATGGTATGTAAGGGTGCAGCAGTTCCAACAAATAAAGTGGGGCACAACCATTAAAAGATTTAAAAACAAATACAAGGATCTTAAAAAAAAAACAAGAAGCACAATAACAAAAAGCTTTTGTTAATGCGATGTACGAGTTAAGTCTTATCTCACTGAGCCTGTCAAGGCATGACGTACAATATCATATAGTCGTATCTAAGTATACAGCCATGATACATGTAGCCAGCTTGTTCGCAAGCTTTGCTGTCGTGTCTCAGTTATCTACTATGCTGTAGTGCTGCCATCTAGTGAATAGATGTAGAATTTTTCTTTTTAGATGCAAAATAGTCATCTTCCAACCTGCTATTTCCTAACACAGGGTCACGGGGGTCTGCTGGAGCCAATCCCAGCCAACACAGGGCGCAAGGCAGGAGCAAATTCCGGGCAGCGCGCCAACCCACCGCAGGACACACACACTAGGTATAATTTAGGATCGCCAATGCACCTAATCTGTATGTCTTTGGACTGTGGGAGGAAACCCACGCAGACATGGGGAGAACATGCAAACTCCACGCAGGGAGAACCCGGGAAGAGAACCCGGGTCTCCTTACTGCAAAGCAGCAGCGCCACCGTGCTACCCATGCAAAATAGTGTTACAAATAAAAAGTCATGGAGAAAAAGATATAATGCTGCTGATGTTTTGAAACAGCTAAGTTTATTGCAAATTGAATATTTTGGTGATAAGGACAGTGATCAAGATAGTGACAGTCAACTGGAGGATGTGGAACCTGTAAACTCTGGTACTGATTCAAACAGTTTCCCCGAAAGCATATGTTCATCACCAGGTGTCCAACGTTTCATGACTGTCAAGACAGCACTACGTGGAAATTCTGCTGCCCACTGAGTGCAAGCAATCACCAACTAACCAAATGTGTTGTGTGCAACAAGCGGGGACAACTTAAAGAAATGTGTTCTTCTAAGGCTGCACTCTGCATGGTGCCGTCCTTCAAGGACTCTCATTCAAATGGAGACTTTTACTCATGGTATTGATGAAAATAAAGAAATGAACAGTTTCTTTACATTTTTGAGTTACTGTTGATGATAAAACTGTTGCTTTCTAATTCATTTCTTTACATTTATAAGTCTAATAGTTTTTTGGGTTCTTTTTTTCAAAAGACTTTTCGACCTTATAGGGTTCTTTATAATTAGAAGCTTGCTGTCTGTTGGACCAGGCCAACAGGAGCACCTGTGATCTTTGTGGTATCAACATCACCGCCCCTACTTTAAGCACCGCCTTCACGAGGCATCTCATTGGTTTAGAAATGTGACACTAAGTGAGCCATCTAGTTGTTCCTACCTACTTTTAAGCACATTTCACTCACGGTCATCTCCAGATGTATACTGTATATTATATGTCTGACTTCAGCAAAACTAGACATGTGAAGACCCAGTGAAGTACTTTGTGCAAGATGGGAAATTAGGGTAAGTTGACGTCCTGTGTTTATAGGGACAGTCCTTTATTTCTTCCCAATTTTAGTGTCCTGATTTATTCTTAAACAAATTCTCATTTGTCTTGTATTTTAAACACAAATGATTTCTCAGTTCAGTAATTCAGGCCAACTGGGCAGTACACATGACAATTTCAAAAATAGCACATTGCTAGTGTTAAAAAAATTCAGTCTGTTTAAAACAGACAATATCACACCAATCAGATACAGTATTCTGTAATTAAAAAGTGAAGTTTGCGACCTGGGACCTGTGCAAGTGCAACAAAAGGCTGCTTGCTTCGGCCTCAGTATGATTAACCGTGTGTGCTGGTTAAAAAAATGAACTTCAGAGAGAATTTACATTTCTAAAAAAAGATCTTTCTAATTCCAAGGAACAACAAATTGATATGCCAAATACACCGCTCAGCCACAGTATTAAAACCATTGACAGATGAAGTGAATCACATTGATTATGTTATTACAATGGCATCTGTCAAGGGCAGGGATATATTAGGCAGCAAGTGAACAGTCAGTTCTTAAAGGTGATTTGTTGGAGGCAGGAAAAATGGACAAGCGTAAGGATCTGAGCAACAAGACAACTGCTCCACTGACAGACTGAGGAGATCGTTCCTCCCCCACACTATGCGACTCTTCAATTCCACCCGGGGGAGTAAATGCTAACATTAATTTTATTTAAATTTTTTTCATTTTTATTACTATTTAATTTAATATTGTTTCTTTGTATCAGTATACTGCTGCTGGATTATGTGAATTTCCCCTAGGGATTAATAAATTATCTATCTATCTATATCTATCTACATCAATTGTGATGTCTAGATGACCTGGTCATCTCCTAAATGGCAGGTCTTGTGCGGTGTTCTCGGCATGAAGTGGTTAGTACCTACCCAAAATTGTTCAAGGAAGGACAACTAGTGAACTGGCAACAGGTTCATGGGGCGCCCAAGGCTCATGATATGAGTGGGGAGCAAAGGCTAGCATGTCTGGTTCAATCCCACTTCAATCCCACTGAAGAGCTGCTCTAGCACAAATTGCTGAAAAACTTAATGCTGGCCATGATGGAAAGGTGTCAGAACACACAGAGCATCGCAGCCTGCTGCATATGTGGCTGTATAGTCACAGACTGATCAGAGTGCCCATGCTGAACACTGTCCAACACTGAAAATGCTTACATCGGTCAAGTGAGAGTCCGAACTGAACCATGGAGCAAAAGAAGAACATGGCTGTTCTTATAAATCACATTTTCTTTTAGATTATTTGAATGCCCGGGTTACTGTATGCCATTTACTTGGGGAAGAGATATCAGTAGAATGGAATATGGGAAAAAGGCAAGCTGTCCGAAGCAGTGTGATACTCTGGACAATGATCTGGTATTCATATGGATGTTACTTTGACATGTGTCATCTCCCCGAAGATTGTTGCACATCACATACATCCTTTCATGACAACTTTGTTCCCTAATGGCATTGTTCTCTTTCAGTAGGATAATGTGCCCTGTCGCATTGCAAAAATTGTTTAATAATGGTTTGAGGAACATGACAGACAGTTCAAGGAGTTGACTTGGCTTCCAAATTCCCCAGATTTCAATCCGATTAAGCATCTGTGAGATGTGCTGGAAAAACAAGTCAGATCTATGGTGGCCCCACCTTGCACCTTACAGGTCTTAAAGGATCTAATGTCTTGGTAACACCTTCAGAGGTCCTGTAGAGTCCATGTCTCGATGGGTCAGAGCTGTTTCAGCAACACGAGGAGGACCTACATAATATTAATCAAGTGGCTCTAATATTGTGGCTAATTGGTGAATGTGATGGCATATTTTTTATTTCCCACAAAGAATGCAGAAATATTAGACAGTATGACAATACCAAAAACCATAAAGATGGTGAAAAGAGTAAGTGTACCACACCAGGAAAAATACCGAAGCAAACAAAATATATGCAAGCGAGGGGCTGTTTGTGTAATATTCAGCAGCATAAATAAAATATCTTCTAAGATCTTACTGACTGTATACAGATTTCTAATTCTGTAGAATAATTAAAGAGGGGGTACCCAAAAATAACTGGAATCTGTACCTGGCACGTAATCTAGACTTAGTTTGGAATTTCGCCGCTAGATGTAGCATACACACAGTATTCTGTGGCAGTCTGATAAGTCTGATATTTCATTATGCATGCTGGTAAAGGTATTCTTATCATGTGCATAGTTTTACAGTGAATTTTTTCATAAAATATTTAAAAACACCTGGTGTCAAAAAAGTACAAACCAACACAATGGAAAGACATTCAGTGTTTAATTTAATCATCATTCTTGTTATTTTCAAGCTGTTAGTGCTTCTTACAGTCTCAGGAAGTGGCATGCTAACAAAGATTAAAGGATTCTGCAATGGAAAACTTCCTCAAACAGCCACGAAGAGACTAGGCAAACTGTATGTGCAGTACCACCATGCTGATCCTTAAATATATTAGTAGATAGTACAACAAAAAGAAATCATGGGCCTGGCTGGACCTAGAAAGAAAATCTTGTAAGATGTATTCCCTGTATGCTCTGCTCTACACTCCAGCCATTAGTAATAATTGATAATCTAATAGTAATCAGACTGTGCTTCACTCACGTAAGATATGGAACCAATGTAGAAAACAGTTTAAGAAAAAGAGCACCAGGGTCTGCTGCACAGTTCTGTTTGTGATTATGTTTTGTGATAGTCTTTATATGAAAAACATTTATATGTTACTTATATAAAACCCTCATCGAATGTTGTTTACCTTGATTGATTTACTTATTTTCCTGCAGCGTAAAGTCACAAGTAGACTGCAGAGATTCCTGTGTTTGATCGACACAGGCATGCTGACAAACTACATGTGCAATGCTACTTCAGTACACAAATGACTTTAGCTGCTGGTGTAGGCTGCTGACACACTTTACGCAACTGTTGTTACGGTTTCATAACCTTTGTGACTTTAGTCTCGGAAAGTCTTTCTCCCATGGGATGACTGGGATCTTTTCCTGAATAGATAGATAGATACTTTATTCATCCCAAGAGGAAATTCACATATAAGAAATAAGAAGTGGCATTACACATGTACTTTCTCAGCATGTCCGTGTCAATCAAACACATGAAGCTCTGCAGTCTACTTGTCACTTTATGCCATAGGGAGATAGGTAAATAGGTAAATAACATTTACATTTACATAAACATTTAATGTGTTTTTTATATAAGTGACATATAAATGTTTGTCATATAAAGACCAACACAAAACATAATCACAAACAGAATTTTGCATGATACCTTGGTGAGCTTGGCATGCCCTGCTGTTTTGTTGAAGGACATGTGTGGCAGATTGACCAATAATATCTAATGGCAGGATGATGCCCGACCTCTTGCTGTATCCAAACAGTGCCATCTTTTGCCTTTACGCCTGGTGCAGCTGTGTTGTTCTTAAATGTGAGTGGACATTTCTTACAGAGAGGGCCTCTGTTCTCTTTCTCTGCTGTAGAACCCTCATCCTCATTTGAGTTCACCTCAGTTATAGTAAGTCTTTATTTGAAAACAGCAGTGTTAGATCAGGGGCAGCATGAACATGACAGAGAGAATAAAACTGAATAAAAAAATGCTAACCTTTACAAGTACCATAAATTTACACTGGCTGTTACAGACTCAAATGTATGTTTTTATTGTATAATAGTAACAATAAGAGCAGCTCACTACTCACAACGGTAATTCTGGGAATTGGCTGGACTCATACACACGACCTCTTGATTATGAGTCAGCAGTTCTTACCGCTGCACCACCCAAGCGGTCGTGTCAGTGTCGTAGCCTAAACTGATTTCTTTTTCTTCAGTTATATTTTTGAATAAAAGCACACTTGTTTTGTTATACGTGTACCTTTTGTGAAAGTATTTATTTGATGTATGGACTTCACACATTATACACTTCATGTCAAAATTTTGTCATTAGTACTGTAACATGAAAAAAGTTTCTGTTTTAGTTATGTGTTCCACATTTCTTATCTCGCATCTCCTGTCATCCTACATTTACAATGATGATTGTAGACACAGAACACACATGTATTCCAAATAACAATATATTATTTACCCAATACAACTCCAGGCACCTCACACCCAGATAAACAAGGCTTGAGCTGGGAGAACTGTTTGCCCGAGTTGAGTTCTGTTGGTAGGGGAGATGGGACAGCAGTCTGCTTGCAGCTTGTGCTGATCGACACATTTACAAAACAAAAGACGCTGATGGAGAGGTGCAAAGGAATTTAAGGTGGCCCGGGATTATGGATTTTTTCTAGTGTTAATGCCTTTATAAGTAAACCTGAAGCACAATTGGCCAGATCTGACCACATCTACAAATCTGTTATTGACAGCAGCAGCTCTCTTATTATTCAAGCCAGAAGTTCTAACGTGTGTTTAGGGGGATTGTGTGTTTCTTTTTTTAATTTTTTTTTTCTTGAGCTTCTGTAACTAAGTATTTTGCATCATTTGGCACTGTGTAAAATTGCATGTGAGAAATAACATTTGATTGATCAATTTGGTTTGATTTGATTTGAAGCGACTTTCTGATAGAGTAGTGTTCTTTGACACTACTGAGCATTTTTTATTTTTGGTAAATAAGGGAAAAAGAATACATTGCTTATTTCTTGGCCAGAAACATAGTTAAGGTTGCTTGAGTTGAATATTCTTAGATCTATTGGCCATGATGCTGAATCTTTCTGAAACAAAATGAGTTCCTTAGTCACATCAGTGTTAACAGCATGAGAAATGCTTCCACAATACATAATAAGCTTTTACAAAGCATTACTTTCATGACAATTGAATTTTTTTTCATGAAAATGGAGCACAGAGTCCTCACACCTTCTTACAATTCACACTAAACCTACTGCATGGGGTTGCTTCATCTATTGTATCTGATCACCACGAGATAGTTTTAATGAGTTCTTTGCCTCAGCATGTTTTTAGCAAAAGTGATCCCTCCAAGATTTTCAGTTGCTATATTCTTTTGGCTGGATTTAATTAAAAAATAAAATAGAGGGAGAGCAGGGTCATGAATACTTCACAGTCAGTTGTTATGTCATTATCTTGAAGGGGTTGCGATAAGCTTATACATATATTCTGTGGTTAATAAATGTGATTAAAAAAGAAGAATACTATAATAACATGTATACATTTTCGAGACATTATCACAACCAACTGATTTCATGGGTCATGGAGAGCTAATACCTATCCTGGACGCATCAGGCACAAAGCAGGAATCTATCCTGGAAAGAACAGCAGTGCATCAGATGGCCCATTCATATACTCAGCATCAGAGGGCCAATCACCCAATTCATGCAACAGACATGTGTTTGAGAGGAAGGAGAAAATAAGGAACAGAGAGAAACCCCAGCTGAACATGGAGAGAATCTGCAAGTATCACCTAAAGTATCTATCTATCTATGCAAATCTCTGGAAATGCAGCTCCCTGAAAAGGTATTCACCCCCTTGGTTGTTTTCACATTTTATTGTTGTACAATGTTGAATCACAGTGGATTTTATTTGGATTTTTTGAGCAACAGAAGAAGACTCCTGAGTACCATAGTGAAAACAAATTTCTGCAATGTACTTTATATTTTACGTCTTTGCCGCTCGCGTATGTGGATTTCAGTTTCACCAAATAACAAATCTTTTAATTCTCTTGGATACGCCTCTTCATTGGGAAGAAGCACTACTTTTCCCTGATGGTAACATGAATTAGATGATCTACAAATCTCCGACTTAAAGTTTAAATCCAAACAATATGTTTGATCTCTTTTCAATAATTTCTGTTTCTAATTTCAATAATTTCTGTTTTTTTGCGCTAATGCGATCTTTACTATCAGTTTTTGGAGACTTTCGAATTTTAGTACTTTCATTATCTCTAACCTGCTCTGCATGTGTTTCACAGCAATGTTTTTGAACCTCTTTACGACGTTCTACATTGTCATCTACTCTTTGTCTTTTATTTCCGGCCCCAGGCATAGTTAAATCTCTTGGCACAAAGTCTTGTCTCGCAGGACTTGAAAGTATCTCTCTGAAAAAGTCTCATCTCGTCCCAGGATGTTTTCATATAACAGAGAGATATAAAACACAAAATAATTGATCACATAAGTATTCACCCCTTTTAATAAGACACTCCTAAATCATCACTGGTGCAGCCAATGGGGATTTAGAAGTTCCAGAAGTAGTTCAATGGATATCACCTGTTTGGGGTTTTAATTGATTGTCTAATAAATGTACCTAAATGAGGAAGGTCCAGCTTGTGTTGAGTCAGTATGGTGGCCTAAGCTGCAAAATGAACACAAAAGAATAATCCAGGCAACTCCTTGAAAAGTGGATTGAAAAGCACCAGTCAGGAAATGAATTCAAGGTAATACCCAAGTCACTGAATATGCCTTGGAGTGCAGAAAAATCAGTCATTAACAAATGGAAAGAGTTAATCTGCCTAGAGTAGGTTGTCCACAAAATCTGAGTAACCATACAAGAAGACAAGTGAGGGAGGCCATCAAGAGACCAATGAGAAAGCTGAAAGTGTGTTGGCCCTTCTTTTTCAAGACCTCTGCAATTCACTCTGGCAGGCTGTTAGTCAACTTCTGGGCCAAATCCCGACTGATGGCAGCCCATTCTTACATAATCATTGCTTAAAGTTTGTCAGAATTTGTGGGTTTTTGTTTGTCCACCCAATTCTTGAGGATTAAGGTCTGGGGAGTTTCCTGGCCATGGATCCAAACTTTTGATGTTTTGTTCACCGAGCCTCTTGGTTATCACTTTTTCCTTATGGAATGGTGCTCCATCATGCTGGAAAAGGCATTGTTGGTCACCAAACTGTTCTTGGATGGTTGGGAGAAGTTGCTCTCGGACGATGTTTTGCTCCCATTCTTTATTCAAAGCTGTGTTCTTAGGCTAAATTGTTAGTGAGTCCACTCCCTTGACTGAGAAGCAACCTCACACATGAATGGTCTTAGGATGCTTTACTGTTGGCATGACACAGGACTGATGATAGTGCTCACCTTTTCTTTTTTTCCAGATGCCCCAAACAATCGTAAGGGGATTTATCAGAGAAAATGACTTTACCCCAGCAGTCCTCAGCAGTCCAATCCCTTTGCCTTTTGAGACGGTCCTGGCACTTGCTGGAATTTCTTGGGCGCCCAGAAGCCTTCTTTACAACAGCAGTGGAAATGGGTTTTTGGGATTAAGTTCATTTTCATGGCAAAGACGGACTTTGCAATTAATTGTAATTCATCTGATCACTCTTCATAACATTCTGGAGTAGATGCAAATTGCCATCATAAAAACTGAGGCAGCAAAATTTGTGAAAATTAATATCTGTGTCATTCTCAAAACGTTTGTCCACGACTGTAAAAAATATATTAATTTGATAGAGATGGAAAAACATTTGTAACAAATCTTATATAATACTTGACTGCTCTATCTATGTGGAGAAGCCATGTGCTGTCATCGGAAATGAATGTGTTAGTGATGTTACATAAAAAATGCAGCTTTGCAATAGTGATTTTGGAATGTCTCAACCAACCATTTCTTGAATTTTGCACCAAACACCGAATGCCCTTAACACATGTTGAAGTGATACTCAGACATTTCCCCACCACACCACATGGGGTAAAGTTAAAGCAAGCTGCAATCATTTGGAGTTGTTGGTGTGATTGACTGCACGCACATTAAGATCATTGCCCCAAGGGTGGACGGGCATGCATACAAGAGATATCACAGTATCAACACACAGGTGGTCATGAATGCAAACAGCATTGTATATACAGCATATTACCCTGAAGATAGGTGGGGCTGGATGGGCGATTGACAGCAAACTGTCACACAGACATGCTATTCATTTCACAAACCCTTTGAATATTCCCATTACAAGCCTTTGGCTTATTCAATAAGGCATGTAGAGACTCCCAGGAAACTGAATAAATAGGAGCATGAAGAAGATAAGGGGGATCACGAAGAGAGACATAGGATATGACTCTGGAAGACCTAAAGAGTGAATGACAATTTAGAAGCAGAGCAAAAATAGCTATGGCTAGTTTCAGGAACTGTTACTTTACAAGGCATTGCTTACAGACCTACTTATTCTTGATGTTGTTGAAAAGTGATAATAATTATGGACAGCTTAGGGCAATATCCTACTTTATTACGTTTTCCTCCTCCTCCTCCTCTCCCCCCTCCTTCTTGTTCTTCTTGGTCTTGTTGTAGTTGTTCTTCTTTTTCTACTACTTTGATTAATATCTTTGTAGTGAAGCCTTAGCATTAATATCAGAAAGTAGAAAACATCATCAAGAGTGATATTTTGAGTCTCAGGGTACCATAAAATCGTGATGTTGTTCATTACCAAAAATAAAGGGTGACTCAAAATTACGTTAACACTAATGGTACTGCTATGTATATCTATTCTCTATATATAAAATCCTAAGCCTAAAAGTGCAACGATTTTGTGCAATAATTTTATATCACATTTTTATGTCACATTTTTGTCATGCTTTAAATCAGCCTTATTTTAAAACCTACATATATATGTTTGGTATCAATCTTTTCAGAACTTTAATGTGATGTTGTTAGATTTTCAGATTCCTATTCTGTTTTTAAATTATAAACTAAAATATCAAGAAAGTCGTGGTATTTAAAATCAAGAAAGTCGTGGTTTTTAATTTCAATAAATTATTTCAATAATTTTATTAATAATTTAATTCAATAAATTACATTATTTTTGATCGAGTAAACTTTCTTTCACAGGAACAAACTATTTAAAAAAATTATCTATTCATAACGCCAATGTTTGTATTTAGGAGATTTAGTTAGCTAAAGCTCGAGTTACAAAAACCCATCACATACCACTTTAGTTCTCACGTGATTTTTCCTGTTATTTAAATGAGTCATTTTGTTTAAAAAGTTCTTTTATCTATAAAAATGTCAGTTAAAATGAATGGATTGTTTATTTAGCTTCTTATAAATACTCATCAAGAATAGTGGACCTCAGTTTAACAAGAATACTCCAATCGGTAAGAGAGTAAATATTTTATTCTTTAACTACTTCTACTTTAACATGGCCTTTTTATAACTTCACTTTAACTTAATACTGATACTCTGTATGTTCAGTTCATCACAATAACTATTCATAGTGGCTCTAAAATCCATACTGACCCCTACTCTCTCTTCTGTTTCTTTTTCCGGTTTCTTTGTGGTGGCGGCCTGCGCCACCTCCACCTACTCAAAGCATCATGATGCACCAACATTGATGGACTAAAAGCCAGAAGTCTACGTGACCATCATCATCATCAGGTCCTTCCATGAAAATCCTAAATACAAAGAGGACTGTTTGACTTATGTTAGGTAGATTGCCCAGAGGGGACTGGGCGGTCTCGTGGTCTGGAACCCCTACAGATTTTATTTTTTTTCTCCAGCTTTTGGAGTTTTTTTGTTTTTTCTGTCCACCCTGGCCATCGGACCTTACTTAATCTATGTTAATTAATGTTGACTTTATTTTTTATTGTGTCTTCTATTTTTCTATTCATTTTGTAAAGCACTTTGAGCTACATTTTTTTGTATGAATATGTGCTATATAAATAAATGTTGATTGATTGATTGATTCCGATTTTATGATTTTTACTTGGATTTTTACTTAATTTTTCTTTTACATACTGTATTTATAGAATTTCGTGATTCTGGCCGCAAGTTGGTTGGTTTGTCATTGAAAGCGAAAGGTGGGCTTGGCCCACCTAGTATTTATATACAATTTTTGTGGACAATTAATGTGCCACATATGGTACATGTGTTAAACATGATGGTGAACAGGTTGAAACATTCTTGTAAATCATCTTGCTCATATGAAATAAATAAATTGTTGCTACCATTCAAATGTTAATATAATTTTGACTCATCCTGTACAAAGCGTCGTACACCACAGGACACTTGCAGGACCCTTCATAACTACTTCTCATGTCCTACTCTGGGGTAGGACAAATTGTTATCCTAGTCATACTTTTAGTGCAATCCCTAGCAGCAATTCTGAGCCCCTTGATAAATATGGCAGCAGATCTCAATCCAAATGAGAATAGGCCTATCCAACTAGTACAGGTGATAGAGCTGTGAAGCTGCAGTGTTAGTTACTACTTATCTAATCTTAATCAACATATTCTCCAAACAGCACAACTGAAATTTTAGAGTCACGTTTACTAGACATCCACGTTTGTTTTTTTTAAAACTATGCACTCACATCTCAGAAGAGATTTAAAAATTATCCAAAATGATGACCGTGGCTTTTGGTGATTGTTCAGAACTGATTAAGTGTAAACATTTTCAGCCCCCCGTTTTCTGCCTCACTTCATCGTAATTATGAGGTGTCACAATTACAATGGCAATATTTTACACTTTAATATGTCTAATTGTCCAGTAAGACTCCCAATACAGATTGTCTTTTCAATATTTGACACACACTACTAGGAGAAGTTAATGAGTATGTTAATGTTATTCTGGGAACACTTCCAAAGAATATTTCTTAAAAAGATGATTTTTTTGTTTTTCATGTTTATGCTATAAATGAATTTAGCAGGGCAGTAGCTGAGGTGTAAGAGAGTCACTTAACTGTATATGTGTAATACCTTTTGGTAACAAACATCATCACATTTTCAGGATCATATTGCTTAACTGAATTGTTATCTGCATTCACTTTAGTCCTTTGCTCCAAAATCACTTTATTGCTTTGTGCGCTTATATTGTAATACACCTCAAGAAATGCTTATTGTTGTGACTAGGCTGCTGTTTCTTAAAAAAATAAATAGCATAAGGGATAAATGGAGGCCTTCAATGGCAGCCAATAAGAAGTAATTTTTAAATATGAAAAGAACATCGTATGGACGGATAATTGGATTCTGTAACTAAATAATTGCTGCTTCCTTCAGCATATTGCTTGCCCAGTTCATTAGGAACCAGCCGAGGCAGCGGGCTAATTGACAACAGCATATCCCCCTGCGATGCTGCGGACTGCGGACTAAAAATACATTATATTTTAACAAGGGCTGCCACCACCTATAGTTTTTCCCCACATTGAATAATGCCAAGGACACACACATCTTGAGGAAGGAACGTTAATTAAACAGCAAAACAAGAATTGGAGTGATAAACAGAAGAAAACCCAAAGCATCAATGGAAAAATGGCAAAGATAAATGAAAACATGATGAGGTTTCCTACACTGGCTAAGTCCATGTCTAGTAATTGTGGAGGTTACTCTGCTAGCCCACCTCTGCAGTCCTCCAAAGCAGGGGTGGGCAATGTCAATCCTGGAGAGTCGCAGTGGCTGCAGGTTTTTGTTCCAACCAAGTTTCTTAATGAGAAGTTAATTACTGCTGATGAAGCACTTATTACTCAAGTGACATTTTAGTGATCTCGCTTGTTAAGGTTCCCCACCCTTAATTGCTTATTTCAATCTTAAACAGCTGCATTCACTATTTGAATGGCTCCTTATTAGCAATAAGATGCAAATGACAAAGCAGTCAGCAGTTCACCATCTAGCTTGTTTTGATTTACATCTGTGTGTGTTCATCATTTACTGTTTAGTTTATTAAAACACTTAATTGAAAATGTGACAGACTGAAAATTATGCGTTTTAGGCTTCAAGTCATTTTGATGATATCCTTGGAAAGGAACAAATCTACGATATAAGAACCTTACATTGCAGACTAACAAACCACAAAATTAAATAAGGTCTGAGATTGGAAAGGATTGATTTCTAATTAAGCAATTGGGTTGGAATGAAAACCTGCAGCCACTGCGGCTCTTCAGGACCGACATTGCCCACCACTGCTCCAAAGCATTCATCTTTCCTGTTTCCTCTCCATTTCTCTTTGAAGCTGGTGGTCTCCACTGAGCTTTCACCCATCCTCTTGCATTCATCCATCGCTTCTTCCCTTCATGTTAGGCTCTGCCCCCCCAGCCTTCCTTCTTGCCTGCCTTTAGCTCTTTCATCTGGTTCTGTTAGTATGTGTTACATTCCTTGACACAAAGCTTTCCGGAAGGGATAACCGCAATAATTAAGAGCTACACTTGATTCAGAAAGTATTCAGACTCCTTCACATTCTACACACTTTATTGTTTTGCAAATTTAATTTTAAATGGATACAATTTCCATTTTTGCCCAATAATCTACACTCAATAACGTATAATGTTTCAAAAAGGTTTGCAAAATTCTTAAATATTGAAAAATGAATAAAGACAACAGAAAAAAAACATAAGCCGGGGAGGAACCCTGGCTTGGCCATGACATCCACATTGGTAGCAGAACAATAGTTGTAGTGAATGCAATGGAACTGCGACTATGAACGTAAAATTTCTAACAGAGAAAAGAAGATTAAATAATTTAACAAGAGGTAACTAGAAAACACAATCATCATAACCAGAAAAGTCAAACACAAAAAGTACAGCATGGAGTCCCAAAGCCATTCTAATATCCATTCAATCTATATGGCTAAGCACAATTTAGATTTTTCAAGAGTTTTTACTTAAAGCTTGGATACCATCAATAGTATGCCACCATCTGATTAACAGTAATATTATGACGTAATGTAGAGTGAAGGAGGTTACTCTCATGACAAGCAAGGATGTTATGGCCACAAACAATATGGTCATATCCAACAACAGGAATGGCTGTGCAATGATGTCACATACATATAGAAAATAAATATTTAAAAAAAACAAGAAATCTCATGTGAGGCTGAACAAATTTTGACCACCAGTCAAAACATAAGAATTCTGGGGCAACGTTAAGTCAAAAAAAACGGTCAGAGGAGCTCAGTTCATTTCTGACGCACCTTACTTTGGAGTCACTTTATCACTGTAACCAGAATTGTGTTTAAACCAGGCCCGTAGTCATCAACAGCCATTGATATACAGTACTAGACTAGTACCCTCTCGTGGCTCCCAGTGCACTATTACTTCTGAGCCCTGACTAATCATAACAGAGTGTGGTCAACATACCTTTTAAAAGCAGCAGAACAGTCATCTCTTCCAATATCAGGTCTGCATGCCACCATCTAGTAGCCTTGAGGTCTCCTGACTTCTTGAACTTAAGAAATTTGACAAACAAGGAGCTGCCATTCAGTCCATCAGGTTCATTTTCTCTTTCCCATATAGAGAAACAACCTGTTTCCCATCTTGTCTAATTATAAATTATAAGCTTCTATCTATGATGTGTGGGGCTTGGAGGATGTCTAGCATTCCCGCTCTAGGTAAAAGGTAAAATAATTCAAATCCTTGCTGTGTTGTTTGGCATTTATGGAAGAAAAGTAAGCCACAATATTTATTGAACAAATTGATATCTTTATCTTGCAAGTGTTAAGACAATGTGAACAACTAATGAACATTTACAAGGTTTTTTGTACAGAAGAATGGCACATCTAGTGACTGCATGTGACTAAAAAATATGTCTGAGGAAAAAAACAAGATGGCAAAATGTTGAATCTTTATACTCGGTTTTGCAGTGCTTTTAATCAATGGGTATTGTTTTCTGTGTTATCAGTAGAAACCAGAAGACAGGAAGGGAATCGTTAGTTCTTGCAAACTAGTGCTGCTTTCACGTGCTATTTTAGGAGTTTTAGGAGCTCCTACTTGTGATGGTTCACTTTCCCTTTTCAATAAAGATAACCCGCAGTATTTCTTTTTTGTAAACTTAAAGAGAAAATAATTTGTATTACTTCACTCCGAATGCAATTCAAAAGCAAAAATTGAATTTTATTATATACAATTGATTAGGTTGAAAGGTCACAATGTGAAGAATTCAGCCGGTTTTATTCTTTCCAAATTGTTAGATTTTGAGCTCTGGGCTCTGTAGAATTTCTGACTTGGAAACTTGTATTTACAATCTTTCTGATAGCAAATGAATGCAGCATCAGTTGCAAAGTTGAAAAGTCATATTTTATACAGAGTAAAAAAAGAAAAAAAAAAACTTCACATCTCAAACATCCCAGTGCATTTTCATGGAAAAAATCCTGCATTGTTCTTGTTCCAAAGGAGGCAGACAGACTAGTGGCACATACTTCTCACATCATGAAGACTTTGATTATTATAACTATTGTCATAATTATCATAACTATTCATGGTGGCTCTAAAATCCGTACTGACCCCTACTCTCTCTTCTGTTTCTTTTCCCGGTTTTCTGTGGTGGCGACCTGCACCATCACCACCTGATCAAAGCACTGTGATATTCCTACATTGATGGATTAAAAGCCAGAAGTCTACAAGACTATAATCATCAAGTCCTTCCATTAAAACCCTAAATACAAAGAGGACTGTTTCATTTATGTTAGGTAGAATGCCCAGAGGGGGCTGGGTGGTCCCGTGACCTGGAACCCCTGCAGATTTTATTTTTTCTCTCCAGCGGTCTGGAGTTTTTTTTTTGTTTTTTCTGCCCTCCCTGGCCATCAGACCTTACTCTTATTCTATGTTAATTAGTGTTGTCTTATTCTTATTCTGACTTTGTCTTTTTATTTCTCTTTTCTTCATCATGTAAAGCACTTTGAGCTACATTATTTGTATGAAAATGTGCTATATAAATAAATTTTGTTGTTGAGGGGCTGGTCCTGGACTATATGGGTCCTCTTGTGGTAGACCACCTGAACCCTCTGCAGTTGGCCTATAGGACGCACAGACTGGAGTGAAGGATGCAATTATCTGTCTGCTCCACAAGGCTTATTCTCACCTGGACAAAGCTGGCAGCACTGTGAGGATTTTATTTTCTGATTTCTCCATCACCTTCAATACCATCCAGCCATTCCTGCTAAGGGGTTAGATCAAAATATTCAGGTCAAGAGCCTATGGTGTCCTAGATAATGCAATCTGTTGGGCAGGCCACAGTTTGTGAAACTCAATGAGTGTGTGAGCAACACTGGAGCACCGCAAGCAACAGTTCTGTCTCATTTTCTCTTTACTCTGTGACACTTCAGACTATAAATATAACAGCAGGTCACGTCACTTGCAGAAATTCTCAGAAGATTCCGCACTTCTGAGGTGTACTGATAAGAAAGATGAGACAGAGGAGAGGAGTCAGGTGGAGAACTTTGAATCTTGGTGCAAAAAGAATTATCTGCAACATAACATCAGCAAAACCAAGAAACAGGTTTAGACTTTCGCCGCAGCAAGCAGCCTCTATCTGCAATCACCATTCAATAAGTAGATGTGAGGTAATGCACTCCTACAAGTATTTGAGGGTCCACATTAATGACTGGTTGGTGTGGTCGCAGAACACATGGGGACTGTATAAGAAAGGACAGAGATGGCTCTTCTTCCTTTAATGTGGGTGACAGGTCATTTCAAGAGAGTTCCAGTGAAGTAACAAGATAATTAAAGGGTAAGCTCAGTTATAGGATGCACTCTGGACATCATGTAGGTCAGGGAAAATGAAAGAATTAAAACAAAGCTGAGTGCCATTAGGAACAAAGCTGCACATCCATTCTCTAACACACAAACACTGAGGACTTTAAGGCAACGAAATATTCAGTAGAACTGTGAAAAGGAATGCAACTGGGATCCTTTATACCAATGGCAATATATCTGTATAGTTCCTCACTAGGACTGTGACAATCAACTCAAAAATTTTCTTTTCTTTATTTATATATATATATATATATATATATATACACAGCGGAACCTCGGTTTGCGAGCATAATTCGTTCCGGAAACATGCTCGCAATCCAAAGCACTCGTATATCAAAGCAAATTTCCCCATAAGAAATAATGGAAACTCAGATGATTCGTTCCACAACCCAAAACTATTCATATAAAAATGATTAATACAAAATATAAAGTAAAATACATAATACAAATTAACCTGCACTTTACCTTTATAAAGAATCATGGCTGGTGTGAGTTTCTAAACTCATGTGGACAACACGGAAGAGCGCCCCAAAGCAATCGCAGTCTCCCAGCGCTGTAGCAGTTCGCCGTATAAGCGCATCCAAAAAGATCGCAGACATGCTATAAGCGCCTGTCGTCAATGGGTCATACAAGGAACATTATAAAGATCCCGGTACAATAAATAACAGCGCTGTTGCTGTTTCAAGCTGAATAAAGCTGGTGTTAAAGTACTGAGACTCAGCTTCGTGTTTTGGGGAACAAGATGGGGACTCACACTTCACAGCACACACACACAGTCACAATGCTGTAGTAAACAGATCTTGACTATATGAGTGAGGCACACAGACTCAGACGGAGAATAGGAGACGATTGCCAGAGAGAAAGACGCGCTGGGCGGGCGAGTGAGATAGATAACGAGAGAGAGAGAGACGCGCTGGGCGAGCAAGATAAGGAGAGAGAGAGACACGCTTGGCGAGCGAGAGGAGAGAGAGAGAGAGAGAGACGCACTGGGCGAGCAAGCAAGATAAGGAGAGAGAGAGAAGAACCATCAGCTCAGTTGTGATCACATAACGCTCAGCAGACAAAGTGTATCCATACTACTCGTATTGCACGACATCGCTCATTTATCAAGTCAAAATTTATTAAAAATTTTTGCTTGTCTTGCAAAACACTCGTAAACCAAGTTACTCGTAAACCGAGGTTCCACTGTATATATTGTCACGCTTGGGTCACAGATTTGCACAGAGACACAGAAGGTCGTAGAAAAAAAGAAAGATTTTTATTCAGACACCGCAAACACATGAGCTTAAACGTGCTCCATGACAAGTCAGAGATGACAGTTCCGCTAGGAGCAGAGAGAGATAAAAGCAAACAATCAATTCCAAAACTGACAGCGCGCAAGGCTTATAAGTCGGCGGAGTACCGCGCGAGGCTTGTATTACGCGTTATAGAGCAAGGATAAGGAGCAATGTGTAGTCAGTGTTTCAGGGTTTGTGGTTTTCCCAGGGGCGTCTGTATCTATTTGGGGTGCGATCAGCCCTCCAGCTCACAATATATATATATATATATATATATATATACTGTATATATATATATGTATATATTTATATATATTTATTTATTTATATATATATATATATATTGTGGAATGTGGCCTGGACACAGACAGACGGACATCATTTTAAGTCCAACACACGTTTATTTATAATTATTAAAGTGCACAAACCCAGTGCCACAACACCAATCACCACAACAGTCCAGGCCAACACACAATGCCTTTCCTTCAGGCCGCCTCCTTCTCTCTCCTTCCACACCTCGTCCTCTTCCACCCGACTCCAGCCCTGAATGAAGGGAGGCGGCCCCTTTTATGTTCCCCTGGATGTGCTCCAGGTGTGCTCCGGTTAACTTCCACTGACATGCCCCAGTGTGGTGGAAGTGCCGGCTGTATCCCTGGAAGCACTCCGGGTGTCCCTGCTCCTCTTCCCCCCCAGCACTTCCTGGTGTGGCGGAAGTGCTGAGGTCCAGGGCTCTCCAGGCATTGGGGCTCCCCCTGGCAGTGACCACGGTCCCCTAAAGGGTTGAGCTTCCAAGCTCTGCACCCTTGGTCATTAGTGCAACCAGAGCGGTCACCCCCTTCATGGTCTGGAGGAGGCACAAGCCCCCCTCCAGTCCTCCTGGGCGTCCCGGCTGGGTACCACCCCCAGCCGTCCGCCACAATATATATAGTGAAAGGCGCTATACTGGCGCCCGACCTGGCACAGAGAGACAGGAATGCACACATAAAAATAAAACAAATATTTATTTTTCTTCAGCTGGGGGACATGTCTTACCCATTCCCCTCAGCCATAGCACAGTCCCTAAAGCACTAACCAAAAAAAAAGGCACATTACTCTCTTCATAATCACTTCTCCCAGAAAGCATTGCCATTTACCTCCTCCTCCTCCCAACTCTGGCTGCCAATGGTGGCTGCTGGCTCCCTTTTATGGCCCACCTGGGAGTGCTTCAGATGACTGATGACCTAGATCTGGCTGCACTTCTGTGTGTGGCTGCATCCCTGCCCACATGGGCTTAGGAAGCCATGCAACTCCCCCTGGCGGTCGCCACAGATCCCATCAGGGTTGAGCTCTAGAGTCTCATATCTGTGGCCCTGATGCAACCCAGGGGAGCTGCCACCAAAAGTTCTGGGGGAAATAGTATGCTGCCCACAGCTGATCCCCTGGACTAAGTGTCGTAGGGACATCCAGGCCAGGCATGGAATCTGGCCATCCGCCACATATATATATATATATATATATATATATATATAGCTTTTGTAAAAAGCCACATTTCCCCTGACGGGAAATAAAGTTCCTATCTATCTATCTCTTTCCTGTTTCGATGCCTTTTCTACCTGGTCACAACCTGTGGGATGTTTTCATGTTGTTTCTGTTATTTTTTCCTTGGGTTCCAGCCTTCCAAGTCAGTCTAAGTGGCAATTCTGAATTGAGTTGGTATGAATGAGTAGATGTGTGTGAGTATGCACTTTAATGGACTGTTGTGTTGTCTTCAGTTGATATAAATTTAATGTAATAAGTAGTTTGCTTCAGTAGAAAGGAGCCTACAAATGACATCCTGTAGACTTTAAATTCTTCAATAATTAGATCCACAGAATATCATTCCTAACATCTGGCACCAATTAATTTCATACCTCTAATGGGATTCCAGTTCATTACTAGGCAATACTCTCACACCAGGATGCTTAAACATCTTTAATCTACCTAAGAGGAAGCTCAGGCCACAGAGTGAAAGCACATATGGCAAAACGATGAAACTCCATACGAAAGAGATTCCTGTATAGATCAATGGGGTAGGGGGCAAGCTGCCGAGCCAATTACACTTTCACTACACTATGAATTATAAAATGTGTGTCACATTATCTGTATTAAAACACTCTAAATGCAGTCACTACAGCAAAGTAAAATTGCTTTGTGTGTGTGTGTTTTATTACAGAGCATCACTTAGATGGAATTCTATGTTACGTCAATCTTGTTAGTGCTCATTTGAGGAAAATGCAGCCTTTCATGATATATAGTTTGCTTTGTGGGTTTCAAAAGACCAATTTCTCACCAATTTCATTGACAATGGGTGCAAATATTCCTCTAAGATTGCCACTGAGTTAAATGACTACATTGTGACAGATTGAGGTTAGACTTGCAGACAAAGAAGTGCACAGCCTTTTGACTATGTTTGTATTGATTTTGTCAGTAGGTAGCAGCCAAGTGACAAATGATAGATTGTGGCAAATATGCTTCATTACCTCGGTGCACTTTTGTCTGACCGTTAGCAACTAAAAGTATACTTTTTTAAGTCTTGGTATAATTTATGTTTTATGATACTATGATTAAAATGGCCTGTAAAAATATATAGTATTTAATTATAAGTATGAAATTAAACAAGTGATCTCCATAAATATTTGGTGGAGGTATTTTGTATTATTGTGGTTTTCTTTCAGCTGAAAGATTATAGTTTTTTTGAAGCTTAAATTTATATGAGGCATGTACTGTATATACAAGGGGCATGGTGGTGCAGTGGTAAGCACTAAGGCCTCATGGATGCAAAATTCCAGGTTTGAATCTTGCAATGCATAGCTACCTGTCTGAAGTTTCTGAAGGATTTCAATTAGTAATCTGTAGTGTAGTGCTTGTTACATCTATCTATCTATCTATCTATCTATCTATCTATCTAGTCTAGTATGCTGTCCACAGCTGATCCCCTGGACCAAGTGTTGTAGGGGTGTCCAGGCCAGGCATGGAATCTGGCCATCTGCCACAATATATATATATACATATACAGTACTTTGTATATATATATTTATTTATCTATCACTTTACGTATTTATTTTTTAAAGAGCTTTTGTAAAAAGCCAAATTTCCCCTGATGGGGAATAAAGTTCCCATCTATCTATAAGTGTGTAAATAAAATGGTAACCTTTCACATATCTTTTTGCCTTTATTTGAACTATAATTCTTATTTGCACACACAAGTCCTCATTTCAACCCTCAGATTGCATTGTGCTTGTTTGTTTCTCTGTTTGCCAATCACACAAAAATGTCTGAAACAATTTTCTAAAATTTTGAATGTAGTTTACCATCAGCCCAACTTTTCAGAATTTCATCGGGGAGAGAGCAGAAACTGGTAACCTACAAACTGCACCTTACTCCAAAATGGTGATCTTAATGAAATTTTCTCTGTATAATAAAGATGAACTACCTGACATTTTAAAAATTTTATCAGGAAACGTGGGAGTAATGAGGGAGGGTGGCAAAAAGTTCATGATGGTGAAGTTCATGAGATTTTGCATGCATATTACTGATGATACTATTTAAAATCTGGATAAGAAGTTCCATTGAGAAAAAGACATTATACGAGGTGAGACAAAAATAACCAGATTGGTAAAGAATAAATATTTATTGATGAATTACAGCATTCTAAACATTGTCGCCTTCTATATACTCCCCTTCCCGATATCTGCTCTGTATCTTTCATTGATTGAAACAGTGCTGGAAGACTTCTTGCTTGATGCTTTTCAACAGGCTTGCCGTTTCTGTCTTCACTTCATCCATTAAAGAAAAATGTGTTCCCTTCACATTAAGTAAAAGTAAAAACTTTCATAGGATGAATACTTTTTAAAAGCACTACTTGTTATGGTGTGTTCATTGTGGGCAAAACGTGATGCAGTCCTACAAGGCACTTATCCCAAACTGGAGTCCAAATTATGATTTACTTTAAAGAAGGTACAATAAAAGAATACATAAAAGAGGAGAATGCAGGTGAAAGTAGACAATGTTAACAAATCCTTGATACATTCTCTAGGTCTAATTATACCAGCCTAGCATCCCACGTCCCAGGAATTGAGGTTGACCAACTTTCTTAACTCAATATAAGTCTCCTAATTACCCAAGTTTCTTTCGCCATAATCTCTTTTTCTCGCTTTGAACTCTGTCATCTCTTCCTTCTGGTAATTGAGTGTGATTTATCTGTCTTTTCTTGAGTCTGTACTTGTAGAATGACCAGTTATAAGGAAGATGCTCAAATATTCACAAGGTCAATTCTGACCAACATTAAGAACAAGTTCTTTCATAAAGGCAAACCTGTCTTAATTATTATTAACTGATCTGATGAGACATGCAAGTAAGAATTTAATTGTACCATGTGCAATGGCAATAACCTTAATTTAACTTGACCTTACAACTGCTCCAGGCACAACAGACCAGAATTTCATTTTGCAAACCCTGATATCCCAGCACCTTTGAGCCAGTGGTTGGTCTTAAAGGTCCAGGTCCTTCAGGCAGTGGGTCAAGTAACACTGTCAAATGCTCTTTCAACTACCATTGGATACACTGGGGGGACACAAAACATTTCCACTCATTTCCACTCCTTTCCTTTTTTGTGGTGTTCCAGATTGTAGCCCTACTAAGACACTTCATCCACCTAGCATGGCTTAGCACCTCTTCAGTATTTCCACTCCTGTTAGCTAAGAACAAAAAGATGCTAATGAAAAGCAGATAAGTAAGTTTTGGAAAAAATGTTAGCTGATCTGATGAATCTCAACTTCAGCAGTGACACACACAGGGTCGGATCAGACTTTGATGTAAATAACATGAATTTAGAGTTACTGACCTGCAAGTCTTCCGGATTGTGGAAGGAAACTGGAGTATAACAGTTAACACCCACGCAGACACTCAACGCCACCTTTAACCATCACCATTGTGCCCTTTATATATACAGTGTATATCTACATTATCCATTCATTAAAGGTAGAAGACAGTGTCAGCTGGTCCCCTGCTGCATTTATAAATGTCCCGACTTCCTCATTAAATTGCCACTTTGCAATCAAAGCTAATTAGGACAAAACTAATCTAAGTGGTCTGAAGTGAGTTTTGATAATAATCAGTGAAAGCGAAAATGAAATCCACAGCCATAAGAGAATAAAGAAGACCTCAGGTGACAACAGGCAGTCCATTTTCATAATATCCACCTTTTCTCTTCTTCAATTTTGATGAGCTTTACTGAAATGGACCCACATATGTAATTTGCTGTCTCTTGCTTTATGGTGTTCTTAGTTTATAGATTCGTTTTTTTTTTTCTTTTTTCTTTTTTTTATTGTGGTGTGAAGTCAGAACTTAATGAGCTTTTCTGCATTATTCATCTCGTGTTTTACAAGAATTCCAAATTTGTACTGCATTCCTATATGTTTTTTAATGTTCCCCATGCACTCTTTATTGGTGCTGTTGATGCTGTAATATGTCAGGCAGGCACAAGAAGGCCACGCCAGAGCTTTCTGACACCATTGATAAAATCAGCAACGATAACCTTTATTTATATAAATAAGTGCTTTACAAAATGAAATAAAAGGAATGGTAAATGGCCTGTATTTGATATAGCGCCTAACTAGAGTTCAAGAACCCCCCTAGGCGCTTTACAACACAACAGTCATTCACACACACATTCATACGCTGGTGATGATAAGCTACTATGTAGCCACAGCTGCCCTGGGGCACAATGACAGAAGTGAGGCTACCGAACATTGGCGCCACCAATCCTTCTGACCACCACCAGCAGGCAAGGTAGGTTAAGTGTCTTGCCCAAGGACACAACAGCTACATTCTCATGCCGGGAGCCAGGATCGAACCTGCGACCCTCTGATTGCTGGACCACCAGCTCTACCGACTGAGCTACTGCTGCCCTTAATAAAAAAACATAAACAAACAAGATTAGGCAATAATATTATACAATATGTAATAAAGAAAAAGGTAACATCAGATGGCCAGGAGAACAACAAAAAAAAACTCCAGTTAGGCAGGCAGAAAAAAAAAATCTGCAGGGGTTCCAAGGCCGAAAGACCACCCGGCCCCCACAGGGCATTCTTTCTAACATGGATGTTCTAAATTAGTCCTTATGGTTTTCAGGTTTCACAGGGAAGAAATTGATGATGATGATGGTCATGTTGACACCTGGAACACCTGCCATTCAATTCATAAACACAAGGGCCAGTATGGTACCTCGATCACATGGTGGTGGTGCAGATGACCACTACAGAAGAACTGGAAAAGACAGCAGAAAAAAGTACAGATTATGTGATAGGTGTGATAATAATACGCCAAAGACATCATAAAGGTTTGGGGCAGCCACCCATATATTGTTTTTCCCAGATGCAAAAGGGTTTGTTGTATCAGAAATATGATGTGCGTCTCTCAGAGTCCAAACTAGAACTAGCCAGGGTAGCCCAAGATGGGGGCTTTAAAGGACTAGAGAGGAACTGATGTCATCAAAATGGCCAGAACCAGAAGTGATGTCAGCAAAGGGGCCGGCTTCGGAAGTGACGTCAGCAAAGGGGCCGGCTTCGGAAGTGACGTCTTCTGAAGCACCGGAACCTTGCAGGATTTCCCAGGAAAGGTCTGTAGGGAACTGAGAAAGACAGTCCGCGCACTCCGCCGCACCCTGGTCAGATGTTTCATTACACTTACTCAGGCCCTTTAGCTGCCTCCTACTTGCACATGTGTGACACAGGGAATTGCAGAACCCAGAGGAAAATGATAATTCAATGTTCATATAGACAATAGGGATACAACTAAAATGTAGCTATGAAAAAGGCATTTTAAAACAATGGGTTTTTAGCAGTTTTTTTTTAATTGTTCTACAGTGTCAGTCTGATAAACTTCTATTGGTAAATTTTTCCAAATTTTAGGTGCATAACAGCATTTCTTTTTAGGTTGGCTCCTGGAATTATAAGCAGACCTTCATTTGAAGATCTGAGGTTATGATTTGAAGTACAAGGGGACAAACATTCCAAAATATAAAACGCGGCGAGATTAAGGCTTTGTAAACCATTAGCAGTATTTTAAAGTCAATTCTAAAAGACATGGGTAACCAATGTAACGACGCTAAAACTGGTGTGACGTGCTCTGATTTTCTTTTTCTAGTTAAGATTCTTGCTGCTGCATTCTGCGCTAACTGTAAGCCAAAATGTCTTTCTTAGGTGGTCCTGAGAGGAGTCCGGACTAAAAGCAAAACCTAGTCGACTAAAAGCAAAAGTGTGAACTAATTTCTCAGCATCTTGCAAAGTTATAAAAGGGCTAACTTTTGCTATATTCCTTATGTGAAAAAATGCAGTCCTAGTAATCTGATTAATATGTGATTTAAAATTTAGGTCAGCGACAATAATTACTCCTAAATTCTTTACCTCTAACTTGACTTTTAAACCTAAGGGATCAAGTTTATTTTTAATAACCCCACAAATAAGTACAGTAGATAAAAGGGTGGACTTGGTGGCAGTCTCTGATTCTGAATAGGAGTTTACCCTGATTAAGAAGTAAGAATCAACACCATGCCAATGATTCAGAGACAGATAGATAGATAGATAGATAGATAGATAGATAGATAGATAGATAGATAGATAGATAGATAGATAGATAGATAGATAGACTGTGTTTGTCACCTGGGGAAATTTGAATTTTTTTCAGATGTTCAAAAAGTAAGGCACATTGAGACATTATGCAGGCGTATCGTTGTTGGAATTAAGAACCCCTAGTTGTTTTTCTTGACACACTTTTGCTAAATAATTCATTAACTGAAAGTCCTCAGTGTTTGTGTGTCAGAGAGAATATACGCAGCACTGTTCATAATGGAGCTCAGTTTTGTCTTCATTCTCTCCTCCACTACTATCTCCAGGAGGTCCAGAGTGAGTCTCATAACTCCACCTGCCTTTGTAATCCTCTTGTTGATTCTGTGGAGCTCTCTTGAAGTGATGTCACCAGCCCAGCACACCATACACTGGCCATCACAGTTTTTCCAAAAGGAAACAAATAGTAAATTCCAAAAAAATACAAATAGGTCCACAATCCAACAGACTTAATCAGTGAACTAGAAGTGAAAACTAGAACATTCAAACAAGAATAGTCAAAAGACCAATCAAACTTACAAAAAAGAAAATCACAAAGACAACTAAACAATGATATGTTTCAGCAAGGGTTCCTCCCCTGGCTGGAGTTCAAATTTTTGTTTTGTCTGTTCTGCTCATCTCTTTCTGTGTATCTATGTATCCTTTGCTATGTACTATGTGTTTTGTGGGTGGTTCTCCAAGAGGCAGGACCACCTACCCATCACCACCAGGGACTACTGTCAGCCCTGTAAAGGTGATCGTTACCCACAGTTCCGGGCGGTTCATTTGCATGTGGCGAGTGTTTATTGAGATTTTACTGTCCTTTACCATGAATTTCTACATTTCTGACCATTTTGCTCTGTTTTTTTTACTTTACCATTGGATTTCTGTATTGTAACTTGGATGCTTTTGAGATTGACTTTTGCAGGCATTGCATGTCTTTTGTGCTCTTCATAACTTCACATTGTGAAATAAATCTTTTATTTTATAAATATCCTCTATTTACCCAAAAATCTAGCTGGGATTTGACAGTAAATCCTCCCCAGTGGGCAATTTTGGAAGTGTTTTTGGAACTCCAAGTGCATAACAAACAGCAAAAGCAAAGTGTAGCTAGTGAATGCCAGAGAACAGGACTGCAACAATCAGGTGGCTTAGATATGAATTCCCAGTTATATCTGAAAGCCCTAAACACCTAATTATAAAAAAAACTGGACCAGGGCAAAGTTACAGGTACTGTAGAAAATGTACACAAAGAACAAAAAAAGAACTGAAGGAAAATTTTAAGAGCAATACCATGTTCTAAGGATAGACAGATTGTTCCTTATTTGCCTCAGGGGTCAAATTAGCTTCTAACAGATGCTAAAAAAAAACAACAACAATAATTCCCCTCAAATATACAAAAGAATTACATAAAAGAAGAAAACTTCTGACTTGGTTAAAGACAAAAGAACAGTCATATTGCTGTAAGTATGAAGAAGCCCCAATAGCATTTCCTGACATACAAGGTGAGACACAAAAATAACCGGATTGGTAAAAAAAATATATTTATTGATGAATTCCAGCATTCTAAACATTGTCACCTTTTATATACTCCCCCTCCCGATCTATACACCACTCCATACGTATCTTCCATTGGTTGAAACAGTGCCGGAAAACTTCTTCCTTGATGCTTTTCAACAGGCTTGACGTTTCTGTCTTCATTTCATCCATTGAAGAAAAATGTGTTCCCTTCAGGTCACTTTTGATTTTCGGGAACAAGTAAAAACCGCAGGGAGCTAAATCGGGAAATTAGGGAGGATGATCGAGGACAGGAATGTTTTTGTCAGTCAAAAACTGCTTTACGGAAAAAGAGAACATCTGTGGGAAATTTGATATTGATTCGCTGTTCACTTTTTTCACCTGACATTATCGCAGCAACTTGTGTAACGATTGTTATGTAAATACTGACTGGGCTTTTCACAGCATATACCTAGCCAGTCGGCGGTTTGAGTGGGCATGTAAGAGGGGATATAGTTCTATAATTCACATCCGGCCAACCTCCAGATGGTTTCCAGGAAAGCCCCAAGCCCAGTCCGGTTATTTTTGTGTCTCTCCTCGTGCTACTGATGAATAATTTGTTAGCTAAAAGTTCTCAATGGTAGTGAGTCAGAGAGAGGATGCACAGCATTGGTCACAATGGCTATCAGTTTTCTTTCCTCCGCTACTAATTCCAATTAGTTCAGAGTGCATCCTATCACTCAGTCTACTCTTTTTAATTAGCTTGTTTATTTGGTGAACCTCTCTAGAAGTGATATTGCTAGCCCAGCACACCACAGTGATTAAAAATCACCCTGGCCATCACAGAGTTCCAGAAGATGTGAAGGATGTCAACACCCATATTGAAGAAATGCAGTCACCTAAAAGAAAAACCCGCTCTGTCCTTTCTTCTATAATTCCTCTTTGATATTAAACCAGTCCAACCTGTCATTGATGCCCACCTTGAGACTTGCAAGAACTCAGAAGGAGTTGCAAGACAAAGTTAAACAAAAATGCACCTGACATCTCAGCTAGAAGTTTGCAGAAGACACATGGGGGTCTCTGAAGTCAGCTGGAAGAAGATTCTATGGTCTGATTACTATAATTGAAATATCAGGCCATGATACGTTTGGTGTAAGCCAAATGCGACACATTACTAAAAACACATCATCTCACCATCAAGCATGGTGGTTACAGCGTCATGTTATAAGGTTGCTTCTCTGTATCAGACCCTAGAAGGCTTGTGAAGGCCAAGGATAATATGAATGCAGCAAAAAATAGACAAATCCTATCGGGAAACTGCAGAGAAGCCAGAAACACAGTCAAAGCAATTGCATGGGCGATGTTGTCTGATATTGAAAGACCCCAAACACCCCATGATCCTTGGTACATCACCGGTGTTGTGTATAAGGGGCTCAGCAGAGCAGTGTGTGAAAAAGTATGTATAAAAATGTCTGTTATCTGTTAATTCTTGGACTCTTTAATGTGATGTAATGTTGAAGGTCTGACAAGGCAGCTTGATGTTCTGACTAAGGCATTGGAATTTAAACTCCATGCTTCCAGTTCACTGTGAGACTCTGGGCAAGTCACCTTACCTGCATAAGCTCTAACTGTAAAAAAAAATGCCCAAAAACCAGCTGTACTGTACCCTGATTTTATATAAAGGCACTAGCCAATAATTATATACAGTAATAATAAGGAAATAATAATATGGAAACTCAAATGTGGAAAAATACTTTCTCACATTGCTGTACACCGTTGCAGGAAATATAAATAATAAAAATGCTTTTAAAAAATAGTGATATTGAGAAAGGATTTCTCATATCTGTTTAGCTGTTCAGCTCCCATGGTTCAAATTTTCTTTTGATGATTATTTTTGTTTGCTCAAATTCCTGTGAAAGTTCACTTGTAAGTTTTTTTTTGTATTTAAAATGTTCACATTATAATACACGAAGCAATGCAATTAGAAAATTAACAGCTTTAATTCAGGTCAATGATAATTTTTACTTATTTCTTTTAGATAAAGTAGAAAAAGAAAAACATATTTGAAGTGTCAAAACACACATAAAACCTCTTTATAACTTGACAGCTGGTGTTTGGAATAATAATAGGTTGCTGCTGTTCTGAATGGCAAATATGCCAAATATTTCACTGCAATAATTTAAATAAAAATATGTAAAAAATCATTACACATTTCTTAAACTCTGATGCTACAGCAGCTTAAAGTTTTCATTGGGGTAGGTTTGGTATTCTATGAATTTCACCAGCTGTATCTACGTTCTTGAACCTGCTCAATCCAGTTCAGGGTCAGGGGAGGTTGGAAACTACCTCTGCATCACTGGGCACAAGGCAAGCACCAACTCTGAATGGGGCACCAGGGCCTCGCAGAGCCCACTCACACATCAAGAAATACTCCATGCAAAAGTGAAGTTTTTTTAAATGTTATTGACCCCATGTAGTTATTAGTGATGGACAAGATAAAAATTAATCGTATGTGTTCATGCACTCTGGAGATAACAGACTTTCTGACAGAATAAGCATCTATGGTGACCAACATTGGACTTCAGCAAATAATGTTAAAAGTCCATGAAAAAAATCTCATGTTACTCATGTGGCATACTCAAGTCATTTATTCACATTCTCACAACGGGTATATAATTTTAATCAAATATTTTAATCAATATGTGGTCATTTTTATAATTTAATACAGGTATATACTTAAATGAAGCTGTATCAATGGATTATTAAAATAAGGAAAATGACTGAAGGTAACTAAAGGTTAACTAAATGCAGCTTAAAGCTTGGGCATGTGAGGGTTGCCTCATTTTAAGAATAACCATCAAGATAATTACTAAGGTTAAAATGAAGTAAATAAGTAATGAACACCCCTTAAAAAGCAAGGACAAACTAGCAAGAAGGCCCAAATGCCCCTGTTGTGAAGTGGTAATAAGATCAATGGGAAAAACCCATAGGACACCCCTATTAACGAAGCGATGTTTAGAATAATGGAAGAATAGACATGTATATGAAGTTATTGGTGGCTGTAGTTGTTTGACAAAGATGATCAAATTCTGCACATTAAGAGTCAGATGACGTGATGTATTAGTTAAGGTAATGGTAACAGAAATGGATAAAATGGAATGGATTGTATTATTGATTGCTCACTCCATGGACTGACACATTTGTGCATATCTATGTGCAAATAAAGAATTGTTCTGCATTTTTATCTGGTCACCGAGAATGACTATTTTGAAAATAGAGGAAAGTTTTTTCCACAACACGGGCAAAATGCATGCAGAGCAGAGCAGTGCAAGCAGAGGAAGCGCATTCACATGGGATTGAGGTTTTGAATTGAAGACCCACATTTCCAACTCATTCATTCATCAAGAGTTTTGTCTTCATTCAAACGTGTTTCTGCCCTACTCTGAGCTTTCAGAAGTATTCATTTAATGATATTTTAACAAAAACTTCATGCGTTTTGCCCGTTTTCTGCATATGAATGGATGACTTGACACATGGATTGTGTGACATGAGTAATATGATATTTTTCCATGGTCATTTTTATATTTTTTTTGCAGTGATCCAGTGTTGGTCATTATAGGTGCCCATTCTTGATATTACATTTTTTTCTAGGGCATCACTGCTACATTACTACATGGGGTAAGTACAATTAAAATGCTCATTTTTGAATGGAGCTTTCCTCTAAACAGGGACAATTTAGAGTCATTTGTAAACTTAACTTGCACCACTTGTGGATACATGTAAAACTGGAGTTCCTGGAGAAAATCCGAGCCAAGAGTCTAGTATCTTTTGAAACCATTTGTTTTCTGGACCTTTTTTTCCATGATTGATAGGTCCCCCACATCATTCAACACAAAAGAGGTTGTATTCTTTTAAGCTTTCATAGCAGGACAACCCCTTTAGTTCTGGGATGCAATTGGTTGTTTATGGGCACCTTCTACTGTTTTGCACACAGTGCTCCAAATATAGTCTCACTAGCACATTGTGTGACCCGACATTTGCGAGATAGACATATGAGTGGCAATTAAAATGCGGCGTTAAAATCGCGCAGACAAAATCGCGCCAACAAAATCTCGAAACTTTCATTAAATATGAATTACTAGTTTAAAGCATATATAATAATGTTTATTTTAGAAGTCAATATTATGAGACGTGGCATGCCATCAGCACGGCACGCAGATAGTCATTAAGATCACGCCCTGCATATGTAGGAAGAATTGCAGCAAGACGTCTTGATAGTTGAGCGTATTTACACTTGCTGGCTGCCTGACTGCTGGTAAGTCCGCTTTGTATACGACTCGTAATGCCAACCCTCGACTGAGTTATTTGTTCGCGGCGTGCTATCAGCAGTTATAACAGTTATAACCTAGCACATAATGTGTACATAATGCGCATGTACGCGTCCCATTCTCTTGGCCTCTCTCGCGATTTTGTTGTGGCGCATTTGTCAAAAACCAGTTAGCGGGTTTGTCAGCGCTGATTTGTCCGTCACGGTTTTGTCAGAGCTCATATGTCTATCGTGCTTTTGTCGGTGAACCGCACATTGTAGAGACTGAGCACCACATTTTATTTAAATTTGTTATTCAATTTGTATTGAAAAAGAAAAACAAAAACTGTGGAATATTGTAATAAACAAGTCTCCCCTAGATTTTCTTGTATACGCAGATATGGGGATGGATATTTAAGGAGTAAACCGCAAGACAATGTTTATATTTTTAAATTATATACAGTACATTAAAGGACCATTGACAACAAATTAAATCAAATTAGTAATATATTGAACAATTATTATAAAAGTAAAGTTGAATTTATTGGACTCAGCAGCTGTATGAATAAAAAGTACCACTTTCAGTTAGCGGAAATAGCTCAAAAGTTGATAGATATCTACGTTTGGTACTTAAAACCTTTATGCAAAATTTGATTGACCAAACTGAAAGCGTACTCAGGTTATCATGTTTACACACATACACACAGACAGACACACAGACATAATTCCAAAAATGGTATTTTCAGAGGTGTAAAACATTGAGATTCATCAAAATCTCTAAATCAAATTTTTCAAAAATTCCAACACTCTTTCTATACTTCGTACATGAGAAAGTAAAAAAGATTCAAACAAATCACCACTGGCACTATCCAGCTGCCATACACCTACTTTGAGAAAGAACAAAAAAGGCACACAAACCAGAAATGTGAGCCACGAGAACAGCTTCTGCCAATCAAGAAGAGAACAGAGACAGTAGAGTAGACAAGAGAATAAATTTGTCATTTGCACAAGTGCAAGAAGTACATTACAAATCTTTTACGTTTCGCTACAAAACCCAGACAAACTTTTCAACAAAAAAGTAGACACATGTGGAGAATGCGGAACTAGTATTTTACAGTAGATGAGTCCACGCCCAGTCCTTAATCAACTGCACTGCACTAGACCAACCTTTGTGGAGCTGGGTTAGCAATTGGTCCATGTGGTAGGAAGTTCTAAATGTATGAGATTATAGAAAGATTTCCAATTGAGGAGAGATGACAGTTCAGGATGTTTCTAGTGGTAAACTAAAATCCACTTTGCTGAGTTAGAAACCAGCATTATCTTTCTGTCTCTTTGTAGGAGAATCTTATAAAGAGGAAATGTCCAGCAATAGCAGCACTTGAGGGGATAGATAGATATGAAGAGAAAGAAATCAAGAGAGGGAGTCAGCAGCACAGGACAAGAGATACCAGATTCCACATGCTGTATCTTATTTACAGGTTTTTACAGCATAATCTTTTGTTTAATTTCAATGGTTATGATAACATTGCCTGACTGATCAAAATTCTTTCTTAATATCCATCCATTTTCCAACCTGCTGAATCCGAACACAGGGTCACGGGAGCCAATCCGAGGCAACACAGGGCACAAGGCAGGAACCAATCCTGGGCAGGGTGCCAATTCACCGCAGGACACACACAAACTAGGGCCAATTTAGAATCGCCAACCTGCATGTCTTTGGATTGTGGGAGGAAACCGGAGCGCCTGGAGGAAACCCACGCAGACACGGGGCGAACATGCAAACTCCACGCAGGGAGGACCCGGGAAGCGAACCCGGGTCTCCTAACTGCGAGGCAGCAGCGCTACCACTGCGCCACCGTGCTGCCCCCTGTGTTAATATGAATTGCTTAAATCCTTTTCAGAGGTTGTCTCCTGTACATGTTTGTATTTTCTTCATGTAACCGCTTGAATCTGCAGTCTGTTTCACGGTGCATATGCAAGTGTTTCTCCAATGTTGATGATTGACCATGAATTTTTGAATTTCTTTTGGTGCCTACTTTTGCATTTATTTAACATATGTCTATACCTTCTATGGAAGGTAGAGGGCACTCTTGTAGCATCCCTCAACCCAGAATAAAATCAATTAAGCCAAAGTGTTACAATAAATGTTTTAAAAAATAAACACAGGAAGTAATCTGCAAAGATAGTAAATGATGTAAAAATAAACAGAAATAAAGAAAACAATCCTCCGCAGCCACTCAGGCCTACCTAAAACAGGTCCTCATTTCCCATTAGGGTGACTAGTTCAATTGCCCATTTTCTAGTACTATATTTCAAGAATAAATTGCAGTAGGAGGTTTCAGGGGGGATTGCATTTCGCAGACATTGCTGCAGGTATCTTTGTTATTACAGGAGACATCATCAGTGGTTGGCAGTGTTCAATAATGATATAAAGATGATTCAAAGCTGATTGATTCAATGCTGAATCAGAATTGCTACAAATCACAATGCTGTATTGGCATGTATTGGCTGTATTGGCATGAAAACTTGCAAAACAGTGAAAGTTACTAAAGCCTTCCTTGACTGTTCTCTTTCTACCCTAATTCTAAAGAACTTCTCATTATTAGAAATCTTAAGACACTTATAGAATTCCCCTTTAGATAATTGTTTTTTTCTGTTTCACATTTACTTATTTGTATCTTCATGTCTATTAACCTTATTATCACTATACCTATTCACAACACCTATATTTTAGATCTAGAATTCACACTTTTCCTTGCTGGAATCTTATTTTCCTTATCTAGAAATTCCTTTAAATGACACACCACTTGTCCTCACATGGTCACATTTTTCATTGTCACTGCCTTTCCCGTGACTTCATTCCATTTCTTCATGTACTTATTAACATTACTACCAAAACTAGCCAACATATAAAATGCTGAACAACCTAAAGTGGGAATTAGAGATGCTAAGCATCCAGCCATGTTGCTCATTTTACAAAGCTTGGACTTTTAGTAATAATTGTTGCTCAGACAAGCTGTATCACTTTTAAATATTTGTTTTACTTATACCTTTAATTGCTTTGTCCTGGATATGATGTTATTCTGCATTCAGCCCTGCAAGCTGCGCCTCCAAATTGCAAGGGAAAGTTTAGGGGTTGGTGGCAGGATTGTCACTCTCACCACTGCAAAAAAACTCACACTCTTCCAGTGTGGTGCTGAGAGGCGTCACCCATTGCTGGTTACACTCAGGTCCCAATCCGGGTAGTTTGCCATATGGTGGGTGACGCAATGAGCTGTAATCAGCCTCCTGCTCCTTATAACGGGAGTCAAAGACTAACAATCAACAGTTCCACCCAAGGCTGTCAGCAGCAGTACAAAGGAAAAGATGGAAATGTTAGCAAAGAGGATTTCTTGGACCTTACCTTTATACGTCGGTATACTTATACTCTAATCAGCCCATGACCAGGTCTGTAACTAGCAGTCTTGAATCCCACTTCTGACACCAAACTGTGTTTGGCTTTGACCAAATTATTATCTATATGAAAATAAATCAAAAAGTTTCTGCTTTGATCAGTCTGAAGTAATGGTTTATTGCTAGACACACACAAATGCCTAATGCCCTGTTGCAGTTCATGACATATGTGTTTGCTCTGTAAATCGAGGAGGCTCCCTTTATGTGTTCACACATACATCATCACCTCTTATCAAGTGTCATTTATTAATAAACACCAATGTCTAATACCTGTGCTGTTATTTTGTCTTTTGACCTTTTGAAATAAGCTTTTATATGTATCCTTTGCTAGTACAAACCTCAGAAGAGTCTTAACAATTTCAGCT
Organism: Polypterus senegalus; assembly: GCF_016835505.1. Lineage (NCBI taxonomy): Eukaryota > Metazoa > Chordata > Cladistia > Polypteriformes > Polypteridae > Polypterus > Polypterus senegalus. The sequence continues at coordinate 121,601,913 of NC_053167.1, forward strand.
CCATTATTTGTCATAAGTCAATATTTAAGCTAAGGATATAGATAAAATAAGTAAACATGGGCTAAAAGAACTAATACAAATAATAACTTAGATAAAGTAAAGGACAAGACCACTGCATCACTAGAAAGACACCCTTAGTACTCAACCTTCAAGATTTTAACGCCCTGGGACTTCACCAACCCCTACACACTAAAAAATCACATTTCATTCTGTTTCATTATGGCTTGTCTCTATCACACTTAATAATGATATGCAGATGTACAACAGAGCTGGCTTTTCAAAAATGTAAGGTTTTGCTTTGATTGTCATCAGTTCATTTGTTCAGTTCAGTTGTTGTCATATGTACGCAGTGCAATGAAAGTCCTAACTGCATATTTTGACAGACATGGAGCAGGCCACCACTGTCCTTGCTTAGTAGGCCGAATTTCACACCGTAATCTACGTAAATTATAATGCTACAAATGATAGTAGGTAGTGATGATCAAAACAGATGCATTTCCCTTCCCAGACAGTTTTCTGAAATTGAGGTGGAAGCTATTTTGCAACTACAAAACTCACCACAGAGGGTTTTTTTGGAATTCTAAAATTTTTGTTTAGAGTGGAAGCAAAGGAACACTGATCCTTAAAGGTTTGGTAATGCCATACACCACCTTTTGGAGACAGATAGATAGATAGATAGATAGATAGATAGATAGATAGATAGATAGATAGATAGATAGATAGATAGATAGATAGATAGATAGATAGATAGATAGATACTTTATTAATCCCAAGGGGAAATTCACATTTTTTTTTAGATGTACTGTAAATTTCTCAGGGGTCCAAATGATGATAAATGGGGAAAAGGTGTCTTTTGGAAATTCAACATGGCTGTTTTGTCTTGGTAGAGTATTATATTACTCTACTTTCCCCTTTTGCATTATTAATATGTAGCCTTTTATCTGAATGCCTCAAATCTCACAAACTTACCACTGTTTATAAGGTATTGTACAATATAACCTCTCACCACCTTCCCTTCTACATCTATAACCTCAGGTGTAGTAAAAGACAAGCGGGAGTTTAGTTACACTTTAAAGAATGTATTATTGATAATATTCATAAATAATAACAATATGCAAAGTACATTGGAATATTGGCAACCATACAACCTGATAAATGCTGATGTGTAGTTTCAGGCGGCACACAGACTTGTTAGTTACTTAAAATGTCTCTAGTTAAGTCCTCATTTGTGGTCAGCTTTTTTCAGAACAGGCCGCATGCCTGTCTCAATATGGCTGCTGAGCTGTGCTCTTCATTGTGTTGTCCTTTTCAGTTCATGGTGTGTGAGATGCTCTTTCATAGTTTGGTAAGAGAGAGGGAGAGAGAGCAAAGCAAGCAAATTTAGAGATTTTCTGTCCAACCCCTAGAGCCAATAGGACATCATGGTACTTAAAGGCTTCTGATACAAGCCAGTTCCAAAACAGCTATACTTCGGAACCAATGGGGGGACAGAATACCTTCACACCTACTCCAAAAAACAATGTGTTAAGGTAAAGCTTGCTAGCTAGGCAGCCTGGCTTTCCTGTGGGGGTTGACTGAGAGACTTCAGTAGAGAAATATTGGCCAAACTGGTTGAAGGGCACTTCCTCCAACCCTGTTGTAAAATTACAAAGAGCCTAATTCCAAAAAGGGGGAGGGGTTCTTAAACCATTCAATAATGTAACACTAATATTACATTTGCTTTGTCTGTGTTACAAATAAAGACGTACAAAATATTTATCAAATTCTTTGAAAAATTTCACATCACAACAATGGCTAAACACAACCAACTTTAGTGCATATGAGACAAAAAATGTATTCTTAGCCAAAATGTGTAATCGAGTAAGATCATGAAATCATTATCCAAATTAGTTGACAAGAAAGTGCTATACCTGATGTTTTAGATGAGGCCCTGCACTTTGCCAGTACAAATCCTTGTATGTGCTACAGACATCATCCCATAAACCCCAGTGTATTTCTGCTGCCTGATAGGAATTGTAGTCCCTGCACCTGTACTCTAACAAGGTTGCACATGAGAGCAAAATATAGTAGGAAGAACTTTTTTATATACACTCAGGTCACTGGTGTGAATTTCATTGATCATAAAACATCATAGTTGTTTGAAAGGAAGAAAATTTCAGTTTCGCTCAAATTTCTTGCTCATCACTAATGTCTAAAAATAGCCGTGACTCATGACTGGATGGTCCACTGATTCGGTTTCATAGTCTTATGTCCTTCCTCTATCTTTAACCCCTGATCTTTCTTCCTCCTGCCAGATGAGTGATTGCCTCTTCTCAACTCTTGACCCCACAATCATTGTTTTTCTTACCCGAAGGCAGTTTTAAACTCTTTACTGGGGTCACTTCCAAGTCAGCGCCTGAAGCATTTCTGAAGTCGCAGGTTGTTGTATGTTTATTTTAAAGGACACTGGTTTAGAGATTCCTTTTGATGGTATCTTGGCAGCCCCTGAGCTATCAATAAATGTTAAAGGGCCTTACCATATTTTTTCTTAAAGGTTAAAAAAACATGCCCAGTGCTGTCTGCCCTCTTATGCATTAGGGGAACAAAACCTGTTTCCAGCTAGGATGTACATCCTTTCCTTCTGTGATGATAGCTATGCTTGCAGCCATTCTAGGGTACCCTCTTACAAAACACACATGTCCTTACTCTTGTGCTGCCCTTGTGATATGTGTTGACATTGGCACGCACATGCATTGGCATGCACATATTATGGCCTAATATGGTCCCGTTCATTCCTACAGCACCTTAGAGACCCAAAAGATGCCGAAAGAGTAGAAGGAACAGGGGAGAGGGCATTGGTGAGGCAAAACCTCCCCTGGGACACTAGAGGACAGCCCTCCTGGGCAGCTGTGGCACCACGGATTCCCGCAGGGCATGTTGAGCCGGACAATAAGGACACCAAGCAAAGGGAAGGTGCAGAGTGCAAAAGTGCTTTTATTAAAAACTAAATCCAAAACAAAGTGTTCAAATAAATAGTGCAGTATTCCGACAAACGGTCAATAAAAAATCCATTAAACAGGTGCAAAAAGTGGAGGTTAAAATTAAAAAAAAAATCCTTTTAAACAAAGTCAGAAAGTTGTCCTTTCAGAAAAATCTGGTGCCAGGGGTGGGGGTTGATTTGTTTTTGATCTTATGTTGGTAGAAATTGATTTATTTGTATGGAATGTTGTGTGATTTTAATAAAATCAAAAAAAAAAAAAAAAAGAAAAATCTGGTGCCTTCTCCTTCTAACTGGTGGCTCCCCTGCTCATCCCATACAGGCCTGGCAGCAGGGGAGTCGCTGTATCTCCGCAGGTGCAGCTCACCTTCCAACCTGGTCTGGTAGCCTTCTATCCCCTGGTTATGTATAGCTCCCGCCAGACAGAGACTCGCGTTCCCCCATTGGCCAGGGCCCTCATGCTAGGTAGGGATCAGCCTCCCAAGCCTCCCTGACTCCCGCTGCCTTCTGTGGCATGTCATCCTCACTACCAATCACTCCAGCTGACCACTTCCAACTGCCCCTCTACCGAGTGTCAGCAATACACTCCACCTCAGGGGCACATCTCCCAGCTGCCTGCATTCTAGCGAGCCTGCTTTCGTTTGTTTGCTTGATCCTGCACTGGCTCTTAGCCTCCAGCTTCCTCCTCCTTCTTCTTCTTCTTCCTCCTCCTCCTTCTTCTATTCCTCCTCTAACCTTCGCTCTCTTTTGCATTCTTCCTTTTTTCTTTCTCTGTGCCGGCCCAGACTTTTACAGTTCCAATGGGACAGCGTCTTAATCACATACCGCAGGAAGCTGATGAAGCAACTGAGAATGATCGTACCTTCACATGCAGATGCAACTCGCCCCAATAACCTCATTAATTCCCCACGGTTGTGCAATCGCACCCACGGAGACTGACACGGCTATTAGGATTATTCTAAAACTGGCCATTCTTTTGAAGCCGCAGACCCGCTATACCAAAGTCAGTACCTTATTATATACATTGAATATAAATCTGTAATAGAAGTGCATAGAAGATTTTGCTTTAAGTTTAACATACCTCCACAACTGTGAATTTCTTCTTGTAACACTATTTTAAAGCTTTTTTATAAATTTCAATCTACTAGTAGTGTGAAGGACATGTTGATAGCACCATTGAGCACTTTAAAAATACCCAAAAACATCAAACACTTGAGACAGGCTTCAGTGCATCAATTATTTATTTTTGACTACTTTCTTCCTTATCCAGAGACATAAGTCAAATGACAAAGTTATGCGACCATTCATGCCGTCTTTTCAAAAATCATCATATCCTTGAACGTACCTGTTATACAGAGGAGTTTATTTCTCTCAGTTTTACTAAAACTATTATCTATTTCTTGGTATGAATGATAATTACTGTTTTATTAACAACTAGCCACTGTACTCCTCGAAGACAAGTAACAGAATAATTAAAAAATATTTGCTATCTTTTGCACTATGTATATCTTCAGTACCTTTCCTCGGTATCCGCGTGTGTCTGAGCCTCTCTTAACTGGCGCTTCCTTTCTGGAGTCCATTCCTGTATAGCCTGCTGCTCAGATTCTATTATTATTTTCGAGACACCTTTCACCCCTTCTACCTGGTTTTAAACTTGTCATCTTCAGAGGCAAATCTCTCAGCATGCCTCATACACCTTTACTTTTCCTCAGGGGTCCCACATTCGCACTTCCTCATTTGTCGCGCCAACAAATCCAATCCGATCAATCACACCAAAGCAAAATTAATTAATCAGATTACTCAAAGGGACTGAAAATCGGAGCACCAGCAGGAAACCCACACACACATGAGTGGTGGAGGATGCAAACTCTACAAAAGGAAGGACCTTGGTCTACTTACTGCAAGGCAGCAGTGCTTCCACTGCACCACCATGCATTATGGATTTGTGCATTATTGAAATAGAGAATATTTAAGTCTTTTTTGGATTTAAATGTTTAAACTAAAATTGAATTCCCAAGAATGCAGTTTATGCATTTCAGCCATGGCAATTTGAGTCTTCTTAATTAACTTGTATAATACAGTGGTGTGAAAAACTATTTGCCCCCTTCCTGATTTCTTTTTCTTTTGCATGTTGGTCACACTAAATGTTTCTGATCATCAAACACATTTAACCATTAGTCAAATATAACACAAGTAAACACAAAATGCAGTTTTTAAATGATGGTTTTATTATTTAGGGAGAAAAAATCCAAACCTACATGGCCCTGTGTGAAAAAGTAATTGCCCCCTGAACCTAATAACTGGTTGGGCAACCCTTAGCAGCAATAACTGCAATCAAGCGTTTGCGATAACTTGCAATGAGTCTTTTACAGCGCTCTGGAGGAACTTTGGCCCACTCATCTTTGCAGAATTGTTGTAATTCAGCTTTATTTGAGGGTTTTCTAGCATGAACCGCCTTTTTAAGGTCATGCCATAGCATCTCAATTGGATTTAGGTCAGGACTTTGACTAGGCCACTCCAAAGTCTTCATTTTGTTTTTCTTCAGCCATTCAGAGGTGGATTTGCTGGTGTGTTTTGGCTCATTGTCCTGTTGCAGCACTCAAGATCACTTCAGCCTGAGTTGACGAACAGATGGCCGGATATTCTCCATCAGGATTTTTTGGTAGACAGTAGAATTCATGGTTCCATCTATCACAGCAAGCCTTCCAGGTCCTGAAGCAGCAAAACAACCCCAGACCATCACACTACCACCACCATATTTTACTGTTGGTATGATGTTCTTTTTCTGAAATGCTGTGTTCCTTTTACGCCAGATGTAACAGGACATTTGCCTTCCAAAATGTTCAACTTTTGTCTCATCAGTCCACAAGGTATTTTCCCAAAAGTCTTGGCAATCATTGAGATGTTTCTTAGCAAAATTGAGACGAGCCCTAATGTTCTTTTTGCTTAACAGTGGTTTGCGTCTTGGAAATCTGCCATGCAGGCCGTTTTTGCCCAGTCTCTTTCTTATGGTGGATTCGTGAACACTGACCTTAATTAAGGCAAGTGAGGCCTGCAGTTCTTTAGACGTTGTCGTGGGGTCTTTGTGACCTCTCGGATGAGTCGTCTCTGCGCTCTTGGGGTAATTTTGGTCGGCCGGCTACTCCTGGGAAGGTTCACCACTGTTCCATGTTTTTGCCATTTGTGGATAATGGCTCTCACTGTGGTTCGCTGGAGTCCCAAAGCTTTAGAAATGGCTTTATAACCTTTACCAGACTGATAGATCTCAATTACTTCTGTTCTCATTTGTTCCTGAATTTCTTTGGATCTTGGCATGATGTCTAGCTCTTGAGGTGCTGTTGGTCTACTTCTCTGTGTCAGGCGGCTCCTATTGAAGTGATTTCTTGATTGAAACAGGTGTGGCAGTAATCAGGCCTGGGGGTGGCTACGGAAATTGAACTCAGGTGTGATACACCACAGTTAGGTGATTTTTAACAAGGGGCAATTACTTTTTCACACAGGGCCATGTAGGTTTGGATTTTTTTTCTCCCTAAATAATAAAAACCATCATTTAAAAACTGCATTTTGGGTTTACTTGTGTTATATTTGACTAATGGTTAAATGTGTTTGATAATCAGAAACATTTTGTGTGACAAACATGCAAAAGAATAAGAAATCAGGAAGGGGGCAAATAGTTTTTCACACCACTGTAAATGTTTTGTGAGGCATACTGAATGAAACCAAGAAATGTGCAAGATGCCATCTTCTACGGAACCTGTTTTGTGCATTATCAAGGCTATATAGCAAATAATAATTAACCTTTCGATCTTTTCATTTATATAATTCAGCACTCATTTATTCTAGTACAGGGTACCAGGAGGGCATAGCCATTATGTGGAAGTCTATTGCAGGGCACACTCATTCATATTCCTGTACTGGAATGTGGGAGACACTAGAGTACCAGGAGACATATGGGGTGACACATTTGAATTCCATCCTGGCATGCAGTGCCTTCAGAAATTATTCAGACCCCTTCACTTTTTTTCCACATATTTTTATGTTAATAATGTTAATTGTGCTACAATTGTTTACACTCATGTTTCACACATCAAGCAATACTCAATAATGCATAATGACAAAGTGAAAACAAGAATTTTAGGAATTTTTGCAAACTTACTAAAAAATTAAAACTGGACATTTACATTGACACAAGTATTTAGACCTTTTGCCATGACACTTGACATCTGGCTCTGGTGTATCCCATTCTATTGGTCATCACTGAGATGTTTTCACAACTTGTTTTGAGTCCACCAGTAGTCAATTCATTTGACTAGTCATGATTAGGAAAATGACACGCATGTCTATAGAAGGTCCCACAACTGACAACATGCATTAGTGTAAAAGCAATGTGGAAAAAGTAATTACCTAAAGAGCTTAGAGACAGGCTTGAGTGGAGGTACAGATCTGGGGAAGGTTACAAAATCATTTCTATAGCATTTAAGCTTCTTAAGAGCACAGTGGCCTTCATAATTCTTAAAAAGAGTAAATTTGGAACAACCTCTACTCTTCCTTGTGCTTATCAGCTGGTCAAACTGAGCAATTGGGGGAGTAGGACTTTGGGAAGACAGGAGACCAAGAGCCCAGTGGTTATTCTGGCTGAGCTACAGAGAACATTTATAGAGATTGGAGAAACCTTCTAGAAGTACAACCATCACTGCAACACTCCACCAATCAATCCACACTAATTGTCCTTATTTCAAACAATGATAAATCAATGTACAGACAAGAGGTGGAAAATCTGACATTTTGGTGCAGCCACAATAATTTAGACCTTACCATTCAAAAAACTCAGGAGATAATCATAGATTTCAAGAAACAGACACCTGCTCACCTGTCACTTGCCACAAATAGCTCAGCTGTTGGGATGACAGAATCATTTAAGTTTCTGGGCACTGTGCTGTCACAAAACCTTAAGTGAGACAATAACATCACATGTGTTATTAATAAGGCCCATCTGAGAATGTTGTATTTGCATCAGATGAGGAAATTGAATCTCCATCAAGCAATATTGGTCCAATTCTACACAGCCATCATTGAGTCTATTCTGACCTCTTACTTTATCTTCTTTCATTTATCTTATGTATTCTGCATTTTCCTTGTGTGCTGTACCAATACTATCAACACAAAGTCCTAGTACACATTAGTGTATCTGGCCAATAAAGTGATTTCTGATTCTGATTATAACACAGTCTCCGGGCAGAAGCTGCTCCAACACAACACACCTAGAAGCCTGCTTGGAGTTTCAAAAAGGGTACCTGTGTGACTGCCAGACTGTGAGAAACAAGAATCTCTAGTCTGATGAAATCACGTCTGGTGGAAACCAAGCACCACACATCATATGGGCTATATCATTCTAGCAATGAATCATGGTGGTAGTCTGTCTGCAGTAGAGACTGAGAGACTGTACAGGACTGAGGGGAAGGTGAAAACCAGTGTTGCCAGGTTCAGGGTTTTCTCACCCAATTGGGCTATTTCTGGTCATTACCCGTGGGAAAAATGGGTTTTGGCTGGTGGAATTTTTTGTGCTACCTTTTAAAAAACAACATTGTATTCTGGGTTATTTTTCCACCCCCATCTGCCACATTTTTACCATGCTTTTCATCCATCTTCCCCCTGCCATTCACACTTTCATGTGTTCTTTACCATTGTAAAATCTCCAAGGGGGTTCCCTTTCCAGGTTGTGTGATGTATATACCTATTCTATAACTCTGAACTATCTCTGAGGGGACTCCTCCTCAGGTTTCTGTGGTATGTACCTAACCCTCTCACTCTTAACACTGTACTGCATTTTCTGATGTGTCATTTTGTCTACCTCAGGTACTGGGCTTTTTCATTGGGCAAATTCTCTATTTTTAAGCTCTCCTTGAGCTATAAATTTGGCAACTCTGAAGAGATACAACAACAATGATATTTATTTCTATAGCACATTTTCATACAAATGATGTAGCAAAAAGTGCTTTAAAGGACAAAGAAAGAGAAAAAAGAGAAAATATATAAGAAACTAAAATTAGGCAATACTAATTAACATAGAATAAAAGTAAGGTCTGATGGCCAGGGCTGAGAGAAAAAAATAAAATATAATCTTCAGGGGTTCCGAGACCACGAGACTGCCCAGCCCCCTGTAGGCATTCTACCTAACATAAATTACCTCAATTAGTCCTCATGGTTTTCAGGCTTCAAATGAAAGAACTTGATGATGATGGTCATGTGGACCTCTGGCCTTCAATCCATCAATGAAGGGACTGCTATGATCAGGTGGTGATGGCGCTTATCAGCACAACAGAAAACTAGAAAAAGAACAGCAGAGAAAGTAGGGGTTAGTACAGATTTTGGGGCCACCATGAATGATATTGCTAATTAATTGAATATACAGAGCATCAGGATTAAATTAAAATGAAGCTATGAGAAATCTATGTTAAAGTTATGTGTTTTTAGGAGTTTTTTAAAGTACTCCACTGTATTAGCCTGGCAAATTCCTATTGGTAAGTTTTCCCAAACTTAAGATGCATAACAGCAGAAGGCCACCTCACCACTTCTTTTAAGTTTAGCTCTCGGAATAATAAGCAGACACTCATTTGAAGATTTAAGGTTATGATTTGGAGAGTAAGGTGAAAGACACTCTGAGATATAAGATGGAGTGAGATTATTTAAGGCTTTGTAAACCATAAGCAATATTTTAAAGTCAATTCTGAATGACACAGGTAACCAATGTAGTGACATCAAAACTGGAAAGATGTGCTCTGATTTTCTTTTCCTAGTTAAGAGTCTAGCAGCTGCATACTGCACTACTTGTAATCAATTAATGTATTTTTTGTGTGGTCCTGAGAGGAGTGCGTTACAGTAATCTAGCCAACAGAAAACAAAACCGTGAACTAATTTCTCAGCATCTTGCAAAGTTATAAGAGGTCTACCTTTTGCTATATTTCTTAAGTGAAAAAATGCTGTCCTAGTAATCTGAATCATATGTGATTTAAAATTCAGGTCAGTGTCAATAATTCTCCTTAAATTCTTTACCTCTATGTTGACTTTTAATCCTAATGCATCATTTTTATTTCTAATACCCTCATTATATCCATTTTTGTCAATCACTAAAATTTCTGTTTTCTCCTTATTTAGTTTGAGAAAATTACTACTCATCCATTCAGAAATGCAAATAAGACATTGTGTCAGTGAATCAAGAGAGTCAGGGTCGTCAGGTGCTATTGATAAATACAGCTGTGTGTCATCAGCATAGCTGTGGTAGCTCACGTTGTGCCCTGAGATAATCTGACTTAACGGAAGCATGTAGATTGAGAAGAGCAGCGGACCCAGGATAGAGCCTTGTGGAACACCATATAGAATATCATGTGTCTTTGAAGTATAATTACCACACCTAACAAAGAATTTTCTCCCTGCCAGGTAGGACTCAAACCAATTTAACACACTGCCTGAGATGACCACCCAGTGACTAAGGCAATTTCTAAGAATATTATGGTATCAAATGCGGCACTCAGATCTAAGAGGATGAGAACAGATAAACAGCCTCTGTCTGCATTTACCCACAAGTCATTTACTACTTTAATGAGTGCAGTTTCTGTACTGTGATTTGTTCTAAAACCTAACTGAAACTTATCAAGAATAGCTGTTTATTGAGGTGATCATTTAGCTGCATAATGACTGCCTTCTCTAGGATTTTACTTAAGTAAAGCAGGTTAGAAATAGGTATGTTTAATTAAATCCTGCTCTAGAGAGCTCTGGACCTCTGACTGGACAAGACAATGACTCTAGGAACAAACCAAAGACAACCCAGGAATGAGTTAGGGGCCTCTCTGTGAATGTCCTTGAGTTGCCCAGCCAGTACACAGACTTAAACCCAATTAAAAAACTCTAAGAGAGACCAGAAAATAGCTGTCCATTGACCGTCTCCATTTAACCTGACAAAGCTTGAGAAGATCTGCAGAAGAGAAATGGCAGAAAGTCACCAAATCCAGGTGTGTGAAGCGTGTCGCTCCAGACCCAAGAAAACTCCAGACTCTAATTGCTACCAAAAGGGCTTCAACAAAGTACTGAGTAAAAGGTCTGAATACTTTTGTCAATGAGATATTTCCACTTTCTATTTTTATTAAAATTGCAAAAATTTCTAAAATCTTGTATACCGTATATGCTCCAATAAACGCCGAGTCTCTTATTGTCGCCGGTCTCTAATAAGCGGCGGGCTTCAGAGCAGTCGTGGCCAAATAGTAGACGGTCTCTAACAGTAGCCGGGTCTTTGATATTTGCCTACTAGCGTACATTGTAAGCATCTGTATCTTTGCGTGTGTAATGCATGTGCATGTAGCATGTTGCATATATAAGAAATATGGATATGCCGGTTTCCAAAACTGCTTAATTTTCGTGCCGGGTTGACCAAAATATGGACAAACCTGGAAGAAGAGGAAGACGATGGTGAACTGCACAACAATGAAGCCGTCATTGTGGATTTGAACGACGAATAGCAGCAAAAGGTACAGAAAGACATTGCCATTTATCTTTAACAGTCTTATGCAGCATGTGAAATGCAAATAAAGTAGCTGTTTGTAATATTAGCCAATATTTTTGTGTATCTACATGTACCAACACGCGCGAAAAAATATTGCATTCTGAAGGTTTTTTTTCAATAACGGCCGGTCTCTAATAGCAGCCGGTCTCTATTAAGCGCTGGGATCTGAGGCTAGTTTTGCAAATAAATGCCTGGGGCCACTATTGGAGCATATACGGTATGTTTATTCATTCTGGGTTATTGAATGTTGCTTGATGAAGGGGAAAATGAATTTAAATAAATTTAACCTAAGGCTGCAACATAATCCATCCATCCATTATCCAACCAGCTATATCCTAACTACAGGGTCACGGGGGTCTGCTGGAGCCAATCCCAGCCAACACAAGGCGCAAGGCAGGAAACAAACCCCGGGCAGGGCGCCAGCCCACTACAGCTGCAACATAATAAAATGTGTAAAAAGTGATGAGGTGGAAATACTGTCTGGAGACACAGTTATTTGTTCATCCATCCATCCACCCAGCCGACTTTTTAACCTTTTTTCCAGACGTACCCTCAGGGTGCCAGAGCTAATGCAAGCATCACATGGATCATGGGTCCCAGTTCATTGTAGTGCACAGACACTCATATGGGACCAATATATTGTCACCAACTGTCCTACCATGCATTTTTTGGATTTTGGGGGAGAACCTGGAGTATTCTTATAGAACAAAATACACACAGACGTGGGGAAAATGACCAAACTCCACACCTATTTTCAATTATTAGTCACCTTGTAAATTATAACCTGCTTAAAACAAAAGTGAAGAACAAAAATGAAGAGCAAATGGTGATTTCCCCAAAGTATACTTGTACTCTAGTCACCATTTAATAGAGGCAGCCCTAGCAGGACAAACTACTGAAGGTTTTTGCAATTTCAAGGGCATTATGAAATAAATAAAGAAATCTGGATGTCATGACTGATGCATACACCAATTTAGTAAACCAGGCCCCTGGTGATCTCTAATTTGAGATTCAATTATCTTTGAAACCACATGTTTTGTTGACCATCAAGAGACACAGCTAATGTAAATTAAAGAAATTCTTTGTTATGTTGATATGTTAGGTCTTAATTACCTGACAAGCCAACTCCACATTTTTAAATGATTTGATGGGAATTCTCTGTCATCCCTTGCAGATAACTGATAAACTGTGTCATAGACAAATTAGAATTTCAAGTTTATTTCAAATCTCTTTGTACCATGCATATGTGGGTTCTCTTTGGGGTGGAGGGGGTGGGGTGCAGCACATTAATGGATGGATGGATGCAAAACCTTATCACAGCAGCAGGAGAGGGAAAAAAATATTATTTATAGGTAGAATATGCAAGCAAATTGATTTCTAAAATTGGGATTCCATTGGGAAGAATATGCTCAAGGTCATATTATAATTATGCCCCCAGGATAATTTATTGTCTGTCAAATATCTTGGAAATTGCCTACGATACTAAGATGGATTCAAAATTCTTTTATTACTAAGCATGAAATGTGGCCCAGTGGCTAAGCAGATGGACTCAGTCCCCTCCATTGAATGGTCCTGTGCAAGTCGCTTCACTGTGAAAAAATATACTAACTGTGCAGTCTATTGGAACCACTCTACTAATACTGGGTAGGGCCTCCTCTTGCTTTCAAAACAGCCTCAGTTCTTCATGGCATGGATACCACAAGATGTTGGAAACTTTCTTTAGAGATTCTGGTCCATTTTGACATGATGGCATCACAGGATTTCCAAAGATTTGTCAGCTGCACATTCTGAATTTCCCAATCTAACAAATCCCGAAGGTGATCTACTAGTTTCAGATTCAGTGGCTTAGAAGACCACTGAAGAACATGGAACTCATTTTCACTGTTCATGAAGCCAGTTTGAGACAACTTTTGCTTTGTGACATGTTGCATTATCATGGTGGAAGTAGCCATTATAAGATGAGTAAAATATGGCAATGAAGGGAAGTACACAGTCAGCTACAATACTCAAATAGGCTGGGAGAATCAAGTGATCATAGATTTGTATTAACAGGCCAAAAGTGTGCAAAGAAAACTATACCCGCATGATTACCTCACCAGCTTGTCACTTCAGACCCAAGAAAACTTCAGACTCTAATTGCTGCCAAAAGAGCTTCAACAAAGTACCGAGTAAAGGGTATGAATACTAGATATTTCCATTTTCTATTTTTAGTAACTTTCAAAAATTTCGAATATCTATGTTTATTCATTCTGAGTTTATGAGTGTTACTGGATAAGGGGCAAAACTAATTTAAATAATTTTAGCCTAAGGCTGCAACATAATAAAATGTGTAATAAGTGACGGGGTGTCAATGCTGTCTGGATGCACTGTTATTAGAACATTAGAACAATCTAGATGAGAACAGGCCTTTCAGCCGAACAAAGCTCGCCAGTCCCATTCACTTATTTCTTCCAAAAAAACATCAAGTCGAGTTTTGAAAGTCCCTAACGTCTTACCTTCTACCACACTACTTGGTAGCTTATTCCAAGTGTCTATCATTCATGGTGTAAATAAAAACCTCCTAATGCTTGTGCGAAATTTACCCTTAACCAGTTTCCAACATGTGTCCAGGGGCCTCATACATAACGCTGTGTGTAGAACTCACACTATAACATGACGTAAGCACAAAAGCCGAAATGTGCTTATGCACAGAAAAATCAAGATGCAGGAATCTGTGCGTTCGCTAACTTCCGCGTTCCTCCGCTACATAAATCCAGGTCAGTGTGAACAGTAACGTTTGTGCATGCGCCTGCTGTCCCGCCCCAACTCCTCCCAGAATTATGCCTCTTTGAATATGCAAATCAATATAAATAGCCCTTAAGCTCAGCGCTCTGTGAAAAGGCAATGACAAAAGCAAGAGGGAAAATGGAAGAATGTCAGTGAATACCAAGTGGAGGCAAGGAAAAACATACTATTTGTTGGTTTAAACAGTGGTATAAGCAACAAAAGGAAGTTGGTCGACTGACATAGCATGTCGGAGAAACTCAAAAGCTCAATTTCACAAAGTCGCACAGTGCCCTAAATAAAAAGAAGCTGTCAGGTATCAAAGTCACCTTGAAAAGGCGAGTTGTAGCCCACCGTCTGAGTGTCATATGAAAGCTTATTAGGGCACAGAGAAAAAAAAAGGCACACAGTGGGGAAAAAGCATGAAATGTCAACTTCACTCTCAAAATGTCCACTTTAATCACGTAGTTTATTTTGTCATTAAAGTAGAACATCATAAACTTCATCTTAAAATCGTTTAATAAACTAGTTTCTCAAATCACATCGTAAGTAAAGTAGCACGTTAAATGCTTTGTTTTGTATTTGATCTTCTGTGTGCTCTATGTGTGTGAATCACTACTTGCTTCTTAAACCGGCTCTCTTCCTCCAACTGGACACAGAATCCATTACATTCGTGATATTACAGCTCTCTGAATAACTAAAATACTGAGATGTATACCTGATATCATTTTCATGATGACAGAAGTTAAAGCATGTTATTAAACATGGAACACGGTGGCGCAGTGATTGTGTGCAACCTTCGATGAAATAATTTATTGCAGCAGTACTCAGGCTTTGCCTTTTATTAGTATAGATATAGATTATTTAAATGAAGTTAAAGTTTTATCTGTATAATATAATAAACATATTTAGCTGCATTTCATCTTAAAAATGATATTGTTATCATATGTAAATACACTCTTTATAAAGTGGCACAGGTTGTGCAATATTATAACTGTACTGCAAGTTTACAGTGAGGTAACTGTACTAATAAGTACTAACAGTTCTAAAAGGAGCAGTTGATGGACTGATTGAGTGCGTTTAGAGTTCTTGGGATGAAACTCTTTCTGAACTGCGAGGTCCGTACAGGAAAGGTTTGAAGCATTTGTCATATGAGAAGCAGTTCAAATAGGAAATATGGCTGAGGCAGCGTGTGCTTGATGCTGTATACCGATAATTCTCTTTCCGATCAGCTGCTTCGAGTGGTGCAGTGAGAGTAATATGGAAAAAGATGACCCACTGTGTCAACCCCTAACAGGAGCAGCTGAAAGAAGAAGAAGAAAGTACAGTGAGAGTAAAAACGTTAAAGCAGCTATGGTATTTAGAATAGTTTGACCATTCCGTGGACCATTATATTGTTACTGGTTAATTACAATCAGATGCATTAAACTAATAAACAATATGCGGTTAATTTCAGTGTATTTATAAAGCCGCGTCAGGAAAAGAAAGGATAACCACACAGGAACAGTAGCACTGCTTTGACGCTGGGTGCTGCCAGTGTGCAAAACTGAGGGGAGAACTTGCGTACGACAGGGTATGAGGTACCGTGGAAATGTGCGCGGCTTTACGGCAAGTTTAGGTTTTATACATCGCGATTTCAACATGGAAACGTTCTTATGCAACATTTCTGTGCGTATGCACCGTTTATACATGAGGTCCCAGGTGTTCTTGATGAATTCATTTTAAAGTCACCGTCTCGATCCACTGCACTAATTCCCTTCATAATTTTAAACACTTCAATCATGTCACCTTATTCTGCTATTGCTTAAACTGTAAAGGCTCAGCTCTTTTAATCTTTTCTCATAACTCATCCCCTGTAGCTCTAGAATCAACCTAGTCATTCTTCTCAGGACCTTTTCTGGTGCCATTATGTCCTTATTGTAGCCTGGAGAGTAAAACTGCACACAGTACTCCAGATGAGGCCTCACCAATGCATTATAAAGCTTGAGCAGAACCTCCTTAGACTTGTACTCCACACACAGCGCTATATAACTTGACATTCAATTAGCCTTCATAATGGCTTCTGAACACTGTCATGACTCCTAAATCCTTCTCATAAGGTGTACTCTTGATCTTCTGACCACAACTTGTGTATTTAAACCTCACATTTTCACTTCCTTTGCATAATATTTTACATTTACTGATATTAAATTTCATCTGCCAGAAATCTGCCCGAGCCTGTATGCTATCCAAGTCCTTCTGTAACGATATGACAGATTCTAAATTATCTGCTAATCCACCTATCTTGGCATCATCTGCAAACTTAACCAGCTTGTTACTTATATTCCTATCTAAATCATTTATATATCTTAAAAATAGCAAAGGCCCTAGCACTGACCCCTGCTGGACACCACTCTTAACATCAGCCTATTCTGAGAGGGTTCCTTGCACCATCGCCCTCTGCTTCCTGTGTCTGAGCCAATACTCACCCAGCCTAAACACACGCCCACCTAAAAATATCACCCTGAATTCCCAATTTTAGTCTGATACCCAACCTCTCATGAGACACCTTATCAAATGCTTTCTGAAAGACAAGATAAATAATATCATAAGCTCCACTTTGATTGTATCCTTTCATTGCCTCCTCATAGAAGTCCAGCAGTAAAACACGACCTCCCTCTTCTGAACCCGTGCTGACTGTTCTGAGTAACTCCTGTCCTTGCCAGGTGTTGCTCAATCTTAAGAATATGAGCAGTGACTTCCACCCATCTATCCATCCATACAGCTGACTTTTGAACCTTTTTTTCCAGTTGTGCAAGCATCACTTGAGTCATGGGTCCCAGTTCATTGTAGTGCACCACACTCATATGGGACCAGCACCAGACTGGACTGTTGACACAAGGCAGGTTGGGTGCATGGATGCATGTGGTTGACACAAAATTCTGACTCTATCATCTGTGTGCCTCAGCAGAAGTCGAGATTCACCAGACCAGGCTACCTTCTTCCAGTCTTCAGCTGCCCAGGTTCATTGAGCCTGTGCCCACTGCAGCTTCAGCTTTCTCTTCTTGGCTGACAGAAGTGGAACCCAACATGGTGTTCTGCTCTACTGTGTGACCAGCATATCATCGGCATAGAGGTGCATGTGTTTCTTGTTTTACACCCGGTGCTGCTAGGATAATAATAACACAGGTATTTTTATTTCAATAAACTAATTATTGTGTTAGGTTACTCATTACCTTAACAAGTAATTTGGAATATATAACGTATATCACTTTTAACGTGTAACCTCCAACACTGCTCCCGGGACTGTGCTGTTGAGCTTAACACTATACTTTCAGCCCATCAACATAAATTTAGTGATTTCTGAAATATTGTGACCGAATTTTTTAACCAGGAGAAGGCATAATGTTATAGCTCAAGCATTTGCCTCTGGAAATTTACCTTTTGGAAGCTTCTGCCTGTTGCTCCTGAAGGCATGGGTGAAGCTAATACATAAGCAGGCCAAAAGATATGATGGACACATGCAGAGTACAAAATCCTTAAGTGTAATCCGGGTAAGGGTTCACGTGGCCAAACTCTCATGAAGATATCTACAGTACATGTGTTCAACTGGATTCTCAGACACCAAACTGTTTCTATGAATTACATGTCTTTTTAGAAGTCAGGTATCTGTGAATAACAGGATTCTTAAAGAGGATGTAAACATTTCCTTTGAAAACTATAAAGAGAATCTTTTTTAAAATGGAGGGCTTCTTGGAAATAAAAAAAAAAATCTCTTCCTTAAAAGTTACTCCAGACAACCTTCATAAGAATGAAACAGTGACATGTCTGGTTTAGAAGATTTCCTGCCTTTGGTTTAATGTGTGCACTCTTTGCTCACAATATATACTTTGATGACGATGTATTCAGCTTATATAATATCTTATTTGTACAATGTCTGTACAGTAGATTACTTTATTTGTAAAAATCACTTGATACATGCCCTATAACCTTGAAATGGGTAAACAGGTTGGAAAAAGGATGGATATACGGACTCGATTTATAAAGAGGCAGCCTTTCAGCCGATGTTAGTAAAGCTTGTTTTCAACACAATATTATCTTTGAATATTTCACTTTCTCCTCTTTAGTCTGATTTGCATTAGCAAATCCTCTGAGGCAGTTTACACTACATTACTAATTAAAACATTCACACGAGAAGCTGCCAGGGCTGCCTGGTTAAATTAAAACTTCTAATAATTTGATTAATGAGCGGCATGGGGGTGGAGTTGTTAGCACTGCTGTCTTAAAGGTCCAGGAGACTCGGTTTAATTTCTAGTTTAGTGACTATTTGCACTGAGTTTGACCATTTCCAGGTTTTTGAATTAGATTAAGGGGGTTTAACAGTTTATGTATATGCACTATATATGTTACATTATATTGTAGAGCACTGTGGAAGAAAAATAGCCACACTAATCAGTTATCAAACAAAGCGGCTTATTATTACAGTACTTCAGTCTATTCAGTTCCCATCAAAGATAAGATTTAAATAACCTTGCTCATTCAATGATCAGTTTAAAAGTTTTAAGATCCGCCCCACCCCATATCCATTCCCATTATATCATGCAAGGTTTGGTAGCATTTTTGAAACATTAAATAAAGTAAGGATACGTATGGTTCCTTTGCAAATGAACACATGTCACAATAAGAGTCCAAAGACATTGAAAAATGTTTGGGGCAGCTACCCATATATTATGTCCTGGCTGCAAATGGGTAATTTTGATGAGATCTTCACAGGTTTGGGTCCGAAACATAACTGAATTGTGAGGAAAAATATGACGGTTTCAATGGCGGAGCAGGAAGTGACATCACCTGAGCTGGAACCGGGAGTGATGTCATCAGGACCAGAAGTGAAGTCATTAGTAGCGCCAGAAATGGAAATGACATCCTCATTACCACCAGAAATGGAAAGTGATGTCATCAGCAGCACCAGAAACAGAAAGTGACGTCTTTGGGACCGGAAGTGATGTAATCATTGGTATCGACACTGGGACCTAGTGGGATTTCCCGTGGATGGTTTTCAGAGGATTGAGTGAAAACGTCAGTGCAGCTCGCCACCCCCTGGTCTGGCGTGTTACTACTATTATTCAGGTCCTCTAGCTGCCTCACACATAATATTTGATAATTAGAGAAATTATTAATTAGTCCTGACTTTAAGATATAGAGTATTTCTAATGATATGAGACCATGAGACCCACAAAATAAATTCGATGAATTACTCTCATGAATTGCTTACCTTACCAAGTACTGTTAAACAAAAAGCTAGCCTTGTTACTTTAAAGTATATACGTTTTTTTTTTTTCTTAAACTTTAATCTTTTTGAAGGTGTAACTGGAGACAGCAGCAGACTTGTACCAGAGGAGAATTCAAGAAGAAGCCAACATTTCCTGGTGCTGAAAACCATCTTGCAAGCTGACAGAAAATGTGAAAGTAAACACATACAATAAAGCAAGCTAAATACAAAAAAGACAAATATTCATATTAATAAGTATAATAAAACCCGACAGCACTTTATTTACAATGTCACTTTCCCAGGCACCTAGCATACATTTATGAGGCAGCAAGTTCATTTTGAATTACTATTAATGCACAATTGTAAACTATATATCTTTCCTAGCTTGCGTATAACATTCTGGTAAATGTGCAGTCCTCTCAGTATCAGTTTGTTTTAAAAGTGGCTTTATGGCTTTTCATTTGCTTTTGTATTTTTGCTTTGAAGGCTACACCCCACTCATGAAAAATTAGTTACCATAAAGTGGCAGAATACATAGAAATATTAATGATTTCTTTTACAGAATTTAGTTATTTTATCCAAAATGGCAGCAAAACAATGTCCTGAGAGTGATTCAGGCTAAACATTGTAAAGTGGATCATTATATCTTACCCTGAGTCTACCTCAAGCTTAACTGTATTTACATAGAATTTTAAACTTCATTGAGGTTAAAAGCTGTTTCAGTTATTGCCTAATTGTAAGAAAGTGGACCAGCCATGTGTAGGTTTTGCATTAGGAAGACACAGAGAGGCTGTAGTCTTTCTTACTTTGTGCTCAGTGGCATAGGCAGTATAGGCAAATGTTTATGTTGACAAATGATCTGTGGCATTCATGCAGTGCACCCCCTGCCTTCCTCCTACTGTACTCTACTGTACAGGATGACATACAAACAGACTCTTTTTACTGTTCTGCCCTTCTCTTCCTTCTCTGATTAGTGCTGCTGCTGTCTGCTAAGCAGAAGGTAGCCAAAGATGTCAGATGTGTTTATCAAGGAGTCCCATTCTAAAAATCTCTCACCATACAGCTCAAATAATATTCTTTAAAGGCATGCAAGTGTAAGAAATAGTACACCTGCAAATGATATGACATGCAAAGCTTATCATTTTGCATAATTAATATGTTCTACAAAATAAATAATGGAAACTACATTTGGAGCAAATTTAGTTGGTTTATTCCAACCAAAGACTGACAAGATGTGGGGATGGGCAATCAAACAATGATAAAACCAAGGGGCCTCATGTATAAATGGAGCATATGCACAAAAATGTTGCGTAGGTCTGTTTCCACGCTCACTTCAAGATGTATAATAACTAAACTTGGCTAAACTTGGCACATTTTAACAGCAGCCTCACACCATGCATAAGCACTTTCCTGCTCAGTTTTGCAAAATGGTGGCACCCAGTGTCAAAGCAGATCTACCGTTTCTGTGTGGTGTCCCTTTATTTTTTAGTTTCACATCCATGACACAGGATTTATCAAGTACACCGAAATAAATTGCATATCGTTTACAAATTTAAGGCACTTAATTGTAATCAGTGTGTAACAATATAATGGTGCACAGAAGGGTCAGACTATTTCAAACACCATAACTGTTTTAGCTTTGTTACTCTCAGTGCACCACTCAGAGTATTTTAATCTGTTTATTGTATTTGTGTGTGGTAACTTACAGCAGAGGATACAGCTTCCTGCTCTGGAGGACATTTATAGCACATACTGTCTCAAGAAAGCCACCAGCATCTGCATGGATTCCAGTCCCCCTTGCCACAGTCTATTGGAACTTCCCACATCCGTCACACACTTCAGAGCGTTTCCTGCACGGACCTTGAGGCTCAGAAAAAGTTTCATCCCAAGAGTTAAAAACATACCCAATCAGTCCATCAAGTACTTCCGGTAGAACTGCCTGTACTCAGAATTACAATTACCTCACTGTAAACTTGCACTACAACTGTAATATTGCACAACCCTAACCTGCACTATATGTACATGTATATTGTACTTATGCTTTCATATAGCATATTTTTCATTTTTGTTTATCATATTATTATCATTTAGTAGGAAAATATGTCTATGAAGAAGTTGCATATTGAAAATCATTGTACCATACAATGACAATAAAGGACAACTAGACACTTTTTCAGATTTAGTTCCCTTTTGAAATTTAGCTTTATATATTTGGAAAATCATCTTGTACTGTTAAGTCTGCAAAATGTAATGAGATGCCTATGTATAGTGCAAATGCACTGTTTGCTGTGTTAGTTTGTTTTGTTATTAATGACACGAATAGTGGTATATTAATATTGATTAGTCTTTATAGCAGTTTCACACATTTTATAATTGTTGCTTTTTCAACAATGAAGCTTATTATGATTGACTAAAGTTATCTGGATGGGAGATGTTTTTTGGGGTTTTTACCGGCTGTCTTAGCATGGCTTAATTGGGATATTACTGTATTAATTAGTATAAATGGCCTCAAATGCCTTAAGGTAATTAATTGATCTTAAGTGAATAATGTGATCAAGTGAGCTTAATGAAATAGGGGATAAATATAATCCAAGCCAAAATTCTCATCAGGCCATTTAGGACTTAAAATACTATGAGCTTAAACGTGTTGAATTATCGACTGATCATTAACAGATGGGTATTTACTGCAAATAACATTTGTAGACAATTATCAACAAGTTTATTATGTTATTTAATGTCTTTAAAAGATGTTTGTCTACCTGGTCCTAAAGAAGAAAATTAAATTCTGAAGCACCTCAACCAAGGAAGACTTGATTGGAAGTTTCCTGTTAACATCTAGCTTCATATGTTCAATTAATATATTCTGGAAAATTATCAGCACTATTACGTTTGCAAAATGCAATAAGAAACCTTAGGGCTCAATAGTGGACATGTATAGCTCAAATGTTTTGTTTGTTTTTAGAAGACTAGGACAATTTACAGTAGAACAGGCCATTCAGCACAATAAAGCTCGCCAGTCCTATCCACTTAATTCTTCTAAAAGAACATCAAGTCGAGTTTTAATGGTTCCTAAAGTCCTACTGTCTACCACACTAATTGGTCCCTTATTGCATTTCCCTCTTAGTAGCCTGTATGAAGAAACACCTCCTAATTGTTTGTGTGGAATTCACCCTTAATAAGTTTCCAACTGTGTCCCCGTGTTCTTGATGAACTAATTTTAAAGTAACAGTCTCAATCCACTGGACTAATTCCCTTCATAATTTTAAACACTTCAGTCATGTTGATAGTGCTGAGTCCACTACGACTCCTAAATCCTTCTCATAAGGTGTACTTTTGATTTTCACACCTCCCATTATGTATTCAAACCTAACATTTCTACTTTCTATATGTAATATTTTACATTTCTTACATTAAATTTCTTCTGCCACAAATCTGCCCAAGCCTGCATGTTGTCCAAGTCCCTCTGTGCAGCAGGATATGGTGATAAAGGATAAAGATAGAAACGTACTCACAAACGAGGAGAGTGTGTTTTAGCTGATGTAAAGAGTACTTTGAGAGGCTGAAGAATAAAGAGAATGAGAGATAGAAGAGATCGGATGATGTGGAGAAGTGCAATGGATTAACAAGGAGGAATTAAGGACAGCTATGAAGAAGATGAAGAATGGAAAGGCAATTGTTCCACATGACACACCTGTGAAAGTATGGAGGTGTTTAGGAGTGATGGCAGTGGAGTTTTTAACCAGATTGTTTAATAGAATCTTGAAAAGTGAGAGGATCCCTGAGGAGTGGAGAAGGAGTGTAATGGTGCCGATATTTAAGAATAAGTGGGATGTGCAGAACTGTAATAACTACAGGGGAATGAAATTGATGAGCCACAGCATGAAGTTATAGGAAAGAGTAGTGGAAGCTAAGGTAAGAAGGGAGGTGATGATTAGTGAGCAGCAGTATGGTTTCATGCCAGGGAAGAGAACCACAGATAGGATGTTTGCTCTGGGGGTGTTGATGGAGAAGTACAGAGAAGCCCAGAAGGAGTTGCATTGCCTCTTTGTGGATCTGGAGAAAGCAACAACAACAACAACAACATTTATTTATATAGCACATTTTCATACAAACAGTAGCTCAAAGTGCTTTACATAATAAAGAATAGAAAAATAAAAGACACAATAAGAAAACAAAATAAAAAAAAATAAAGCATACGACAGGATACCTCGAGAGGAGTTGTGGTATTGTATGAGGAAGTCGGGAGTGGCAGAGAAGTACGTAAGAGTTGTACAGGATATGTATGAGGGGAGTGTGACAGTGGTGAGGACTGTGGTAGAAGTGATAGATGCACTGAAGGTGGAGGTGGGATTACACCAGGGATCGGCTTTGAGCCCTTACTTATTTACAATGGTGAAGAACAGGTTGACAGACGAGATTAGACAGGAGTCCCCATGGACTATGATGTTTGCTGATGACATTGTGACCTGTAGCGATAGTAGGGAGCAGGTTGAGGAGAGCCTGGAGAGGTGGAGATATGCCCTGAGAGGAGAGGAATGAAGGTCAATAGGAACAAGACAGAATACATGTGTGTAAATGAGAAGGAGGTCAGTGGAATAGAGAGGATGCAGGAAGACCAGCTATGCTAGTTGGGCTGGAGACAGTGGCACTTACCAAAGAACAGGTGACAGCACTGGAGGTGGAAGAGTTAAAGATGTTAAGATTTGCATTGGGTGTCATGAGGATGGACAGGATTAGAGGGTCAGCTCTTGTTGGAGGGTTTGGGGAAAGGTGAGATTGTGTTGGTTTGGACATGTTTGGACAGGAGAGATGCTGTTTTGGGAACAGGATGCTAAGGATTAAGCTGCAAGGTAAGAGGAAAAGAGGAAGGCCTAAGAGAAGGTTTATGGATGTGGCAAGAGAGGACATGTAGGTGATGGGTGTGGCAGAGCAAGATGCAGAGGATGTCAGGATATGGAAAAAGGTGATCCACTGTGGCGACCTCTAATGGAAGCAAATGAAAGAAGAAGAAGGATAATATTTGACATCTTCTAGTCCTTCAGATTTCTCTAGTGTCTAGTCTAAAAATAAGCGACTTTATATATGTAATTGCTAAGTTCCTTAAGCTATCCTTGATAAATATTATCTGGACCTGGTAATTTGTTTGATTTCAGCCTATTTAATCTCAGCAACACTTCTCCTTCTGCAATTTTCAAATCACTCAGTACCTCCTCATTAGTGCCTTTTACCACTGGGAGATTATCTGCTTCCTCACATTTTGTTGGTTCTTGACAACTGCGTTTCAGTTACTTTTTTAAATATACTTTGCTGTTTTTTATGCAATTGGAATTCTTAATTGCACACATGAGCTCCTTAAGCATGCAATAGTAGAAAAAGGCATCAAGGCCAAACAAGGCAGTGAGAGAAAAGAAAACTTAAAAAGAAAAATAGAGGTCACAAACGTATGCAAACCTAATAGTGCTATCACTTTTATCACCAACCACCTCACCAAATTCTGAGTTATGCCTGGTGATCTGCCTTTATCTACTAGGACAAATCATGAGCCTGCCCTCTGGTACCTTCTTACCCTGTACTAAAGCACAGTTCTGTAGTGACAGTTATTGAATCACCAAAACTTTGATTCCACGCCATCCAGACAACTGCTTATAATAGAAGTTCCGAAGGGGCTTACCTACTGAGCACTCCATCATAGCATAATAACAAATTTACAGTATCAAAGAAAAGAGACGAATGAAAAAAATGGCAAAAAATATAAAGAAAGAATAGATCATAGCAAACAAAGCACTTTCCCAATCACTTCCTTTCCATGCTCCGCTATTTCCAGTATTCAGTCCCAGAAAGAAAAAAAGAAAGATAGGTATTAATGGAAACATTAAGCTGAAAAGGGGTTAAGTCAAGGAAAATTGCTCAGCTAGGTTAGAATTCTATTTTTTTTTCTCATCTCAATGCATGTGCTGTTTGATGTACTTCAGGGTACTGTATCCACATTTTGCCTTGTGTCATTTTAGAATGCTTAAAATAACCTCAAAGTACCATCTGTAAATGTTAGACAATTTATGAAAATGTTAATGGGCGCATCTGTGGCCAATGTGCAAATCATTCTAAATGCAAGTCACACCAGGACAAAAATAAGCAGCAGTTTTTCATAAGATGATTAACACTTAAGCAGCAGTGCAAAGTTCTCTCATTTACATTCTTCAAGGATTTAGAGACATTCAAATATTAGATGAAAAACTACGATGAGAAACATATACAAAAATAAGCAATTTCTTCCACATTTATAGATGCCTAACTAACAGACTTTTGGGTGATCTTCAGTCTGGTTCTAGCTGAAGACTGTATTGGGTGAAATTTTTAGGCACAATACAAATGCAATGATTTTCAGGTTTATGCAGAGTACATAAAAAGGGGAAAATCAGCAAACAGAAAATGGACACAGCTGCTGCCCAAGTACCAAAAATTAGACTTTAAATGCAAAGTACCAGACATGCTCACATAACTGAGTAAGTCACTCAGATACAGCAAATGCTTGTGGAGACTTGTAACACGGGAAATTTTTCAAAACCAATGTCATCACATAATAGAATTGTGTGGATTTAGGATGGGAGTCAGGGGTGAGCTGGGACATCACTGTCAGCTTTAGTCATTTAGTCTGCATTTTGATGTCTGTTTGTTATTCACTCATTCATTATCAAGTCAGTCAGTCAGTCATTTTCCAACCCGCTATATCCAAATGCAGGGTCATGGGGGTCTGCTGGAGCCACTCGCAGCCAACACAAGGCACAAGGCAGGAACAAACCCCAGGCAGGGACACACACACCCACACACCAAGCCCACACTAGGGACAATTTAGGATTGCCAATGAGGAAACTGGAGTACCTGGAGGAAACCCATGCAGACACGGGGAGAACATGCAAACTCCACGCAGAGAGGACCAGGGAAGTGAACCCGGGATTCCTTCCTGCGAGGCAGCAGCGCTACCACTGCACCACCATGCCACCCTTCATTATCAAGTGTATTAACAAATTAATTGTATTAAAATACTTTAAACTTTTAGCACTGTCAGAGGTGGCTGGGGTGGCGACCCGGCCGGGATACCCAGGAGGACCGGAGGAGGGCTTGCGCCTTCCCCAGGCCATCTGGGGGCGACCACCCTGGTTCCTTTGGGGGCCACGGGTACAGAGCTTTGAAGCTCCACCCAGTAGGGGCTCGTGGTCACTGCCAGGGGGCGCCCCCATGCCTTTGGAGCCCTGGACCAATCAATCAATCAATCAACATTTATTTATATAGCACATATTCATACAAAAAAAATGTAGCTCAAAGTGCTTTACAAAATGAATAGAAAAATAGAAGACACAATAAAAAATAACATAAGTCAACATTACTTAACATAGAATAAGTAAGGTCCGATGGCCAGGGTGGACAGAAAAAACAAAACAAAAAAAAATCTCCAAAAGCTGGAGAAAAAAAAATAAAATCTGTAGGGGTTCCAGACCAAGAGACCGACCTGTCCCCTCTGGGCAATCTACCTAACATTAGTCCAACAGTCCTCTTTGTATTTAGGGTTTTCATGGAAGAACCTGATGATGATGGTCACGTAGACTTCTGGCTTTCAGTCCATCAATGTTGGTGCATCATGATGCTTTGAGTAGGTGGTGGTGGCGCAGGGCCGCCACCACAAAGAAACCGGAAAAAGAAACAGAGGAGAGAGTAGAGGTCAGTACGGATTTTGGAGCCACTGTGAATAGTTATTATGAAGAATTGAACATACAGAGTATCAGTATTAAGTTAAAGTGAATTTAGGAGAAGGCCATGTTAAAGTAATGTGTTTTCAGCAGTGTTTTAAAGTGCTCTACTGTATTAGCCTGGCGAATTCCTATTGGCAGGCTATTCCAGATTTTAAGTGCATAACAGCAGAAGGCCGCCTCACCACTTCTTTTAAGTTTAGCTTTTGGAATTCTAAGGAGACACTCATTTGAAGATCTAAGGTTACGATTTGGAATATAACGTGTCAGGCATTCCGATATATAAGATGGAGCGAGATTATTTAAGGCTTTATAAACCATAAGCAGTATTTTAAAGTCAATCCTGAATGACACAGGCAACCAGTGTAGTGACATCAAAACTGGAAAAATGTGTTCGGATTTTCTTTTCCCAGTTAGGATTCTAGCAGCTGCATTCTGCACTCGTTGCAAGTGATTTACAGTATGTCTATGGACCTCAGCACTTCCGCCACACCAGGAAGTGCTGGGGGGAAGAAGAGCAGGGACACCCGGAGTGCTTCCGGGGATACAGCCGGCACTCCTGCCACACGAGGGCGTGTTGGTGGGAGATTGCCAGGAAGCACCTGGAGCACATCTGGGTGTGGATAAAAGGGGCCGCCTCCCTTCATTCAAGGCTGGAGTCGGGTGAGGATAGGACGAGGCAGGAAAAGAGACAGTGGAGGCGGCCTGAAGAGAAAGGCAGAGTGTGAGAGGCCTGGACTTGTGGGGTTTGTGGTGCACTTGTGACTGTGTAAATAAACATGTGGTGGGAAAAATGAACGCGTCTGCCTGTCTATGTCTGGGCCAGCCTCCACAGCACCTACATGCAGCATTAGTATTCTAAAAAATTCTCAACATCATTTATTCTTTTATTTAATGTGGTACAATAATGTAGTTTGGTTTATTTGTAGAAGCTTGACTCATTTGTTGATATTCTTTTTCATTTTTATAATTGAATACGTTTTAAGTAATACCCCCCCTAATTGCTGGCCTTTTTATTAAAATGTGCTGGTAAACCTCATTCACCATTATTATTATTATTTTAATTTAACCATCTCATATATGCGCATTTCTGTTTTTTACAATAGTTACCACTGATATCTTAGAGCTCAAGTAGTGTGTTTTTTTTTTCCCAAGTTTGCACGAGTCTTGATATTTCAAATTCCAGCTCTTCTCTACACTAACAATAATCTCCTTAAATGTGTTGTGTCGTTAAAGTAACAAAGCTCAAAGATTTATTTAAATAAGAATCAGAAGATCAAGTTTAATCAGAAACTGAGCAAGAATATGTAACCAAGAATCAGTCTTACCTTTTCCCAAAGCCTAAATCAGAAACCAAAAGTCATAGTGGAAAAAAAAATCACATTGGAAGTAAAAATAAAGCCATGTAAACTGCTCATCATAGTAATTTAATTCAATTTTCGGATGACCAGGAAGTATACAGTAACCTTCATAACGAAAGATGAAAGTAGCACAACATTTTGATGCACAACAACAAAAAAAAAGATATCACATTAAAAGAAGTTAAAATATTCAAAGGATCTGAAAAACATTTCAGAACTTTTTTAGAATGAATTATCAGAGTCAGCATAAGCCTGAACCTTTATGGCAAAAAAAGTTTCCAAAAAAAATTCATAAAAAAAGAAAAAATGTAGAAATGGTTCAAAACAACAAAATGAGTGCAGGAAAAGTGGTTTAGCAAAGAGGATTAACTTAAATGGAGGCCCAAATCTCATAACATGATTACACAGAGTCTAGGGTTCAAATAAAGGATGGTTTATTTAACCAAATTCTTCCACAAAGTGGCATAAATGCAAGCAATTTCTTTACACAAACCACAATTCTCTCACCACCGCACTGCCCTCCTCCAGTGAAGTGTTGCTCTTCATCCTCTTAGCTCCGACTTGCCTGGATAAGGGAGTGTGGTCCCTTTCATTAAGGACCGGGAGTTCTTATGTTGCCAGGTCCACTACCCAATGGAAGTACTTCTGGGTCATACAGAAGTCCCATTTATTAGGGCATGCATCTCCCCCCATTGCAGCACCCATGGTCTCCAGCAGGGCTGTGTTGCAGGACTACATCTCCCAGCATTCCCCACTGGTTCCCAAATGGGTGCCGATACAGAGGGCTGCTGCTATATTGTGTTCCGGGGGGAATAAAGAGTCCCTTACAGCATCTTTCACTCCCACTGGGCTGTCCGTCCATTACTTCCGGATCCGGCTTCTTCCTTTCTCCTGGCCGGGGACCTACCCATGTCCTACCCATGTGGCATTTAAAACTGCTTTCTTAAAAAATGTATTTGATTGTCTGCAATTAGATTCAACTGAGAAATTGCTGGACTTGTTTTGTAAATAAGAATTAAAATTTCATTTTTTGTGAATATTTTTTTTTTTTCCAACAGTAACGTGGAGGACTATTACACTGAAAAAAATGCCTCTGCAAACACTAGACACAAAAACTTTAAATGGGAGTTGTTTTGCTTTTATTTAGTAAAAAATCTGCCAATGGAGTAAGCAAAATTTACTTGGCAAGATTTCTTAAAGTAAGCTAAATAATCGTAAATACAATTTTTTTGACAAGTCAATAATTCTTACAATAAGGAAAATAAGATTTAAGATCATAATATAATACTTTTCCACTTGCTCAGATTTCATTTTTTGCAGTGTAGTGCAATAATGTAAGTTATGAGAAGTTTGTGAGAGTAAATTGTACCATCATAGTAAACCAATTTAGAGTAACTAATTAAAAGGCGTACCTTCAGATACATTTGTTAGCTCTGCATGACCTACCAACAATGGCTTTCATTAAAAGCAAGCCAAGCCACGAGGCCAAAAATCTAAACAATAGTGAGTAACGCTTGTCAGACTGGGAATGGAAATTCAGGTGAGCAGGCTGACTAGGAGCCACGCCACTCAGGTAAGAAAAAAAATTAAGGGAATGGTTAGAAACAAACAGTAGCTTCTAAAAAAGTACTAGACAAAAGTAAGAATTGAAAAGGAGGCACAGGGTTGAATATGCAATTCATTCAAAGCCTTTTTGCTGTGGCACAATGTCAGAATGCTGTTTTTCATTTATCTTCCTTCATGCGTATAAAATGCTACTGCAGAAAAATGAATGCTGCTGAGCAATTGTTTTGTTGTGGAATCATACCACAATCCATCCCAATCCAACCATTTGCACTTTGGAAACTGCTTCTAACCAGATGTGAACCTATGGTGTGTGAATTACAAAGTCTCTTAGAAGCAGCTACAGTGAGAGCCATAGCCAAACTCCGACTCTCTGGCAAGTTGGAATTACCGGTAAACACTGCAAGTGAAACTCTTACTGGTGACATCAGCTGAGCTCTCTTCTTTCTCTCTTTCACTCAGCTCCCACCTTCTACATGACATCACAACTTCAGTCCTCCTGTCCACAGTGCAAATCTTGCTCACTACGCCAAGTGTTTTGTAATGAAATCACCCCATGAGCAATCCCAGTCAAATAATTTACACTGTGGTAACTGTGACAAAACTGAAACTTGTGGATTACAAAGGGACTCACAAGCAGTTTCTTTACATTGACAGAGATAGAACTCCCATATTCAGATGTTATAGGAAGGAAAGTGATTTAACTTGGCAACCCAGGGGCAGCAAATTAATGTAGTGTGGGGTGAATACTCACTCAATTAATTAATTATTAGTCTTAAAATTTCGACAGTGCTGGTTATTAACTGGTTGTTAAATAAAACAATCAACAAGACACTCCTCAAGAGATGCTAAGGTTGAGTGAGGGGGCGATGTTTCAGTTTCCAGTTGGGATACAAGAAATATGAATTCTGTATAATTTACAATGTTTTGAGAGATCTGTACAATTTTTTAACAAAGTTCATAAACTGGGGAAAGAATACATTAACACTTTCACTTTCTCTGTTGGGGTACAGATGTGACTGAAGACTTTCACAAATTTCACCTCCAAATTTCACCTCCTATTCTTTATTTATTGTCTGTATGACAATATATGGAGACGGTCCCCAAACCTTTATCTGTTTTTGTGCAGTATTTTTTCTTCTTTATTGGACTTTCCACAATTGGCAAAGTCGGCAGGATTGTTTTTCATCTTTTTTCAACATGTCGGAAGAACACGACCTAAACACAGTGTTGAGTACCATCATGGACGCTCTCCAGACTTTAAACATACAGATGGGCGAAACTCTGACCCAAATAGCAGACGCCGAGGCTCGTGCTGCTGCAGGAATACAGACGGAGTCCACTCGGTCACAGCCTATTCAGCTGACTACACTTACTGAGTCTGATGACAGCGAGACATATTTTTTGATTTTTGAATGTACCACTAAGCGGAACACATGGCTGAGGTCGGAATGGGTGTACCAACTGGCTCCCTACCTGAAAGGGACAGCGCAGATAGCCTATTATGACCTAACTGAGGAGCAGGCTGCTGATTATGAAGCTCTGAAACTGGAGGTTTTTAAACGCTACGGCGTATCAGCAGGCA
The DNA here is from genome assembly GCF_016835505.1 of Polypterus senegalus. Lineage (NCBI taxonomy): Eukaryota > Metazoa > Chordata > Cladistia > Polypteriformes > Polypteridae > Polypterus > Polypterus senegalus. The sequence goes on from NC_053167.1 coordinate 121,633,712, forward strand.
AGAGAATGGAGGGAGTGGCAGTTCGATCCTGAGAGGCCATTAAGAACCCAAGGCTTTGAAGCTTGGGGAAAAGTTTGTCACTGGCTACGGCCAAATAAAATGGCCGAGCTGTTAGCATGCGAGACATTCATTCATGCCCTCCCTGACCATATTGCCCAGCAAGTCCGGAAGCATAACTTTGAGGATATGGATTCCTTAATTAAAATCGCAGAGCATCACTGGGCGGCCTATAAATCAGGGCGGTCAGAACGGTTCTCTCGCCGGACCCAACAGGCACGTGGGGCAGCTCCTGAGCCCACCCGACAAGCTCCCGAGCCTGCCGTCCGTGAACGGAACAGACCAGCCGGTCTTCCCCGCTGTTTCAAGTGTGGGGAGATCGGACATCTGTCCCCCAACTGTACATACGAGCCCATGGATTGCTCATTAGTAAGGGGAGTAAGGTATTGTGACTAACCCTTTATCTCTTCCTTATACAGGTGCAGTTATTATAAATGGCAGGAAGAAAAGGGCAATGTTTGATTCCGGGAGTAACATCTCTATTGTTCCTGCCCGATTCGTTTTACCACAACAGTGGACTAACATAAAAACTAGTCTAAAATGTATTCATGGGGACATCCAGTATTATAAATCGGCCAGATGTGTGGTAAATGTGAATCACAATCTAACCAGTATGGCCATGGCTGTGTTACCGGATCTCCCTGTTCAAGTCATATTAGGAAGAGATTGGAATAAAATTACCAGCGGTAAAAACGTAACTGTACCTAAAAAGCATTTGGGCTTAGTAATGGAGAATACTGCTCTGACTGCCTCCACACAGTGTCCCTCAGTAGCATGGACCTATGCGGGTACCCAATGTGAAGAAATCGATGTCCCATCGTCCTCTGCGGGAGCTAGTACAGTTAACGTGGAGGACGTGGAGGCAGAAGTCCCTCCCATTGAGGTCGAGCGAGACCCAATTCAGGATTTAACTTCCCAATTCTTATTAACACCCTCCTCGTTTAAAAGAGAACAATGGAACAATAATTTCATAAAATTCGCTAGGAATGCAATAGTATCTACCGAGGGTTATACAACCCCGAATTCCATGCCACTGATGCCGTTCTTTGTAATTAAAAATGAATTATTATATAGAGTGGCCAAACACAGAGGTGAAGTGAGAGCACTGCTGTTAATTCCACGCACTTTTTGGTGACAAATGTGTGAGTTGCCACATGCTCATCTTCTAGGAGTCCTTTTAGGCTCTGATAAAACATTGGAGAAAATAAAACTCCAATTTTATTGACCGGGAGTTAATGAGGAAGTCCAACGATTTTGCACTTCCTGTCCACAGTGTCAACTTCGTCAGATTCCAAGAAGGACTCAAGCTCATCTTGTTCCCCTTCCCCTTATTGATATCCCTTTTGAACGAGTTGGAATTGATCTCATAGGAGCCCTAGAACCCTCGTTAAAGGGCTTTAAATATATTCTAGTCCTAGTAGATTATGCCATTCGCTTCCCTGAAGCTGTTCAATTGCGCTCAGCTAATACTAAAAACATCGCACGGGAATTAGTAGGGATATTCGCTTGTGTTGGGATCCCCAAAGAGGTTTTAACGGACCAAGAGACTCCCTTCACTTCGGAGAAGTTCAGGGAAATAGCCCAATTACTCAGAATAAAACATGTAAATGTCAGTCTATCATTCCCAAACCAATGGGTTGGTAGAACGTTTTAATCAAACTTTGAAACAGATGTTACGTAAAGTAGTTAACGAGGATGGAAGAAACAGGGATCAGTTGTTTCCTCTCATTTTGTTTGCTTATCCGGAAGTCCCTCAGAACTCTACTGGTTTCTATTCTTTGAATTATTATATGGAAGACAAACCCAGAGGACTTGTGGATATGCTAAAAGAAGGATGGGAAGAGGAGGTCCTCCCTACTTCAAATATTCTTGAATATATCATACAATTACGCGATAGGCTAGAGAAAATTAGACCTATTCTAAAAGAGAATTTGGAAAAATCACAAGCAGTGCAGTCGCGTTATTACACCATTCAGGAGTTCATCCCGGGTGATTGTGTTATGGTGTTAGTCCCGACTTCTCATTCAAAATTGTTAGCACATTGGCAAGGCCCTTATGAAATTAAGGAAAGGAAACGACTTGCTGATTATTTGGTTAAACATCCCAATCGTCGACCGAGTGAATGCGTATATATTATTAATCTGCTGAAACTGTGGAAGGAAAGGGAACTTGATCCCTCCTTCGGCCAGCCTCGTTCTCTTTTTATGTCATGTGCCCACCTTAATTTTGGTTCTGATTTGACCCCGAACAACGACAAGATCTCGAATTGGCTATCTTGTCTGTCCCTAAAGTCGTGGATGAAATACCTGGACGAACTGCGTTGATTGTTCATGACATCATTACTAACCCTGGAGTGATTGTCAGAGAGAGACCCTATAGACTCCCGGAAGCAAAGAAAGCGGAAGTAGAGTTGGAAATTAGATGAATGCTAGAGTTAGGGGTTATTGAAGAAAGTTATAGCCAATTGTCTTAGTTTCTAAACCCAATGGATCATGGAGGTTCTGTAATGACTTTCGTCGACTTAATCAGGTCTCTAAATTTGATGCGTATCCCATGCCGCGAGTGGATGATTTACTTGATCGGTTGGGGAACACACAATTCCTAACTACTCTTGACATGACAAAAGGGTATTGGCAAATTCCCTTAATGGACTCCGCTAAAGAAAAAAACACTTTTAGTATACCCAGTGGATATTGGCAATACAGGGTCCTTCCTTTTGGTTTGCACAGGGCACCAGCTACTTTTCAATGTCTGGTAGACATACTGCTACGGCCCCACAATTTATATAGTGCCGCCTACCTGGATGACGTCCTCATCTATTCCGGCACATGGAAGGACCATGTATGGCAGGTTAAAGCAATACTGTCCACACTGGTGTCAGCAGGGCTTCGTATTAATCCAAAAAAATGTTTTTTTGGATTAAGGGAGGTCAAATATTTAGGCTACCTAGTAGGGGGGTTTTGTTAAACCATAATGTAATAAAATTGATGCATTAATGAATTGCCCTGTCCGATAAATAAGTGGTAGGTGCAAGCATTTTTGGAAATGGCACGTTACTATCGCCGTTTTGTACCTCACTTCTCTGAAATTGCTACACCCTTATCTAATTTAACAAGGAAACGAGCACCTTTAAAAGTGGTATGGGATGATTCGGTTGAGAAAGCATTCAGTGACTTAAAATTGGCCCTTACGTCAGCACCTGTATTGAGATCTCCTGACTTTTCTATTCCTTTCATCGTCCAGACCAAAGCATCAGCCACAGGATTGGGTGCCGTGCTGAGCCAATGTGTCGACGGTGCTGAACATCCCATTATGTACCTCAGTCAGACACTGCTGGAACGTGAAACCAAGTATGCTGCGGTGGAGCGAGAAGCCTTGGCGATTAAGTCGGCTATCACGTCATTGAGGTACTACCTATTGGGGCGTGAATTTACTCTGGTGACGGATCATGCTGCTTTGCAGTGGATGTCTCTTCATCGTGAGTTTAATCCTTGCATCACTAGGTGGTTTTTAGATCTTCAACCTTATCATTTTAGTGTCATTTATCATAGAGGTTCTTTGCAGGCCAACTCAGATGCTCTCTCACGTGTCCACGACCTCTCGTGCAGGTCACCCGATCCGATGGGTCTGGGCTTTGGGGTGGGGTCATGTCACACACGTGTGATTAGGAGGCAGTCAAAGAGCCTAAAGGTGAGTGAAATATCGCAACATCACTTCCGGCTCCTGTCTCAACCTGCCAACCATTTCCTGTCCCATAATCTCTCTGTCTAGAAAACCGCCATCTTTACATCAGTAAAATGTTCATTGTTCCTGAAATGACTTTGAATCAGTTTCTTTATTTATTGTCTGTACAACAATATATGGGGACGGTCCCCAAACCTTTATCTGGTTATGTATAGTATTTTTTCTTCGTTATTGGACTTTCTACTATATATATATATATATACTGTATATATATATATATATATATATATATATATATATATATATATATATATATATATATATATATATATATAGTGATAAACGATTCGAGAAACAAATCAAAAAGTGTTGGGGAATTGCCCCGTATATTGCTTAACAGCAAAAGTTGGTCCAATTAAATGAAAAAAACATCCAAATATCAGACAACAAAAGACGGTGAACTGGTGGCTTTTATAGGGAAGACAAAATGGCTGCAGGAAATGATGAAAATGGAAGTGACGTCTTTAGAGGGGGACCGGAAGTGACATCATCATTGTGGGACCGGAAACGACGTCATTGCCAGGAGCCGGAAGTGATGTCATCAATGAGGGACCGGAAGTGATGTCATCTCCAGGAGCCGGAAGTGAAGTGAATGAGGAAGTGATGGGAGGGTTATTTCCCTGACTTATTGTTTATACTGTGAATAGGTTCAATTGTCTTCTTTAGTTCTATAAAGTCAGAGAGAGAGGCATTAGTATCATGAAACAAACCCTTATCATTTGTTATTTTGCTCGCCTGAGGACTTGTTGACTGCTTCCTAATCGCGTGTGTGTGACAATATATATATATTATGGGGTGCCAAACAGGCAATTACAATGATTTTCGGAATATATAAAGTCAGCGTTGGAATATATAAAGTCTTTCCTGAATATATAAAGTCAGTGTCGGAATATATAAAGTCATTCCTGATTATATACAACGTCAAAGCATGAGTATATAAAATCAGAGTGGGAATATATAAAATCATCCCTGAATATATAAAGTCAACGTTGAAATATATAAACTCATTCCAGAATATATAAATTTTAAGTCAGATTACAGTGGAACCGAAGTAATTTCCCCCATAGGATTGTATGTAAATACAATTAATCCGTTCCAGACTGTACAAACTGTATGTAAATATATTTTTTTAAAGATTTTTAAGCACACATATAGTTAATTATACCATAGAATGCACAGTGTAATAGTAAAATAAATGTAAAAACACTGAATAACAGTGAGAAAACCTTGAACAACAGAGAAAACTAACATTGCAAGAGTTCGCATTGTAGCGCTACGAAGCGCTTGTTAAAAACACTTTTTTTTGATGAGTTTTAAGCACAGGAAAAAAAATTTAATTTTCAAAAATCCGTAATTTAATAAACCACCAAGAAAAGTAACATTGCAACAATGCACGCTACGAACCAATCGTTGTTAACAGAAGTGAAGTGGAGGTTAAAATCCAATAGAACAAAGTCTTCATTAAATACAACAAGGTTAAAACAATGCTCGGATCTGTCTCTTTAAAAACAAGCCTTATGCATCCAGCCATCTCTCTCACGTGCGTGCGTGTGTGTGTGTTTGTCTTTTTCTCTCCCGTGCCTGTGTGTGTGTCCCTCTCATGCGTGTGTGTGTGTCTCTCTCTCTTTCTCTCTGCACAGGGAATGCATAGGGAGAGACTGAACACTTGCGGAAATCATTGGCGCACACAAACTGAAAGGGAAACTGGCTTGTTCGTATACCGAGTCTTTGGTCGTAAACCGATTTGTACGTTTTCCGACACGTTCGTGAATCGAGGTTCCACTGTATATTGATATTGATTGAAACGACTCAGGCACATTTTTATCAAACTCAATGAGTTCCTAATACAACATAATGAAATAAGTTAACAAAAACTTCTTCAGAAAAATGTAAAAAAAAAAAAACACTGCTCAGTAAATTTATTCAAATTTATGTATGTACCTGGCATTTTGAACACTCTGCTTATTTATTCTTTTTGTATGGGCGCATTTTTGGACGAACCTCCCAAGCCCGATCGACTCTGAGTTTACCTTTCACTAGTACAAGTGAAATGACGAGCATGGAAATTAGAGAATATTTGATGGAACTAGATCATTTTATTTGTGAATTTTCCTAATTTTATATATTCGGGAATGATTTTATGTATTCCCATGCTGATTTTATATATTCAGGAAGGACTTTATATATTCCGCCGCTGACTTTATGTAATCAGGCTTTGGTGTTATATATTCAGAACACTGACTTTATATATTCCGAAAATCATTATATTTGCCTGTTTGGCACCCCATAATAAATATATATGTATATATATATATATATATATATATATATATATATATACAGGGTGGTCCAGATCTAATTATACAGATCAATATCATCTGGAAGACTTTGATTTATGCGGGGACGATTTCAGTTTGGCGCGAAGACAATTCTTCATGTCATCAGTTCATACACTTCTCGATGGTCCTGGATTTTTCGGGTGATTTTCTATGTAATAAACTTAATAAGTTATAGCGTAATGAAAATTGCATAATTTGATCTGGAGCACCCCATATATATATATATATAGTCACACACATGTGAATAGAGGACAACCAAAGGGCCTGATTAAGCACAACAGAATGACAGGTGGGGGATTGTAACAGAGTATTAACACCTTTGTCCCTACCTCAATAGAAAAATGGAAGATTTACAGTCCTACCTTACGTAGCTCCCACATGTTAAAGTCCATTCCAGCTACAGAAGATGGCAGCTCCCAAAGATTACTTCACGTCCAGTCTCTTCCTTCTGACTTATTCCTGATTTTCTGTCTCCTAATTACGATGTCAGATCTGGCTCTTTTGATCATCATCACATCTGCCAAAATTTATTTTCCCGTTTGTCATTGTATTTCCTACTGGGTACCCATAAAAGCACTGGGAAATAATTTTGTAATTGTCAATGTCTGTTTTACACATCTTTGACCGTGGCTTCAGTCCAAAATCAAATCAAATATCTACCAACATTATACCGTACATTCCCCCAATGCTTGATCTTTCTTGTTTGTGTTTTATTTTATCACAATATATATATTTATATAGATACACAAATAAAGATGGATAGATGGAAGACAGTAACAAACAGTTCTATCTCTTTGCTTAGGACTTTTTCTCTCTTATTCTGTTATTAATTCTGATCTTTAAATTCACATTTTCAAGATGGATAAGTTCATTAGCTAGTTATTAAGCTTATCATGTTTTATCGTGTGGCATTCATACAGTATACGTATATGATCTCGCCTCTGCACTGGAGAACCGCCAAACCCCCAAGCAGAGTGCTCTCTGTTTCTTTCTGTGTATGTGTGTGTGTGTGCATGCAAGATGTTGCTGTACACTTTATTTACCAGACTTAGGATGAGAAACTGATAATAGCCGGAACTTATCCTTCACAAGGTTACAGTGACACCCATATTATAATACATTAGCTGGGTTTGTCCTATCTATGAAATTACAATTAATAGCTCTCAGAATTAAAGTATACTTATGGATTGAGGTGAGCAATGCTTTGGTCCTTTCTTGGTCAGCTTTCTCCAGACACAGGAAGAATTTTCTTTCTTTCTTTCTTTCTTTCTTTCTTTCTTTCTTTCTTTGGGAGCTTGTCTTCTTCTCTGCATTTCGTTGCACTTTTTGATTGTGAGAGGTACCACAGTTTCACTTCAAGGATTTTACACACACTATCCTCGGTAGCTAGCACAATTATGCATGCTAGGTCAGCTCAGTCAGCTACCATCATTAGCAAGGTGAACATACGGTCTCTTTTGCTTTGCACTTACTGTCCCTCAGCAAGGTTGAACTAATGGCAACCTCATCTAAACTCCAATATGGACAAGTATTCCAGCACAGTTGTTCTCTGGAGTAAAGAGATTACTTCAAAGTCTGTTGCAGCCACATCCTATCAGCTATGAGTTCTGGGTATGGGCAGCTACAGTTTGCCAGGTTAAGCTATGGCATTGTAAGAAGATCCAGTTAATTAGGATGTCGTAGTGTTCTTGTCACTGTCTTCTTGGGTGGAAACAAGTCTGTCTTCTTGTTTGAACATTGGTGCAAAGTTCTGTCCATCAATTTTGTTCTTCCTTTATTTTATCCTCCATTCTTCAGAAGTTGATTCTCCAGCTTGTGCCTTTGAGAGACATCTCTGCATTGTTAGAAGGTCTTATATCAACCGTATTATATCATAAGCCTGGGGGGGTCCTGTCAGGCAAAGTGAGACTTTTCAGCTGGCAGTGATAACAGCTTGTTAATCCAGGACTTGGGTTCAGGCCTGGATAATAAATGGATGAAGCCAATCAGTCTTACAGTGTGCAGGATTGCCTTTAAGCGCGACAAGCGGAGTGCTTACTGGTGACAATAGCTGAGCTCACTTTCTGTCACTCAGCCCACGCTTTCCGCACAGCACTGCCACTACAGCAATAGATTGAGATTTTTTCGAGGAATGAGAAGCAAATAGCTACAAAAGAATGTCCAGCCTGACACTTACTAAACAAACATTTGCATTTTCCGGATGTAGGAGTTAACTGAAGCATGAGAACCCATCTAAGCTTGAGCATACAGACTTCAAATCGACAATGTGCAGACCTGGGTTTAAATCCAGCTAGCTGCCTGGAACAGTAAGGAGAAAGCTCTAATTGCTGTACTACCAGAAAATTTTAACTTAAATATTGACCATGACTTACAAACAGCAGAGATGTTCAAAAACAGAAATACGACTGGTGCATTTATGATGTGATATTCAAATAACTTGGAATACATATTTGAAGTCAGCTTTCAGAAGGCTGATGGGGTGACATATCCTAAACAATGAATTAAGCTGTTATGCAGACAACTCCGATTAAACATTCAAAAAATGCTCACAGCAATTGCACCTGAAAGGTCTAAATTTATTTATTCTGAAAAATTACCAGGGAACAGGGTTTGTATTTGAAAACGAGATTGAGGAAGATGCATGCAAACTTTCCTGAAAGCCATTTAAAATGTATGGACTTGGATTTAATATAAAATATAGCAGGTGCTATGTGCCAGGTCTAGGGGTTGGACATCCTCAAGTCTCAGGACAATTTAGAAAATTATTCTTCCCCACTACAGAATACTTACTATTGAAGCTGTATACAACCAATTATTATTTTTAACACTGTCTGGGGCATTAGGGACTTAGTCACATCAATCAGGTAACATCTACAACATCCCTTTGTCGATGATTAATCAGGTAATACATGGGTTTTAGATAAATCACATTAGTGAACTTTGTTCTCTTTATTAAACATGAAGCTAGCAACAGCATCAGTAATCTGAGTAGTGAACAACACTGTCAGAACTTCATATGATAGCTCCTCCATTGGTTCAGTTGGCCTTTGAGGATCTGTCTGGTTCTGCTGAGGCAGAAGATCAGCTGTATGAGATTTCATTCCCTTTGTAGACTTATCATCCACAGTGAAAGAGACAGGTCCACTCAGACAAGGCACTACTGCCCATGTCCATCTCAGTTTTTATCTGTTTTTGTAATCTTCTATAATCACAGACAAGTTTAAAATTTCCAACAGAATACCTGGTTTCAAGGAGGAAGAAAATGTTGCAGCATTTTAACAGAAATGTAGTGTCTGGGTCTTTATAGGACTTTGAGGCTTGCTTAAGTGTTTGCACATCTCTCTCAGCTTGGCCATTAGTAGATAGACAGTATACTGGTATGCATCCAACATGGTTAGCCTTCAGAAATGTGATTTCTTGTGCTGGGATTAGTTGTCCATTATACCCAACAAGAATATCAGGTATGCCAAAACAACAAAAGAGACTTATCAGCCCTTAAAATATATTGAATTTGAATGTGGAGTCCATTATATGCATTTATGGACATGCTGAATGAGCATTAAACATAAGGCCACAAATTGGTTCTCCTAAATCATAAGGTTTTTATCCTCGGTTATTCTTATGCAGCTGCTATGGAAAATTCAACAAAGTTTAAATCAATTATTAATTTAAATCATAATTAAATCTGGAATTAGAAACCTATCCTTTACAAGGGCTGCCAGTTTTATTAACTTTATTGAAAAAAAGTATAAAACTGTACCAAAACATCTATGCAGTTTGAAAAAATTAAGTATGTGAAATAGATCTGCTTTGGTGAATCAGTCAGTCAGTCATTGTCCAACCCGGTATATCCTAACAAAGGGTCACGGGGGTCTGCTGGAGCCAATCCCAGCCAGCACAGGGCACAAGGCAGGAACAAAACCCAGGCAGGGCGCCAACCCACTGCAGTTGATGAATCACATTGTACTAAATACAAAATCTGATCTCTGTCTTCTTACTGAAACCTAGGTTAGTAAATCTGACATTCTTTCCTTTGTTGAGGCAGCACCAAATGATTTTGTAATTTTTCATAACCTCTTATACATTAAGGGTTTTTGTGGCTAAATTACATACACAAAAACTATGTGCTATTATTCTGCTTATGTAATTAAAGGTGCTGCAAAAGGCTGAAGAGTTTTCAGTACAACACTACAAATTTTCAAAAGAAAGTATTCATATGAATTAAAACCTTTGTTTCACATGAATAACTACTGCATAAAATAGTAAAAATGTAGATATTTGAGGATTTCTTTCCAAAAAAAGTGGATTTTAAAGTATATATATATATATATACACAGTATATATATATATATATATATATATATATATATATATATATATATATATATATATATATATATAAGATATGGGCCATGTACCCGGCCAATACCCCAAGCCGCCAGGTGGAGCCCTCCTTGCAGCATGGAGGTCCCCAGAAGACCAGCAGGGCATTATGGACCATGTAGTTTTTGTGCACCGCCCTGCTGGATGCCATGGGGGCCACGAGAGGAGCTGCAGGGAGGACGAAGAATTCTTCATGCCCTATGACCCGGAAGTTCGTCATAGGAAGAGCGACGGGCTTCCGGGGTGAGAAACATTATTTACCCTGACCCGGAAGGAATAAGGACTTGTGGACTGTTGGGAAGGAACACCTCCGGGTCAGGGAATATAAAAGGACTGTGGGGGCTCCCAGACGATGAGCTGAGTTGGGAGGCAGGGTGGCTAAGCGTCTGGGAGTGGAGGATTTGTTATTGTTCATTGTTCATTGTTTATTGGAATATTTGGGAGTAGAGGGTGCTTTGTGCACTTTATTATAAAATAAATATAATTATTGGACTTTTACCTAGTGTCTGACGTGGTGTCTGAGGGTGCAAGGGTGCGAGAAGCATCTTATTCTGTTACAGTTGGCGTAGCTCCGGCAGGATTCTCTGGCCGTCAGTTTGGCAGAGGACCTGGAAAAATTTTACTGTGGACAGAATACCCAGGGAAGACAGCGTCACAACACACACAGGAAAATCGCCAGAAACCTCATCTTTATCAAGTCCGTCATGGGGAAGAAGAAGACAAAGCAGAGCGCCAGCAACAGCGGAGGTCTAGCGCTCGGCATTGCCTGCGCTCAAGAGGAGCTATGGAGCGGCTACGCATTTGGAGAGATTTCGGAGGAGGGCGTCACCGGCGAGGTATGTACGGGAATGTACTGAATAATCTTTTAAATTAACACATGATGTCCCATGTACATACCTCCCAGATGTCCATCCGAAGGCTCTGCGGGAGGCAGAAGACCGACCCGAAGGCGATGGCGCTCTCATTCAGGCAAACGAGTAACCCGAAGCACTTCCGCATTACGGGTGCCGGCGAGGGACACGTGACCTACCACAAGGGATTCCAGGAAGGTGACGTTCCGTATCCAGCTGTTTGTGGCTTCGCCCAAGAAAAGACGGACTTGAGTTTTTCGAAGGGGAAAGGGGAGGCGATCGAAGTACCGCTATCCCTACAAAAAGGTAAGGAGGTCCGGAAATGATTGATCGGTCCGTCGATAAATTGATACAGACGGATCACAGTCAGCCAAAAGCGGCACCGCGTCCTCGAAAAGAACTCCAAATCCCAGGCTCCCTTGCGGGACCTGTCTGAGCACGTGCCAGGAGCGGCCGTGTTTATTGGCTCCCACCCGGAGGGTAAGGCTAATGATGGCTCGAGCATGTCTCCGGGTGAATTAAGTAACTTTTTGGACGTGCACGAGCTGGAAAAGTTGCTTCAGCCCGTGCACAAATTTTTACAGGTGGTGGAGACAATAAAGAAGATCACTGGGGATCTGGGAGCAGCGGCCGAACCGCCTTTAAGGAGGGTGGATGAATTCCTACGGCGATTTGGTCAGGAGTCTCCCATTATGATTGATTTGGCGGGACAGGTGAGGTTTTACGGTACCGTACAGAATAAGGGGACACAGAGTGGCGGCCCGCGGTTAATTAGTAGCGGGTGCCAAGTCACTCGAGCCCTACAAACGAGTGTGGTGTGATGACAGAAGGGCGGTGGAAGCACTGATCGTACCAGAGCAGCTGAAAAGTGCTGTCTCTCGGGCGATGCGGTGCTGAAGACGCCGCCTCTGGTTTCTTTAAAGTCAATGGGCATGCAAACAGCAAAGAGGCTCTCTTTCTCTAATAGAGAGACTCAAGCTGTCGCCGACAAGTAAGCAGGAGATCCCCGAAATACACCGTGGGTCTCCTGACAAGGTGGGAAAAAGGGCGGAGAGCAGCGAGGCGACCAGAAAACCCTCCTTGGCGGGGGAAAGGGTGGAGCTGACCGAGTTCCCGAGATGTTTCAGGTCTCGAAAAGAGCCAACCAGGAGGACTTCGTCGGTGCTACAATTGCCAGCGACCGGGTCACGAGTGGCGCCAATGTCCCCGGGGAGACAGGAGGTACACCGTCCCCCCAAGGTTTGCTCGAGGACAGGGGCAACGCAGTCAGAGCCCGGATGACGCGTCCTCTTGGAGGAAGACTTCCCTCTCGGGGCAGGCCGCTCCGAATCTTTATAATTCATCGCTGGGGGGGGAGTACTGTAAGATATGGCCGGCCATGTACCCGGCCAATACCCCAAGCCGCCAGGTGGAGCCCTCCTTGCAGCATGGAGGTCCCCAGAAGACCAGCAGGGCATTATGGACCATGTAGTTTTGTGCACCGCCCTGCTGGATGCCATGGGGCCACGAGAGGAGCTGCAGGGAGGACCGAAGAATTCTTCATGCCCTATGACCCGGAAGTTCGTCATAGGAAGAGCGACGGGCTTCCGGGGTGAGAAACATTATTTACCCTGACCCGGAAGGAATAAGGACTTGTGGACTGTTGGGAAGGAACACCTCGGGTCAGGGAATATAAAAGGACTGTGGGGCTCCCAGACGATGAGCTGAGTTGGGAGGCAGGGTGGCTAAGCGTCTGGGAGTGGAGGATTTGTTATTGTTCATTGTTCGTTGTTTATTGGAATATTTGGGAGTAGAGGGTGCTTTGTGCACTTTATTATAAAATAAATATAATTATTGGACTTTTACCTAGTGTCTGACGTGGTGTCTGAGGGTGCAAGGGTGCGAGAAGCGTCTTATTCTGTTACAATATATATATATATATATATATATATATATAAATGTAATACATTTCATGATGCACTGCCATAGAATGAGCTTTGTTTAGTGCTCCAAACTGTCAGCCATCACTGTCCTAAGTCTAGATTTTTAAATCCCATAGCAATGCAAAGTTGCACTCTTTGGTCAAAAATAACCTCTGGTACCAAAACAATATATGTCTAAAAAATGTTACCATTTAATATCCAATAGTATTGCGAAATCATAGTGTTTGGCACAAATTGTATGTTTTTTGGAAAAGTATTTGCCATTTGGGACAAATAGCCTTCTGCACCAAAATGATCTTTGAGAACAAGTGTTGCAATTGCAGTATTTTATCAGAACTTCACAAGCAAAGTTACTTATTTCACAGGCAAAAATATATTTCAAAAATATATACACACTTGCTACATATCATGCTAAGTCAACAGCTAAACATTTGTAACAATCCTTATATATAATTTGATACTATCTGTATGTATGGTGTTCGCGTCAGTACCCGTATGTATGGTGTTCGCGTCAATACCTCGACTCAATACAAGTTAGAACCATGTAATGGGACTCTGCCTCTGTAGTTAGAACATAACGTGGCAAACGCGGATGCAGTATTTCATGATTGGCTAAGAATGTTCGAATGCTACAGTGACGCCACTGGACAGCCGAGTATAGTAAGTCGGTGTTGGTTCGAGCAGATAACAGTAAGTTCGGTTGGTTTGGTGGGGCGTACTTTCCAGGACTAACATCGTCGACTGACTTTAATCCTTCGACAGCTCCAGAACCTTAAGTAATTTAGAACGTATCGCTATCTGCTTGGTACGTCGAAATCTATCTTCAAGCAGTTCAGTTTTGGCATTCATACTTCTGACATTTATTGGCAAACTGAGTAATGACGGCTGGGTGTTAACAACGGTCATTGTTTAAATTTTAGCCGATCTCAGATCTAAAATGAGTGACGATTGCAACGCAGCCAGAAGAGCAGCGGCCGCAGAAAGGATGCGTAGGAAATGAAGTCACATGACTGATGAGGACACCGAACCTTTCAATAATCCGATGTATATGGATTGGGATTCAATAGAAACAGTCATTGAACCAAATGTCAACATTGTCAAAATGTCAACACATGTCAACGTCGGGGCCTGGCAGGACATGATCCGCCACGCCAACATAATTATTACTCCGACTCTGATTAGATTCATAAAGTGGGTTTGTTTTGAAAATTTGTTTGCCGGAAAAAATCAAATAAGCTGCACCGAAGAGCTGAGTTCACGTCTCACAGCCCCGTTTAAACAGGAAGCTCTTCATTACATCGGCCGAAAAGGTCTATTTTAAGCACAAATCAGTGCCATGATAACAAAATCATTTCAAGGACTTAAAAAAACAAATAATTCTTTGCAGAAAAAGTATTGATTTCACAAACGTAGAATTTGTAGCCGATTCAATCGGGCTCCCAGTCGCTAGTGTATATATAATTATGTGCTCATCCAATAATTTTTCATGTCATTCCTTGAAGTAATTAATAGTAATAATAACAAAAAGTCCAAAATATAACAATAAAAAACATCTACAAGTACAAAAAATGCATACCCCCATTTTGTATGTTTCTTCTTCATGTATTACTTTATGCCAATGCATGGATTTGACCACCACCCTTTCATCAATAGAGAGCACTATTCCTAGTTGTTTTATATGGCCGAAGAATTTGTGAGCACAGAGACTTTATCTTAAAAAGATAATCATACCCAACTGTTCCCCTCTTTCTTCATCAGGATCACAAAGGTGAAGGCTCTAAGATATTACCATAAATCTCAGCCATGTCATAATTGATCATGGAAATAGGAAATTGTAACCCAGGTTTTTGCTCCATTAGTCAGGTACTTGCTTTGCCTTGATGATGCCCATGTACAAAACCAAAGCAATTGAGCCATAAAATTCTGATGCTGTAAGTAGTTGAAATGTATATTTTTCTCAGAAACGTTTTTTTCTGTGCAAACCTATTTTTTTGATATCTACAATAGTGCTGACAGCTGTAGAACTAAAAACAGCTGAAAAAGTTGAAGTTTAGATTAAGTTCTTATCCTCCTCTAAGCTTCAGGAGGTGCACTAGCTCTTCTATTAGGTGACGTATTGGTTGCACATGATGTTGACTGTGCAAGGGGTGGCAGGACACCTTATGCATAAGTGGTTCATGTACACATATAGTTAGGATCCTTTTACGTTAATTTGTTTGAAAATGGTAAAAACTGCAATTTACATTTTACCTACAAACTTGTTACGGTGCTGTGATCCTATCCTTGGTAAGGAACTCTGTTCAAAAATGTACTGAATTTGAACCTTTGTGGAATAAGAGTGCTAACAGGTGAGAAAGGGGAGCACAGGACTGCTACCTTTAAGGTAAAATTAGCCCACTGGATAGCAATTTCAGAACCTGTTTAGTTATGCTTGCATGGAAAATAGGGGTCCCCTTTGTTTATTTGTACTTTGTGCCCCCTGTTGCAAGCCATTGTCTAGACTCTGGCCTAGTAAACTTTCTCCTTTTTTAAACTTTCTAGGCTTCTTAGTGTTTTCTCATTTTTAGTATTCAATTAAGTTTATGTTTGTATAGCACGTTTCACAGACTCAGCACTAAAATTCAATTGTAACTTTACAAATACTAATTACAAAATTGCTTACAAGTAAATACAGAGTAGCACAAAGCAGTTCCAAACTTAACAACATAAATGAAACCTAATAATATCTGTCCATGTATTAATGGACAGGAGAATTAAAGCAAACAGGGTGTCTCATAATAAGTAGGTAGTTCATTCCACACCTTTAGGGTCCTGTAGCTAAAGGCTGAAACTCCCACTGTTATTTTATTAATCCATAGACACATCTCAAGGAGAAATAAAGAAAACAGGATATGACTGACCACAATTTGGAATGCCACAGCAAAGAAACTGAATCTATAATAATAAAAGGCAAAGCCCTCACTGACTGACTGACTGACTCACTGACTCATCACTAATTCTCCAACTTCCCATGTAGGTAGAAAGCTGAAATTTGGCAGGCTTATTCCTTACAGCTTACGTACAAAAGTTAAGCAGGTTTCATTTCGAAATTCTACACGTAACGGTCATAACAGTCGATAACGGTCGACAACGTCTGTCATGTTAAACTTTCTTATTTATGGCCCCATCTTCACAAAATTTGGTAGGCGGCTTCCCTGCGCTAACCGAAACCGATGTACGTACTTATTTTGATGGTATGACGCCACTGTCGGCCGCCATATTGAACTTTCCAACGTCACCAATTTTCAAACTTCCCGTGTAGGTAGAAGGCTGAAATTTGGTACTTATTTCGGTGGTATGATGCCACTGTCGGCCACCATATTGAACTTTTAACGGAAACCGATGTCCGTACTTATTTCATCAGTATGAAACCACTGTCGGCCGCCATATTGAACTTTCCAACATCACTAATTCTCCAACTTCACATATAGGTAGAAGGCTGAAATTTGGCAGGCTCATTCCTTTCAGCTTACTTACAAAAGTTAAGCAGGTTTCATTTCGAAATTCTACACGTAACGGTCATAACAGTCGATAAAGGTCGACAACGTCCGTCATGTTGAACTTTCTTATTTATGGCCCCATCTTCACGAAATTTGGTAGGTGGCTTCTCTGCGCTAACCAAAACCGATGTACGTACTTATTTCGCTGGTATGACACCACTGTCGGCCGCCATATTGAATTTTCCAAAGTCACTAATTCTCCAACTTCCCGTGTAGGTAGAAGGCTGAAATTTGGCAGGCCCATTCCTTACAGCTTACTTACAAAGTTAAGCAGGTTTCATTTCGAAATTCTACGTGTAACGGTCATAACGATCAACAACGTCCGCCATGTTGAACGTTCTTATTCATGGCCCCATCTTCACGAAATTTGGTAGGCAGCTTCCCTGCGCTAACCGAAACCAATGTACATACTTATTTCGGTGGTATGACGCCACTGTCAGCCGCCATATTGAACTTTCCAACGTCACTAATTCTCCAACTTCCCATGTAGGTAGAAGGCTGAAATTTGGTACTTATTTCGGTGGTATGATGCCACTGTCGGCCGCCATATTGAACTTTTAACGGAAACCGATGTCCGTACTTATTTCATCAGTATGAAACCACTGTCGGCCGCCATATTGAACTTTCCAACGTCACTAATTCTCCAACTTCACATATAGGTAGAAGGCTGAAATTTGGCAGGCTCATTCCTTTCAGCTTACTTACAAACGTTAAGCAGGTTTCATTTCAAAATTCTACGCGTAATGGTCATAACGGTCAACAACGTCCGCCATGTTGAACTTTCTTATTTATGGCCCCATCTTCTCGAAATTTGGTAGGCTGCTTCCCTGCACTAACTGAAACCAATGTACGTACTTTTTTCGGTGGTATGATGCCACTGTTGGCCGCCATATTGAACTTTTCAACAGTCTTTGTTACTTATGGGCCCATCTTCAAGAAATTTGGTACACGGGTTCCCAACGCTAACTGAATCCTACTTACGTACATATATACGTCCATAGCCTGCAGCTCGGTCACCGTGTGAGGCGCCATTGGGTCCCCCATCCCAACATGTTGTTGGCTGCCTGCCTATATAAGGCCGTCCGTCGCTCCAGTCTCTACATTCCCTTCCTTTCTTCGCCACGGGATTCACGTCTCCCTACTGATAACTACAGTCTTTTTGTTTAATCCACGGCTTCTCCGCTGTTTTATTGTTTGTTTATTACAATCGAGATGATCACTATCGATCTAAGAACTATCACTTACCGAGTGGTTTCCATGCCCGGAGATACCACCTACCCTTTTCCATTCTCTTTGTTACATATTGCACGGCCATATCAGGCTCACTCTTGATATCCGGAGGAACATTGTGTCTTATGTATTGAATGACTGGGACAGGTTTAAGGTATGGACTGATGACGGTACAGGAGATAATTATACTATACAGGAGCACTATAAGAGTGAAATGCTTAAGCCCTTCACCTATGGTTCTGCATGTGAGTTGATGGCTGCCGCTGAATTGTTTGGTTGTCGCTTTCAAGTGTACCGAAATGGCCAAATATTTTACACCTTTCGACAACCGCCAATGCCTCTTAAACATCTTAGATTCACAGGTGACGATTTCAGTAGTGGACACTTTGATGTTTATGAATGTTTAAACTCTCAAAAGCTGGATGTGAAGTTATCGATGAAACTGGTTGTATACTTACAGAGATCGTGTCACATGCTCTGTCATCATGCTCTGCCTATGTAAGATGGCAGTGTGTAGCAACTTGTTATGCTTGCGTCAGACCAATTTCTGAAAAAGAAAACAAAAAACCTCTTGATCACATCTTGAAGAGCTAGTTTTAGAACTTTTTTTTTGCAATTTTACTTTTTCACTTTCATTTTATATTTTGGCTTTAACGATTGGTTTTTTGGTTTTCTTTGTGGTACTGTGACTACAGACAGTTTTTAACTAAAATTTTTCCAGTCCCTTTTGTGTTTTCTTTCTTCTACTGCTTGGTCTCTTTACCATTTATCTAAGGCACCAGTTATTTTTCCCTGCATTAGTGAGATCTTGACTATGGTGATGAGATAAAGATTGTGAAATTAGCAAGGGGCTTAGTGGGCACAGACACCATGGAGTGTTTTACTAATTATATATACAAATGACTCTAGTTGTTCCTTTAAATGGTCTGATTAAATTGTATATTTCTTAACTTTTCACACCAACACATTGCAAATTTGATGCTTTACTTGTGAAATGTGGTAATTGTCAGCCCTATTAAATAATTATTTTTATTATACTCTGGTTGTATGTAAGTAGTATTAAGATAAATGTGAAGTCACCTTGAGTTCATTCAATTTGAAAAACATTCAGATAACCTGTGCTGGTGGGTGAAGTGGTTCAGTTTGAAGAATTGTCCAAGAATTATTTGCTCTTTGTTAGATTAGCATCATATCTAGAGCTGTTTCCTGCTCTCTGGGCCTAGTGCTGCTTAAAAAACTCCCAACCCTGCAACCCTGAATTGGATTAAGTAGATTTAAACATTTTATGGTATATTAATGTTAAAAGATCAATGTTTTAAAATATGCATCTCTCAAAATTACAATTACTAAGTTGTCTTGTAGATCAATTCAATTATTGACCATCTTATATGATCACAGATCATTGCTTTGCTTGTTGCCTCATTTGTTAAAAATCTTTGTCTCATTAGTCTCTTGAATTCCCTGTTACTGAATAAGAAATATGCATGACCTATGCTGCATTTAAAGGTTCTTTTGCTTGTTTGTCTGTAATCGATGCTTTAATGTATTGACATTTTTCCACAGCCTAAAATATTTCTCAAAGTAACAGTAAAAATTCTCATTTATGATTTTTGATATATTTTTATTTTTACAATTTTAATAGAAATTAGTTTCTGCGCCCAATAATCAAACAGATTAGCATTTTCTGGACACTTGGAAATTTAGGTTACGTGAGAACATAAAAATCTGACAAACGAGTGAAGGCCACTCAGTCCATCAAGCCAGTTTGTTTAGCTGATAGCAATATCTCATCCAGATTCTTCCTAAAGGTTGTCTGCTTAACCCTAATTTCTCAGTAGTTTGTTTTGGAGTCCCACAACTCTTAATGTACAGAAGTGTTTCTTGACTTCAGTCTTAACACTAGAATCCTTGAAACCTATGAAAAACACGTGTAATCCTGGGCCACCTTAAATTCCTCCATCTTTAAATTTGCAAATGTGTCGACCAGCACAAGCAGCCTGCTGTCCCATCTCCCCACCGACGCAGCTGTGTGCCATTATGAACAATGCTGAACATACTCTCTCTGACACACTAACACTGAGGAGTATGGCGGTCCTTTATACCAATAGCAATTTGACTGCCAAATCCCTCACTGTAACACAGACTGCCAAGGCAGAAGTTATCATTCTAGTGTATATTTATTCATATATTGAGCTTCTGTAAAAAGCCAAATCCACCAGGAGATAGATAGATAGATAGATAGATAGATAGATAGATAGATCTCTATTTATCTAAGCAGTTAGCCACATTTTAGAGAAACAACAGAACAGTTTCTTGATGCCAATGTCCCTTCATGTTCAGTCTTCCACGAATGCTCATTATCCAGCGACTGTGCATTGCCCAGACAAATGCTGGACGTCACTTGGTTGCTGTCGCCCCATGTACTCATTTCTTAAGTTTGCAGGTTTTTCTAGCTAATTCAGTACTGTGGTTGACTTCTGAGTATTCCACTCTGTAAAATGGTTTGTTGATCTTAATTAATATTCGCTAACGCATAAACGACTAAAATAACAAAATTCTCTACCAAAACAGTACAGATGTCTTTGAGAAAAAACATTCATCACTTCACCATAGGGGGCACAGAAAAACTGGTAGGTTTGAAGGGCACAGCTCAAAATCCTTGGATGTTGTTAATGTACATAGGCATCAAAAACGAGTTGAAATAAATTAGTAAATACAAGAGTAATAAAACACCCAGAAATATAAACATGGCCTCCTAATTACAAAATGTAGTAAGAAAAAGTCACAAAAATGACGAAAAGGGTTTGAGGCCTCCAAAAGGACCCACAAAGGCAGATCAGTGCCATCACTAGCCAACCCAAAGAGGCTAAGCCCAAAGAGAAGAAAACTGGCTCAATAATTTAAAACAGGGGTCCCCAGCTCCGGTCCTGGAGGGCCACAGTGGCTGCAGGTTTTCATTCTAACCCTTTTCTTAATTAGTGACCTGTTTTTGCTCCTAATTAAATTCTTTTGAATTAATTTCTTTTAAGTTGCTCTTGAAGACTCAAACCCCTTAATTGTTTCTTTTTCCTTAATTATCAGCCAAACAATAATGAGATACAAAATGAACCAAAACATGACCAGCAAACTATGACCATCATACAATATCTGAAGAATAAAGAAAGATGAAGGTCTGAGGAATGTTGATCTTCTCAGATCCCCAAAACATTTTAACAGTGCTTTCAGAAAAGAGAAAATCAGTTCAGTTTTGGAAATGTCGGCTATTGCACAATGAGAGCAGCAACAAGCCATGGAATTAAAGAATGGGTTTGATTAACAACAAGAATTGGCGCCTAATTAAGCAACTGGTTGGAATTTGAATCCCTGACTTAGTTGGTCTTCTGCTGGCTCACTCACTTCAGATTTCATTTCTGTTTGGTGCCATTTAAGGAAAGAAATGAAGCAATTCAGGGGAACAAATCTTTAAAAAAACAAGTGAAGTAAAATGAATTCAAAAGAAGGTAATTAGCAGAAAAAACAGGTCACTAATTAAGAAAAGGGTAAAATTGAAAACCTGCAGCCACTGGGGCCCTCCAGGACCGGAGTTGGGGACCCCTAATTTAAACTATAAACACATGTCCCAAATTATATTAAAATACCCTGCAATGGGAGAAATAACCTTAATCCCTAACCCCTGGCTTGTTAAACAGAATGGCAACACAGAATCTCTAGAAAGTAAGAATGTATTTAACAAGATAAGAAAAATAGCTCAAAATGCCAATAAACGGATTTGCCTAAAAGATAATTCAAATCAACCAATTCTCGATACACAAATGCAAAATGAAAATCTAAATAAACAGGCAAGAAAATCCAGTAACCAGTAAAAGAAGAAATAATAATAATACTTACTGTACGAAAAGCCTCATAATACAAACCAGTGCACCACTGGGTGGATGTCTTACTCTGGCCTCATGATAAAAGCAGAGCAGAAGGAGGACACAGCAACAGTAATGTCTGGGTGGCTCCGCCCCCTGGGGCTCCTCCCACAAAATACATGGAATGCGGGCACATTTAAAAAGAGAATACATAATTATAAAAATTAATAGATAATAAATAAATATAAGTTAAATAATGATTAAAGACAATAATAAAACACATAAAATCAAGTTGATACATACTGTAACAAAATATTTCAGGTTTGCAAGTATTTTTATCAATAAGTGAACTGACATATTGACAATATTTAATTCAAAATCTAATTTTTCTGCACATTCCAGCTAGATAATTGACAAACCAATGCTATAAATGAAATACAAGGTGGTCCAGATCTAATTATGCAGATCCCGATCGTCTGGATGACTTAGATTTATGCGGGGATGATTCCAGTTTGGCGCAAAGACGATTCCTCATATCGTCAGTTCGCGCACTTCTCGATGGTCCAGGATTTTTCAGGTGATTTTCTATGTAATAAACTCAATAAGTTATAGCGTAATAAAAATTGCATATTTAGATCTGGAGCACCCTATATTAAAGAAAGGTTAATATAAAAAACAGTTGAAATGAAAATGTATCCTTCATAATTATTGATGTAGTTAAGCACACACCGAAAATACTAAATGTAATAAAACCCCAATAAAATGTTTTCAGTCTCCGTCGTAAGGTAACACACATACTACAGAATTACAAACATATTTTCCTTTAACATTTAGTAGTGAGAATATAAGTCAAGTTTTCTACTTGGCTGGTTGCAGAAAGCTTGTCTCCCTACTCCAGTGGAGGTGTGACAGTTAAATTGTATCCAAGTGTCATACTTAAGTAGCGCGGCTTCATCTGATTACCACTGCTGAATTTGCCTTTGTCTCCCTTGATGGCTTGTCCAGGTTAGAGTTTTACTTCAGTTGACATCTGTGATAAGATGCAAAGTTTGATTCAGCACACTTCTATTCAACGCACTGAAGCCTTTGTAAAGCTGGATCTTATGAATAAGGATTACCTTCCTTAATCTTTAAAACTGTTAAAAAGTAATACAAGATTAATTGTCAAGCTCTGACGAAATATAACTAGCACACATTTAGAGATACAGCATTTCAATAAGTCTAATTTTTAATGCAGTATCATGCAGACAATCCAAAATGACGCTCTGCAATAAACCATGACATTGTAAAATAAGATTTTTTTTCCCCTGCCTGTTAATAAGCCGAACATCCTGATTTAGTCCACAAGGAGGCACTGTTATTGCAGGAGTGTGCACATCCATTTGACCAGAACTCTGTAACATTTTAGAAGTCAGGGAAAGTAATGGGTGGAGGGACGTTCATTTAAATTTCATAAGCTTTTAATTCACTCAAATAATTGTATTTTCAGAAGGAGAGTTAAGAACTGATGTTTTGAAAGACAACAATTAGAACGAGTAATAATAGCAATGTTTTATTATATTGTAGTGCAGCATTGGACCATTCCTGTAACTTTAAAAGAATAGAGCTTTCTATTTTAACACATTATATTTTGTTTATTATTGAAAAAAAAAAATCAAATGTTACATTGTCTATGTTATTTCAAGAAAGTGAAAGCATTTATAGGAAAAGGTTTGATATCCAGTTAATATATAGTAAGATGAAAATGGTGTCATCTATGACATTGAGCAGAAATGAATAAATTCCCCTGTCCAGATTATTAGCTCTATGAACAAAATCATGTTTTTTGGCAGGCAGGTGGTGTCATGACTCAGCAGGCACACAAATACAAAACATAGCCACAGCTGGCCCACATTCCTCAAAAGGCAAGTGCCAGAATCATGCAGGAACTGCAAATAATAATAATACATTTTATTTATTGGGCACCTTTCTAAACTCTCAAGGTCGCCTTATAAAGAATTAAACAACAATAAAATATAAATAGGAACAGATAAAGATAAACTCAACAGCAATACATCAAGAAAGAAATAAAAAACATATAGCAAATTCATTCACAAATAAACTCATATTTGGTGTGCCAATTTGAAGAGGTGTGTTTTAAG
Source organism: Polypterus senegalus (assembly GCF_016835505.1). Classification (NCBI taxonomy): domain Eukaryota; kingdom Metazoa; phylum Chordata; class Cladistia; order Polypteriformes; family Polypteridae; genus Polypterus; species Polypterus senegalus. Next base: position 121,657,772 of record NC_053167.1, read on the forward strand.
AATAGCTTCGGATTTTGTTTTTGAACCTAGTTTGCAAATATCATCAGGGAGAGAATTCCAGAGTTGCGGAGCTCTGTAAGAGAAAGGGCAAGGAGCTCCAGATACTCCAGACTATGGTCATCTCTCCTTATAGGGGAGGACCACAAGTGGCCAAAGGACCCAGTAAGGTCAACAGGAGTATCCTGGGTCAAAGAAGGTCACTACCAGAGTGTGAAGTCATACACAAATAAAGCCCTGTAATCCCTGATTGCATTTTACTGATGTACAAGGCGAAGACTTTTGTCATGTCAGAAATTTCACTACAAATTTCACTACAAGTAAGCAAATAAGGCTGTCTTCTTGATGGTATAACTATCTACTTGGACCTAGCTGGCTTTGGTAGGTACCAGGCCAAATGGGCTTTGGTTTCACAAGTTAAAAAAAAATATTTGGATAAAGTTCCAAAATATAATCAAAATGCCCTCAAAAGGAAGAGGAATACTATAAACCCCTGGCTTGTATGCAAATAAGGCTGTCTCCTTGATGGCATGACTACATACTTGGACAGCTGGCTTTGGTTGGTACCAGGCCAAATGGGCTTTGGCTTCACAAGTTTAAAAAGTTCCAAAATATAATCAACATGCCCTCAAAAGGAAGAGGAATACTATAAACCCCTGGCTTGTATGTAGAGTGATGGGCCAGGGACGCTTCTTTATGAAAGGAGATATATTAATACAAAATACAAAACTATAGCACACTACTTAAAAGAGCATAAAGAGGCAAAAGGCAAATTGAAATCACAGGCAAATAAAAGACTCAAAAAACACAATAAATTCTAAAAAAAGCAATGCTCACAAAGATCGAACACAGCCTTCCGTTGATGGGGCTGTGTGGGGCTCAAGCTGATCTTGAGAGTTTAGAAAGGGGCACAATAAATAAAATGTATTATTGTTATTATTATTATTATTATTGTAGTTCCTATATGATTCTGGCACTTGCCTTTTGAGGAATGTGGGCCACCTGTGGCTATATTTTGTATTTTTCTGCCTGCTGAGTCATGACACCACCTGCTTGCCAAAAAACATGATTTTGTTCATAGAGCTAATAATCTGGACAAGGCAATTTATTCCTTTCTGCTGAATGTCATAGATGACACCATTGTCATTCAAGGGGTAATCCCGCTTCTAACCCGAAACACAAGGAAAGATATTTAAAGACGCAGTGCATAAATATTGTTAAACATAAATAAAACATTAATATGTTGAACATAACAACTAAATGATAAAGGAACTGAACAATAATAACAGGAATAAACATTAACTAATCCCACCAGAAAAATTAATGAATGAATCAAGGAAAAGGAAAATAAACCTAAGCCAGGGAATGAACCCTGACTAAAACATAGCTAACTGTATCACTTTAAAAACTTTTCTTTTGTATTATTGTGTGTGCATCTTCTCACCTGGCCCTGCTACATTTGTTGGTGAGGATGACCTGGAGGGATGCTATGACTTGAAAAGCTTTCCAAAGTCATCATAAAAAGCAAGACAACATTTTTCAGTCAGCTGGAAACATCAAAACTACTTCATAAAATGCTGCTGTGTGTGTGTGAGTGTGTCTCTGGTCCCTTAAAATGAGTAAAGACTTGAAACCAAAAATGAGTTCTAACTGTTTTTCTATACATAAACCTAAACCTAATAATTGCATTAAGGAGATCAAAAGCAAAAATCAGGTATTGGTAAGTCTGCAAAACTTATAAGCACAAAAAGAAGTTGTTTTCCCTTCAATATTTACATAACATAGTGACGCATCTGGTGCACCGATTCTTAAAGCAGTAAACTGATGATGTAAATTACAAACTGTCGGGATCAGATTTCATAGAAACCATCGATGTCTTGATGACAGCATTATAAATGGTGACTCCCCAGGAAAAATAAAATGATAATGAAAACTGCAAAATAATTTGTAATAACCTAAAACAATTTTCTCTGTTATAAAAAAAGTAACTTTATATTCAGCATTTCATAAAACCCATCCTGGGATATAACCAGTAGGGGAAATGAGTTTACAAGTGAGCACAAAATTACTTAAATAAATAATCTTAATCATTATCATTTAGAAGCATTTTTATAACCGGTGTCATTGACCGAGAGAAATGCAAGTCCAAATGAAATGTTGGGATGCCAACTGGGTCAACCTGTTTACCAAAAAAATAAGTTTAAACAAAAATAACAGACTCACAATGGCACAAGAAGGAACAAAAAAACAGAGTAAGCCAGTGATAAGGCCCTGAGGCACCGTCATGTGTTCAGTCTGCCTTTGTAAAGCTGGCGCCAGTTCAGCATGATGTTCCTAGAGGATAGCGCTTGGAAATCGAAATCGACTATAAGCCAGTCATCAACATCTATAAATACGCACTCTCTTCTAATTCTTCTATTTGCGATGCCTTCTCACGTGCTAAAACAGCCATGGTAGTAGGAATAGTTTGGCCATTCCATACACCATTATATTGTTACAGAATGATTATGATCAAGTGAATTAATTTTTTTTTTACTTTTGTCCAATTTCCCAGCTGCCATTTCTGGCTAAAATTCTAGAAAAAATTATTTATAATCAATTGGTCAATCGCCTTCTCCAATAATTAATTTGAGACCTACCAATCTGGTTTTAGGCATTATCATGGTGTTGAAACGGCACTCCTGAAAGTGTTCAATGACATCTCTCTTATTACTGACTCAGGTTTTCGGCAGTCCTTGTCCTCCCTGACCTGTCCGCTGCCTTTGACACCATTGACCATGAAATATTGCTGATGCGGCTCGACCATCTTGTTGGGCTTAAAGGGGCTGCTCTTAACTGGTTCAGGTCATATCTAACTGGTAGACACTTTCAAGTGACTTTAAATTCCTCGTTTTTATCTACTGCTCCTCTTAAATATGGTGTTCCTCAGGGATCCATTTTGGATGCTAGTTTATTCTCTATATACCTTCACCCTATTGGAGCGATTTTTATTAAATTTACAATTGTTTTCACTGCTATGCTGATGATACTCAGGTTTATATTCACGTCTGCAACTCTGCAACAAATCAACTCCACAACTGTCTGTCTGAACTAAGATCCTGGATGGCTAATATTTTTCTTGATCTAACTCGAAATAAAACAGAGGTGCTTATAGTGGGTCCATCAGCTAAAGTCAAATTGGTCTTGACCTACTCGGATCTTTCTCTGTCTTTTCCAAACCTCAAGTCCGCAATCTTGGAGTTACCTTTGATAGTAACCTCTCTTTTGAGAAACAAGTAAATTCAGTAGTCAAGAGTTGCTTTTTCCAACTTCGTCTATTAGGTAAGATAAAGCCTTTTTTATCTTCTAAAGATCATGAGAAACCTACTCATGTTTTTATTTTTTTCTCGCCTCGATTACTGCAACTCGCTGTATTCTGGGATTAGCAAATCTCTGATACGCAGGTTACAGCTGGTCCAAAATGCTGTCGCTCGCTTTCTGGTTGGAGCAAGGAAGTCTGACTCTGTTTCTCCTATTTTAGCTTCTTTACACTGGCTGCCTGTCAGTTTTCAAATTGATTTTAAAATCTTGCTGCTAGTTTTTAAATCTTTACATGGGCTTGCTCCTGCCTATTTATCTGAATTGTGTGTTTTACACCAGCCATCCAGAGTGCTTAGATCTTCTGGTCAGTTGTCTCTTGTTGTCCCTCGTACCAAATATAAAACCAAGGGGGACAGGGCCTTTGCAGCTGCTGCCCCTCGCCAGCAGAACTCTCTACCTCATCATATTAAGGAGTCGTCTACAATTGAACAGTTCAAAACAAGATTAAAAACTCACTTGCATTCAGTGACCTTCAGTAATACTGATGGTTTCCTCTTTGTGATCATATAACATTATTTCTATTTATTATCTATCTTATTTTATGTTCATATATTTTATTACTATTTATGTTTTATTGTTTATTGTTTTTGTTTTTTCTTTTATTCTATTATTGTAAAGCACTTTGTCCGCAGCATTACTATGTTGTTTTAAATGTGCTATATAAATAAATTGACATTGACATTAAATTTGTAAACAATATGCAATTAATTTTGGTACATTTGATAAAACCCACATCATAGGTAATATTGTATGAAGAAGTTGGGAGTGACAGAGAAGTATGTAAGAGTTGTACCGCATATGTACGAGGGAAGTGTAACAGTGGTGAGGTCTGCGGTAGAAGTGATGGATGCACTGAAGGTGGAGGTGGGATTACATCAGGGATCGGCTCTGAGCCCTTACTTATATGCAGTGGTGATGGACAGGTTGACAGACAAGATTAGACAGGAGTCCCCGTGGACTATGATGTTCGCTGATGACATTGTGATCTGTAGTGATAGTAGGGAGCAGGTTGAGGAGACCCTGGATAGGTGGAGAGGAGAGGAATGAAGGTCAGTAGTAACAAGACAGAATACATGTGTGTAAATAAGAGGGAGGTCAGTGGAATGGTGAGGATGCAAGGAATAGAGTTGGCGAAGGTAGATGAGTTTAAATACTTGGGATCAACAGTACAGAGTAATGGGGATTGTGGAAGAGAGGTGAAAAAGAGAGTGCAGGCAGGGTGGAATGGGTGGAGAAGAGTGTCAGGAGTGATTTGTGACAGACAGTTATCAGCAAGAATGAAAGGGAAAGTCTTCAGGACGGTAGTGAGACCAGCTATGTTATATGGGTTGGAGACGGTGGCATTGACAAAAAAAAACAGGATAAAGCTGGAGGTAGCGGAGTTAAAGAAGCTAAGATGATCAAGTTGGACGGTTGGGAGACAAAGTCACAGAGACAAGATTGCGTTGGTTTGGACATGTGTAAAAGAGAGATGTTGGGTATATTGGGAAAAGGATGTTAAGGATAGACCTGCCAGGTAAGAGGAAAAACAGAAGGCCTAAGAGGAAGTTTATGGATGGGCCAAGAGAGGACATGCAGGTGATGGGTGTAACAGAACAAGATGCAGAGGACAGAAAGATATGGAAGAAGATGTTCCGCTGTGGCAACCCCTAATGGGAGCAGCCGAAAGAAAAAGAAACTGTGAATCTAAAAAAGAAAAGCAGACCACAGAAACAGTAGGACTGCTTTGACGCTGGGTGCCGGCAGTTTGCAAAACCGTGCAGAAACATGGGCATGCAAGTGGGGGGCATTGCCGTGAAAATGTGTGTGGCTTTACACCAAGTTTAGTTTTTATACATCACAAAGTGAGCGTGGAAATCGGTGTAAGCGACATTTTTATGCATACGCACCATTTATACGTGAGGCCCCTGGAGGGGATCTGCAGAGAAGATTGGCAGAAAATGCAGGTGTCACAAGCTTGTTATGTCATACCCAATAAGACTCCAGGCCATAAGCACTGCCAATGGTTCTCCACATAAGCGCTAAGTGAAGGGTCTGAATGCTTGTGTCGATGTGAGATTTCAATTTTTCACGTTTAATTAGTTTACAAAGATTCCTGAAATCCAGTTTTTACTTTTTCATTCTAGGGTATTGAGTATTGCATTGGAGAGGACAGAAATGAATGTAAATGATTTCAGCATAAAGATGCAACATAACAACATGTGTAAAAGTGAAGGGTTCTGAATATTTTCTGATCCACAATATGTTCATTTTCATTTTTTTGTTTGTTTTTTTTCTGTATTGCTGTGTGATACCAGTAGGAAGGTAGTGCTGGTTTACTCTTTTTCCAGGTCATATTCGTGCTGCTCTAGCATAGGATCATTGAGCACCTGCTTAGTTATCCTTTGAGAGCATTATAAGTTTATGATAAGGGCAAACTTGTTCTTATCATATGATACAAATATGGCATCTTCCTCTTGATAAAGGTTAATGGAACATATGCTTTGTTCCTTTCCTTTTATAGCTTTATTGCTGCCCTTTCTCTGCTCCCATGCCACTGTCCTTCACATATTTTTGTTACCCATCACTTAGCTTGTGACACTCGACTTTATACAGGACCCTGGAGGTAATGTGAAGATACTAGCAGTTTATCTCTTGTTAGTTTTTATGTGCTGATTGTTGCACAGTTTGAGGTTGGGTGTTTTATTATTATATTGTCTTTTTTCTTTCTTACTTCTGAAGCAAAATAAAGCACAATATACAGCATTTATTTAACAAAAGAAGGTCTTTATTAGCATAAATTCTGATCCAGAACTTTAACATTAAATTCTTGAATACCCAATTAACACAGTGTGTATACTCTATAGAGTTTCAAAATCCAATTCAACCCACAACTCTTACCATGACATAAATCAATCTCAAACTGCTTAGTTTATTTCAAACAAGACTTAGGTCATGTCTGGTGACTTTTTTGTGACCCTTATTTAGTAACCATATTATCAGCTTTCTTGCTTACAGAGATCATTAATTATCAGTTACAACTTGTCCTTAAATGCCAAGATACTCCTTTAATAAAACAAGATATAAGTCACATCATCCTCACATAACACTAATGACCACCGCTGGAAATGTTCTATGGGTTTGAGATACTTAATTAACACCTATAAAGATACAGATTTGGCTAAAATGTATAGAAAATAACTAGTTTGAATCTATTTAACATACATTCATTACTTATTGTTAAACAACAAAATATATTTTCCTAGTGATAGGATTTAAACTTAATAGAGCACTATGCATACCCTGAATAGAGACAAATATCTACATAAATACAAAACAAATTCTGCATTACTGAAATTATTTTTCTATGTATTATAATAGCTGCTTGTGTGTGTATTTTGAATGTACTCTCTTTGATTTATTAATGAAAAATTCATCACAAAATCACCCATATTTTCCAACTTTCTTAATCAAAGGATAGAGCCTATCAAATCAGACAAGAATTAATCCTGGATGGAGCGCTGGACTGTCACAGGGTATAGACACGCATACACATCCATTCTCGCAAGGGTCTAATTTACCACCACCAGTTAACTTAACACACAAATCTATGGGATGTGAAAGGAAACACACAGTAGCCATAGACCTCTGTCACTAATCCTGTTCACCTGTTTTTACAATTACTACTTTTAGGGATATATAGTTCACGGTTGCAGTGCCCTTCCACCCAGGACTATGGTCCAGTAGATTCTGTCAGTAGCTCTCTCTCAGATTTCATCCAGGTTTGACTGTCTTACTTACGTTATCTTCTCTCATTAGGTATGACTGTCGCTGTAGCTTACTTCTTAGGAGTTGTCTCTTTCTTTTAGCTGCAATTGACCTAACTGTTTCAAGCAGAAATAAAATAAAACAAAACATGCAAGCAGGAAAATAGGCTTATTAAGTTTTAGTCTAATAGCTTGTGCCATTAACAAAAGCAAATAGTGTGTAGTAATTCATACAACCTGATTGTTTAATATATTCAGTCTCTTAGGAAAGACTTGATGTAACTACACACAGTCTCACTTTGACATCCCCCTTCCCTCTGATGAGCTTTTCTTTTTCTGTTGTCATATTCGTGCGCTTGGGAGGCAGCTAAAGGGCTCAAATGAGGGTAATTCAATGCCGAACCAGGGGGTGTCAGAGTGCACTGATCCTTTCTCTTTTACCTCTGCAAACCAACCTCAAGAAATTTCGCCTGGGCCCGATGATGTCACTCCTGATTCCAGGGCTTGATGACATCACTTCTGGTTTCTGGGTCAGATGATGTTACTTCCGGTTCCTGCCTTGGTGACATCATTTCCCCTGACCGGCTTTACAACCGCCATATTGTGTCTGTCTCTTCAGTTCTGTTTTTGACTAATGTCTGTCAAGACTCTTTGATCGAATCTTTGCTTTTTTCATAGCCAACTTTCACGTTTACTTACTGGCTCTGTCCTAATTGTCTGAGCTCAAAAATCTGAATCCTTTTTGTCATTATTATTTAGATTTGATATACTTTATTAATCCCTGAGGCAACAATTGTCTTTTTTGCAAGACCTTGTTGGATCAGAGTGCATGGTCAGCCATTGTTCAATGGCCTTGGTGTAATCTTCAGGTTAAGAGACTTGCTCAAGTGCCCAACGGAGTAGGATTCCTTCTGGCAGTAACTCGGTTTGAACCTGTCAACCTTCCCGATACCTGCCTTGTGTAAAGTTTGCGTCTTCTCCCCATGCCTGTGTGGACTTCCTCAGGGTGCTCTGGGTTCCTTCCACAATCCAAAGACATGAAGATTATGAATTGGCTTTGCTAAATTGGCCCTAGTGTGTGTTTGGTGTGTTTGTATGTGGGTGGGTGTCTGTGGCTGGATGGCGCTCTCTCCAGGGTTTGTTCCTGCCTTGTGCACTAAGCTGGCTGGGATAGGCTCCAGCACCCCTATCACCCTGGTCTGGATTAAGCAGATTATAAGGTTTAAATCTCAGTCAAATCAGCACCATAATATTGTGGAATGAAGATCACGCTGAGACAGAAAAGCTGGTAAATCTACCCAAGGCATTAACAGGATACAACCCTGATCTGACTATTTCATTTACTTATGCAGCTGATGTGTTTACCCAAAGCAACTTTAAAATGTTACAAATGTTAACATATTTTCTTTTTCTCAAATTGGAACAGGGAACTCACTAAGGGACTCAAAATATAGCAAACTGAAATATCAACCTAGTGGTTTCCAGCTCAGTGCCTTCACCAGTGGGCCACAGTGCCAGTTATTACCTCCTGGATATCTTTAAAAGACTATAAAAATAAATCCAGTGGTTTGTGTGATTCATGTCTTCAGCTCTCCAATTAATTTCTCAAGAGTCCTCTGTACTAAATGTGTGGCACAACGTACTGTGCTTGTTTAAAGCTCACACTGCTGCTAAAACAGAAAAGCCATCCACATAATCAGGCACACATTCTGTGCCAAGCTCCCCTTTACGATTTATCAAATGAATTTTTGCTGGCTGTAGATGATTGTGCCATCATCTGAGCCTGGCATATTATAAGTGAAGCAGCTTCTCTTCATTTACATATAAACTAGAGTGATTTATCAAACTGCACATCATTTGACATTCTGATCAGATTTTCAAGGGGCAAGTGCAAAGTCAAGTACAGTGCAGAAGCAGAGAGATGAGTGTCTCAGCTGAATCTTGGTGTGGCGTTCACATTTACATTGCCCTGTTGTGCTTGACGATGGCCAGATGAAGATTCCTGTTGTTAGCCTTATAAAGATAATTTTAAACAGCTATGTCCAATAGAGAGAAAAGAGCTGGAATGTTAAATTTCTAAGACATGTTAAAAATACAGGCATATGCATTAGTAGATGTACCTTTTGGAAGCAATTCCAGTCTTCTCTAATAACTTTACACATCTGGACTGTGCCATTTGACCAAAACTTCTTTGTAAAACAATTTAAGTTATGTCAGGTTGCATGGGGATCTTGACTGAACAACCTTTTCAAGTCCAGCTAGACATTCTCGCTTAATTTTGGGATCTGGACTCTTCCATGGCCACTCCAGGATATTAACATTGCTATTTTTAAAAAAGCAAACCTCCCAAAATTGAAGATTTCTTGCAGACTGCATCAGGGTTTCTTATAGGATTCCCCTGTATTTTGCATCATTCATTTTTACCCTTACAACCCCGCTGTAGAGAACCACCCCAAAGCATGATGATGCCAACCCCATACTTAATGATGTGGATGATGTGTTTTTGATATTGTGTAGTGTTAATCATACATTAAACAATCACCGTTTCTTGGCATTTAGTCTGATGGCCAAAAAGCTCAATTTTTGTCTCATCAGACCATAGAACATCTTGTGGCTGACTTCAGGGTCTCCCATGTGCCTTATGGCCAAACTCTAGCTGAGATGTCATGTGAGATTTTTCTCTTTACCACTTTCTGGGAACTGGTGACACAACTGGGCACTAGTTGTTGTCTGCACTGTCTCTCCAATCCTGTCTGCTTTAGCTTGCAAATCCTTCAGCGTTCTCAGTGATGCCTTGCTGACCTCCCTCAATAGCCTTCTTGCACAATCACATGGATGGCAGATTTACAGATGTGCCATACTCTTTCAATTTCTTAATGCTATATTTAACAGTACTCCAAGGGATTTTCAAAGACTTGGATATTTTCTTGTCTCCATCCTCTGACTTGTGTTTTTCAATCACCATTTTATGGAGTTGCTTGGAGTGTTGTTTTGTCTTCATCTTGTTAGTTAGCCCGCCATACTGACTCACCACAAAGTGGACCTTCCACATGCACGTGAATTTATACTACAGTCAATTGAAACCCCATCAGATAACCTCCATTGAACTAATCCTGTGACCTCTAAAATCAATTGGTTGTACCAGTGATGATTCAGAGGGTGAATACTTATGTGATCAATTATTTTGTGTTTTATATTTGTAATTATGTATCTCACTTTGCAGAGATCAATTCTCATTTTGGTAATATTAGAGTTGATGTCAAAAAAGCTAAATTAGTTCTACTGTGATTCAATTTTGTATAGCAACAATAATAAACTGTGAAAATATCCAAGGAGATGAATATTTTCTTATAATACATATTCCTATATATATAAAAAATAAATAAATATTTATAATAAATTAAAATTAAAAAAAATATTATAAAAATGTATAATAAATACAAATTTATAATAAATAAATATATATATTCGTTATCAATGACCACACAACATTGAAAAGATGTGTCAACTATGACAAACCAACAATGTTCAGCACCTTCAGCATTTATGGGCTCATCTCATCGCATCTCACCCCGGGGCCTTGTCACTTAACCAATTAGCCTTCTGGCCACAGATCTTGGCAGTTGCTTCCACAATGGAGGCTTGGAATAAGGTCCATTTGGACTCTCTGTCCCCTGCCTCCCCAAGGACATGGAAGAAGTTCTTTTGGAGCTGGAAATTGAAAGTTTTCTGGATGGGTCCTTCCTTCAGTCCACCATCTCTACTCGCTTTAATCTTTCCAGGTTTGCCCAAGCACCTTCTCCACCATCTGACCCAACTCACTACCATGTGGTGATCAGTTGACAGCTCTGCCCCTCTTTTCACCTGAATAGCAAAACACTGCACATCTTTAGATCAGGCAAGTTATTCCTCTAAGTCATACCTCTCCAGATGTCTCCATCTTTACCCATGTAGGGGTTGAAACATTACTATGTAGTACCCACCAGGGACCCATTACAAGATTCCTTCCAGGCATTTCAAGAAGATCTAGTACTATGAAAAGCCTTTTATGCGCTTAAACACAAATGACAGAGTCCTCACCTCCACGTCTTTCAGCTGCACCGAGGCAGCCCTCTTGTCCTCTGGGAAGTCCACACTCAATAAATAGCCCAGTCTTACCTGATCTTTTTCTTACGGGGCAACTCCAGAGTGAAGGAGGGTCCAGCTTCTTTCGAGAGATTTGGTTCCAGAAACAAGTGAGTGGATGAAATTGAGCTCAGCTATTATTAGGTGGGGGCACTCCACCTTACCCACCAACTCTGACTTCATCACCTCAAGAAAGGTGACATTTCACATTTCAAGAGTCAGTTTATGTGTCTGGGTAACAGACTCCCAAGACTACTGCCTTCTACTGTAGTCTGTTGGGTTCAATCTCCAAGCATTCTGATTTCAAATGAAATGACAAACACATGCAGATTAGATGAATAGGTGACTTCAGATATTGAAAGTGTGAATGACTGTGCCCTGTGATGGACTGGCATCCTCTCCTCACCAAACTGCTTTAACTATTGCAGATTAATCATTGTATAAAGACCATATTGTGAAGCGCTGCACGGCTTATTACTGAAAGGACCCTCTAAAACACGTGTCTAAAAGGTTAAAGCTTGCTTCTATAGGCAGTGAAGTATCGAGATATTTTACAAAACTTAAAAAGAATTTTGAGAGGCCCAATGATGAGCATTGCAACCATATATACATCATCCTGGATTCTAACCTCATACCTGCCTTTCTTTTGTATATATTCTCCTCACATTTATTTTGCAGTTTCTTTTGGTGTTAGTTTATTTAGTAATTGTAAATTGGTTCTATTTGAGGTGTGTGCAAGAATGTGCTCAATGTTGGAATGATGCTCCGTCTACAATGAGTTCCTGTCTGTTGCTTGATGCTGCCAGGACAGCCCCCTGGCTCTCTGTAACCCCAGTTGAATAAGTAAGCTCAAGAATTTGATGTTATATTAAAATACTAATTTTTTGCTGAGCCATATTTCATAGCTCTCACTAAAGGGCATAAGACATGCATGAGACATGCTTCACTGTCACACACAGAGATTGACAAACTGATGACATCCTACTTCTTTATTCATATTCCTGTTAAATGTTTTTACTTAAGAATGCTTTACGTGCTTTACCCTTTAGGTTAAGCATTTAGTACATACTCATTTAGGAGCATAACTAAAGTAGATTTAGGATGTTTTCAGACTCCTTCATTTTCTGCACGCTTAATTGTGTTGTAGATTTAATATTACTTGGATAAATTTGCCCATCTTTCTACAGTACACATTTAATAACGTGAAATATGTTTTCAGAAAGGTTTGCAAATATATTAAAAATCAAAAAACTATTCAGACTCTTAATTCAGTACTTGGCTGAAGCTTCTTTGGCAGCAATTCTAACTTTGACTTATCTTGGGAAAGTCTCTACAAGTTTGCACTCCTAGATTTGGCAGTGAAAGATAATAGAAATATTGGCTATTAAATGTAGATTGATGGAAAGAAATGTCAAAAACTATTTACAATTAAAGCTACAACATAAGAAAGTGTGCAGAAAGTGCTTTCTCAATCACTGTATTTGTGTTTTTCAGAGACACATTGACTATGGACAAGTACGGCCTGATTCTGTGGCCCATTTTTTAACTGTATTTCTATTTCTAAAGAGCTTCTGTAAAAAGACAAATTACCCACAGGGGTCAAAAAAAGATCTATCTATCTATCTATCTATCTATCTATCTATCTATCTATCTATCTATCTATCTGACGCTGGATATTCTTGACAAAACTAAGTAAATACACTAATAAATAATCATAAAATAAAATGTAACATTAATAATAATAATAATAATACATTTCATTTGTATTGCACTTTATATTTTGGCAATCTCAAAGTGCTACAGAGTCAAAAATAAGAGTCTATAAAAATACTTTAACAAAAAGTCTAAAAAGATGAGTTTTTAGGTTTCGTTTAAGAACATCAGTTGACTGTGGGGCTCTCAGTTAAATCAGGGAGGGCGTTCCACAGCTTCGGCACCACAGATGAAAAAAGCCCTATCACCCATGCTGCTATTCTGAGCTGGACAGGGAGCCAATGAAGAGTTTTCAGGATGCGGATGATGTGATTGTGCTTTCGCACCCTCATCAGGATCCTGGCAGCGCTGTTCTGAATATGCTGAAGTCTCTGGATACTCTTACCGGGAAGGAATCCCGATGAGGAGTGCATTACAGTAATCCAGCCTGGAAGAGACAAAGGCATGGACGAGCTTCTCTGCATCTACCAGGGTGAGTGTTGGGCATAGTTTGGTGATGTTGTTGAGGTGGTAAAAAGATGACTTACAGAGTTGTTTGATGTGGGTGTCAAAGGTGAGTTGTAAGTCCATTTTAAAACCCAAATTGGTAACAGATGTGGAAAGAGGGATATTTTGACCAGAGAAAGTGATACTGGTGATAGTAGAAGAACGGAGATGGTGCGGTGTACCAACTAAGATGGCTTCTGTTTTTGATCTGTTCGGCTGAAGGAAGTTGAGCCTCATCCAAGCCTCTATCTCCTCCAGACAGGTAGTCAGTGTAGATATTGGCGGAGGAGCAATAGAGGAGGTTGGGGTAGTCCAGAGGTAAAGCTGAGTATCATCTGCATAGCAATGGAAAGATAAACCATGTCTGCTAATGACATTTCCAAGGGGGAGCATGTAGATGGTGAAAAGGATGGGGCCTAGCACAGAGCCCTATGGGAATTAATCTTAACTAATCTTAATGGAAGAATGAGTGTCTGTGTGTCTTTTGCTATGTCTGTGACATTCTACTGCATGGTCCATCACAAACATTTTTAGTAATAAAATGCTTTGCATTTGTCATTCCAACAGATGGCACATCACAGACATTAACATTGCCTTTATCGACCCCAAATGGCATATAGCAGTGACATATGCATTGCATGGTGCACTGCAGATGTTAATTACTTAGATTTCAAACTGTCATACATAATAATAATAATAATAATACATTTTATTTATATAGCACCTTTACCGTGCTCAAGATGGGTAGCCTAGCTAGTCAATAAAAGTACAATGTTATTTGAACATAAATAATTAAATCTTGAAATTTACTATATTTTTGGTTGTTGCATATTTCTTTATGCATTTATTTATTTGAGTGACACCACATGCAACATGAAATGCAGCTTGAAATGCAAACTGTTATTTTCACCTGTCAAATTTGAGAGGACGGCTCTAGGGAATGATGCATTTTAATTGGTGAATCATCAGTAGAATGGATGCTCATTTTGCACATAAGTATAAACCACAGGATTCTCAAGGCAAGCAAAGTGCATGCTCAGGGAGGTGACTGTGTGCATCTGCTGTGGACACGAGTGCAAGAAAAAGTTGGCTACCATCTCCTGTCAATCTGTCACATGGAACAAGCTTTATTTTGTTAAAAAAAAGAAAACTATAATAGATTGACATGTTTCTTGAGAAAGCCGTTTCGTTTTGGTCATTTTTGAACCCAGAATTGAAGTTTGGGAATGCCGGTACCTTGCAACCCAAGTTTCAGCAGTGCTCATTTAATTACACTGGCTTCTCTAATAACCAATTGACTAATTAAGGATAATCTAAGGGAGTTGACCAATAGGACACCAAAAGAATGGCTGCTGAAAATGCGGCTTTACTGTCTTATGTGAATATTAAAAAGACGTTATTTCAAGCAGTAACAGCAACACTAATAACGTCTTGGCTCTATTTTTAAATCAATTTAATAATATCTTGATTAGAAAAAGGAATTGATTTCTATTAAAAATAAGAACATTTCTGGGTGGGCCCATGCTTTTGACTGGTACTGTAGATTTGAAAATAAAGTTGACTTGACTTGACTTGACTTTACTTGTGTAACTGTTGCTCCTCTAACCCGACAGACAAATGCTCAGGACACCAGTTAAAAGTACTAAGAAGAGTTTTAATTCTTATTATTCTTATTAATATTGTTCTCAGCAACACAGCCACCATACAGAAGTAAATACATAAACACAATAATCACAAATCTCTCCTCCAAACCTCCCAGCAAGCTCTCTCCTCTACCTCCCAACTGTGGCTTCCTTGCTGGGTTCACAGCAGTCCTTTATATAGTCCTAGATCCGGAAGTGCTTCTGTCCTTCTGTCCATGTGACTCATCAGCACTTCCGGGTCAGATGGAGAACTTGTAATTTCTTCAGCCTGGAAGTACTTCTGTGCTTCCCTCCCCGTGACTTTGAAGTACTTCAACACCATGTAAACAGCAGGGACTACCCAGTCTCCCTGCAGAGTCTCCTGGCTGCACCCATGGTACCCAGCAGGGCTGTGTTGCCGAACTCCAAGTCCTATAGTTCCCCGTAGGCATCTGTGACACCACTGCAGTCCACTGCAGTGTTCTTGATAAGCTGCCTTCCCCATCTTTCCGTTACTGGGGTGTCCCAGCTGGGATAAACTGCCGGCCGTCCCTTACACTTGTTTATGAATCACTACAAGGTGGATTGCACAAGGATAGCAAATCAAGATGTTTTCTGCTGTTTCAATGTTCTTATAAGGCAGGGGTGGGCAAAGTCATTCCTGGAGGGCCGCAGTGGCTGCAGGTTTTTGTTCTAACCCAGTTGTTTAATAAGAAGCACTTATTGCTCTAGAAACTCTTCTGCTTCATTTTAGTTATCTCCCTCATTAAGATTTTGAACCCTTATTGCTTACTTAAGTCTTACACAGCTGTATTCTCAGTTTTTAATTGCTCCTTACTAACAATAAGATGCAACTGACAAAAGTAACCAGCAGTTATCAATTTTGCTTGTTGCCCTTTACACCTGTGTGTATTTATTGTGCACTATTTGGTTTAATTAAATACTTGGAAGGAAAGAGAAGAGAAAAAAGTGAAGGATTGAGAATTATCCATCCGTTTTACACTTCAAAGTATTTGGATGATATCCTTAGAATGGAAAAAAAATCTAGGATATGAGAATGACTTGATATAGCAGCGTTAAAGCACTAACAAGCCATGAAATGTAATTATTGACAAGGATTGTTTTCGAATTAAGCAACTGGGTTGGAACAAAAACCTGCGTCCACTGCGGCCCTCCAGGAATGACTTTGCCCACCCCTGTTATAAGGCATTCAGTCCCATCAAAAAGACAAAGACAATTTGGACCAGAAATGAACTTGCTGTACTCAAGGTCTAAAAATCAAAAGTTAACAAATGAACTTTTCTGATTTCAGTTTAAAAAGATTAGAAATCAAAGTAGCACTTGCTGAGCCAGAGCACTGAGAAATTTCTGATTGTAAACCTGGGCAAAGTATATACGGATAAGTTCCTCTTATGTTAGCTACGTACAATTTAACAAATTATCACTATCATGACCCGCTCAGCTTCTCGACCTGTCTCGCTGCGCAGTTAAACCTAATTAATTTTTTTAGAATAATAAATAGGTGTGCTTTTCAAACTAATTAAGTAGTAGGCTCAAAACCTCTTGCTAAGTGTGACCAAAAATAAGATAAGAAGCAGTCCAATTATAAAGGAATCACATAGTGAGGTGTATCTTTATGTTTATTATTTTATTATATATAGAGTGTATATATTATTATGCAATTATGGATAAGAAAAATGAATTATACTGTAGAATTACCACAAAGCAGTTTAAGAAGAGACCCCTTTCGAAGCAAAAAAACAAACAAAAAAAAAATAGAAAAACACATTCAAGAAATGTTCACAACTAGCTTACAAAATGACTGTGTTAAGAGCTGGGAAGCCCATTTTGGCTAGGTAGGAATTTTTTTTTTTTGCTTCTATTCATTTTTTTTATTTTAGCTGATGAGATTTTATTGTGGGCTGGCACGGTGGTGCAGTGGGTAGCGCTGCTACCTCGCAGTTAGGAGACCCGGGTTCGCTTCCCAGGTCCTCCCTGCGTGGAGTTTGCATGTTCTCCCCGTGTCTGTGTGGGTTACCTCCCACAGTCCAAAAACATGCAGGTTAGGTGCATTGGCGATTCTAAATTGGCCCTAGTGTGTGTGCGCCCTGGGGTTTGTTTCCTGCCTTACACCCTGTGTTGGCTAGGATTGGCTCCAGCAGACACCCCTGACCCTGTGGTTTTGATATAGTGGGTTGGATAATGTATGGATTTTATTGTTTTGGCCTCTGCATTTTTGAGCTTTATTCTCACGCATATGTTTTGATTTTACAAATGTTAAGTCACTAGTACTAGGGTGTTGTACCGTGGTAAATTTTATTGATGCAATGAGAAGTCAAGCAAAATGACACCTTTTATTGGCTAACTAAAAAGATTACAACAGTTTATAAAATGAACCACTATTCTTTGTTTTCTCTGACCATTCTGATTATTCTGACCAGACTGTAACAGACTGCTTTTGAAGAATGCTCCCTCCAAGGCATTTTGCTGAGGAGTAATTAAAAGATACAATGAACAGCTTTTCTCCTGCCTGATTACTAAATTGTCCTGTTAGAGGACGTTTCTTTCTTTAATAAGATGTTAAATTTCAAACACAACAGACACAGCACTTAGTGAGCACTTTGCTGGCACCTCATCCTTTCTGCCTGCCCCCTCTCAGCCTCACTCATGTGCCTACTATCCACCAGCCCTGTGAGGCTCACTGGCGACCACTCACCCAAGGCAGATGGACTCTAGTGACCTAAAGATGTGTCTGAGGTGCTCTAATATAGCGATCACGGAGCTGCTTTTATGCCAGCTTCTCCAGGTAGACCTGTCCTCCTCAGATAGGTCTCGACCACCCAAGGAGGCTGTCCCCCTCAGGTTCAGACCCAATTGCGTTACACTGTTATTTCCACAGCATACCTGGGTAACTTTCACAGTGGACTACTGTGTTGCGCCACACTGGTTGAAAAACACTGTTCTAAATGACTGCCACTGCTTTCATTCCACTTGATTTTTCCGAAAGATGTTTTAGATCTCTTACCCTCGTTGTTGTCCACAATGTTTCAGCACTTTGAAAAAGCAAACAGGGAAAGCAATAAAAGGCATTACTTACACCACATCCAGTTAGGCAACTCCGTTTGTCATAACAAGAGTAGAAAATGTCCGTGTATAAGGTCGTCTTTGATCACTTGCCTGCTGCTGAATTCTTAAGTCAGGTTGGTCCGGTCCAAGCTCCTTTATTTTCTTTTACCCTTCAAATGAATGATTTATGAAGGGGTGTTTCATTAAAGAAGTACCGCATTTTCTTTGATTTCTGACGTTCCACTTGAAGTTGCCATCTCTGTAAAGTTGCGCTCTCTCATCTGTAGTTACGTTAATGACAGTTGTGAACTATTGACATGAACTTGAAATGCTGCATTGATGATTCTCCAATCAAATTATATTTTAAAATCCTAAAACTACCAATAAATGTGGGAGTGTCCGGAGAACACAAATCTGAAAGCAACCAATTAAAGGGCAGCCTCAGGTCATCTGCTCAACAGCTTTCATAGACTCTCATCTGACTAGTGTCCTTTACCCAGGAAATACAGGTATTCACCCTGTGGAACTAGCCCCCGGACACAGACAGGTAGACATGTTTAATCACCACCACACATTTATTTACACTACTATTTACAAGTTCAAGTGTACACATAGAACCCCAAGATACTCCCTCAAAGTCCAGGCCTCACACACTCTGCCTTACTCTTCAGGCCGCCTCCGCTCGTCCTCTCCACACCCGACTCCAGCCCTGAATGAAGGGAGGCGGCCCCTTTTATAGTCACCCGGATGTGGTCCATGTGCTTCCCAGCAATCTTCCACCGGCACTCCCCAGTGTGGCAGAAGTGCCGGCTATGCACCCGGAAGCACTCCGGGTGTCCCTGGTCCTCTTCCCCCCCAGCACTTTCGGCTGTGGCAGAAGTGCTGAGGTCCAGGGCTCCAAAGGCAGCGGGGCGCCCCCTAGCGGTGACCACGGGCCCCTACAGGGTTGAGCTTCCAAGCCCTGCACCCGTGGTCCCCAAAGCAACCAGAGTAGTTGCCCCATCATGATCTGGAGAAAGCGCAAGCCCTCCTCAGGTCCTCCTGGGCATCCCGGCTGGGTATCAGCCCCAGGCACTCGCCACAACCCAGAAATTAAACAAATACAAATTGGAAACAGTTTTAATGGATGTTGACATGTGCTGACACCAGGCACGTTGAGCAAGTAAATTTATTTTAATGATTATTTCACATTACCTCAATAATTTAAGTAGAGGTTTTAAAATTTTTGGAGGGGGGCAACTTTTATTGATGCAATGTACTCTCTGCATACGTGACACTAATTTACAGTATATGTTTAATAGGGGTCTTTGTAGGAGACTTTTTGGCTGTAGACAGTTTATTATATTTAGAAGCCTGCTCTCTGACAAAGCAGGTTATCGAGAGCACAACTGCCGTTTACAGTTCAAAATCACTGACCGTACTTTGAGCGCTGTTTTCATGAAGTGTTGGATTGGTTTAGAAATGTCACACTTGGTGAACTAATTTTTTCCATCCAGCTTTATAAGCAAAAATCTCCCACGTTTGTCTCCAGATGTATATATTATATTTCTGTCTCAGTGAAACTGACACCTCACAAAACCTGGTGTCCTGTGTTCAAATCCCATTTCCAGGCGTTGTCCATTTAAAGTTTGCATATTCTGTATCTGCATTGGTTTTTCTAGGGTACTCCTGTTTCCCCCCAATATACACAATTATGTGCTTCCAGGCTGTTTGACAATTTTAAATTGACCCAATATGAGTGTATGTGGGCCCAGCACTGTACCAGCTAGTGCTGCTAGGATATGAACGTGCTTCAGCAGCAAAGGGTTTAGGGATACTTCTCCACCTCTCCTCTGCCTCACTCCCTTTATCAATCTACTGCATAAGTGCAGAATCATCTGAGAATATACCATTTAATGCAAACGTCAAGACACTAGTTGTACTAATAATATTACACCATACAACTGTGTCCTTTGAAGCCCCCTTGCTCCATAGATAGATAGATAGATAAATAGGAAAGGCACTATAAGATAGATAGATAGATAGATAGATAGATAGATAGATAGATAGATAGATAGATAGATAGATAGATAGATAGATAGATAGATAGATAGATAGATAGATAGATAGTGTGGGAAACAGCCCGGACACAGACAGGTAGACATGGTTTTATCACCCAACACACTTTTATTTACAATAAGTGCACAACCCATTGCTGCAGCACCAATCACCCTCAGTCCAGGCCCTTTCACACACAATGCCTCTCTTCGCCACCTGCACTCCTCTTCTCCAAGACTCTTTCCACTTCCACCCGACTCCAACCTACCGATAAACTTCCGCTGGCCCTTCCTGGTGTGGCGGAAGTACCAGCTGCACACACGGAAGCACTCTGGGTGTCCCTGGTCTTCTTCTCCCAGCACTTCCTGGCGGTGACTACGGGCCCCTATAGGGTTGAGCTTCCAAGCTCTGTTCCCGTGGTCCCCATACCATCCAGAGCAGATGCCCTCTCATGGTCTGGAGGAGGTGTAGTCCCTCTTCCAGTCCTTCTGGGCGTCCCAGCTGGGTACCACCCCCAGCCACTTGCCACAATAGATAGATAGATATTTTATTTTTGCAAAACAACCTTTATTGATATAATTGTATAAACAGCATATAACATCACCCAACAGGTAAAAAAAAAACTATATTAAAAAAAATTTAAATAATCTTATTCATTATATCAAATGAAGAAACATTTCCAAAAACATGCCCTAAAACACTCTAATTAAGCATAAGTGAAAAAAAAAATTATAATATCAAGTGTAACTCATCATCTTCACGTTCACATAGCACACTATTTACACAACAAACATACCTAAACCTTTCCATATTCTTCGTACATTTATAAAAATTTAAATCCACCAAAATTCTACTTTTGCAAAGCCTTTTGAAGAACCCAGTTGTATCCTGAAGCCCAGGCCCAGTGATCTTATTTTTGCGGGTTTTCCATATCATCAGTTTTGCTTGACCTATAACGGAGTTCACAAGGTTAACTTTATACCCCAGTTGTTTTTGTTACCTTCCTCCCAAACAAGACTCCTACCTCATTATATTCAATGCCAAATCTTAGAATTAGATTTTTGTTCAGAGTGACAAGAGGCAGAAGCCTCATACAAAACAAGACTAATTATTGATTAAAAGGAGATCCCCGCAAAAATTCCATGCAACAGCCTCCACTGCAGATCCTCCACCCAGTGGGCCAATGGTGACCTGTACAGCGACCTCCAGGCCGGCTTTGGACAGGTAAGTTTGTCTCTCCACGGTGTGTCAGGAAGCGTCTTCAGTTGAGTCTAATGGTTGACTGTCACACATATTCTGTACAACTGCTTTCCTGTCAAAAATTGCAGTGGTAAGTCCAATAGGTTACTTATGGACAGTAAGCCATTTGTTTTATTACCTGTCTATTCATCTGCCAAGGACACTAGTGTAGGAAAACCACAGTCACTGGAAGGGCAAATCTTTGTATCAAACAGATCTTCTATTAGTGTTAAATAGCTCTTGGGAAATGATGTTCTTAGTCTATTTAAGAATTTTTCTAATAATTGCAAACAGTGCACTCCTGTCTCCTCTGCTATCGTTGTTGCGTCCTTCCCAACAAATCTGTCCAAATCAAGTAAATGAGTAATTTTGGTAAAATGGCACCGTACAAAATTGTGAGCAAAATGCTGTGATTATTCCCAAGAGCAGCTGATATGAGGATTATATAGCAACGGTTCTTCCAGTACCCAAAACAAGGAAGTATTTTCAAAATCCCTTTTTCACCAACAGTGAACACCATCACTTAATAAACTTTTATAAATATCCGGTAAATGTGAAATATCAATCTTGTCCAGTTTACACAGCACTGTGTAATTCCCCAGCTTCATTTGTCCAACCTGGTTAAGGAAAAATCGAGCCAAAAATGTCCACAGGTGCTGCTCATGTGAATATAACAGTTTTTGTAATGTTTGTGAACAGAAAGCAGCCACTCGACCCCCAACATCCATAAGTCCTCATCAGTGGTAACTAAGGCACACTCCGTCTCATCCAGTGCATGCCATCCCAAAAGAAGTTCACAATGGCCTCTTGTACCTGCTTGATCAGCTGTGATGGGGGCTCCAAACAGATGCACTTATGCCACAGGCAGGAGGTCTCCAGGTTATTAACAACCAGCATCCTACCCCTATTAAGATTTGGCCCAGTTTATTTTAGCCGATGATATTTTTTAATAAGTCCTCTGACAAGCTGTGAGCATATCCACATCTTCCTGATTCCTGATAAGAACCACAATGTCATCTGCATAAGCTGTAACTTTAAATGACTCCAGTGTATACTCTGGGATAGACAGACCATTCAGCACTCTTCGTAACTCCATCAAAAATGGCTCCAATGCCAATGTATATAGTATTCCAGAAAGAGAGCAGCCCTATTGAACTCCTTTTTGAGCTGTAAAAGGAGCGTACAAGCCACCATTGACTTTCACTACACTAGAAATATCACTATAAAGTAATTGAATATTTTTAACAAAATTCTCCCCGAAACCAAAAGTCCTCATCACATCCCACGACTGACCCGATCAAAAGCTTTCTCTTGTTCTAAGGAAAGTAAGCCAACCTTAAAATTAATAAGTTCTGAGGAAGCCAAAATATCCTGAATTAAAAAAATATTGTCAAAAATAGTTCTGTCAGGCACACGATAGCTCTGAGCTGGATGCACCACTTTAGTCAGAACAATCTGGATTCTGTTGGCCAACGCTTTAGACAAAATCTTATAATCTGTGCACAGCACTGGCACAGGCCACTAGTTTCTGATCTTGCATAAATCTCCCTTTTTAGGAAGGAGGGTTATCGCTGCTCTCCGACAGCTCTGGGGTAATTCACCAGTACTCTGTGTGAAAACTTCCAGCAAGTCTGGATTAATGAGATCCCAGAATTCCTTATAAAATTCAACTAGGATCCCATCAATAGCATCTGAAAGTTCTGATAGAGTCACCACTACATCTAGGTTTGTGCCATCTCCCTTAGGAAGTTGAGGAATATTCTGTAACTAATGACATTATTTCTTGTCATCCGGAACCGTCTCTGCAGCATACAAAGTCATATAGAAATCCCTCACCATCTCCCTTATCTTCACTCTGTCCTTTCTGCTGCCCGCAAACAATATAAAACTTTGCTTTGTTGGTGCATCCATTTCATTTAGGCTCAGGAATATTGATCTCACTAGAGCCCGTTTAACTCTGGTGTCTGATAACTGAGTCAGACCCCTCTGTTTATCTTTAAGGATCTCTGTTAACTGTGTGTTTGGGCCAAAATCAAGGAGCCTCTGGATCTCTGTTAGCTCAGCTTCAAATTCAGCCATCTCTGATTTTAAACATTTAGTGACATTTCTAGTGTATTGGTGACACAACACTCGAATCTGCACCTTCCCTAAATCCCACCATTGTTGCAGGCTGATGAACTCCCTTTTTTAATTTTCCACCTGTTCCAAAAAAAACCTGAATATTTCCTTGAAATTCTGATCTTGAAGGTACAGAGAATTGAAATACCAATAAGCACTTTTAGTTGTGTAAGCTGTAAGAAACACACTGCAGGTTACTAAACTGTGATCAGACAGACCATTGGGTGTGATGGAGCATGATTTGAACAGTCCAAGGTGATTCTTGAATGTGTAAATGTGGTCCATTCTGGTCAGGGACACCTCCCTGCCGCTTACTCTCCCCACATGTATTGCCTGCTCATCCCATTTTTTCTCCTCCATACATCCACCATTTCCTTTCCCCTCAGTATCCTCAGCAGTTCTTGGGCTGAGCGAGGATATGGCACAATCCTGTTATTCCTATCTATTGTTGAGTCACCTCCCAACACCACGATTTCTTCTGAACTGCACAGCTCTAAGAGAGCTTCAACTTTCTTAAAAAACTGAACTCTGTCATTGCCATCATTTGGAGCATAGACATTTATAAAGTTAAACAATTTCCCCTGGATTTGTGCCTTCACTCTCAGTAATATTTTGTACTTTCTCTTTAGATTACTTTAGGGTTGCCAGATGTCCCTTATATATGGGACATGTCCAATATTTGATAATTGTGTCCCCTGTTCCATACTGGCCTTTCAGGGACACCCAAATGTCCGTATTTAGTTAATTTTCAAATTTCATAATAAATATATTTTTACTACCTTCTTACAGTACTTAGTTGTAACTTTTTAAGTAATTATACTTTCTTTTCTCAGATTCTCTTGATGAAAATAACCCAAATGTAATGAGAAAACCAGTGTTTGCTGCCTGTTTGCAACTTGTTCAGTTGCTATGGTTGGCTGAGGACAGCCACACTGTTACCATTTTGCTCTCCAGCCGCGCTGCTGTGCAGTTCTGTATCAGCATTACAACATACAGTGATTATCAACAAAGTGTGTTGTTACTGCTTGCCAAGGCCCACTTTTTTCTAACTGCCTGTATTAAATAATAATAATAACATTTCTCTGTTGCCTGTATTAAATAAATATTTTCAAATGATTTCACTTTTACAAAATTTTTTAGCTTGTATTAAATCATTTTGAAATGATTTTATTTTTGTTTTCCTCATAACCCATTAAAATCCTTGCTTTATGTTTTTAACTTAAGTCTGTACTTTTATATAATATATTGGTCTGGGTGTGTATGGGGCATATATAAATGTAAAATAATGTGTATATATATATATATATATATATATATATATATATATATATATATATATATATATATATATATATATATATAGTAATATAGAGAGAGATTTTATTTCTAACTTTCGAATCTGGCAACCCTAGTTTACTTAAGATATTCTTTAATATCACAAGCTCTTGTAAGGTGAACATTGTGGACAAGGATGGACTTTTTCTCAAAATGCTATGTCACAAACAGATCAATATCTGGAAAGTATTCTGAGTCATCGACTCCTTTACACCCAGCGGTCTCCAATAGAAATTTTTTTATACTTTGAGCACTGTAACCCCCTCTGTCTTTTAATTCTTGTGCATCAGACACCGTGGATAAATCAGAGATACTACCTTCCTCTTCCTCACTTTCACTAGCTACTAGCAGCGTCTTCCTCCATCACAGCTGCTAACACTGTAAAGCTGCCTGCAGTGATGAAAAAGGCGGCCACACAGCTCTCTCGGTCAGCAACCGGCGATTCCGCCACAACATTGCTGCGCTTTTTCACAAATCCTCTTTCAAATGTAAAATGGCGCTTTTGAGCTGGTCATTTAAACCCGTCATTGTTTTCAGGATCTTTAACTTCTTCTTCCATTTCAATCGATCCTCACAAACTGTCATCCACAACAGCAGGTAGTTCTACTGTAGCCCCACTCACCTCTTCTCTGTTCACAGTCTCGTCAACACGCACACCTTTCTCTACCAGCACACTAACAGCAGCCCCCTCACTGGCTGATCTCGCCAGTACTAAGGACACCCCCTGAACTACACTTTCTAGAGCTGATGAGGGTCCAGCCTGCTGTATGCCTTGTTCACATCCTCCCTTGTTATGTGCCATTGTTCAATTCCCCTTTTCTGGGTAATGTTTAACTAAATGCCCCCCCATTGCCACATGCTAAACATTTCATCTCGTCTGAGGTAACAAAAATGACATAACCGTGACCATCAAGCCTAAACCGCATAGTCATATTAAGATCCATGTCCATCTGGTTCAGCACCTTATACACCTGCCTTCGAAAGGACAATACGTATCTTTGATACCAGTTGTCTGTGACGCTACAATTCTCTTTCTAGCACTTCATTTCTTAAAAATGGTGGATACAGCTGCTCTAAAATACCATTGACTACGACTTCTTTTTCTGCAAGCATTAATACCAAATCAACAGAAATAATATGATTGATCCATTCATCTGAGAGGCTGATTTATTGTTTCCACATCCTATACATTTTCCCACTGCCAACACCCCACTCTCTAAAGGAATAAAATCCTCTGACACAATTTTAATGCCATGCCGGCGAGTCAACTTTTCTAGACCCGTGGCATAAAGCCCCACAAAACGTATGGTAAAACCTCAGGCTCTGATCTCACACCCTACAACCTCCATCCACACCAACACAAACTCCCAACAAGCACTGTGACAGCAAAACAGGAAGGAAGCAGATAGATTGTGTGACAGAGTGTGTCTCATAACTGAGCCCTTCCTTTTAATTAGCTTGTTGATTTGGTGGGCCTCTCTTGAAGTGATTTTACCAGCCCAGAACACCACAGTGTAGAAAATCACACTGGCCATCACAGAGTTGTAGAAGATGTGAAGGAAATCACTACCCACATTAAAGGAACACAGTCTCCTAAGAAGAAAGAGCCTGCTCTGCCCTTCTTTCTTATATAGTTTATTGTGATATGGTGGAAGTTCATAAGCAGTTCCTTGGTTTTGCTGATGTTATGATGCAGACAATTCTCTTTGCACCAAGAAACAGACTTCTCCACCTGACTCCTCTCCTCTGTGTCATTCTCTTTATCAGTCCACCTCATAAGTGCAGAATCATCTGAGAATTTCTGCAAATCACATGACCTCGTCTTATATTTGTCTATGCCACACGAAGTGAAGAGAAAAGCAGAGAGACTCCGACCCTTGTGGTGCTCCTGTGTTGCTCACATCAACATCAGAGACAGTCCTTGAGCCCGACATATAGTCTATTTTCCAGGACAGATGCACATCTCTGAGCTTATCCCATGTTATTTAAACTGTATTTCCAGTTTATGATTAAAGTTATAGTCACACCTTCTTTACATGAACCAGAGATTCAGTGTTTCTCTATTGGTTGTTCCTGCTGTCATATATGGCCTACTGTAAACCCAAGGTAAATAAAATTAATGATGCTTTCTTCAGTGGGAATTATCACCTACAATTACAGCTCCAGGGAGCAAGCAGTTTAAAATTCAAGGTCTGTTAATTACTCGTAACTTACTTAGACTCGCTCGTGTTAAATCAATTTCCCTGCCCTGACAGCTTGTATGTTTGCTCTTATTCATACTGTCCATAATTCTAGCTGGAAATCCGCTTCTCTGCAGCTTATCATCTTTAACAGTTAATTGGCAACATGCTGTGTGTTAATGCTCACAAAGAAAAACTCCATATAAATTATATATTATATATTATTATATAAAATACATGTTTAGTATTGGACGGCACGGTGGCGCAGTGGTAGCGCTGCTGCCTCGCAGTAAGGAGACCTGGGTTCACTTCCTAGGTCCTCCCTGCGTGGAGTTTGCATGTTCTCCCCGTGTCTGTGTGGGTTTCTTCCAGGTGCTCCTGTTTCCTCCCAAAGAAACGCAAATTAGATGGATTGGTGATTCTAAATTGCCCCTAGTGTGTGCTTGGAGTGTGGGAGTGTGTGTGTGTGTGTGCCCTGTGGTGGGTTGGCGCCCTTCCTGGGATTGGTTCCTGCCTTGCACCCTGTGTTGGCTGGGTTTGGCTCCAGCAGACCCCTGTGACCCTGTGTTCGGATTCAGCGAGTTGGAAAATGGATGGATGGATGTTTAGTATCTAGGGGATAAGGTATAGCATGGTGATGATGTTTCAAATGTTACACTTTATCTTCTGCTGCTATATACTGAATGAATTATCATTCTCGAAGCTTCTTTATCCAATTCAGCGTGGCATAGGAGCTGATCATATCCTGGTAACACTGCAGGGCAGGAAACAGCCGTGGCGGAGTGCCAGTCCTTTCTCTCACACGTATAGTCATGTTGATACAGGGTCCATACACTGACTGTTTCTAAGGGATGAGAAAGGAAAATTGTATCCTTCATGCAGACATGGGCAGAACTTGCAGACCACACAAAGACCATATCTGGTGGCAGGATTCACTGGATCCATGAGGCACATGCTAACTACTGCACCGCCATGCTGCCTGTTACATACTGTACAATGCCATCATAAATGCTGTATTTGATGTTTGGGTGCCTGCTCCACTTGATGCATGGCTTGTAATGAGATTTAAATGACTGAATAACAATGAATTCTGTTAAAATGAATTTTTAATTAAATTGTTCCAGAAGATATGCAAATACCAGTGAAGCATTGTTATTCTGTTCACAACAATGCACTGATGAATGCAAACACTAGCCTTAGTGCAAATTTAACTTTTTATTTTTTATTGTGATTTTACAGATCATTTACCCATTTCATCTGTGCATGGTTATACAGCAAAATTAGAAGCTCTGTGAGGGAGTTCTATTTTATTGAATAAAATGTTTAATGCTGGTTTATCTGCTTGTAATTGGTGAAATTTCACTCAAAATCCATTCTCATTTAATATCAGTCAAAAACAGCTTCATTTACTGTTTATGTAACTATAGCATGGAAACTTGTTAAAGATACAAGAGCTTTTCCTGAAAATTTACAGTAAAATTACTAAGCTTTTGGCCATTTTCTTTAAAATGGATGTTTATATATGTCCTGGTTATTTTCAGAGGCACTCGTACATGAACATTGGCCCTCTGGCCACAGGTAGAGAATAGAATCTATTTTAAGTGAAAATCCTTGATCCCCAGTTCAGTGCTGTTTTTATTCACAAAGGCTTTTTAGATTCCAGCAATATGCATATATATATTTTTTTTAATCTAAGATACCTTGTGAGCATAACACAAGCTAGAAGTCTTTTTTAATTATTGTTGCAACTTTTCATTATGCCAAAGTATCTTTGTTAAAGAATGGCTTTATATGATTATTCTAATTACACACAAGTTGCATTTACATATAATCAAGTGAAGTCAAGTGACTTTATGGCCATACCATCGATACACTGTATTGCAGCATACAGTGGTATAAACTAATGTTCCCAAGGACTGCAATGCAGCATATACATAAACACAGCACAAGTGCAAGAGAAGTAATGTGCTATACTGTAAATACATAAGTAAATACAATGTAAATGAGTAGATAATACATGTTAAAATAGGTAGTAATACATTAAGAAATAAATAATAACAACAATTAGTATTTAAAAACAATAGTAACAAATGTAACAAATGGACTGCATATAAATTAGCTACTAGGAGCAGATTTGAGGGCCGGGAACAGCACACAATTCAGAGTGCAGACAGCAAAAGAATAGAAGCTGTTGCAGAACCTGGCAGAAGTGGTTTGGATGCTTTTGGATGAAGTACCTTCTGCCAGATGAAAGTGGGACAACGAGACTATGGGCGAGTCCTACATAATGTTGTAGGCTTTGCAGATGCAACTCTTGATAAAGATGTCCTTAAAAGAGGGTAGTGAGGTCTTCATGATCTTTTCGCTATGTGTACTATGCATTATAGGAATTTGCATTCAGAGACACTGCAGTTCATACTCAACTTAACTTCTGTATGAGATGACATAAGATAAACTATTAATTGTGAATAATATAGCATGGCACGATGGTGCAAGAAATTTCACTGCTGTCTCTTTGCTGAGTGGATGTGCATTTTAATCTGGACCCACTCGTTCTTTCGGCATGTACTTTGCATAGTCTTTCCATATTTTCATGTTTTTTTCAGGTATTCCTCTTTCTTCCACTTTTCACTGATAAGCAAATAATTCTAGCTGATGTATTTAAATTAAAGGATATAAGTGAGTGTGGGTGGCTGCATGAGACTGACCACTGATGGACTGCTGTCCCATCCACAGCTTGCTTCTTCATTGCACCCAATATAGTTGAAATAGACTTCAGCATCCTGTGACCTTGTAATGAAATAATATATTAATTCTGTGCATAATATAATAATATACATTTTTTTAAAAGTATACATATTCTTAATTAGACCACTTTCAGCAATAATCCCAGAAAAAATATTATAGTGGTAACTCCAAGTATTAATAGAATAAACATTAAAGATATGTGTTTGTACTGCTGTTTACTGTTATAGGCACTATTTTCTTTTTCTACATTTTCATTGGTATCATTTTGTATTTAATTTACACCTTTTTGCAGAGATCCATTTTCATTTTAATACTAAAAACTATTTTTTTCTGTTATTTAGAGTGAAAAAGCCACATTAAATCCACTGTGATTCAGAGCCATATAACAATAAAATGTGAACATTTCCAAAGGATGAGTACTTTATATAAACCCTAAATTGTCTTTCACTCACGTCTATTTTCAAAATTGTTCTTCTTTAACTGGCCTAGGCCCTACTTACTAATGGGGAAATATTGAAAAATGAATGTCACCACTGAATTCCTTTAGCTGAAACAACCCAAAACCTTGATGTAAAAAGAAAAAGAAAAAATTAAAACAAAACACACACACACACACATATATATATATATATATATATATATATATATATATATATATATATATTTATATACAGTATATATATATAAAATACCAATCTGAACTTATCAACACATACTTACCAGAGCAGATATTGTGACCTCAATATGCCAGTCTGATAAAGATGTCAAGAATTAATAAAATAACAGCGGGAGGTCGATATATCAGGCCACCGAATGATGTGCCTGCTTGTGTGGAAGATGAGCCAACAGTTCCAACATTTAAATTCAGGCTGAAGACTGTTTTTCTTAAGTCTAACATACGCTGATTAGAGCTGCTGATTAACTGTTCACACTGCAATTCTGCTTATTAACCATTTGCACAATCATTATCAACTCTTACTGATCTTCTCCAGATTTACTTCTTTTCTCAGTATCCTGCTGTGGCCCTTGATGCAACTTCTGTTATGCCAAACTACCTCTGCTGCCAATGGGAATTGATAGAAGAGATATTTTCAGCCATGGGATCTGCTTCCTATTAGGCTGTTCAGCACACAGATTTAATATTGTAGAATGCCCAGGAGGAGGTGTGCAGCCAGTTGGCCTACATCAGTGGTACTCAAAGTGTTTTGGACTGAGAATCACTTTGCTGAAGTCAAAACTAATGGCGGACTGTGATGGTGTGGGTCAGTTCCACACTCCCAGTTGCTCTAGGGAGCCTCTTGAACTCGCTACATACCCAAGGGATGAGCCAGTGGATGAGGACACAACACACAAACATAGCAAGGGGTAGGTGAAACACTCCCAGTGCTTTTAAATAAATAAATAATCCAATAAAAATGAGTAAAGGTGGAGGTTAATTATGGTCAAATAAATAATCCTTTAAAAGCGAGGTTAAAAACATGGCAGAAACCTATCTTTAAAAATCAAGGGTGGATCATTTTGAAAAAACGTCATCTCCTCAGCTAACCCCAAGGGGGGTTTATTGCAGCCGAGGAAATGACTAACCGGCAGTTCAGACCTCCTTCTATGTCTGCACCTAAACTCGGACCCCTACATTCTTCTGTGGCTCCGGCAGGACACTATGCCAAGCCTCTGACTCCTGCTGCCAGGTTCGTGTCCCTTTGTTCCACGGCTCACCCCAGGACATCTTATTGAACCTTCTAATTTCCCTTTAGCTCACTCCAACCAAGCAGTTCAGCTCTTCAGCTCCCAGATTGTTCAGCAGGAGAGACCTCCTTCAGCCCCTAAGTGTGGGCTGCACGCTCATCAAGGGACTTCCACCCGACTGTCTGACTTCGGACTCTCATTCACCTGCTTCCTCCGCAGCCTGCCTTTCTCTCTCCATTCCTCTTTTTAACCTCTGTTCTTTTTTCTTTCATGTTTTCATTTCTTACTTGTTCCACTTTTTCCCATGCTGGCTCCCCTTTATATGTCTCCAGGGGTGTAGAGCCTCAATTGCACTCCGCAGATGACTAATGAAGCAATTGAAAGAAACTGAACCCTAATGTGTAAGTGCATCTAGCCCCAATCATCTCACCAACCTCACACAGCCCCTGCCTTTTTCTGAGCCACAGAAACCTGCTATACCACATGGGCCACTAAAATCCAACACTCACCTGTTACAATAATTCTCATTTACATTTACATTTCCTGTATTTTATGAAAGGCATGCATTTGAAAAATTCAAAGATACATATCCAGGATTTCTAGGATTTGTGTTTCATAATAACCTTGTAGTCATAAAGGACTGCCTGGGCAGAGTTGGATCATCCAGGCAAACATCATCAAAGTGAGTTTAGATGAGAGACCTGTCCACGTATTCAGGATGAAGAGGTGCCACACCAGAAAGGGGACTAGGCAAGTGGACGTTTGGGTCAGAGGCATCCAACACCAGATAATAGCAGTGGAACAGGAAGGCATTGAACCATAGTCTGCAAAAAAGTTGGGACTAAAACCACTACCATGGACCCACCACCCATTTCTAATATGTCTGCGTTTATTGATTCATCGTGGATTCAAACAGTATTGAGACCCCTTCACTTTTACACATTTTGTTATGCTGCAGTTTTGTACTAAAATGTTACAAATTAATTTTGTTATCATCAGTCCACTCTTATCACTTTTGAGTTACTCTAGAAGTTAGAAGTAAAAAAAGAATTTTTAGGAATTTGTACTAACTTATCATGAGGGAAGTTTCTGCACTTTTATATTTTCATTGGAAGTGGTGAAGGCGGGAGGAGTAGTAATTGGGCATTAAAAAGTTGGTACAATGCTCTGAAAATTGCATTACAAACGAAGGTGACTATGTAGAAAAGTGATGTAATTTGTTTTTGACGTTCTCAATAAATAGAGTTAAAAAAAGTGTATGATACTTGAAATCTTGTTCAGGTGCATCCCATTATTTAGAAAATTGTTGAGATATTTCTACACCTTGTGTGTCCACTGGTGCCCAATTCCATTGACTGCACATAATTAGGAAAGGAACATGTCTGTTTATTGAAGGTCTCACAGCTGACAATGTGTATCAGAGCAAAAACCAAGCCATTACATTGAAGGAATTGCCTGCAGAGCTGCACAAATTTGAGGAAGGGTACAAAAACAATTCCTGCACCATTGAACATTCCCAAGATCACAGTGGTTACCTTCGTAATTCTTAAATGAGAGAAGTTTGGAACAACCACAACTATTCCTAGTGCTTTTTAAAAATGATCAATTGTGGGTGAAGGGCCATAGTAAGAGAGGTGACCAAGTACCCGATGGTCACTGGCTTAGCTCCAGAGGACACTCCACTGAGTTTATGAGCTTTATGACAGAGTGGCCAGAGAGAAACCTGTCTACAGTAAGAGACACATGGAAGCCTGCGTGGAGTTTGCAAAAAGGCATCTAAAGGACTCAAAGACTGTGAAAAATAAGTAAATTCTCTAGTCTGATGAAACCAAAGTTAACATAATATCTGGAGGAAACCAGGCATTGCTCATTCCCTGCACAATACAATTCCAGTAGTGAAGCATGGTGGTGGCAACATTATGCTGTGGTGTTGTATTTCAGTAACAAGGACTAGAAGGCTATTCAGGGTGTAAGCTAAATGGAGCAAAATTTCAGAGATACCTTTAATGAAAACTTGCTCCAGAGTGTTATGGACCTCAGACTGTGCCCAAGGTTCACTTTCCATTAAGACAATGACCCTAAGCACAAAGCAAAGACAACACAGGAGTGGTTTAGGGGCAGCTCTGTGAATGCCCTTGAGTAGGCAAACCAGAGTTCAGGCTTGAACTCAACTAAGGAGTCCTGAAAACAGCTTTCCACCAACAGTCTACATCCAACCTGATAGAGCTTAGGAAGATCTGCAGAGAAAACTGGCTAAAAATCCAGATGTGCAGAACTTGTCGCATCAGACCTAAGAAGACTTCAAGCTGTAATCACTGCCAAAGGGTCTTCAACTGAGTACTGAGTAAAGGGTCTCAGTACTTGTGTAAATGGGATATTTAAGGTTTTATTATTAATAAATTTCAAAAAATTCCTATAATCCTGTTTTGGTTTTGTCATTCTGGAATATTTATTGTTGAGGAGAAGGGGAGGAGGGAAAAAAATTAACGTAAATGATTTTAGCACAAGGCTGTTGTATATAAAACTATCTGAAATACCCAGTGTTGCACAGGAGGAAAATAAAGTATTTTTTTTATTGTTTGAAAAAATTATAATTAAAAAAACCCACAACTTTAAAAATAAAAATAAATTAATAAACAATGAAGACTCACTAATTTGCTTGTGTTGCGGTCTTGTATATATGTTATCATCCAATTGACGCTTGGAACCGGCCAACTCTATTTAAAGAATGCTGCCAGTCACCTCCAGTTCGCCCTCTGGTGTTCGTTTTGAGTGACAACTGAATGATAACATGCATACAAGACCGTAAGATCACCACCCCACCCTACCCAGAAGGGGGTGGGTTAGGGTTGATTTCACCCTACAGTATTTTTAGTTGACCAATGAGAAACATGTGTACCAAATTTCATGAAAATCTCTCCAACCGTTCAGAAATGATGCTGGAACATACATACATACACACATACATTGACATTTATATATAAAGATGTGCATAAAGTGAAAGAGCCTGAAGACTTTCTGAATCCAATGTAGTAGTGCCAATGTTGCCCAACAGCCATAATTGTTACAAATTAATGTAAGTTAATGTAAAGTAATTAACGTACAAAGTAAGTACAAATTAATGTAAGTTAATGTAAAGTAAGTACATAAATTAATATGCCTGACCAATTTAGAAATCACTTTGCCCCCACCATGGTGGTGCAGTGATAGCATTACTACACTGTAGTAAGGAGATCATGGTTAACATCCTGGGTTGTCCCTGCGTGGAGTGTGCATGTGTGGTAGAAATCATTCCATCCATTATCCAATCCACTATATCCCACCTACAGGATCACAGGGGTCTGCTGGAGCCAATCCCACCCAACACAGAGTGCAAAGGCAGGAAACAAACCCCGGGCAGGGCACCAGCCCACCGCAGGTGGTAGAAATTAAATTACTAATTAAAGAAAAAACTTATCCTCTACTAGGACAAGTTTGATAAAACCTCTTTGAGTCAGAAACCAGGCAGGAGGAAACTTGTCCATTAAATCCTTTATTTACTCTTGCAGCAAATGCTGAAGCGGGAGAATTCATCACTGCAGGCTGTTACAAAATGGTCAGAATAGTCAAAAAAAGAAGGGCTGAGGTCTGTTTTATAAACAACTGAATTTAAATACCAGTATTGATTAATACATATATTTACTCTGATTGGTTTGTTGGTTTATGGGAAAGAGGGGTCCTTTCATCGAATTGGCTGGCCCAGCACTGTTTTTAGCCGTGGAATGGCCAAATGGGGGAGGAAGCTTGATAGATGAGGTCTCCAGGACTCTAAAAATATCCAAATCTTATTATATAATATCATCTACTGTTAAATTCTGCTCCGTACTTCTAAAATTTTTATTTTTATGCTGTATTGAGGATTTGTTCTGTCCTGTGTATTGTATTGTATTGACCCCCTTCTTTTGACACTCACTGCACGCCCAACCTGCCTAGAAAGGGGTCTCTCTTTGAACTGCCTTTCCCAGGGTTTCTTCCATTTTCCCTACAAGGTTTTTTTGGGAGTTTTTCCTTGTTTTCTTAGAGAGTCAAGGCTGGGGAGCTGTCAAGAGGCAGGGCCTGTTAAAGACCATTGTGGCACTTCCTGTGTGATTTTGTGCTATACAAAAATAAACTGTATTGTATTGTATTGTTTACACCAAAATGATTTATTGGAATAAAAGTCTGTTCTACCACACTTTTCTTTTTTAAATAGCTATAATGTTCAGCTATTACCCTTGGAATCCCTGTGCTTGTTACAACTGTCCAGTCTTCTTGTTTACAGGACAACTGCTGATTGCTTAATCATCTGCTAGTACATTTGGTACAGTATATTACATCAACATTCTCCTGGTACATCCTTGTCTTAGTTGTTAACTTGACCTTTATCTGGTTTCCTGAGAAGGTTTCTGACATTTATTAACCCTTTTATACTTCTAAGATGGATGCTATATTTTAATGTGTAAAAAGCATACTAAACATTTAATGTCATTACCTCCAAGTTATTCTCTCACACATGCTCTCCTCATGTCTACGTGAGTGTTCTGGTTTCATTCCGCTGTACAAATACATTCAGGTTAGGTACAATACAACACAATGCAATTTATTTTTGTATAGCCCAAAATCACACAAGAAGTGCTGCAATGGGCTTTAACAGGTCCTGCCTCTTGACAGCCCCCCAGCCTTGACTCTCTAAGAAGACAAGGAAAAACTGTGAAAACAAACCCTTATAGGGAAAAAATGGAAGAAACCTTG
The DNA here is from genome assembly GCF_016835505.1 of Polypterus senegalus. Taxonomy (NCBI): domain Eukaryota; kingdom Metazoa; phylum Chordata; class Cladistia; order Polypteriformes; family Polypteridae; genus Polypterus; species Polypterus senegalus. The sequence goes on from NC_053167.1 coordinate 121,694,000, forward strand.
GGAAAGGCAGTTCAAAGAGAGACCCCTTTCCAGGTAGGTTGGGTGTGCAGTGGGTGTCAAAAAAAAGGGGGTAAATACAATACACAGAACAGAAGTAATCCTAAATATAATGCAATAGTGCAATAGAATTCAACAGTAGATGATATCACATAATATGATTTGGATTTGTTCAGAGTCCTGACGACCTCGGCCATCAAGCTGCCTTCGCTTATTGGCCATTCCACATCAGAGACAGTGCTTGGTCAGCCAATATGATGAAAGGACCCCTTTACCCGATGATTCCTGCGATCCTTCATCAGAGAGGACTTTACATTGGGCTGGCAAAACAACTTGGCAGGTGGGCAGTGGCAGCAAGTTCCACATTTGAGTACCAAGAAGAGTAGAATAGGTGAGGGTTAGTAGCAGATTATAACTATCATGTTACTTATGTTTTAGTGCTAATGACTAACAACTGAGATGCAGTCTGTACAGTTAATCAGCAGCTCTAGTCAGGATATGCTAAACTGAAGTAGTGAGTCTTCAGCCGGTGATTTAAAAGCTGAGACCGAAGAATCATCTCTTATAGTAGCAGGCAAAGATAAAATTAGTCCTAAGGTGTGGTTGGGGTGTGTGTGAGTTTGTTTGTTCACAAGCGATGGACTGGCACCCTGTCCAGAGTTTGTTCCTGCCTTGCACCCTGTACTAGCTGGAACAGGCTCTAGAACCCCCTGCGACCCTGGCCTGGATTAAGCGGGTTTGAAAATGACATGATGTAATTTTGCCCCTGTACCGATCATTTTGTAAATCATTTGACTCATACTTGGGACTGCTGGTGATCTATGGACCCCAGTTTGAGAACCACTGGCTTTGGTCATCAGAACTTTGATTAAATCTCATAAAAACTGAATATGGCTCCCCAAAAGGTTCATTTTCTCCAGTAATGCTACTGACTGGAGTTTTTGTAGCACTCACCTCCATTGTCAACTGGCCACATCTCAAATATAGTTTGAGAAGTTAGACTGTCATAATTTATGTTATTCAAATTGAAATTGTTTCATTTTACTGTGTGCCACACCTCATGTGTACATTCATTTATATGCTTCATAATTGAACAAGTACACTGAATTTGTAGTCCTTGAAGAACATTAAACACAAAATACATTGAATTAAATGGAAATTAAATCAAACCCGGGGGGAAAAAAGCTACTCTCTGCGGCATCTTGCTTCTCACCAATGAAATTTGCACTGCCCAGTATATTAATGTGACATTCTCAAGAAAGAAATGGAATCCTTCACGATCTCCAGATTCTGTTTTCATACTTTGAAATATTTACTAGGTTTATTTGGATTATCGGATTACACAAGATACATTACATTGTAATAGTAACCTGCTGCCTACAGTAATGCTAATAAGGTTCAAATGAGGCCATCTGCTTTTTGTTCAGAGAAGCGAGTTATTTAACACCAGCACATAACCCCTGTGTTGCAGATCGCAGAGACAGAAAAGAGTCAAATTGCCTGAGCGGGATTTCAATTTTTCATTTTAACTTACTATGATCTTTTCAGTTCTCATAAAAATAGCCTCTTAAATATGATATTGGCTGTGGCAGTAAATCCTAACACACACATTCTTTGCCGCTGTGCTAAACCTGCTGTCTCTTCATTTTTTTGTCTCCCTAACATTGCTCTGTTGTAGGTGTTTTAACATAACTTGACATATACCATTATCAGCAAGTTAGTTTAGGGCTACATCACTAACAAATCACTTGTCAGTGTAAATTACCATAATTAGTGGCTGATATCTCAAACTTCATAAAGGTGTTTGTTGCATTGTTTTTCATTTTTTTCCATGTTTTCATAGAATGAATGCTAACACATCCATTCAGCCATCCAGTCGTGGGCAGTACAAGCAGAAAGAAAACGAACAGTTCAGGATGGGGAATCAGTCTACCAGAGGACACAATAATATACACCCACATTCACGGCTCATTCAGTATCATCATTCGGCCTGACCGGCACTTCTTTGGTGACGTGGCAATAAAAATCGGAGCGAGAAGCAGAGAACACTCCACAAAGGCAGTCAGCAGGCTGGAAATCAGAAGAAGGACTGGAGCCGTGAGGTGCCCCCTAAAATATGATTTGATAAAGGAGGTTTTCCTATTGTAATGGTCGCCTATTATAATTGTCCAAAAAAAAAAGAGTTTTCATGCCAAGTGTCTGTGAACTTTTTATACTGGGAATATCAGTTATGCTGTGGTGGGCTGGTGCCCTGCCCGGGGTTTGTTTCCTGCCTTGCACCCTGTGTTGACTGGGATTGGCTCCAGCAGACCCCCGTGACCCTGTTGTTAGGATATAGCGGGTTGGATAATGGATGGATGGATATCAGTTATGTTCAGGTCTGGCACAAGGAGAGAATTGCAAAATGATCACCTCAAGTGACACTTTGGTCAGGGTGGGATTTTAATTTTTTGCATAACAATATTAAAATAAAAAAAGAAATGAGAGTTAAGTATGGACTGTAACAGTTACAAATAAATTTGTTATGAAGTAGTTTTTGTTCATTTTTTGTGGGCTTTCCTTTATCAATTTTAGGGATTTGTCTTCCTAGCTCAAGAATTCAAAACTTTTATTAACCTATTTTATTCAGACTTTAGCTTTGATACTTTTTTTTTTTTTAAACAATTTGCTATTATTTTTAAAGACTAAAGAGAAACGTCCATGTCAACAACTGACACTGGCATTTATTTCCCTGACTTTTCAAATATCCTATTGTTTATATATTGGTTGTTATTTTGTAAAAGTTTGCTTATTTCTGGAATGGTGTTAATGTGTCAGTCACATTTTTTAATATCAAATAAGTGTCTCTTAAGTTTTCAACACTAAACACCTAGTTAGAAAGTACAGATGTCTTTTTAGCTTGCAGGGCAGTTTGAAACTGCACTGGTATTTTCAGAAGTGTGCAGGATCAGTAAACATTCAGTTTTCCAATTGTAAAATTCAATATTTTGAGTCAAACAGAAGCCATGCTGAATGTATACCTCTGTACTGTTTTTAATGACTGTTTTTGTGTGTTTTATGGATTTGTCATTTTTTTACAAAAATAATCTTATTTACCTGTATTTATTATTTTTCCCATTGTTTTTAAGGATATACCATGCCATGAGAGGATTATATTGTGGACCCATATCACAATATGTATTGCATGAGAATTAAGTGTATCAACCCATGCCTAGTAAGGATATACTGTATATACATTAGAGAGGGATGACTTAGTTCAGGTATTATTTAATGTGCTGGCCTTGATTACATTGCAGGAATTCTCCAAGTATGGATTTTGAGAAGAGATTCCACTGAAGGGGTGCTATACAGGGTGCGCACAAAGTCTGTATACCCCTATCTTTAGGAGCAGTTACAGGAATAACCATGACAATTTGGTTCCTGTGGACATCAGCCCAAGTCTTTCTGGTATTTCGAGGTGTGTTTCCGACATCCTGTCTGGTGCTGCCACCTGCTGCCGCTCAAGAAATCACAACAACGTGGCGGTAGTTCCAAGATGAAGCGAAGGGTGACACAAGTGTTTTCACGATCGAGGAGCGTTTGGTGGCCACTGTGTGGGTTCATGAGCAGCCTGTTACTGGGAAATCGATCAAAAATGTCATGGATGACTTTGTTGTGCGTTTTGGGAAGGCATCACCGACAAAGAGGACATTGTTGCAGTGGGAGAAGAAGTGCTGCCAGATGAAGGTCGTCGAGCACCTGGAGCACTTCAGAGTGCCCTATAAAAGGAGCCAGCCACCACTACTCTGGAGCCAGAGTCGGGAGGAAGGGAGACGAAGCTTGCCAGGAGCAGTGGAGATGGATTAAGAGGAAAAGAAAGAAGAAGAAAAGAAAGTGCTGCATGCTGTGTGCTTGTGCCTTGGAGCTGTACGGTATTTGTGGGAAACAGGGGAAGGCCTTTCCCACAAGGAAGAAATAAAAAAATAAATAAAACGTGTGTGCTGAAGTTGTGTATTGCGTCTGTCTATGTCTATATACAGTATATATATATATATATATATATATATATATATATATATATATTTATAGTAAAATTTTATCATTCTTTTGAGACCCTCCCCAACAGTGCTCAATGGCGAAACACAACTGACGTGTCTGTTAAGGTTTGCTGTGTCACCAAGGCAACTACACGTTCACAGCCTCCCGTTTAATGTGACTGTCTCCCGATGGGTGATGCAGGGAAAAGTATAACCTGGACACTCACCTGGCCCCATCCCTGCTCGTTTGCTGTCTCTCTGAGTCTAATGAACTGGTACTGTAGCTTTTGTTTGAATAAATACCTTGACTGTTCCTATTTTGATTGGGATAAAGTTGGTTTTCTTGAAGCCCATGAACTTAAGAATCTTCTGTCTGGTGCAGGATAGTGACTCATGCATCACTATATATATAGTCACACATGTGTGTGGGAGGACCCCTCCTCTCAGGCTCAATCAAGGTATGTGATAACCCACAGGGCGAGTGGGGGTGCTATCGCTGACATTCTCTTCTACTTCTCTCCCCACAGCACAGAGAAACTACCCAATGAGGGCACCTAGCTCAACCCCATCCTGTCTGTGACGATATAACAAGCCTGTCTGCCCAGAAGATGACACCTTTTGCAAACAGAGTGACCCGCTGTATGGAGGCACTATTTACAGTTAGGCAAGCTTTAATCAAATGGGACGGCCCCGTTGATGTCCCAACTTTTCATTTGCTCTGAGACCTGTCATTCCTGTTACCGGCATATATATATATATATTCTTCTAGATAGTATTCAGATGTTTTCACTTTTAACATTTTACTATGTTGTAGCCTTTTGCTAAAATCATTTAAATTCACTTTTTTTCCGTTGTGGCCCACCAGGCTGGCACCAAAACAGAAAAGTGTGGGACACAAGTTCAAGGCAAACCAGGTTTATTTTTCTTTTTCCCTTGTGGTAAATGCCTTCTCCGTTCCCCACAAGTATAACACAGTCCAAAGCACAGCACAATGCACAAACAATTAATCCCTTCCTTTACTCCTCAGGTCAAGCTTCGTTGCTCCTCCTCCTGACCCTGACTTCCCGAATAGTGGCTGCTGGTTCCCTTTATAACACACCCAGAAGTCCTCCAGGTGCTTGATTACTCATTCCGGCAGCGCTTCCGGGTGTGGCGGAAGAACCGCCCAAAAGGGATCAGCAGCTCCTGCTGCAGCACCCCCTGGCGGTCCCTGCGGATCCCAACAGGGCTGCATCACACTTCAACTCCCATGAAGCCTTGCGGGAGTTTGAGGCACCTCTGCAACCCGGGGGGTTGCCAGCTAGCATCCTGAGGGAGGTAATGCTCTGGCCATGCTTGCTCCCCCTGTCCTCCTAGCATGGAGGCAAGAGCAGCGGCCGCATGCTACACCGTCATCAAACAACATTCAATACCCCACAATAACAAGGTGAAAAAACAGGATTTTAGGAATTTTGGCACGTTTATTAAAATTAAAAAACTGAAATATAAATTGACACAAGTGTTCAGACCCTTTGAAATGACTCTTAAAATCTGGCTCTGGTGTATCCCATTCTATTGATCACCCCTTGTTTGGAGTTCGCCTCTGGTAAAGTGAATTGATTAGACATGAATAGGAAAGGCACACACCTGTGTGTATAAGATCCACAATTCACACTGCATGTCAGGATAAAAAGCAAGCCACGACATTCAAAGAGCTCTCAGTAGATCTCTGTGAAAATATTTTGGTGAGGCATAAATCAGGGCAAAGGATTAAACCATTTCTAAAGCTTTCACTGTTCCCAGGAGCACAGTGTCTTAAATAACCGTGAAAAGGAAGAAGTTTGGAAACACAAGGACTCTTCTTAGAGTTGACAATCTGGCATAGCGTATTTGACAATATTTCTGCAATAAATGTGTGTGTTTTGCATGTTGTGAGCATATGAAGCATAACTTTTCGTGTGGATTATGCAACACATGAATTTTGAGATTTTTTTGATATTGTTGCTCTTGTCCAGCAGAGGTAACCATTGGGCTTCATTCCATCAGAAACTTTATGTTCATTTGCCATGAAAGCATAAGATTAAAAAATAATTTTGGCCATCACCACAATGAAAATGGGCTAAGTAACATAGAAAAACATATAATTTTTGGGGAGAGTAGGCCTTTCATTTATTCTTCTTCTTATTTAACATTTTCTTTGCTTATCATAAGTCAAATGAAGTTTACAGTGGATGACTGGTAAATATTTATCTAACATGCTAAGAGATACACTGAGCAGATGTGGCAGAATCTGTGATAAAATAGTGTAGATACTCCAGTTTGAGATAAACACAACATTTGAGTGAGTGCAGCGCAAAGAATGAAACTGTACACCTGACCCTCAAGTACAACACAACAGAACCCTGTTTCTTGTCCACATTTAGGTCATTTTGCTGCATGCTATTTTGCACTAAGTTTTTTAAGCCTTTGGCCTTCTTTTAGTTCTTGTGGGCACAGAGGTCTGGCATGATGACCTCCTTTTATACTGTATGTGTTTCTTTTTCCAGCTCTGCTAATATACATTGAGACTGAAGAACCCAGTACTAAAGCCGTCTAATATCTCTGACTCTGGGAGGAATTTGATATGTACTGTATATATGGTATGTTACAATCCAGTGTATATATCGAGCCAGAGGCAGCTTGTGTGAAAAACCAGAACTTGAGGCTAAAACAGTGGAGATAAATCCCAAAGCAAAGCCCAAGGAAACCATATAAGAGGCAGACACTCCCAGGCAGAAATAGACACTAAAGCAGAGCAAGAGAAACCTGAAGCACAGTGTGAGGCTAAGACAGGAGAAACAAAGCCAGGGACAGAACCAGAGGCTAACTGAGATGAGACCTAATCGGAGACAGACTGCAAGGCAATACCGAAAAGGCAGGCTTAAAGTTGATTGGTGCAGATATTGTACAAACTTCTTCTATTAGTGATGTCTATTTTCGAAATCTTGAAATCATTAGCCAAGAAGCATGGAAGCCATGCATACAAAGAAAGTAGACACTGTGTGATCATTTGCTTTGCACTGGGCAAGAGGGTATGTCCATAAGTATCTGAAAAACCAAAAGGAAAATGGCCTTGAATCATCAGATGCCTCAGGTTGAGCTTTTGTCTCGTAACACTCAACTATGGTCTCCAAAAGTATGTAGGACACTGTTTTGTCTTGGTAGAGTAATATATTGCTCTACTTTCCCCTTTTGTATTATTAATATGTAGCCTTTGTCAGAATGTTTCAATTCTCAGACTTACCACTGTTTATAAGTTATTTTACCATATAATCTTTCCCCACCTTCCCTTCTCATATATAACCTCAGGCAATTAGGTGTAGTAAAATACAAGCAAGAGTTAAGTTACACTTTAAATAATGTATTATTGGTCATTTTTATGAATAATAACAATATGCAAAGTACATTTGAATATTGGCAACCTTACAACCTGATACATGGTGATGTGTAGTTTCAGGCGGCACACACTTGTGAGTTACTTAAATATTTAAGTCCTAATTTGTGGTCAGCTTTCTTCAGAACAGGCCGCATGCCTGTCTCAATATGGCTGCTGAGCTTTGCTCTCCATTGTGTTGTCATTTTCAGTTTATGGTGTGAGATGCTCCTTCATCATTTGGTAAGAGAGCAAACAAATTTATAGATTTTCTGTCCAACTCCTACAGCCAATAGGGCGTCATACTACTGAAAGGCTTCTGATACAAGCCAATTCCAAACAGCCATACTTCAGACCAATGGAGCACAGAATACCTTCACACCTGCTCCCAAAACCATTTGTTGAGCTGAAGTTTGCCAGCTAGGCAGCCTGGCTTTCCTGTGGGGGTTGATTGAGAGAGTCCTGCAGAGAATCAGTTGCCAAACTTGTTTGAGGCACTTCCTCCAATCGTGTCGTAAAATTCACTATCCTGACTTTGTCCTAGGGGGTAAACATGAATGCTTCACACTAATGAAATACTAATATTACATTGCTTTGCCTAAGTTACAAATAAAGACATACAAAATATTTAACTTGTATGCAAAATTTCACACCACAACAAATACCCACATATGTGGACCCCCATCAGTCTTCAGTATAGTAATAGCCTTAAGGTACATTAAATTCTCTCAAAGGAATTTAAATGCAGTCTATTGTCATTATCCGTGGAGGTTATGCTCCTGAAAAAACAGGAAAACCTTGCCAATGAAGCATTTGGTCAATCTTATGTGATGCTCATGCACAACAGACTTCTGGGAATTTTTTTGTGCCACATGGGTGTGAATACAACCCACTAATGTTTGTCCCCAACCCATCTAGAGGCCCACAGCAAGGACCTTCTGTGCAAATAGTGGAGATTAGACTAAAGGCATTATGAAGCGAGTAACACATTTATAATAGCAGGTCAGTGAAACAGAATCTGCTGATACTGATGATTTACTGTATAATATACAGACTATTATATATTGTTCAATTATTTATAATAAATAAATAAATTGAAGGTCTGAATTGTTGCTGATGATTGGCGTGACAAATAAAACAAAAACAAAACAAATCCAAGCAGCTCCCCACAGGTACTCACATGCATGTGACTGGCTTTGGCTTGTCCTCTGTAGATGTTTAAGTCCTTAGTAGATACTGTAAGTCAGTTCACTTCGTTAGCATTTTGTTTTACAGGATGATCCACACACGCACTCTGTTTTAATTAAATATGGAACACGTCACTACCAGCCACACAACTCGGATGTCACCATTTGCGTTCTGTCCATTTCTTACCTTTTTTTCCTTTCTCGATTCCCATGCTTCTTTCTAGGCTGCACCTTTGGTACACTTTGTGTTGTTGGCTTACAGAATAGTAGGCTTCTTGCCACTCTTCTCTCTCTAGTTTTATTAAAGCCTTACATTTCTCCTAGGCGCTTGACCCTTCTCAAACCTTCACACATTTGTTTTTTCACTTACTTCACAATCACAGCAAGCAATTGGCATTATTAGGCTGGAATATGCAACTTTGGCTGATACTAACAAGTTAGGGTGAATTTTCCACCAGTTATTCCATCTGGGCTTTGAACAAAGCCTTGCTCGCTATTATTAAACTTTATTTAAATCCCTCAGTTGTTTCGCCAGTTTGAACCCATTCAATGTGTGTCCAGAACAGCTGGAATTCTTCAAGGCAAAGGATTCCACAATGTGCTGGAAACATTTCTTAGTCCATTCTGACACAACAGCATCACAAACTTTCTGCTTCCTTTTTGCTCACACATTGTTCCTTATCCCAAATGTGCTTCATCATGGTAAATATGCAGGCCATTGAAATAATCAAAAGTCACTATCGTGTTTGTGGAACCAGGTTGAGACGGTGTGTGCTTTGTAATAGGATACATTATCCTGCTGAACGTATCCATTTGAAAATGGGGAGAGTGGTCATAAAGGGATATGTATGTTTAGCAGCAAAGCTTACATATACTGTGGCATCCAGATTACTCTTAAATAGCATTAGGCAAAAAGAGATTCCTTATACCATTATATCCACTAACGTCTTGTACCATTGACACAAGACAGCATAGGCTATGGATTCATGCAATTTACAATACTATTTTCAGGTTTCTTTGTGGTGGTGGCCAGCGCCACCTCCACCTACTCAAAGCTTCATGATGCTCCAACAACGATGGATGGATTTAAAGGCAGAAGTCTACGTGACCATCATCATCACCAAGCCCTTCCGTGAGAACCCTAAATCCAAAGAGGACTGTTTCATTTATGTTAGGTAGAATGCCCAGAGGGGACTGGGCGGTCTCATGGTCTGGAATCCCTACAGATTTTATTTTTTCTCCAGCCGTCTGGAGTTTTTGTTTTTTCTGTCCCCCCTGGCCATTGAACCTAACTCTTATTCGATGTTAATTAATGCTAACTTATTTTCTTTTCTTACTGTGTCTTTTATTTTTCTATTCTTTATTATGTAAAGCACTTTGAGCTACTGTTTGTATGAAAATGTGCTATATAAATAAATGTTGTTGTTGTTGTTACAATAAATATCGACCCAACTACTTTTATGTCATAGCAAAAGATTGGATTTCAAGATTGTAGTTGATGTAGAGGTAGTGCACTGTTACAAGTACTTGGGGGTTCACATCAATGGCAGGCTGAAATGGCCCCAGAACACACAGGAACTATATAAGAAAGGGCAGAGCAGGCTGTCTTAGGAGACTACATTTCTTTAATGTGGATTCCTTCTACAGCTCTGTGATGGCCTGGGCTGGTAATGTCACTTCAAGAGAACGCTTCAGGTCTTTTTTGATCAGTGTCAGAAAAGCCAAATTAAATGCACTGTGATTCAGGGTTGTGACATTTTCCAAGTGGGTGAATATTTTTATAGGCACTGTACATACAGTAGGTACATTCTTACTGTAATCTCTCATAGTCCAATAATTGTTAAATGCATAGAGAGTTTGGAACTAGAAGGATTCTTCTTAGAGTGGACCATCTGGCAAAACTGAATAACCAGGCAAGAATGGCCTTGGTCAGGGAGGTGATTCATTTTAATGGACACTGGATACTTGGGACAAAGCAGGAAACAACCCTGGACAGGCCTTCAATTTTGCCACTAAGCACACACATTGAGGCCAATTTATATTTGTTAATTGAATCATTTGTTTTTTAAATGATTCTTATTAGTATTATTTGGCAAATTTGCTCATATTTAATCCAAGTTGGCTTACAAGATGAGAATACAGTACAATTTGTAGGTGTGTTATTTATAATTAGAGCGCAGGCAGGCCAAGTGAGAGTGAATGGCTGAAAGTGAACCTTTTGTTGAAAAGTCCAGGAACTTAGCCACAACACCAAACTGCCTACCTTTGTAAATACAGATGATGATTATATTATTGTGTCATTTATCAGTGACAGTGCAGATTGTCTACAAATCAAGATGCACTGCTGATTGGCTCAGCAGTTTGTCAGGCTAATGGCCAGAAGGACATGCAAAAGTACAGCTGTCTCTACTTCCCACTTGGCTGTTTTCCTCAAGGTAAGCACTATCCTCCAGTTCATGTTGTCCTCCAGTAGCACATTATGTTATTAAATCATTTTGTATTCTCGCAAAAGCATTGCTGTGACTGAATAAATAACTTTAATTGCATGAAAGCACAAATCAGAAATTGTGACAGCATACTGATACTTTGGGCAAACTCTTTATGAAAAACACATCAAATTCTGTTTTAGTGGCAGACCCTTTTTCGGAAACTCTCCAAAGCAGGTGACATTGCTACAAATGTCTAATAAATGGCAGATATAAAACTTTTGAAGTGTAAGACAGGCGCACATCAGGTCAAGTGGCTCTCATTTATTTTTATCTGGACCAAATAATCCTGGATGGCAAAAAGTGAATTGTAAATAAAAATTTTGAGAACTGGGTTTGAGTTGTGGAATACTTTAGACATTTAATAAATCCTGTCACCATGTCCAGAAGGTGTTTTGAGGGGTAGAATCATTGCAGACATGCAATTGGTCCTGCAGGCAAATTCTGGAGGAGGAGCAGCTGTACACAATAATTAATAAAACTAAATGAAGTAAAATGGAACTGACATTGATTAAAGAGCTTACTGCATGGACAGTATTTCATAATTTGACCCTGATTTATTTCAGATAACTAAAATCATTATTAATTACTTAATTTTAATGGGTAGCTGTGCAGCTCATCATCTCAGGTTTCAATCCCAGGCTGGTTTCTTTTTTTTTGTTTTTGTAAAATTAAATTGTTCTCCACATGCCTGCATCAGATTTTCTCCATTTACTCTTTCCCCCATTATTACATGTATAAGATGTGATCTTAGATGGAAACCCCAAAACCTAAGATAGGCTTTTAACAGGACAGATCCTGACTGTTTTTAACCTTCGATTTTTTGAATATTCATTGTTGATTTTGTTGGGATTATTTATTATGGATTATTAAATTATATGTAAAGACTACACTGCAGTTTATCAATTGAACATTGTGTGAATAATAAATGTATTTTGCATGAATTTGTCCTCATTGCTCAGTCCATCTTGGTTTGATGGCTACCAGTGTCCCAGGTTCAAGGTAACGCCAGCTGCAGGCATCACACTGGCTCAGAAGCCGTCTAATGGGAGAACTCCTGTAGTAAGCCATGCAGACACTGCTTCTAAACACTTTGAGTGGAGCGCTTCCAGGTGATGTCAGCTGAACTGTCTCTCTCACTCAGCCCACACCTTACTGCATGGCTCCACCGCTCCCACACTTCACTTCTTCAAATTGCAAATCCTGCTGACTACACCAATTGTTTTGCTGTGGACTCACACCATGAGCCATCTCACTTTGCAGGTGTGCACTGTGGTAACTGTCAGTAGTCACCAGGGAACCCACAATGTCTGGATTACAATGGCTCTTAAAAGCAGATTCTGATCAGCCTGAGCTAAAGGAGACTCCTGGCCTTGGCAGAGCAGATACTGCTTTTGAACACAGCGAGTGGAGTGTTTCCTGGATATGTTAGATGAGTTCTCTCTCTTGACACCCACCTTTTCTCCACAGCATTGCCACTACACTACACTCATCCACAGCGCAAACCCTGGTGGTCAGTCATGAACCTGTAATGTCTGTCTCAGAAGCGGTCCTCTTGTAGCATGAGTTAAAAGGAGAACTCCATTACTTAGCTGTGCAGAGACTGTTTCTCAACTCTGTGAGCGGAGTGCTTTCTGGAGTCAGTTGAGCTCCCTCTCTGTAAGCCCCCATGTTTTACACACAATGACACCACTACACAGACTGAAATGAATCCTTCCATCTTTAAATGGATGTATAGTTTTCTGACAAATCAGAAACAAAAATTGAATATGAGCTCCAACCTCACAGACTGTCTCCATGTTACACAGCTTTGAGGGGCATCTGTGCTGTTTCCCCCTCTACATTATTCTTTGTAAACCAATGACTGTAGGTCCACTGATCCTTTAGTGAGAATCATTAAGTTTACTGATGACACCAACATTTTTGGTCTAATTAGTAATAGTAAGGAAACAGCTTATAGAAAAGAGGAGTCTTGTTGTGTGTCTTGCTGTGCTTCCATACCACCAAGACAGTAGAGACAGCCATTGACTTTCGCAAACAGCAGTTACAACCTCTCCCGCAAGAAATTAAGGATTCTGCACTCAATATGATTGAATCCTTTAAATACAGTATTTGGGCACAACTTTCACTAACATTCTCGGCTGGGACATTAACACTACTTCTATCACTAAAAAGGCCCAGTAGCGATTGTACTTCTTATGCCAGCTAAAGAGTTTAAATATTTCCTAGTCAATCCTAGTTCAATTTTATAAAGCCGTAGTTGAAAGTTTCATCACATTCTCTATCGTTGTCTGGTTTGGTTCTGCAACGGCTCTCTCCAGATCTAAATTACAGTATTTTGTGAGGTCTGCTGAGAAAATAATTTGTCTTGCTCTTCCATCTGTTGCAGACTTGTATGCATCTCATGTCGCTAGCCATGTCATAAGGACCACCATGGACTAATCTCACCAACTCATCATTTGTTCCAAAAAATCCCCTCTGGTAAACGCTTTAGGTCAATTAAAACTAAAATTAACAGGCACCTCAATAGTTTCTTTTCCAGAGCCATAGACCTCTCAAACCAGTAACTTAGCCTGACTTCTGTGTATATTCATGTGTTCTGTCATATACTGTATGACGGTGTGTGAGTGTGTGTGTACAGTGTAAGTTACATGTATGTGCATGTGCATAGACAATACACACTCACACTTTCACTTGCACATCATCATTTGCACATCTCCTTAATAATTGTACTATTTTTTAACTTTGTATGAAGTTTTTATTTTTAGTTTATGCCATTTATGTTATTTGTATGTGTTGTTGTGTTCTGTTATAAGCAGCTCCAAATCCACCAAGTTAAATTCCTGTACATTAAGTACTGGCAAATAAAAGTAACTCTAATTCTGTTTCTGATCAGTGGTTGCCAAAGGATATGTCACTATATGTAAATGTTTACTACACACTATACACAATGTTTTAGAATTTATCCATCACTTACTGTAAGATGAGGTTCTACTCGGTTTCTTCCACTGACGTAGCAACCAGGCCAAATGAATTCAATTTATTTTTGTTCCACTCACTTCGGACAGAGTGGTGGCTCTGAGGCTAGGAATCTCTACCAGCAATCAGAAGGTTGCTGGTTCGAATCCCATAAAACAGCAGAAGTGACTACACTCTGTTGGGCCCCTGAGTGAGGCTCTTAACCTGCGATTGCTTTCGGGTTGGTGGCAGGACTGGCACTCCAGCTACTGTAAAAAAAACCTCACATTGCTCAGTGTGGTGCTGAAGTGTCACCAGCTGCACTTGGATATCAGTCCGGGTGGTTTGCTGTGTGGTGGGTGCAGCAACACGCCTCTCTCCCTCTCCCAAACAACCTCTCTCACTGTTCCCTCTTCTCAATGATTACTGGGTCAGAACATTAATAAAGTTAAAATGCACTTTGCAGATTTTACTTAATGCATATTGTGCACTCATATTATCTCAAAAATGCAGATTTTTTCAATTATTCCAAAATGTATTAAAGAATGCAAAGATTTTAAGCTAAATATTGGCATGCTAAACTACTAAAAACTACAGGAGACACAGTAGGTGATAAGTTGGTCTCAACCTATGAAGAATGTCTCTAAGAATGTAAATATGTGTGTGCCACGATACAGCGTGATCGGAGCCAGGTACAGTATGTAGATATGAAGATTGAATTGCAGCAGCCACTTTTGAAGACATCTTAGAGTGGCACAGCAAACAATGTGTTTAAGATGACATGCCCACCTGCATTTCTCAACAGCTGTACCTCCATATGTTGCATCTAAATTACTGTTTGAAAAGTCAGCCATGCTTGGGAGATACATACAGTATCAGACAGAATGATCTGCGTAAAGTGACAGGCACTCTTTTCTTGTCTTAGTACTAAATAAATCATCGCTATAAGGTATGTATCCTCAGAATATTCATATTCTCTTTAAGGAAGAGATATGGTTATAATGATAATAACAAAAATACTGGTAATAATTATGATAGCTTTAATGGCACAGCAATTCAATCTGGTCCAGGAAACTGAATAATGATAATCAATATACACAGTGCCTATAAAAATGATTCACCTCTTTGCTAAATAACTTTTCATGTTGTATTGTTATACAACACTGAATCACAGTGGATTTAATTTGGCTTTTTTGACAAAAAAACAGAAAAGGACTCTTTAATGTCAAAGTGTAAACAGATCTCTAATTACTAATATAAACACTCCAAATAATCAATCACATAAGTATTCATCCCCTTAATTTGACACACCATAATCCTCACAGGTTCAACTTCGCTTTAGAAGTCACTGAATTAGTTAAATGGAGACCACCTGCCTGAGGTTTCTGTTGGCTGTAGTATAAATATTCCTCTATCCAGAAGATCCAGCTTGTGCTCAGTCACTATGGTGGCCTAACCTACACAATGAAGACAAAAGAAAACTCCAAGCAACTCCATGAACAGGTCATTGAAAAGCACGAATCATGTGATGGAGTCAAGAAAATATTGGAGTCACTAAATATCCAGTTAAACCAGTCATGAAGAAATGGAAAGAGAATGGCAGACCTGTAAATCTGCCTAGAACAGGCCATCCACAAACCTGAGTGATCAACAAGAAGAAGAAGAGTGATGAAGGTCACCAAGAGACCACCAAGACAACAGACAAGATTTACAAGCTACAGTGAGGAAGAGTGGAGAGACCATGTAGATAACAACTTCTATCTGGGTTCTTCACCAGTCTTGGCTTTATAGGACAGTGACAAAGAGAAAAAAAAACATAATATCTCAACTAGAGTTCACTAGAAGGAACATGAAAGACTCTGACGTCAGCTGGAAGACGGTTCTGTGGTCTGATGAGACTAAAATTGAGATTTTAAGATGCCACATTATCAGAAACACGCCATCCCCACTGTGAAGCATGGTGGTGCGTACCATCAGGCTATGAGAATGCTTCTCTGCAGCAGGACCTGGAAGGTGTTTGAGGGTAGAGGATAAAAAAGTGAAAACAGCAAAACATGGAGAAATTCTAAGGGAAAATCTGATGCAGTCTGCAAGAAACCTACACATTGGGAGAAGATTTGTTTTCCTGCAAGACAAAAACCCAAAGTATAAAGCCAAAGCTACACAGAAGTGGCTTCAAAACAATAATCTGAATGTCCTGGAATGACTGAGTCAAAATCCAGATCTTAATCCAATTGAGAATTTGTGGCTAGACTTGACAAAGGCTGTTCACTCATGATCACCATAACACCTCACAGTTTAAGAAAGAAAGGCTGGGGGTAAGTGCAGCGTGAAGATACAGAGAGACCTGTACACACAGACTGAAGGTAGCCAAAAACTATAATGCTGCCATCTTTATCCAGGTGAGAATAAGCCTTGTGGAGCACATTGATAATTGTATCATCCACTCCAACCTCTGTCTGATTCGCAATCTGCAGTGGACTGAGGTGTTGTACCACACAAGGACTTATATAGTCCAGGACCAGCCACTCAAAGGTCTTCATGATGTGAGATGTAAGTGCCACCAGTATGTAGTCTGTGAAGAGACGCCTGCCTCTTCCAAGGGGGTGAATATTTTTTACAGGCACAGTATACTGAATTTACTTTCTTACTTTACTTAATTATACTTTACGGTATACTTAGCTTATACTGCATACTGATTTTCCTTCTTTACACCTGTCTGCGCCTTATCCTCAATTATGGGTACTAATTATCCAAAATGGAACGTTACTCCTTTTTCATAGAAACTCTTTTTTTATACCTTTTGAAAAATGACTTTAACGAGAATTAAAGGTTTGTGGCTACCGGAAGGGCCTAAAAGAATTACCATTAAAGTGTCAAAAGGAGTCCATTTTTTTCCATAAATGGAGGTAGGCTCAATCAAAATGCATGCAGATGAAGGCCCCAACACATCATCTTCAAAGTCCAAAGGTCAGATAATAAGCTGTACACCAGCCAAGAAGAAAAAAAGAAACGCTAGAAAAAAGTATATACTGAATATATATATATATATATATATTTATGAAAGGTCATCACTGATAGATCCTGAAAAGAAGAAATCTTTCACCATAAAATTGCTACTTGGTTCACCCTTGCACTTGATGATCTGTGACAGAAGATTCAGTGATCTGTAAACACGTCTTATTTGCTTTTGTTCCTCATTGGAGTCTGGAATAAATTTAATATACTGCATCGACTATTCAGCCATAAATTACTTACCACAGATGAAGAGACTGGCATATTGGATATGTTTCCTTGATTCAATCAGGAGGTATCCTAACAAAACACGCCATTGCAGGCAGAATGCAGAAGTTGAGCTTTTGTGTTTGCTCAGGTCTAAATGCTCCGCAGTATTCTGTAACTGTCACACTCTCCACAGATTCTTTTTCATTCCAACTTTGCTGAGCTTGTTAAGGAGAATATGCTTTATTTTTCCATCAGACTTAGGTTTCATGTGTTTAATTTAAAAGTTTGCTTATCTAACTTATTCCAATGATTTACGGTTTAACTTGACCTATTGGAACCAGTGACACTTTTCAGTATGTCAACGTTACTGTCATGTTTGCAACCATCCATGCCAATTGTCTTTTCAGGCCTCGATCAACACAAGTTACAACACACTGCTTGTTTATGCTGTTTCTTATATTTTGTTACAACACTTACTTAAAGTACATACTGTTTGTTTTCTTTATATTGCAGAATACATTTACTGAGAAAATTCTTAAGACCACTATACTAATATAGGGTAGGGTCACCTTTTGCTCCCAGAATAGCCTCAATACTTCATGGCATGGATTCTACAAAATGTTGGAAACTTTCCTTTGAAATTCTGGTCCTTTTTGACATGATCGCATCACACAATTTCTGCAGATTTGTCAGCTGCATTTTCATATTGCGGATCCTCTGTTCTATCCATCCATCCATTATCCAACCTGCTATATCCTAACTACAGGGTCACGGGGGTCCACTGGAGCCAATCCCAGCCAACACAGGGCGCAAGGCAGGAAACAAACCCCGGGTAGGGCACCAACCCACCGCAGGGCGTGCACACACACACCAAGCACATACTGTACTAGGGTAAATTTAGAATCGCCAATCCACCTAACCTACATGTCTTTGGACTGTGGGAGAAAACCGGAGTACCCGGAGGAAACCCACGCAGACATGGGGAGAACATTCAAACTCCACGCAGGGAGGACCTGGGAAGCGAACCCAGGCCTCCTAACGTTGAGATAGCAGTGCTACCACTGCACCACTGTGCTGCCCTCCCCGTTCTACCACATCCCAAAGGTGTTCTATTTTATTCAGATCCAGTGCATGGGAAGGCCACTTAAGACCACCAAACTCATCATCATGTCCATGAAGCCATTTGCTTTGTGACATGGTGCATTGTCATGCTGGAAGGAGCTATTAGAAGATGGGTAAATTGTGGCCTTGAAGGGATGTACAAAGTCAGCAACAAAACTCAAATAGGCTGTGGCATTTAAGCAATGACTGATTGGTAATACTGAGCCCAAAGTGTGTCAAGAAAACATTCATCACACCATTACACCACCAGCACCAGCCTGGGGCTGTTGACACAAGGCATTGTGGCTGCATGGATTCATGGTGTTGGTACCAAAGTCTGACCCTACCATCTATGTGACTCAGCAGAAACTGAGATTCATCACAACAGGCTGCGTTTTTTTTCCAGTCTTCAGCTGTTCAGATTTAGTGAGCCTGTGCCCACTTCAGATTCAGCTTTCTGTTCTTGGCTGACACAAGTGAAGCCCAACATGGACTTCAGCTGTTGAAGGCCATTCACTTTGAGGTTTGATGGGCTGTGCATTCTGAGATACCATTTTGCTCACTACATCTGAGTGACCGTAGCCTTTTTGTCAGCTCAAACAAGTCTGGCTATTCTTCTCTGACTTTTCTCATCCACAAGGTGTTTCCATCCACAGAACTGACACTCACTGAATGTTTTTGTTTTTTGCTCCATTCTGAGTAAACTCCAGAGTTTGTGGAAACCCCAGAAGATCAGAAATTACAGAAATACTCAAACTAGCCCATTTGTCACCACCAGTCATGCCAGGGTAGAAATCACTGAGCAATCTCATTTTCATCCCTGTTCTGATGTTTGATCTGAACATTAACTGAAGCTCTTGACCTGTATTTTTCCAATTTTATGCATTGCATTGTGTGAGTGCCATAGCGGGTGGACAGGCATCCTGAGAAGAAGTAAGGGCTGCCTTGATAAACGAAAATTGCTGGGTGATCATTCCAGCCTGTTTTGGTTGTCAGGACATATCCCGGCCTGGATGTCATAGTGGAAGGACAGAGGATGTCTGCTTCCTGTTGTCATATATTTCCCAGATACACAGGGTGGTAGCATTCCCTTGGTGGAGCTCCTATTTGGACACCTGGAGGGAATGGTAGGATTTGTAGCCCAGATGGTCAGCCCTGTTGTGGTACTTCACTGCTGCCAAGGGGAGTTGCAGGTGACCCTACTTTGGGGGGCTTCCAACTTGGCCCAGAAGTGCTTACAATGTGCAGTGTTGTGGCACTGGAAGTACAGGGATAAAAAAGCCACCTTACCTTCATCAGGGAGTCAGAGTTGGGAGGAAGAGGCTGATACTCACTGTGGATACGGAAGGAGACAGAAAAGCATTTGATTTGTTATATTATACTAGGGGGGAAAGCCCTCCTGGCGCCTTTGGTGCCCAACCCCCAGTTGCAGCCAGTCTGCCGCTTGCATTGTGAAGAGGAGGGGCTGAACACACCCCATGGAGATGCGATCGCTCCTCCGAAACCCCCTCTTAAACGGTGATACAATGGGAAACAAATACAGTTTTTTTTACCTCCTCTTTGCTCAATTAGCTGCTGGTTTGCTGCTGCTGCTGTCGTGCTGCATGATCTGCTCCTCGGGCGTTGCTTTGAACATTTAAAAGCCTATACAGCAGCTGTCCTACTCTTTGTCTTTTATTTCTGGCCCCGGACATGGTTAAATCTCTTGGCACTCTTGGTTAAGTCTTGTCTTGTGGGACATGAGTTCTTGATATTTTTTAGTTTATAATTTAAAAACAGAATAAGAATCTGAAAATCTAACAACATCACATTAAAATTCTGTAAATTCTGAAAGAAATGATACCAAACACATATATGTAGGTTTTAAAATAAGCCCAATTTAAAGCATGACAAAAAATGTCACATGAAATTGTTGCACTTTAGGCATAGGATTTTATATATAGAGAGAAGATTGTATGGACTGGCCTAAAAGCCTGTCTAGGTATTGTTATAAAATAAAATACCTCTGTTTTAACTTGTATGATGGGTGACCATGGCCATTACTCGGCTGGAACGCCAGCTGGATGGAAGGACCAGTGGAGAGAGGCACTACCTTCCCTGAGACGCTAGACAACAATCCTCCTGGGTGGCTGTGGCGCCAGCAGGACATGCTGGGAGTTGGAATTTGGCACAGTCCTGGTGGGTTCCATTGGGGACGCCAGGGGGAGCTGCAGAGTCCAACATTGGGCTTTTACCACACCTGGGAGTGATTAACAAGCTACCTGGAACACTCCAAGTACCAGCTTAAAAGGAGCCGCCTCACTCCATTCAGAGAGACAGAGCCGGGAGGAAGAGGGACAAAGCTTGCAAGGAGGGGCCGTGAAGATGGAAGGACACAGAAAGAGAAAGGAGATGGAGTACTATGTGTATGGGACTGTGTCTTAATGGGCTGTGTACTGAGCACTGCAGATGGGAAACAAGTCGGAAGCATTTCCCACTGTAATAATAAAGGCTTGTGTTGTATTGCACTTCACTCGTGTCAGGGTTGGGGCAGCTGGAGCGCCTCTGGTTTCCACACTTGAAACTGTGTCTGTAGCAGTTGTGTCTGGTGTTTTGAGGCTTACTGGTGCCTCCTAGAGTCCACAGCTGCTGCCACATGATTGTCTTATTAGATAATTACATGGAAAAGCAGGTGTATGGGAATTCCTAATAATTTTCCCAGTGTGTATATTTAACATGGCTCTGTGTGTGTGTGTTCTTACCGAGTTCTCTCTGTTGCAGGCACTTTCTATTTGTCTCTGTTTCTCTCTGTGCTTGATTTTGACTCACTTCCTTCCCTCTTATGTATGAGCTGGCTTTGTGCTTAGAAGTCTACTTCTTGTTAGCCCTTCTCAGGGTCATGCTTTGTGCCTGTGCAGATTACATATACCTTTATTGCTAAGCTGTCTGTCTGTTTAGTATTTAAAAATTGCTTGTTACAGTCTGTGCTTATTATGTCTTGCATAGATTTTTGCAATTACACTAGCACTCTGTGGCTGAGGCCATAACCATAGTTAAGCAAGTGCATGAAGGAAATGCTCAGCATTCCGTCTTGCTGCAGCATGACATTTGCATTTTGCTTAAATATCTATTATCAGTTAAATTAAAAAAAAAAAATTCAATATCCCTGTGCTTAATTAGTAGCTGAGTATCATTAACTGAAAGCAAGTGCTAAGAAGATTGTAATATTCAATAGCAATTTCATACAAAGTGAATCACTTAAAATCAATCCACCTCACCTTAGGTTTATTAAAATAGCACAAAGATATTGTGCATGCAGAAGGAGTGCACACTGGGTAGAACAGTCAATTTACTGTCTTGACTTTAGCTCATATTTTTATTGTGTTTCCTTCTTGAACTGCTGTTTCTGCTTACTAACCATGATGTCATTCTGATGGACACCTCTACTTGGGTGTTGTGACGGTCAAGGTTAGCTCCACACTACTTGTTTCACTCGGGAGCCTCTTGATCATTGATAGTCACGACTGAGGGTGTGTTGGGCAAATGAGGACACTCACATAGCAAGGGGTAGGTGCATAAGTGAAACTGGGCCAAAAGAACAGCGTCCAACAGGCAGTGCTCCGAACATTCAATAAATAAATAAATAAAACTTAAAAAGTGAACTGTGGAGGTTAAAATCCAAAATAAATAAATCCATAAAATAGAGGTTAAAACACAGCAGGAATCTCCTATAAAAATTTCAGTACCCAGTGCTTCCCTTTAAAACTAACATCTCCCCGGCTTAGTGGCCCTTTAGTGGCTCTGAGGCTAGGGTTCTGATCGGTTTGAATCCTGTAAATACCAGATGTGATTTCACTCCGTTGGACCCCTGCAATTACTCTGTCCTGGGTATGATATTAACCTGCATCCATTCCTGCAAATAGGTGAGGTTGGTGGCAGGACTGGCACTCCAGCCACTGTAAAATGTTCCCTTTTATTCAAACTAGTGTGGTCAAGTGCTGTCATCCATTGCACCACTGCACTTGGGTCCTAATTTGGGATCCTGAGGATGTTTGTTGTGTATTAGGTATGGCAACACACTGTATAAGGGCATGTTCCCAACCTCTCTCCCCTGCTTACCCTGATTGGGTCTCGCAGTACCGAGAGACACGCCTTTCAACAGAGACAGCCAACCATCATCTACAGGCCCATGAACAGCACTACGCGGGGCTCTCAATCTGAGCCTCAACTTGATTCATCTCCTGCTGCCTCTCCCCGGACGTACGCAGGAGCGAGCACCTGATCACTCCAGCTTCTTGATCGCTCAGCTGGTGTGGCCACCTTCAGCCCCCAAGTGTCCGCCACATGCTTCCCAGAAGGGCACTCCTCCCAGCAGCATGCCTCTTCCTCTCTCTCTTTCTATCTATCTTTCACTCATTCACTCTCACACCTGCTCTCTCATGTTCCCAACCTTACGTTTTTCCCATCTTTAACCTCCTCTCTGTTCGTTCTTCTTTTTTCCAATGAACCCTCTCTCATCCTGGCTCTATCATATATGTCTCCGCCGGCACAGCACCTCCATTGCAAACCACAGAAGCCAAAGCAATCAAGACAGACCACACTCTTACATGCAGGGGTGCACTCTATATCAGTCATTCCACCAGCCTCCCGCAGCCATGTAAGCACACCCATCCTCCCATGAAGATCAAGCTGGCTATTTAATTATTTATTTATTAACCAACCACTTGCTGCTTAGCCGCAGATCCACTATTCCAAAGGTGTTTGTGGGATATGTCCACCTTGCTAAGTCATGATGCAATGTATGGCTCCTACAGCATTATTAAGTTTGTGAATGACAACAGAAGTACAGAATAGAAATGGAACAGCTGGTAGACTGGTGCAAGTGCAACAACCTGTCATTCAATGTTGATAAAATTAAAGAGATGATTTTAGACTTCAATAAGATTTCATTCAGCTAATACTCCACTTTACATCAAGAGATCTGTGGTAGAGAGAGTGAAAAGCACCAAATTCCTTGGTGTGCACCCGCTGGAAGACTTGACGTGGTCTGTCAATCCCTCCTTCTTCACCAAGAAAATACAGTAGTGACTCCACTTTTGGCATTGGTTGAAGAGAGCAAACTTTTCATGCCATATCCTCACCACATTCTATAGGTGCAGCGTTGAAAGGGTCCCGACCAGTTGCACCACTATCAGGTGTAAGAACTGTAATATGTCTGATCGCAAGTCCCCACATGGAGACAATCATTTACACTTCTCTCCCTTCCATCATGGACATGTTTATAAAGGGCTGCATCTGTAAGGCCTCCAGCATTGTGGTGTGTGGGATCCCATCTCCCACAATTTCATTTCCCTGCTTTCATCAGGTGCTCATTTAGCCTCGCCAATCCACCTAACCTGCATGACTTTGGACTGTTTATTCATTTTATTGTTATTCTATTTTTGAAAATCAGTTATTTATTGAAAGACACAGACAAAATGTGACATCTTAAAGAAACAAAAAAGCAATTTTCACATGTAAGGCATCATTTTGTTTGGTTTGGTTGCTGCCATTTTGTATTGTTCATGGCCATGTTATTTACCACTGCTGTGCCAGTTAACAGTTGTATGACACAGAAGACATGTGACACAGTTGTTTAGGGTGATGGTACCCAGCAATTTGCCATCTGACAAAAGAACACCATGACAAATATTACAATTCCATTTCCAAAAAAGTTGGGACAGCATGTAAAATGCAAAGCAAAACAAAAAAAAAGTGATATGCAGATTCCTTTTATGCATATTTAATTGTAAGCAGTACGATGACAAGTAGGAAGTGTGTTGTTGTGGTTAAGGTGTTGGACTTCATACCCTGAGGTTGTGGTTTCAAATCCTGCTACTGTGTGACCATGAGCAAGTCACTTGACCTTTCTGTGCACCAATTGGAAAAACAAAAGAAATGTAACCAGTTGTGTATCAAATGCTGTAAGTCACATTGGATAAAGGTGTCAGGCAAATATGTAAATGTACATAATCTTCATAAAATTAAAATAAATTTCTAATTATAAGCTAATTCCAATTTTGTTACCTACAACATGTTCCATGACTGCTGCCACAGGTGCCTATTTACCTGTGGAATTTGTCCAGAAAACCTGTCTGGAACTTTCCTTAGATAAATAGGTGATTATGGAACCAGTGACACTGTCATGATTGGTTATAAATGGAGCATCCACAAAAGGCTGTGTTGTTTACAAGCAAGGATGGGTTGAGGGTCGCCACTGTGATGATGCGGGTCCACTTCAGACTCCCTCTTCAAATTTGGGAGCCTCTCGAACCCAACACCATCGATAGTTATGACCGAACTGAGCTGACTAATGGGGATACATCTCATATGGAGCAAAGGGATGGTGGAAAAGTGCTAAGGTGCTTTAAAAAAAAATAAATAAAAACAAAACCAAAAACAGTGTCCAAAGTACAATGCTTCAAAAACAGTACATAAATAAATAATCCATAAAAACAAATGAATCGTGAGGATAAAAATCACAATAAATAAATCCAATAAAAACAGAGTTTAAAATGCAGTCATTGCCTCCTCCTAATCTCAGCCCATCTCTTTCATTGTCTCCCTGGCTCACCCATCACTCAGAGACTCAGCAGCCACAAACTTCATTCTTCCGGCCGCCATCTTGGCTGCCTCCAAACCGTGTAGCCAAACTATCTGAGGTCGGCTCTCCTCCCATCCTCCTTTGCTCTCCTGTAGTCGTACCTCAGATACATAGGAAGGTCCTCTTCCATGCTCGCCCCACTCCACACTATTATACAGTGGGGCAACCAAGCCCCTAAAGCACCACAGCCTATGCTCCTTCATGGGACCCCAGTTTGTGCTGCCTTTCTCTTCCAGGTGGCCAGATTGTCCTCCCGAGACTGCTTTTTTCTTCATCTTTCTACCTCTGTTCTTTTTCTATCACTCTTTTTTTCTTTTCTTCGATCTCCCCTTTTTTTTCTTCCCCCACTGTGGTGGCCCATACAGTGGAACATTGGGTCACGAATGTCTCTGAACACGTACAAATCGGGTTACAACCAAAAAGTTCACCAAACTTTTGCATCTGTTCACGACCACACACTCGGGTGACGAACAAGCCAGTTTCCATTCCAGTTCGTACATGCCAATGATTTCTGCATCTGTTCAGTCTCTCCCTGTGCATTCACTGTGAACTCTTTGTGCTCTATTTTGTTTCCCTTTCGGTTCGTACGCGCTGATGATTTCCACATGTGTTCAGTCTCTCCCAGTACTGTACATTGTTCTCGGTGCATCACACAGAGGCACTCTCCCTCAAAACTGTAACCTCCTCTCAACCCAGCTTCCTCCTGTGGTATAGCGGGTCCACAGCTCCCATCAAAAAGGCCAGTTTTAATAAATAATCACCGCACTCATGGCTTAGCGAGAGGGCGTGGTGGTGTGTGGCCAAAGCGGTTCCTGGGGAGTTCGTGATGTGGCCGTTTCTCACCTAAGTGCACAGGTGAGAAGTGGTCAGCATTCATAATTGTTCCCAGGAGCTGCTGATTGCCACGAATACCACGTCCTCTTCATAAATAGAAGCGCGACTCGGCTAAAGGGAAAAAGAAGAGAACAGGAAAGAATGGGAGGTTTCAGGAGAAGGCAGGAAGCAGAAGGAGAAAGCTGGTGCACGAGATTGAGAGACAACAAGCGAGCGAGTGCGAGAGTGAAAGAGAGCAAGAGAGAGAGTGAGCGAGCGAGCACATGCTCGTGTGCAGCTTAGCAGGGAGCCTGAGTGTTTGTCTCAGTGTTATAAAATGTTTTTACATTTAGTTTACTATTACACTGTGCATTCTATGGTATAATTAACTATTTTTGTGTTTAAAAATCTTTAAAGAAAATAGTTTTACATACAGTTCGTATGTTCTGGAATGGATTAATTGTATTTACATACAATCCTATGGGGAAAATTACTTCGGGTCACGACCAAATCGGGTTACGACCAGAGTTTTGGAACGAATTAAGGTCGTGACCCGAGGTACCACTGTACTTATACAGCTCTTTGGGCACAGCATTTTAATCACGCACCACAGGAAGTCGGTGAAAAAATTGAGAACAATCGTACCCACATGTGCAGGTGTAACTCACCCCAATTGCCTCATTAACTCCTCGTGGTTGTGTGATTATGCCTATGGAGACTAACACGGTTATCTGGATTATTTAAAACTGACCATTCTTTTGAAGCCATGGACCTGCTATACCACAGCCACTTGATGCAAACTGCTTGAGCAAATGGTTGGACAGTTTAGAAACAATATTTCTGAACATATGATTGCAAAGCCTTTAGGGACTTCACTACCTACCTTCAATAACACCTCTCTAGTATGTAAAAAATTCTGGGATAAGACAAGACTTTTTCAGAGAGATAATTTCAAGTGCCACGAGATGAGACTTTGTGCCAAGAGATTTACCCATGTCCATGATCCACTCACCTCTCATTCATGTGAATGCTATTGTCAGACACAATGAATGTAACTGTAAAGTTTTGGGGGTAAATCGGAAAACCGTTTTCAATAAATACAGTCTGTCGCAGCTCTATAAAAGGAAGCTAAAAGTGTACTTCACAAAGAGGAAGCCATGCACCATTCAATATCCAGAGACGGTAGTTACCTATTTTGGTTAAAGCTCATCTGAGATGGACTGGTGCCAAGTGGACATGTGTGCTGTGGTCTGATGAGTCCACTGTTCAACTTGACTTTGGAGAAAATGGACATTGTGCTCTCTGTACCAAAGGGGATAAGAATTATCTGTTGTTACCAACACAAAGCTTAAAGCCAGCATCTGTCATGGTATCAGAGGTGGAATTGCCCATGGTGTGGGAAACTTTCACATCTGCGAAGGCACTATTAACGCTGAAGGGTACATATGCATTTTGGAACAACAAACAGTTGTGCTTGAAAGTTTGTGAGCCCTTTAGAATTTTCTATATTTCTGCATAAATATGACCTAAAACATCATCAGATTTTCACTCAAGTCCTAAAAGTAGATAAAGAGAAACCAGTTAAACACATTAAACTAAAATATTATACTTGGTCATTTATTTATTAAGGAAAATGATTGAATATAACATATTTGTGAGTGGCAAAAGTATCCGAACCTTTGCTTTCAGTATCTGGTGTGACCCCCTTTTGCAGCAATAACTGCAACTAAACGTTTTTGGTAACTTTTGGTCATTCCTGCACACTGGCTTGGAGGAATTTTAGCCCATTCCTCCATACAGAACAGCTTCAAGTCTGGGATGTTGGTGGGTTTCCTCACATTAACTGCTGGCTTCAGGTCCTTCCACAACATTTTGATTGGATTAAGGTCAGGACTTTGACTTGGCCATTCTAAAACACTAACTTTATTCTTCTTTAACAATTCTTTGGTAGAATGACTTGTGTGCTTAGGGTCGTTGTCTTGCTGCATGACCCACCTTCTCTTGAGATTCAGTTCATGGACAGATGTCTTGACATTTTTCATTGGAATTCTCTTATAACTCAGAATTCATAGTTCCATCAATGAAGGCAAGCCGTCCTGGTCCAGATGAAGCAAAACAGGCCCAAACCATGATACTACCACCACCACGTTTCACAGATGGGATATGGTTCTTGGGCTGGAATGCAGTGTTTTCCTTTTTCCAAACATAACGCTTTTTACTTAAATCAAAAAGTTCTATTTTGGACTCATCTGTCTACAAAACATTCTACCAATAGATTTCTGGTTTGTCCACGTGATCTTTAGCAAACTGCAGACGAGCAGCAATGTTTTTTTTGGAGAGCAGTGGCTTTCTCCTTGCAACCCTGCCATGCACACCATTGTTGTTCAGTGTTCTCCTGATGGTGGACTCATGAACATGAACATTAGCCAATGTGAGAGAGGCCTTCAGTTGCTTAGAAGTTACCCTGGGGTCCTTTGTGACCTCGCCGACTATTACATGCCTTGCTCTTGGAGTGATCTTTGTTGGTCGACCACTCCTGGGGAAGGTGCCAATGGTCTTGAATTTCCTTCATTTGTACACAATCTGTCTGACTGTTGATTGGTGGAGTCCAAACTCTTTAGTGATGGTTTTGTAACTTTTTCCAGCCTGATGAGCATCAACAACTCTTTTTTTGAGGTCCACAGAAATCTCCTTTGTTCGTGCCATGATACACTTCCACAAATGTGTTGTGAAGAGCAGACTTTGATAGATCCTGTTCTTTAAATAACACAGGGTGCCCACTTACACCTGATTGTCATCCCGTTGATTGAAAACACCTGACACTAATTTCACCTTCAAACTAACTGCTAATCCTAGAGGTCCACATACTTTTGCCACTCACAAATATGTAATATTCAATCATTTTCCTTAATAAATAAATGACCAAGTATAATATTTTTGTCTCATTTGTTTAACTGTTTTCTCTTTATCTAATTTTAGGACTTGAGTGAAAATCTGATGATGTTTTAGGTCATATTTATGCAGAAATATAGAAAATTCTAAATGGTTCACAAGCTTTCAAGCACAACTGTATGCTGCCATTCAGATGACATCCTTGTTTATTTCAACAAGACAATGACAAGATACATTTAGCGCACATTACAACGGCATGGCATTGCAGTCAGAAAGTGTGGCCTGCCTGCTATCCAGATCTCTCCCTTTGAAAACGTGTGCAGTATATGGAGGCTAAGGAATGATGAGCAGCTAAAGTCTTATATCAAGCAAGCACCAATTAGTGTCTTCAGTTCCCAAAGGATTGCTGAATATTATTAAAAAGAAACATACCATTGTAACACAGCAGTAATAAACACTCCTGTACTAACTTTTTTGGAACGTGTTACAGGCATCACATTTAGAATGAGTGACGTTGATTAGTCTTTGTGCTGTTTCCAATTAAAGATGGGTAAACAAGCATTTTCAAATCACTGTTTTCTCATTTTATTTGCATTTTACATCCTGTTCCAACATTTTTTTCAGAAATGGTATTTTAGTGTAAGGTGGGGATGATCATTCAAGTGACCAATAAGACCAATAATGCTGCATTTGTTTAGGCTAATATTTAGGCTTACAGGTTTCGTTTTTGACTATTGGCTCTGATTTGTTTTTTTTTGGTTGTTGTTATGTTGTGCTATTAATGTTATCTAATTTGGGCAGTAGGGGGCACTGTACAAATATATATATATATATATAAATAGAACTTTGAGAGGGATGAAGAGAGTTCCCGGAAGGAGATTGTATGGGAGAGGCTTTTCTATAATAAAGAAGGTATTTGGAGATTTCTTTGTGTACTAATCAGTTTATAACAAAATTGGCGACGAGAACGGTTCTAAGCAATGATGGACGCCTCTACTGTTCCACTACCAGCTGCTTTTCTTCCCTGTCCAGGAGAGCCCACGCTTCCATTTGATTCGTGGAGCAAAATTTTTGAAAATTATTTACTTGTTATTGCAGCAGATGGAGACAACTGGATGGAAGCCAGGAAACGAGCTTTGCTTCTGCACTGTTTGGGCACTGAAGGACACAGACTTTTCTATACATTACCAAATACAGGTAACACATACGCAGAGGCCGTAGCGGCGTTGAAGGCGCATTTTCTGCCCAAGTGCAATGTGGTTTTTGAACGCCATAAATTTCGTAGTAGAGCCCAACGACAAATAATAAACTGTGGCTCAGTATATTTCTGCGTTACGAGATCTTGTATCTACCTGTGACTTTAAAGATAAAACTGATGAAATGTTACGGGACCAGTTGGTAGAAAAGGCAGCCTGTCCACATGTCCGCGAGAAGTTATTATTTGAACATAACCTCACTCTTGAAAAAGCGGTGATGCTCGCTTCGCAAATTGAAGCTGCTAAAAACCAAGCAGGGATCCTGGAGGCCTCTTCTCCAGCTTCAGTCGATGCAGTTCAAAGCACGATGCTATCTACATGACGCCGCGATGGTCAGGCCCACGTACAGCCTAGTTTTGGCACTCCTATTACCTCCAATAAGAATCAGTCGTGTTTCCGCTGTGGATCCAAAGCACATCTCGCAAATGCTCCACAGTGTCCAGCTGCGTCGGCTACGTGCTGAAGTTGCGGGAAATCTGGACATTTTTCTCGTGTATGTCGCTGTCCTACACAAGACCGAGTTCGAGGTATTGAGGTTCCAGAAACTACCATTTCCAGGTCTCCAGGACTCTAAAAATATCCAAACCTAATTATGTCATATCATCTACTGTTAAACCGTACTTCTAAAATTTTTATTATTATGCTGTCTTAAGGAATTGTTCTGTTCTGTATATTGTATTGTATTGACCCCCTACTTTTGACACCCACTGCACGCCCAACCTACCTGGAAAGGGGTCTCTCTTTGAACTGCCTTTCCCGAGGTTTCTTCCATTTTTCCCTACAAGGTTTTTATTGGGAGTTTTTCATTGTCTTCTCAGAGAGTCAAGGCTGGGGGACTGTCAAAAGGCAGGGCCTGTTAAAACCCATTGCAGCACTTCCTGTGTGATTTTGGGCTATACAAAAATAAACTGTATTGTATTGTAAACTGTACCATTTTGTGTGTGAATGATGGTACAAACCAGCCTGGAAAAATTTCATGTTGTGTTATAATTCAAGCAAACGCTTCTAAACCGTATTCGGTGCGTCTCCTCGTAGACATGGGCTCATCTGTATCCATTTTACCCAGCGGGTTACGTAACAGGTATTTTGGTACTTGTAATTTATCTGCACCTCCCGTACGCCTGCTCTGTTATTCCAAAGCTGATCTACCGGTCATAGGATGCCTCCAAACACGAGTTTCATATGGAGCTGTCACGGTATCGGCTACTTTCTTCATCGTGCAAACCGGTGCCCCTTTACTAGGCATGGACTTAGTTACATCTTTGAAATTGCAGATCGAAGGTAATACAGTACTTACCCCACCAGCCCCAGTGCTACAGTTGTCTTCCACTCCATTCAGAGGCCTAGGATGTGCAAAAGGGTTTGTATATAAGGTAAGAATCCGGCCAGAAGTTTCGCCGGTGCAGCAGAGATTAAGGCGCTTGCCAATATCGGTACGGACTGCTGTTTCTGCTGAACTGAGCCACTTGCTAGATGCAGGAATTATTGAGTCCGTGGATGCTTCTCCGTGGGTATCACCAATAGTAGTCACACAAAAGAAAACTGGTGGCATACGCTTATGTGTGGACCTTCGTGAGCCTAACAAGGCAGTTATTGTTGATTCTTTTCCGCTGCCACATATTGAGGAACTGTTGTCTCAATTATGAGGTGCTACTGTCTTCTCCACTATAGATCTTGCAAACGCGAACCATCAAGTGCTCTTACACGAGGAGAGTAGGGACCTGACTGCATTTATAACACACGATGGCTTGTTCCGTTTTTGCCGTGATCTCTTTGGGCTGGCGTCCGCTCCAGCCGCGTTTCAAAAGTTACTGTCAACACTTCTCCGTCATCTTCCAGGTGTCCAGAATTACCTTGATGATATTATTATATATGGATCCACGGCTGCTGAACATGATCATCACCTCTCAGCTGTTTTAGAATGCTTGGAGAAGGCTAGGCTACAATTAAACAAGGACAAATGTCATTTCAAGCAGACCTCCCTTCGTTTTTTGGGGCATGTCATTTCTGCGGAGGGTATTTCGCCTGACACAGAGCATGTAGATGGTTTCCTTAACACACCCCTTCCCACATATGCTTCAGCTGTACGTTCATTTTTAGGGCTAACATCATGGTATGCAAAGTTTATACCGCATTACGCCACGATAGTAGAACCTATGCGTGCTTGCTTATGTGGGCAATCCAACTTTGACTTCACAGAGGACGCACAGCGTAGCTTCCATAGGGTCAAGGAATTAATTCTGACCAGTCCTGCTCTGGCAATTTTTGATCCTGCTTTGCCTTCAACTATAGCAACTGACGCTTCAGACTACGGGCTGGGTGCAGTATTTACACAAATGCATGCTGATGGAACAGAGCACACCATTGCTTTTGCTTCTCGTACACTTTCTCAGGCCGAGAGGAAGTATTCTACAGTGGAAAAGGAAGCCTTAGCGTGCATTTGGGCAGTTGAAAAGTGGCGTACGTATTTGTGGGGACACCGTTTCACTTTGAAAACAGACCACCAGGCCCTTACAACACTTGTTACTACAAAGGTATGGGGAAAGCTAGTTTGCATATTGCCTGATGGTCGGCACGTCTCCTTTGCTTTAATTATGACGTGTTGTACCGCCCGGGAGCGCAAAATTCGACTGCGGACTGCCTATCTCGACTCCCTATAACTGCTCCAAATGTGCCATCTGAATTCGAGCCAGAATATGTTGCCCATCTGTCCACGGCCATGAAGGCAGTAAGCCATGCAGAATTTCGAAGCTGCTTCTGCATCATGCCCAGAACTGAGTGCCATACGGGATCGCATTCATTCTGGATGGCCTGCAAATATTTCACTTGTACCAAATGAGCTCTTACTGTATCAATCAATCAATCAATCAACATTTATTTATATAGCACATATTCATACAAAAAAATGTAGCTCAAAGTGCTTTACAAAATGAATAGAAAAATAGAAGACAAAAAGACAATAAAAAATAAACATAAGTCAACATTAATTAACATAGAATAAGAGTAAGGTCCGATGGCCAGGGTGGACAGAAAAAACAAAAAAACTCCAAAGGCTGGAGAAAAAAAAAAATCTGTAGGGGTTCCAGACCAAGAGACCGCCCAGTCCCCTCTGGGCAATCTACCTAACATAAGTCAAACAGTCCTCTTTGTATTTAGGGTTTTCATGGAAGGACCTGATGATGATGGTCACGTAGACTTCTGGCTTTCAGTCCATCAATGTTGGAGCTATAGATAAGTACAGCTGTGTGTCATCAGCATAGCTGTGGTAACTCACGTTGTAACCTGAGATAATCTGACCTAACGGAAGCATGTAGATTGAGAATAACAGCGGACCCAGGATAGAGCCTTGTGGAACACCATATCGGATATCATGTGTCTTTGAGATTTGATTACCACAACTCACAAAGAATTTTCTCCCTGCCAGGTAGGATTCAAACCAATTTAAGACACTGCCAGAGAGGCCCACCCATTGACTAAGGCGATTTCTAAGAATGTTGTGATCAATGGTGTCAAATGGTTTTTGGATAAACGAACTTACTCTGAACGTCCTAGACGTTTATGTTGCATTTTGTGGTGGCGATCGATTGACTTCTACACCGGCGTTCGTTTGTCTCTGTCTAACGCCAGCCTGCAGCCCAAATTGTAGTTTGTGTGTTAACCTGTGGAGGCAGTGTCAGGAACTGGATATGAAAGCCCTTGTCGTTTTATTTGAGGTGCCTCCTTTCAATATGGACCATTTTGCTATGTTAGATATTAATCTTCTTGTTTTAAAAATACTCGTAATACGGCGACGTAGGGAGAGAAAAAATCGCCACCGCTACAGAGTTCATCCTCTGACTGCACAACGGGTTAAAGGAAGTTTTTTTGTGCTTTATGAAGAAATGCGAAAATTTCCGCGCAAGTTTTTTAATTACTGTCGGATGTCGGTTTCCACTTTTGATTGTCTGCTGCAGCTGGAGCAATGCCACATTGCACGCCGATCAACCAATATGCGACTTGGTGTTAGCCCCGAAGAGGATGACTTGTCACTTTGAGGTAAGGAAATAGTAGTCGAGTGTGCGGCGCTTACACCAGTGTTATGCACTGGAGTGCTCCCACCCCAAGCCCCCTGGCTCCTCCAAAGCGTAAAATAAACGCACAGAAAACGAACTAGAAGCGGTTTCCTTGCGTTAGTCACCAAAGCCCGTGTGAACACTCTCATTGACTCCTACGTGTAGAAAATACTTGGCGCTTGATCCGCGCTCACCGGACGCTTCAAACGCAAAAAAAACGCTCGATTTTAACGCCCGTGTGAACAAGGCCTTAGGGTTCTCACGGAAGGGCTTGATGATGATGGTCATACAGACTTCTGCCTTTTAATCCATCCATCATTGTTGGAGCATCATGATGCTTTGAGTAGGTGGTGGTGGCGCAGGCCACCACCACAAAAAACCGGAAAAAGAAACAGAAAAAGAGAGTAGGGGTCAGTACGGATTTTAGAGCCACCATGAATAGTTATTATGATGAACTGAACATACAGAGTATCAGGATTAAATTAAAGTGAAGTTATAAAAAGGCCATGTTAAAGTAATGTGTTTTCAGCAGTGTTTTAAAGTGCTCAACTGTATCAGCCTGGCGAATTCCTATTGGCAGGCTATTCCAGATTTTAGGTGCATAGCAGCAGAAGGCCGCCTCACCACTTCTTTTAAGCTTTGTTCTTGGAATTCTAAGGAGACACTCATTTGAGGATCTGAGGTTTTGGAATATAAGGTGTCAGACATTCCGATATATACGATGGGGCGAGATTATTTAAGGCTTTATAAACCATAAGCAGAATTTTAAAGTCAATCCTGAATGACACAGGTAACCAGTGTAGTGACATTAAAACTGGAGAAATGTGTTCGGATTTTCTTTTCCTAGTTAGGATTCTAGCAGCTGCATTCTGCACTCGTTGCAAACGATTTATGTCTTTTTTGGGTAGTCCTGAGAGGAGTGCGTTACAGTAATCTAGTCTACTGAAAACAAACGTGTGAACTAATTTCTCAGCATCTTTCAATGATATAAGAGGTCTAACTTTACTTATGTTTCTTAAGTGAAAAAATGCTGTCCTAATAATCTGATTAATATGCGATTTAAAATTCAGATTACAGTCAACAATTACCCCTAAGCTTTTTACCTCCGTCTTGACTTTTCATCCTAATGTAT
This sequence comes from Polypterus senegalus, assembly GCF_016835505.1. Lineage (NCBI taxonomy): Eukaryota > Metazoa > Chordata > Cladistia > Polypteriformes > Polypteridae > Polypterus > Polypterus senegalus. Next base: position 121,729,128 of record NC_053167.1, read on the forward strand.
CCAGTTTATTTCTAATAGCCTCATTGTATCCATTATTGCTAATCACTAAGATTTCAGTTTTCTCTTTATTTAACTTGAGAAAGTTACTATTCATCCATTCTGAGATACAAGTCAGACATTGTGTTAGTGAATCAATAGAATCGGGTCATCAGGTGCTATTGATAAGTACAGCTGTGTGTCATCAGCATAGCTGTGGTAGCTCACGTTGTGCCCTGAGATAATCTGACCTAACGGGAGCATGTAGATTGAGAAGAGCAGCGGACCCAGGATAGAGCCTTGTGGAACACCATATTGGATATCGTGTCTTCGAGTTGTAATTCCCACAACTAACAAAAAAATTTTCTCCCTGTCAGGTAGGATTCAAACCAATTTAAGACACTGCCAGAGAGGCCCACCCATTGACTAAGGCGATTTCTAAGAATGTTGTGATCAATGGTGTCAAATGCAGCACTCAGATCAGACTGTCGCTTTGCCTTCACACTAATTGACTATTATTCAAAATGGCCTGAAGTTGGTTTTATGTCACAAATTACTGCTTCAGCTGCAGTTGTTTTTTTAGTATCTATTTTCAGTCACCATGGCAACCCTCAATGCTTGGTATCTGATAATGGTCCTCAGTTCACATCCTCAATGCTGACCACATTCCTACAGGAGAGGGACATTCAGCACACTAGATCTGCAAATTATCACCCTCAGGCTAATGGAGCAATTGAAAGGTTTAATCGAGTGCTCAAGGAAACGGTACAGACGCTTCATTTGCAGCGTAAGCCCTGGAAATCATCCATTACGGAATTCCTTCACATTTTTAGAGCTACGCCACATGCAACAACGGGTATTTCGCCCTTTGAACTGCTTCATGGACGCAAGATGCGTACCAAACTGAACCTATTGCCTTTGTCAACATTTGTTGGACTAGACGATGCAAGTATAAGACAACGAGTTGCTGCTAAACAGAATAAAATGAAGGAATACACGGATGATAGAAGAGGAGCTTGTGTCCCGTTACTGGCAAAGGGAGACACAGTGCGAGTAAAAAGGCCTACCCGTGTGTCCAAAGGATTGCTACGCCTGTACTTGACAAATTTGGAGAAAGCAGCGACGTGCTTGGAGACGGTAAAGTATGGAATGCAGCACGGTTGTCCCCTTGTGCACCAAGTGCAGATTCGGCAAATGACGTGCCAGCCGCGGATCAATCATCTGGAGCACCTCCTACTTCTCCGCTTGAGTCACACGGGGATTCATTCTTTGAGAGTTTTCCGCCTCCGATTCCAACAGTGAAACCACCTGCTTTGTTGGTCCCTGAAGGAAACGGGAAATCCACCTTGAAGGGCCGCGTATGCCGTCGTCCTGTGTGGTTAAAAGATCGTAACGCAAGACAAACAGATTACTCTGTCGTTTTCTTTTGTTGTGTTATTTCCGTTTTGTTAACGGCAAGTTTTGGACGGGGGGGAGTGAGATATTTAAGAAAGGGGGAGATGTTATGTTGTGGTATTAATGTTATCTAATTTGGGCAGTAGGGGGCACTGTATAAATATATATATATAAATAGAACTAGAAAAATATATAAATAGAACTGGGAGAGGGATGAAGAGAGTTCCCGGAAGGAGATTGTATAGGAGAGGCTTTTCTATAATAAAGAAGGTATTTGGAGATTTCTTTGTGTACTAATCAGTTTATAACAGTTGTGACCTTGGCAAGGGTTCTGACTGCAGCTCTGTTAGTTCCCTTAAGATGCTTCCACCACCAAAACATAAGTTGTTCTACTGGGGATCACTACAGAAATCATACATATGTCACCTTTTTTTCTAGAGCTCCCTGATGTAGAAGAGAAAGATGACTCTGCCTTCTCTCGACCCTGGATATTAAATGCCTGACTTTCTGACCCATCCTCCTGCACGAATCACGAAGAGGCCGCTAGAGAAGGTCGCATTACCAGCCTACAACATCTCATCTCTTTGTGTTTTTCTTGTGTTCTTTTATGGCTTTTAATGTTTGAAACCATTTTAAATATGCCTTTTTGATATATTGCAGATAACAGAGACTTTACTTTTCCAATCAATAAAGATTTTCAGCTCAACTTGCAATTTTTAAAGTATTTGGCAAAGTATTACCAGAATTATTTGAGTACGAGTGCCGAACACTGAATGAGTGAAACTTCAGCCTGTATTGTAATAGGAAACTTCCTCCATTTGCAATAAGGTGATATTATGTTTTCCAGGATTCATAAACTTTCTTTATGATGAATGTTTTACTCTACTAAGGATATTTTTCTGTATCTTTCATACATTTATTTACAAGAAAACTGAGCTGCTTATCAATAAAATATGATATAGCTTGTGTAGTGTGACAATCTGTACTTTGCATTATACAGCAGCTACTTTTTTTCAGCAGACCCAGGTATTCATTCTGCTCTCACAAGACCTTGTATAAGATGATTCTTTGAAGTGCATTATGAGGCTGCTTAGAGATGCAACATCGATGAAAGAAAACTGAATGAAAAGGCAGCCTAGGCTTCTTTTCAACAAAAGAATATCCTTTGGCAAATCTTTTACGATTGTAAAGCTCTTAGCCCCTGATGAAAACTTTTAAACCTGCATGGGAGCATAAAGTAAGCATTAACCCAATGGATGCCAGAACATTTTCTTTACTTTTACTGCTTTGCCTTGAAATCCTAGGTGTTTCATAAAAATTGCACAATTCAAATTAAACAGCAAAGCTTCAATGTGGTGCCTCCAAAGAATGCCCTCATTTTACCATTGATAAAGAAAAGCACTCCCGAATCTGTACATTTGATCTTAAAATACAAAAGTGAGTTTAATGTTGATTAGCACATATAGATAAGAATTTCACTGCACACACATGACAATAAATCTAGAAACAAATTAGCTCAATTAGATTTATGTGCAAACATGCACCGAGAACATTCCAGCAACTACTCATCCTTTATATATCTACCATCGTAGAGAAAAACCAAGCAAAATGACACCTTTTATTGGCTAACTAAAAAGATTACAATATGGAAGCTTTCGAGGCAACTCAGGCCCCTTCTTCAGGCAAATACTGGAGTTCCCTGTGTTTATATCCACACACTAGGACAAGAAACAACTTGGTAAATGTTTAAATGAAAAATCTTAAATGTAAAATTCAGTTGCCTGAAGAAGGGGCCTGAGTTGCCTCAAAAGCTTGCATTTTGTAATCTTTTTAGTTAGCCAATAAAAGGTGTTATTTTGCTTGGCTTTTCTCTACATTCATAATGGCTAACACGGTACAACAACCTAGTACTATATACTGTTGTTAAAGTGTTCTTTTAATTTGAAAATATTACCCTTTAGAAAATTTGGATTATTATTTCATTTTTATTTGAGATTTGGAAAAGTAAATCATTTAAGCTTTGCAAAAATAAAGGCATCCCTGGAAAGAATAAACACAGATGTGAGGTCAAGCACAGTGATGAGCTAAACAGCCGGATTATGTTTCCATCCATCCAGTATCTAACTTGCTGTATCCTAACTACAGGGTCACAGGGTCTGCTGGAGCCAATCCCAGCCAACACAGGGTGCAAGGCAGGAAACAAACCCTGGGCAGGGCACCAGCCCACCACAGGGATTACGTTTCGTATATGTTAAATTTTGTATTGCAAGTGATTTTGCAACAATGAAATGTGAAACTCAGTTAAAATTGCCTTTCGTGGGATTTTAAAGTGTTTTTGGGGCGATGGAAAACAAAGAAAAAATATTTTTTGGCAGCTGTCTAGCACAGGTGATCCGTGGCACACCGATGAAATCTATTGTATTTTATGACTCTCGTTCACGCTATTGTAGAGGAGCACAGTGATTTTTTGAAATGTGACAAGCTACATATTTTCCTCACCAGAATACACATTCCTGTGTTTTCTCTGCAAGAAAACTCAGTCCGTGGAAAACACAACAGCAACTGTTATCTAGCAGGGAGTCTTTCCTGGATTCACAAAATAAACAGTCACAGAAAACACCAAACTGTATGTACAAATGGAGGGATCAAACTAAAGTTAGAAAATGGGATTTATTAGAAAATGGAATGAACCTTAACAAAACCGATCATGTCATTTCTCAATGTCATCTCCACCCTTCTCAATGCACTTGAGCCACCTGCCTAGAAGTGCCTGGAGTCCAACAGAATAAAAAGGTTTTGTCTTGTCCTCACAGCCACTCATGCACCCAAGTTATTGTCGAATGCTACATGCTGATGTAACATGCAAGTTACTGTGACTTGCTGGAGACCGATGTGAAGTCTGCTATTCTATCCAAGCGGCGGGGACTGCTGCGACACAAACTGCTAAGAACACCAAGGCTTGTGTGGAGAAACTGAAGTTTGAGGTATTGCCACATCCTCCTTATTTGGGACCGTGTGATTTCCACCTTTTTGGACAGCTAAAAAAACTTCTGGGTCATCGTCGATTCAAGAAAGATGATGACGTGAAGAAAGAGATGCACAAGTGGTTGCGAGGACAAGACAAAATCTTTTATTCTGTTGGAATCCCAGCACTTCCAGGCAGATGGTGCAAGTACATTGAGAAAGGTGGAGATGACATTGAGAAGTGACCTCGCCAGTTTTGTTAAGGTTCTTTCCACTTTCTAATAAATCCCATTTTCTAACTTTAGCTTGACTCCCCCTCGTATATATGAGGGTGACTCAATAAATTTTCTCACAATAATTATATGGACCAGGATATAAAATCCATAGAAGGCTTTTTGCAGAATATGAAGAGAGTGCTTTACCACGGCAAAGTATTTGCAACAGATTGAGAAGTTAAAAAGTGTTAAATACAGACAAAGAGTGGAATACCCGTCCATGTCAAGTCTGTACCATGATTCTGACAAAGAAATAAGGAGATTTCAGCCCCTGGTACACCTACAGTCCATAAAAAGCGACTCACTGCTTGTCGCTCTTCTTTGCTGCAAATTGGGAGCAGAACATTTAAAATGAATCAAGAAGTTCAAAAATGGTTATACAAGTGTTAAATATGAAGAAGGAGTGGAACACCCAACCACGTCAAAAACCAGTAACAACACTGAGCAAGTAATTCTGTAATTCTGACAACCCAAATGAGGATTTCAACCCCTGCCTAAAAAAAGTGAATCACTGCTTGGTGCTCTTCTATGGTCCAAATGGGGAAATGAAGCGTCCATGTTTACTCCTGGAAAACAATGAGAGAAACTTACTTATCAAAGTCAAAACATTACCACTGTGGTCACAGACATGGCATGCTTTCACATGTGCACAAGGAAAACTGTATGGTCAGACCAAACAAAATTGTCACAAAAGTGCAGATAATTATTCATTTTCCCTCATATTTTCAGAAAAAGCCTCAACAAAGGTGCAAAAGCATTAAAGACAAATGTTAGCCATAACAATACTCTTAGCACAGACTTGGCCAACTAATGAACTAAATCGAGACTATGTTGATATGTAAAACTACTTGAAATGCACATCTGGAGCTTCTCTAATGTCTTCAAAGAGGAAATGAGAATGAATTAAAAAAGAGCATTCCCTCAATAATAGACTTCTCGTATTTTATCTTATTAAAGCTGATAGAGAGAAATATTTTTTCCTTTGTGATGATAATGGAATTTAAGCGCATAGCTGATTAGCCTCGTTACTTTGTGTATAGCTACATCATTATGAAGATTAAGGATATATAAACGGAGATAGCTGGAGACTTACTACAGTCGTAGCCAAAGGTTTTGAGAATGACACAAGTATTGGTTTTCACAAAGTTTGCTGCTTCAGTGTTTTTAGATCTTTTCATCAGATGTTTGTATGGTATACTGAAATAGAATTACAAGCGTTTCATACATTTGAAAGACTGTTATTTGCAATTACATTAGGTTTATGTAAAGAGTCGATATTTGCAGTGCTGGCCCTTCTTTTTCAAAGCCTCTGCAATTCACCCTGGCATGCTGTCAGTCAACTTCTGGGCCCAATCCTGATTGATGGTTGCCCATTCTTGCATTATCAATGCTTGGAGTTTGTCAGAAGTTGTGGGTTTTTGTTTTTCCACCCGCCTCTTTTCAACTTCTCCCAGCCATCCAAGACCAGTTTGGTGACCAACAATGCCTTTTCCAGCATTATTAAGCACCGGGCCATAAGGCAAAAGTGATAACTAAGTGACTCTGGGAACAAAACATCGATATTTTGGGTCCAAGGCCAGGAAACTCCCCAGACCTTAATCCCATTGAGAATGTGTGGTCAATCCTCAAAAGGCAGGTGGTTGAGCTGAAGAACAAGGATGTATTGTACAGGAAAACAGGAATGGACACTAAAATCAGTGCTTGGAAAGCTTCTTCACATTCAATGGAAACTACCCAACTCATCTTTGAAATAGTTTCTGTTTATCATGGAGCTTTTGGACTGCCAAAGGGTACAACCCCCTACTCTCCAAAAGAGTTTCTAAATATATTGGCATGTCTTCAGATCTGCAAGGAAGTTGAAAGTAAATTAACAAATCAAGCTATTAATTAATATATCAACACACATTGTAATATCTTTAGAGCTTCATGAAAATAAGTAACAAGTATATCACATTTGGTAAACATATTGCTGCAGTTGGTCCAAATTTAAAAAAGCAATAAAGGCAATCCAAAAAAAGAAAAAATCAGCACATACATTTAGACGTTAAAGAAGATACCAGCCTCCCCAGACAAAAGAATTCTGTCACATTATAGTTTTACAGACCGTACCAGAATTGATTTTCCAAGTGTAAAGAACTTCTATTGGCTCATTTGTAAAGAATTTCAGAAGAAAAACTCCAAATTCACAGCATTTATATTTTCATGCAACTCTCATTTTCAGACCTATAAATAAATTATATGTATAGTTTGAAGCTCTGTTAATCATTTTCCATCTCTACAACTCTGAGACCTTAGGCCCCCTAGACTGCTGTAAGATCTCTGTGAAGATAGAAAAAAAATCATTCTTTATTATTTATAGAACAAAACAATATTGCTAACTAAATACAACAATGAAATACAATTTAACAAATCAAATGATGTTTCACTCATAGTTGCATTTCATTATGATTATTGAAGTCATAAAGGCATTTGGCTGTTATTCTGCCAAGGTTACTTCTACTTAACACTAGTAACTCTTTCTCTTTATTAAATCTCGCCTCTCATTTTCATCAGTCTTATTCATTTCAGGGTAGAAATACAGAAGACATTCATAACTCTACTGAGTCATGCACAAATAATTAGATTTCTGAGTCACCTTTCAGCTGGCTTATGCTTTAACCTTTGCAGCCAAATCGGCTTCTGTTTCAGATATTGCTTTAAGTCTTTTGGCTCAAGCATACTGCTAGGGCAGATAAAATAATTATTTCATTCAAATCATCAGTAGTCCCGCTGAAAAGGGGAGGCAGAATCAGAGGGATAGCCCTGCCTTAGAAAATATGAAGGGACACCAAACTACATCTTTAAAAGCCCAGGTTGGTCCTTCCATTTGGTTAAATGTGCCATTGCAAGTGTGTGTCACTGCCACACAGAATTGGCGAAAATCTGTCTATATGTCAGTATATCAGCGTTTTAGTCATAGTGTATTTCATATCTGTTAAGTACAGTAGCTAAAAAAATGTATTCACTTCTACAAAAGCTAAAATCTACAATTTATGATTACCGTATATACTCAAGTATAAGTCGAGCCTTGAAACCTTGAATATCGATCATAAAATCAGACGCCGACTTATATGCCTGTTCAAAAATACGACACATTTTTTTTTTTTACATCTTCTAGCTTCCTCCAATCTCGCCTGAGTTTCTCAGACACATTGAATATTGTTACAGCAGCGCAGTTACCAATTTCTTTCGCCACTTCAATGACTTTTATTTTAAAACCAGCTTCATATTTTCTTCTGATCAAACGCTCCATCGTAGATAAGGGATGCTCTTACGATAAAGGTGTATGAGGGTGTGAAATACCAAAAACACAAAACAGTGCAAACATCACTTCAGAATAGTTTGGGTTATTACCGTGTGGTCAAGTAGGCACAATATATAGAAAAAAAAGGCAGTGTGCTCCGTGGCTACTCTCTGGTGGGTGTTAGCATATGATAATCTCTTGGACCAATAGCATGAGTTTCCCACATTTGACTTATACGGCCGGCTTTATAAAATACTGGAAATTATATGGTAAAATCATGCCCTGACTTATACGCAGAAGAACTTAAATGTGAGTATATATTGTAAACATTGAATCACAGTAGATTTAATTTGCCATTTTTGACACTGATCAACCAAAAAAGGCTCTTTAATGTCAAAGTAAAAATATATCTCTGCAAAGCAGTCTAAATTAATTACAAATAATTAAAAAAATAATAATAATAATTGATTAGACCTATACAACAACTGTAAGAAGAACAAAAAATTCAGCCCATCCTATTAACCTACAAGGATGGGAGTGGGTTTCCACAGCAGGAAAAATCACAGTAATGTGCATGATGGTGTGTTTTATAGAACATTAGACAATCTAGAAGATAATGGGCCATTTGGTCAAACAAACCTCACCAGTCCCATCCACCTAATTCTGAAAAATAACATTAAGTCAAGATTTGAAGGTCCTTAAAGTACTACTCCCCACCACACTACTTGATCACATTTTGATCACTGGCATCTCTGTACTAATTCTTTTCATGATTTTGACACACTTTGATCATCTCTTAATAACCATTTGTATAAACTGAAAAAGTTTAACTCCTTCAGTCTCTCCTCATAGCTCATACTTGTCAGTCCTGGAATCAACCTAGCTGCTCACCTCTGGACATTCTGAAGTGCTGCTATGTGTTTTTGTAATATGGAGACCAAAACTGTGCACATTACTTCAGGTGAGGCTTTATTAGAGCGTTATATAATTTAAGCAATGGCCGTCTTTGACTTGTACTCCACCTTGATCACTTCTGTACACCGTCTTGATGTAGATAGTGCTGAGTGTGGCACTCCATATCAAGGGTCATTTTAAAAATATGGCAGGTGCAGATTTAAAATGCAGTTTGGCTCCTCATATTGAGAAGGTGCCAGTGGAAGTAAGGGCTGAATTGGTGCAGCTGCCAGGGGGAATGACTAGATAACAGGCATTGTGCAATTGAATCATCCGCTTGGCCACACCTTGTTAGTTGCCAGCGGCTGTTACAGATGCAAATCAAATGTATGTTTTTATTGTATCATATTAACAATAAGAGCAGCTCTCTACTTAAAATGGTAAACTTGAGAAGCTGCCAGCATCGAACCCAGAAGCTCTTGATTGGGAGTCTGCAGTTCTTAGCATTGCACCACGCAAGCTGTCGTATCAACTGCCTATCGTAACCTGCTTTCTTTTTTCTTCTGTTTAATTCTTGAATAAAAGTGCACTTGTTTTGTTATACTTGTACCTTTTGTGAAAGTTTTTATTTCATATTTGTATTTCAGGCTTCACACATTATACATTTTATGTCTACATTTTGTCAATTGTTACTAAAACGTGAAAAACGTTTCTCTGTTAAAGACGTTTTTACATAGATTGTTGTTGACACAGAACACACATGAAATGTATGTATTCCAAATGACGATGTACTTTTTTACCCAATAAAGCTCCAGCATTTCACTCAAAGATAAACACTGAGCCCTGAGAAACTTCTTTGCGAATTGAACTGCGGCGGTGGGCGGGGGGATGTTTTACCAGGCTACTTGCTGGTTATCGACACATTTACAGGACAAAAGACACTGACGGAGAGGTGAGAAAGGACTTAAGGTGGGCCAGATTTACAAGTTTACTCGTAGGCTCTGGCAATTCTAGTCTTAAGGTATGTCTGTTCTGCCATGTCCTGTTAGCAACTAGGTGTAACCAATGGTATTGAGAGCTTATGTTATGAACGCTGGTTAAGATCTGAATTTGGAATATATAAAAGAACGCAGCACAAACTCCTCTATGTAAAACACTTTCTTTGATTGCTTTGAGATATATGTTTAATAAGTGTTACCCCTGCAGGATTTAGAAAACAAAGAAGTTTGATTTGTGCTTCCTCCTGCCTGTGCTTATTTCCTTCAACATAAAAGAGAGAACAGGACACCCAGCAGGGGCTGCCAGTAGAGTTTCTTCCACACTGTCATCAGCGATGATGGATTCAGCTATCCTCAGACATCCGGTTGAGCGGATGGTATGAAGCTGTGGAAAGTCAACCAAAATGACTTTAAAAGCTCTATGGACGATCCTTTGAAAGAGTTTGTGATCCTGACAAATCAGGTGACCAAACTTTACCATGATGCATCTGGTCAGAATACTTTCAACAGTGCAGTGGTAGAAGTTCACCAGCGTTTTGGTTCCCATGACGGTCACATGTAGTTATGAATGTGCAGTCTTCTTAAAATGAAAACTGGAGTGTGCATTTTTAAGCAGTCTTGCCGGACTGTTTGTAGTGTTGGACCCTAATAAGAGCTTCTTTTCTCAAATAAGTCAGTGAAGACAGGATGGTGAATGGCACATTCTGGCTCACATTTTAATCACTCTTATTCATTCCAGGATGAAAACACAAAAGACAGTCATACCTCCACTGAGTCATGCACACATAATTATATTTCTGAATTACCTTTCAGCAGGCGTATGCTTTAACCTTTGCAGTCTAATCATTTTATGTTTTTGACAGTTCTGTTAGTCTTTTCAGTCAACCTTACTTTACAGAAGATACACCAATTATTTTATTCAAGGAATAATTATGTTCACATTACTTTACTCAGCACTATTTTATTTTCATGTCCATTTAAATTTTATGTATGCCTCTTGCAATCATTTATCTAAAAAAGCTATTATTTTTGTATACTTCTGCTTGAGGTACAACATACAGTGGGTCTGGAAAGTATTCAGACCCCTTCACTCTCTGCACACTTTATTATGTTGTAGATTTCATTTTAAATAGAGACATTTGCCATTTTTGCCCATCAATCTAAACCCAATAGCCCATTATGACAAAGTGAAAACATATTTTCAGAAAGGTTTGCAAATTGAATAAAAAATTAAAGCTGGAAACTCTCATTCCTACAAGTATTCAGACCCTTTGCTGTGCAGCTCCAAAATGTGGTTAGGTTCACCCTGTTTGATTTCATTCTCCCTGACATGCTTCTATAAATTGATTGGAGGTCACTTGATGGTAAACTGATTTGATTGGACATCATTTAGAAAGGCACACGTGTACCTGTGTATAGAAGGTCCATTATTTACACTGCATGTCAGGACACAAAACAAGACATGAAGTACAATGAACTCTCTGTAGACCTCCATGATCAAATTATGGTGAGGCATCAGTTAAGGCAAGAGGATAAAATTATTTCTAAAGCTTTGTGTATTTCCAGATGCACATTGGCCTCAATAATTGTGAATTGAGTAAAACTGGAAACTATCAGTAGTCTTTCTAAAGATTGGGTCATCCTTCTAAACTGAGTAATAGGGCAAGAAAAGTTTTGGTCAGGTAGGTGACCAAGAACCCAATTATCACTCTAACAAAACTTCAGAAGTCCTCTTCTGAGAAGGGAGAACCTGTCAGAAAGATGATCATCACAGCAACACTCCATCGTTAATAGGGCTAGAAGGGTCTTGGTCAGAGAGGTGACCAAGAACACAATGATCACTCACACAGAACTGCAAAGGTCCTCTGCTGAGATGAGAGAACATGTCACAACAATAACCATCTCAGCAGCACTCCATTATTCACACGGAAACTACTGTGGCAATTAAAGGACCCGAGAGCATGACGAAAATATTCTCTCATCTGATAAGGCTGGAATTGAACTCTTTGGCCAGAATGCCAAGCAAGATTTGTAGCAAATACCAGGTAATACTCATAAGCTGCCTAATACTATCTCTTTCTTTGGTGGTGGCAACATTATGTCATGGGGGGCAGGCTCAGGCAGAGTGGTCAGAACTGAACGAATAAAGAGAAGTCCTTGATGAAAACCTGACCTCAGACTGGTGTCACTGTTCACGTTTCACAGTGACCTGAAACATAGAGGTAAGACAAAGCTGGAGTGGCTTCAGTCTTTGACTGCCAATTTCAATGACTCTCAATTTCAGTCGGGTTTTAGAACCAATCACAGCACAGAAACTGCACTCGTTAAAGTAGTAAATGATTTGCGGGTGAATGCAGACAGAGGCCATTTATCTGTTCTCATTCTCTTAGATCTGAGGGCCGCATTTGACACCATTGATCACAATATTCTTAGAAATCGCCTTAGTCAATGGGTGGGCCTCTCTGGCAGTGTCTTAAATTGGTTTGAATCCTACCTGGCAGGTAGAAAATTCTTCGTTAGTTGTGGTAATTACAACTCAAAGACACATGATATCCAATATGGTGGTCCACAAGGCTCTATCCTGGGTCCGCTGCTCTTCTCAATCTACACGCTTCCGTTAGGTCAGATTATCTCAGGGCACAATGTGAGCTACCACAGCTATGCTGATGACACACAGCTGTACTTATCAATAGCACCTGATGACCCTGATTCTCTTGATTCACTAACACAATATCTGACTTGTATCTCAGAATGGATGAATAGTAACTTTCTCAAGTTAAATAAAGAGAAAACTGAAATCTTAGTGATTGGCAATAATGGTTACAATGAGGCTATTAGAAATAAACTGGATACATTAGGATTAAAAGTCTAGACGGAGGTAAAAAGCTTAGGGCTAATTGTTGACTGTAATCTGAATTTTAAATCACATATTAATCATATCACTAGGACAGCATTTTTTCATTTAAGAAACATAGCTAAAGTTAGACCTTATATCACTGAAAGATGCTGAGAAATTAGTTCACGCGTTTGTTTTTAGTCGACTAGATTACTGTAACGCACTCCTCTCAGGACTACCCAAAAAAGACAAAAATCGTTTGTAACGAGTACGGAGTGCACCTGCTAGAATCCTAACTAGGAAAAGAAAATCTGAGCATATTTCTCCAGTTTTATTGTCGCTACACTAATTACCTGTGTCATTCAGGATTGACTTTAAAATTCTGCTTATGGTTTATAAAGCCTTAAATAATCTCGCCCCATCTTATATATCGGAGTGTCTGACACCTTATATTCCAAATCATAACCTCAGATCCTCAAATGAGTGTCTCCTTAGAATTCCAAGAACAAAACTTAAAAGAAGTGGTGAGGCGGCCTTCTGCTGCTATGCACCTAAAATCTAGAATAGCCTGCCAATAGAAATTCGCCGACTGATACGGTGGAGCACTTTAAAAAACTGCTGAAAACGCATTATTTTAACATGGCTTTCTCATAATTTCACTGTAATCAAAATCCTGATACTCTATATCTCCAACTCATTATGATAACTATTCATGGTGGCTCTAAAATCCGTACTAACCCCGACTCTTACCTCTACTTCTGTTTCCTTTTCCGGTGTCCTTTTGATGGTAGCTTGCGCCACCACCATCTACTCAAAGCACCGTGATGTTCCAACAATAATGGATAGATTAAAAGCCAGAAGTCTGTATGACCATCAGCATCAAGTGACTCCGTGAGAACCCTAACTACAAAGAGGACTATTTCATTTACGTTAGGTAGAATGCCCAGAGGGGACTGGGTGGTCCCGTGGCCTGGAACCCCTGCAGATTTTATTTTTTTTTTCTCCAGCAGTCAGGAGTTTTTTTTTTTCCTGTTTTTTCTGTCCACCCTGGCCATCGGACCTTACTCCTTTTCTATGTTAACTAATATTGTCTTATTTTAATTTATTTTGTCTTTTATTTTTCTTTTCTTCAGTATGTAAAGCACTTTGAGCTACTTTTTGTATGAATATGTGCTATATAAATATATGTTGTTGTTGTTGATGTTCAGTGTGGGACATACAATGATAGCAAACAGCAAACTACGTTTCTCCAATTAAATCCGCTGAATGACAGATTGCATGATTGGAGACATGTGTGATACGAATGCTCTTCCATTAGACTGACCGTTAGTGTGATTTTAACTTACTAGAGCAGAGCTTCATTTATTGGCAACTAGCTGAAATGCCCAGTGTTGCCCGGGAGCTACTTTTTGTATGAAAATGTGCTACATCAATAAATGCTGTTGTTGTTGTTGTTGCCCTTGAGTGGTCCAGACAAAGCCTATAGTTAAACTCTTTAGAACATCTGGGGGGGCACCAGAAAATGGCAGTTTATAGAAGCTTCACATCCAGTCTAAAGGAGCTTGAGAGGAACTGGACAAACTACCCAAATCTAGGCAGGCAAAGGTTGTAGAGACCCTCATCTTGAAATCTTTACAAATGGATGGTTTTAATAAAAAATATAGAAAAACAAAAGCGGCACAAAAGAGTAATAAGATGCACAAGGAGTTTGCATCAAAGGGCAATTCTAAGCAAACAGTTATGACCTAGAGAGTTCCAAGGCACACAAAGTCCTAAAAATACTCAAAATACCATCTAGAAGAGGAAAAATTGTTAAACCCAGACTAGCTGTACAATAGGCCTCAAATTATCTTTATTACTAACTAGATTTATTTTACAAAAAATGTACTGTCACATGAAGCTCACAAAAGCACAAAGGCACAATAGGCACCAGCTTTAAAATAGCAAACAATATGAAATCTAAAGAGTCAAAGGCAAAAACACAGCAATAGTTTAAAAAATCTAGATAATGAAAAAAGTATAGAAAATCACAACAAAAACTCACCTGAAAACATTCACAATGAACCACAAGGGACTGTGGGTCTTCCTCAGCATTTATAGGGCTAAGGGCAGTTGCTAGACAAGGGAGACCAAACATCCTGCTCTCATGCATCATGTCCCATCCCTGGGCTGAACAAAATTACATATTTTTTCTGTTTTTTCCATTTTTAGGTGGCCAAAATGCAAAGGGAGAATCCCCTCAGCCCCCGGTTTCAATTTCATGTGCATTTTTACTCAATATCTCTGGGACTTTAATTTTATTTGCATCTAGGACATCGCTGGATTAATGGGTTATGTCCCATTTTGGAGCCATGACAGCCTGGTCAGCCTACCCTAGATGGTGATGGGCAGGTGGTCACTCTTCTTGGGGGACCACCTACAAAACAAATGGCACATAGTAAAAGATCCTTATACAAAATAAAACAAAGGAAACAACAATGCTAACATAAACAGTGAACAAAAAAGACATAAAAGAGACTCTGGCCAGGGTAGGATCCTTGGCAAAAATAAAACAACAACAACAAACGTTATTTCTATAGCACATTTTCACACAAAGAAGGTAGCTCAAAGTGCTTTACAAGATGTCAAAGAAAAAAATTACAAAAAAAGAAAAAAACAAATAAGATTAGGTAAGAAAAGGAGACTGCATGGGGACCTAATCCAGGTCATCATTATCAACAACCGCTGTTATTCTCAATCTATATGCTTCCGTTAGGTCAGATTATCTCAGGTTACAATGTGAGCTACCACAGCTATGCTGATGACACACAGCTGTACTTATCTATAGCACCTGATGACTCCGACTCTTTCGATACACTAACACAATGTCTTACTGGTATTTCTGAATGGATGAATAGTAATTTTCTCAAACTAAATAAAGAGAAAACTGAAATTTTGGTAATTGGCAATAATGGATTCAGCGAGGTTATCAGAAATAAACTTAATGCACTAGGATTAGTAGTTAAGACGGAAGTAAAAAATTTAGGGGTAACCGTTGACTGTAATCTGAATTTTAAATCGCATATTCATCAGACCACTAGGACAGCATTTTTTCATTTAAGAAACATAGCTAAAGTTAGACCTCTTATATCATTGAAAGATGCTGAGAAATTAATTCACGCTTTTGTTTTCAGTAGACTAGATTACTGTAACGCACTCCTCTCAGGACTACCCAAAAAAGACATAAATCATTTGCAACGAGTGCAGAATGCAGCTGCTAGAATCCTAACTGGGAAAAGAAAATCCGAACACATTTCTCCAGTTTTGATGTCACTACACTGGTTGCCTGTGTCATTCAGGATTGACTTTAAAATACTGCTTATGGTTTATAAAGCCTTAAATAATCTCGCTCCATCTTATATATCGGAATGCCTGACACGTTATATTCCAAATCGTAACCTTAGATCTTCAAATGAGTGTCTCCTTATAATTCCAAAAGCTAAACTTAAAAGAAGTGGTGAGGCGGCCTTCTGCTGCTATGCACCTAAAATCTGGAATAGCCTGCCGATAGGAATTCGCCAGGCAAATACAGTAGAGCAATTTAAAACACTGCTGAAAACACATTACTTTAACATGGCCTTTTATAACTTCACTTTAACATAATCCTGATACCCTGTATGTTCAATTCTTCATAATAACTATTCATGGTGGCTCTAAAATCCGTACTGACCCCTACTCTCTCTTCTGTTTCTTTTTCCGGTTTCTTTGTGGTGGCGGCCTGCGCCACCACCACCTACTCAGAGCATCATGATGCTCCAACAATGATGGACTGAAAGCCAGAAGTCTACGTGACCATCATCATCAGGTCCTTCCATGAAAATATGATGATTTATGTTAGGTAGAATGCCCAGAGGGGACTGGGCGGTCTCTTGGTCTGGAACCCCTACAGATTTTATTTTTTCTCCAGCTTTTGGAGTTTTTTGTTTTTCTGTCCACCCTGGCCATCGGACCTTACTCTTATTCTATGTTAATTAATGTTGACTTATGTTTATCTTTTATTGTGTCTTCTATTACTCTATTCATTTTGTAAAGCACTTTGAGCTACATTTTTTTTGTATGAATATGTGCTATATAAATAAATGTTGATTGATTGATTGATTGAACAAAGGCATCAGTAAAGTAGATCCGACAACATTATTTTATCTTAAGGGTAAGTCACGTACTGATGGACATCCGCAGAAAATAAGGGGAAATGCATTTAAAGCTGAAACTAAGAAGCACTTCCTTACACAAAGAGTTGTGGGACTCTGCAACAAACTACCGAGACATGGAGTTGAAGCAGAAACCTTGAAAACCTTTAAGAAGAATCTGAATGTGATAATGGGACAGCTTAGCTATTAGCTAAATAAACAGGCTTGATGGAATGAATGGTCTCCTCTCATTTGTTGAATTAGTTGTCTTCCAATAATGGATAAGTAACATAGAAATATAAATAAATAAATCCATATACTCTTGTAAAACATAGATATAAAAGTACTAGAAGAGTTGCACCCTTATATGCAATATTCTAAAGATGATTCTGGTGATAAAGTCAGATGGCCTAGAGAGAACAGAAAAAACAGAAAAACCTCTAGTTAAGTTGGAGAAAAAAAACAAAATCTGCAAGGGTTCCAAGGCCAAAAGGCCACTCCACCCTCATTGGCATTCTGCCTAACATAGAGGAGGAGGTTGGGAGCATTCACTGATACAGGACATTGCCACACCCACCACATGACGAAACACCTCAAGAACCCAAATTAGGACCCGAATACAGTTGTGCAACAGGTGACACCTCATCACAACACTAGTTCAAATGGAATGTAACAGTGTGAGGTCTTTTACAATGGCTGGAATGTCAATCCTGCCACCAACGCCCGAGTTTTTCCTGTAAGTTGGAGGACCTCGGGGCTCGATGCAGGTTAACATCCTACTCAGGATGTAGCAATTGCAGGATAAAGGGCTTTGCTCAAGGTTCCAATGGAGTGGAATCACTTCTGGCATTTACGGGATTCAAACCAGCAACCTAGATCCCTAGCCTAAGAGCCACCACTTTGCCTAACATAAATGTGCTTAAATAATTCCTCATTGTTTCCAGACTTCATCTGAGAGGATTCGATGCAGTCGGTCTCGTGGACAGCTGGGGCACACTCCTTTATTTCAGCATCACAGGTGGCTGCGCAGGATTTTGATCAGATGGTTGTGGCGCAAAACAAAACAGAAAAGAAATCAGAGATAAGAAGAATTTAGTTATGATTGTAAGTCAATGAAAAATAAGAACAAACACCAAACTGATACACAATAAACAGAATCCTTAAGAGAGAGTGAGAATAATTCGAAAACCAAAAACATGAAACAATAATTAGAAACCCTCAGAGTTAACAAATGATCTCCTGCTCCTGAGCCTTCTCAGCTCACTTTTATAGCCAGCTGGGAGGATTTAAGACCAATGATTTCAGGGTGACCCCACCTCCCGGGGCTTCATCCACAACAACCAAGGGACAGCAGAACATTTAAAGCAACAGAAAATAATAATAGAATTACAAATGAAACCAACAGAAATAATACAAAGATGTGAACAATGAAAACTAAAAAGTAACAAAAACAACAATAAAATATAAAACAGACAGACATTGAAGCTAACTCATCACTAATTCTCCAAGTTCCCATGTAGGTAGAAGGCTGAAATGTGGCAGGTTCATTCCTTACAGCTTACTTACAAAAGTTGGGCAGGTTTCATTTCGAAATTCTACACGTAATGGTCATAACTGGAAGTTATTTTTCTCCATATACTGTAATGGAGTTGAACTGGATGGCTGTGGGGGTCGGAGTTTCGTGTGACGTCATCACGCCTCCCACGTAATTACGTGAACTGACTATCAACGCAGAACGTAGAAAAACAGGAAGAGCTCAAAAAAGCGCTGAAGAAAACATGCATTATATAATTGAGAAAGCAGCGAAACAATAAGAAGCGAGCGACTAACATATACAACCATATTCATGAGTGCTGCTACTTCGGAAACAAAGCACGGTGTAAACCTAAAGTTTAAATTAAGTTCATAGACAGGCTGCCGCTGGTGTTTGTAATTTAGTGCCTGCCCATATAAGGCCGTCCGTCACCGGCAATCCAATAGAAACACTGCCGCTAAATATTCACGGGTGAAGGACTGTGCTTATGCAGAGGAAGATGAGATGGTCAGGGTGGTGTTTGGCACAAACTCAGCGAAACTGCGAGAGAAACTTTTAAGTGCCGGGTCTTAGCTGACATTACATATAGCCGTGGACATCACACGAGATGGCACCAGCACAGCTGGGAACTTTCGATGCAAGAACACCAAGCGGCTCACGTGAACTGACGCAGTGCACAGACAAAAAGCAACAGTTTCAAAGAGTGCTGAACAAAAACCGAATTACACAATTGAGAAGGCAGCAAAAAAATATGAAGCGTCTGATACATACAAGCATATTCATAAGTGCAGCTACTGCGGAAACAAAGCACACGGTGGAAAAAGTGAATGTCCCGCTAAAGGAAGACAGTGTAAAAAAAAAACCTGTGCATACAGTGTGTCACATCTCAGATAAAGAGGAAGACGAGCTGTTTATTGATGCAGTAAGAAATGAATCGATGAATGAAACCTCTTATCTTTACAACGATTGACAAACACGGAATGTAACTTGAACACAACACATCGTAAAAATACGACCCTGATTGAAACAAATAATGATAATCAAATCCTTGATGACAGCAACACTCAATAACATTCACAAAACAATTACTATACATTGACAATCATGTTACGTTATTTTTAAAATGTTCCCTTTTTTTCATAACTTCTTTAACACACTACTTCTCCGCGGCGAATATATATATATACCCTGATCTACATACTCTCAAATAGACAAGCCACACGCCGTGGCGCAATTGTAGAGGCTTCGCCTCTAGCGTCGACATCTGAGGTTCGATTCCCGAGAGGGGATGTATTGAGTATGTACGCGCGCTTCCCGATTCATTTTAACCTCGCATCTCCTTGGTTTGGGACGTATGAAAAATATGCGGTTAACGCAGAATCATGTTACGTTATTTTTAAAATGTTTCCTTTTCTTAGCACAAGCACAGCTGAGAAGCTTCGATGCATGTACTCCATAACAAAAAATAACGCATTTAATCACACTTTCAGTTCCAAGCAAAGGGGAATTTTTGTCAATGCATGATTACCTGGTACATCGATTACACTGATGCACACATCACAGCTACAAAAATGTTAGAGTCGGAATGAATTGCGTTCCTACGACTGATCGGAGGAAAATTTCATTTCAAAGAACTACCTGAGCGAAGTCTTGATAAAAGCATGGTTTTGTGCACACTGAGAAGCAAGCAAAATTAGATGCATTACAGAAAGCGGACTTTGTGGCTCTTACTGGGGATCATTGGACTTCCGTGACCGTTAGTAATTCTAATTACATCTAATTACAAAATGTTCAATGATCACACTGTTTTAGCCTAATGTACAAAATAATTTTGGCTAAGATTACTCAGAGTTTAAAGATTAAGTTGGTCAAATTACCTTTTATGTTTCTGACTTATTTTTTTAAGAAGAAAAACTGCACTTTATGTTGAAATTTTGTTATTATTATTTAAAGAGAATACCATTCTGAAAATGTACTTAAAGTACTTAAACTACCACTTTATTTTTAAGTCTGCCCAATTTTAACCATTTTAACCAATTTTTAGTTTCTGTTTTAAATTCAAATGCAGTTTAAAAGCATTTTTTTCAGAAATTAAAAGAGCTTGAGTTTACAATATTCATGTCCATGTCTATTATTTGATTCTGTCACCCACTAAAACCCTTTTAAATTACAAAAAAACATTTCGATTTGGGGCAAATTTACGTGTGCGATTACATACGATTAATCAAGATTAAATATTGCACAGCCTCTAATTAATTGGATTAATTTTTTTAATCGAGTCCCACCCCTAATATATATATGTAGATATATATATATAGATTTGTATATATATATGTATATATACAGTATATATGTAGATATGTATATGTGTATATATATGTATATATATGTGTGTGTGTGTATGTATTTTGCTATATATATATATATATAGATAGATAGATAGATAGATAGATAGATAGATAGATAGATATGACAACAACACTCATATCAATGACAAAACAATTACATTAACAATCATCTTACGTTATTTTTAAAATATTTCCTTTTCTTTTTCATAACTTCTTTAACACACTACTTCTCCGCTGCGAAGCGCGGGTATTTTGCTAGTACATAATAAATTACACATACAGCTTGTTCTTAATGCATTGTAAAGATTAGAAGGGTGTGCGTGAGTCCTTATAATTAAACACTTGGTGTCTGATGGTGTTTAAAAGGAAGCTGAAATTAGAACCTTGAACATTTCTGTCCAATGAAATGTGTGACAAATTAAGCTGTCCAAATTCCTCCAGGTTTGTCACTTTTTGTCAGACACAGTGATGCTGAAAGGCTCGGTGACAGTTCTGTATACGTGAGGATTACATAAAAGTAAGGAATGCTGAAAATAGCCATCAGAATGGGGAAGTTAAAGATGATTTATTTTTTCTATCCTTGTGATCAAAGAACAGCCTCTTTACCAGCAGTAACAATTTCCAATGTAGAATGCATCCTCTAGCAAATTACAAAATTGGAATTATAATATCATATCCAATATGTTTATCCAGGACAGCGTTCCATCCAGACTTTTAGAGCCGGTGGAAGCCTTTGATGCCTTACTTCTAAAGAAATCTTTTCTACCGTTTAACAGGTTTGATTATCAATGCTTAGGATTTTCAACAAGGTAGCTGGGGGAAGGTAAAATGAAAAGAACGATTTGTTGCAAGACTTATGTATGTCACCCTTAACTAGCTTGAGGACGTGGGTTGAAAGTGTGCAAATCTGAACACGGTTGATCTCCCAGAAAATGCTGGAAATGATCAAAGATAAAAATGTGTGCTAGGGGTTTACCCCTCACACTAGAAGGACGTGAATAAGAAACTTTGAAAGGGAAAGAGAAAAATGATCTACGTGTTAAGCTCTGTCTCACATGCTAATCGCCAGATTTTGAATCCATTAGCAAAAAACTGCAGACACTGCAGTGACATTTAGGGTAGGAGTGTTCATGCTGGCTGTGAAAGCCTGTTTTTCAGACTCTTTTGTCATCACAGCTTGGTTCTGTGTTTTATCTGAAGATGATTTTCCTCACTTTATTTGTTAAGGACCTAAAACAAAATTAACATGGTGAATGTGAGTTTGAGCTCGCTTTTGGCACAGAAACTCTCATATGGTTCCCTGACACTCTCTTGCATCGGTAAAGCCACATTTCGTTTAATGCACCAAGAATCTGGAATGCTTCACCATTAAAGATATGCAAGGTTACTATGAATGAACACTATCCATATTGTCACACACGTGCACATGGGAGGCTAAGGGGAGGCGAGGTGCAATGTGCAAAGTTCTAATGTTCTAAAAACCTTTCTCTTTTATCCCTGCAGGCCAGACATGGGAAATTCTGCCTGGTCTCGATGATGTCACTTCCAGTCCTGGGCCCCTTAGGACATCACCTCTGGTTCCGGGCGAGATGACCTCACTTCCATTTCTGGCCTCAAGGACATCACTTCCGATTCTGACCCCGATGATCTCACTTCTAGTTCTGACCCTGAGGACGACACCTCCGGTTCTGGCCTTCCTGACCTCACTACCGGTTCTGGCCCCACTCTCCTCATATCCACCAACCTGCTTTAAAAGCAAGACAACTTCCCACTCTGAATTCAGTTCTGTTTTGGACTCAACCTGTACACTTCTGTGCAACCAAACCGCAATTTTTGTAGCCTTATTCAAATATACGGGTTGCTGCCCCAAATCTGTTTCTGTGTCAAGATCTTTCATTTTACAATATAAAAATCTTTTAGATAGATAAAATTAAAAATAAAATTATAAAAATCTTTTAAAAAGACTTCTCTTTAATTTGGCTCTTTAATACTTTATTATTTCCCATAGGGAGAGGTGTTTACAAGTCTGTCTTATTGTAAAATGCAAGTTTTCATTTTTTTTACACTAGACCTAAATTATTACTTGTGTGTTTTCTCTTTTAACTATATGTGGTGGTGGCACTCTACACTGCTGACACCTGGCCAAGGCATGTTGTCCAGTGGATTCAGACCTGATTCTCTTTCTGCACACTTTATTGAGTTGTAGATTTAATTTTAAATACATTTACCAGTTTTGCCCATCAATCTACACCCCATAACCCATAATGATAATGTGAAAAAATGGTTCCAGAAGGGCTGGCAAATTTATTAAAAATCAAAAAATCGGAATCTCACATTCAATATAATACTAAGGCCTCTTAATTTAGTACTTTGCAGAAGCCCCTTTAGCAGTAATTACAGTGAGTCTTCTTGGATGTCTACAAGATTTGCACACCTGGATTTGGACAGTGGAAGTTAGTACTATCAACCTCAATTAGACTGGATGAGAAGTACGATGTTCAGGTCTCACCACACATATTCTATGGAGTTTAAGTTTGGGCCACAAGGACAGTCAGAGATTTGCCCCAATGCCACTCCATTGTTGTCCTGGCTGTAGGCTTCGGGTCACTTCCTTGCTGAAAGGTAAACTATCATTCCAATCTGGAGCAGGTCTTCTTCAAGGACCTCTATGTATTTGACTGAGTTCACACTTCACATAGTTCTGACCAGTCTCCCTGTCCCTGCCACTGAGAAGCATTCCAGTAGTGCTTCACTATAGAGATGGTATGAGGCAGGAGATGAGCAGTGCCTTGGATTTGAAAGACATACTGCTTGGTGTTCTGCTCAGAGAGTTCAATTTTCATCTCATCAGACCACAGACTTTTTTTCCGCATTCAAGGTAACATATGGCTTTTATTCAAATGTGGCCTCCATCTTGTACTACGTAGCTTGTTTTTAATCCTGACTTGCAGTGTGAGGTGTGGGATTGCGTATGCACCGATGTATGCCTCACTAAATGATGTCAAGTAAATTCAATTTGCCACAGTTGGACTCCAATCATCTTCGAGATGCATCTCAAGAAAATGCGCCTGACCACAATCTGGGGCGTCACAGCAAAGGATCTGAATACTTACATATAGGAGAGATTTTGGTTTTTGATTTTTAATAAATTTACAAACCCTTCTTTGTCAATATGGGTTATGGAATATAGATTGATGGACAAACAATGGCAATGTACAACACAATAATATGCATAGAAAGTGAAAGGCTCTGAATACTTTCTAAAGACACTGCTGCCACCCAACCTGTAAGAATGAATAATTAGAACACTCTAGATGAGAACAGGCCATTCAGCCCAACAAAGCTTGCCAGTGCTATCCACTTATTTCTTCCAAAAAAACATCAAGTCGAGTTTTGAAAGTCCCTAAAGTCCTACTGTCTACCACACTACTTGGTCTCTTACTCCACGTGTCTGTGGATCTCTGTGTCAAGAAGAAATTCCTAATGTTTGTGTGAAATTTACCCTTAACAAGTTTCCAACTGTGTCCCCGTGTTCTTGATGAACTCATTTTAAAATCGCAGTCTTGATCCACTGTACTAATTCCCTTCATAATTTTAAACACTTCACTCAGGTCTCCTCTTAATCTTATTTTGCTTAAACTGTAAAGGCTCAGCTCTTTTAATCTTTCCTCACAATTCAACCCCTGTAGCCCTGGAATCAGCCTAGTCGCTCTTCTCTGGACTTTTTCTAATGCTGCTATGTGAAAAATGAATAATGTACTGCTGTGTTGAATCTAGTGCTGTTAATATGAAAAATGTTACACAAGACTACCTTCATAATTTTGTTATCCATAATTGTTGACACATTTATGTATATTTGAATACCTAGAAAGGCTCAGCCTGCCTTTTGGCTTCCATTTTTCTGCCACATTTCCTTGTCTTCCCTGGTCACTTGACCATAGCATTTCTTTATTAAGCTGGTCCTTTGTTTTCTCATTTTCACCGTCTTATGAGACCTTGTATTAATCATTATCCTTTAGTTTTCACTTTCTTTTTTGTAATTCTCTTGATCTATCTATAATTATTTCAAGCCACTTTGATCTACATTTATGTATTAAAATGGGCCATAGGGAATTGGCCCTCAATCTCCCAGCAGATGGCGTTGTTGTGCAAATATTAAATAAGTAGTAAGGAGGCCATGAAAATATTGTATTGTTAAAATGTTTATAGCAAACACATAATATTTTCATAATTTTTAATGATATGCTCAAATCAATTTCTTATATAAAAAAAAATCTTTTTGGAGTATGTGAAATTTTCATTGTACTTATCACTGCCAGTCTGATTTCAGGCCACTTTGACAAGCTGTTGGACCCCGGAGTTGTGCGCATGTGCAGCCTGAACATTTCAGTTCTATCTTGAGGATTAAAGGCTAGACCCCATTACAATGATCCATTGGATTTTTTTTGTGATGCAGTTTAAAGGGTGCATTGACTTCTATATCATTCTATTTTGGAGTAGTCATTATCATTATCATAACTTACATCAATTACACTTTAGTACAAAAATTTTGCTTCCTAACACTTTTGTATGTATCTTATGGATTTTGGGCCAATGATTACAAAACTATGTGGTTTTGTTGCAAAAGCCTATTTTTGTGATCTCCTCTAATATAATAAGTATATGAGGGGGGACCCTAAAATTCCTGGTATAAGTCAATAACATTCAAGTAGTGTGAATATTACTTATGCCAGTAGGTATCACGTGCCTAAAATCTTGTTAAACAGTCCAGCAAGAGGCATTGTGCTAAACTGATCGAGATGTATGTTTCTATCATTTATTACACAATCATGCAGTTTTAAACTTAGAATTTTAAATCTATACTAATGAAAGGCAAAGAAAGCCCTCACTGATTCACTCACTCACTGACTGACTCATCACTAATTCTCCAACTTCCCATGTAGGTAGAAGGCTGAAATTTGGCAGGCTCATTCCGTACAGCGTACTTACAACAGTTAAGCAGGTTTCATTTTAAAATTCTACATGTAACGGTCATAACAGTCGACAATGTCCACCATGTTGAACTTTCTTATTTATGGCCCCATCTTCACGAAATTTGGTAGGCGGTTTCCCTGCGCTAACCGAAACTGATGTACGTACTTATTTCAGTGGTATGACGCCACTGTCGGCCACCATATTGAACTTTCCAATGTCACTAATTCTCCAACTACCGTGTAGGTAGAAGGCTGACCCCATCTTCACGAAATTTGGTAGGCGGCTTCCCTGCGCTAACCGAAACCGATGTACGTACTTATTTCGGTGGTATGACGCCACTGTCGGCCGCCATATTAAACTTTCCAACGTCACTAATTCTCCAACTTCCCGTGTAGGTAGAAGGCTGAAATTTGGCAGGCTCATTCCGTACAACTTACTTACAACAGTTAAGCAGGTTTCATTTTGAAATTCTACATGTAACGGTCATAACGGTCGACAAAGTCCACCATGTTGAACTTTCTTATTTATGGCCTCATCTTCAGGAAATTTGGTAGGTGGCTTCCCTGCGCTAACCGAAACCAATGTACATACTTATTTCAGTGGTATGACGCCACTGTCAGCCGCCATATTGAACTTTCCAATGGTCTTTGTTACTTATGGGCCCATCTTCAAGAAATTTGGTACGCAGGATCCCAACGCTAACTGAATCCTACTTACGTACATATATACGTCCATAGCCTGCAGTCACTGTGTGAGGCGGCATTGGGTCCCCCATCCCAACGCCTCCCATGTTGTTGGCTGTCTGCCTATATAAGGCTGTCGCGTCACTCCGGTCTCTACATTCCTTTCCTTGCTTCGCCACGGGATTCATGTCTCCCTGCCGATAACTACAGCCTTTTTATTTAATCCACGACTTCTCCTCTGTTTTATTGTTCGTTTATTACGATTATAGTTATTGTGTAGGTATTTTAGACTTACTTTACATTGTTGAGATACCCATTTCCTTTATCGTTCCAACCGTACCCCCATTAACATGTCTATCGAGGTGATCACCATTGATCAAAGAACTGTCACTTACCGAGTGGTTTCCATGCCCGGAGATGGCGCCTGCCTTTTCCATTCTCTTTGTTACATATTGCACGGCCATATCAGGCTTACTCTTGATATCTGGAGAAACATTGTGTCTTATGTATTGAATGACTGGGACAGGTTCAAGGTGTGGACTGATGACGGTACAGGAGATAATTATACTACACAGGAGCACTATAAGAGTGAAATGCTTAAGCCCTTCACCTATGGTTCTGCATGTGAGTTGATGGCTGCCGCTGAATTGTTCGGTTGTCACTTTCAAGTGTACCGAAATGGCCAAATATTTTACAACTTTCGACAACTGCCAATGCCTCTTAAACATCTTAGATTCACAGGTGACGATTTGAGTAGTGGACACTTTGATGTTTATGAATGTTTAAACTCTCAAAAGCTGGATGTGAAGTTATTGATGAAACCGGTTGTATGCTTACAACACTTGACAGATGCCAAATGTCACTTCAACACAAGTCCTACAAATACTGTCGTAATTGAAACAAACCTTGAAACTCAAACCGATTATGACAGCAGCAATCCAAGCTGTGAGATTTGAGACAAGATTACTGTTCACATGGCCAACTATACGTTGCATGCTCAAGAGTAAGCTCAGCGCACAGCTTGGTCATATTACAACCGGAGGGCCGAACTGACAACATGGTATACAAAGAGATCCTTAACAAATAATTATTGGTATATTTTCACTCAGTTTAAAAAGGTTTAATTTTCTTCTTAATAAAAATTTTAAGGCAGTACTTCGCCCCTGCGTTATTATTTTGCTAGTTTATAATAAAGCCGAAAAAGCATGTTCAAACATATTGAACATCAAAACAATGATGATTGTGTGTGGACTTCTTAATAAAGAGTTTCTGAGTGAACAGACTGTTAATTGACACCACCACACTAAATTGGTAAGGTGTCTGTGGGAAGGCGTCAGGAAAATCATATCTGGAGCAGTGATGTATGGAAAACTGCATTTTGCACCATGACAGAGCACCTGCACACACCACATTGTCCGCCAATGAGTTTTTGACTAAAACCAGTTTGATTGTTGCTTTGCACCCATTAATTGCTCCCTGCGACTCTTTCCAAAATTAAAACTGGGCCTGAAGGGTAGACCAAATTCTAGACATGGTAACAAAAGATGAGCACAGCAAATGTTTCCAGGAATGGATGAAGTGGTGCAACAATGGTATTATATCTCAAAGGGTGTATTCGTACAGTGTTAAGTATTTGAAGCTGATATTGGGATCTGCACTAATTCTGTTTTTTGGTGGTTGTACTGTATGACAATATGTTGATAGATCTTCATTTTGTGTTATTTTTCTATGGCATTACATAATATGAAAATGTTTCAACAGTGTTGTGCAAGTTCATACCTCACAAGAACTAGCTTAAAGTTCAGTTCACACAGATTAAAATTAATACATTCACGTTCATAGTTCATTGTTTTAAACTAGTCCGTTTTCAATTCAGATAGATAGATAGATAGATAGATAGATAGATAGATAGATAGATAGATAGATAGATACTTTATTAATCCCCAAGGGGAAATTCACATACTCCAGCAGCAGCATAATGATAAAAACGATATTAATTAAATGTAAATGCAGTGCAAGTTAAAAAATACAAGGTGGAGAGTGTGAGGCAGGTATAACAGACAATAACTTTGTATAATGTTAACGTTAACGTTTACCACCCCGGATGGAATTGAAGAGTCGCATAGTGTGGGGGAGGAACGATCTCCTCAGTCTGTCAGTGGAACAGGACAGTGACAAAAGTCTGTCACTGAAGCTACTCCTCTGTCTGGAGATGATACTGTTCAGTGGATGCAGTGGATTCTCCATGATTGACAGGAGCCTGCTGAGTGCCCGTCGCTCTGCCACGGATGTCAAACTGTCCAGCTCCATGCTTACAATACAGCCTGCCTTCCTCACAAGTTTGTCCAGGAGTGAGTTACTTATTACAGTGTTTTGAATAAAATACAATAATTCTGAAGACTTTTTTATTTAAATACACTTTGTTGAGTTATACCCAGCAACAAACACGTATAACTATATTACTAATATCCTCCCGTTCTATAAAGAAATTAAATAGATGCAAGTATATATATAAATTATGACTCTATTTCCAACCATGTGACACAAATGGTGGCTGTTGAAGGAGCGTGTAGGTGAACTAACCTATTACGCTGCCAGTCAAAATTCGTGTCACATATTGCATGTCTAACGGGAAAAAATATAAAGTGGCTTCGCAAAGTACAACATTTTCCTAAAGCGAAAGCGGAGCTTCACCGCGTGCTCGTGCCAGTGGGGGTGCAGCATAAGAACAAGTAGGCAGATACAGACAGGGTTTATTTGATTTCACGTTATTTTTTCTGAATACAAATAAATATCAAAAAATCATACTAATTAAAAATTTGTAAAAATCCATTATTTGTGCTTATCCGAATACCGTATATAAGGCAAAATGATTAATCTGGATCTAAACCAGATCCAGAATGTCACCTAAAACTGAATGAGCTCACGTTCAAGTTCTTCACTTGCAAACACGTTACGTTAAGTTCATCGTTCTTAGAAAAATGAGCTTGTTTAATGAATGTGCTCTTTTGAACTAGTTCATGCACAACACTGGGTTTCAAGATGATTTTTTGGGCTAAAGGGAAACCCAAGAAAAATTAAATGAAACACTAAGTGTTGCTGAAATATCTTTGTGGGTGTCCTCAGACACTAAATTTTCCACAATGTTTGAATTATATAACAATTATACTATAATGCATACTTTGAGAAATTCTCCAGCTTTTCTCTATCTATGAAACTAGAAAAACGAGTCAAACTACAAAGGCAATGATGCTTAAGATGTGATTCTAAAACAATTTAAGGATCCAATTTCTTGTCAAGTTATTACTTTCTGCATATTCCTTTTGTTTCTTTTAATTTCTTACACACTGCGGACAGGATTTCATGATAATGAAGCGATAATGTAAAGTTTACACTCCTAATCTACTCCTTAATTTTAGTCAACATAAAGACTGAATATATTAATGCAATATTCAATTTCATCATTTTCCAGGTGTTTTACAATGAATGGTACTGATATGAGAATTTCAAGGACCTTTCATAAGCCACAAAGAGAATAATATTTACACTAATGTTGCAGTTTGTCTCACATTGACAGTCATTGTGATATGAGTTGAAGTAAAACTCTCAAGAATGTGCAATGAAGAAGTAAGATTTAATGTAGTCTTTACAGATATATTTCATGATGTATTAAAAAAACATATTTTTTTCCTGAACCCTCTTCACTAAATGTCACAGAATGTATTGCTGCATGTTGTTAATTACTGCTGTGTCACTGTTGATGTGCAATCAGACACTCATGGGACCACAACAGGACAAGCTGCAAATTTGTTAAACTGAGTTCTGATCGACTTCTGTTATTCACTGCAACAACAAATGCCCCCAAAATGCTAAAAAAGGGGGGAGAGACCTGAGAAAGGAGGGTTCACTTTCAGCTGTCAATGAGTAAGCTCTGCTGATGCAGCAGGGCAATACGGCTACAAAGGGCCCCTAACCTTGTAACCTCTGTAATCTAGATGAAGAATAGATCCTGTTAAATATTTTGGATTAAGTAATTTATGTAAGATTAATTATTGTACTTGTTTGCTGTAATAGACCAACTATGTTAACATTTTGCAAATTTGCCTGAATTTTGCGTTAGATTAGATTATATTAGATAAATGTTATTAATCCCATGGGGAAATGCAGCTGTATACAGAAGCAGAAGCTTAAAAACAACAAGAATACAGACTCACAGAATACAGACAGATACATTCATCTAATCAATTAATCTATAAGTAACAATTAAATAAAAATAATCTTAACAAGTACATCGGGTGGAAACATTGAATTGCCTGATAGCAGTGGGCAGAAAAGACCCCCAGAGGCTCTTCTTTGTACACCATGGTGGAATAAACTTGTGGGTAAAAGTGTTCCAAGATGGCACATCCTGGAGAGGATGGAGGGGATTTTTCATGATGGAATCCAATTTTGCCATCATCTTCTTTTCGACAGCAGCTTCCAGTGTGGCCAGGATTCACCCTGTGATTTAGCAGTCTTTCCTGATAAGTTTGTTCAGACATTGTGCTTCTTTTGTGCTCAGGTTGCTTCCCCAAGAGACTGCAGCATAGAAAACCACATTGGCTACTTGTTGCACTCATTAAATATATACAATATATGTACTGTTTTATATATATACAGTATTTTGCACACCATAAGGCGCACTGGATTTAAAGGCGCACTCTCAATTGCGGGGCTTATTTCTGTACTTAAGCCATACATAAGGCACCGTATTATTCGGCGCATGCAAAAACAAGATAACAGAAGCAAAATAATGAGTTTAGTTAAACTTTATTCTACTACGTATTTAAAAATACACTCACATTATTTTTTGATCAGTCTGTTGTCACAAATCCATCGAAGTCCTCACCTTCTGTATCTGAATTGAACAGATGGGCAAGTTTTCCATCAAATATGTCGGGTTCCCTCTCGTCATTGTTGGAGTCAGTCTTGTTGCCGGGTGGCTGTTCAGCAATGATTCCAGCTTTCGCGTAAGCTCGGACAACAGTCGAAGCAGACACCTTAGCCCAGGCATCCACAATCCATTCACATATGGTGGCGTAACTCACCCGGCGCTGCCTCCCAGTCTTAGTAAAGGTGTATTTGCCGTCTCTCATCCATCGCTCCCATGACGCTTCGCAACTTCACTTTGAACGCCCTGTTTACACGATGTCCAGTGGTTGGAGTTCTTTTGTTAATCCTCCCGGAATGATGGCAATCTCCGTATTCATTTGCTTCACTTGTTTTTTCACAGTAGCGGTGATATGGGCACGCATGGAGTCGCAGATCAACA
Source organism: Polypterus senegalus (assembly GCF_016835505.1). Taxonomy (NCBI): domain Eukaryota; kingdom Metazoa; phylum Chordata; class Cladistia; order Polypteriformes; family Polypteridae; genus Polypterus; species Polypterus senegalus. The sequence goes on from NC_053167.1 coordinate 121,760,768, forward strand.
AAGACGGTGATGCATGGAAAAACCCGCCCGGTCTCTTCATATACACCTCTCTCAGCCACTCTCTCATTTTCTCCTCGTCCATCCAGCCCTTTGGATTGGCCTTAACGATGACTCCGGCTGGAAACTTTTCTTTTGGCAGCGTCTTCCTCTTAAAAATGACCATAGGTGGTAGTTTCTGTCCATTACCGTGGCAACCAAGAACAACAGTGAAAGCCGACTTCTCATGCCCCGTGGTGCGTATGGATACCGTGCTGGTCCCCTTTTTCTCCACAGTATGGTTCACGGGGATGTCAAAAGTGAGAGGGACCTCGTCCATGTTGGTGATGTGGTTGGGCTGGATATTTTTGTCGGTAATCTTGTTGCTGCAGTAGGTGCGGAAGATGGTCAGTTTTTCTTTGTAATCCGCTGGCAGTTGCTGCGCCACGGTAGTCCGTGGGCGGATGGTGAGATAGCGCCTTTTCATAAAACGAAAGCACCAAGATGGACCTCCTTGAAAGTGTTCGAGCATCATGTCTTGTGCTATCGTTATTGCCTTCAGTCGAATGGTGACTGTAGAGACGCTTCTCCCTGCTGCTCTTTGTTCAAGAATCCATTGTTCAAGTTGGTCTTCCAACTCTGGCCACCTCGCCTTGTTCCCGCGGAAACTCTGTTTTGTCTTTTTAACTTGGCGCAATTCATTCTCCTGCTTCCTCCACTTCCGAACCATAGATTCATTAATTTTGAATTCTCTCGCTGCTGCTCTATTCCCATTTACAACCGCGTAACTGATAGCCTGTAGTTTGATTTGTGCATCGTAAGCATGTCTCTTCTCTGATGCCATTTTCAGGGTCCTTAGCCAAACAAATGTTGTTTCACAGCGCACCAGTAGAACAATATACCTCCCTGCCGTAGGCGTGGCGGAGGTAAGCGTACGTCTGTACGCGGCTTTACGTAATGTTCTGCAATTGGTTTATCGCTGCCAGCGTACGTACCGGTAGTGTATGTATTACTACGTTCCTATGTCGGCAGGAAATGGTCCGACAGTCAATCAAGCGGAGCACTTACTAAAATGCACAACAACATTTTTACAGATTTTGGAACTCAGTGCACACATAAGGCGCACCATGGATTTTTGAGAAAATTAAAGGCTTTTAAGTGCGCCTTATTGTGCGCAAAATATGGTATATATACTGTATATATATATATATATATTTATATATATATATATATATTTATATATATATATATATATATATATATACTGTATATTCTTTTTAAGTATGAATTTTAATCTGATTATTAGGTGGTTACCTAAAAGGTAACACTTGCGGTTAGTTGGCACATCGGCAAACATCCACCATGTCCTCTCAGAAGCAAGAAGCAGATCATAGGTTTGTGATACTGTAGGTTTGATCCCCGTAAGGTGATGCAAAAGTGTATACACCTGACTAGCCCCAATAAGGGCGAAACAAGTGTTGTGTACTCTTTCTATTATTTGGCAGATATTGTATCATATATATATGTATGAGGGTGGGCAACAATAGGCTTACAGATATTCGTGTGGAAAAAGATATGCAGGTTATGATTATTGCGATAGCTTTATTAACTCAATAGTTTTATTAACTTTATTAACTGAAAAGAATGTCACAATGACACAGTGCACTTAGGTACAATCCACTAAGTGCTTAAATTGCTATACCTCATATACTCACAACTGTAAACCTACTTTTGCCAACCCGTGTGTGTGTGAATATATATTCTAGCAAAATACCCGCGCTTCGCAGTGGCGAAGTACTGCATTAAAATTTTTATTAAGAAGAAAATTTAACCTTTTTAAACTGAGGGAAAATATGCCAATAATTATTTGTTAAGGATCTCTTTGTATACCATTTTGTCAGTTCGGCCCTCCGGTTGTAACATGACCAAGCTGTGCGCTGAGCTTACTCTTGAGCATGCAACTTACAGTTGGCCATGTGAACAGTAATCTTGTTTCAAATCTCACAGCTTGGATTGCTGCTCTCATAATCGGTTTGAGTTTCATGGTTTGTTTCAATTAAGTTAGAATTTGCAGAAATTGTGTTGAAGTGACATTCGGCATCTGTCAAGCGTTATAAGCATACAGCCGGTTTCATCGATAACTTCACATCCAGCTTTTGGGAGTTTAAACATTCATAAACATCAAAGTGTCCACTACTCAAATCGTCACCTGTGAATCTAAGATGTTTAAGAGGCATTGGCGGTTGTCGAAAGGTGTAAAATATTTGGCGATTTCGGTACACTTGAAAGCGACAACCGATCAATTCAGCGGCAGCCATCAACTCACATGCAGAACCATAAGTGAAGGGCTTAAGCATTTCACTCTTCTAGTGCTCCTGTGTACTATAATTATCTCCTGTACTGTCATCAGTCCACACCTTGAACCTGTCCCAGTCATTCAATATATAAGACACAATGTTCCTCCGGATATCAAGACTGAGCCTGATATGGCCGTGCAATATGTAACAAAGAGAATGGAAAAGATAGGTGGTATCTCCGGGCATGGAAACCACTCGGTAAGTGACTGTTTTTTGATCGATAGTGATCATCTCAATAGACATGGTGAAGGGGGTTGGAATGATAAAGGAAATGGGTACCTGAGCAATGTAAAGTAAGTGTAAAATACCTATACAATAACTATAATTGTAATAAACCAACAATAAAACAGCGGAGAAGCCGTGGATTAAAAAAAAAGGTTGTAGTTATCAGTAGGGAGACATGAATCCCGTGGCAAATCAAGGAAGGCAGCCAACAACGTGGGTCCCCCATCCCAACGCCGTCTCACACGGTGACCGAGCTGCAGGCTATGGACGTATATATGTACGTAAGTCGGATTCATTTAGTGTTGGGAACCCGTGTACCAAATTTCTTGAAGATGGGCCCATAAGTAACAAAGACTGTTGAAAAGTTCAATAAGGCGGCCGACAGTGGCATCATACCACTGAAATAAGTACGTACATTGGTTTCGGTTAGCTCAGGGAAGCCACCTACCAAATTTCGTGAAGATGGGGTCGTAAATAAGAAAGTTCAACTTGGCGGATGTTGTTGACCGTTATGACCGTTACGCGTAGAATTTCGAAATGAAACCTGCTTAATTGTTGTAAGTAAGCTGTAAGGAATGGGCCTGCCAAATTTCAGCCTTCTACCTACACGGGAAGTTGGAGAATTAGTGACGTTGGAAAGTTCAATATGGCGGCTGACAGTGGCCTCATACCACCGAAATAAGTATGTACATCGGTTTGGTTAAGCGAGGAAGCCGCCTACCAAATTTCGTGAAGATGGGGCCATAAATAAGAAAGTTCATGGCGGATGTTGTTGACTGTTATCGACCGTTACGTGTAGAATTTCGAAATGAAACCTGCTTAACTTTTGTAAGTAAGTTGTAAGGAATGAGCCTGCCAAATTTGAGCTTTCTACCTACATGTGAAGTTGGAGAATTAGTGATGAATCAGTCAGTCAGTCAGTCAGTTAGTGAGGGCTTTGCCTTTTATTATTATATCTATACTAATAAAAGGCAAAGCCCTCACTCACTCACTCACTCACTCACTCACTCACTCACTCACTCACTCACTCACTCACTCACTCACTCACTTACTCATCACTAATTCTCCAACTTCCCGTGTGGGTGGAAGGCTGAAATTTGGCAGGTTCATTCCTTACAGCTTCCTTACAAAAGTTGGGCAGGTTTCATTTCGAAATTCTACGCGTAATGGTCATAACTGGAAGCTGTTTTTCTCCATTTACTGTAATGGAGATGAGCTTGAACGCCGTGGGGGAGTTTCGTGTGACATCATCACGCCTCCACGTAATCACGCAGTACATAGAAAATCAGGAAGACCTCCAAAAAGCGCTGAAGAAAACATGCATTATATAATTGAGAAGGCAGCGAAACAATAAGAAGCGGCGAGTGACATATACAACCATATTGATGAGTTCTGCTACTTGAAACAAAGCACGATGTAAACCTACACTTTAAATTAAGTTCATAGACAGGCTGCCGCTGGCGTTTATAATTTAGTGCCTGCCCACATAAGGCCGTCCGTCAGCGGCAATCCAATAGCAAACTCCACTAAATATTCACGGGTTAAGGACTGTGCTTATGCAGAGGAAGATGAGATGGTCAGCGTGGTGTTTGGCACAAACTCAGCGAAACTGCGAGAGAAAGTTTTAAGTGCCAGGACTAAGGTAACATTAAATACAGCCATGGACATAGCACGAGATGGCACCAGCACAGCTGGGGAACTTCGATGCATGTACACCGAGCGGCTCACGTGAACTGGCGCAGTGCACAGATAAAAGCAACAGTTCCAAAGAGCTGAACAAAACCGAATTACACAATTGAAAAGGCAGCAAAAATATGAAGCGTCTGATACATACAAGCATATTCATAAATGCAACTACTGTGGAAACAAAGCACACGGTGGAAAAAGTCAATGTCCCGCAAAAGGAAGACAGTGTAAAAAACCCATGCATGCAGTGTGTCAGGTCTCGGATAAAGAAGAAGACGAGCTGTTTATTGATGCAGTAAGAAACGAATCGATGAATGAAACCTGTCATCTTTACAGCGATTGACAAACACGGAATGTAACTTGAACACAACACATCCTACAAATACAAACCTGATTGAAAGAAATAATGATAATCAAATCCTTGATGACAGCAACACTCAGTAACACTCACAAAACAAATACTGTATATTGACAGTCATGTTACGTTATTTTTAAAATGTTCCCTTTTCTTTTTCTAGCTTTTTTAACACACTACTTCTCCGCTGCGATACGCGGGTATATATATATATATATATATACATCCCGATCTACATACTCGAATAATGGATACTTTATTCGCCATCAATGATTGTTTTGGTAAAGCCATACTCAGTGTATTCATTAGATGAACGGTAAAAAAGTAAGAGCGAGGGGAGGATGACTTATTGAGGCATGCAGGCTGTAGTCGCGTCAACTCTATCTGAATTTGCGATCACATTTGAAAAATATATCTTTTCAAGTTCTATTTAGTCCATATGTGTCAAACTCAAGGGCGCGGGCCACATCCATGTAATTATATCCGCCCGCGAGATCATTTTATATACTGTATTATTGTTATTAATGGCCGGGTATATGAAGCGCTGGTAACACAATAAACTACAGATCCCATAATGCAGCGCTTCAGCTGCCTTGCCAACACTTACGCGTTAATCAAGTCTAGCTTATGATGCTGCAAGTTATTGCGAAGCTAGCTCACACGATGCTGAAGAGAAAAGTTGATTCTGAAAATAGAGCCTTTAAAAACCGATGGGAGGCTGAGTATATGTTTACTGAACCCGTGTGTCTCATTTGTGGAGCTAATGTGGCTGTAATTACAGAATTTAATCTAAGACGGCACTATGAGACAAAACATCAGGGAGTTCTGTGTTGTGGAGATTCTCAGGATGGATTGCAGGTGCTCATCAGTGAGGCTGAAAGACCTGAATGCAATGCAGAAGATACAGAAAGCAGAAGAATTAAATAAGAATCTGACACTTCAGCGGACGTTTTACCGTGCACAATCACAAAGTGATTTCAAGTGAAGTTGCTTTTATGGGAGACACAAATGCACCAGTGCAACTTTCCCTGTTGCCAAGTAATGTTAAACCAAGTCGTCACTACGGTGTTCCCAAATACGCACTTTGCTGATAAACCGGCGCACTGAGTTTGCACGGCGCTTTGGTGACTTTGAAGAACAAAAAAAGTCCGTCTACATGCGGCTCGAACCTTGTGCATGTTTGGTAGCACATATCTGTGTGAGAAGCTCTTCTCAGTGATAAAGAATAACAAAACAGCACACAGGAGTCGCCTCACTGATGAGCACCTGCAATCCATCCTGAGAATCTCCACAACACAGAACCTCACACCAAACAGAAACGAACCTGTTGCCAAAAAGATGCCAGGCGTCCAGCTCTAAAATGACATATGAGCAAAGACAACTTAATGATTTGATTTGTTATTGCTGAAAGGAACACATTTTATTTATATTTCCAGGTTTTGTTATGCAGCATGTTCATATTTGAATTTGTATAATTTTGAAAGGATATATTTTTATGGAGAGCAAAATCTTTTGGGATATTTAAAATCTAAGTTTATTTTTTATATAAATTTACATAAGAGTAAAGAAATTTGAATGTTTGTTCTTTTAAGTTATTTAAGGTTTGAGTTGATTTATTCACGAATAATATTCCTGTCTGATTTTACCATTCCTACCAAAGATATTTCTGTCGACTAAATAAAAATTCCTTCTATTTAAAATTTAAATAGAACTTGAACAAATACGATAGTTCATAATATCCACGCAGACTTGCACGTAAGAGCGGGAGTTATCCGTTTTAACAAGCAGCGTATTGCACTGATACGAAATAGCTGTGTGTGTATATATGTAGATATGTATGTATATGTATGTGTATATATGTAGATATATATATGTATGTATATATGTGTATGTGTATATATGTGTATATGTATAGATATGTATATATATATGTTTATGTATGTGTGTGTGTAAATATATATATATATTTATATATATATATATGACAGCAACACTCATCACTCACAACAGTGACAAAACAATTACATTGACAATCATGTTACGTTATTTTCAAAATGTTTCCTTTTCTTTTCATTGCTTCTTCAACACACTACTTCTCCGCTCACTGGCTGGTATTTTAACTTGTATATATATATATATATATAGTGGTAGATAGGGGGTGCTCTCGCTCCCTTGAACCCCTGTCCACGACTCCAAACACCAGGTAAAAGTCCAGATGTTGACTTTATTTAATTGCCACAGTGCACAAAGCACACTCTCCTCCATAATACTCATATAACTCACTATAAATCACAATAATACAATCCTCCAGCTCCCAGACGCGTTGCCACCCTTCCACCCAGCTCAGCTCTCCGTCTGGGAGCTCCCACAGTCCTTTTATATTCCCTGACCTGGAAGTGTTCTCAATCCCCAGTCCATGTGATCCTCAATCACTTCCGGGTCAGGCAAAAGTTCTTTTCTTCACCCGGAAGCCCGTCGCTCTTCCTATGACGAACTTCCGAGTCATAGGGCACAAATGAGTCTTCGGTCCTTCCTGTAGCACCCTCTTGCGGCCCCTGAGGTATCCAGCAAGGCTGAGGAAAAAAACTAAATCGTCCATGATTCCCTGTTGGTTTTTGGGGCACCTCCATACTGCAGGGAGGGCTCCATCTTGCGGCCTGGGGGTATTGATAGATAGATAGATAGATAGATAGATAGATAGATAGATAGATAGATAGATAGATAGATAGATAGATAGATAGATAGATAGATAGATAGATAGATAGATAGATACTTTATTAATCCCAAGGGGAAATTCACATAATCCAGCAGCAGTATACTGATACAAAGAAACAATATTAAATTAAATAGTAATAAAAATGAAAAAAATTAAAATAAAATTAATGTTAGCATTTACTCCCCCGGGTGGAATTGAAGAGTCGCATAGTGTGGGGGAGGAACGATCTCCTCAGTCTGTCACTGAAGCTACTCCTCTGCCTGGAGATGACACTGTTCAGTGGATGCAGTGGATTATTCATGATTGACAGGAGTTTGCTTAGTGCCCGTCGCTCTGCCACAGATGTTAAACTGTCCAACTTTAATCCTACAATGGAGCCTGCCTTCTTAACAAGTTTGTCCAGGCGTGAGGCGTCTTTCATCTTTATGCTGCCACCCCAGCACACCACCGCGTAGAAGAGGGCACTCGCCACAACCGTCTGGTAGAACATCTGCAGCATCTTACTGCAGATGTTGAAGGATGCCAACCTTCTCAGAAAGTATAGTCTGCTCTGACCTTTCTTACATAGAGCATCAGTATTGGCAGTCCAGTCCAATTTGTCATCCAGCTGCACTCCCAGATATTTAAAGGTCTGCACCCTCTGCACACAGTCACCTCTGATGATCACAGGGTCCATGAGGGGCCTGGGCCTCCTAAAATCCACCACCAGCTCCTTGGTCTTGCTGGTGTTAAGGTGTAAGTGGTTTGAGTCGCACCATTTAACAAAGTCTTTGATTAACTTTCTGTACTCCTCCTCCTGCCCACCCTGATGCAGCCCACAATAGCAGTGTCATCAGCTTTTGCACGTGGCAGGACTCCAGTCATATTGGAAGTCTGATGTATATAGATTGAACAGGACCGAGAAAGTACAGTCCCTGCGGCGCCCTGTATTGCTGCACACAATGTCAGACCTGCAGTTCCCAAGACGCACATATTGAGGTCTGTCTGTAAGATAGTCCACAATCCATGCCACCAGGTGTGAGTCTACTCCCATCTCAGTCAGCTTATCCCTAAGGAGCAGAGGTTGGATGGTGTTGAAGGCGCTAGAGAAGTCCAAAACATAATTCTTACAGCACCACTGCCTCTGTCCAGGTGGGAGAGGGATCGATGAAGCATATAGATGATGGCATCCTCCGCTCCCACCTTCTCCTGGTATGCGAACTGCAGAGGGTCGAGGGCGTGGCGGACCTGTGGCCTCAGGTGGTGAAGCAGCAGCCGCTCCATGGTCTTCATCAGATGTGACGTCAGAGCAACAGGCCGGAAGTCATTCAGCTCACTAGGACGTGATACCTTTGGGACAGGAGTGATACAAGATGTTTTCCAAAGCCTTGGGACTCTCCCCGTTCCAGGCTCAGGTTGAAGATGCGCTGTAGAGGACTCCCCAGTTCCAACGCACAGGCCTTCAGCAATCGTGGCGATACACCATCTGGACCCGCTGCTTTGCTGGCACAAAGTCTTTTCAGCTCTCTGCTCACCTGGGCTGCTGTAATTGTGGGTGGGGATGTCTCACCTATGCTGGTATCAGCAGAAGGATGGTTGGAGGATGCAGTACTCCGAGGTGAGAGTGGGTTACTGTGATCAAACCTATTAAAGAAGTTGTTCATTTGGTTTGCTCTCTCCACGTCTGTCTCGATGGCGGCCCCCCGCTTCGAGCTGCAGCCAGTGATAATCTTCATCCCATCCCACACTTCCTTCATGCTGTTGTTCTGCAACTTCTGCTCCAGCTTTCTCCTGTACTGCTCTTTCACGCCCTGAGCTGGACTCGGAGTTCCTTCTGCACGCACTTGAGCTCATGCTTATCACCACCTTTAAAAGCCCTTTTCTTCTGGTTCAAAAGGCCCTTGATGTCACTTGTAATCCATGGCTTGTTGTTAGCATAGCAGCATACTGTTCTTACTGGAACTACAATGTCCATACAGAAGTTGATGTAATCAGTTGTGCATTCAACAGCCTCTTCAATGTTCTCACTATGTGACCCAAGCAATATATCCCAGTCTGTAGTTCCAAAGCAGTCTCTCAGAGCCTGCTCTGCCTCAGGGACCACTTCCTGAATGAGCTGTAGTTGTAGGTAGCGCCCTCACTCTTGGTTTGTATTGAGGCTGAAGCAGAACCAGGTTATGATCTGCTTTCCCAAGCGCAGGCAGGGGTGGCGCTGTATGCGTCTTTAACGCTTGCATACAGTAGGTCGATAGTCCTGTTTCCCGAGTGTTACAATCCACATACTGGGAGAAGGCAGGTAATGTTTTGTCCAGCGTTACATGGTTAAAGTCTCCAGCGATTAGCACAAGTGCCTCAGGGTGCTGCGTTTGTAACTTAGCAACTGCGGAATGGATGATGTCACTCGCCATCTCGCGTTCGCTTGAGGGGGGATGTAAACAATAACAGCAATCACGTGTCCAAACTCTCTGGGCAAGTAATAGGGGCGCAGACTTACGGCCAACAGTTCGATGTCCCTGCAGCAAGTGGAGATTTTAACGTTTACATGTCCTGAGTTGCACCACTTTGTATTGACATAGAGAGCGAGTCCTCCTCCTTTCTTCTTTCCACAGGTACTTGCGTCTCTGTCCACTCTAACTGTGCTAAACCCGGTAGCTCCACATTAGCATCTGGGATGATAGACGTTAGCCACGTTTCACTAAAACACAGCAAGCTGCATTCTCTGTAGGTTCTGACATTTTTCACCAGCACAGCCAGTTCGTCGATCTTATTTGGTAGTGAGTTTACATTTCCCAGGATCACAGAAGGCACCGACGGTTTATAACGCCATTTTCTCTCAAGTTGTCTCGATTTAATCTTATCTTTTATCTTTGCGCCGCTCGGCTGCCCCGATATCGTCTTCTTACCTCGTCAGGTAAATAAGGAACCACACCGGCATAAGCATTTCTTCTCAGTGCTTTAAGCTGACTACTTGAATAGGTGATTGTCGGGGTGTAAAAATCCATGTCAAATAGTAAAATAGTAAAAAGTGTCCAGGGAGCAATTCCACATAAAAGAAAGTGGTAGAAGTGATCAGTGAAATAGAGAAAATAGAGATAAAAAGGTAAAATGATAAAGTCATATACGGAGCTGCTGGAAAGGCTGGCACTCGGATGCGGCGCCGGAAATAATAATAATGGGATGATAAGCTGGCCAAATATCACAATATATATATTGTCATGCACAAGCGCATGGAGAGCAGCTTAAGGACCTGACGCACACTGCGACAAGTCCTGCCGGGGACAACGGCTGGGTACTAACTAATATCTTTTTGTTTCCTCAGAAAGAACGAAGCACCGCCGTCGTAATTTCGCCTGGATGACTAAAGAGCCGCAACATTTCCGGGTTCCTTTCTACCCTCTGGTCCTTGCTTGATGACGTCAGTTACCCATCCACCACCACAATTTTCCCAGCATCACACTGTTTTCATTTCCGGTCCGATCCTATAAGTTGTCCGTCTGCCAACCCTTTTTGTTTGATGATTTTGTTTGGAAAATATCTGACCTTTAATTTACAATGTACAGTATGGGGCTAAAAACCCAAAACCTTTATGATTTTTTGTACTTTTCTTACAATATATACAGTATATATATATATATATATATATATATATATATATATATATATATATATATATATATATATATATATATATATATTGTCACACACATGTGATTAGGGGACAACTAAATGGCCAGAATAGATGTAATTCCACACTGGACCGGGGGTGGCAAAGTGCACTGATTCCATCTCTAAATTCCTTGTAGACCATTCTTGGGAAATCCCACTCGGTTCTGGGGCAACCAACGACGTCACTTCCGGTTCTGGTCCTGATGACATCACATGCTCTGTGAGCATTTAAAAGCCGCCATCTTAAGACAATAGTCAGTTCTGTTTTGGACTCAGTCGTGTGAACATGTCTGTTCTTTTTGATAGATTTTGCAGCCGAGAAATATTATATAGGTTTCTGCCGCAAACCTTCCCAGTGTCTCTTGGTCATTCTTATTACAATATACTGTATATTTAGTGAAACCCAGGCACTGCTTGTCAGCTGCCTAATACCATCCCTATGGTGAAGCATGGTGTCAGCATCATGCTGTGTTGGTGTTTCTCAGCAAAAGGGACAGGGTAACTGGTCAAAATTGAATGAAAGATGAATGCATCCAAATACAGAGAGCACTTTGAAGAAAACATGTTGCAGAGTATTGGGGCGACAGTATAACCCAAAGTATACAACCAAGACAATAATGGAGTGGCTATAGGACAAGTCTCTAACTGCCCTTGAGTGGCCCAGCCAAAGCCAGATTTAAACCCCTTAGAACTTCTGTGGAGAGACCTGAAGATAGATGTTTACAGACACTTCCCATCCAATGTAACAGAGCTTGTAATGATCTGCCAGGAAGAACTGGAAAAACGGCCCAAATCCAGATGTACAAAGCTTGTAGAGCTCACCCAGAAAACTTGAAGCTAGATTTGCTGCCAAAGGAGCTTCTACAGATAACTAAATAACTAAATATACTAAATTAACAGTCTAAGTACTTAAATGAATGAGAGATTTCAGTTTTTGATTTTCAAAAATTTGCAAACCTTTCAGAAAACATGTTATGACTTTGTCATTATAGGTTACTGAGTGTAGACTGATGACAACAATGACAAATGTAACCATTTAAAATTAAAATCTAAAACACATTAAAGTGTGCAGAAAGTGAAAGGTTCTGAATACCCTCTGAATCCACTTGAAATATTATGTTTTTAAAACCATTTTGTAAAGTTGAATTTCTTATCTGCTTTATCTTTTCACTTCAGTTTCTTTCATATGCAACAGAATAAATTGAACTCGATGTTTTAAGCAAAAACTAACTGCACACATTGCTTAGCTCTTGACATTCATCACTTGCTAGCATATTACATGGGAAATTCAATAGTACGCTTTGAGGTTCATAGTATAGCAAATTAGTAAAATGTTAAGAGTTTTTTTTTTTAATTCTGGCCCCTTTGGTTTGTTTCTTCCTTTAGTTACCTGAATCAATTACCTGCCTTTTAAGTGCATGCAGCTGATTCATTCCCCTTCAGCTTTTACTGATTTAGTTTAACTTAAAAAAAAAAAGAAGAAAAATCAATGTGCAACTTTCAAAGGATCAGTTCTGCTACTCAGTCGGTGGTGGCTGTGATTGCTTCAGCAGATCTGCTGCTTCTCAATCATTACTTCTGGCTGGTTAACAGCCCAAGACTAAGCAATGCCTGCGTTTTCCTGCTGACAACTCACAATGAAGTGTGGCTACGCTGCTTTCTAACATCATCCTTTTTGCTGATCCTATGTGAGCATTCCTTTCTTTTGACCTGATCTGTGAACAGGTCGGATGACTGAAATATTCAGAATAGATGAAGCTTATCAAAATTTTGACCCAGAACTAAGCTGTCATCCAACGTTCATCTTTTGTGTGTCATGTGCATTTGTATCAACAGAAAGGCAAGTGATTAATAAGCTATAGTGTAGAACAGATGGCATCTGAAGTAAGCAACATAAATTACATAATGTTTGCAAAATGTAAAGAGACAAACAGTCATATAAATGTTTGGGATTTCCTATTCAGTTGCCATTTTAACAAAGAAAGTTGGACGGACATAAGAAATTTGACAAACAAGAAGAGGACATTCAGTCCATCAGGCTCATTTGTTTAGCTAATAGCTACGCTGTCCCAATATCTCATCTAGATACTTCTTAAAAGTTCTGCTTCATCTCCATGCCCCAGTAGATTGTCACAGACTCCCAGAACTCTTTGTGTAAAGAAGGGTTTCCTGGCTTCAGTCCTAAATGCATTTCAAGTGGTGTCTTTGAGTACAATATGTGATTAAGTATTTAGTTTAAATAATTCTGCTGGATCTACTTTGAGAACTGTGAATGTGTGGATTAGATTACAATATGCAAGCTTTCATGGCAACTCCAGCCCCTTCTTCAGGCAGGATGTAATCTACTACTACTAATCTACTATTAAAATATAGTGTACTGTGACACATGCATCACTGTCTTGCACATCAAAACACGAGGCTGAGTCTCAGTACTTTAGCAAAAACAGCTTTATTCAGCTTGAAAAAGGAAGAGCGTGGTTATTTATTGTAGTGGGATCTAGCACTCTCCTATACTCAGGCAGAGCAAACAGGCAGGGTCAGGGCCCAGGACAGTGGCCAAGTAATATTGCTCCCTGCCTTTATAATGTTCCTTGCATCACCCATCGGCGACAGGTGCATACTGAATAGTTAGATCTCGATCAGCTCGTAGTCGTTTCCGTGGCGCTCTTCTGCTGTGCTGTGAACCTGTGGTTGCTTCAGCAACAGGCAAGCAGTCCTCTACAGATGTGGCAGGTGTGCTTTGGTGTGCCGTCCTATTGAGGGGGGGCAGGTTGATTCCTAAAAGAGTTCCGAAACCTCTCAATAGAAATAAATGGCTGTTCCCATTTAAGATACACACCAATCCCATGCATGTGACTTGATACAAACTTAATTTGACTGGCACTTACATTTAATTCAAATTAATCACACCATGGTTTTTAAAATTAAGCAGCAATGTGACCGGGCTATAGCCTCAAAATTTTTTATCATTTTGGAAAATATCCAGCTTCTAATCTGCTAATCTGCAGTTTGGGAATTTCCTGGGGAGGGAAAGGTGCCTTAAATAAAATGTGTTATTGTTATTATTATTAAAATAAAATGTGTTATTATTATTATTGTTATTATTATTAAAATAAAATGTGTTATTATTATTATTATTATTATTATTATTATTATTATTATTATTAGAGCATGGCACAAAAGAAGCAACCCTGGAGCAGATGCCAGTCCTCCACAACTCAAAGTATGAGTATGTTTTGTTATTGTTTGAATTCAGTATAATTTGTTCATTTTATCCTTTTGATATCACTTTCTTACCATTTTAAAAATCTTTTAGATGTTTTCACATATAAGGCAAAATGCACCTACTGTGATAGCTATGTCTGTCTGTCTGTGCCATTGCAATAGCTCATCCCCTAAAGGACAGATTTTATAGAAAATTAGCATACTTTTTCTCCGAGGAAATTTGTCTGAACAGTTCAATTTTTATTGAGTGATCTCAAATAGTGCGTGTTGTGCAAAGCTTTGAATCTGCAAACTCATCTGTCTTAAAACAGAGAAAGATTCTGCTCCATGTCAGTCATGCATCACTTTGTTGTATTAAATTCAGCTTGAGAACAGTGCGGTCATCCATGGGAAGGACAGCTTTTGACAAGAGATACATTTCTGGGTGCCAAACCAGCCATCTCTGTTTACTTCAATTGTTTAATCTGAAACCAATGCACAATGGAGCAAAATCAACAAAACTCCTGCCTGTCAAGAGCTCTTTAGAACAGATAAGGTCAAGGCACGAGGGAGCTCTGTCTCTTTGTTCTCTCAATCAAGGAGTGACACCTCCAGCTGGGCGGTTGTGCTTTTATGGTCCATGGACAGGAAGGGGCAGAGTCAGTTGCCCTCACTAGGCGGTTTCATGGCCCTGTGTATGAAAAGGTAAACAACATTGTTAGTAGCAGCGTCCTCTCTTGGCCCGTGGTGGGATTGTATACCTGGGAGGAACCCAGTTACTTCAGCTTGTATATTTTATATATCTTCCTCTTGCTCAATAGCCAGTCAGATCCCCAGTGCAAGTTAGTCAAAACTCTGGGGAAGACTCACATGTGCTGCTGAAACACCAGCTCATGTCTCCATCTGTTCAAAGTAAACTAAATGTAAACGTTAAGGCAGGGGTCTCCAACCTGTCACATGTGAGCTATCGGTAGCTTGCAACCCCTTTCCAAGTAGCTCGCCAAAAGGTTAATGGATGCTACATAAATTTGAAAATTTGATTAGTCAAATTAGGGGTGGACAATCTTTCCCAAAAACAATATCACGATCCTTTTAGCACAAAATCACGATCCACAATCTGAATTGCAATCAATCTTTTCAATGTGGCATACACTTAAGAGAATATCCAGGCTCAAACTCATCAAGACCTAAGTAACACTTTATTTTAAATATCAAACAAAGTTGAATTCAATTGTTCTCTTGTTCACTAGTTAAGCGGAGTTAAGGAACACGACCTGAAGCTGGCAAGTAAGTGAAGAAGGCAAGGGGCCTGTTGCGTGGATCTCGGAATCGCGCAAATAAATTGGCATCGCAGGCGACCTATGATACATAGCAAAATGAGAGAAGTCACAAAATCAACCAGAATGTTCAAGCAGATTATAGAAAAAAGCCCGATCTAAATCCGTTAAGTAGTTCTCTCGTGAAAAGTGGACAGACATACAGACAGACGGACATTGGATTTTATATATTATATATTAGTAATGCTTCAAAATAATGTGCAGTTAAAGTCAACAGCATTCTCAGCATTTCTGGAACTTAGAGCCAGATAACTCTAAGAATCTTCACCAAGCAGCTCTGAAAATGTCTGCTTTGTTTGGGTTTCCGTACCTCTGTGAGTCTGACATGAATGTCATGAAATCAAAGTTCAGAACAAGACTGATAGACGAACATTTAAATGACTCCATAAGAGTGAACCTAAGTGGCTACACTCCACTATACACCTCTCTTGTTGAGTCGTCTCACTAACTAAAAACACATCACACATGCAACTGGACCTGTGAATAAAGTGAAACAGTGACATGGAACAAAATGACAAATGAACAGATAGATAGATAGATAGATAGATAGATAGATAGATAGATAGATAGATAGATAGATAGATAGATAGATAGATAGATAGATAGATAGATAGATACTTTATTAATCCCCAAGGGAAAATTCACATACTCCAGCAGCAGCATACTGATAAAAATGCAGTGCAAGTTAAAAAATACAAGGTGGAGAGTGCGAGGCAGGTGTAACAGTCTATAATCTTGTATAATGTTAACGTTTACCCGCCCCCACCCACCCCGGGTGGAATTGAAGAGTTGCATAGTGTGGGGGAGGAACGATCTCCTCAGTTTGTCAGTGGAGCAGGACGGTGATAGCAGTCTGTCGCTGAGGTTGTTCCTCTGCCTGGAGATGATACTGTTCAGTGGATGCAGTAGATTCTCCATGATTGACTGGAGCCAGGATTGACAGCTCTGCGCCTACAATAGAGCCTGCCTTCCTCACCAGTTTGTCCAGGAGTGAGGTGTCCCTCTTCTTTATGCTGCCTCCCCAGCACACCACCGCATAGAAGAGGGCGCTCGCCACAACCGTCTGATAGAACATCTGCAGCATCTTATTGCAGATGTTGATGGACACCAGCCTTCTAAGGAAGTATAGTCGGCTCTGACCTTTCTTGCACAGAGCATCAGCATTGGCAGTCCAGTCCAATTTATCATCCAGCTGCACTCCCAGGTATTTATAGGTCTGCACCTTCTGCACACAGTCACCTCTGGTGATCACAGGGTCCAGGAGTGGCCTAGGTCTCCTAAAATCCACCACCAGCTCCTTGGTTTTGCTGGTGTTCGGGTGTAGGTGGTTTGAGTCACACTATTTAACAAAGTCCTATATTAATAGGTCATATAATGAATAAGTCATATCTGCGTATTTGGAATTGCATTGTTTTGTTTTGACAGCATTCATGATTTAATTCAATAGTACGAGATACACTAGAAAATGCATACAGACAAACAATATGCACTTGCAGGTGAACTAAATATTTTTTGAGATGTTTTAATGTAAAATGTGAGTTGTGGATGTCAACATTTTATAAATGTTCTGGCAAAACAAGCTTATTCAGTTTGTTTGGGTTGAAATAAGCTAGGAGAATAAATGTTAGAAAACAGGAGTAGCTCTCTGCCATTTTCATTTTGTAAAAGTAGCTCTCAGGGGAAAAAAGGTTGGAGACTCCTGCATTAAGGTCTCTTACTTGGAAGTGACTGCACAAGGAAAGGAATTAGAAAAAAGCCTCTAATCTGGAAAGGAATTGAAGAGGAAATTAATTATGGAAGAGTTGCTCTATAAGCATAGAGTGAACACATACTGTATGTCCTCGGTATTTACTTTACACTAAAAGAGAACCTTACTGCTGCATTATGTGAACATTAATATTGCAAAGAATGAATATAATCAACCTGTAGCTAGAAGGTGTTTGAACTAATTAAATATAAGAGAAAGGTGCAGCTCCTCTTCTTAATATAAACATAGGATGTGTTTAGAAAGAAAACTGCAGTTGATATGCGAGTTAAAGATTGGAGCTTCTGAGCTTTTAACAAGGATTGTGCTTTGGTGTTCAATTTCCACGATGAATGAAGAGCTGTTGCACATGTGTATCAGTGGATCATCCTTCGGGCTCATCTGAGGTACGTACTACCACCTCGGGTCAAGCGTTGACACTGAGTGGCACTGTGAGCCTTCTGTTGTAGATTTGTAGATTAAAGTAGTTAACCTCAGCTATCTTCTGGATGTAAATCACCAGATAGTCCACGGTTCTTTAAAAGCAGGAGAATGTTTGACATCTTTAACAGTAACAACTAGAACAGCTCCATATATGCTAAACGCTTATCACAATGGGTCTTTTGTTTGATATCATTCATATGGCAAAATTGGAACACAATGCTTTCTTGAAGGCATATAAGGTTTCAAATAAAGTAAAGTAATATTGACAGGGCTTCCCATGGGCTCACCACCTATGGGAGGGGCCAAGGAGGTTGGGTGCAGTGTGAGTTGGGTGGTGGCCTTGGCGGTCTGATCCTCGGCTACAGAAACTGGCTCTTGGGACGTGGAATGTCACCTCTCTGAAGGGGAAGGAGCCTGAGCTAGTGCGCAAGGTCGAGAGGTTCCGACTAGATATAGTCGTACTTACCTTGACGCACAGCTTGGACTCTGGAACCAATCTCCTTGAGAGGGGCTGGACTCTCCACCACTCTGGAGTTGCCCTCAGTGAGAGGCGACGAGCAGGTGTAGGCATACTTATTGCCCCCCGACTTGGAGCCTGTGCATTGGGGTTTACCCCGGTGGACGAGAGGGTGGCCTCCCTCCACCTTCAGGTGGGGGGAAGGGTCCTGACTGTTGTTTGTGCGTATGCACCAAACAGCAGTTTGGAGTATCCACCCTTTTTGGAGTCTCTGGAGGGGGTGCTAGAGGGCATACCTTCTGGGGACTCCCTCGTTCTGCTGGGAGACTTCAATGCTCACGTGGGCAATGACAGTGAGACCTGGAAGGGAGTGATTGGGAGGAATGGCCCCCCCCCGATCTGAACCCAAGTGGTGTTTTGTTATTGGACTTCTGTGCTCGCCATGGATTGTCCATAACGAACACCATGTTCAAGCACCAGGACACCCTAGGCCTCAGTTCGATGATCGACTTTGTGGTCGTGTCATCAGACTTGCGGCCATATGTGTTGGACACTCGGGTGAAGAGAGGGGCGGGGCTGTCAGCTGATCACCACCTGGTGGTGAGTTGGCTTCGATGGTGGGGGAGGATGCCGATCAGGCCTGGTAGACCCAAACGTGTTGTGAGGGTCTGCTGGAAATGTATGGCAGAGTCCCCTGTCAGAAGTAGCTTCACCTCCCACCTTCAGCAGAACTTCGACCACATCCCGAGGGAGGTGGGGACATTGAGTCGAATGGGCCATGTTCCGTGCCTCTATTGTTGAGGCGGCTGACCGGAGCTGTGGCCGTAAGGTGGTCGGTGCCTGTCGTGGCGGCAATCCCCGAACCTGTTGGTGGACACCGGCGGTGAGAGATGCCGTCAAGCTGAAGAAGAGTCCTATAGGACCTTTTTGTCCTGTGGGTCTCTGGAGGCAGCTGATAGGTACTGGCAGGCCAAGCGGAATGCGGCTTCGTGGTTGCTGAGGCAAAACTTGGGCATGGGAGGAGTTTGGAGAGGCCATGGAGAACGACTTTCGGACGGCTTCGAGGAGATTCTGGTCCACCGTCCGGTGTCTCAGGAGGGGGAAGCAGTGCAGTGTCAACACTGTATATGGTGGGGATGGTGCGCTGCTGACCTCGACTCGGGACATTGTGGGTCGGTGGGGGGAGTACTTTGAAAACCTCCTCAATCCCGCTAACATGCCTTCCAATGAGGAAGCAGAGCCTGGGAACTCTGGGCTCTCCCATCTCTGGGACTGAGGTCACCGAGGTGGTCAAAAAACTCCTTGGTGGCAGGGCCCCGGGGGTGGATGAGATCGCCCGAGTTCCTTAAGGCTCTGGATGTTGTAGGACTGTCTTGGTTGACACGTCTCTGCAACATCGCATGGACATCGGGGACAGTGTCTCTGGATTGGCAGACCGGGGTGGTGGTCCCCCTCTTTAAAAAGGGGGACCGGAGGGTGTTTTCCAACTACAGAGGGATCACACTCCTCAGCCTCCCTTGAAAAGTCTATTCGGGGGTTCTGGAGAGGAGGGTCCGTCGGATAGTCGAACCTCGGATTCAGGAGGAACAGTGTGGTTTTCATCCTGGTCGCGGAACAGTGGACCAGCTCTACACCCTTAGCAGAATCCTGGAGGGTGCATGGGAGTTTGCCCAACCAGTCTACATGTGTTTTGTGGACTTGGAAAAGGCGTTCGACCGTGTCCCTTGGGGAATCCTGTGGGGGGTGCTCCGGGAGTATGGGATACCGGACCCCTTGATAAGAGCTGTTCGGTCCCTGTACAACTGGTGTCAGAGCTTGGTCCGCATCGCTGGCAGTAAGTCGATCCCTTTTATGCCCTTTGTCATCGATTCTGTTCATAACTTTTATGGACAGAATTTCTAGGCTCAGCCAGGGTGTTGAAGGGGTCCGGTTTGGTGGACTCAGGATTGGATCACTGCTTTTGGCAGATGATGTTGTCCTGTTTGCTTCATCAGACCATGATCTTCAGCTCTCTCTGGATTGGTTCGCAGTTGAGTGTGAAGCGGCTGGGATGAGAATCAGCAACTCCAAATCCGAGACCATGGTCCTCAGCCGGAAAAGGGTGGAGTGCCCTCTCAGGGTTGGGGGAGAGATCCAGCCCCAAGTGGAGGAGTTCAAGTATCTCGGGGTCTTGTTCACGAGTGAGGGAAGAATGGGCCGTGAGATCGACAGGCGAATCGGTGCGGCATCCACAGTGATACGGGCTCTGCTTCGGTCTGTCGTGGTGAAGAAAGTCGATCTACGTTCCTACCCTCACCTATGGTCATGAGCTATGGGTAGAGGGTACAAGTGGCTGAAATGAGTTTCCTCCACAGGGTGTCTGGGCTTTCCCTTAAAGATAGGGTGAGAAGCTCAGTCATCCAGGAAGGGCTCAGAGTAGAGCCGCTACTCCTCCGCATCGAGAGGAGTCAGATGAGGTGGCTCGGGCATCTGATCAGGATGCCTCCTGGACGCCTCCCTGGTGAGGTGTTCCGAACACGTCCAACCTGGAGGAAGCCCCGGGGAAGACCCAGGACAAGCTGGAGGAACTATGTCTCCAGGCTGGCCTGGGAACGCCTTTGGATTCTCCCGGAAGAGCTGGAAGAAGTGGCCGGGGAGAGGGAAGTCTGGGCCTCTCTGCTCAAGCTGCTGCCCCCGCGACCCGACCCCGGATAAGCAGAAGAGGATGGATTGATGGATGGAATATTGACAGGGGTACATTTTACACAATAAAAAAGTTAACCACACAAAGTTTACACGGATTTTACATGGCACCATCTCCCTTTACCTGCTACCCTTTTGCCAGATGTGTCAATAATCTTCATGCTCTTGCCACCAGCATGTATTACTATGCTGGCGTGAAAGAGTCTCTGGGAAAATAGATCAAGCCTGAAGGCTAGTCAGCATTTATATATGATCAAGAGATAAAAAATGACTTCAGCACAGAAATCAAGGTCTAGGAACTGTCTAGGGTAGTAATTCAAATTAGGAAAGTAGTGTCAAAACTCAGAAACGCTAAACCAAAATGACAGTCAAAAAGACCCCAAAACAAACTGAAAATCTTTAGGCCTTACTATTATTATTAGATGTTTTATCTATTGGAATCCAAAGCACAGGCATTTGTTTAACTGTGCCATCAACTTAAATAATAAGTATGCTGTTATTGTATAATGAGTTACTTTCATTCAGTTTCGTTTAACAGTTGTTGGGTACAGTTGTACATGGATTCTGGGGTGTTGAAACCGAAGGAATGCGACTTTCACATTGGTTATGTAAAAATTGCAATGGTTAAAAAGTTGGAAGTATTATAGCATCAAGCACCATTTTGTTTGTTTATTGCCTTTTATTGAATTAGCATCAGTTGTTGCCACAGAAATCCATCCCAAAAGGTCTTGGGGGTGAGTAATGTCAGATGTGAGTTGGAGCGCTAGGATAGAGATTGGCTCAAAAGTTTCTGGAGCATCTGATATTAGGATTCTGTATTTGATTTCACAAAGCTTTCCACTGTCTGACTTACTGGTCAGTTATATTCAAACTAAATATTTTTTCTGGCTTCAGACATTGACTTTTGTGATATAGTCCTGATTTATTTTATGATCGGTGTGAGGTCCTTTTGATATTGACCTCTACCTGTCCTGACCACATCTTTTCTCCTGATCCCATTCTCAAATTTTCACTGTCTCATTTTGGGTCAGTACATATGTGATTTTGTAGTGTCAATGCCTGGTCACTCTGTCAACAATGGATTCCTTTCTGTGAGCAGCATGGATGTGCCTATGGAAAAATCCTCACGGAATGGCTTAGGACAAAATAACAAGCATAATTAAAAAACTGATAACAGCATGAAGAATCATTTACAAAGAGCAGAAAAGATGCTGAGCAATAATTCATAACTCCATAATAGGAGGGAGCTGTGTGCCGGGAATATTCTGTGTCAACTGCACCACCTTTTGTAGTCCTCTTTATCCATACCAAGATGTAATTCAGCCATTGATTACAGATTCGGTTGTGAAATCTCAACCATTTATATATATGTTGTGAAGGACAGCCGGGTCCCATGCCCGGCAGGGACGCCCCTGCTACTTATGTTCCAGGGGAGCCGCCATGGGCAGTCCAATACCTCCCCCGGGACGCTTGGTGGCAGCCTCCCTGGCTGACGGTGACTCCCCAGCCGTCCGCAGGGCTCCATGGGAGATGGAGTCCTCCACAGCTTGGTTGGGGCCCGCGTGGCCGCTAGGGGGAGCTGCCTGCTTCCCACAGCCCGGCTGTACGAGCTTTCAGCCCCACCCGGAAGTGCAATTAGGACCAGGTGGTTAATCACCTGGGACGCTTCCGGGTGGGCTATAAAAGGGCCCAGCCACCACCACTCGGTGAGCCAGAGTTGGAAGGAAGAAGGAGACGAAGCTTGTCTGGGAGGAGTGGTGGAGTAAGGTGGAGAATTGTGGTTTGCTGTGAGTTTGTGCTTTGGGACTGTGTTTGGGTTGTGTGGCACGGGGAAGACGTGTCACACAGCTGAAGAAAAAATAAAGCCTGTGTGTTTTTGTTCACGTGCCTCTGCGTGGTCTGTGCCGGGTCGGGCGCTATATAGCGCCTTTCACAATGTATATAAATATATATATATATATTTTATATACATATGCAGGCATGCAAAACTACTCCAGGATAAGAGAGGACACTATTGCTAACAGTTTTCTCTCTCTCCTCTGTAGTTCTGAGAAAACACCCCATGAGGTTGAGTGACTCCGTCCTCATCACACCAAGATGTCTCGCCCCTTCCCGTCTGAACCATATAAAGGTGGCCATTTCCAGAAGGGCCTTAACCTGAGCCTACTACAAGATGGAAAACCTCCAAATGGACCCTTGTTTTTCTGCTTTTGCCTCATCGAGTGCCTGTTCGTCTTGTAACTAAAGTAATTGTGTTTTTTATTAAACAAAATGTACATATATATATATATATATATATATACAGTGGTGTGAAAAACTATTTGCCCCCTTCCTGATTTCTTATTCTTCTGCATGTTTGTCACACAAAATGTTTCTGATCATCAAACACATTTAACCATTAGTCAAATATAACACAAGTAAACACAAAATGCAGTTTTTAAATGATGGTTTTATTATTTAGGGAAAAAAAAAAATCCAAACCTACATGGCCCTGTGTGAAAAAGTAATTGCCCCTTGTTAAAAAAATCACCTAACTGTGGTGTATCACACCTGAGTTCAATTTCCGTAGCCACCCCCAGGCCTGATTACTGCCACACCTGTTTCAATCAAGAAATCACTTAAATAGGAGCTGCCTGACACAGAGAAGTAGACCAAAAGCACCTCAAAAGCTAGACATCATGCCAAGATCCAAAGAAATTCAGGAACAAATGAGAACAGAAGTAATTGAGATCTATCAGTCTGGTAAAGGTTATAAAGCCATTTCTAAAGCTTTGGGACTCCAGCGAACCACAGTGAGAGCCATTATCCCCAAATGGCAAAAACATGGAACAGTGGTGAACCTTCCCAGGAGTGGCAGGCCGACCAAAATTACCCCAAGAGCGCAGAGACGACTCATCCGAGAGGTCACAAAGACCCCAGGACAACGTCTAAAGAACTGCAGGCCTCACTTGCCTCAATTAAGGTCAGTGTTCACGACTCCACCATAAGAAAGAGACTGGGCAAAACGGCCTGCATGGCAGATTTCCAAGACGCAGACCACTGTTAAGCAAAAGAACATTAGGGCTCGTCTCAATTTTGCTAAGAAACATCTCAATGATTGCCAAGACTTTTGGGAAAATACCTTGTGGACTGATGAGTCAAAAGTTGAACTTTTGGAAGGCAAATGTCCGTTACATCTGGCGAAAAGGAACACAGCATTTCAGAAAAGAACATCATACCAACAATAAAATATGGTGGTGGTAGTTTGATGGTCTGGGGTTGTTTTGCTGCTTCAGGACCTGGAAGGCTTGCTGTGATAGATGGAACCATGAATTCTACTGTCTACCAAAAATCCTGAAGGAGAATGTCCGCCATCTGTTTGTCAACTCAAGCTGAAGCGATCTTGGGTGCTGCAACAGGACAATGACCCAAAACACACCAGCAAATCCACCTCTAAATGGCTGAAGAAAAACAAAATGAAGACTTTGGAGTGGCCTAGTCAAAGTCCTGACCTGAATTCAATTGAGATGCTATGGCATGACCTTAAAAAGGCGGTTCATGCTAGAAAACCCTCAAATAAAGCTGAATTACAACAATTCTGCAAAGATGAGTGGGCCACAATTCCTCCAGAGCGCTGTAAAAGACTCATTGCAAGTTATCGCAAACGCTTGATTGCAGTTATTGCTGCTAAGGGTGGCCCAACCAGTTATTAGGTTCAGGGGGCAATTACTTTTTCACACATGGCCATGTAGATTTGGATTTTTTCTCCCTAAATAATAAAACCATCATTTAAAACTGCATTTTGTGTTTACTTGTGTTATATTTGACTAATGGTTAAATGTGTTTGATGATCAGAAACATTTTGTGTGACAAACATGCAAAAGAATAAGAAATCAGGAAGGGGGCAAATAGTTTTTCACACCACTGTATATATATATATATTGTCAGGGATGCCAGGGGCCATGACCCGGCGGGACGCCAGGAGGGACCGGAAGAGGGTCAGAGCCCTGCCTGGATCACGTGGGGTTTGCCTTCCGGGTTGCTTTGGGGGCCACGGGTCAAGGGCATGGAAGCCCTTCCCTGTAGGAGCCCGTGGTCACCGCCAGGGGCGCCCCAATGCCTTGGGACTTGTTTCCCCAGCACTCCTGCCACACCAGGAAGTGCTGGGGGGAAGATTTATGACGGCGCCCGGAGAGCAGCCGGGAGGACAGCAGGCACTTCCGCCACGCTGGGGCGTAACAAGGTATGCCGGGAACACCAGGTGCTCATCCGGGTCAGCTATAAAAGGGGCCGCCTCCCTTCATTCAGAGCTGGAGTCGGGTGGAAGGAGGACGAAGCAGTGGAGAGTGGAGGCGGCCCGAAGAAAGGCATTGTGGCCAGGACTTTGTGTTTGGATTTGGGGTTTGTGCACGTGACTGGGTCTGTGTGACCAATGAACTGGGGTCTTTGTGACCATAATTATTCTTGTAAATATTGTAAATAAACGTGTGGTGGTTGAAAAACAACATGTCCGCCTGTCTGTGCCCGGGTGCCGTTCACAATATATATATATATATATATACAGTATATATATAACAAATGTATATTGTGAAAGCCCAGGGCGGGTACAGCTGCCCTAACCCGACAGAGACAGGCAGAGAGATGAGTTTACACCCAAATTATTTACATTTTATTTACGACTCTGGCCATTGAGTGGTGATAACTGGGCATCTTTATAGGGCATCTGGAAGGACCCCAGATGGCCAATGAGCTTCTTCCGGTAGCACTAATGGGTGTGGCGGAAGTGCTGCCAAACAGGGCCCTGTTAAAGTCCAGGCGCCCCCTGGTGGTGGCCATGGGCCTCAGCAGGGTTGAACTTCCATGCTTACAACCCGTGCCCTTGCTACAAGTCAAGGGGGCTGCTCTCTGGCAGACCGGGGGAGAAATGGTCTTGAAAACACTTTCTATCCTGGTCCTTCCATACTAGGGGTGTCCCACCACAATATATATATACTGTAAGTGAGAGAGAGAGACAGAGACACATAAAGTGTTGGGGCACCTGAAGGCAAACCCTGTATAACTGAAGAAAAAAAGAAAAACAAGTTGCACAAACGACATTGCAAAATTATGTTTTTTGAGACAAGATGCTTAACAGAGACTGACTGAGATGGCAATGTCTTTGTTTTTGACAGAAGAGGTAAGTTCAGGTGGAAGGACAAAGGAAGTGATGTCATCAATATTAAAATTGTTGATATTCTAGTCTGCTGAGTAGGAAGAGAAAGAGTGTTAATGCACAGCGCCAACCCCTGGAAAAGTAGGGAATTACTGCTACTAAAGCCTTGTAGCTGTCCAGTATGTACGCACACATGCATGACAAAATATATATATTTATTTTCCTATTTTTAATTAATGAGCATTTGTACGCTATTATTATTATATAAGTTAAACTACTCTTACACATACGTTAAACACCTGCTATTAAGCATGGCTACAGAATATTCTGAACCTCCCTGTCTCCGAAAGTCATACACATGCTGTATATGCTGTATTTACAGTTTAATTTAATACATTTTATTCTTTTATGTGTTGTAAGGTTTGCAAACTCTTTTGGGACTCCCCAACGGGGCAACACGATGAAGAGCATCCAGAAGAGCAATCACCACGTCTATGGAAGACAGTCTATCAGTTGCTGGGGCAACCACAGGCTCCTAGCGCTGTAGCAGCTCGTAGTGAAAGCAAAACCAAGCTGACTGCATTCACGCTATAAGTGTCTGTCGTCGATGGGTGATGCAAGGAACATTATAAATGCAGGGAACAGTATAACTTGGCCACTAACCTGGCCACGACCCTGCCTGTTTACTGTGTCTGTTTATAGGAGAGCGGTAGATCCCGCTACAATAAATAACTCTGCTGTTCCTGTTTCAAGCTGAATAAGGCTGGTTTTGTTAAAGTACTGAGACTCAGCCTCGTGTTTTGGGGTGGCAAGACAGGGACTCACGCGTCACAGTGTATAATATAAACTGCTGCCATAAACCACCAACAAGGTTCCTGCTTTTGAATTCAGCTATGATAACATTGGGGTTCATGTGCTGTCTTGCTTCAACACTGAGCTTAATAAAAGAGAAAAAGAGCAACGCCTGGCTGACTTTAGTTTATCCATAGTACCCAAGGAAGTTGGTGAGCAGAGACAGAAACGTCTTTCATGGCTGTGTGGTGAGCCTTGTTGGTGAAAGAGACGTGCTGTTCTTACTTTACTTCATCAGTCATGGTAACTTCAAGAAATGTAAATTCGATTGCTATCTCCTCGGTGTTGTTGGTGATTAGGCCTAAAATATTGGTGCCATCAGTAAATTTAATGATGGAGTTGGAGCTTTGCCTGATCACACATTTATAGCTGAACAAAGAGAAAAGTTGGGGTCTCAGCACACCAGCATGTGGTATTGGCTGTGTTGAGGATCAGGGTGGAATAAGTAATGCTGCCAGTCCTCATATGCTGGAGTCTGCCAGGTAAACTGGGTACAACTAACTTTCAAGTCAAAGAGCTTCCTGATAGACTTTTATGGTACAACAGTGTTAAATGCTGTCCTGTTGTCTATTAACCATGCTTTTTCTTCCTCTCTTTTCCCACTTCTATGTGGAGGTCAATGTGCTTGATGAACCTTCTCCATATAGCTCAGCCCTTCATACCCATCCAACCACAGTCCGTCAATTTTCCTTTGACTTTATCCATCCACTATGGCCTTGCTTGATTTCTCTTCCCTTGTATTTCCATTCCCACAGTACTATAAATATAAAACAGCACATGAAAGCAACAATTAGCAGCTTATTATTATATTACGTTCCTATGCATATTAAAGTTTAAAATTTTCATCACATTTACAGAGTGCTATGAATTTCTTCCTTTCACCTCTAAACAATATGCTAGTGGCTTCTGACTCATTCCAGAGTTTAAAACGTCATTGTGCGCTCTATGAGACCATAGAGAGCTCCAGATATAAACCGAGAGCAAGGATCAAAGCGGGAATTTAAAAAGGGCTTTCTGTTACACCTCTGATACTAAATTCTGAAATAAAAGTAGCTTCATTCTCTGTCTAGCAGATGACCTCGAAAGCACTTTGTTCTTACATGCAGCATGGTGAGCTAAGACAAGCCGTACAAGGACAGTCCTTTGTACATTAACTATGCAAATGAAGTGTCTCAAGTAATAAAGCAAGAATACTTCTCTCATAACTGAATGTATTATATTCTTCATTTAAACGTGCTACCGTATGTGATGAAAACAGCAATCATTTATGAATAACAGGCCTACATTTACACTTACATATTCTGTATATATTGTAGCAAACCCACACGCTAGATTTGGAAAGAATGTGCAGCAGGACAAAGAAGTGGTTGCAGGAAAACAGTTTATTGTGAACAACTCAAAATAAATAAGCGTAAAGCAAAAATGAATGAAATCTAACAGGAACTATTTACAGCTAGCTATAAACCCCCCATTGTTATGGTCTTGAAGGCGTTATGGAACCAATTCACAACATCATTGACGCTGAGGATTTAACAGTTCCTCTGTCCCTCTTATGTCATTTTTTTGTGTATTTTGAACTAGTAAAGCCAGCTCCCCATTTTTAGGGCTTTATAGGCCACAGCCTGCAGGTAGAAGTGGAGGACAAGCTAACTTGGGGTGAGCCTATTCTGGACAGACTAGTGAGATTCTTTGCCTGCTTTGTGGGCCTTTTTCTATTCTTCAGAACCTTTTGCCAAATCCGTGTTCCTCTGTAATGTTCTATTCCAGAATCAGAATGCCCCCATAGCCATAGAAGGTGAATTCAAATGCCTTGTGTGGACTCCCCAATTGCCAGGTCTAAACATTATTTAATTTTTTGCTACATTCTGGAACACAGAGAATACAGTAGCTTTCATCCCTTAGAGAACTGGAGGCCTTTCGTCTTGATGATGGTTACAATATTTCTGCCCTGGTTGGCATTAAAAAGATAATACATTTTTTGAGTATAACTGGGAGATATGTGTAAAAAGGCAAAATGAAACAAATAAAATAAAATGAAACCCAGATACGATGCAAACATTACAGTCAAAACTTGACATGATAATCAATCACCAAGAGATACTAAAAAGGTTTGAAAGATTTATCCACAAATCAGATAAATCTCAGTGCAACCGATGAACATTCATTCCATTTTCATGATGAACTCAAGGTCACAACCCAGGAGATCACCCCACCAACAAACACGGGTCACGTCCATGACAACGGTAAACAAAATGGCTTCCACTGTAGGAAAAGTTTATAAGATCCCAAAATTCAGTCCTGATAATGCCTGTCTCACTACACACAATTTTGAATTTATATGTCAGTATTCTAATAAGGACTGAAGGTTTCTGAAGGTAAAGGGTGGCCTAACTACTTACTAGGTCCTTGATATTAAAACAATGTGAAGTGTTTCTGCTATTTTGTCCTTCCACCTCTATAAGAACCTACAGGACCTAGTGTTCATCATGGCTGTCATTTTAACCATAGGGCGCTGTCCTGCTAAGATGACACCAGTTCCTTATGAAAAGTGAAGGACACTTATTTTTGTACACACTTTTGTTTTGTTTGGCCCAGTTGTGCAACCTGAATATCTTTAAATTACTGCTAGTATTGCAGTATTGCTCTTGGTATAAAAAATTCAATTTTTGAATCATTCTCCTGGAAATCCCACAAAAGGCGTTTAGCTCTGTTAATAGGGTAAGCCTGTGAAGAAGAAAGAAAAAAAAAGAAGGCCGCCTTAGGCTCTTCAAGCCATTTAGCACAGGCTTGTACTACTATGTAGGTAAAATTGACTAGGCAAAAGTCAACAAAACGGACTGTCACAGTTTCAAGGGATCGCTCCTGCTTTAAGGCAGAATGATGAGCTTTAAAACAGAATGTTTCAAGCAATTAGCCTAATCCCTATGGAATGGCATTGCCTGCCTGTTTAAAGTAGTGTTTTTTAAGCCATTTTGCTCAACAGTAGCTGAAACATTTTCTATTCAACTCAACATTCTGCTTCTTGTTATTAAATGAGAAGTTGTTGTTTTTACTTTTTATTAATTACTTATATTTTGGCTGACACCTTTATCATAGGTAACTTAGAACATTTTTGCTAAACACTGTATACATTTAATTTTCAAACTGGAGAGTAGGGACCTGCTCATGGCCACAGAGTGTCAGTACCTGGTTTATGAACCCACAACCTCAGGGTCTGACGACCAAAAGCCTTGACCACACTACAGCCAAGTTTTGAAGCAATGTAATGTTAAAAATCTAATCAGTAATAGTTAAGGAGATGTTTTATGAAGAAAATATATCAGATGCTGTTGATTACTTAAAAACTGAGATAATATACAGATCACATCGCAACTTGTAGCACTGAGACACACAGATGAAGAATGGCTAATCAAAGAGTGACAAAGAAGGAACTCTCTAAATGCCACATAATTATACCTGATTAAGGTGACTGTAATGAGCACAGTCCAATCAATAAATAATTAGCCAACCATCCGGCCACTTTCTAGCCCGTTTATTCCATTACATGATTGAAGGATATGAGTCACAGTGTTTAATGGTGCTGCATCACTGAGTTTACACACTTCCTTTGCCTTTAAGAATTCTCCTCTGGACACTCTGATTTTGTATTTTACATTTAGTGGTCATTCTAAGTGTAAGTGTAAATATACAGTATGTATGTACATAACTGGGTATTGTGATGGACTACAACAACAACAACAACATTTATTTGTATAGCATGTTTTCATACAAATGATGTAACTCAAAGTGCTTTACAAGATGAAGAAAGAAAAAAGGCAAAATATACAAATTAGGCAATAGCAATTAACAAACAATAAAGTAAGGTCCAATGGCCACGGTGGACAGAAAAAACAAATAAACAAAAAAAAAAATAAACTCCAGAGGGAGGACTGAAGAAAAAAAACAGGAGTTCCAAGGCCATGAGACCACCTAGCCCCCACTGGGCATTCTACTTAACATCAGTGATCTCAATCCGTTCTCATGGTGTTCAGGCTTCAGGTGAAAGAATTAGAAGATGATGGTCATGTGGACATCTGGCCTTCAATCCATCAATGTAAGGACTACACGGTGTCCTACTCAGGTGGTGATGGTGCAGGTTGCCACCACAGAAAAGCAGAAAGAGAGCAGCAGAGAAAGTAGGAGTTAGTGTGGATTGCGGAGGCAATGATATAAATGATAATTAAATGCGCATACAAAATATCAAGGTTAAATTAAAATGAAGCTATGAGAAAGTCATATTATAATAATGGGTTTTTAGCAGTTTTTTTAAAAGTGCTCCACCGTATTAATCTGGCTAATTTCTATCAGTAAACTATTTCAGATTTTAGGTGCATAACAGCAGAAGGATGCCTCACCACTTCTTTTAAGGTTAGCTCTTGGAATTTTAAGCAGACACTCATTTGAAGATCTAATGTTACAATTTGGAGTGTAAGGTGAGAGGCATTCTGAAATATAAGATGGAGCAGATTATTTAAGGCTTTGTAAACTGTAAGCATACTTTAAAGTCAATTCTAAATGACACGGGTAACTAATGCAGTGACATCAAAACTGGAGAAAGTGCTTGGATTTTCTTCCAAGGTCAGTTCCTGCCTTGTGCCCAGTTCTACTAAATAATTGGGTTTAGGAATTTTATGTTATGTTTAAAGGAAGCCAAAGTCTGTCCTGATAGCTTTGGGCATAGGCCAGGATCCACCCTTAGACAGCATGCCAGCCTATCTCAAAGCACATTGACACACAGACATTACCAGGCCCATTCAACGTGACCAATAAATTCAATCTACACATCTATAAGATGTACCCAGAAACCAACAATTGTTTTTAAAGAGCTACAACTCAGATGGCTCTTTGCACAGGTGTATCATATGTAAAGTTAAACAAATCAATGTACCAGTCTATTATGGGGCTATTGGGAGTTGGAAAGTAACCTGGCTACGTTGGGTCTAAATTGCCAGGCAGTAAATCCCATTACTAATTCACTGCATAAATGAATCAATATTTACTGTGTACACAGACAGCTTTGGGAGGTGATAGATAGGTAATGTAGATTGTCCTGGGGTGGTATTACTTACCTCAGAAGTGCCATGAAAATGTACCCTATGTACACATGAGTGACAATAGATAGATAGATAGATAGATAGATAGATAGATAGATAGATAGATAGATAGATAGCCAAAGAAATGGTGGGGGCACCTGATGGATGATCCCCATTTAATGAATTCATCCATCCATCCATTATCCAACCTGCTATATCCTAACTACAGGGTCACAGGGGTCTGCTGGAGCCAATCCCAGCCAACACAGGGCGCAAGGCAGGAAATAAACCCCAGGCAGGGCAACAGCCCACCGCCGAGCACACACACACACCCACACACCAAGCACACACTAGGGACAATTTAGAATCACCAATGCACCTAACCTGCATGACTCTGGACTGTGGGAGGAAACTGGAATTCCTGGAGGAAACCAAAACTCCACGCAGGGATGACCCAATAAGCAAACTGTGAGGCAGCAGTGCTACCCACTGTGCCACCGTGCTACCCCTTAATGAATTCAGATTTCAATAAATATAAGAATTGCTTTATATGTAGGAATGAAATGCAGATACATTGCAAATAGGGAGATTTTAAACAATAGCTGAAATATTGGAATAATGATGATTCTCCAAGATCAGATCCAAGCCAGATCTAGCAAGATGATGTGTGCAGTAGTTTTTTTAAATGACATTGAGGGTGTAGTCTACATTGATTAGATCCCATAAAGGCCCAGATAACCAGCCAATATTAGTTTTTTTTTTTATATATATATATATATATATTATACACTGGCAAGAATGGGATTTGATTTTAATAACTAATCAAACCTCCTTTGGCAGTAATAACTTTTAACAAGCACTTTCGGTATCTGCACAATGTTCAGGAGGAATTTTGGACCATTATTCTTTACAGAACAGCTACAACTCAGCTCTGTTGAGGTTATTCCACAGTAGCTCCACTTGTGTAAGGTTTGGGCTCTTTCTTTTCACGTTATGTGGCACACTTCTTTATGCTATAAGTACTTCTGTGTATTCTTCACAAAAGACATGAACCTTAGGTTCAAAAGTCCACAAAACATTTTTTTCAGTAACATTGTGTATGGTCATGGTGGTCTTTGACAAACTTCAGGCATTCAGCAAAAGCTTTTTTTGGAGAGCAGCGGCTTTCCCCTTGCTGTCCTATACAAATCAGCAGAGATGTTAACCTGTTCCAATGATTCCTTCATGCCTTTAGCTATTACTCCTGTCGCACTCTACACAACTGTATTTGATCTTATTCAGGAAAAGATTCCAGTCGCCCCATGGCTAAGGTCATAATGTTTATGAAACCGTTTCTGGACAAAGGCAACCCTGAGAGTAGAGTGTGACAGGAGCTTCCATCTGCAGCTAAAGTCACTTCAGTACACATGTAACTTGTGAGCGTGCCATGTCGATCAACAAGACTTGAGCTGGCAAAACTTTTTGCCCTTTCTGCCTCAGTGATCAGGAGATGGGATAGCAGGCTACTTGCTGCTTGTGCTGATCGACACATTTACAAAACAAAAGGCACTGATGGAGAGTTGCAAAGGTATTTAAGGTGGGCCGGGATTACAAGTTTTTTCGTAGGTTTCATGGATTCTAGTATTAAAGGCATCTTCTTTTCTTTCTGCAGATTTTCATGGCTGCTGTAGGGGAGATTAACTTGATTCACTCTGGTGAGGAGCAAACACAGCATCTGAAGGAGTTTGCGCATGACACACGATTTCAGCCGAATTTCTTGCTTCTCCATTTTCTCTTTGATTACACTAGTTTTGTGAACTCTAAATTCAGAATAAATCAGTCTTCAAGCACTCTCAGCTGGAGCTTGAGACATCATTCTAGCTTCTCATGTGCAACTGCTTTTGATTTTAATACGAAAACATTGGCATCTTTCATAATAAGTTTCTCCTGTGCCATGACATTGTGAAAATCAAAATAAACCCAAATGCTTGGATTAAACCTGGGCATAGCTAATTTTTGCTATGTGACCACATTTAATGCGTCTTTGTTGTTAATTTTTTTAAATGTTGTTGTACTTTTAACATGTGTTTTATCATTGATATCAACTCTGCATCATTTCATGTAGTCATTTGCTGCCACTGCCACCATTCTGTACTTACAGTATATCTGCAAGGTCACTGCCATGTTGCCAATCATGTCACAGGATGTGCTCTGTCATTATACCCCATCTACTGTATATAAGATGACATTGTTCAGCAGCTTGCATCGAAGTATTGGATAAGTTATCATTTTTACAAGTTAATTTCAAATACACTAAACTAATGTGAAATTTTTGGCAAAGCTTTTTTCTATGCAATAAATCTGTCCTTGCATGACTTAGTTCTTATTTATCAAACCATTACCAGTAGGTCCAGAAATGTGCTGATAGTACTTGATCGCTATACTCAGAAGTTAAATATGGTGTCCCGCAGGGCTCAATACTGGGACTTTTACTGTTTTCTCTTTACATGCTTCCATTGGGAACTATCATTAGAAAATTTAACATTAATTTTCACTCATAGGCAGATGATACCGAATTATACCTTTCTTTTAGACCAAATTACATTTCCTGATGCTGTCCTTAATTAGTGTGTCAGTAAGGTAAAGGAGTGGATGCATGAGAACTACTTGTCTCTGAATACAAAAAAAACAGAAATGTTAGTAATTGGAAGAAATGATGCCAACTGCAACAACATTCAGTTGCTCTTTAACTTAGGTGGAATCATTATTAGTTTTACTTCATCAGCATGGAATTAAAGCATTATCTTTGACATGTTACAAAACTATTCAAAACATTTTTTTCCATCTAAAAATTGTTGGAAGAAAAAGACATTTTCTAAATATGGAAGATACTGAGAAATTAGTTCATGCATTTATTTCTAGCAGGATTTACTACTGCAGTGTGTTATTCACTGCAGGTTCTGATCATACTTTATGCAGTTTTCAGTTAATTCAAAATGCCACTGCAAGAATCATTGCACAAACCAGAAAATACAAACACATAACTCCAGGTCTCAAGTCCTTAAACTGGATCCCAGTTAAGCTTAGGGCTGATTTCAAAATCCCCCTTTAAACTTATAAAGTCTTAAATGCCGAATGCCCTTACTTTTCTAAACTTATCATTATTTACAAACCAGAGTGCACATTGAGATCTCAAGATGCCAACCTACTTAAGAGTCCAAAGATTAATAAAATAACAGTGGAAGGTTGAGTTTTAGTTACAGAGCCCCAAAGTTATGGAATGATATGCCTGCTGTATAAGAGATGCCCCTTCAGTCTCGGCTTTTAAATTCTGGCTGTTGTGAACACGCTGAATGCAGCCCCAAGGGGACATGGCTGCTTCTCCGAAACCCCCTCTTAAACAGCGATTCAATGGGAAACAAAGACAGTTTTTTATTTCCTCTGTGCTGGATCAGCTGCAAGCCTGCTGCTGCCACATAATCTGCATCTTTTGTGGGGCTTCAAACAATTATAATTCTGCACCGCAGCTGTCCTTTTGTCTCACTGCCTTGTCTCTCTTCCCCCAGACATCCTCTGCTCCAGTTGGGGCTCCTGTTCCTGAGGCGCGCCTCTTTGAAGAGGAAGATGTTGTGCTCTTTTGATCGAGAGACAGAGCTGTGGCGACCAGTTTGACACTGAGCCTGGATCGCACCTGAAAGAGACTTGTGTTTGTTCTGACAGTTTAAGAATAAAGTTTCTGTCTCTGGAAACCCCTGAGTGTATCCGTGCAACTTTGACACTGTATACTCACTACTTCAGTTTAGCATACCCTGATTAGAGCTGCTGATTACGTCTACATGCTGCATTTCTATTTGTTAGTAATATGTGCAAAAATAAAAGTAATACTATATTTATAAACCATTACTGCCCCTCTGTTCGGTTTCTCTTCTCAGTATCCTACCAACTTGTTTTTTTGCCTTTGAAAAAGTAATTTCAGATAAGGGAGCATTGGAGTCATGGATAGCAGGGTCCTTTTATCAGATTGGTTTCCTTTTACTGCATTCTTTTTTTCATTTTATCAATAAAAATTTGAACACAAAAAAAGAAATAAAAAAAAAGAATTTCGACCACTTTGCACAGATCATTTTTAACTTTGCCACTATAAAGTTTTTCTCTGTTGATCATGGTCAAAAATGCCAAATTAAATCAATTGTGATGCAATGTTGTGTAATAATAAAAAGTGGAAACTTCAAAGGAGGTTGAATATTTTTATTGGCACTGTACGTTCGAATAGTCTGGCACTAAAATAATCATTGCATCAAGGCTATGATCTTGGAAGAAGAAAGGCCCGCACAACAGATTCTCCCTACAATGTTTGGCTAAATGCACCTGTGCTCATCAAGACAGTGCTTTCAGATTTTCTACAACTGACTGAACCATAGCCATCACTTTTTTGAGAGACGAACACTTCAGCAAAATGAAACTTGAAGCTCAAACATTGGATGACATCCATGATTGTATCATTCTGTAAAGCATTTTGTTTGACAGTGAAGTAAGACTTCTTTTGCTCTTTAAGATTGACTGCAAAATCTTTCAACAAAGTCCAAATAGGAAACTAAAAAAAGATTTTAACTTAATGATGACAACAAGTAAGGAAAAATATAAAGCACAGCAGATGGGTATGAGGTTATATCTTCCTCCATATATATCAATTAATTTTCAGAACCTTACAATAACAAACTTTAAAAATGCAGTATGTTTCATTTTTAGATTGCATAATAAAGGTCATTAAATTGATGAAATGTTTTTAATAGCTATTATCTGGTCCATTTCATTTTAATTACAAAAACATGTTTTGCAGGCAAAAATAATGAAAAGAAACACACATGCCTTGTCTTATAATATAATTGCTTTCAAAAATATATATTTTCATTTATTTTTAAAAGTTATTTAAAGGTTGGGCAAAGTGCTTAGAAATATGCGATGACTTTAGAGGAGAACAGCTGCATCTCTGAACAGCAAAATGCTACTTGAGGAGGTTTAGTCATGTGGATAGGATTTCTCTTGGGTCTAATACTTGGTAATGCCACCCAAGAGAAAACTAAGATGGAAACTGACCATTGATCCCAATAGGCTCATCCATCCTATTCACCCCAAAATAATATCAAGTTGACTTTTGAAGATCCTTAAAAGGCTATTCTCCATTACACTATTTGGTAATGTGTTCCAGTTCCTTTCTAAAATTTGAATGAAATTTGTCCTTAACAAGTTTCCAACTGTTTTCTTGTTGAAGAAAGCAAACAGGTAGGATCCATTGTATTAATTCCCTTCCTAATTTTTAACATTTTGATTATGTCATCCCTCGGTCTCCATTTGCTTAAACTGAAATGGCTCAGCTTCTTCAATCTCTTGTCAAATGAATAGACAGGAGCCATAAAAAGGTTTGGGGCAGCCTCATGTATATTTGAAGCCTGGCTGCAAATTTGAGAATTGAAAGTGCAATGGTACAGGTTTGAGTCCACAATAGAACTGCCTGAATGAGGCAAAGATGCTGTCTTTAAGGGATGTCAGAGGAAGTGACATCATCAAGGTCGAAACCTGTGTCACCACGCACTTTTCCACGGTACCTCATACCCTGTTGTACACAAGTTCTCCATTCGGTTTTGCAGACTGGCGGCTCCCAGCGTCAAAGCAGTGCTACTGTTCCTGTGTGGTTACCCTGTCTTAGATTTACATCCACGACGGCAGCCTTATCAAATACACTGAAATTAACCGCATATCGTTCATAAATTTAAGGCACCTGATTGTAATCAACCTGTAACAATATAATGGTGCACAGAATGGCCAAACTATTCCACTGGCATGGCTGCTTTAGAGTTGCTAGAGGACCTCGCAAATGGAAGCGTATTCCGAGATTATACTGATTTCTTGGC
The DNA here is from genome assembly GCF_016835505.1 of Polypterus senegalus. Taxonomy (NCBI): domain Eukaryota; kingdom Metazoa; phylum Chordata; class Cladistia; order Polypteriformes; family Polypteridae; genus Polypterus; species Polypterus senegalus. Next base: position 121,798,542 of record NC_053167.1, read on the forward strand.
ACAAGATGATGACTGGCTTCTTTGTCGGTTTAGATTTCCAAGAGCGATCCTCTTGGAGCTGTGTGCTGAACTGGTGCCGGCTTTACAAAGGCAGACTTTAAGGACTTGTGCTTTACCTGCTCCTTTGCAAGTTTTGTCCACTCTCTGGTTTTTAGCCACAGGAACTTTTCAGCTGTATGGGATGGTATTATCCGCTTGTCAAGCAGATATATAAGATTTCTGTACACTACGGTTGAACAGGCAAACATCAAAGCGCAATTTGCAGCAATGTCCGGTTTTCCCAATGTAATCGGAGCGGTTGACTGCACACACATTGCTATAAAGGCACCTTCACAGAATGAATTTGTTTATGTGAATAGAAAGCATTTTCACTCTATTAATGTGCAAATTATCAGTGATGCAAAAATGTGCCTCACTAATGTTGCAAGATGGCCTGGCTCAACTCATGATTCATTCACCCTGAGACATAGTAGTGTGGGGAACAAACCTGAAAATGGTGCTGTGCGTGATGGCTGGCTTCTCGGTAAGACCTTTTTGGTTACAGTTGTACATTTTCTGTACGATGTAAACATATAACACAATTATTCAGGTGACAGTGGGTACGCCACCGAAGCAGTCGTAGGAAATGCGTGTCAATGTCGCACCCTAACGCGGGTTATTTTTCTGCAGTTATATTTTTGAATAAAAGCGCACTTGATCTATTTGTACCTTTTGTGAAAGTGTTTCTTTGATATTTGGACTTCAGTCTTCACACATTATACACTTCATGTCTACATTTTGTCAATTATTATTAAAACATGAAAAAGTTTCTGTTTTAACGATGTGTTTACTGTGCATAGATCGCTGTAGACACGGAACAAACATGAAATGCAAGTGTTCCAAATAACGATATAGTATTTATAAAAGCTGTGATTTTGCTTGACTTCTCACTCTATACAACTGTGAGCAACTGACATGCAGGTAAACAGACTTGAGCTGAGAAAACTGAGTGGCGGTGGGGGGATGTGATAGCAGACTGCTTGCTGCTTATCGACACATTTACAGGACAAAAGACACTGACGGAGAGGTGAGAAGCAATTTAAGGTGGGATGGATCTACAAGTTTTTTCACAGGCTCTGGTAATTCTAGTGTTAATGGAGTACTGCCCTGTTTGCAACTTAACACCAGTAAAACCAAGGAACGGGTCACTATGCAGGGAGTGGATGTAAAATTTGTGCTTTCCAAGTACTTGGGGGTCCACATCAATGACAGGTTGGGCTTGTCTCAGAACACAGAGAAACTATGCAGGAAAGGGCAGAGCAGGCTCTTTTTCTATGGAGAATGTCTTCCTTTAATGAGGAAGTGTCATCCTTCCTTCTTTGTTTTGCTATAATTGGATTTGGGTCCTGGTTGGTAATGAAACACCAACTTCCGTTGTTGCCCACTTATATGGTGAAATAACCAGAAGGGATGGGGCTTGCTGCAGGAGTCACAGGACATGAATGCCCTCAGTGGGCATCTTGTCTGGGCTATAGAAAAAAGGAGAGAATACTGTTAGCGGCAGTGCCTCCTTTCACCCAAGAGTGGTAGTGCCCTCCACAGTCACGCTTGTCAGGGGAACCACTGTATATATTAAATATATATTTAAATATATATATATATACATACAAAAGTATGCGTGTAATTTAGTAATGTGTGGGAGACAAAAGAGAAGGAGCTGATTCCATGTTTCCAAAAAAGTCTTTTGATCGGTTTGGTTTGCAGGCTGTACTTTCTTAGCTTTATTGTTGTGAAGACAGAAACAATCGAAAGTATTTTCAAACAGGCGAGGCACATACACAGCCAGCAAGTTGTGACACTGACATCACCTTGCATTAGCTCCCATCATCAGATTAAAAGAACAGATAGCCTTTCTCAGAAAAAAGACAGAAAGTGAGCACACAGACAGGTCAGTGGCTGGGTTTAAATGCTCAGCAGGTAACTCCATTCACTGGAGCCCTTAATCTGCCTCTCATGTTTAAATCACAAATACCTTTCACAGGTTTCTTCCATTTAACAGTTCACAACTAAAGCATACTCCTTTCTTCTCCTCTTCTCCCAGGGGAGTCTCGCTTAACTCCTCTCGTAGTGCTTACTCCCTGTGTGAATAGAGTCAGCCTCTTTCATACTGTACAAAGGAGTACTTCTAGTGTCAGGACACAGCAAACAGGAAGAACACATGGGTCAGGTGGGAGCTCTGAAAAGTAGGAACATCTCCTTCCTGCAGCTCCCCCTGGTGGTAAATTGACCCAGCAGAGTAGTCCCAATGAAGTGCAACTCCCAATGTGCCCTACAGCCGTATGAATAATGACACTGACCCAGGAACACTACCACCTACTGCGTGTCAGAGGAGCATGCATTCTGAAGGAGCTATCTCTCCTTGTCCAGCCACTATCCTGACCTCCTTGCCAGATAAGTGGGCCCAGCCAGGCTACTCCTATCAATATATATATATATATATATATATATATATATATATATATATATATATATATATATATATATATATATATATATATATTATAAAAAACCTGGGAGAAAAAGACAGCAGATGAGACACTTAAAAGACCTGCGAGACGAAAGAGGTAGGCTATGGAGTGTCTCGCGGGGACCTTAAACATAAGACTTTGTGCCAAGAGATTGACCCAGGACTGTCTTGGGATGACGCAGAATATGAGATTCTTGCAAGACATGCCCTACTTACAACCAATATAAAATAAGACCACGGGCAGCAAAACTCTCAGTCGTGTAAAGGTATTGAGCACACACAGATCTGGGGCTCTCAGCGCATATAAAGTGTATAAGGGCAATACGTTATAGATGAAACGTCGACGACTAAGTGAAGAAGAAATCAGTGTGGAGAAAAGAGACTCAAAAGCATTGGAGAGAAAAAAGAGCAAAAAAGAAAAAAAAAAGAATAATCTAGGTGCAAATTCAGAAAATAAGGAAAGTAATTATCAGCCCGGAACAAGTGCAACTGAAAAAAAGCACATCCAATCGGGCTCAGATTTAAAATACAGAGTAAAAGACAAAGTAGAACTTCATAAAGATGTTCACAAACGTTGACGCTATACACATGCAGAGCAGGTTAGAGATTATGAAAGCAGTGAAATTTGAAAGGCTCAAAAAAAAAAAAACAGTGCGATACACATGTGGAGAAAGAAAGAATATGAAAGTAGGAAAATTAGAAAGTATAAAAAAAGAAAGTAAAGGATTGCAGTAGCACAAACAAATGGAAATTATTACTCGAAAAAGGGAAAATAATCACCACGGCCAGGTGTCATTGAAAAAAAAGCAGGACAAAGCGAGGTCGGAAATAAAAGACAAAGTAAAAACAAAGTAAAACGTCATAAAGAGTTTAAAAGACAAGCGGGCCAAACACATGCAGAGCAGGTTAAAAATAATGAAAACTGGAACTCAAAAGACTCAAAGAAAACACATGCAGAGCAAGATACAGAATATGAAAGCAGAATAAAACAAGTGTCAAAACAATGAAAGTAAACATCTCATTAGCACAAAAAAAGAGAAATTATTACTCAGAGAAATAACGAAAAGACGACTAGAGATCGAATATATGGACATAGGTGATACAGTATGTCAGAAGTATGTAAATATTGTAAGGCTTTGGAGTTTAAGTCAGATAATTTCAAAAATGTGGTTTACCTCACATGCATTTATTGGTTACTTTGCAAAAAAAATTATTAACTGCTGATGATGAAGATCGTTTTGTGTGTGCTGAAATTCCAAACAGAGAAACCTATCCTGAATTGTGGTACAAATTCATTAAACACAGGTCTCATTGACCTCATTTAAAAGATTCAGCATATTGGGACTCGAAAGATTCCAAATATTGTTTTTACAGAAGTTCTGAAATAAAAGTGAAACTAATGAAATAGCAACAATTCAAAGAAAAAATTACAATGTGTATCCGTAAAACCAAACACGGGGGTTGGCGAGCAAAGCGAGCAGGGTGCAAGGCCTTCTAGTGTATATATATATATATATATATATATATATATATATATATATATATATATATATATATATATATATATATATATATATATTGTAACACACGTGCGCATGGAAGGCAGCTAAAAGGACCAATAGAAGATAATTCCACGCCAGGCCAGGGGATTGCAGGGTGCGCTAAGCCTTTCTCTGATATCCTTACAGACCAAACACAGGAAATTCTTCCTGGTTCCAGCACTGATGACATCACTTCTGGTTCTGGCCTCGAAGACATCACTTCTGCCAACTAGCCATAAAAGCCAGACCACATCCTGTTTTAGCTCAGTTCTGTTTTGGGCTCAACTCTGTACACATCTGTACTTAATACTTGCCTTTTTTCAGCCTGGATTCAAGTATATGGGTGGCTGCCCCAAACCATTTTCGTGTATAAAGAATATTCATTTCACAGTATATATATATATACTGTGTTTCCCCAAAAATAAAACAGAGTCTGATATAAATTTTTGCTCCAAAACATGCACTATGGCTTATTTTCGGGGGATATCTTATATTTATTCACGTACAACGATATACATTTATCCAAATACAGTGTGCCGAGTGGCTGGGGGTGGTATCCAGCCGGGACGACTTGAAGGACAGGAAGAGGGATTACGCCTCCTCCAGACCATGACAGGGCAGCTGCCCTGGTTGGTATGGGGACCACAGGAACAGAGCATGGAAGCTCAAGCCTATAGGGGCCCGTGGTCACTGCCAGGGGGCACCCGGATGCCTTAAAAGTCCTGGATGTCAGCACTTCCACCACACCTGGAGGTGCTGGGGGAAGGAATACCAGGGACACCCGGAGTGCTTCCGGGTGTGCAGCCAGCACTTCCTCCACACCAGGAAGTGCCGGCGGAAGGTCATCAAGAGGCACCCGGAGCACGGCCGGGTGAAGATAAAAGGGGCCGCCTCCCTCCATTCGATAGGTGGAGTCGGGTGCAAGAGGACGAAGCCTGGAGGAGAGGAGTGGAGGCAGCCAGGAGAGGAAAAGGCATTTGAGGGAGGCCTGGACTTAAGGGTGCTTGGTGCAGGGGCACTGGGTTGTGTGCTGTTGACCATTGTTATAAATATTAGAAATGGTTAATAAACGTGTGTTGGTGCTTGAACCATCGGTGTCTGCCTGTCTGTGTCCGGGATGTTCCCCACAACAGTCATGTCATCTTCTTCTGGAATATCATCATAACTCTCCACATTCAAACCCTGAATTTCTTGCTACTCCAGCCGCTTTTCAGTTCCTCCATGGTTGATGTGCATGCTTCGATGTTTGATGAATGGTTTGATGTGGTGAAGCAAAATGCTGACATACAAATGCAGTCGTGGTGCTTTGATATTCAAGCGTCGCATATTCCCCAAAGTAATGACAACAATATATTTTTAAAGTCTCACATATAATCTTCTGCACCGTCTTTTTTTTTTTTTTTGCACCTTTACAATACATGGCTGAACTTGCATCCTAATCTCTATCCTGAGTTGGTTCATCATGTGGTAAGTGCGGCAATGCGCTGTATCAGCGCATGGTCCTAACCTCTCCCTCTCTCTTTACAATACCATTAGAATGTACGGTGACGTATTTCAGCCACAGAGAAAAAAAAATAAGGACATAATAAAAATGTCTATTTTTGGATTAAAGTGGAAATTTCAGGTTCAACCTCGTAGTTTATTTTTTCGTTAAAGCAGACCATCGTAAACGTCATCTTAAAACCGACCCAGTTGTTAAATCGATACGTGCTTCTGGGGCTTCCTCCTGACCTGACAGCAGCATCACCACACAGAACACATTAAATTCATAATATTCCAGCTTTCTGCACATTTAGAATTCTTAGATTTATACTTGATATCACTTTCATGATGAATTGCATTAAAAATACGTATGTTACATTTTACAGATAAATCGTTAACTTTGTTTAAATAATAAATACTGCTAATAGTTACCCATATGGGATGGCACAGTGGCGGAGTGGTAGCGCTGCTGTCTCGCAGGGAGTCACGTCCCTTGTGATACCTACCTGGAGTTTGGTTGTTTTCCTGGTGGGTTTCCACAGTGTGCTCAGTTTTCCATCCAAAGACTTGAAAGTTTGGGGATTTGGTGAAGCTACAATGACCGATGAGCTGATGCCCCGTCCAGAGATTTTGTTCCTGAGTTACGCTGATGCTGCTGGAATGGGCATATCCCCAAACTGATGTATGTAATCATTAAACATCCTTTTCAGAGATATTGTGGCAAGGTGTCCTCGGAATTTAATGGATGTTTCAGGCACGTGTGTCGCATTGTGTGAAGTATAAACCTGGCCTTAGGCACCTTACTTTTCAGCTGACAATCTTGACTAGGGCTTATTTTTGGGGTAGGGCTTATATTACAGAGCAGCCTGAAAATCATACTAGGGTTTATTTTCAGGGAAAATGTATTTTTGGGAAACATATATATATATATATATATATATATATATATATATATATATATATATATATATATATATATATATATATATATATATTTATATATATATATATATGTATATAGTGGCAGAAGCACTTCGTTGGCATCGACCCAAACACAGACTGACAGCGGAGGCACAGGTCAAAACAAACAAAAATATTTATTCTGTTTTTCTACTGGGGATCATGTCTTCCCTGTATCACTCAGCTATAGCACAGTCCCCAAAAGACACACAAAAGAAAAGAAAACCACACCACAAAATGCACTCATCTTTCTCCACTCCTCCCAGGCAGCTTTGTCCTCCTCCTCCTCCTGACTCTGGCGCCTTGAGTAGAAGCTGCAGGCTCCCTTTATAGCCCACCCGGAAGTGCTTCAGGTAGCAATTAACCTAAATTAGGCTGCGTTTCTGAGTGTGACTGAGTGGCGGTGGCCACGGAGCCCAACAGGGATGAGTTCCAGTGTTCCAGGATACTGGCCCCGATGCAACCCAGGTGTGCTGCCACCAAGTATTCCGTGGGACGTAGTTTGCATCCCATGACTGCTCCCCCGGATACAGTGTCAAAGGGGCGTCCTGGCCATCCTCTACAATATATAATATTTAGACCCCTTTTCAGAGATATGTTTTCAGTTTTACATTAAAGAGTCTTTTTTTGTTAATCAAGGTAAAAAATGCTCAAGTTGAATCCACTGTGATTTAATGTTTGTATTGCAGCATAACAATACAATGTGAAAACTTACAAGGGGGTGAACGCTTTTTATAGAAACTGTAAATATACAGCATAAAGTAATTTAGTATACATTGTAAATAATTTAGTAAGACTGTCTTCTCTTTCTGACTTTTTTAATGTTTTAGATTGAAGGGGAAGATCCTTTTTTTATGCCAATGCGAATTTTAATTTTGAGTAAAATATTAACTTTTAATATTTCAATATTTAATTCTATCTATCTATCTATCTATCTATCTATCTATCTATGAAAGTCCCTTAAATATCTGTCATCTTTTTATTTTTTTTCCACAGGCTCAGTATGCTTGCATTGTTCTAGAGTTCTCTGTAGTTATTAAAAAGCCAGGCATCACTTATTTTGAATGCCTGTTTTTGTGTTTCTAAAATGAAAGTCACTGGAAAGGGCAACTGCTCCTTGTCATATATATTACAGCAGTCTAAAAGCAGGTCACTTCATTCTTAAGGAGAGTGTGACAGGAATGCATCACTGAAAGCATTCTAGCTTATCCCTTTGTAGGTTATTTTTGTGGCATGCCCATATAACAATATTGTAGATATCATTAGATTATTCTGTCACTTACATTTAATAAAAAATGACAATGATGTTCATGTCTCTTATCTTTTTGGTGTTAAACTACTCAGGTGATTATAGTGTGATGCTATTATTTTTTTCCTTTCTCTTTCTTAGATATTTAGCTTCACCCAGTATCCCTGCAACTAAAGTGAAGGGAGCTTTAAAAAATAGCGTCAGAACAATGTCACCATCACAATACCTGTTTTGATGATTTTATTTCATTTATTTAAAGTATGACAGAGTAGTGGAATAGTCAATATTGCTGCCGATAAACTCAAGGACCAGTGCTTCCATTCCCAATAGCATCACTGTGTGGGTTTTATCTGTTCACCACTTGGTCCATGAGTAGATTTTTTGTTTTCTTCCCTATTCCAAAGATGGGCACATTACATAAACTGCCAGCTCTACAGTACACTGGCCAGGCGAAGACATACTCTGTTGTGTATACTTGGACCCTGGCCTCTTAGATAGATAGATAGATAGATAGATAGATAGATAGATAGATAGATAGATAGATAGATAGATAGATAGATAGATAGATAGATAGTGTCACGCACGCGCGCATAGGGAGCTGCGTAAGGACCCGAGCAGTACAGAAAAACTCCTGCCAAAGGGGAAAAGTGGGGTACTAACCTCTCCCTCTTTATTTTCTACAGAAAGAAAGAAGCAACACCGCTATGAAAAGCACCAGATTCCCTAACCACATACTGCCACTTCCGTGTTCATTCCCTTCCTTCCGTCTACCTCTGATGACGTCATGGCTCCCATCCACCACCTCGGTTCCTTCCCAGCATGCCTCTGTTCCAATTCCGGTCCCACTCCATAAATGTTCCCCACTCTGCCATCTTAACTGTCTGATGGATTGAAAGAATATCTCTGACCTGTTTATTATTGCAAAACTGTACAGTATACGGGGCCAGACAAACCCAAAACCTTTATGCTGGGTTTTGATTTATTTTACAATAGATAGATAGTGTAAAAAAAGAGAACAGAACAATTATAAAGATTTGGGTAATCCACCCCGTATATCGTCACTACCAGCACGCACTCTCTTCGCACTAAGTATCATAGTTTGCTTGCAGGAGCAATATATTCGTGCCAATCCAAGACAGAGGCTGCGTGCCAAGGGGAGGGGGAAGTGTGACATCAGGAGTGGGGAGTCAGGCAGGGCCCTCCTCACTCACGCACCAGCCTCCGTTCGAGTCAGTCTACCTCTCCCCACGTTTTGGAGCATACCTTGCCTGTGCTTAGCTAGTGATACCTGTTTGTTTATTGACTTTTGAAGTTTGTTCTGTTTCACTATTATGCAGGCAGAGTCGCAGGGGGACTGCTAGTATGACAAATAGTGCACCTAAACTTAGGTGTATGACAATTTTTCTTTGATTTCTATGTAAAGCAGGAGTGTGCTTAAAATTGGCCATTGCTCCTAAAACATCCAGTTACTGGTGGTTCTGTGGTTAGAAGTTGGTCAGTGAAGGGAGACGACAGGCAGTTTGGGATGCTAAAAAGATACAAAACCCACCTTTTCTGATTGTGTATATGAGTGAGTACCCAAACATTCACAGGAATTGACTAATAGCACAGGAGTAGGGTGTATCTGTTGACTTTGCCACTAGATATCACATGTCTACAGTCTTGTTATTCCATCTGCCATGTGATGTTATGCCTAGTTGATCGAGTGTGTATTTCTGATATTTCTGCAATTGTGCCTATGACATGACAGACTGTTAATCAGTAACATTACACCGAACTACTAAAGGCATCTCTGGGAAAGCATTAGGAGCAATGATGCACAAAAAAACTCCATTTTGCACTATGACAGCACACCGGCAAGCATTGATGCACCATGATAGCCCACCTGCCCACACCTTGTCAGTCAAAAGGTTTTTGACCAAAATCAATATGATTGTTGCTTTGCACCCACTGTTTGCGACATGTCATGCACCATTTGCTTTGTTCTCAAAAATAAAATTGAGAGTGAAGGGAAGAGAATTTGCTACCACGTGTGGGGTACAGCCCGGACACAGACAGGCAGACATGATCGTTTCACCACACACACATTTATTTACAATATTTACACAAGACAAATTGCACAACCCAGTGTCGCAGCACTAATCACCCCTTAAGTCCAGGCCTCACAGTCCAATGCCTTTTACTTCTCTGGTCCACCTCCACTCCTCTCCTCCGAGCTCTGTCCTCTTCCACCCGACTCCAGTTCTCGAATGGAGGGAGGCAGCCGCTTTTATGCAAGCCCGGATAGGCTCCAGGTGCTTCCCGATCCCTCCTCTGCGGACACTCCCCTGAATGGCGGAAGTGCCAGCTGTGCACCCTCAAGCACTCCGGGTATCCCCAGTCTTCTTCCCCCCAGCACTTCCGGGTGTGGCGGAAGTGCTGAGGTCCAGGGCTCCAAAGGCATAGGGCTTACAAGCTCCCAACCTATGGTCCCCAAAGCAACCAGAGCGGTCGCCCCCACATGGTCTGGGGAAGGCGCAAGCCCTCCTCCGGTCCTCCTGGGCGTCCCGGCCAGGTTGCCTCCCCAGCCGTCTCTGACACATGTTAGAAATCGAGGAAAAAATTACAGAGGGCTCTAGACATGGAAAGAATTTGAGTACTGTGGAAGAAATCAACATTCTATTTAACAAAAGAAACTTATCCTCTACTAAGACAAGTTTGATAAAAGTAATCAACGTATTATTTAAAGAAACAAACTTATCCTCTACTAGGACAAGTTTGATAAAAATGTCTTTGGGTCAGAAACTAGGCAGGAGGAAACCTATTCTTTGCATCTTTAATTATATCTCTTCAGCAAATGCTTGAAGAGGGAGCATTCATTACAGCAGTCTGTTACAAAATTATCGGAATTGTCGAAAATAATAACGGCAAAGGTCCATTTTATAAACAACTGAATCTGCATAACAGTGCTGATTAATGCATACACGTCACTTGACATTTACTTCAATTGCTTCATTGGTTTACACACCCAGATAACTTAGTAAATAAATGTCCATTTAATATTCCTTTAGGGTTAGCTGTTATCCTTGAAATTTCTGTGTATGTGACAAGTGTCCAGTCTTCTTGTTTACCGGACATCTGCTGACCTCTTAACCATCTCCTGGTACATTTTGTGCATTACATCAACTTCATCCTAAAATATGCTTGTCTTTTATTCACTTAACCATTTCATTAGTTCTCTTCATGAAATTTCTGAAGCAAATGCTTATATATTTCAATTTGCACTGCAACCCAACTTACTTAACTATTATTTCCTCTAAATTATTCTCTCACAGTACATGAAATGTTTCCAATAATGGAAGAAGCCCTGGGACAGATATTTTGCTTCTCAAAGGAATATTTTGAGGGTCACTAAAATGGAATTGTTGTAAGCTGTTTTTCTTTAACAATTCTGGTAATTTGTGGGTCCCCTCTCATAGGATGTTTAATTCCAACATATAACCAAAAAAAAGACAAAATGTTATTTTACAGATACTGGACACTGCGTGTGATGAACCTGGGCTTTGACTTCACAAAGTCCTGTTCAACTAATTGTTGAACTTTTTTGTCTTCTTTTTTTCTTTTTTTCCATCCATCCATCCATTTTCTAACCCGCTGAATCCGAATAGGGTCACGGGGGTCTGCTGGAGCCAATCCCAGCCAACACAGGGCACAAGGCAGGAACCAATCCTGGGCAGGGTGCCAACCCACCGCAGGACACACACAAACACACCTACACACCAAGCACACATTAGGGCCAATTTAGAATCGCCAATCCACCTAACCTGCATGTCTTTGGATTGTGGGAGGAAACCAGAGCGCCCGGAGGAAACCCACGCAGACACGGGGAGAACATTCAAACTCCACGCAGGGAGGACCCGGGAAGCGAACCCGGGTCTCCTAACTGCAAGGCAGCAGCGCTACCACTGCACCACCGTGCCGCCATTTTTCTTTTATTTTCAGTTTGTTAATCATTCTGATGGTGATCATCATCATGATGATATTTTGTATATTGATTTTTATATAGTATATCATATTTATCTAATTAGATACATCTTCCCTTCTTTTCAGAAGAGTGTCTTTATTTTTTAGACACAATTGCTGCCAAAATGTTGTTAGTGTCCAGCTGGAAATCATCCAGTTTAATTACTCCATGTCACTGGCGTTCCTCATTTTATAATCTTATCCATTTAAAGTTATCTGCAGCTCCTATTAGTAAAGCATCTGGTAAATCCTTGCCTGGGAGAAATCTGCTGGGATAGTTAAGATTTAGCTAGATAATGGCCCTTGACTTTTTTTTTTTAACCCTGCAGGACCCAGGTGGGTAGTCTTATTATATTTTGACAATTGTATTTAGTATAATGAGTTTATCATTTTTTGTTACTTCTATTTGGTCTTGGTGGTCAAATTTCTTGTACTTATATGTTTGGTCAAATCAGCAATAAAAAAGTATCTTAAAAAAGAGTGAAACCAGCAATCACTGATTTCACAAACTACTGAGTTATGAAGCTGAAGCAGGTACCTTAACACCCTTTCAGATGTGTCCGAGCTATTACCTAAACAAACAAGCTTAATGGAATGAATGGTCACTAGTTCTAGTTTGTCAAATGTCTTATTTTCTTAAGTTCTGTCATCCCCCAAAAAAAGCAAAGAACCTGCTCTAAAGTAATCTGGAGTTCATTACTTTTTCCCAGTGTGTTCCCTGTGATCCTAACTTGGTGGTCACAAGAAGTATGATGTGTTGGGGAGGTGAAGGAGGAGAAGCAAACTGTTACTGCAATTATAAGCAATAATTCTAATGCTAAATTTGAATTGTACTGCATCCAACTAATGAGCTAATCCAGCGTGTTCAAATGAAATGTAATGATTTATTTTTTGAGATAGAAGCACATAATAAACATAATAATTGTGTCAAATATTAGAAATAGGGTGGCATGGTGGTGCAGTGATAGCTCTGCTGCCTCGCAGATAGGAGACCCGTGTTCGCTTCCCAGTCCTCCCTGTATGGAGTTTGAATTTTCTCCCTGTGTCTGCATGGGTTTTCTCCGGGTGCTCCGGTTTCCTCTCACAGTCCAAAGACATGCAGGTTAGGTGTATTGGCGATCCTAAATTGTCCCTAGTGTGTGCTTGGTGTGTGTGTGTGTGCGTGCCCTGTGGTGGGCTGGCGCCCTGCCCGGGGATTGTTTCCTGCTTTGTGCCCTGTGTTGGCTGGGATTGGCTCCAGCAGACCCCCGTGACCCTGTAGTTAGGATATAGCGGGTTGAATAATGGATGGATGGATGAGGATTAGGAATATTAAAATGTGTGCTTCAACTTAAATGTTTAAAGTCCAAATAGACTCAATAGTAATAGAACTTTGACATTTTTCACCTTCTTATACACATGAAGCATGACCACATCACTCCTATCTTGAAAACCCTTCACTGGCTCCCTGTACCACTTAGAATTGAGTACAAGGTTTCCCTCCTTACCCATCAGTGCATTTATGGATCTGCTCCCCTGTATTTACAGGAACTCCTTATCCCTCATACTTCCTCACGCACCCTTCGCTCTGTGCATGCTAACACTCTTCAAGTTCCCAGAACTAAACTTAGCAGTATGGGTAATAGAGCCTTTTCATCGGTGGCGCCGAGGCTGTGGAATTCCCTCCCCGACTACTTGAGAGCCTCACAGTCGATTGATGCCTTCAAACGAAACCTAAAAACTTATCTTTTTAGAAAGGCTTTTTGTTAAATTATTTCTATAGATTTTTTTGTTTGTTAATTTTATTCTTATTTTGTAGCACTTTGAGATTGTTAAATATAAAGCGCGATATAAATAAAATCTATTATTATTATTTATTTATGAGACCAGAAACTGGAAATGACATCATGGGTCTTTGTCCATCAATCTTCTCTTCTACAGAGGGAGGAAGAGGAGAGACATTAAGGGCTAGATCCCTTGATAGGACCAAACATGAAAAAGAACACCATATGCATAATTGTTCACGTTGGAATAGTCGAAAATGATACCCCACATGCTTATGATACTTGTCATTTTTAACATTAATGACACTTCATTTTTTGTATAGCTGAAATTACACAAGGAATGCCTCAGTGGGCTTTAACAGGCCCTGTTTTTTGACAACTTCTCAGCCTTGACTAGCTAAGAGGACAAGGAGAAACTTGTAGAAAAAAAATGGAAAAAATCCAGGTAGGTTGATTGTGCAATGTGTGTCAAAAAATAGGGTCAATGCAACATGCAAAACAGAACAGAAGTAATTGTCTTCACTGAGCTAGATGGCCTTTCTATCGTGGCCACCTCAGAAATAAATTATAACAGTAGCAACTACTTTATCGTTGCACAGAGCACCTCAAGAACTGCAGGCACAGAATACAGCAACATCTCTTAAGGCAAAATGCAAGAACAGATGATGCCACTCACTAAATACTTAACCATCATATATTGGATACAGATTTGTTCAAATACATCAACACCAAAGTAGAAACTAATTCACATAAATGAAAAACAACAATACCTGCTCATTATCTAATTGTAGAACCACAGCCAGATTGTACAAAAGGAGTCAGACAAGCCGGACACAGTCAGAGTTCTGGAGACCTCGGCCAACAAGCAAACTCCCCATATTGGGCATTCTACATCTGAGACATTGCTGGGCCAGCCAATGTAATAAAAGGAACCTTCTATCCCATGATTCCAATGCTCCTTTATCTTTGATGACTTTTCCAGACCTTGTCGGAGTGGCTTTTAGAGGGCTAGGATCACCAATTCAGAATCAGATTTCAAAAATATTATTGTATTTGTGACCAGCAATCACAAAATAGCATAAAATGATATTTCACATGCCTATATTATCATTTCCCATTTTTTTTCTGAAGTTTAGTAAAAAGGAGTAACTTTGACCCCTCGTACTCTGTTACCGGGTGAACCCCTAGGTCAGCTGAAGTGGCATGTGCATCTTCAGGACCTTCTGATCATTCTGATCACCTATTGAGTTTGTCTTTATTATCAGGGTGTAATTTCCTAAACAAAAAATGGTCTAAAAATGGCCTAAAATGAGGCTTTTAAGGTCTAAAAGGGTCAAAAATAGAGAGGAACTCCTAAAACCTCAATGTCTTGCAGGATTAGATACAAGATGAGTGGAATAGTATAAAAAACAAAGAAGTGATTTCAAAGCATTCATAACTAATTCTTATGGACACAGTAACTGAACCATGATACATAGAACCTAATGACGAGTTCAAAATAATATATTTTACGACTGTCCCCTGACATTTAGTCAACTATTGCCCAGTGCTTTATTGATCTTCTGCTTCCTGCCCCTTTTACCTTTGGACTTGCTTGCCTTAACACTCTATAGAAGGCTTAAGGGTTGGAAGTGGTAGAAGAGACACACAGTTCCATTGAAGACCTTCTTATGGCTGTAATTTCAGAATCAAAACGTGGTTCAATAATTCCTAAAAATGAGGGGTTTTGGGTCTAGAGGGCCAAAATTAGTGGGAACCTCCAAAAAACTTAAGTAATTAGACATCAAGACAAGTCGAATGGTACGTCACATGCAGGGTTTTCTTGTACAGGAATATCAGAAGGTTCCAGACAAACAAAAGCTGAAATAATCTCAAAGTGTTCATAAGAAGTTGTTATGTACACGATGCAAGTGTTTTGGAGTATAATTCATGAAAAGATCATTTTAAATGTAAATCATACTGAACACTGAAGCAATTAAAGTGATACAAAATCAAGGAATATAAAAAAATTCCATGAAGTTCATGTTTTCGTTCACCACTTAGAAGAAGGTGACTGACTTGCTGGTATCTCTAAAATGGATCAGTTTGTAGTGGTGGGTTCATACCCTACATTTATTGCCGTTATAACTAGACCTATGGGGCCCTATGGTAGAAGATTGGAGGACAGGTTCTGCTGTTTATGGTTTCAGTCTAAATTATCTAGGGGCTGCATCATGACAGAACAGAGCATCCCATTGTCACCTGTATTCAACATTTTAAAACCTCTAAAATGAAACGCACATTTGCACAGCTATTTGTATAAACTGTTTAATAACTACCTTTTATCAAATTATCTTAAGTTTATTGGATATACTGTATGTGGTTAATTTAACTGTAAAATCAAACCTAGCAGATCTCTTATTAGATTAGTAATTAATCAGGGAATTTAATTTTAACTGACTCAAGGGATTTATTTTCTATAAGCACTAAAATTAAACATGGTTCACTGGGCACTAGTCATATCAGTGGGGATTCCAATGTCTATGATTTTAAGTTTTGAGTAATTAGACCTGAATTAATCTAATGTTTTGTGGGACAATACGGGGAGACTAAACACTTTAAAAAAAGTATAACAATTAATTTATATGTTGTACCCACAGCAAGCTGCTTGATACAGATGAGTAAGAAGAATTATCAGTTAAAAATATTATGAGTCAGACTTAATGAAAAATACATACTAATACAAAAAAGTTTTATGAGCAATATAAACAGATAAGCAGCGTAGTGGCACAATGGTAAGTCTGCTGCTTCACAGAACAGAGACTGGGGTTCAAGTCCTGTGTACTCCATGTCTGGAGTCCACATGGGTTTCCTCCGACAGACTAAAGATATGCAGTCAGGTGAATTGTCGATGCTAAATTGGACACGCATATCTGTGTGTGTGTGTGTCCGTCCCACCTTGTGATGGACCAGCACTCTGTCCAGGAATCATTCCTACCTTCCGACTGGTGCTTGCTGGGATTGGCTCCTGTGTCCCTACTCTGGGTAAGTGTGTTTAGAAAATGGATTGAAGGATATAAATAGATTTAACTTGATAATACATGGTTGAAAAAAAAAACAGTCAATATAGGGTGCATAAATAATTTAAAGCATGCATCCATCTGTATTTGGCTTAACTAAAAGCATGAATGAGAAGAAAGGTGGTTGAGTTTTCATTTTCTGTGGAGTGCATCATAAGCAAAGAGATTAATTCATTTACTTTGATTAGAAAAAGGTCAGATTAAGATGTTACTACTTAAGGAGTGTGCCTATTGGAGTTAATGGGAGGAGCCTGTCAAAAGGGGTGTGGTCATCAGAGATCATAAATAACAGAGGGACTCTACAGTATTCTGCTTTAAAAAGGGGTGGGGCTAGCTAAGCTCAAGCGAAATCTGAGTGAAATTACAAAATATGGGATATATCTTTCTATATAATACACTACCATGGTTATTCGTTTGTCTGTCCAGGATTTTAAATCACCTGTAGCTCGCAAATCAATTGACCTATTGACGTGAAATTTGGTACACATGTACTATGTGACGTCTACTATCTGCTTTCGGGGTGATGATTGACCTCTAAGGTTATTCCATTTATTTTTATTTTATTTTATTGTACGTAGAATCAACTCTCTGCAGCGCATTCTCATCCCTACCACCTTCACCATCACTTCCCCTACCTCTTCATATCTTAAGTTATTATTGAGGCAGATTGAAGACTTAAGTGCTAGCTTAAGTGAAAAATCAAAGAAAATGTACTAAGTAATTGTAACACATGATGCCAACGAAAGAAGAGAAGAAGCGGGCCGCTAGGGTGGAGAAAAGAAGAGGTGCTCAGGAAGCAGCAAGCGCATCAACCTCTGAGCAAACGAATGCTAAACGTACAGAGAAAGAGGATGAAAACTAGGAATGCTCAAGTCAAGTGTATTCACTGCACGCAATCATGCAGTGTGCAAAAAGGCATTGCAGACGTTGCCTGAAATAGACAACTCTGCAGCAAACATTGTCCCAATGCACAAATCCAAAAGAAGAGTTCAAAAAACAGAGCAAATTGTCAAAATCCAGAACAATAGATAGATAGATAGATAGATAGATAGATAGATAGATAGATAGATAGATAGATAGATAGATAGATAGATAGATAGTAATATATAACAGAGTTTGCATTGCTGTATTTCAAGGGTAAATAAATCTGTTTTATCTGCAACGCAGTGAAATGAGATGCCATAACTTCTAAAAATGGACCTTAAAGGAAGCCTATACAGAGAAAAACACTTTCATTTATATTTAACTAGCTGTGCAACCCATCTAAGACGGATATAAACATAGACCTCATGTTTTTTTGTTTTGACATATGGGTTGTTCATTTAGTTTGGCTTAATATTACACACCCAATCCCTTTCTCACATGGCAGTCTTCCTCTCTTCAGACAGAGCTTCGTTTGGCATCACTTGTTGAACTGATCACTCTATTAGTCGAAATGTCAGGCTGGGAAAATGCAGCAGTGGTTGTTACAGAATGGACCTAGTTTAGTGACTCTAGCCTAGTTGAATCATGGCTTTGGTTTCTCAATTTGCGTGTCAATGTCTCATTATTTTCACTCATTCATTGATTACCACACAAGTTTTTACTCAATAAAATTACAGCTATAAACCACATTCACATGGCCTAAGTGTGCAAGTAAGTTGCACACCGCTGTTGCCAGATCAAGTTTGTTTGTATTTTTTAGACTGTTATTTTGGTATTTTTATTATAATTTATAATTATTTTACACTTCTTTTACATGTTTGGCCTATTCTGTGATTTTTCTTTGCAACCCTAGCAACTAAACAGACATATAAATACACACACAGAGTGATGCTTGTCCTTTTATTAAAGTGGTAAATAAAAGTAAAAAAACATAATAAGATGCAATGAAACAGTGAAAAGCCAAGACAATACCTACAACGTATATATTATTTTATTTTTTGTAAAACTCCAAACAGCAATCTAGCCATTTATCAATTTATAAAGTCACTTATTCTGTTAGAAGGTCAGGGGAGTTCAAGCCCATCTCAACAATAATAACCACAAGATAGGAACCAGTCCTGGGTGGTGTATCATTCCATCCCATGGAAAATTCATACACACTCACAGTGGGCTAAATAGAAAATGACTTTGAGATGTGGGGAGAAAATCAAAGTCGCTTTGGAAAGCTCAGGCAGATCCAGGGAGAACATGGAGATTTTACCTGAAGAGTAACCAGGAAGGGATGTGAACTCAAGTCCTGAGTTGTGTGCTTTCATTCTCCCTCTCCCTCTCTCTCTGTATTTATTGTACCACATGTACCCTTGGGAGACAATATATCAAATGGCAATTCCACCATGAGTCATGGTTGGCACTACTTCTTAATGTCTCTTCTCTCCCTCCCTCTGCAGAGCAGAAGACTGATGGACAAAGACTCATGATGTCACTTCCACTTTCTGGCCTGCTGAACCCGCCTCTTCTGCCTGCCATACCTAATAAGCAGCTGTACCACCATCTTCTATTAGTCTAGCTGAAGACTTGAGTCTGGAAAGACATCTCCGCAGTTCTTGCGTGTTTATTTTTCTGCCAGCATCATCAGTTATATGGGGAACACCTGGTTCCCCAATTTTCAAATCAAACGATTCCAATGTGATTAAAGTGTACATTACAGACTTTAATTTAATGGTATTTTTACACATTTTGGTCACACCATGTAGAAATTATTGCAACACTAGTGATTTGGATATGATGATTTGTCTGGTGTAACCTTCTTGGCTTCTGTCTCTCTCTTCCTTTACTGGCAGCAATCCTGCCAGAATCCTTTCTCAAGCACTTCAGATAGTCATAAATAAGTAATGGTTAAGCACTTACTACACTGGCATGGAAATGTGTTTCTGATGCCAGTCTCCACATAACTGGAGCTTTGTATGGAACTGTCTATCTCTTCTATCACCTCCAGGAGCTAAGCTGGCAAGAAAATCCAAAGGTTAAAGTGACAGGAAGCTGATGATCAATAGGGTACAGGTTAACAGTTTACTAAAAGAGTATATACTGGTGGTCTTAACCTTGTAAGAGCCACTCCCAGAAGGTCTAAAATGACAAATGTTAAACATAAGCATGTGGGGTATCATTTTAAACTATTTTAAAGTCAATGCAAACAAATATGAGGTCATTTTTGATCCTTTATTAGCGATCTAGACCTGCATGGACCTCTATCTGAAGGTAAAAAATGGCACATTTCTGTTACAGTCAATAATACTTAGGCTTTAAACATTTAAGCTGAAGAACGATTCATGTTTATTATGCACTTCTACCTCATGAGGTAAATCATTGCATTTCTTATGGACACCCTGAATTTGCATAGCCTATGGTAATTCAAACATTTGTTCATTTATTCTATGTTATTCATTTCTATCATTATTTTTGGTGACATTATTGCACTGACATTTTGTTAATGCCAAGATGTTACCATCCTTATGTCTTGCACAAGGAAAGTCTGATTGAGAAATTAAGTTGACCAGGACAGGAAAGTTAACCAAGGCCAAATTCAAAACCAGAGATCTATCTTATCAATCTTCAGTATTGAAATGCTAATCAAAGAATATTTTTAAAGAAACAAAAAAAGAAAATGACAGAAACAACAAATATTAAAGTACTTGGAAAATACATGCATGAAAAAAAATTAGCTTTTTAGAGATATCCACAAGATAAAAATGTGGTGGATGATGCCGCTTTTTATATTGAAATGTCGATGATGTTAATTATGTCATTTTTAGAGATGGCAGTGCAATACAAACAAAATAGCAAAATCAATGGCAAAACTATTTAAAATAACTTAAAATAATAATAATAAAGGTAAATTACTACTTCAGAAATCCCAAAATAGAACGACTGTGAACAGAAAAAAGCAGAAACATACAAAGAATCATGGTATTTTCAGGCAATCACAGCCATATTGTTTGCGACAGCATATTGTTCACTTTGGTGGTTGTCACAGAGTAATTGTGAAGTCTCACAATATGTGGTGTCAATGTGGCCACAAAGTAGGGGGACATGGTGACTATTTAAGTCACAGTGTTAGTCTAACCATTTGGATAACTACCTGCAAAATAATTGCATGTAAATTGTGTTCGTTTTGGTCTGGCCCTTCTTTGATTAAGCTTAGCCTTGCCTTCTGCTTTGTTTTCGGATCTACAAACAAGTTATACTTTGTATGAGTTGCCTGTGATTTGAACTAATTTGTATTGAATTCTTGCCTGTATTTTGACTTAACACTAAATCTCAGAGTCCTCTTTTAATTTAATGATTTCATTGTCTTTCATCTGAATGATTCCTAAGGTTCAAGCAAAACTTCTGTGCCCTCATGTATAAACGGTGCGTACGCACAGAAATGTTGCGTAAGAACTTTCCCACGTTCAAATCACGATGTATAAAACCTACACTTGCCGTAAAGTCACGCACTTTTCCACCGTACCTCATACCTTGTCGTATGCAAGTTCTCCGTTCGGTTTTGCAGACAGGTGGCACCCAGCGTCAAAGCAATGCTACTCTTCCTGTGTGGTAATCCAAATACCATAACTGCTTTAGCGTTGTTACTCTCACTGCACCTTTTTTTTCTTCTTTCAGCTGCTCCCATTCAGGGTTGCCACAGCAGATCATCTTTTTCCATATTACTCTCACTGCACCACTCGGAGTATTTATATAACTGTATCTGAGTGGGGAATCACAGCCGCAGCTGATCGGAAAGAGAATTATTGGGATACAGCATCAAGCACACGCTACCTCAGCCATGGCAAAACGTTTCAAAGCCTTTCCTGTATGGACCTCGCGGTTCAGAAACAGTTTCATCCCAAGAACTATAAACGCACTCAAACAATTACTCCTTGTAGAACTGTTTGTACTTATGAGTACAATTACCTCACTGCAAACTTACACTACAGTTATAATATTGCACAACCTGAGCCACTTTATAAAGCGCGTATTTACATATGATGACGATATCATTTTTAAGATGAAATGCAGCAAAATCTGTTTATTATATTATACAGGTAAAACTTTAACTTCATTTAAATAATTCATATTCTTCACTGGGACTGGCATGAAGGATAGAATAATTAAACATGTACTACGAAGATAGTTCAATGTTCTTTAAGTGTTTTAAAGAATCGGCGCTCTAAGCTTACTGATTGGCTTAACATCTATTACGGAACTGATTGTGTGGCGATCGGTTACTTGGAGAAAGAAAAGCAAGGACTGCAGGGGCGGCTACGCCAATATATACTGAATATAAAACAGAAAGAGAAAATAACAACACAGTTAAAATGCAGCGACAAATTCCGACAAAAGTTAAACGCTTGCCTCATGAGCACGAGGCGGCTATTCAGTGTCCGCAACGGACATGGCCATCTGCCGTGCATAAGATACCATATTGAGATTCCCGGGCGAAGGGGCTACCGATTCTTTCTCTGCCTAGAGCTGCCCATTAATACTCCTGCAATAAATAATTTCATCGATGGTCGCACACAATCACTGCGTCGTGAAACTCATGTTTAATAACGTGCTTTAACTCCTATCATCATGAAAATGACATCACGTATACATCTCAGTATTTTAGTTATTCAGAGAGCTGTAATATCATGAATGTAATGGATTCTGTGTCCAGTCGGAGGAAGAGAGCAGGTTTAAGAAGCACGTAGTGATTCACATACATAGGCACATAGAAGATCACATACAAAACAAAGCATTTAACGTGCTACTTTAATTATAATGTGATTTGAGAAACTGGTTAATTAAACAATTTTAAGATGATGTTTATGATGTTCTACTTTAATGACAAAATAAACTACGTGATTAAAGTGGAAATTTCGAGATTGAAGTTGACATTTCGTGTTTTTTTCCCACTGTGTGCCTATTTTTTTTTTGTCTGTACCCTAATAAGCTTTCATATGACACTCAGGCGGTGGCCTACGACTTGCCTTTTAATGGTGACTCACTCAATCAACTTCCTTTTGTTGATTATACCACGGTTTAATTAAACAAATAGTATGTTTTTCCTTTGCCTCCACTTGGTATTCGCTGAAATTCTTATATTTTCTTCCGTGCTTTTCCCATTGCCTTTTCACAGAAGGCTGAGCTTAAGGGCGATTTATATTGATTTGCATATTCAAAGAGGCGTAATTCTGGGAGGAGATGGGGCGGGACATAAGGCGCGTGCACGAGCGTTAGTTTTCACGCTGACAGGGATTTATGTAGAACGTGGAAGTTGGAGTACGCACAGATTCCTACATCTGGATTTTTCTGTGCGTAAGCACATTTCGGCTTTTGTGCTTACGCCATGTTATAGTGCAAATTCTACGCACGGCATTATACATGAGGCCCCTGGTCTCTGCCTGACTTGGATGAGGTGCTCCAGAAGCTCCATATACAGAATAGGTAGAGTGCTGCTGCAGGTTATGCAAAGTAGGGAGCACTTTCTAACTCTTCAATGAGACCTGGGCAGATAGAGGAAAGTAGGAAAGACCACAGGTCTTGCTGTACGTAGTCCAGAATCTGGAAGTAGCTCTCGCCCAGGCTTCAGTACAATGCTACCTCAGTCACATTACCTCTGGAGACGAATTGAGCAGGAGTTCATACTGGTAGGTTGAGTGCAGAGAGTTTTGGAAAGAGCAAGGTATTTTGGCTAGTGGACAAATGAATAAAAAAAGAACTATTGTTCTACATATTGGTTTGTTACATGTCTTCTCACAGTAGTTATCCTGCCTTTGTGTATTTTGTTAATAAAGTAATATTAATGATAAAAAAACCTGGTTTTGGCATTTTTGTTCTGTGCAAGGGTGGCATACAGATGAGCTCCTTCTCAAAATATATATATATATATATATTTATATATGCCAATTCAATGTACATAAAAATGTATTAAAGGCAATATTTCCTATAAACTCTGGGTTTGACCAAGGAATAGAAAGAAGCACATATACATTGAAAAAAATAAATGAATACATTTAATTGAATGTGTTTGCAAAGTTGCACTGTGCCAATTATCACTTATTAATGCCAGCCAATTCAAAAGAAAGGCATATGCTTTTGTTGCCAGCTGTTTACCTCACAGTCTTTTCCTATGAGTGCATAACCAGGTGCAAGCAATGAGATGCCAAATGCTTCACTGAAAGAGGCAATGAAGGCTAACTCCTGAGTGAGCAGCCTTTTTTTGGCACCCTCAAAAGGTGGGAAATAATTGTCAGATTGTGAATTAGCAACATGCATACTGTACTGTAACTGATAGCGGTTCCTTGAAACTGACAACCATTTCAGAATATAAGTGGTCATCTTCTTACTTTCAGGAGGACCCTATTTTTGGACTGTTTGATTACAGCTCTCATTAAATCCCATTATGTTTTGTTTGCAATTTTTTTCCAGGTAACCATGTAAATCTGAACATTTTTAAATAAAGATGTACTGCTGAATTTCACACCTACAAGGCTAATTCTCAGTAAATGGAAGAACATTTTGGCTTTTTTTAAAGAACCCATTGACCGAATGTAGTAAATGATCATTATAGCCACAAGCATTCACTAAGTTGCCTTCATTAAATTTGAATAGACAGCAATATGCAGCTTTTGGGCAAATGCTGTACCATATTTACATATAATACACATATTATAAATATCTGAATAATAATAATAATAAAAAAACTATTAAGTACAAGATGCACACTGCACTTAATAGATTTTATATTACACTGATAATGACCAAGACAATGTTCATGGATCTCTTTGTTACTATATAAAGGAGCCGTATTATGGAGATGTCTGAATCTGAGTTACAGTGCATTCAGATACATTTACAGATTTATTAAAAAATAGAAAGTGACATCTCTCGTTTATTTAAGTATTCTAATCCACTGGGGACCCACTGTGGCTGCAGGTTTTTGTTCCAACCAGCTTCACAATCGGTGATAATAATCAATAACAACTGATCTAATTTAATTAGCTGGTCTTTTTTACTCTTCTCTTTTTCTATATTCAGAAAAACACAACAGCATAGTTTTTACATTTATAAGACATTTAGAAATATTTTAAATTTTTTGTAAAGCTATAAATGTTTAACTCTCTTTTGTTGTTTTCCGATTACTTGTCCCTTTTCCTATGTAGTCTGTTTCCTTCATTTAACTTTAATACTAACAATTGACAACCAGCATAGCAGACATCCGGAATGATGAAAGCAGCAACGATTTCAGTGTCAGACTCACTAATAAGAATCAATTAAATTACCAGAACACCTGGAAAATAAGAATTAAAATTAAGTTGAAAATTCTGTTAATGACTTAAAAAAATACATATTCCACATATAACTGTTTATTACATTTTAATAAAAATCTACCAAACTTAGTTTGTAATTTCTGCATTAACTCCAAAACACAGAAGCTGGGAAATAATGACTCACTAAATTAGGTGAAGAGTCCAATGAAAAAAAGAAGTTGGTTGGAACAAAAACCTGCAGCCACAGTGGGTCCCCAGGACCGAGTTTGTGAACCACTGGTCTAAACTTTTACTGTTGGCGTCCAAATTGGGGCCAGGTGCATCCTGTTTGCTTTAATTCTACCTGAGATGTTTCTAGAACTTGATTGGAGTCCACCTGTGGTAAATTGAATTGATTGTGCAGAGTTTAGAAAAGCCCACACCTTTGTACATAGGTGCATGTCGTGACAAAAACCAAGCTATCAAGTACAAGGAACTTTTTGTAGATCTTCAAGATCAAATTGCACTGAGGTATAGACCAGGACAAGGGAATAAAACTACTTTAATGCTTTGTGTGTTCCCAATAATTGTGAAATAAGAGAAGTTTGGAACCATTATGACTCTGAAAAACTGAGTTAATCGGAAAAGAAGGACTTTGGTCAGGAAAGTGGTCCCTTTAACAGAGTCTTCTATTAAGATGGAAGAACCTGTCAAAAGGACAACCATCTCAGCAACACTCGATCGATCAGACATTTATGGTAGTGGGGTTACATGATAGTCACACGCACAGCCAGATATAGCCAGTGTAGGGGCAGATATAATGTAGCTTGAGGACCTTTTATAGTGGAAGCAGTTTCACCCACTCTCTACAAGTGACATGACCTGGTTGAAAAGCTTCACTTGTTAACCATGGTTAATAATTGGTCCTAATTATAATATGCAATTCAAACTTTTACAGACATTTAAAAGACCCTGAAAGCAAGAGAAAAAGATTATTTGATCTAATGAGGCAGAAATTGAACTCTTTGGTCAAAACTACAGGCATCATTTTGGGGGGAAACCAGGCACTGTTCAGCTCCTACCCAATACCATCTCTACGGCGAAGCATAGAAGTGGCAATGTTCATGATATGGGAGTGTTTCTCAATGGCTGGGATAGAGAGAAATATCAGAATTGCGGGAAGAATGAATGCAGCCAAATACAGAGAGGTCTTTGAACAAAACTTGCTGTAGAGTGCAAGCGACCTTAGACCTGGGTAACAGTTCAACTTTCAGCGTGACAATGGCCTGGAGTATACAGCACTAGAATGTCTACGTGAGAACTTTATAACTGTTCTTGTGTGGTCCAGTCAAACCCAGACTTAGACCCTATAGATCATCTGTGGAGAGATTTCAGTTTAAAGATGCTTCCCATCCAATCTAACAGAGCTTGAGAGGATCTGCCAGGATAATGGAATAAACTGCCCAAACTAGGTGTGCAAGACTTTTAAAGACAAGAAGACTTAAAGCTGAGATTGCTGCCATAGGAGCTCCGACAAAGTACTACATTAGCCTCTTACACCCTGAGCATCCCAGTACCAGGCTGAGCAATCGCTTAAAACTCTTTTGCTATATCATACAGGTGAACTTTGACAACAGTTTGTCACCTTTAGTCTCCTCACGACTATTCAACTCTTAAGCCTTACCTCTGTCACACATGCCATAGGAGGTGTGTAAGCCCTTTACAATATGTAGCCTCTCCTCCAAGGCCTCTAATTCCTTCAGATGACAGTCAGCAAGTGACTGACTGCATGTCACAATATTAATAGAAAGAATTAGGGCTCTTCGATTTAAAAAATGAATTGCATGCTTACAGTTTTGAATTAAAATTAACTGCACATTAACCAAAATTGTAAAGCATATATATAATTTTTCTGTAAACAAGAAATAACTTAGTGGTTACTGCCTGAAACAAAACAGTTTTAATAATCACTTTTCTAGGCATATTAAATTATTAGTCTTGTGTAACTGAAACAACTGAATAAACAGTGAAACAATAATGAGTCAACAGCTCCACATAAGTTTTATTTATTTATTTGAGCCACATCACAATGCAAATTAGCCTAGCTCTTTCATTGGTTCTGTCAATAATACTACCTTTGATATGAAGATAAAAAAGAAAATAAGACATTGTTGATGTTGGGGTAACAGACAAGATCCCATTACCAAGGATCTTCCTTAAGTCCTTACCTCTTTGATCTGGTCATAGATGTGTTGAGTCATGGAGTATAAGGCCGATCCCCCTGATGCAGGCTTTCTGCTGATGACATTGTGTTACCAGAAAAGAGGAAATGAAGGGGAAGTTGGAAGAACAAAGAAGGGCTTACTGAAGGTGTAGAGAATAGCAAATTAACATAAAGAGCCATAAAAAGTAATTAAACGCTTCTAAAATATTAAGATTAAGCATAAATTAGAATGTTAAGCAAATATGATAGGTCAAGCAAATAGTTAACTAAAAATCAGTTACATTGCATTATATTTTAAGCTTACAGCAAAATATTTAGTCTGGGAAAGAACAGAAATTGACACATCGAAACCAGCTTCGGACAAGATAAGAGTTTGAGAACACCTGTGATTCAAGGCTAGGAAGCGATAAAGATGGCTCTGAAAGGCACATAGAGAGACCAGATGGACTGGTGAATCAGCAGAAAAGGAACGAAAGGCTTTTGCTGTAAGCAAGGTCACACTGATATAATGCATGAAGAGAAAATCTTAGTAAATTCAGGCATTAGCAAAAATATTAGAAGAATATATTAGAAATTAACTTTAGTGTAGAAATTATGACAAATCAAGCATGCTAAGCAATGATTAAATGAAAGTACATACTATACTTTTTTAAAGCTTAAGCTTCAGGTCACTATTATAAAAAGTTTGGAAGGTTTAAGAAAGAAAATGATGAGAGGAAACCCATATATGGAATTGAAGCCTTGGCCAGTTAGAGAAAATGGGAACAGCATAGAAAAATAGAAATACCACGAGGGGGCCAGTGATAGGAAAGTAAGGAGATGATAAGGGTTCCCATGGGAACTCAATGTTCGGCCAGACAGCAGTAGAAGGGAGTCAGAGAAGATAGGCAAAAGAGCTCATGCGAGCGAGGTCAGAAAAGATAGGAAATGACATAAGAAAAGCCCAAAGATGGTAAGAGGAAGCCATCCACCCAGTCTTAGACCAATCAAAATAAGGCGAACAGACACCAAGAGGAATAATGGACAGTAAAACCAGGTGCAGAATGAGCTAATCGATCGAGGTCAAAATGATAAGAAATTGTTATAAAAGCTTCAATTGCTGTAATGTTCGGGGCTTAATCTCATTCGGCCGAATTGGGTTGAGTCCATGTGGTTGATTTATTGCAATAAAGCCTTAAAACTCCGTCTGTCTATCTCGAGTCCTAATAGTCTTTATTTTTAGGTAAAAAGCCTTCTGATGATGAATTTTTCGCCACGACAAAGGCAGGAGGATCAAGGAGTGGCGGCATCCGAGTGAAACTCCAAGGTAGTTGTGGAGGCCAGCTGCAGTGGCGCCTCTGGGAAATCTTTGGGTTTACATGGATTGCAGTGGGCTGTGAGAGTCTCGATGTCCTGATATGGATGTAAAATGAAAGAAAACTGAAAGAATCTACTTCTTGATCTTTGTGATTTTAAATATATTGAACAGATTTTAGTGCCTTTAATTACTATTACTTTGCTTCTCTAGTTTTTGATTTAGTTTGAATTTTTGCCTTGAGTTTGTCTTACAGCTTGATCTTGGTAATAGTGCAGTTGACTTCTCAGTTTTTGACTTCATTTTTTTCAGTTTTGATTTTGTCTTTTTCACCTGTTTAATATTCAAGTATTCTTTCTAGTTTGTCAAGTGTAATAGATAGCCTTCTGCCCATATGGACAAACTGTGTACAGATAATGGATGGAGGAGTACAGGGGTTCACTACTTAAAGAGGCTGTTACAGAACACTCTGGTCAGGCATACCTAGGATTTCACAGAATGTCATAAATCCCTTCTGTATTTCTAAAAGTTAATCCCAAAGTTGCCTTCAATGGCTTTTCTGGCCTGACGTTTGACAGCTGATCCTTATATAAAATTTTGCTTTTTCCTAGTTTGTCTCTTATAAGCCCATTGTGTTTTATTTTCGAAGATGGATTTTTTTCTTCATAGTCGTTCAAGCCTAAGGCCATAGACTAACTAAGTCTCGTACTAAAGATCAAAAGGACAAAATGAAATGCACGGTCAGAAAACGAAGTGAAATGTCAAAAACCTGACTGTAATAACTAAAGTCTTCTTAGAGAGCTTTTTTTTTTTTCTGTAGGCTTTTTAAGATCAAGCAGCCAGCAAAAGGGAAAGCTTGTGGTTAATAAACTTTACAATGAGTGCTTCAGGACAGGCTGTTATCAGGAAATATCTGTCTCATCACGTGATTCTTTAACTAAATACGGCATTTACAATAATGACTAATTTCTAGACATCATTGGGCTGTTCTGTTTAACCATTTGATATTCATATAATGTATAAAATGGCACAAACATACATTAAAGTAGAAAGTCCCTGAAGCTGAGAGGATAAAAACTTACTTGAAAGGAATGAAAAGACAGCAGACAGCAAGAACAAGACGGTTCAAAAATTAAAATGCTGATGTTTTGTGGGATATAACGTTAAAGTAATGGGATGAGTTATGCCACCAGATAGTCATAAAACCATAACATGTGCTAGATATGCACACTAAGACAGCTTCTTATCAATCAGTTTAATTTTAATACAATGATTGAAAAACTGTGGCCATCAACACATTTTAAAAATGTAATCAAAAATACGGTTCAAGTTATTTTTCAATTTTCCCCGCTTATCTCCTGTCTTAATTTTGTTCAAGAAAAATTATTACAGTGAATTTCTGGGAATTATTTGGTAGACATGTCCAAGTCTGAGTATTCACAAGGAGGCACTATTCAGGAATTATTGAGATCCCTTCACTTTCTGTACACTTGTAAGTTTAATTCTAAATGG
Source organism: Polypterus senegalus (assembly GCF_016835505.1). Lineage (NCBI taxonomy): Eukaryota > Metazoa > Chordata > Cladistia > Polypteriformes > Polypteridae > Polypterus > Polypterus senegalus. Next base: position 121,828,332 of record NC_053167.1, read on the forward strand.
ATAAATTTGCCATTTCTGCCCCTCAGTCTACACTTGATTACCCATAATGACAAAGTGAAAGTATGTTTTCAGAAAGGCTTGCAAATGTATTAAAACTCAAAAACTGAAATCCCTCATTCCTCAGCATTCACACCCTTTGCTGATCACTGTGACATTTCTTCAGGAGTCCAGCAGGAGTCCAGCACTGACACGGGAGAACCTGTAGGAAGGATGACCATTTCAACTGTACTCCATCAATTGGATAGAAACTACAACAGCATTAAAAGACTCTGAGAGCCAGAGGATAAAAAAATATCTCTGGTCCAATTAAACAAAAATTGAAATCTTTGGGTAGAACTCCCAAGCTTTATGTCTGGCACTGCTCATCACCTGCTCAACACCATCCCTATGGTAAAGCATAATGATGGCAGCATCATGCTATGGAGGTTCTTCTCAGCAGCATTGACAGGGAGACTGGTCAGAGTTTGGATTGATGAATGAAATCAAATACAGAAAATGTCTTGAAGAAAACCTGCTCCAGAGTACAAGCTACCTCAGATTAGTATGACAGTTCACTTTTCAGCCCAACTTTGACCTGAAGTACACAGCTAAGGACAACGCTTTTCCTGATCACCGGTTATTGAAGCCAACTGCAGTTCCAAGCATATCCATGGCGAGTCATTTCATTGCAGATGCAAATGAAGTGAGCTGAAAGGCAGAGCCAATGAATATTAACAATGAAAGTATTGTTCTCTATCAAACTGAATATTTTACGGATTGGTCACTCTTATGTAGGGCGATAAGGTGGAAGAATTATTATTGGAAGTACTGTATCTAAAATCATGGGTTTCAATTGTTTCCGTGAGAACCCTAAATCCAAAGAGGACTGTTTCATTTATGTTAGGTAGAATGCCCAGAGGGGACTGGGCGGTATCATGGTCTGGAATCCCTACAGATTTTATTTTTTCTCCAGCCGTCTGGAGTTTTTTTGTTTTTTCTGTCCCCCCTGGCCATTGAACCTTACTCTTATTCGATGTTAATGTTGATTTATTTTTTTATAATTATGTCTTTCATTTTTCTATTCTTTAATATGTAAAGCACTTTGAGCTACTGTTTGTATGAAAATGTGCTATATAAATAAATGTTGTTGTTGTTGTTGTTGTTTGCCTCATGGATTAATATCTGATAATGTTCTTGACTTGAAGATTTACATATCTGGTAGATTTAAGCCCTCTGTTCATGTTTTGACCCTGGTGCCCTTCAGTCCCATTGTAAACTGCAAAAATCGACAAAGTATTTGTAAAAAAATTATACCAAAAGACTTTACTTAAGAACAGTTTTATATGGCAAATTAATATATTCCGTGATTGAGAAAAAAATAACTTTGACATAAAAAACATCAAATTTATCATTTATCGAGGATTTTTAATCATTTTCAGCCTAGTCCCCTTTTTATGACTGTGCTGTTGATCTTGAAGCGTGTCATTTGAATTTGGAGACAGGCTTCCTGGGGTGAGGCCTGTTTCTAAAGAGACCAGTGAAGTTCTGACCTGGATTAAAATTTTTTTTTTTCATTTATTTATGTATACGTCTTTTCACCATTTTAGCCATGTTGAGGATATCACAATAATAAATCCAATTAACCAGGTCAAAGAGAATGATGTTGTGTTTTGTTAATAATTCATGTGATGTGATCTTAAATTCCACCACCCCTGTCAATTTTTTTTTTGTTATGTTATTTGATTTGTTTTTAAAATACAAAGTGATTTGAAATTATAGTCCAGGCTGTGATGTATAGGGAAGATGAGAGCACAATTTATTTCTCAGACTTCTTGAAGTGAGTGACCCTTTTAGCCTGTGGGTCAGTAGTCTGGGATAAAAGCAACATAGCAGCACAGATGAAAATCTCTTCTGGTTTAACAGTGTAAATATGTGAGTTCACATACTGGAAAATAAAAACAGCAATAAGAAAAACACAGAGTTCAAAACACCAAGGCATTGAAATCAATATTGCAAGAATGTGAAAGACATCCATCTTTTCAAATGCCAATTTTTAAAATAGACAGCAAAACTGGAAATGGGATATGATGAAGTCAGTGTTGCAACTGTGGCCTCAGAGTTTTAGGGACATTAGAACAGTAGAACAATTTGGATGAGAACAGGTCTTTCAGCCCACATTATGATTACATTTTGTTTAACTTTTGTACTTTCTCAACATTACCATTGTTATTTCGAGAAGTTATTTAAGGGAATTTTTATATGGAGAATGTATTGGAATTAATTATTTTGTGCAATGTGCAGTGGGTTATTGTTAAAGTATCCTTTTTTAATATCCTTTTGGATATCCGTATTGATTATATTATGATGTTGCCATTCTGCCATCATTGCCATAGCATTGCTCAGTTATAAGCCTGTGTGGTCAGTGGTCCCCGAGTTGCACTTTGCTGCAATATATTTATTGTGAACAGGTGGTAGGAATGCAAGGTGACTCTACAAAGGCAGATGTTCCTTTGACGTATATGTATATTTTTCTTAATACTACATATTTGGGTATTAAATGGTCTATCCTATTCTGTTTGTGTTGATTGGTGTAAACTGTAAGTCTTACAGCTATGTGATACAATTTTTCCTAGGGTACATATGCTAAACATCTCCCAGATTTCTTCATTCTTGTAATAAAAGAGGTCCACTGGGACTATTGCAGTTGTTAATTAAAGGAAAATTCCCCATCATCCTCCAAGACTGAACTTGAGGACTCCTAGATCAGAACACTCTCAGTAATCTAAAAGGGTTATGAAAAGAGATGAATAGAATATTACTATTATTGTTTGTTTGCTAAATATCTGTATCCAAGGCGAATGTCAAAGTAAGTTGTAATACTTTTAAGAATGATTAGAAAGTGCAGACAGCAAAAGCAACAGAGATCAGGATAAAAACTGACTCCTACTACATAAAACTAGATTATACCTAAAACTAGACTAAATCAAAAATTCACTATCCTAAACTCTTTGTCAGTGCAATAGCAAGTAGCCTGTAGAAGCAAAACAAAGCAGTTCCAAAATTTTGAATGACAAAGTGTGTTTTCAAAAGACACCTAAACATGATTAAATTATGTGCCGTTCAAATAGACAAAGGGAGATCATTCAACAACTTTGGAGCAAGAACTGAGACGCATTGTCTGGCAAAAGGAGGAAGTCAGTGAAGAGATTCGAACATTGGAACAATTAGGATGAGAGCAGGCTATTCAGCCCAACAAAACTTGCTAGTCCTATCCACTTGATTTTTCTAAAATGACATCAGTTTGAGTTTTGAAAGTCACTAATGTCCTACTGTCTACCACACCACTTGGTCACTTATTCCTCTGTGTAAAGAAAAACTTATTAATGTTTGAATAAAATACTGTATATCCATAAAAAGTTTACAACTGTGTCCCTGTGTTCTTGTTGAACTCATTTTGAAGTCACAGTCTTGATCCACTGTACTAATTCGCTTAATAATTTTAAACACTTCAATCATGTCTCTCAGGCTCAGTTCTTTTATGCTTTCTTCATAATTTATCCTTGTAGCCTTGGAATCAGCCTAGTCGCTCTTTCTCTGGACTTTTTCTAGATCTGCAATGTCTTTTTTGCTGTCCAAAAAACAAAACTGTACACAGTACTCCAGATGACGGCCTCACCAGTGTGTTATAAAGCTTAAACATAACCTCCTTGGTCTTAAACTCCTCACATCATGACGCTATATAACTTAACATTCTGTTAGCCTTCTTAATGGCTTCTGAACACTGCCTGGCAGGTGATAGTGTCTAGTCTACTACGACTCCTAAATCCTTCTGATAAGGTGTACTTTTGATTTTCCGATCTCACAATGTTTATTAAAATCTAACGTTTTTACTCCCTACATTTAATAATTTACATTTATTTAAATTAAACACTATGAGTATGGGAAAGGTGCTATATAAATAAAATATATTATTTTTATTGTCTTTAAATTTCCTTAGCAATAAATCTGCCCAAGCATTTATGCTGTCCAATCCTCTCTGTAAGGATTCAACAGATTCCGCACATCTCGATATAAACAGAAAATGAATAGTAAGGGTGAAGAAAAAGAATGAAAATAAAACTAAGGGGTTAAATGTTTTCTCAGCATCAACTCTAGTGAATATAAAATACAGACTAAATCAAATAATCATTACCCTAGAAATGTGAGTTAAAAGAAGCATTGCTGTCTTTCCTGTCTAAACAGCATTTCATATGCAAGGCATCAAAGTCACAAAGAGGTCGCAATTTTGCATTTTCTGATCATCTGTGACAAAATTTAGACAGCTGTCAGTCTTTTCATGTTTAATAAAGTGTAATATTATTCACGTTTTTATTCATTCATTTATTTTATAAACACAGTTTGTCCAATTCAGATTGCTGTTATTCATTCTATACAATGTCAACCTTTATGACATCGATTTATTTAATCAAAACCGTTTATTTCATAGGAATGGCATATAAGTTAGTGACAAACAAAAATATGTCTTATGTTCGAAAATGCTTCCCACTCTTAGCAATGTGAAATCAAAATATTGTCATCCATAGGCAGTATTCTGTAATTTTAAAACCTGTGTCTAAACTTTTAATCAAAGCTCATATTGACACAACAATTAAACCAACTAAAATTTAGCCTGTAGCGCCTCCCCTTAACAGGTTCGAAAGGAGGACACAGCAGGACAAAGACATGATTATAAGAACCGTTCAGTCTTAACAGTGTAAGAAAAATACACAAATGTAAAACAAGAAAGGAAACTGAAAAGGAACTATTTACCCTTATCTTATAACCTCTCATTGTTGTGGCCATGAGAGGTGCTCTGAATAAACACTCGGGCTCCCTACACAACAACAACAACATTTATTTATATAGCACATTTTCATACAAACAGTAGCTCAAAGTGCTTTACATAATAAAGAATAGAAAACTAAAAGACACAATAAGAAAACAAAATAAATCAACATTAATTAACATCGAATAAGAGTAAGGTTCAATGGCCAGGGGGGACAGAAAAAACAGAAAAACTCCAGACGGCTGGAGAAAAAATAAAATCTGTAGGGATTCCAGACCATGAGACCGCCCAGTCCCCTCTGTGCATTCTAGCTCACATAAATGAAACAGACACAGAATCCTCCGCACTCCCCGTGCTCATACCCCATCCTTATATTCCACACTTACCACACCTTCTCGTTGTCCCCCAAACCATACAGAAACCCCGCCTCCCTTTTCTGCTTCTCTGTTTCAGGGTACCACCCCGTTTCTTCCTTGTAGCATCAATCATTTCCCTGACAACAGTCCTACATGACACTTGCCATGCTGGACTCGACAGTCACAACTCAGCGGCCAGCCATCGCCCCAGCCTGGATGCTACAATATTCTTGTAAAAACAGGAGATACCAAGCCAAAAAAAGATTTGTGTTCCAAACAGGAAAACTTAGTTTTAATATGATGTGGTGGAAGGTGTCAAAAACTGAACAAAAGCCACACAAAAGGTTTGGGGTAGCCACCCATATATTGTTTCCTGGCTGCAAAATTGAATGAATAATTGTACAGAAGTATATAGGTTGGAGTCCATAACAGAAATGACTTACTGGCACAAACATGGTGGTTTAAAGGGATACCTGAGGAAGTGATGTTATCACTAGGGCCAGAACCGGAGGTAGTGTCACTGGGCCCAGGTCCGGAAGTGATGTCATTGTACACCGGGGAACGAAGGTAACATCATCAATGGCACTAGAACTGGAAAGTAGCGTCATTGAGGCCAGAGCCGGAATTGATGTCATCATGACCAGGCAGAATCTCCTGCCGAGAAAGGAGAGAAAGACTTAGTGCACTCCACCACCCCCTGGTCTGGCATGGAATTACAGTAATCCCTCGCTATATCTCGCTTCGACTTTCGCGGCTTCACTCTATCGCGGATTTTAAATGTAAGCACATCTAAATATATATCACGGATTTTTCGCTGGTTCGCGGCTTTCTGCGGACAATGGGTCTTTTAATTTAGGTTACATGCTTCCTCAGTTTGTTTGCCCAGTTGATTTCAGACAAGGGACGCTATTGGCGGATGGCTTAGAAGCTACCCAATCAGAGCATGTATTACATATTAACTAAAACTCCTCAATACTATAAGATATGCTTCCTGCGCGGTGCTTGATTGTTTGCTTCTCTCTATCTCTCTCACTCTCTCTGCCTGACAGAGGGGGTGTGAGCAGAGGGGCTGTTTGCACAGAGGCTGTTTGCCTAGAAGATACGGAAATGCCGCTTTATCGCGGTGCTTCTGTATACATAAAAGCACGTATCGATTTTTGATTGTTTGCTTTTCTTAGCGAGCGCTCTCTCTGACATTCTCTGCTCCTGACGGCGCTCCTTTGAAGAGAAGATATGTTTGCATTCTTTTAATTGTGAGAAAGAACTGTCATCTCAGTCTTGTCATGGACCACACGTTTGACTAAAGGGTGTTATTTCATGTCTAGAGGGCTCTAATAATGTTAACAGTGTGGGAGAGTTTATAAGGTCTTAAAATATATAAAAATAACCATACAAACATATGCTTTCTACTTCGAGGATTTTCACCTATCGCAGGGGGGTCTGGAACGCAACCCCCGTGATCGAGGAGGGATTACTGTACTCTCATTCAGGCCCTTTAGCTGCCTCCCATGCGCATGGGTGTGACAAAGGTTATAGGAGGATAAAGACTGAGGACTGCACTAGAGCAGCCATCATCATTCTGCTTCCTACATGAAATGCTCATTTGGTCTACTTTTTACCCGAGTGACATGCATGAGTATTATATTGTCTGGTGAGTGAAAGGGTGTGAGTCCTTATTCTTTTCCCTGCTGTGATGAAGAAGCAAAGACAGGCAAAATTATAGAAATGGAAAATAAGCAAATGGGAACTAAAAAATCAAAATGTTTTTCACCAATGCAAAAGCATGACAATCGACACACTGTCAAAAGGTCAAAAGAAAGATTCAAAACCAGAAGAACCTACCTGTAATTTTAGTAATTTACGTGTAATTAGTTGGAATGCCACTAATTATACTGCCTAAAAAAGTATTCAATCCATTGAGCGTTTTCATATTTCATTGTTTTTTGGTATTAAATCACAGTGGATTTATTTTGGCTTTTTTGACAATGAACCACAGAAAAAGACTCTTTAAATAAAAGCAGATCACTGCAAAGTGGTCTATGTTAGTTACAAATATAAAACACAAAATAATCGATTACATACGTATTCGGCCCTTTTATGTCAGTATTAGTAGATGCACCTTTGGCAACCATGACCGCCTTGAGTTTGTGTGAACAGGTCTCTCTTTATCAGCTTTGCACATCTGGACTCTGCCATCTCTCCAAAATTCTTCTTTGAGAAACTGCTCAAGCTCTGTCACATTGCATTGGATGTGAATGGCCTTTGTCAAGTCCAGTTACAAGTTCTCAAATAGATGGATATCTTGGGCCTAACTTACAAAGCATGTTTACTCACAAATGAGGGCTCAAAATGTGTGTATGCAACTTCCCAAGCAAACGTTGGGATCTATATAAAAAAAAAACTTGATGGGAAACAAGTGTATATTTATGGCAAATCCGACCCACAATAATTGGGGAAATTACAACACTCTCAAAAAATCAAGGAAGCCAAACCAGCTAAATGATGACTCACACGTATATAAAAATTCATATCTCCAATTAGAATATTCGTTGACATGACAGATATAGTACACCTCAAAAGTGATGAATATCATGTGTAGACTGTATTTTAGTTCCCTTTAGAGAGGGGCAATGATGCATATTTGGATTGAAGAACTTTTTTGTTTTTTTGTCAGTTTATATCTGTTACCTGTTGTCACTTCTCAGGGAACTGGTTGACAGTAGCTCAGTCAAGCTTTACTCCTTTGTGCCTGCTGTGCTGGAAGCAATTAATCAACCAGCAAGTCTCTACATTTGGTTTTTGTGTAGTGTGGGTGCTGTGAAAGAAAATGTAACTGTTACTAAGGGTTAAAAGCTGTTTTAATATAACGGCTGGTTACTCATACAGACATCTGTCATGAGGTAAGTTGAACTTGGGTAACTTCCTTTTTGGGCCCTTTCCTTCTTTGGGGCCCCTCTTGACACGTACACAAAAAAGAAATGGTTGACCAAATTGATGAAATGCTTAGATGCTGTTTTCCTAAGTAATGGGGAGGGAGAAAAATGAATATTAAAAGCCGATTGAAACTGGAAAACTTTGCTCTTCTGCTTTGCAAAGCATAAATCCAGGTACTCATCTGTGACTAAATAAAGACTGATTGATTGAACCATTCCTGCCTTCCTCGGGGGGGTTTCTTCTACAGTGCACATACATAAAACATCACATGTCTTTACCAACATGAAAAGGCAATTTACAGCAGTGTCTGTTTCTTCTAATGTAATCAGAGCAAATGACTTGAGTCATATTGCAATAAGGGCACCTAGTGAGAATGAAGCTGCTTTTGTTGGCGGTAAGCAGTTTATTTCTTTTATGGACCAAAAGCGCACAAGGAGTGTCTTAATGGACATTAACTGAGCTAGTTTTTTGACAGCCTTTGCTCCCTAAGAAGACAAGAAAAATACTTAAAAAAAAACCTTTGTAGGGAAAACAACATCAAAGTACATTCCATTAAAACACAAGTCACCCAATATGTGACTGGCAAACATTGAGTCTCCATGGCCTGGGTCGGCCTGGGTCAACCTGTGATTCATTTATTATGAGACAAAGTAGCTTTGACAGACGTCATGATGTTGTACGCAGTGACTAGATTGTTAGTAATGTAACAGCCTGAGCTCTCAGTGTTTTCATAGGATCTGAACTATTCACTGTAACAGCAATCAGGTCATTAAATGTGCCTGGTAGTAGTGGCTATCCACTAAGATGATGGTGCCGTAGACCTTTCAGAGACTACCAGAGCACTGAAGAGAGGAACTAAAATGCCACACATGACCTTGCATTCTCAACGCAGCCAGGTACTCTTGAATGCTGGTGGCGGGATCACAATGCATCAGAAAGAAGAAGCTGCTCTACCAGCCAATGAAGTTCTGCAGCATCATGATTGCTTATGTATGAGGTTGATTAGCATGCTCCATATATGGATATTTCAGGACTGTGTTTGAAGTATAGTCATGTACGCATATTTACAAGATGATCGTGATTCATAAATGGTAAATTGTGTACAAATGTGAGTACACCAGGTTTTATAAATCAGATTTTTTTTAGGTGTATGCATTTTCCTGTTTTTTTGCCGAGCGCATACATTCATATTCGATTCCACACAAAATTTTATAAACGAGGCCCCTGAACTCTGACCTGGCCACTAACAGACATTGACATTGTTATTTTTAAGCCATTCCTGATTCCTGGTCGTGCCAGAACAATAATGTTGTCTTTTATGTAAGCAAAGCCAATGAACTGGTCATAGACTTCAGAAAACAGAAGCTAGACTTTATTTCCATCTGCATTACAGAGGATGGTTTAGAGAGGATCATCAGCTTGAAATATCTTCAGGTAACCATCACTAATGACCTCAAGCATGTATAATGAGTCTTGGCTGTCATCAAGAAGGCTCACCAGTGTCTTTACTTCTTTATGTCTCCACATTAGCTCTACTACTGCTATTAATGCACAATGGAGTCTGTATTCAGTACTGCCATTACATCTCGGCATAGCAACTTTTCAGATGCAAAGTACAACAAAGGGTGGTGACAAAATTATTACTGGCACATGGCTTCCTTTGTTTTGGGTCATATATAACACGCATTGACTTAGAAAGGTGCAAAGGCGTTATTAAAGTCTTCAGCCGTCCTGCATAGTCACTTTCTCCCTCCTTCATTCAGGCCACTCATATCAGTAGATCCAGCCTGAAGTCATAAAGCTACTCAACAGCCACTTATACGATATGGTGACCATTTAAGGACAACCTCCTCCCTCCAACAAAACTCCATTCCTCATGCCAAATTCCATCTTTCTTATTACCAATTTCAAAGCAGCATCCATCCTCCAACAAAACTGCATCCACATTCCATCCTACAATAAAGTGTCATGATGTGTGCTCAGACCATAGTGCACAGTTTCAAGCACCAAGCACTTTGTCTTTTCTTCTTTTTTCTCTTCTTCCACCTCCACTCCATCTTCAGCAAACATTGTCCACCTCCTCCCAACTCTGGCTCCTGGAGCAGTGATGGTGGGCTCCTTTTATGCTGCACTTCCAGTGTCCCCTTAGCATGAACCTGAAACACTTCCAGGTGAGGATGAAACCCAATCTAGTAGGGTTCTGCAGCCCCTGCACCACCCCCTGGCAGCACCCATGGAACACAACAGTGCTGCGCCAAAGTCCAACTCCCATGTTGCCCTGTGGGTGTTTGAGGTACAACACTGGGGTGCTGCCATCTAGCACTCCTGGGGAGATAATGACCTGTATGCATGCTCTTCCCTGGACCTTCCATTATGACAGCGTCATGACCAGGCAAGGGTCCTGGCCGTCCACCACACTGTCTATTTATGTATGTATTTATTTATTTAAAGGTCTTCTGTAAAAAGCCAAATTTTCCTCCTTGGGGCAAATAATCCATCTAATCTAATCTAACCTGTGATATATTTACAGAGATGACATGTTCTTGTCAGTGCCTGTTCACCATTATATTGTCTGTCTTATAAATAACTTCATTTGGCTTTTGTCAAATACATATTAGAGAAGGCCTTTTGGAAAATAGCCGACCATCCATTCAGCTACCCATCTATGCATTATCAGACCCACTTAATTCAATTTGGAGTCACAAAGGTCAAAACACACTATTTAAAAATACTTAATAAAAAAAAAAAAACTTTATTAACTTTATTAATTTATCAATGACAAATGATATTCATTTTAAAAATGTGAAATCAATGCAGCAATCTTTTCTGTATAAACCCATCAAAGCAGTATAATTTACTTTTTAGCAGTTATGTACTAAAGTAGATTAAAAGCTGCTTTTTGATTGCCAGCCATCTAGTGAAATTAATCTTCTTTTCAGTTTATACCTTATTATGAATTATTAACTAACTCATGGTTCATCAATCCACAGCAGAGTAATGGCCTTCAAGAGATTTTACATGATTTTCTTTTTGTGTCTCTGAATTGACTCCATTCCATCTCTGCAAATGTTTGCTTTGACCTTTGTACCATGAAAGAAAAAGGGAAAGTGCATAGGAATCTGGGATGAACATCAATACAATAAATAATGATGAAGTTAATACTTCTCATAGTATGAAAAAAATGGAAGCGCAGATATTTCTTCCCTGCTAGACATTGCTGTCTGATATACCTCCACCCGTGCCAACCTGCCAGCTGCCAGGACTTCAGTTAGCCTTCCATGATGTTTTGCCCATTTAATCTTGGATCAGCTAAGGGATCAAAGGTTCCTAACTTTCACTCCCTACAGCTAGCCCTAAAATCATTACTCTTGCCATTTTGCATTATTTCTTCTAAACCAAATCCAACATTTTCCTTGCTATGCCTCTGCCAGGTCTTTTGCAGAGTGCCTAATGGGGGGATTGACTGATTGCTCATTCACTTGTGGGAAAGCAATCGGCACAGCCATCCCTCATTAGTGTTCTGCGGATCATTTAGTGCACCTACACTAACAGGAGTATAAAGATCTGAGCCTGGATGACCAAAAGGGGAGATAAGATTGAGATCAAACAGAAGAAAAACCTAGTGAGAGAAAGAATTAGAGAGCGCAGAATCAGATGGTCGAGCCAGTGCTGAAGACAACAGGTAAGGTGGTCAAGATGCCCCGTGGTGGAATGAGGGAAATGGTGCTCCTCTTGAGCAGCTGGATTCTCCATGGGTCCTGTAGATGACAACTTTGTGGGCAGGAGGAGGGAGTTGCTGGAAGGGTCATACTAGAGGGATGAAAACTAGAGGCTACATCTCAGCCCGGCTACAAGACCCGGAGGGTGATCAGGGAAATCGAGAGGAGAAAGAGGGAGAAGCACACGTGATTAGAAAGAAAGAATACTGGTTCTTGGCTGTAACATATTTATTTAGATTACTAGGAGATTGATCGCTCACCCACCCTAATTCCCACCGGGCATGCAACGCACCAGCCAGTTCACTTTTCTGCCACTCGCATTGTGAAGGGGGGGCTGAACGTACGCTAAGGAGATGCAGTCAGATCAGCTGCTGGCTTGCTGCTGCTGCCGAGCTGTGTGTTCTGCTTGTCGCGCTGCTCGTCAGTCATTTAAAAGTATGTACAGCAGCTGTCCTTTTGTCTCACTGCCTTGTCTCGTGGGACGTCAAAGTGTCTTCCGAGAAGATCATGTCTCGACCCAAGATTTTTTTTATTATAATAGAGATAATATATTTGCTTTTTAAGTTCCACTTCACACTATTTTTATGGATTATTTATTGAAGAGTGTTTTTGCCTGCGTGCTTTGAAGTTTGATTAAAAGCACTATGCACTGTTTTTCTTGAATAACTGTTGTTGTGTCCTCACTTGCCATAAGCCCGGGAGATGGATGAGGCTCATGGCTGCAGGCACCTGTGGCATCGCATCACCTTATCCAATCTGAGAATACGCACCCTTTTGGAATTTTTTTTGTAACCATAGATCTTCATTTAAATACTGAATGGCAGGCAGAGTCATGTGGAATTAATGCATGAAGACACTTCCAGGCAGCCTTTCTTCTTATGTGAATGACTGAAAGAAAGCTGGTTCTGACACAGATTTTATTCTTGATTTTAACATATTTATTAGGATCTGTTTATTGGGTTTTTAACTTCCACATTGCACTGTTTTAATGGATTATTTATTAAAGGAGACTTTTGACAGCTCACATTATAAATGTGTCTAAATGTTCCTGGGCCTGTCACAATGTCATTCAATAATAATTTAAATTGACACTTGTTTAAGGTAATAGAGTAATTAAGCAAGAATTTTTCCTGCATGCAATCTTAACATACTTTCATTAAGTATCTTTTTTTAGGCAAGTATTAACCTTCTGCTATTTTTGGTGAAATTATTTTGTGTGGTAGTTGGGGGGGAAAATTACAAGTGCAAGTGTCAATTGAACTGCAACTAGATAAAATAACTATCCGTATAATTGAGTATATATTGGTATTTCTGAATTTCTAAAGACTGCACTCGGCGAGCTAAAAAATAATGAAATTGAATCCTCTTCATATCCTTCTAGACCTTTCATAAGTCAGAAGATGATGTGTTTTCCAAAAGGGAGTCTGTGCCATCCTTAAATCTTTGACCTTTTCATGCCTTGATACCCGTGTAAATCTGGCAAACAAACAGCAAAAGAAATAGTTTTGCACCACAAACATCACTTTGATCCTTAATATAGTGCTGAAATAATTTTGGATTACTCTGACAAACTTTATTTTTTTATTAGTCTAATATAATGTTATGCTTCCTGATAGTAAGGTTTTCTAATATTATGTGAGAATAATATAATATATGCATTATTGTTACAAGTCATGTCAGGTCAAGTCAAGTTGGAGAGCATGCACTGGTACAGTGCGTTGCCACACCCAATACACAACAAAACAACTCGGGATCCCAGTTGGCAACCCCCCAGGCAGACACGTGGTCCAGTCCATCCCTCTGGAAATGACCCTCTATCTGCCACAGCCAGGTGTTACGTGGGCGACTCCTTGGCCTAGTCCAGCCATTCGGGCCCCTAGTAATGAGGATCTTATGAGCCAGATCACCCTCGAGGAAATGCGCCACATGGTCATAGTGGTGTAACTGATGCTCCCTCACAATGCAGGTGATGTGCCTCATTCTGGACTCTGTGAGCAACAGCTCATTCGACACAAAGTCACACCAACGGTACCCAAGGATTTTCCAGAGAGACGCAGTGCCAAAGGAGTCCAGTCTTCGTCTCAGGTCACCGGATAGCATCTATGTCTCGCAACCATATAGCAAGACAGGAATCAATTATGGTTACATAAGAAATCAATTAATAAAAAAAAACTGTTTAAATTCATACTAGGATATCAGTCCTCAGAAATACATTGGATTCAGAAAGTAATCAGATCCCATTACTTTCTGCACACTTTTTTTGTGTTGTGTAACGGATGGCGTCCGGCGCCATTTCCTGGCCAGGATGCCTCCGAAATGGAAGGACAGTGGGAGAGGATTTCTGAAGGGTACTTTCTCCCCCAAACTCTTTCTTGGCAGCCTTTCTGGGTTGCAACAGGCTGTATGGGAATTACTATTTGCCACCACAGCCCTGTTGAGTTCCGGGGATGCCACCAGGGGGAGCTGTGGGAAATATGGGAGCTGCAGAGCTCTACTTTGGGAGCAATTGCAGACCTCCACAATGAACCACCTCGAGTGTTCCTGAGTGTGGTTTAACTCTTTGAGGGCTGCATATTTTTTCCACAAAACTCTGAAAGCACCCAAAAGCAATGGTATCACAAAAAATCAACATAAATGCTGTCCTGTGGCTGCTGTTTGGCATTTATGGCAGCAACTGCTGCACTTAATGGTGGTGGGGGGTGGTCAGCAGAAATGCATGGTGGGCCGATTGTCTGGCTGTCTTAATGAAGTGGTGGCAGTCAGAATGCGAAGTAATCTGGTTTGGACCTCTTGTCATCATTAAGTGGTGGTCCTCCCAGGCGAACTTTGCTGTAGGTGCATCATCTACATTAATGTGTTCTGCACCATGATCAGGTGGGGACCGATCAGATGATGCTGGTACATCACTTTCATTTTCAATCTCCAGATCACTTGGATCAAAATTGGAGTCCAACAAGTCAGAGTCCGATGCAGCGAAAATACGAAAAACATCATCCATGGAGTATTTTGCTCTGCGCATTCGCTTTGGTCTCTAGCTAGATGTTGATGCCATTATAGAGATTGTTTGCTCTTCACTACTCATGCATGTGCAGGAAATTGAGATCACACAGCAACTGGAACACGGTAGGACAAAACTTATTTAATATTTAGGAAACTCATCTAATGCCTATGAAACTAATTTTCCTTCTACCAAGAAGTGTCAAACTAAAACACAACAGTGAGTTTTGTCACAGTTTACAGCTGATTACCGTCCTCTACCCCTGAATTTTGACAAAAGTCGACATCCATCCTGAAAAAGATATTAAGGAGCCAGCTGCCTCTCGTAGAGGCAAGCCAGAGTCAGAGGACAATGCTTGTGAAGCTTGCCTGTGGAGAAAGAAGAAGAAGGCTGCAAGGCTCTGGAGGAAGGGGAAAGTTTACTGTGTTTGTGACTTGGAGACTGCTTTGGGTCGTGGTGCCTTTCACTGAATAAAAGGCTTTGTGTTGGACTGAACTGGTGTTGTTGCCAGTTGGGGAGGCAGGTGTGCCCTGGTCTTCACAGTTGTAGATTTAATTTTGATTAGATAGATTTGTCATTTGTGCTTATCAATTCTACACTCAAAAACCCATTATGATAAACAGCAACCACTTTTTCAGAAAGTTTACAAATTTTTATCAAAAATCAAAAACTGAAATCTCTCATTCATGTAAGTATTGAGACCCTTTACTGTGGTACTCCAAATTGTGCTCAAGTGCATTCTGTTTGTTTTAATTCTCTTTGAGATCTGCCTAGAAGTTGATTGGAGTCCACCCATGGCAAACAAATTTGATTAGACATCATTTAGAAAGAGATGCACCTGTGTATAGAAGGTCCCATAATTCACTCTACATGTCAGGACAAAAGCCAAGCCACGAAGTTCAAGAAACTCTCTTTAGACCTTCCACAATCAATACAGTAGATAAGGGCAAGGGTATAAAACTGTTTTTAAAGTTTTGAGAGTTCTTTGTGGCCTCAATCATTGTAAAAAGGAAGACGTTTGGGACTACCGGTACTCTTTCTAGATTAGACCATCTGGCTAAACTGACTAAACAGACAAGATGGGGTTGGGTCATGGAGATGACCAAGAACACAATGGCCACTCTGACAATACTTCAGAAACCTTCTGATGAGATAGCAGAACCTGTTAGAAGGACAGCCATCTCAGCAGCACTCCATCAATCAGGCACGTATTGCAGAGATGCTACACAGGAGCCACTGTTGAGCAAACAGCATCTGATAGCCCACCTGGTCTCAAATAGCATAAGGAAAAACGATTAACTGATCTGATAAGACAAAAATTTAACTCTTTGGGCAGAACTCCAAGCAGTATGTCTGGCAAAGACCAGGCACCGGTCATCATAATACCATCTCTACTTGAAACATGGTGGTGGCAGCATCATGCTCTGGGGGGTACTTCTCAGTGGCAGGGGCAGAAAGACAGGGGCATGCTAAACCCAATATTATCTGATGGATAGCCATGTATGAGCTATAGTAATAGAAATAATAATAATTTTATTTATAAAGTACATTTCAAGCACAAGCACAAAGTGCTTTCCAGATTAAAAATGAGTATAAGATTGTAGCAGCACTACTTAAATTGCTTACAACTCCCAACAGCCCCGGTAGTATGACAACACTGGGCAGCTTCAGAGTAGCACAGGGGTTACTGGGAAGAAAGATAATTAGGCACTCTTTTTTAAAAGCAGCCAATAATTTGCAGAGGAGATTGTGATTATATGTGTTTATTTGTATCTAGGCTACTCACCCACCTCTGAAATATAACCACCGTTTGATTACAGTTTAATTCTGCATTTATGTGCTTGTCCTGTGCCTGCCTGTCCATGCGATTTTGTCAGGGTAGGTAAACATCTTCATCTAGGGAGCACTCCCAACTTCTATAGATCTTCACACAGCAACTGGAACATGGTAGGACAAAACTTTCTTAATATTTAGGAAACTCGTCTAGTGTTTGGTTTGGTTTGATTTTATTTGTTTGGAGATTGTAAATTATTATCGCTGTTGGAGAATTGGGGAGGGCTTTTGCATACATGCTGTTTGTTTATTGTTTGTTTTGTTTTTGCCTTCTTAATTTTATTAATATATACTTTATTATTGAGTCATTGAGCTTCTTTATAAGTGACTCTGTGTGTGAGAGTGTGTGTGTGCCGGGTCAAGGCTGGGTGTGTTCCTGGGGTCCCCTTAATAACATAAACAAATCACCTTCTTTGAACAATGTGAATTTTGCCAACCTCGAGACCACCAACCAATAATAAAGTCAGACATCCATACAATTGAATACAAGCCACCCCCTTGTATAGCCTGAATAAAAACATTAGAGCACCAATCATAAAGGAATTAACCCAAAATAAATGAGGTAAAGTGCAAATTCATACATGGAGACAGATAAAAGGGATGTGTTAATGTAAAGGCTGTAAACAATTGTTGGCCATCTTCTAAAAATGAGTTTTGGGTGAACACTGTGTGAGTCTGCCATCTGATATGATGACTGCATTTAAGCTAAGCCTACTACCATTCACAAAAATAAAAATATTTACAAATTAGGATCTCCTCCCTTCAGTTCACTTCCTCTCCTTCCCAGAAAGCCTCCACCTTGACATAAATCGAAGACTCTTCTCAACTCCACTTCTCTATTTGTGCTAAAGCTCTGAATGATCTGTAGCTTGGATCTGCCCGAAGATGCCCCCCTAGTCTATGAAAATGTTTTATATCGCCTCCCAGTTCAGGAGATCCAATCTCTGCAGACTTTAATTGCATTTCTCCAGTCTCCATCCCGCATAATAACATACTATGCCTTTCATACAATGGAAGTTACTATAAGTTTTCCCAAAATTCCTGCACATGCACTCGCTAGCTTTCCTGCTCCCTGTAGCACAGTTTGTAGCCCTGGCTGACGACTGCGTGCCAGGTAGTTTGCACTGGGATATTCCTCTCCCAGCACCCTTGCCAGGATGGACTGCCACCTACATTGGGACTATATTGCAGCTATGGATGCTGTAAAAAAATTAATAAATAAATAAAAATAAAAGGTAAGTGCACACTTTGACTATTTATAAACATACAAGCTATAAATAATTAGCTATCTTGCTGTTTATGTAAAACCTTCATCTTTGATGATACTATGAAGAAGTGCTAAGGTGCCACACCCCATGCTGAATTACAGCTTTTGTCTCACCATGGGTTGTGTTTCACCATGTTGAATTTTCAAAAGAAAATTTCTCCCAGTTTATTGATACAGGCAATGCTGTATATTTTGGCTAGTTTAGCAAAAAATCGATATACCTTTACAGGGTATTACAAACCTAAACTGTTAGTATTTGGTGCACATAAACAGCAAATCTCAAAAACTGCATATCGGGTGAATATGCAAAATTATATTGTAAAACATCAACACCTTAGTATATACTGAATAAAAATAATTGCTTAAAATACACAAGAAGAAATGCACATTGATTTTAAATGGATCTCTTAAGGCATGGGCACTCTCTGGGCAGCTAAAATCAATTGTCATTGAGGTGTGAGTGAAGCTTTGAATCAATATCCCTATGCAGAAAGTTTTGTATGAATCTCATAGAATTGGACCCTTTTAATTTTCTATTGCTGTGGCTGATTTTTCATGCACTACAACAAAAAATGAAATGGAACAAATTCAGTAGTTTATGCATCATCTTGATTCTGTTATTACGTCAGCAGAAAAATTAACTCAAGTGTTGGGCTTCTTATGCTCTGTATTAAAATTTGTTCTCTGTTTCTTAATACCATTTTATTTTTGTAGCACTCAGATGTATAATATAAATTTACTAAATATAAATCTACAGCACTGTTAAGTAAATAATGATTATTGTAATATTCTGCTTTTTCTGCATTATTGCAGAAGACACAATATGGGTGGTGCCATATTGGACTCCTTCGTAATGAAAGGTCAGGGATGGATGTGCTACCTGGCTGGGTTGAAAGGAGAGACAAGAACTGACCTCTATGGACAGGAAATCCCCGATACAAGGGGTGGCAGCATTCAGTGGCTAGGGCTCCCTTTGGTGCACCCATAGGCAACCAAAGTCCTGGTGAGGAGCCCTTCTGGGTTACTTGGGGAACATCAGGCTGAGGTCATCTTCTGTTAAAGGAAATCATGCCAAACCCGGAAGTGCTTCCCAGTTGTGATGCTGGGGCAACAGAACTTCACCTTCCAAATTGTTTTGCCTACCTAAGGTAAAGTCATCTCTGATGGAGGAAAGCTGGAATCATCTGGTAGACGGGTTCTTTCATCAGATTGGCTGGCCGAGCACTGACTCAGCTGTAGAGTGGCCAATAGGGGAAGTCAGCTTGATGGCTGAGGTCTTCAGGACTCTTAACAAATCCAAATCGTATTATGTGATATCATCTACTGTTAAATTCTGCTCTGTACTTATAATATTTCTATTATATTGTATTGAGGATTACTTGTGTTCCGTTCTGTGTATTGTATTTACCCCCCTTTTTTTTGACACTCAATACACGCCCAACCTACCTGGAAAGGGGTTTCTCTTTGAACTGCCTTCCCTAAGGTTTCTTCCATTTTTACCTACTAGGGATTTTTTGGGAGTTTTTCCTTGTCTTCTTAGCAAGTCAAGACCGTGGGGCTGTCAAAAGGCAGAGCCGGTTAAAGCCCATTGCGGGACTTCTTGTGTGATTTTGGGATGTACAAAAATAAATTGTATTGTATAGTATTGTAAGAAGGTCGGACATAACAATAGCCTTTTTGCATCTCCCAGTGAAACGGAGTTAGAAGAGGCTGACAAGAATTGTTGAGAAGTGTGGAAGGAGGAGGGAAACACACATTGAAGAGAAACTGTGGACTGTTCTGTTGTGTATTGCGAAGAGAAACTTGTTGAGAGATACTTCCTCACTAATAAACTGTTATTTGTACCCAGGGCTTGGTGTTGTGCAACTATGTCTGGGGTTTGGGGTTCAGTTACTCCTCATGCAGGTCAAAATATACATGCAGGAATAACAAAGTGGGGAAAAAAAACTTACAGCTTTGTGGTAGACAATCTAACATGACCATGAAATGGACCCATAAAGATACAGGTAATATGAACCTTTCTCTTTGGTATTTCTGTCTGTATGTTTTAAATTTTAAATTCAACTCAATTCAGTTTATTTGTGTATAGTGTTCTTAACTGAGTGCAGGCATAAAGCACTGAGACAAGTGCACAGACAGATACAAATACAAACTTTAAAAATTACTAATTACACATTAATACACCCATTTGATTGAACAGACAGGACACAAAATAGTTTGAATCTGAAGAACAAAAATGGAGACCTGCAATATCTGTCCATTAATTAGCTGCTGAACTATGGCCAGTTGACAATGAAGGATAAGAAAACAAAAACTCCAGTCAGCAGCATCCCTGGAGTAATCCTCTCAGGGTCTACAGCCAGAGTAACAGACAGTCAGAGTGTTGGAGATCTTGGAAGCCACCTGCCTCTTCTTCTGTTCATTGATTCCCAGGTTTACCACATTTAAGGTATCTTTTACATAGGCAGAAAAGCAGCTTGGTGGTAGAGGAGTAGAGCAGAAGCACGAAGTGCCACAGCAGGATACCAACAAAAGAAAAACAATAGAGGAGGTTTAGTGACGGTTTATAATTATTGCATTACCTATAATTTTGTACAAATGACTAACAAACAGAGATGTAGCATGCACAACAAGTCAGCAGCTCTAGTTAGGGTAAACCAAACTAAAGTTGTGAGTCTTCAGCCTGGTTTAAAAGTTGGAACTGACTGGGCATCTCTCAAATTAGCAGGCCAATCAGTCTAGAGATTCAGGACCCTGAAACTTAAAGCTTGACTTCCCATTGTTATTTTATTAATCCTTGGCATATTAAGTAGGCCGACATCTTGAGATCTTAGAAGGAAAAAGAAGAAAGAATCTTAACACATTGACTGCTGTATAAGGCAGGAGTTATACTTCACGCGACGCAACGCATGCTGCAGCGGACGCTCCTGCTACGCAAGCGTTGTAGTGTTCATACTTGCGCACGTACTTTACGTAAATTTGGAGGAATCCA
Organism: Polypterus senegalus; assembly: GCF_016835505.1. Lineage (NCBI taxonomy): Eukaryota > Metazoa > Chordata > Cladistia > Polypteriformes > Polypteridae > Polypterus > Polypterus senegalus. The sequence goes on from NC_053167.1 coordinate 121,849,235, forward strand.
CCAGGTGGCAGTGCGAGATATTATCGCGGTGAGAACATGTTCGGCTTCTCTGTGTTGTGAATTGCCTAAAACACCTATTAAATTCCGATAACACCTTACTGCAATATCTCTGAAAAGGATGTTTATTGATTAAATCCATAAATCCAGGGATGTATGTGTTCACTCCAGGAAGCATTGGGCACGAGTGAGAAACAGTCCCTTGACGAGGCCTCAGCTCATCGCAAGGTGAATACAAGCACACATACACTAGCGTCATTTTAGCGGCACCAAATCCCCAAATCTGCTTATCTTTGGAAGGAAACCGGAGCACAGTGTGGAATACAGGCAGGAAATACCAGCAACATAACTCCCTGCGAGACAGCAGTGCTATCGCTCCGCCACCGTGACACCCCCATGTGTGTAATTATTCCCCCATGTGTGTATTTATTAACAGTATTCATTATTTAAACGAAATTATATGTAAAATGTAACATACACATTTTAATGCATTTCATCATGAAAGCGATATCAAGTATGAATCTAAAGATTCTAAATGTGCAGAGAGTTGGAATATCTATTGCTGCTTTCCGCTGCTGATGCAAAATGCCGACATACAGATGCATTCGTGGTGCTTTTATATTCAAGCGTCGCATATTCCCAATCGTAATGACACGATACATTTTAAAAGTCTCACATACCATCTTTTGTGCCGTCTATTTTTTATTGTTTTACTTTACCTGCTGTCAGGTCCAAGAAGCTCGTAGCAATTAAAAACTGGGATGACGTTTACGACCATCTGCTTTAATGATAAAGTAAACTACGAGGTTAAAGCTGAAATTTCCACTTTAATCACAAAATACACGTTTTCACTGTGTCCTTTATTTTTTTCTCAGTGGCTCAAATATAATGCTATACATTATGTTGCTGTTGTTAAGTTGCAAAAAATAAAAAAACATATATAAATGACACGATACATTTTAAAAGTCTCACATACCATCTTTTGTGCCGTCTATTTTTTTTTTTTTTGCGACTTCACATCGGCTAAAAAATGTATAGCGCTATTTGAGCCATTCATCAAACAGCAAAGTGCGCACATCGATCCCCGAAGGATCTCCATAGAGGCTTGCTGTCACATGTAGATAGTAAACAGAGACTCTGACATCACGTTCCGACTTTTAGCACACTGCGCCCCCCGACTTTTTGCTGGTACTGCAACTCGCGTACGCGTCGCGTTAATTATGAGGACCTGCTCAGAGGACGGGTGAAATGAACGCTGAGAACGCGTGGCAGCCATGATGCGGGTGCGTACGCGTTCTGAGCGTGAAGTATAAATGAGCCCTTAGTCAGTTTATTGTACGGATGCTCAATTTGTTCTTACCAGCCTTATGGCCCATTTCAACAAACAACAGTCTTTTCAAAAGATCCAGATTTTTATTTTTTTCATTGAGATATATCACTTTATGATACCCCTTAGGCTTAGTGGGATTGTTTTGACCACTTAATTGCTTTAGAGGAGCCATTTTGTCACAGAAATAAAGGGTACAGACAACACAAGTAGTGAATAAAAAAATATTTTCAATCAGTGGTTGGATAATTCTGCAGATACGGAACCCATGGTTATGGAGGGACAACTGTAGTTCAAAATACTCCCCACCTGCAACACTCAGAAATGAGTCCACGTCACTAAGCAATGATGACGTCACTAAGCCAGCCTGTCAGCACAGCCAACAGTGTAGTGCGTGGCACTACTGCCTCACATTCCCAGCATCCTGGATCTGAACATGTTCCCTGCTGCCATGAATGTACGCTTTCCCCGTTTATATTGTGAGCTTTACCTTTGAGTCTTTGTTTCGTGTTTACTCCCATACAACTTGTAGTAGGATCATTTGGAACTGTCAATTAGCCTAATTTGAACAAGTTTGTGATGTGTGAGGAAAACAAAATATATGTCAAAGCCTAGACAAACATGGAGAGAATGGGCAAACTCCTTAAAGGCACTGCCTTGCCCAAAATTTGAGCTTGCAGCACCACTGTATAGAAAACCACTTTGGGTCAATTTCTATAAATTACAGAACAACTGCACTGATCCTCAGTGTTTATTTCAAATACTCTTTCAAGCTGGCATGCTTATCTTCCGCATTAATGCAATAAATCTAAGAAAATGCTTCAGTACTAGCAAATTAGTTCTTGGCAAAGATTTCAGGGTATCATTTATACTATTCTACTGTGATCACGGTACTTCACATTGAGTATTTTTAATTTATATAATCCCCAGTTTCTCTTTTTACACCAGCATTTTTTAGTTTTGTAATAAGATTTTTCTCTTCATTGCACCAACATTAGATTACCATTCTGTCTTAGTACATATTGTGCCAGATGCTGCAATTTGCACACTGATGTTTGTATATACGCTGATTCAAATATTTCCCTAAGGTATTACATTTGCAAAATTATCACATCACTTCTGATCCTAGAATAATGTTCTCAAAACAGAAATATTGTTGAAAAGATGAATTAAGACTTATTTACCCTCTTCAAATGCTATGGTGAGATATTGATTAATTGTGCTGACTGACAGCTCCAGAATTCCTGGTTCAAAGCCTAGCCTGACCCCTGCCTGTGTGGGGTTTGTGAAATTTCTCTTTATCTTCACATATTTCCTCTGGGCACTCCGACAGCTTGAACACATGTGGGTTAGATGACCTCGAACTGGTCCTATGTGCTAGTGCTCTGCAGTGGATTGACACCTGGACTGGTTCCTGCATTAAAGCTGATTAGGACCCCCAACACTGCATACTGGAATAAGCAGATTCAAAAAATGAACAACATAAAGTAATGTTTTAGTAACAGTTTGGAGAGAAAAGGCTAATAAAAAGCCCATCCAAGTCACACAATGCACTTCTACGTTCTTAGGATCATCTGATTAAATGTTCAAGTTTATTGTCATGTCACATACTGACCAACAATTAAATTCTTACATGCATGCCTTCTCAGAATAGTGACAGTGCTAGAATACCAATAAAAGACACACACACACACAAAAAGCATAAATACAATTTTATATATATATATATATACTACCCACGGTATCTGTCAAAGACAGCTTATGGAATCAAAGAAGGGTTAGGAATAATAGCTCCTGTGGAAGGATCAGTCTGCAAAATGGGGAAATTTCTTTTGATGACCTGTGGGAGAAATAGAGCGTTAGGGTGGAATGGCCGGACAAGCAGGATGTGGGTTTTCAGTATTGGGGTTCCTCTTAAAGTGGAGGTTACAAGGTCTGCTGTTGGCTTCACTGAGGGCACTGTCCACAATAGGGGAAGGGTATCCTCTATCAATGAGGAAACACCTCATTCTGAGTGCTTCAAGATGGTAGAGTCTGAAGAAACTGTGAAAAAGGTGGAGAGTTTGTGGAGTGCCAGGGATGGAAGGAGCTGTAGAGAAGGTAACTGTGTGAGTCAGATGGCTTGTAATAGAGAGAGATTTTATGTTCTGTAAAGATGATAGAAAGACTAATACCCCAAAATGGTATAGTTTTGGTATAAACATGGAAGTTGGATGGAAACAACTAAAATCATTAAAGAGTTCCTGCAGCCCTCTTCTGAAGCAAGAGGCCCACCAAAATAATCAGTGATATATGTTTTGTACATGTCCAGGTCAAAGCATAGGTAGGAAGAAAAGAAACACTCTTCTACACAGTTGATGAAGATATTGGCATAGCTAGGTCCAATTTCATCACCCATCGTAACTCCACTGATCTGGTGAGAAAATGTTGCTATCAGAAGAGAAACCATTAAGATTAAGAGTCAGTTCCGTCAGTCTGATGAGAGTGGACTGGACTAGACGTCTGTTGAATGCCTGTCTGAGGGCTTTGAGACCTTCATTTTGAGGATTGAATGTGCACGAACAGGTAAAGATATAGCAGTCAGGATGATGAACCCCAAAGCTGTCAAATAATGGCAGAGCACAGTAGCAGTATTTATTATCCTGATATATCAGGATGATATGAAGTGCAAATGATACGGCATCCTCTGTGGACCAGGTGTGACAATACGCAAAGTGGAGATAGTCCATTTAATTAGTCTACATTACATTTAATGTGTCTCTGAAAGCACTTCATCAAGATTTGAGGGTGTGCTACAAACCCTTAGTCATTAAGACAGCTATATAGTTATTTATAATACATATATTGCAAGAGAAAGACAAGACCACAATAAAGAGTTGGGGTACCACCCTGGTAACCTTGTATAATAGAATGATTGCAAAACAAAAGAAAACCTGCAAAAATTGTGGAGATGTCTTCATAGACATGAGTTCATAACAGAGCTGATTCAAGATGGCCAGTCTTCCAGCTTTGGGTCTGTCCTGCAGGAAGACGCGGGTACATGTGGATGGACACCAGAAGTGATGTCAGAGGTGGTATAGTCGTCAATCTTCCGGTCTGCAGAGGGAGAAAGAGAAAAGACACACAGTGCCAACCCCTGGAGCAATGGGGAATTACAATCACCAGACACCTTAAGATTTTATATATATATATTGTGAATGCTGGCTCCGGCACAGACAGACGGACAACATTTTTGCACCAAAACACACTTTTATTTACACCAATATTATTTACAAATGGCTCACGTGCACCCCCAGTGCCTTCTTGCACCGATTTCCCCAATGTCCAGGCCCACAGTCTCTTGTGCCTTCCTGGCCGCCTCCCGTCCTCTCTCTCCAGCTCTCTCTGCTTTCTCCCGACATCCACCACTGACTGGAGGGAGGCGGCCCCTTTAATGGGAACCCGGATGGGCTCCAGCTGCTTCCCGGCACTTAACAGTGGCCACACCCCTGTGTGGCGGAAGTGCCGCTGCGCACCCGGAAGCCATCCGTGTCTCCCCGGTCGTCTTCCCCTCGGCACTTCCTGGTGTGGCGGAAGTGCCGGGCTCCCGGGATAAACAGGCACTGGGGCACCGCCTGGCGGTGGCCACGGGTCCCTACAGGGCTGGGCTTCAAAGCCCCCTACCCGAGGCCCCCTGTACAACCAGGACGGACGCCCCCACTCGGTCTGGAGGAGGCACACGCCCTCCTCCGGTCCTCCAAGGCGTCCCGGCCGGGCTCCAGCCCCGGCCGAGGACCACACGAGATAAACCGGCATCGGCGCCGCCTGGCGGTGACCACGGCCCCTACAGGGTAGGGCTTCCATGCCCCCGACCCGTGGTCCCCAACAGAACCAGGACGGACGCCCCCTCGCAAGATAGCATACCACAGGTTCTGACAGGATAATAGTGAAATATTACACATGTCACTGAAGACGTGAGCTAATTGGTCACTATGGCTGCTCAAAACATGCCCTGAGATTCCAGATGCCTTATGGACTTGCATCTAGTAGGAGTTTTAGTAGCTTCAGCAGTAGTAGTAGTACTGTCATGATAACAGAGTTCAGTGAAATTCTTACTTGCATTATGTCACCGCTCTCTGGCGCCATGATAATCTTCTTTTAATTGGATGGAAAACAGAAATCAGCTTATTTGATGTTCAGTTTTCCACCGTTTATAAAAGTGAAGCACTGGGGTGGGTGACAGGCATCATATGCATTTTTATTTACAAGGTAATTGTAGCATTTTTGATGTTAATTGTTGTTTGCACTTTGATTATATTAATAATTTAATAAATAAGAGATGTATAAAAATATCCAAATACTGATGGCGAGGTAATTTTAATTCCCGGAAGATCAGAAATTGATCTGGAAGAAATATGATTAAACAACATCAAACAAAGTCAGGGATTAGCCTCTGATGCCATACCTGCTGCTAGGGAAAACCTGCACATCTCCAGGAGCAGAAAGTTCAAAGCTATAAAGATGTGTTTCACATCAGAGCATTAAAAGCAGTTAACGCATTCTTCTCACTTCTGCCAGGCAGCTTATGAGAAATGTACTGCACTTCTGTAAATATCAGAAATTCATCTTTTATTCTCATTCCCAAGAGACATCACTTACTCCTAGATTACTTGTTAATATCTTTAAGGGTCCATATTCTTATTTCATCTATTATCCACTAGATGGTACTCTTAGATGTTTATTATTCAGGCACACTGAAATCTAATCTAAACAGAGATGTAGTGTGTGTGTTCTTCATTTTAGGGACTCTTACGTTAAGTGCGTATTATAATTTGTGCTGTTTGATTTCTGTTTCATAAGAACATAAGAGACAATATGAAGGACACAACACCATTCACTGCATCAAGCTGGTTCATCTGGCTAATATTAGGGTTTTAACAATTTTTCATTCAGACAGATTTTAAACTTGTAAGTGTCAGCTGTATATACACAACTAGTTAGTTTGTTTTGGGGTTGCCTGAAGAAGTCAAATATTTAATTAAATTTATTTTTTTAATGGCCAAGACTAGAAAAATATTTTCAATCTATTACTGTACACTGCACAATTTACATCTAACATAACATTCTGAAAATCATTTATACTAATTTATGGCCACATAGCTGTAGTTTATTGTGTCAATCAGGGGGAAGCCAAGAACAAATTCTGGATAAGGGGCCTGCCTATTGTACGGCCCTCACATGCACGTACCTCATAGCTTGGTACTTAGCATTGTCTCCTCTTATTTTTATATTTTTCTTGTTTTTGTCTTCATCTTGTAAAGCAATTTGAGCTACATCATTTGTATGAAACCGTGCTATAGAAATAAATGTTGTGGTTGTACCTCATTGTGGGACCAATTTAGAATAAACTAATAACGGGAAAATTTGAAATCATTAATAATCTGAAGTGTGAGTTGAATCCATGATTCGGCAGTGCTAACAATTGTTCTACCATTCTGTCTTATACAATTAATATTGTTGCATATTAAGGCTGAGTAATTTGACATGTTAATATTACAAATTGCTTGTGAAAATGATCCCACCGCATCAACAGCTAATTGGATGAAGGATTTGAACCTAGTATCTTTAAGGAAGTTGTTCGTGAGTACTGATAAATATAATTTTCACAAATCGATTATATATTGATTATAATGAATGACTTCTGGTCTTGTTAACTGATAGCTTTTGTCTTTTGCATTTTTAGAAAGCATTTTAATTAAAGCCTTATGATTTGTGGCCCAGTCCTGCTACTACTTTAGTGCAAGGACAAGTATGTGTAAGAGAACCAGTATGATCTGGTTCAGCAGAATTCAGACTCCAAGTGTCCTGTCTATCAATAACTATCATGGACATGAGTAATGAAACTAATCACGTTCATCTGTGATAAACAAGTATATTTAAGACTAGCACCTGTTAATCAGTCATCTCCTTCCATGTTATGAGTGTTTCCATGTATGTGTCAATGAAGGTATTCTTCCCATCCTGAACTGATTCCCAAACCTGACTTTTGACACATGTAGACTATTGTAATACTGTGTCATCTGATATGATTTATTTTTTGGAATACTTCGTCCCCTGCTCAGTTCACTCGCCATCCCCACCTGCACTATGCGCCAGCCAATTTGCGTCTCTGCCACTTGTGTTGTGAAGAGGGTGGCTGAACGCACCCGAACGAGACGCGGTTGCTCCTCCAAAACCCCCTCCTAAAAGGTGATACAATGGGAAATAAATACAGGGGTTTTTTTTTAACTCCTCTTTGCTTCTGGCTTGCTGCTGCTGCCGTGCCGTGTGATCTGTATCTCGCCCGGTGCTTCGAACATTTAAAAGCCTTAACAGCAGCTATCTTTTGTCTCACTGCCTTGTCTCTCTTCTCCCCCAAACATGCTGTGCTCCTGTTGGGGGTCCCGCTCCTGAGGTGCGCCCCTATGAAGAGGTAGAATGTCTATTCTTTTAATTGAGAGACTGAACTGGCCCCTCCGACTACACTCGATCGGAGCTCGATTCACTCCTGAAGGAGACTTATGTTTGTTTGTAGTGTCTGAATAACATTTCTGTCGCTAAAATCTGTGCAACTCTGTGACCCAAGCATGACAGCATATGTGGATTTCACTCTCACCAAACACCAAATCTTTTAATTTTCATGGATACGCCTCTTCATTGGGAAGAAACACTAATTTTCCCTGATGTCAACACGAATTAGACGATCTACAAGTCTCCGGCTTAAAGTTTAAATTTGAACAATATATTCAATCTCTTTTCACTGTTCCCTTATTTCACTAAGTAATAATTTCTGTTTGTTTGTGCTAATGCGATCTTTACTCTAATTTTTTGGAGACTTTCGAAATTTTCGTACCTCCATTATATCAACCTGCTCTGTATGTGTATCGCGCCAACATTTTTGAATTCTTTACAACACTCTGCTTTGTCATTTACTCTTTGTCTCGCAGTACATGAAAGTGTCTGTCTGAAAAAGTCATGTCTCATCTCTCTGAAAAAGTCTTGTCTCGTCCCAAGATTTTTTTATATAATAGAGATATATTATGCTATCTCACTCTCTGCTCTAGGACATCTGGAAAGGAAAATTGACTATAGCTCTGTCTTCAACACCATTGTGTCCTTCAGCCTGGTGCTGAAGCTCAGAAACCTTGGTCTAAGCAGCTCCATCTGTGGCTGGGTGGTGACTTCCTGAGAAATAGACCCCAGTTAGTGAGGACTGACAGACATAACTCCTCCATGCTGTTCACCAACATTGGCATTCCATAAAGTTGCTACCTCGGCCTACTGCTATACAGTCTATTCACCTATTAATGTGCAGCAAAGTATGAGGGCAACAGAATCATCAAATTTACAGTTGACAACACTGTGATTGGCCTCATCAGCAACAATTATGAATCAGCCTACAGGAAAGACGTAAAAGACATAACTGTGTGGTGTCATAACAACCACCTCTCCCCGAATGTCAACAAAAACAAAAGAGATCATAGTTAACTTCAGAAAGAATGAAGGCAGTCACAAACTGCTCAAAATCAATGGCTTCTTTTCCAGACAGTTACCAATTTCAGGTTCCTGGGTGTTCAGATTACTAACTGCCTTTCATGGTTGGTCAGTCGACACTACCTGCATAGTCAAAAATGCATAAAAAAGATTCTTTTTCTTGAGGATGCTTTGGTGTGGGTACCAAAACACTAGTACATTTTTACTGCTGTACTATTGAAAGTATCCTGACATGATGCATCACATTGTGGTTTGATAACCTCACTTTCCGACAACACTGGATCACTTCTCTAAAGTACTGCCCATATAGTTTCTAAAATAATTGGGGATAACCTTCCACAGATTCATACCATCTACTCAACCAGATTAATGAGGGGAGCTGAGTCCATCATCTCTGATCTAATGCCTTGTTTTCACTTCTGACTTCTGGAAAGGGATACCGGAGCCACACCACTCACTTCACCTATTTCAGGAACGGCTTCTTCTTCCTCCAGACCGTAATGTCATTGAACTCAGTAACCTGATCCTACCTGCCCTGCACTGTGTACTGTAACCTCATGCTGGTTTATGTGTAATTGTACTATACATGACTTTATCTTTAAACTCTTATCTTATATAATTAATTAATTAATTTATTTATTCATTGATTTATGTTCTGCTGCTCGTATTTATTCACTGTATTTATTTATTAAGCACCACAACTATAACATAAGAGAATGAAGATTTTATTTCCTGAAAACTTTTGGGTGTATCTTATGGATTTTGACCTGCTGATCACAAAAATACATCTTTAAAATGTCCCATCATATACCATTTATTGCAATCATCTAATTTTGTGATTTATCCTCATATAATAATATACATATGTGGTACCACAACTACAACTGGAACATCTGTGGAACCTAAAAGTAGTGGCACTGCTACTAGGAATGCAGCTCGCCTACTGTCACTAAGTACAATGCTAAGCTTCAGCTGGAGTCGTGTAAAGCATGCTGCTGTTGGACTCTGGAGCAGTAGAAATGTGTTCTCTGGAGTGATGAATTGTGCTTCACTTTCTGGCAGTCTGATGGATGAATCTGGGTTTGGTGGCTGCCAGGAGAACACTACCTTCTGCACTGCCTAGTGTCAACTGTACATTTTGGTGGCTGTGGGATGATGGTTAGGTATTTTGTTCAGGTTTGGGCTGGACCCCTTTGTTCCAGTGTAGGATACTGTTAATGCTGCATCAAGTAAAGACATTTCAGAGAGTTGTATGCTTCCAACTTTGTTGCAATCATTTTTGGAAAGCTGTTTTCACATCTAGCATGATTGTGCCCCTGTACACAAAGCCAGATCCATAAAGACATGGAGGAACTCGAGTGGCCTGCACAGGTCCCTGACCTCAACCATGTCAAACACCTTTGGGATGAATTGGAAGGCCGATTGTGAGTCAGGTCTTCTTCTCCAGAATCAGTACCTGACCTCTCAAATTCTCTTTTGGCTTAATGAGCATTAATTCCTACAGATAAACTCTGAAATCATGTAGAAAGCATTCCCAGAAGAGTGAAGGCTGTTATAGTTGCAAAGTGAGGGCCAAGTGCATATTGATGTCTATGACTTTGAAACTGAATTTCCAACAAGCTCCTATCGGTGTAATGGTCAGATGTGCACAACCTTTTGTCCTTATGGTGTTCTTATTTAGATCACAACTTCACCTAAAACAGTCACTGTGAAAAGATAAATGAACAGGAAGAAAAATGACATAATCATGGGCCTGAACTCTATGCAAAAATAAACTGAATTGACTGTTACCAAATGTGGCAGAATACCCACATGAACAGAACATGAGGACAATATGCATAAAGAATGTCTACTACCATGATTGGAAAGGCCCCAAAATCTAATGTGGCATTAAGCAGCATGAAATGAACTTAACAGATGTTATTAGATGTAACTCACCCAGCAACACTCCATGAAAGTGAACATTTCATGAAACTGAATGGTCATGCGCAGCTGTCTTAGCACACGCTTTTTTGAACAGGTGCTACTCAGTCGTTTGTCATTTTTATAAGGGTCTTTTGAAGGTATTTAATTCTTTAACACACTGATCAGGAAGCCACTGGAGGAAAGCCTCAGAACTACAGATGCATTAGAATCTGCTCAGAATCACCCAGCAGCATTACTGAATGTGTGAGAGAGTCGACTCAACTTAATAAGAGCAAAAAGTAAGATAAGAGTACTGCCATCTTGTATCAATGTGAAATAAAAAGATGGGACACAAGAAAAGGGTGGATCATATACAGTAACAGCCAGACACAAAGCTAAGCTTAAAATGACATTGCAGACCATTTTAATAAGTAAAAACTGGGTCCCCAATCTTCTACATAGGGTGTCAAGATAATATTGAATTTGAACTCTAGACACTTCTGGTACACCATCCTCTTTTCCACAACAGCTTCCAGTGTGTTCAGGGTCCACATTGTCATAAAGCAGATTTTCCTGATAAGTTTTTTTTGTGGCATAATGCATCTTTTAAGCTCAAGTTGCTTTCCCAGGTGACTGCGGTGTAGACTGCCACATTGGCTACTATGGACTGGTAGAACATTTCCAGCAGCTTTCTGCACACATCAAAAGACCTGACTCTCCTTATGAAGTCCAGTCTGCTCTGGTCCTTCTTATCCAGCCCCACTCTGTTGTCAGACCATTACAGTTTGTTGTTTATGTGAATCCCCAGGTACTTGTAGCTCTGTACCACTTCCAAGTCCTCCCCCTGAATGGTAACTGGTTTCATGGAATCCTTGGCACACCGGAAGTCCACCACCAGCTCTTTTGTTTTGCTGATGTTAAGTTGCAGGTTGTTTTCTCTGCATCACAAGGCAAAGTCCTCCACAACACTTCTGCACTCTGACTTGTCTCCATTATTAATACAGCCTATGATGGAGGAGTCAACTGAAAGTTTCTGTTGGTGGCAGCATTGGTATTGTGCTGGAGGTCTGTTGTGTAGAGGGTAAACTGGAAGGGTTCCCTCTGGTGCTCAAGTATTACACACCACCATTTCTGACACACGGTCTCTCAGTATCACAAACTGTTGTCTGCTGGTCAGATACTCTATGGTCCATGTATTAACACTAAAACTCCTGGTGCCTACAAAAAAATGCGTAATCCCATCCCCCACCAACGCAGAAAGGGCAAAAAGCTCTCCCAGATCAAGTCTTCTTAATCTGGGAGTGAGGTACCTGGAACTGTATAGGCTAAAAAATGTATAATTATTTGGAACACATGAATTTCATTTGTGTTCCGTGTCTACAAAGATCTATGTAAGAGAGGTGCCCCGAATGCCAGCAGGGAATTATGGACAATGGACTTTTAATGCACAGCCCTGCTGGATACCATGGGGGCCACCAGGAGTCGCTGCAGGGAGGCCCAGAGACTATTTTCCCTACACCCCGGAAGTACATCCTAGTCACATGGACAGAAGAAATGGCGTGCTTCCGGGATGAATGAAAGGAGTTTTACCTGATCCAGAAGTGATGGAAAATCACATGGACTGAGGGACAAACACTTCCGGGTCAAGGACTATAAAGGACTCTGGGAAATCCCAGAAGGACAAGCTGAGTTGGGAGGCAGGGTGGCTAAGCGTCTGGGAGAGGAGGATTATGGAGAGGTGTGTGCTTTGTGCACTTATTTATAATAATAAATTAATTATTTGGACTTTTATCTGGTGTCTGACGTGTGGTCTGAGGATACAAGGGAGCGAGAAAGCCCTAAACTGTCACAGAAGATAAGTAAATAAATCAAGGTAAATAACATTCGATCTGGCTTTTATATAAGTAACATATAAATGTTTTTATATAAAGACCATCACTAAACATAATCACAAACAGGACCTTGCAGGATACCTTGGCAAGCTCTGTAAGCCGTGCTGTTTCGTTGAAGAACACGTGTGGGCCAGACTGACTGGCAGGATGACTGGACATCATGGTGCATCCAAACTGTGCCATCTTTCGCCTTTACGCCTGGTGCAGCTGCTTTTTTCTTCTATGTGAGTGGCCGTTTCTTGTGGGGAGGGCTTCTGTTCTCTTTCTCCCATGTAGAACCCTTGTCCTCATCTGTGTTCACCTCTGTTATAGCACATGTTTTGAAAACAGCAGTGTGAGATCAGGGGGAGCATGAACAAGACTGAGAGAATAAAACTGAATAAATAATAATATATAAAAAAGCTAACCTTTACAAGTATCACGCATTTACACTGTTACAGACTCAAATCAAATGTATGTTTTTATTGTATGATAGTAACAATAAGAGCAGCTCACTACTTAAAACGTTTATTTTGAGAAGTGGTCAGGATCGAACCTCTGACTTCTTGATTATGATTCAGTAGTTCGTACCGCAGCACCACCAAAGCAATCGTTTCAATGAAGTACACTAACCCGATTTCTTTTTCTTCAGTTATATTCTTGAATAAAAGCACACTTGTTTTGTTATACTTGTACCTTCTGTGAAAGTGCTTATTTGATATTTGGATTTCAGTCTTCACACATTATACACTTCATGTCAAAATTTTGTCATTAGTACTAAAACATGAAAAAAGCTTGTCTTTTAGGTATGTGTTCAATGTGCTTACATTTCCTGTCATCCTACACTTACATAGATCTTTATAGACATGGAGCAGACATGAAATGCATGTGTTCCAAATAACAATATATTATTTAGCCTATAAAGCTCCAGGTACTTTACTCCAAGATAAACAAGGCTTGAGCTGGGAGGACTTTTTCCTTTTTTGCGGAGGGGGTGGGGATGGGATAGCAGGCTGCTTGTTGTTTGTACTTATAGACACATTTACAACACAAAAGACGCTGATGGAGAGGTGTGAAGGGATTTAAGGTGGGCCGGGATTACAAGTTTTTTCTTGGCTTCAGGAATTCTAGTGTTAATAATCAACAACTGAGATCTCTCATTCATAGAAATGTTAATTTAGTACTTTGTTGAAGCTCCTATGGCAGCAATTCCAGTTTTGAGTCTTCTTGGGTAAGACTCCTCAAGCTTTGCATCCCTGTATTTCAACAGTCCCAGTTTTCCTAGTAGATCCTTTTAAGCTTTGTTACATTTTTTGAAAAGTGTCTGTAAACTGCCATCTTCAGGTCTCTCCACAGATGCTCCATGGGGTTTAAGTCTGGGCTTTGGCGGGGCCACTCAAGGACAGTCAGAGATTTGTCCCAAAGCCACTCCAATGTTATGCTTCAGGTCATGAGGTCGCATGCATTCTGGATCAATGACCTCTCCTTAATTTGGCTGCATTCAGCCTTCTCTCAGTTCTGACCAGTCTCCATGTCACTACCACTAAGAAACACCCCATTGCATGATCCTCCACCACCACGCTTCACTACAGGGATGTTATTAAGGAGGTGTTGAGCTGTGCCTGGTCTTGTCCACACATAGTGCACAAAGATGACAAATCACACAGATCTCCTTTTCTGTCTAATTGCACTGCACAGCCTGTCATAGTTCACATATTCACTTTTAAAACCAGCCTTTATCAAGTGCAATTTAAGTTTCACAAAATAAAATCACATTAGGCAAATTAAAGCTGGAAACACTGAATCACGAGAGGCAAATGGACACGCTTAAAGAACTAAGCAGTGTTTGAAGATCTGAATTTTAACTCAACAGCTAAACATGGAGACACTTCAATCACAGAAGGACATTTATTTTCCAAAATTAATAGACGAGGTCAAATGAGAAAATAATTTTGATAGAGCTACTCTTTATTTCTATTGAGGATTGTGCTGCTTTATATTTGCTTTAAAAGAGGAATACCATGCAGCCGACAGACTAAAAAAAAATGATCAACTGGTACAATTTTATCATATTTTTAATGTGTTACATTCCATACCTATAGTGCATCACATTAAGGCATTAACAACAAACGTGATATGATTTTAGAGTGCTGGTTGTTCAATTGATGAAGTGATTTTCAGCAAAGTGCAAAAATGTGGAACTCTGTTAGCAGTTCTCTTGGTGAGAATTTCTATCACCATATGTTGGAGTGCAAAACGCTTGTGGTTATGGGTTGAGTTTGTGTTAGATTGCTATTCTCAGTGCAGTTTAGATAAGTGGCAGTAAAAGGTACTTGACATTTTCTGCAACATGTCAGTTTTTAGGGACTCTATTAGGGAATAGAATAAATCATGGAGCAGCACTATAGCAGCTTTAATGGCAATTTTGAATTATTATAAATCAATGTGGCTATTAAGCATGATTGTTGCTTTTTGAATATGACTCAGAGTCTTGCCACATGCTGAAATAGACCCGTTGAATCACCGTTAATGGTAAATGCACTTTATACAATGAAACTTTAGAGAGGCAACAGACACATGTCATGTTAGTTAGGCGTGATTCTATTCAAGTCCAGAAAGTTATATCTATGGCAGGATCATTGTTTCCTAATAGGGCCTGGGTTCAAGTTTCACATCCAAATGTCGTTTAACTGGAGTTTGCCTATTCAGTAAAAGATCCAAAAATCCAAACTATGCTGGGATTTGACTGGTCTGGACTTTTGGATTTTCCTAATTGTTGGTCAGTAGTTTTAAAATTCATATATAGAGAAGAATAAAGAGGAGATGAATGGACAATTTTTCTTGGTTTATCAGTAACAAATACAAAATTCTTTTATTTTCTTATTCATTTCCATGACTTATTTTGTCTGATGCTCTGCTTATGGATGGAACACTTGTTTGATTGGCAGACTCTTCTATTGTTTTCTTTAAATGCTTTCAAAAATTATCAGGTTAAGCTGAAAGGCACCACTCTTGATCTATATTTCTACCCTCACCTATGGCTGTGAGCTTTGGGTGGTGACCAAAAGAATGAGATCACGGGCACAAGCGGTGGAAATTACCTTCATTCTTAGGATGTCTGGGCTCAGCCTTAGAGATAGTGTGAGGAGCGCAGACATCAGGGAGAGGATCGGAGTAGAGCTGCTGCTCCTCCAATTTGAATAGAGCCTGTTGAGGATGTTCAGGCATCTGATTAGGATACCTCTTGGATGCGTCCCTGTGGAGGTGTTTCAGGCATAGCCAACTGGGAGTCGAACACAGGGCAGATCTAGGACAAGCTTGAGAGATTACATGTCCAACTGGCCTGTGAGTGCCTCAATATCCCCCCAGAGGAGTTTGAAGACGTGGCAGAGAAAAGGGAAATCTTTGAATAGACTGTAACCCCATAACCTGGATCCAGATAATTGACAGAATATGGATGGATGGACCTTGTTTATGACTTTGCCATTTGTTTGTGATCTTATTCTTCTGCACCATATGGACATAAATGCCATCTTGAAGACTAAATCTATGGTTCTTTTCCATAAACCTAGTAACTGTTTCCATGCACTTTTGTGCAGTAGCCCAATATATCTTTTGTTTTTAAGCTTCTTCTGAATAATTCTCTTCTATCTTATCAGAAGTTTTTAGGCTTTCAATGATTTCTTGCTCAGTGTAAATGGCTGCAACTTCAATATCATTGGTAGTGATTACATATATGTATGCTGTTTTAATTCATTCTTTTTTTCTGAAGCAGGGTCATGGGGGCAACAGTCTTAGCAGTGAGGTCCACATGTCCCTTTATCCAGCCACACTTGCCAACTCCTACTGTGAGATCTTGAGATGTTCCCAGGCCATCTGGGAGACATAAACCCCGCAGCTTCCATGGCTCTTGCCCGGGGTCTCCATCCATCTGGTCCTGCCTGTAAAATCTCCGCAGGGCGGTGTCCAGGAGGCATTTGTATCAGATGCCCGAACCACTTCAATTGGCTCCACTTGATGCGGAAGGTCAATATTTCTATTCCAAGCCTCTCCCAGATGTCTGCACTTCTTACCTCTTCACTAAGAAAGCTCATTTTAGCCAGTTGTACCCACAATCTCATTCTTTCAGTCATTACCTAAAGCTCTTGACCATAGGTGATTGTAGGGACATAGATCGACAGGTAAATTGAGAGCTTTGCCTTCCACTTCATCTCCTTCCTAACCATTACAGATCGTTATAGCAGCCACATAATTGTACTCATCGCCCCAATCCATCTATCGATCTTATGATCCCTTTTCCCTTCACGCGTGAATAAGACTTTGAGGTAAATTCCACTAGAGGCAGTAACTTAGATCCCAATCGGAAAGAACAGTCCATCTTTTTCCTACTGAGGGAGCTGGGCTCAGATTTGTAGATGCTGATCCTCATCCCTGCCACTTCATACTTGGTCACAGACCATCCCAGTGCATGCTTGAGTTCTCAGCCAACAAAGCAACATCATCTGCAACAGCCACCGAATTGGAAACCCCCCTGGAAGTTGTGTCTTGATATCCTGTTAATGAAAATCACAAATAGGACAGAGTCCCACACCCACTGAAAACAGTGCAGATGTTCTTTTGTGTGTCTGGACACAGCTCTCACAGTGATTATACAGGGACTGAGTAGCCCTTATTAGGAGGCCTGGGACCCCATACTCTCCCAGAAAAAGGGCAACACAGTCATACACCTTCTCTAAGTCCACAAAACACATGTAACCTGATTGGGTATACTCCCATGCCCCCTCCAGAATCCTCATGAGGGTAAAGAGCTGCTCCACTCTTCCACGGCCTGGACGGAATCCATGTTGATTCTCCTGGGTCTGAGGTTTCATGACTGGGCGAGGTCTCCTATGTAGCACCCCAACATAAGCTTTTCCAGTGAAGCTGAGGAGTGTGATGCTCGATAGTTAGAGCACACTCTCCTCTCCCCTTTTTAAAAATGGGGACTAACCACCCTGTTCTGCTACTCCAGAGACACAGCTCCTGATAACCCCACAACATTGAAAAGGCATGTTAGCCATGACAGCCAAACAGTCTCCAAAGACTTCAGCATTTCTGGTTTGATCTCATTCACCCCTGGTGCTTTGCCACTGTGAAGTTGCTTAAGTACCTCAGTGACCTCCTGCAAGAAAATGGGTCATAACCATACTGTTATAATATACATAAGAATTGTATGTATTATTATTATTTGTTTTAAATTTAACAGAATTTTCCTTCTGTTTTGAAATTCATTCAATATGTTTTGGAATTATTTTCAATTCATTATACTATTTGCTTATGCAACACAAAATACAGATCACATGATCATGAGCATCACACTATTGATGGAACTCTGCTAAAAGTACAGTCGTGGTTTCATTCAAAGATCAACCTATGATTGGATAGAATAAATAAAATACTTAGCAACAGTTAGTTTTGATTCTGTTAGGTTAATTTGAGCTTTGAATCCCTTTTTGTCTTCAGCGTTGATTTAACTGTGATGTTTTGCTTGCTTGTGCATTTCTTTCTGCTCTCCAGTTATATATACGATTTTTGCCTTGCATTTTGATCTCCCAGTTTATTGGTTAATCACAATAATCTTTGGAGACTCTGTTAACACATGTGCACTCATCCATAAAAACCTGGAAAATTTAAAAAGTTAGGAGTTTTTGAAAATTCCAGATTCTCAGCTGCTCTGGATTTCTTGCAAGGGATTTCCTCTTGGTAGTCTTCTTTTTTCTTCCATATCTTCAAAGCAGTGCTGGTTGGTTGGAGACTCCAAATTATCCCATTGTTAGTGTGGGTGTGTGTAAGAATGGACCCAGCAAGACTACTAGAATGGTTCTAATGGCTACAACTCTACCGGGTTTTGTGAATTTGAGAATCTTATATTTGGTTAAATTAGATTTAATTTCTTATATTATCCTACATTTTTTCACATTATGTCTTTAATACTGTTCAATGTATTGTTTTAGGCATTTTTGGATGATTGGTGCTTTGGGAAAATACAACATGCATGCAATGTCTCGTTTAATTTATTAAGTCACCATACAAAATTGAGCCTTAATCTAGTGGCTGGAAAGTTGGATGTGGATCCATAAGGCTGCAGACTCAAATATCCTCATGTCTGACTTGCATGTTAATTCACCTGCTTGGGCTCCACCTCTTCTCAAAGGGTCTTCAGGCTGCATATGTTGAATAATTTGAAATGGATCATCTTGCAATGCACTATACAAAATGGAGACTGATTCAATGAGTTGTACTCCCTGGCCTTCGCAAACCTGTAAAGGCAAGTGATGATTTTTTACACAATTAACTTGACAAGCGAGGATAAAGGAGTCGCTGACTGAAAATTAAACACAGTCCTCCCTTTGGTCGCTTCCTTTTACTTTCAATTGAGCTGTAAGCCAATTCCAGGCTAATAAGTGTGTCAAAATTCAGTGTTAGCAGCCGGTGTATTACAGCGGTGACTAAGTAGCCCCTGCAAATGTGTCGTGCTTCATATGTCTGGCGGGCATCTCAGAATTGTTTGCCTTACGATTGGTCCGTGATCATTAATTGTGTAAGCTATGACAACCAATTTAAAGGTCAGAAAATGTCAACCTAGCAGAATTGCAAAAGTACTTAGACTCTGGGGCTGCGTAATGACAACTGCAGGAGAAATACAAATCGGGCTATAAAATGTGTGTGTGTGTGTGTGCGTGTGTGTGCGTGTGTGCATGTATGTGTGCTATCAAAGGCTCCTGACAGGTGCCACCTGAAGGTTTATGTTTTGGGACATTTTTTTTCTCTGCCCTTCTTTGCCTTTTCCACATCTGTGCAGTCATTTAAGATGGCATGTTTTTTGTCAAGCTTCTCAAGGGCAAGGTACTAGATGACCTTGTATTGAGAAAATATGGCACCACTGTTCCTCTGTGACTTGGTCCTGTCATTTCACATCCCCAGCCTGTTGTGTCCTTTTGCATATACTATGTTTTATTTTCTCTCTCTCTCTCTCTCTCTCTCTCTCTCTCTCTCTCTATATATATATATATATATATATATATATATATATATACATTCTTTTTGTGTGTTTTTGCATTTGGCAGGTACATAGCATTTTTATGAATTTGAAGCAAATGCTTGAGTTACTGTAAGGCTGAGGGATGAAATGGCTGACAATTAAATTTTTTATCACGGACCTCTGAGTGCAGCTTGCTTTTTGTTTTGAATGAAACTGAACTTGAACATCTGGCAAAAGATTAGACAAATATAAGGAAGTTCATGTAGCTCACCTTGCAAAATGATTTAGCACTGTAAAAAAAAAAAAAAACACAGCTTGCTGTATACATTTGACTTTCCAGTTGGTGCTGTTATGCCAACTTGATGGAGAGTTTGCTAAATTATTTTACTTGCAGCAACCGCTATTGTTTAGAACCACACAGCATATCGTAGGCTTCAGAGCAGGTTGGCAGATGTGCATGACGGAGTACACTCCTTCAGTTTTTCGCTCCTTTTAATCCCTGTTGCACCAGTTTTTGCATAAATGTGATTATTTTAATTTGCATATTCAAAGTGAGTGATCACATAGAATTTAACAAATACATTAATGGGTTATGATAAGTAGTGATGAAAAATTAAGCATATTGATATTGCTATACCTCACATGCTACAATCACCTCATATTTTAGATAGATAGATAGATAGATAGATAGATAGATAGATAGATAGATAGATAGATAGATAGATAGATAGATAGATAGATAGGCACTATATAACAAATAGATAGATAAAATTCAGGATGCATTCAGACCTTTTCACATCTGCGGACTTCATTGTGTTGTAGATTTCATTTTTAATAGATAAACCTGCCATTTTTGCCCATTAATCTGCTCTCGGTAACCTCACTTCTAAATATTCCAGTGCTTTCTTCTCAATTTCTGGAGACTTTAACTGTACAACCGTAGCTGTATAACTCTGTTGCTTTGCCAACTTTAGGCTGATCACACCATAATTTGGTACAGCTCATACCTGCATATAAAGCCATTGTCCAGAGGTTGCCAGCAACCACCAGGACTATGGAGGCAGAGGAGGCTCTGAAGGATTCCTTAGAAAACGCTGGACTGGGATATCCTTTGAGAGTCATATGGTCAGGACATTGAAGAATAAAGCCACTGCATCACAGACTACATCAGGTTTTGTGTGGATAACACAGTTTTCACAAAGACAGTGTACTGTTTTCCCAACAAAAAGTCATGGATTATGTTGTGATGTGAGATTTTGCATATAACTTGAAAAATGTTTTGTATGTCTTTGCTTATAATTTAGGCAAAGCAATGTAATTTAGTGTTACTTTGTTGTGAGACATTCGTGTTTACCCCCCAGTTTACGACTAATCTTATGACAGGATTTGGGGGATGCGTCTTAAACCAGTTTGGCGAGTACTTCTCTGCTTTAGTTTTTCAACCCCCCGCAGGGAAGCCAGGATGTTTAACATATGGTTTAGGGGTGGCAGGTGTTAAGATGTTCTTTTCCCCCATTGGTCTGAGGTATGGCTGTTTGGAGTTGGCTTGTCTCAGAGGCCTTTAAGTACCATGATATACTATTGGCTGTAGGGGTTGGACAGAAAACCCATAAATTTGCTTGCTCAACCACATTCTTTTTCTCTCTAATCAACATATGATGAAGAAGCATCTCTCTTGCGAACCTGTAATGATGTAGTATCTTTTTCTTGTTAAAAACTGATGAAGACCATCACACCATCACACCATGAACTGACAAGAACAGCACAATGAAGAGCACAGCTTCAGCGGAGGCGTGACCACAAGGGAGCTGGGGTGGGCACTGCCCCCACAGAGACAAGCCGTGCCCATCCTGCAAAATGTTCTGTCTGTTTAATGAAAACTCTGAAGAAGAATAACATTTGATTTTCAAAACTGAGTTGCTTTCCAATTAGACAGGCACCGTGCTGCTCACAGTTTACTTTGCGGCATATTTTGCAGCAAGTTTTGAACCTGTTGACCGCATTCTTTAATTAAAACAGCGTATATGTTCCATTCTTCTTTTATTTTCTGGTTGGTAACACCAAAGGCTATGCATAGGTAGCTTATTAAAAAGCAGACATCTTCATCCTCTGTCCCTCCGCAAGCTGCTGGCTCCACCGTTGAGCCCAGCACCACTGCTACCAACACGGAGCACAGGGCACCCACATTGGGAACTAAAACTCTAAAAGATGTAGATAAGCCTACACAATCCTCCAGCTCTGTGCCCGTGTCGAGTACTCCAAACCTCTGCATTCAACAAAATATACAGTCCGATCTGCCTGACTTAAATATGGATAGCCCATCCCAGCCCATTTTAATTAATTATCCCAAGCACGCATTCGGAAAGACACTCAGATGTTTTAGTGCAAGCTGGTATCAGTCCCAACCATGGCTTTAATATCCTGTTGTCCGTGATGCCAGCTTTTGCTTTGCCTGCTGCAAATTTAGTGTTTCCAATTCGGACCCCGAGGACATATTCACCACACACGGCTACAATAATTGGAAAAAAGCTCTAGAAAAAAATGCTGGCGGCTTCCACAAACACGTGTCTAGTATCCCGCACGTCAGAGCCATGTCTGCATAGCAAGAGTATCGGCGCCGGGCAGAGATGGGTGAAAGCATAGTTCAACTACTGGGTTCAGCCCAGATAGAAAAGAATGGATATTATGTGAAAAGTGTTGGGGAGGCCGTTCAGTTCCTTGCAGTCAATGAACTGGCTCTGCGTGGTCACAATCACGAAGGTGGGGAGGAGGGACTTTTCCTTAAGTTCTTTGATTACACAATCACAAAAGATGCCAAACTTGCAGAAATTGTAAAATACATCCCAGACAATGTAAAATACACATCCAATGTAATTCAAAATTAAATAATTGAGACTCTTGCCAAAATGGTGGTAAAAGATATCAGGACCAAATATTAAAAAGCTGACTCTCCTGGACTTTGTATTAAAAGTGATGGTACCAGGGATCGCTGTGACATTTAGAATTTGTCTGTAGTGATTAGATTTGTCCAGAACTCCATCCCTGGAGAACACCTGATTGGCTTAATTGAACTGAATCAGCTTGATGCTGAATATATTGGTAACCAAATTCTGTCACATCTCTCTGAGCTAGGTTACAGCCCAGACAATTTAGTGTGTCAGAGTTTTGATGGTGCTTATGTCATGTCTGGGGCAAGGGGTGGTGTCCAGGCTTTGTTACAAAACAAAGTTGGTAAGTATATTCCATATGTGCACTGCTACAACCACCAGCTCCATTTAGCAGTGATACATGCAATGGAATCAGAACCTCTGGCTAAGAAGTTCTTTGACCGTTCAAATTCATTGAACACATTTTGTCACAGACATTATGTTTCACACACATACAATACACCCACACTGAAAAGATTTCTAGAAATATGATGGACCAGTCATTATGATGTCACAAAGTCCATTGTCAACAATGAGGAAGCTATAAGGGAGCTTCTCTCATAGGTAGCAGAGGCTGACACTGCCCATTTTGACATTTGCATAGAGGCATGTGGTCTTTTGACCCATTTAAAAAAGCAGAATTTCTTCAATACAGGAAAATTCCTCCTTCATCTGCTTGGTGTGCTGAAACCAGTCAATGCAATTGAGTATTTCTCTGTGAAAGTAGGCCTACCAATTCGCTCAAAAGGAAACAGAAAGTTAATTCACAGCTTGATGATAGTATTGTCGTGTCTACACTTGGGCATGGTGACTCAGATGAACAAATTGCTCCTAATCAGACTTTTAAAAGGGCTATGTTCAGCATTCTTGATAGAGCTATTGTGGAAATGGAGACAAGATTCTCTCAGAGAAATGTTGAATTATTGAGGACCACATTGCTTCTCCTGCCAAAATCAGAATTATTTCTTGATCATTCTCTCCTGAAACCACTTCAGGCACTTGTAGGCACAGAGCAAAACAGCATGAGCTTGCAAAATGAAACTGCTGTGGCAAAAGTAATGTTGATCAATAAGCTGCCAGCCGATGCTAATCTCTCTGAAGCATGCAAATGCATTCAGCAGTATAGAGAGGCCTTCCCTATGTTGCATTGCCTATATGTCACAGCACTCATCATTGCTGTGTCTTCAACTGCATGCGAAAGCTCTTTCTCTACTTTGAACTGCATTCTCACTCCACTCCGCCAAACAATGCTGCATTCAAGGAAGAGAAATTTAGTCATTCTGGCACATGAAAAAAACCATCACAGAAAATCTAGACATGAATGAATTTATTTCAGAATTTGCCAAGAGTAATCGCAGACTGGTCCTGTAGACAATATCCAGGTTAAACACTGGAAACTGATATCCTATAGCCTCCCTAATGACTACAATGGGCCACGTTTCTGTTCTTGCTGTCATATGTTGTATACATTTGACTTTATTGATATTTACCTTGTAGATGTAGTTCTATATTTGTTCACAAAGAATAATAATACAAGTTCCATTGCCTCTGTTAATTTTATTGAACAATAGGTTATGATTTATGCCACAATTTTTGCTTTTATATGTTATATAAAACTATGTTGTTATTATTATTTGACCCCCCCCCCGACAAAAATGGGGATGGATGGATGGATATTAAGACAAGCCAAACGCTCACCCACACATGATGTTCTGTTCACACCTCTGAGCTTCAGCCATATTGAGACAGGCTTGAGGCCTGTTCTGAAGAAAGCTGAGCACCAACGATGCCTTAACTAGAGACATTACAAGTCTGTGTGCCACCTGAGTTACACATCACCATTTTATCAGGTTGTATGGTTGCCAATATTCAAATGTACTTTGCATTTTGTTATTATTTATGAATATTATCAATAATACATTATTTTATGTGTAACTTAACTCCTGATTGTCTTTTTACTACATCTAATTTCCTGAGGTTATAGATATAGAAGGGAAGGTGAGGATAAGTTATATACAATAATACCTTATAAACAGTGGTAAGTCTGTGAGATTTGGCATTCTAAGGCTACATATTAATAATACAATAGGGGAAAGTAGAGCAATATACAGTATATTACTCTACCAAGATAAAACAGATTACAAAACACTTGAAGGTCCTACTGAATATGAAGAAGAGAGCCTTCTAGTATGGAGATAAGGATGAAATTAAGCAGGTGCAATCAGAACTGAAGATGAAGCTCCGTGAAGGGTAAGTCTGCTACAGAGACAAGCTTGAGCACAAGTTACAACAAAATAACATGAAAGTAGTATGGAACAGGATGACAGCTATCACTGGCTACAAGTGTTACAACTCCCAGACTGCGGGGCAGTGTTAGGAGAAAAGAGAAATGGAAGCTGCAACCAGGAAAATAAAGATAATGAAACCACACTACGTACCCACTGTGAACTTTGACCCGGACACACACCGATGGACAAGATAGTTCCACCACACACTATTTATTTACACTATTTACAAATTACGTGCAACCCAAAACCCCAGTGCCTCTTGCACCGATTCCCCAAAGTCCAGGACTCACAGTTTCTGTGCCTTTCTTTCCTGGCCGCCTCCAGTCCTCTCTCCAGCTCTGTCCACTTCCACCCGACATCCACTGCTCACTGATGGGAGGCGGCCCCTTATATATGATTCCTGGATGAGCACCAGGTGTTCCTGGCGTTCTTCCCTTGGCCATGCCCCAGCGTGGCCGAAGTGCC
Source organism: Polypterus senegalus (assembly GCF_016835505.1). Taxonomy (NCBI): domain Eukaryota; kingdom Metazoa; phylum Chordata; class Cladistia; order Polypteriformes; family Polypteridae; genus Polypterus; species Polypterus senegalus. The sequence continues at coordinate 121,874,548 of NC_053167.1, forward strand.
GGCTGTCCTCCTGGCAGCTCTTCGGGTGTCCTCCAAAGTCTTCCCCCCGGCACTTCCTGGTGTGGCGGAAGTGCCGGGCTCTCGGGATAATCAGGCACTGGGGTGCCGCCTGGCGGTGGCCACGGGTCCCTACAGGGCTGGGCTTCCAAGCCCTTTACCTAAGGCCCCCAACATAACCAGGACGGACGCCCCCTCGCGGTCTGGAGGAGGCACAAGCCCTCCTCTCGTCCTCCTGGGCACCAAACCACACTCATTTGAATCTTTTTGATTTGAAAATGAAAGCATTTTCTGTTGCTCCCCACTTTACAGCAGACAAAGCACCAAATATATCACGGTACCTGTCTCTTCCTTTCTCTCCTAATTCTCCACTCCTCCTCCCAGAAGCTTTGTTCACCTCCACCTGACTCTGGCTCGTTGTTTGGTGGTGAGGTGGCTCCTTTTATAGTGCACCCAGAAGTGCTCCAGGTGTTTCTCAACCGCACTTCCAGGTGTGGCGGAAGTGGTTCTCCAAGGACCCAGCTGCATCTGCGGTACCCCTTGACTGTACCCACAGAGCCCAACAGGGCTGTTCCAAATTACAAGTCCTGACATTCCAATGGTGGTAGTGCTGTAGCAACCCAGGGAGGCTACCCTCTAGTGTCTTGGGGGACATAGTGACTCCAATGTGTTCTCTCCCTCGGTCCTTCCACCCAGCCGGCATTTCAGCCAGGTCCTGGCCACCCATCACACCCTATACATATCAATTAACATAAAAATAAGATTGTAACCTGTCATTCTATATTATATTGTCAGCACTTATAACAGTAATATATAGTTTATCTATACAAGCTGTTTAACAATTTAGCTAAACATTTCATCTTTAGCCATTTAATATGAACTTTTACACTCGTTAACATAAATGTGATACAGAAAAGTAAAATACAGAACACAATAAGGTCAAAACAACTAAATGATTAATCTGTTGAGATTTGGGTGTACAGAAGAATACGACATCACAAAGAATATGGAGTATGCTGTTTACACAAGGAGAGTCGGCATTCTTTCAAAAAAATTAAAGAGTTAACTTATAACTTATTAATAATACAAAATGGGCATCCTTGCACTATAACCATTCATACATTTAATCTAAAATGTAATCTGGCGATGACTAGTGAGGTAAAACACTGTATCACCCACTTTTAACCAGTACAATAAAGTTAGTGAAACTGTGCTGTCCTTCTGTGTTGCCGCGCTCAGTTGAATGAAGCATCAGCGCAGCAGTGTGGCCGGAACAGCACTAACTGTATCTCACTGCTCCCTCTACTGGTTATCACATGAATGATTTATTCTCTTAATTTAACTTAACACAACCCAGAAGAACTGAACCAGTAAAAGAATAAAAGCAAGACCAAAAATGATCCCAAAAATGTGATCATGCCCCCGAGTGTCACAGAAGGAGGCTGTAAAAACAGGCAGAAGAAGGGAACAACTAAGCCAGTTCTTTGACTCATTCTTGTCATTACTGGCCTTCTCTAACACTGCTAGCGTCTGTGTGTAAGAGGAGGTCCTGAATCCTAACAGAGAGGTGTTGTTGAAGCTTAAATTTCTCAGTATGCGACTCTGGCATAGATTTAATTTCTGCTTGTCCTTCTGTAACATCACTGTCAACAGGTAAGCTGAAAGTTTTGAGAGTTGTGAAAGCCAGGTAAGGATAATTTATTAAGGGTTACTCCAAGCATAGCTCAGGTGATAATGTTTCTATCGCTTCACTGGTGTGGATGACCACTCAGGGCTGATGTGCTAGCATTTTGTTCAGGGGGCATCCATGTTAGTTTTGGTGACAACAAGGTTGACTTCCATGCATTTGCTGAGAATGACAAAGCAGATGGAGTTGTCAGCTAGGTACTGTAAACACACATGCATCAAAAGATATCTCTAAGCATATTAAATAGAAGATGTCACAGTGCTTTTGTATAGCATGGTCAGCATATTTTAATCTCATAATTCTTTGAGTGAACTTTCCTTAGCTTATAGAAGATGAAACTCAGAACCATTGAGTAGCAATGTACAATTCCAATTTCCAAAAGCTGGGAAAATATGGAAAATATTAATAATAAAAAAAAGAAGTAATCAGTAAATAATGTTCACCCTGTAGGGGGTGGTGGCAGAACTGGCACTCCAGCCACTGTAAAAAACCTCACACTGTTCCAGTGTGGTACTGAGTTGTCACCTGTTGCATGGCTGCACTTGGGTACCAATCCGAGTCATTCGTTGTGTGGTGGGTTCAGCAACGAGCTTTAATCTGCACATTCTCCCAACCTCCTCCTCCTGTAGTATATAACAGCACTTTATTTAAAGTTTTACCTCAAATCTGTTAATGACTGCAGCACACTACAAAAACGTTTGGACATTCGAGTGTTTCTCTCTGTGTAACATCACCATTTCTTTTAGCAACACTTATTAAGTGTTTGTGCGCTGAAGATTCAAGTTGGGTAAGTTAAGGAATTTTCTTCCATTCATCCATCATGCAGGTCTTCGGCCACACAATGGTATGGGACCTTTGTTGCCATATTTTGTGCTTCGTAATGCATCACAAATTTTCAAACAGACAAAGGTCAGGACTGCAGAGAGACCATTGTTGTACCCACTCCCTCTACATACATAGCAATGCACTTGAAAATCATTCAGATTGTATTTTGGTGTTGTCCTGCTGAAAAATACAGTGACGTCCGTGGAAAGGACAGCATATTTTGCTTCAAAATTTGTATGTATATTTCTGCATTAATGGTAATCTTATAGACACACAAGTTATCCATGGCATGGGGCACTGACACATCCCCATACCACGGCAGATGCTGGCGTTTAGACCTGACGTTGATAACATCTTGAGTGATCCTTTTCCTCTTTGGCCTGGAGAATATAACAAATTGTTTTTCCAAAAATTATGGGTCCCAACTCTTTTTGGAATTGAAGCTGCTTCCAAAAGTCACTTTTCAATAAAACTTGCCATCACTTTAGGCTATATGATTTAGTGTACTTCTAGGTTTTAAATTTTGGAATTTTTTTAAAAACAATGCTTTTAAATTTGAGCTGTAAATTATTAGTTAAACTAGAATTAAATATTTAAATCTTTAAATATTAAAAATTAGTCTTGGATCAAATAGTAACTAAAAATTTAAATAATGTAATAGAGTTGGTGCAGAGAAATGTTAATATACCGTCTTGATGAGACGAACTGAAAAACATGTGCTTAGTTCATGGCTTGTGGTGATAGACGTTTGACACAACGCAAAGACAACTGCCCTGTAAAACTACTCTTGACCTTTTAAGAGCAATTTGATATTATTGGAATTTAAAATAATATTAGCTAAATGCTCTATAAAAGCCTCAGAAAAAGAAATCTATAAGGTCATAATAATGTGCCAGTGCATCAGATTTGATGGGTTTCAGGGTCATATAGCAGAAAATAATCTCCAGAAATTGACAGCTATGGGTCACACTGTTCATTTGGAGTTCATTTAATTTAAGTTTGATTTGTTGAAATTCTATTGAAACATTTTGTACATATTAGACTATATGTTCTCTATCAAATTTAACAAGTTAGGCAATGTATGCATGACATAACATTTAGTTACATTTGGCAATTAAGTTATTTCATTTGAAAATTGGAACATTTCACATGTTTTTGGTTGCTTCATCCAAGAGTGACTTATTAAACGTTTGTTCATTTTTGTTTTTTGTAACAATAAGACATATTCATAAATAGCAGCTGTCATGCATGTGCATAGAGGAGACAGTTTAAGGACTGATGGCTATTGTCTGCCACTCTGTGATAACACCTTTTCTTTTTCTCCCTCTGCAAACTTGAATACTGACGGTTTTTCCACCACTGATAGATTTTGTTTTTTCTGTCCTCCTGGCCATCACACCTCACTTTATTCTTGGTTACTTAGCATTACCTAATCTTATTTTATTTCTTTTTTATTTCTTCATCTTGTAAAGCACTTTGAGCTACATCATGTGTATGAAAATGTGCTATATAAATAAATTTTGTTGTTGTTGAGCTTCACCAAATGAAACCCACACTGTCTACCTGGACTCACTCCTTCCTACAAGAAAATCTCATAGCCGGAAGAAGCGCCATCTTTGGCAGTCAAAATTAGACACGTCTAAAATGACGTCTCATAACAGTCTTACGCACTTTTTTTCACTTTTTTGAGATTCTAATTACCGTATATATTCTCAGATAAGTTCTTCTGCAGATAAGTCGGAACTTGATTTTACAGTATATAATGTCAGGTCGTATAAGTCAAATGTGGAAAACTCACGCAATTGGTACAAGGGATTATGATATGCTAAAGCCCACCTGAGAGTGTAACCACGGAGCACACTGCCTTTTATTTATATGTGGGTGCGGCAAAGCGCTGTATCAGCGTGTGCTCCTAACCCCTCTCTCTCTATTGTGCCTACATGACCACACGGTAATACCAGAACTATTCTGAGGCGACGTTTGCACTGATTTGTGTTTTATGTATTTCACATATCTACGATGGAGCATTCAGTGAGAAGAAAATATAAAGCTGGTTTTAAATTAAACGTTAAGTAGTGAAAGAAATTGGTAACTGCGCTGCTGCAACAAAATTCGATGCGTCTGAAAAACTGGTGTGAGATTGGAGGAGGCAAAAAGATGTAAAAAATAGAAAAAATTAAGTGTTGCATTTTTCAATGGTACGGTGAGCTGGCGCCCTGCCCTGGGTTTGTTTCCTGCCTTGCGCCCTGTGTTGGCTGGGATTGGCTCCAGCAGACTCCCATTACCCTGTAGTTAAAATATAGCGGGTTGGATAATGGATGGATGGATTTTTGAATGGATGTATAATTCAGAGTCTGATTTTATGATCAATTTTTCAGGTTTCAGGACCCGACTTATACGTGAGAATATATGGTATATGAGGTGTGCCTATGGGTGCCCCTACACTTCTTACTGTTTCTGCTTGTATTGTCCACCATTCTCACTGTCTTTCTGCCCATTCTGGGATCAATTTTCACCTTGTGGCTGCATCCAGGGAGGTTGACAACAGTCCCTGGGACCTTACACTTCTTAATAATAATATTTGCAGCTGTTATCACAGGAACGTCAAGCTGCATGGTGATGGCCTTCTAGCCTTTGCCTTTAACATGCTTGTCTATAATTTTCGTTCTGATCTGCTCAGACAACTCCCTCCTTTGCTTTCTCTGGTCCATGTTTTTTCTGTCCACCCTGGCCATCAGACCTTACTCCTTTTCTATGTTAACTAATGTTGTCTTATTTTAATTTCTTATTTTGTGTTTTATTTTTCTTTTCTTCAGTATGTAAAGCACTTTGAGCTACTTTTTGTATGAATATATGCTATATAAATAAATGTTGTTGTTGTTGTTGATGTTCAGTGTGGGACATACAATGATAGCAAACAGCAAACTACGTTTCTCCACGATTGGAGACATGTGTGATACGAATGCTCTTCCATTAGACTGACCGTTAGTGTGATTTTAACTTACTAGAGCCAAGCTTCATTTATTGGCAACTAGCTGAAATACCCAGTGTTGCCCGGGAGGAAATAAAGTGTTTTTTTTTTTATTGTTTGAGAAAAAACATAATTAAAAAAAACACAAGTTTAAAAATAAATAAATTAACAAACAATAAAGACTCACTAATGTCCTTGTCTTGTGGTCTTGTATGTATGTTATCATCCAGTTAACGCTCGGAACCGGCCAAATCTATTTAATTTGCAAAACAACAGGGGCACGGTGCTGCTTCAACATAAAGAATGCTGGCAGTCGCCTGCTATATACCTACTGATCCTAGAAAGTATTGAAATCGTCAGAACTACTCTGGGCATCTCTCTGCTCTGAGGATTTGTGTTGCCGACGTGATTGCATTGTTTGTGCATTAGCAGCTAAGCGACTATCTTTCTTAGGAGGTTTAATTTTGCCGGTGTGTTGGCCTCACTTGCATATCTTGGGAGCTGGAGCACTCACCCCGACTCTACGTCTCACTTCCGGGCCGGACAGAAACTCACACTTGCAGGCGTAGAACTCTATTTAATTTCAAAAGCAACAGGGGTGCGGTGGTGCTCAAACATAAAGAATGCTGGCAGTCACCTCCAGTTCGCCCTCTGGTGGTCGTTCCGAGTGTCAACTGAATGATAATGTGCATACAAGACCGTAAGATCACCCTCCACCCTACCCAGAAGTGGGGGGTTAGGGCTGATTTCACCCTACAGTATTTTAGTCGACCATTAAGAAACATGTGTACTAAGTTTCATTAAACTCACTCCAGCCATTCGGACGTGATGCTGGAACATACATACATACACACATTGACTTTTATATATAGAGATATTGCAAAGGTTTTACTTATTTATTTGCACTGCACTTTTTGCACTTCAGAGAAGCACTTGGAGTTGTCTACTAGATACTGAAAACATGATTATATACCTCAAAACATTAAATAGAAGGTGTCACAGACACTCGTGGATGACATGGCCATCAATAGCAACACACTTTCTCTTCACTTGCTGCTGATTTATCTTGGTTACAAACTTACAAGCTGCTCCAAAAATATAACAGACCAATGGCCACTGGCATGGCTTATCACACTCTGTTATTGGATTATTCTTATGGATAGTATACTGAGACATGTTTGTTTCTGCTGCCATTTTGAATGGTTCCTTTTTCTTGTTTTTGAGCCTTTGCAGCATTTGTTTGTATTTCAAATGCAGTATATTTCTTCATTGATAAAGATTTCTTGTTCAGTTGGTCTCTTCAACCAAAGGATTTTATGATTTTCTTCATTTGGATGGGCACTTTTCATATTTGGAGACTTTTAAGATTATGTTTGAACCCTTTAGGGCCTGCTAGGCTGAGGTGACCCAGTAGATCTGGGATTAAGTCTATTAGGGTGTATCTGTTTCCAAGTCTGACCAGACCAAGAAACCCTTTTGGAGGCCTCACACCCCTTTCTCATTATGTTTCTGACTCCAAATCTTGACAATCACCTGTCAGCCAGTATTTTGCTATAACGAGATGGTGTAACAACTCCTTCAGGATCCTTGGTTGAAAAGAAAAAAACATCAGGAAAACTTCTCTGTAGTTAATTAGTGGAAAAATTCTTATCTAGTGAGGGTATTTTTTGGGGGGAGGGATTTCAGCTTTCATTTTGACTTTGAGTTTTGTTTTGACTTTGCAGTTTTGATGATTGATTTTTTTTTCCTTTTGCCTTCTCTATTTTTGACATGTTGCCTGCCTAAGGCTATGGTTTTGTCAGGTCCTTTAAATTCCCTTTTTTGTCTCCTGCCCAAATTCTTCACAATAATGCACTCCTCTCACATTTTGCCCTTAACACTTGTAATTTCAGCAAAACAAAACATGAAAGACGAAAGTGGAGAGTCAGTGCCCAGTCAAAACCTGAAATAACTTCTTATGGTTTGCAACACATCTGCTGATGCACATCTGGACACATATTCAGTGCTGCTCCTAAAATCATCAGATGTTTGGATCCTTCAACATCATTTACTCTCCTCCAAGGGTCCCAAGTTGGGCAGATCAGACCTCAGCTTGTGTGCTGCTGGCCAGTTAGGGGTTTTATCCTCCATGCTTCACTTCTCTTCTCTTGAGCAATAGCCATAGAGTGACTTTTTCTGTCCTGGAAGGCTCTTCTCTTCCTCAGCCCTTCAAAGTCTAATGTGCTGAAGGCTCTAACTAGAGACTGTGTGACAAACCTTAACTTGGAAGCACTTTGTCTTCCAGCCTCCTTGTCTGCAGTTTCTATCAAGTCCCAAGTCCTTTCATAGGCTCCATCTTCCCAAGGGACTGTTAGCTCCAACATAAAGACTTGCTTGGTGGACTCAGACAAAAAGAGGACATCTGGCTTTATTGTAGTGCCTGTAATGTGCTTGGGGAATTTAAGTTGTTGGAGGACAATATTTCTGCATTTGTCTTTGCAGATATTGGCATCTGCTCCCCAGTTTGGATGAAGGTGAGGGCCTATTTTATCAGGCAGTACTGGTTACTCTGGTCTGTTCTTGCACTGATGGTTACATTCAGTACTTTATATCAAAATGTCTTTTTGCTTTCACTTCCAAGATTAAATCTACGTGCTGTTGGAATTAACTTCATAACGATGTTTGGTTGGATCTTGCCCTCTGGATCCACCTGCTGTCAGCCTTACCTGTAAAGGAAACTGGTTGCAATACTCAGGGTCTGGGCACTTTAAGGTGACTCCAGTCCTGGCTCCGATTGAGTCTCACCAGGTTGAATACCTGTGCTTTCAAAAAGTAATTTCTTTAAAAGTTTTCCTTTAAGTTTTAATTAAATTTAAAATGCCGTTTAACTCATTTTTCAATCTTAAGTAGATGGATGGCACATGACCTCTGTGCTCTGTACTTCAAGTAGTCTTTGGATTTTTCATTGGGACTTCTTAGTTCACCTTGGTTTGCATTGGCTGGCAACTCCTTTTTGCTTTTATGTGCTTTACTGTTTAACACAGCTTTTTTGAAAATAAGTCTTATTTATAATCATTCTACATTGCCTTCTGTGATACTAGCCTGGGTTTTCAATTGGATTGCCCCCATATTAGGCATTTTTTGGATTGTTTAGGACTTGCGTGCCTTGGGACTTTCAAGGTCATGGCAACTATGGTGTTGCTAGGTAGAGTCAACCAGAGGTGTGCAGTATGTGATATCACTGGGTCAAAGATATAAAGGTTACGATTGTGCACTTCCTGGCACTCCAAGATAAGATATCCTGAAAGTTTCAGTCATGTTCTCTTTTCTGGCTGACTTCCTGGCTTTAATCCTATATTTAGAATATACTTGATTATGAATTTGGGTTATATTTTGGCCTTGATACTTTATTTCTGTTTTGTTAATCCCCGAGGGGAAATTGTCTTTTCACATGACCTTTGGAGGTCAGAGCATAGGGTCAGCTATTGTCTTTTACAGCACTCCTGGAGCAATTTTCCGGTTAAAGATCATGTTCAAACCCCCAGCAGAGTAGAATCCCTTCTGGCAGTACCAGGATTTGAACTGGCAACCTTTCAGATACCAGTGCAGATCCTTAGCCACACAGCCACCACTTTAGACTGTCTAATTAAATATCTTGTCTGCTTCATCTTCAGGTCTCGTATTTTAAAATCACTGCTGCCGATAATGCTAATTGATCCTAATCAGTCAGGTTTCAAGAGTATCCATTTATGCAAAGCAGCCCTATTTACCATTGTAGACACATTACTGCTGTCATCTGTCCTCATTCTGCTAGATCTCTTGTATGCCTTTGACATGGTCAGCCACCAGGTCATCTATACTACCCTCTCTGACTTTGGCATCATTTCGACTGCCCTTAGGTGCTTTGAGTCCTACCTCTTGAGCAGATTCTACTATGTGTTCTGGGGTCTCATTTATAAGACTTTATCTGGATTTGAGAATGCAAATGTGAGTAAGTCAAAATTACGAAAACATGAAATGCATATATTTCTATGCAGCTTACCCTTTATAAATCACACTCATCTTGTAAAAGTGTGTAAATGAATGAGCTTCGAAACCCTGAGTGGTTGCCATCCTTAAACAACCATACATGGACTGTACTGATCAAACTCATCCATATGCAATCACGATGCTGCAGAACTACATTGACTAGGAGAGCAGCCGCCCACCTGATACACTAAGACACCACCACCTGCATTTGAGGAGTCCTCTGGTGCACTGAGCAACTGAACATGCAAGAGCATGCATGGCATCTCTCCTCTGCATTCTGGGGGTCAGGGAAAGGTATACGGCAGCAGCATCTGAGCAGATAGCCACTATTCCCTGACACATGTAATGACCTGATTGCTGTCACAATGAAACACTGAGGATTCAACCAGTTACCTTATCAACAAGCCAGCCACCATCAAATCTGTCTAAGCTACTCTGCCTCAAAATAAATGAGTCATGGACTGACCAGTCCACAGACACATAATGCTTTTCAGTCACATCTTGGATGGCTTGTGCAATAATGGAATGTAATTGCTTACGGGTTAACAAAAGCAGCTTCATTCTCACCAGATCTCATTATGGTGATAAAAGTGCAGCATATTGCTCCTGTTATGGTAGGAGAACTAGGCACTGCTAAAACTTGTCATTTTATGTTGGCAAAAACCTGTTATGTTTTATGCATGTATGCCCACACCATATGAAAACTGAATGTAGTGCCTCGTCAGACAGTTAACGGCTTCTAGCACAGCAGGCATTTTGGAGTGAAGCTTGACTGAGATATTTCTGACCTGTCGGGCAGTTCCCTGAGAAATGACAACGCGTAGGCAATATAAACTGATGAAAAACCTATTATTTTCTCATTTCCAGAACAAATTACTGAGGACAGGCTGGCCTTAAAACCCCCCTTAAAGTCACTTCCAACTAGCCCTAAAAAATATCTCCCGGGCTTAGGAGCAGCCATGCATCTGCAGCAGGGACACCGGCCCAGAACTTCATATAACGTTCCCTGGTGACCCTGAGCTTTTTGTTGCCCCAAAAGAGATAAGTCTTTTAGGCTATTTCGTTTAAAAAGAGAAAAAAATGTGTAAATCCATCCAGTCAGTCACTGTCTGCTATCACTTCATGACCTTGGGGGTTTATGACTGTTGCCCTGTTAGATTCATTCTCTTAAAGCTTAACATGGTTCTACTTATATTTTTTGGGACTAAATCATACACCCTGTGCATCATGAAGTCTTGTAATAATAATAACAAGAAGAATACATTTTTTTTAATAGCCACCTTTCTTAACACTCAAGGTATATAAATATATATATAAAATCCTAATCCTAAAAGTGCAAATATTTTATGTGACATTTTATGTCACTTTTTTGTCATGCTTTAAATCAGGCTTATTTTAGATAGATAGATACTGTAGATAGATAGATAGATAGATAGATAGATAGATAGATAGATAGATAGATAGATAGATAGATAGATAGATAGATAGATAGATAGATAGATAGATACTTTATTCATCCCAAGGGGAAATTCACATACTCCAGCAGCAGCATACTGATAAAAAACAATATTAAATTAAAGAGTGATAAAAATGCAGATATAACAGACAATATCATTGTATAATATTAATGTTTACCCACCTGGGTGGAACTGAGGAGTCGCATAGTGTGGGGAAGGAACAATCTCCTCAGTCTGTCAGTGGAGCAGGATGGTGACAGCAGTCTGTCACTGAAGCTGCTCCTCTGTCTGGAGATGGTCCTGTTCAGTGGATGCAGTGGATTCTCCATGATTGACAGGAGCCTGCTCAGCGCCCGTCGCACTGCCTCGGATGTCAAACTGTCCAGCTCCATGCCTACAATAGAGCCTGTCTTCCTCACCAGTTTGTCCAGGCGTGAGGTGTCCCACTTCTTTATGCTGCCTCCCCAGCACACCACCGCGTAGAAGAGGGCGCTGGCCACAACCGTCTGATAGAACATCTGCAGCATCTTATTGCAGATGTTGAAGGACGCCAGCCTTCTAAGGAAGTATAGTCGGCTCTGTCCTCTCTTGCACAGAGCATCAGTATTGGCAGTCCAGTCCAGTTTATCATCCAGCTGCACTCCCAGATATTTATAGATCTGCACCCTCTGCACACAGTCTCCTCTGATGATCATGGGGTCCATGAAGGGCCTTTTTTTTTAAAAACCTACATATATATGTTTGGTATCATTCTTTTCAGGATTTGTCGAACTTTAATTCGATGTTGTTAGATTTTTAGATTCTTATTCCGTTTTTAAATTAGAAACTAAAAAAATATCAAGAACTCACTCCCACAAGATGAGACTTTGTGCCAAGAGATTTAACCACACCTCAGGCCGGAAATAAAAGACAAAGAGTAGGACAGCTGATGTACAGGCTTTTAAATGGTTGAAGTGCTGCGCGAGATGCAGATCACACGGCACGGCACGGCACGGCATGGCATGGCACAGCAACAGCAGCAATCCAGCAGCTGATCGATCAAAGAGGAGGTAAAAAAAACTGAATTTGTTTCCCATTATATTGTGGGCAGTTTTAAAATGTGTTATTGAGTCTCGTTGATGGATATGAGAGGGAAGAGAATTCCAGAGTTGAGGGACACCATGAGTGAATGCTCAAGCTTCCACAGAACAGAGTTTGATGTGTGGTACAGAAAGTAGAGCTGCAGATGAGGGTCTGAGTGATCGAGTGGGAGTGTAAGTCTGTAGGAGATCAGTAAGACAGTGAGGAGCAATGTTGTAGAGAGCTTTAAATTTTAAAAGCAGTATTTTGTATTTTATTTGGTAGTAAACAGGGAGCCAGTGAAGTTGGGAGAGAATAGGTGTGATGTGCTCCAGTTTGTGGTGAGTTGGTATTGCGTCCTAACTTACACAATGAAGACACAAGAACACTCCAAGAAACTCTGTGAAAAGGTGATAGGAGATGGAAAGAAGAAAATATTCAAGTCACTGAACATCGTCTGGAGTTAAATCAATCATGAAGAAATGGAGAGTATGGCACAACTGTGAATTTGCCTAAAGAAGCCCATCCCCAAAAAAATGAATGACTGTGCAAGAAGAAGACTAGTGTGGAAGGCCACCAATAGACTTATGAGAACTCTAAATGAATTACAAGCCAAACAGTCCACATTATCAAAAACATACCATCCTCATTGTGAAGCATGGTTGTGGCAGTATCATGCTGTTTATATGTTTGTCTGCAGCAGACCCTAGAAGGCATGTGAATAAAGTGAAATCCTGGAAGAAAACCTGAAGGTGTCTGCAAAACACCTGTACCTTGGGAGAAGATTTGTTTTCCACCAAGGTAATGAACCCAAGCATACAAAATGCTAAAGCTACATCTCTATGTATAAAAAAATCCAACGTCGGTCAGTCTGTCTGTCTGCAGGTTTGTCCACTTTTCACAAGAGAACTACTTAAGGGATTTACAGTGGCTTTTTCCTATAATTTACTTGAACATTCCAGGTTGATTTTGCGACTTCTCTCATTGTGCTAAGAATTATTGTTCACTTGCAGGAGCGATTTATTCGCACTAATCCAAGACGGAGGCTGCGGGCTGAGGGAAGGGTGAAGCCAGACATCTAGAGTGGGGAGCCATTCGGGGCCCTCCTCACTCACATGCCAGCCTCGGAGCATACCTTGTCTCCACTTAGCTAGTGAATGAGAGAACTACTTAATGGATTTAGATGGGTTTTTTTTCTATAATTTGCTTGAACATTCCAGGTTAATTTTGTGACTTCTGTCATATCATAGTTTGCTTGCGGTACCGATTTATGTGCATGAATCCAAGAGAGAGGCTGAGGGAGACTGGGAGAGACCGTCCTCCTCCACTTAGTTAGTAATACTTGTTTGTTTATTGATTTTTAAAGTTTGTCCTGTTTCATTACTACGCGGGCAGAGCCACGGGGGACAGCTAGTAAAGAGTGAAATCAAACTGCCCTGAAGTGACCAAGTCAGGAAACACTCTCAATACATTTAAGAATTTGTGGCTGGACTTGACAAAGGCTCTTCAGTCATCACAACCTGATAGAGCTTGAGCAATTGTTCAAAGAGGAAAGGAGACAAATGGCAAAGTCCAGATGTGCAAAGCTGCTAGAGACCTGCGTGCACAAACTCAAGGCTGTCATCTACTACTACTGACGTGAAGGGGGTAAAAACTTCCATGATCAAGTATTTTGTGTTTACATGAGTATTTAATTTATGATCTGCTTTCACTTTGACATTAAAGGGTCTTTTTGTGTTGATCAGTGTCAAAAAAGCCAAATTAAATGCAATGTGTTTCAATGCTGTATAAAAGTAAAATGTGAAAACTTTAAGGGAGTGGACAATTTTTATAGTCACGGTACCTGCTATGCATGAGCTCAGATGTGAGGCCTGCACACCAAGCAGTTGGACCAGCGTTTCTCAACCTTTAAGTACCCGAATTTTCATAAAAGTTTTAATCGCCGCCCCCCTAACATTTTTTTGAAATGTAGATGCATATTTTATTATACCTACTTAACTTTTATCGACATTTATCTAACTCTGTATTTATTGTTCTAGTATCAGAATGTAGTTTAATTTTGTTTTGGTTTCATCAGATGTTTTTTTCATATTTTTGATTCTTGTTTTCTTTTTTTCACATCTTCGCTTTTTTTTTGTTAAGCACCGCCTAGGGGCGCCCGCCCCACAGGTTGAGAACCACTGAGTTGGACTTTTCTGTGGCGGTCAGCGAAGTGAAAGATCATGGGGAGATGCAGTTAGCTGAGGTGCGGTTTAGTCCTGAAGCGGCTACTACATCTTTACACAGGTGGCGCTTGAAGTTGTTTATTGTTTCTAATGTAAGCGTGAATCATCCATTCATTTTTATAGTCATTGTGCCTTATTCAGAGTGATGGAGAGCCAAAGGCTACCCCTAGGGACGACACATACAGGGGAGGATTCACCTGGAAGAGAAATCTGTCTAGAATAACATCCCGAGAAGGCTTATTTCTTTGGCAGTTTTACAAAAATGTAATTTATTGTCCTTTTCAATAGAAAATATACTGTAAGTCACAATAGACAGAGGACAACTTTGCAATTCATTTTCTGCCCTTTCTACTTCTGCCCTTCTGCAATAGTAAATCTGTTCTCATCAGCAGGATTGAAAATCTATATTTCACCCATAAACTAAGCTGTATGCATTATCACTAGATTTACAGCCAAAAGAGCAGCCCATTTGATAAATCCTTCAGCCTGTTTCTCTTCTTTTTTTCCCCTGTTGGCAGTGCTTCTTTGAGAAGACATTCATTGTACAATATACATGGTCCATTGTACAGCATAGACAAAGTACATCAATCAGTACATCTTCTGGTGTTTATGTGTGTGGTTAACTAAAGAGAAAGTTGTTGGTGCAATGAAATAACAGGCAGTAACATTTAAACATTTTTAAAAATTAAAACCCTTTCTAACTCTTTTTCTAACTCTTTCTAACTCCTCCTGAGTGAGCTATATATTGTAGTGATATAGAAATATAGATTGATGAACTGTAAGCCCAAGGCCTGTTTGAAGCATAAAAAGTTTATAGTCTATCCCTGTACCAATGTCATTTTCAAAGCATTTGATTTGGTAAAGCTTATATAAATAAAACTTTTGCCCAAACCCACCTTAATAAAACAATCAGTGTCTGTGTGTCCATTGTGGCCCACAGGGTCACTCCAGCTCCCCAAACCTGACACAATCAGATACAGTCACAATTCCAGCAACACACAGACTTTTCTTTCATTGTGAGAAACTCTTCCCAATCGTTTCCCACACAGCAATGCATAGTACAAATGTACAGTACTACAAGTACAAAGCAGCTGACAGCACTTTGTCATCTTCCTCATCTCTGTCTTTCTCTTCCTCCATTCCTTCCCCAGCAAGTGTTGTCTATGTCCTCCTGACTCCTGGAGCAGTGGCAGTTGGCACTTTTTATGCAATAACTGAGAGTACTTTCAGTAAGGTAAGGTGAGAGCCTCACAACTCAACAGGGCCGAGGCACCAAACTCCAAGTCTCAGGGTGCCCTGTGGGAATCCAGGGTGCTGTGTGGTTGAAATTTAACATATTAATTAAAGAAAAAATGTAATCCTCTAATAAGACAAATCTGATAACCTTTAGTCAATAATCTGGCAGGAGAAAATCTTGTCCATCTGCGTCATTAATTTTCACCTCCAGCATCTCTCACAGTGTCTGTTACAGCATGATGAGAATGATCAGAGAAACCAAGGATACCGGTTATGAACTATTGAATTTGTAAACACTGTCAAACAATTCATACATTTACTCTGGTTCATTGGTTTACACCCAAATGATCTATATAAAATAATAGCCTATTTATTTATTTTTCTTATTATTCTTTTACCATTTGGGTTGAGCCACCACCCTTGAAATTTCTGTGCAACAACTGTTCAATCTTGTTGAATGCAGGTAATCCGATCTCTTAGTCATCTTCCAGTACATTTTGTATATTACATTTTTGTCTCTGTCGTTCACTTGACCTTTATCTGGTTTCCTGGTGTGCCTGAATAGGTTTTTAACATGTATTAACCCTTTATGCTGTTTCTTTAAGATAAATGCTAAGCTACCCTAAATTATTCTTCCACAGCTGTAGCAAACTGGGGGAGGAGGGCTGCCACCTAGCAATCTGGGGGAGATAATGCACTGAGCAAGCTTTCTTCCATTGCAAAGGCATCCCAGCCAGGTAAGGGCACCAGCTGTCCACCACATCATCCATTCCAACAGATGGTGTATCACAAACATTTGTAGTAAGAAAATGCATTGCATTTGTCTTTCCAGCAGATGGTGCCTCAGAAATATTAACACTGCTTTTATGAATCCCATACCAAATAGCATATAGAAGAGACATATGCATTGCATTTTTCATTTCTACAGGCACATCTCAAGAATTTGTCATAAGAAAATGCATTGTATTTGTCATTTCATCAGATGGCGCATCACATATATTAACACTGCAATACAATATGCAATTAAAATGCAATTTTTGTATAGCCCAAAAACACACAAGAAGTGCAGCAATGGGCTTTAACAGGCCCTGTCTTTTGACAGCCCCCCAGCCTTGACTTTCTAAGAAGACAAGAAAAAACTCCCAAAAAAACCCTTGTAGGGAAAAAATGTAAGAAACCTTGGGAAAGTCAGTTCAAAGAGAGACCCCTTTCCAGGTAGGTTGGGCGTGCAGTGGGTGTCAAAAAGAAGGGGGTCAATACAATACAATACACAGAACAGAACAAATCCTCAATACAATATAAAAATAAACATTTTACAAGTATGGAGCAGAATTTAACAGTAGATGATATCCCATAATATGATTTGGATTTGTTTAGAGTCCTGGAGACCTCCGCCATCAAGCTGCCTCCCCCTATTGATCATTCCACAACTAAGACAGTGCTGGGCCCGTCAATCCAATGAAAGGACCCCTCTACCCAGCAATTCCTGCAATCCTCCATCAGGAATTACTTTACCTTAGCCAGGCAAAACAACTTGGCCACATTTGAGTACTGAGAAGAGAAACAGAATAGACATGCAGCAATAAGGTAGTTGCTTCATCGTCGGCGACACAGTCCAATGCAACCTCTATGTCAGAAATCTTGACCCCTGCAAGGCATTTAACATTAACTGCTGGTTTAACATAGTTTGGAATTCTAACATTCCGCACTATGGAATCACCAATTATGAGCACTTACTTATTCTCAGTTTCCACAGGCGCGCTGCGGAGAGCTGAGAATCTGTTCTGGGTGACCTAGGTGCTGAGGGACTAAATTTTGGCTTCTTAGACCCCCGTCTTACTGTTACCCACTCGCCCTGTGGCTGAATTGGTGCTGCTGACTTCTACAGTGGGACCTGGAGAGACTGAAGCCGAATCAGAAGTAGCTGAATTGACTAAACAAACCAAGTCGATCCAAGTTTCAGTTTGCCGAATTGCTATCAGGTTCGTAATGTGGTCCTCCAATTTGCGTATTTTCCCGACCAACTCTAAATTAACTAAACACTTTTGGCAGGTAAAGCTGTCTACACTGTCTGCCGGAAAACCAGAATTTTACATGCTGCAGGACACATGAAATATAAGCATGCTCTCAATGGGCAGAGAACAGATAGAACTTACGTTTAGAGCTGACATCATCTTCTCCGTTTTTGTAGTAACTTCGGTGCTTCAGCGCTTTCCGCGTTCAGTTGAATCACTAAGAGACTGGCAGCTTTAAGTTTCCACCACCCGCTGAGCGATCAACTTTGATTTCTCACTGCTGGTTATGTCTCCTGGTCAGCTGTCGGCTTTGCTTCAGTTGAACTTACTCGGGTGTTTGTGAAGGGCTACATGCCTGTGGGAGACACCGCTGCTCTGTGCATCCGCATTGCATTGCATTTGTCATTCCTACAGGCACATCTCAAAAATTTGTTGTAAGAAAATGCATTGCATTTGTCATTCCAGCAGATGGTGCCTCACAAATATTAACACTACTTTTATGAATCCCATACCAAATAGTATATTGAAGAGACATATGCATTGGATTTGTCATTCGAGCAGGTTCATCACAAAAATTTATCGTAAGAAAATGCATTGCATTTGTCATTCCAGCAGATGGTGCATCACAAATATTAATATTGGTCTTATGAATCCCATACCAAATTGCATATACAACAGGCATATGCATTGCATTATTGCATTTGTTGTTCCTACAGGCACATCTCAAAAATTTGTAGTAATAACATGCATCCATCCATTCAATATCCAGCCTGCTTTATCTTAACTACAGGGTCACGGGGGTCTGCTGGAGCCAATCCTAGCCAACACAGGGTGCAAGGCAGGGTGCCAGCCCACCACAGTAACATGCTTTGTATTTATCATTCCAGTAGATGGACTGCATTTACAAATCTCATACTTAATGACATATAACAGAGACATATTAATTTTATAATATTTTATTCTTACTCATATCAGCATTTTATGTTGTTTTTTGCATGGGTATGCCATGGCAACACACATAGCATTTCTTTAGTTTAGCACACAGACTAAAGATTTAATGAGAAACATTTCGTGTGAAAAGCAAGAAACCAACCAATTAGTTAACACCTATCTTGTAGACCTAAACTAATTCCAGTTCCAAGAGGCAGATGTTAGCAACACTGTAGAGCAAACCACGGCAATTATATCAATCAAGTGATTAACCAGCTCAACAAAATGTAGACAGAGGCAAGAGCCTCACTGCATTGGCACAGGACAGAGTTAGACACCACAGAGAGCCTCCAGACAGACAGAGATGGCAGAATGGAGATGTTAGGACAGGAGATCAAGCATGTCTGCTGTGTGCCTCAGAGTGTTATTATGCCAATACTCAAAAAAAGCACATTGTACATACAGTATGTCATTATTATTATTTTAATGTGATCCGATGTGCTTGGTGATCAATCTGGACAGAATTACAGTGTTGAAGGCAGAGCTGTAATCTACAAATAGAACTCGGACATAAGAGCTCCTTTCATCCAGATGTCCCAAGGTGCTGTACAGTGCCATGGCTACTGCATCCTCTATAGACCTGTTGTTTCTATTTGCTATCTGGAATAACCC
This sequence comes from Polypterus senegalus, assembly GCF_016835505.1. Lineage (NCBI taxonomy): Eukaryota > Metazoa > Chordata > Cladistia > Polypteriformes > Polypteridae > Polypterus > Polypterus senegalus. Next base: position 121,893,630 of record NC_053167.1, read on the forward strand.
TCTTAATGTGTCCCACCACCTGTCTCTCAAAACACTTCATAAAAATTGGGGTCACACTACGAAATGACAGTCATTAAGTCATTCCACGTTCTTCTTGGGCACTGGAATGATAGTTGCATGTTTAGTGCATGTTGGAACTATTTCTTCATGCTGGGAAAGGTTAAATATGTTCTGAAAAGCAGTATGTAACTGATCACTGCTTGTTTTTAAAGCTTCTCTGCTAATCTGATCGGGGTATGAGGCCCCTCATAGTTCAGGTCCTGCTGATTTCTAATGTTGATTTTACTGAAGGTCTTTCTCAGGTACTTTGTAGTGACAGTGATAGTACAGTTGTGCTGCCGTGTAGGAATTTTCTCTGGAGGCTTTTTGTTGTTGCACTCAAAGTGGGCATAAAATGGGTTGAACACATTTGGATGAAAAGAGCCTCCAGCGACATTAAAGCATAAAATGCACATAAATCTAGGCTGACATATAACAATACTGACAACAAATTGAGTGGTCAATGTGTTTAAAAAAAAAAATCTTCTGGGCCAAGGAATAGAAAAGAAAAGTGGAGCATAAACGCAGATCAGTTACAAGAAAAATATTAAAATTAGATGAATGGAACAAAGTGAGCAACACAGGTTGTAGTCAACAAAGGCAAGCCAGTGTATGTGTTTATATATGTATATATATATATATATATATATATATATATATATATATATATATATATATATATATATATATATATATATATATATACAGTGCATCTGGAAAGTATTCACAGCGCATCACTTTTTTCCACATTTTGTTATTTTACATCCCTATTCCAAAACGGATTAAATTAATTTTTTTCCTCAGAATTCTACACACAACAGCCCATAATGACAACGTGAAAAAAGTGTACCTGAGGTTTTTGCAAATTTATTAAAAATAAAAAAACTGAGAAATCACATGTAAATACAGTAAGTATTCACAGCCTTTGCCATGAAGCTCGAAATTGAGCTCAGGTGCATCCTGTTTCCCCTGATCATCCTTGAGAAGTTTCTGCAGCTTCATTGGAGTCCACCTGTGGTAAATTCAGTTGATTGGACATGATTTGGAAAGGCACACACCTGTCTATAGAAGGTCCCACAGTTGGCAGTTCATGTCAGAGCACAAACCAAGCATGAAGTCAAAGGAATTGTCTGTAGACCTCCGAGACAGGATTGTCTCGAGGCACAAATCTGGGGAAGGTTACAGAAAAATTTCTGCTGCTTTGAAGGTCCCAATAAGCACAGTGGCCTCCATCATCCGTAAGTGGAAGAAGTTCGAAACCACCAGGACTCTCCTAGAGCTGGCCGCCATCTAAACTGAGAGATCGGGGGAGAAGGGTCTTAGTCAGGGAGGTGACCAAGAACCCGATGGTCACTCTGTCAAGCTCCAGAGGTCCTCTGTGGAGAGAGGAGAACCTTCCAGAAGGACAACCATCTCTGCAGCAATCCACCAATCAGGCCTGTATGGTAGAGTGGCCAGACGGAAGCCACTCCTTAGTAAAAGGCACATGGCAGCCCGCCTGAAGTTTGCCAAAAGGCACCTGAAGGACTCTCAGACCATGAGAAACAAAATTCTCTGGTCTGATGAGACAAAGATTGAACTCTTTGGTGTGAATGCCAGGGTCACGCTTGGAGGAAACCAGGCACCGCCATCACCAGGCCAATACCATCCCTACAGTAAAGCATGGTGGTGGCAGCATCATGCTGTGGGGGATGTTTTTCAGCGGCAGGAACTGGGAGACTAGTCAGGATAAAGGGAAAGATGACTGCAGCAATGTACAGAGACATCCTGGATAAAAACCTGCTCCAGAGCGCTCTTGACCTCAGACTGGGGCGACGGTTCATCTTTCAACAGGACAACAACCCTAAGCACACAGCCAAGATATCAAAGTAGTGGCTTCAGGACAACTCTGTGAATGTCCTTGAGTGGCCCAGCCAGAGCCCAGACTTGAATCCGATTGAACATCTCTGGAGAGATCTTAAAATGGCTGTGCACCGACGCTTCCCATCCAACCTGATGGAGCTTGAGAGGTGCTGCAAAGAGGAATGGGCAAACTGGCCAAGGATAGGTGTGCCAAGCTTGTGGCATCATATTCAAAAAAACTTGAGGCTGTAATTGCTGCCAAGGTGCATCGACAAAGTATTGAGCAAAGGCTGTGAATACTTATGTACATGTGATTTCTCAGTTTTTTTATTTTTACTAAATTTGCAAAAACCTCAAGTAACCTTTTTTCACATTGTCATTATGGGGTGTTGTGTGTAGAATTCTGAGGAAAAAAATGAATTTAATCCATTTTGGAATAAGGCTGTAACATAACAAATTGTGGAAAAAGTGATACCAAAAAGTGAATACTTTCTGGATGTACTATATATTTATATATATATATATATATATATATATATATATATATATTGTGCTGCCCTTCAGAAACCTCCTCTTAGTTTTTCAATGGGAAATAAACACACTCTTCTTTGCGGGATCAGCTGCAGGCATGCTGGCTTGCCACGCTATGTGCTTCTGGTGCAGGGCGAGCAGTGGTAGCACTTCTGCCTTACATTAAGAAGACCAGGGTTCAAGCTCCCTGTGTGGAGTTTGCATGTTTTCTCCGTGTCCATGTTAGTTTCCTCTGGGACCTCTGGTCTCCTCCCACAGTCCAATATCATGCTGATTAGGTGGACTGGTAATGCTTAATTGACCATATGCTGTGTTGTGAGCATTTGCACTCTGTGATGGGCTGGTGCCCTGTCCATAGGATACAATACAATACAGCTTATTTTTGTATAGCCCAAAGTCACACAAGAAGTGCAGCAATGGGCTTTAACAGGCCCTGACTTTTAAAAGCCCCCCAGCCTTGACTCTCTGAGAAGACAAGAAAAAACTCCCAAAAAATAACCCTTGTAGGGAAAAAATGGAAGAAACCTTGGGAAAGGCAATTCAAAGAGAGACCCCTTTCCAGGTAGGTACAATACACAAAACAGAACACAAGTAATACTTAACACAATATAACAGTAAAATAAAAATATTACAAATATAGAGGAGAATTTAACAGTAGATGATATTACATAGGGCAGCACGGTGGCGCAGTGGGTAGCGCTGCTGCCTCTCAGTAAGGAGACCTGTGGGTTTACTTCCCGGGTCCTCCCTGCGTGGAGTTTGCATGTTCTCCCCGTGTCTGTGTGGGTTTCCTCCAGGTACTCCGGTTTCCTTCCACAGTCCAAAGACATGCAGGTTAGGTGCATTGGTGATCCTAAATTGTCCCTAGTGTGTGCTTGGTGTGTGGATGTGTTTGTGTGTGTACCCTACGGTGGGCTGGCACCCTGCCCAGGGTTTGTTTCCTGCCTTGCACCCTATGTTGGCTGGGATTGGCTCCAGCAGACCCCCGTGACCCTATTCGGATTCAGCGGGTTAGAAAATGGATGGATGGATGGATGATATTACATAATATGACTTGGATTTTCCTGCTGGTGCCCATTGCTTGCTGGGATAGGCCCCAGATGCCCATCAACCCTCCCCTGGATAAGCTGGTATAGAAAAATGGATGGATGGACATACAAGGTCTTTGTTATGCATCACTTGTGGACTTTGTGTTTTATTCATCTGATATGTGTATGGAGTAAGGGGTGGGGGGTTTGGTGGGAAATAGAGTTTGTTTTGTGCATTGCTTATGGCCCCTTATGGTTTGTTTATGTGAATGCTAATTTTTTCAATATATGTGTATCTGTGTTCATTTAATTTCATTTAATTAGCTATTTTTCTTAATGGTGGAGATGTGGGCCTGGTTACACTACTTAAGTCCAATAGCTCAAATTCCTATTGCGACTGGGCAGTCTGGCAACTTGTTTGCATTATTTATTTATTTAATTGTTTTTGAGAGAGAGTATTTACAATTTAAGTTCTTTGTAGCAGGTAACAATCATAACAGTTGAAATTTAGTAAACAAGTAAAGAAATCCAACTTTGACTCTCTTGGTGTAAGCCTTAGCAGGTCTACAAGCACTTCTGGGGGCTACAGCATACTCAGCACTTTGTGTTCTCCCTGTGTTCATCCCTCTTACTAACTGGCATAATAAATTTGAGTATATTTTGGTCCTCACTGTATCATTCTTGAATCTGGAAGATTACTACTACAGTAAACCATTCTTATTTGTGTTCATTTTCAAAATATTGGATCAAAACGCATCCATCAAAGGCAACAAATTCCTGCTTCATTTGCGCATCTCCACAGAGCCACAGGCAAGTAGTCACTCGCATCGGCAGCCTCAGTGATCCACAGCAGATCCTCTGCCCTGCTTCTGCTGAGTCATCTCACGTGATGCCACCCTGTTGGCTATAGGCATCCCTCTGCAAGCAATCGTCCATTTCTTACCTCTATATGCCTGCTCCCTTTTAATTTGACACTTGGCCATACCTTCTGGAGGCTTGAGTATAAACTTGTCAGTGGCGTAACACATAACAGTAAGATAAGATTGTATTTATACTGCAAAATTGGAGTTGATATTACCTTTACAATTTGTACATCTGCCCATTCTTTACTCACTATGCATGGGCTTTCCCTCTTATTACGTCATTCTTTTACCATCCACATAAACTTCACAAAAAAATTCAAGTTGTGTTATACAAGCGGGCCCTCTGGACTAACCTTTCTTTTACAGCAGCATTACTTTCTCTTCAGCATGACAGGTAATTCAGTTACAGACCAAGTAGCTGTCAACTTGTCCATCACAAAATGCCCTATTCAATAGGCTGTGTTTTCCAAAAAAAAAAAAACGCAAATAGACAAAACTTAAAAAAAAAAAACCTTATCACAGGGCACACTCACACTCGCTTCATTTAAAATCTGCCAATTAATCTAATGGCTTGTCTTTAGGATGGAAGAGGACAAAGAAGTGTACAGAGAAAATCTTATACACAGTGGTCAGGTAGGGAACTGAATCCAAGGCCCTGGTGCTACCACACTAGCCACACTGATTGACCTTTCAGTTCTGATACATAGGAATGCATTCAAAATACATACTGTAACCACAAGGGGGCGCCACTGAACCCCAAACCACAGACACAGTAGAGCCCAAGCAACGTTCAAATAAAAGTTGTTCTTACAGCAACACCAGACAAAATGTACCAATACAAATTCCCCTTCCGCCTCCAAGAGAGTGATCCCCACTGCCTCCTGACTCTGACTTGATTAAGTGAATCGACAAACTGCTACCAGTCTCATGCCCAGGCCATCTCCTCCCCCGATCCTGACAGAGCTGTGTTTGTGGACTCAAACTTCCATGTCACTCTGCGGGTGTTTTAATTGGGTTTAACCCTGGGAAACACTGACATCTAGTGAAAGAAAGAAAGAAAGAAAGAAAGAAAGAAAGAAAGAACTTGGACTGAAACTTCAGCCTTTACAGCTAAAGTAACAATAAACAGATGAGAATAATAGGAATAATAGAAAAAGAAGCACATCGTCAAAATAACGAAATGAATACCAGCTGTGAGCATTAACACAACTTGTGTGGAGGTCTTTCAGTGTCTTTTGGGATCATCACTTTCAGCCATCACTGCTTGACACCTCTGACACAGAGAGCCAATGAGCCATTAAAAATGCACTTGTTCGATGTTATTCCTGACAAAGATGTTGGCCTGTGGAAGTTAGGTGACCACACAGTAAAGGTGTTTTTATATTTAAGATTAGAGGGGAATTGTAGTCCATGGCCGCGCCTGTGCACCAGCATTCCTTAGTGCATTTGTGTCCACAGAAGCTGTGTGTGTGTTCTGGCATTATTCTACTATAGTGTCAAATCCAGATGTATGAGGAAAGACATATATGTATGTCTAATTATGTATATATCCCCTCCTTGTACTGCCACCTTATCGTGGTGGAGGGGTTTGCGTGTCCCAATGATCCTAGGAGTTATGTTGTCCGGGGCTTTATGCTCGTGGTAGGGCCACCCAAGGCAAACTGGTCCTAGGTGAGGGATGAGGCAAAGAGCGGTTCAACCTAACCTCCTATGAAGAACAAAAAATTTGGACACCGTTTTACCTCTTACGGACGCGGGTCACCAGGGTCCCCCTCTGGAGCCAGGCCTGGAGGTGGGGCTCGATGGCGAGCTCCTGGTGGCTGGGCCTGCACCCTTTGGGCTAGGCCAGGCACAGCCCGGAGTCAACATGGGTCCCCCTTCCCATGAGCTCACCACCTATGGGAGGGGCCATGGAGGTCGGGTACAGTGTGAGTTGGGTGGTGGCTGAAGGTGGGGACCTTGGCGATCCAATCCTCGGCTAAAGAAGCTGACTCTTGGGATGTGGAACGTCACCTCTCTGAAAGGGAAGGAGCCTGGGCTGGTGCGCGAGGTCGAGAGGTTCCTGCTAGATACCTTGACACACATCTTGGACTCTGGAACCATTCTCCTTAAGAGGGGCTGAACTCTCTACCACTCTGGAGTTGCCCCCAGTGAGAGGCGCCGAGCAGGTGTGGGCATACTTATTGCCCCCCGACTTGGAGCCTGTTCATTGGAGTTTACCCCGGTGGACGAGAGGGTATCTTCCCTCCGCCTACGGGTGGGGGGAGGGGTCCTAACTGTTGTTTGTGCGTATGCACCACACAGTAGTTTGGAGTACCCACCCTTTTTGGTGTCCCTGGAGAGGGTGCTAGAAGGCATACCTTCTGGGGACTCCCTTGTACTGCTGGGAGACTTCAATGCTCACGTGGGTAATTTACAGTGAGACCTGGAAGGGTGTGATTGGGAGGAATGGCCCCCCGACCTGAACCCGAGCGGTGTTTTGTTATTGGACTTCTGTGCTCATCACGGATTGTCCATAACGAACACCATGTTCAAGCATAGGGATTGTTCCTAAGTTCACTTGGCACCAGGACACCCTAGGCCTCAATTAGATGATCGACTTTGTGGTTGTGTCGTCAGACCTGAGGCCACATGTCTTGGACACTCGGGTGAAGAGAGGGGCGGAGCTGTCAACTGATCACCACCTGGTGGTGAGTAGGCTTCGATGGTGGGGGAGGATGCCGGTAAGGCCGGGTAGGCCCAAACGTGTTGTGAGGGTCTGCTGGAAATGTCTGGCCGAGTCCCATGTCAGAAGCAGCTCCAACTCCCACCTCTGGCAGAACTTCAACCGTGTCCCGAGGGAGGTGGGGGACATTTAGTCCGAATGGGCCATATTCCATGCCTCTATTGTTGAGGCGGCTGAGCTGCGGCCGTAAGGTGGTCAGTGCCTGTCATGGTGGCAATCCCCGAACCCGTTGGTGGACACCAGAAGTGAGGGATGCCGTCAACCTGAAGAAGGGGTCCTACAGGACCCTTTTGTCCTGTGGGACTCTGGAGGCAGCTGACAGGTACTGGCAAGCCAAGCGGAATGCAGCTTCGGTGGTTGCTGAGGCAAAAACTTGGGCGTGGGAGGAGTTTGGGGAAGCCATGGAGAACGACTTTCAGATGGCTTTGAGGAGATTCTGGTCCACCATCCGGCGTCTCAGGAGGGGGAAGCAGTGCAGTGTCAACACTGTATATGGTGGGGATGGTGCGTTGCTGACCTTGACTCAGGACGTTATGGGTCAGTAGGGGAGTACTTTGAAGACCTCCTCAATCCCACTAACATGCCTTCCAATAAGGAAACAGAGCCTGGGGCTGGTCTAAAACCTCCTTGGCGGCAGGGCCCCAGGGGTGGATGAGATATGCCCGGAGTTTCTCAAGGCTCTGGATGTTGTAGGACTGTCCTGGTTGACACGTCTCTGCAACATCGCATGGACATCGGGGACAGTGCCTCTAGATTGACAGACCGGGGTGGTGGTCCCCCTCTTTAAGATGGGGACCGGAGGGTGTGTTCCAACTACAAAGGAATCAAACTCCTCAGCCTCCCTGGAAAAGTCTACTCGGGGTTCCTAGAGATGAGGGTCTGTCAGATAGTCGAACCTCAGATTCAGGAGGAACAGTGTGGTTTTCGTCCTGGTTGAGGAACAGTGGACCAGCTCTACACCTTTAGCAGGGTCCTGGAAGGTGCATGGGAGTTTGCCCAACCAGTCTACATGTGTTTTGTGGACTTGGAAAAGGCATTCGACCATGTCCCTTGGGGAATCCTGTCGGGGGTGCTCTGGGAGTATGGGGTACCGGACCCCCTGATAAGGGCTTTTTGGTCCCTGTACAACCGGTGTCAGTGCTTGGTCTGCATTGCCGGCAGTAAGTCGAACCTGTTTCCAGTGAGACTTGGACTCTGCCAGAGCTGCCCTTTGTCACGATTCTGTTCATAACTTTTATGGACAGAATTTCTAGGCGCAGCCAGAGCGTTGAGAGGGTCCGGTTTGGTGGACTCAGGATTGGGTCAATGCTTTTTGCAGATGATGTTGTCCTGTTTGCTTCATCAGGCCGTGATCTTCAGCTCTCTGGAGCGGTTCGCAGCTGAGTGTGAAGCGGCTGGGATGAGAATCAGCACCTCCAAATCCGAGACCATGGTCCTCAGCCGGAAAAGGGTGCAGTGCCCTCTCAGGGTTGGGGGGGAGATCCTGCCCCAAGTGGAGGAGTTTAAGTATCTCGGGGTCTTGTTCACGAGTGAGGGAAGAATGGAGCGTGAGATCGACAGGCGGATCGGTGCGGCATCCCCAGTGATGCGGGCTCTGCATCGGTCTGTCGTGGTGAAAAAAGAGCTGAGCCGTAAGGCAAAGCTCTCAATTTACCAGTCGATCTATGTTCCTATCCTCACCTGTGGTCATGAGCTATGGGTAGTGACCGAAAGAACGAGATCGCGAATACAAGTGGCTGAAATGAGTTTCCTCCGCAGGGTGTCTGGGCTTTCCCTTAAGGATAGGATGAGGAGCTCAGTCATCCGGGAGAGGCTCAGAGTAGAGCCGCTGCTCCTCCGCATCGAGAGGAGTCAGATGAGGTGGCTCGGGCATCTGATCAGGATACCTCCTGGACGCCTCCCTGGTGAGGTGTTCCGGCACGTCCAACCGGGAGGAGGCCCTGGGGAAGACCCAGGACACGCTGGAGGGACTATGTCTCCCGGCTGGCCTGGGAACGCCTTGGCATTCTCCCGGAAGAGCTGGAAGAAGTGGCCGGGGAGAGGGAAGTCTGGGCTTCTCTACTTAAGCTGCTACCCCTGCGACCCGACCTTGGATAAATGGAAGAGGATATATATATATATATATATATATATATATATATATATATATATATATATATATATATATATATATATATATATACACACATATATATATATATATCTATCCATTATCCAACCGATATTTGCTAACTACAGGGTCAGGGGGGTCAGCTGCAGCCAATCCCAGCCAACACAGGGTGCAAGGCAGGAAACAAACCCCGGGCAGAATGCCAGCCCCAACATAATATATATATATATATATATATATATATATATATATATATATATATATATATATATATATATATATATATATATATATATATATATATATATATATATATATATATATACTCCATATATATATCAAATCCTAAGCCTAAAACTGCAAAGATTTTATGTGACATTTTTATATCACATTTTTGTCATGCTTTAAAACTGGCTTATTTTAAAACCTACATATATATGTTTGGTATATGCAGACATTGAAAGACGCCAGCCTTCTAAGGAAGTATAGTCGGCTCTGTCCTTTCTTGCACAGAGCATCAGTATTGGCAGTCCAGTCCAATTTATCATCCAGCTGCACTCCCAGGTATTTATAGGTCTGCACCCTCTGCACAAAGTCACCTCTGATGAACATGGGGTCCATGAGGGACCTTTTTTTTAAAACCTACATATATATGTTTGGTGTCATTCTTTTCAGGATTTATCGACCTTTAATGTGATGTTGTTAGATTTTCAGATTCTTATTCTGTTTTTAAATTATAAAGCAAAAAATATCAAGAACTCAAGTCCCGTGAGACCAGACTTTGTGTCAAGAGATTTAACCATACCCAGGGCCGGAAATAAAAGGCAAAGAGTAGGACAGCTGCTGTACAGGCTTTTAAATGTTCAAAGCAGCACGCAAGATGCAGATCATGCAGAACAGCAACAGCAGCAAGTTAGCAGCTGATCGAGCAAAGAGGAGGTTAAAAAAAACTGTATTTGTTTCCCATTGTATCACCGTTTAAGAGGGGTTTTCAGTGGAGTGACCACATCTCCTTGGAGTGCATTCAGCTCCCCTCTTCATAACGTGAGCGGTAGAGACACAAAGCGGCTAGTGCATAGCGCAGAAAAGGGGCATTGGCGAATGAAGCGAGCAGGGGGTAAGCCCCTTAGTATGTACTGTATATATATAGCCTGCCAACCGGAAAGGGCAAAGTCAGTTGGCCTCATTAGGCGTCTACTCAGTGCTGTGAGGAGAGAAGGAAGGACAGTGGGACATCCTATTTAACAAAACGCTTGGACGTTAAGTGGCGCATGCCTGTATACTATCAGATAAAAACATAATGTGAGTATTGGCACTGGCAGAGGTGAGTGCTATAATAGCCCTCTTTAAAGAATATTCAAAAGAACTTGCTGCCACTCTCTGGATAGGTCCATTAGGCTTCATCGATCATAACCATCAAGATCACACCTGAAAATCCACTTTTTGCCTCTTGTCTTGTAAATCTGCTATTTCTGCCTTTATATCTTTCATAATTGACTCTTTTTATCCACTATAGTGATGCTGATTCTGCTATGCTGTCAATCACATTGTAGTGCGAATCAACTCCTACATACATTAAGTTAATTGCTTTTTATTCTGACACAATGGCCTGTAAGCTTTATATAGAGTAAAAAAAAACTCAAAATAATGGTCAATTTACATTAGCTCATCTAATTTACAGTACCATATTATCTTTTTTATAATTCTTTTATTTTATTTCATAAAGTATCCTGTAATAGTGCTATGTAGAGTAAAGGTTCATGCTGTAAACTAGGGTTGCCAGACTCAGGTCCTGGAGGGCTAAAGCATCTGCAGGTTTAAATGCAATCAGTTTCTTTAATTCTTAAGTGACTTTGTAGTTAGTTATCGCCACTAATTAGGAACAAAGGTGCCATAGCGGTTAGCACGGCTGCCTTATTGATTCAGCATCCAGGGTCTGACTTCCTCACCAGGTCGTTGTTCGTGTTGAGTTTCCATATTCACTTTGTGTCTGTGTAGATTGTCTTCTGAGTGCCTTTAAATTTAGTTGGGCCTTTTAACATTTTATTGTTACATGGCATTGAATCACAGTAGATTAAATGTGGTTCTTTTCACACTGATCTGCAGAAAAAGACCCTTACATGTCAAAGTAAAAAACAGTGGAACCAGATTTTTTGTTTTTCCTTCTTCCCATTTTTATATGGGGTTGCTTTTTTTTTTTTGAGAAGACATTTCTACGATTGATGTTCAAAAAGTTTCCACACTTTTTTTAAACTCTGTTTACTAAGAATTTTAAAAACAAATTACTTTGCAATTTTCCAAGTGTCGTACCAACTTTTAAATGTCCAATTATTAGTCAAAACTTGATTATATAAAGTCAGCGTCGGTATAAATAAAGTCAAAACTTGTTTCTGAATATATAAAGTCAAAACTTGAATATATAAAGTCATTCTCAAATATATAAAGTCAAAACCTGAGTATATAAAGACAGCGCTGGAATATTTAAAGTCAAAACTTGAATATATAAAGTCAACGTCAGAATATATAAAGTCATTCCAAAATGACTTTTTTGTTAACTTATTTCAGTTTTTTTAGCTTACTAAAAATGTGCCTGAGTCGTTTCAATCAATATATTTTGACTTTGACTTTTTATATTCAGGAATGAGTTTATATACTCCGATGTTGACTTTATATAATCAGGAATGACTTTATAAATTCAAGTTTTGACTTTAAATATTTCAACGCTGACTTTATATACTAAGGTTTTGACTTTATGCATTCAGGAATGACTTTATATATTCAAGCGCTGACTTTATATATTCAGAAAAAAGTTTTGACTTTATATATACCGACGGTGACTTTATATATTCAAGTTTTGACTTTATATATTCTGACGCCGACTTTATATATTCAGAAAATCAATGTATTTGCCTGTTTGGCACCCCATAATATATATACACTGTATATATATATATATATATATATATATATATATATATATATATATATATATATATATATATGATAGATTCAAATGGATGGTTTAAAGATTAATAAATTTGATAAATATGTTGGATCAGTGTGCCAGTAAATAATGCAAGTCTCTACTACCCTAACCTCCCCACCTGTCTAGGGTTCCAGTTGATTGTAGCATTAATGTACCTGAATGTAGAATGGCCAACTTATGGCGAATGAGTATGGTGGGCTAATATACATGACAAAGACAAAAGACCACTCCAAGCAAATGTGTGAAGAGTATTAGTCAAGGGATAAGGACAAGAAAATATCCAAGTCACTGAATATCAAGTTAAATCAATAATGAAGGAATGGAATGAACATGACACAGCTGTAAATCTGCTCGAGCAATCCATCCAAAACAAGGGAAGCCACCAAAAAACCTCTGAGAACTCTGCAGGAGTTACAATCTAAAGCAGATGAGACTGGAGAATCTCAGCATACAACAACTGTTGCTTCATCAGTACACAGTTTTATGGTAGAGTGACACCTCAGCCCCACACTGGAATAATGTGAGGTTCTTTTATGGTGGCTGGAGTGCCAGTCCTACCACCAACCCCCACGTTTCCCCTGAAAGTTGAAGGACCTGCTTACAGGGCTGGATGGAGATTAATGTCATACCCAGGATGAAACAAATGCAGGTGAAGTGGCAAAAAGAAGTCCAGAAGTTAGTTGGAAGAGCATCCTGTGGTTTGATGAGACCAAAATTGAGCTTTCTGACCATCAGATTAAACACTATGTTTGAACACTGCACTATCAACAGAGAGTCCCAAAGCACACCTCCACAAATGACCACTAGAGGGGGAAATCCTGTCATAAACCCCTGCTAGATATACAAAAGGGCCATATACAATTCTTATAAAATAAAAGATTTATTCTTACCAAAAATGCTCTTTAATAACAATGAAGCTCCATGGGGCACAAAAGCAATAGGATTTGCCCAAAACATTAAGGCAATCCAATTCAACAAATGTGCCAGTATGAAGTCAAAATTCGAAAATCACAATAAACATAGAAGACCACAGCAACTGATTACTCCCTAGAGCTTTCAAAATAAACTACCATGAAATCCTCCATATTTACAGGGCAGAGAATGTTTCCTGGTAGTGATTGGCAGGTGGCCCTGCCTCTTGGGGAACCAACCAGAAAAACAAATAGAACATAGCAGCAGATGCATAAAAACACGAAGTACACAATAAGCAAATGTTATGTTAGCATACCTCAAAGACACAAAATTGAACAAAAAACACAAAACAAGACAATAGGTACATGTGCAGCATGGTGGTGGCAGCATCAGTCAGTGCAGGTGCTTCTGTGAAGCAGGACCTGGAAGGCTTGTGAAGGTAAAATCAAGGCAGCAAAATACAGGGAAATCCTGGAAGAAGCCTAATGCTGTCTACAAGAGATCTGTGCCTTGGAAATATGAATATATATATATATATATATATATATATATATATATATATATATACAGTATATATATATATATAAATATGTATACAGTAATCCCTCGCTATATCGCGCTTTGACTTTCGCGGTTTCACTCTATCGCGGATTTTAAATGTAAGCACATATAAATATATATCACAGATTTTTCGCTGGTTCGCCTCTTTCTGCGGACAATGGGTCTTTTAATTTAGGTTACATGCTTCCTCAGTTTGATTGCCCAGTTGATTTCATACAAGGGACGCTATTGGCGGATGGCTTAGAAGCTACCCAATCAGAGCATGTATTGCATATTAACTAAAACTCCTCAATGCTATAAGATATGCTTCCCGCGCTGTGCTTGTTTGCTTCTCTCTATCTTTCTCGCTCTCTCTGCCTGTCAGAGGTGGTGTGAGCAGAGGGGCTGTTTGCACAGAGGACACGGACGCTCCTCTACAAAATGCCGCTTTATCGCGGTGCTTCTGTATACTTAAAAGCATGTATTGATTTTTTGATTGTTTGCTTTTCTTTGCAACGCTCTCTGACATTCTCTGCTCCAGACGCTCCTTTATGACGGCGCCCTTTGAAGATAAGATATGTTTGCTTTCTTTTAATTGTGAGAAAGAACTGTCATCTCTGTCTTGTCATGGAGCACAGTTTAAACGTTTGACTAAAGGGTGTTATTTCATGTCTAGAGGGCTCTAATAATATTAACAGGGTGGGAGAGTTTATAAGGGCTTAAAATATATAAAAATAACCACACAAACATATGGTTTCTACTTCGCGGATTTTCACCAATCGCGGGGGGTCTGGAACGTGATCGAGGAGGGATTACTGTATATATATATATAAATATGTATATATATATATATATATATATATATAAAGCATATATACTCGCAGATAAGTTCTACTGCAGATAAGTTGGGAGTTGATTTTACAGTGTAATTATTGGTATTTTATAATGTTGGTCGTATAAGTCAAATGCGGAAAACTCAGGCTATTGGTCCAAGAGATTATGATATGCTAACGCCCACCTGAGAAAGTAACCACGGAGCACATGGCATTTTTTTTCTATGTATTTGTTGCCTACGTGACCACACGGTAATAGCAGAACTATTCCGAAGAGATGTTTGCACTGTTCTGCGTTTTTTGTATCTCACACCCTCATACACCTTTATTGTAAGAGCATCCCTTATCTACAATGGAGCGTTCAATCAGAAGAAAATATGAAGCCGGTTTTAAATTAAACATTGTTGAAGTAGCGAAAGAAATTGGTAACTGCGCCGCTGCAACAAACTTTGATGCATCTGAGAAACTGATGCGAGATTGGAAGAGGCAAGAAGATGTAAAAAAAAAAAAGTAAGTGTTGCATTTTTGAACGGGCACATAAGTCAGGGTCTGATTTTATGATCAGTTTTTCGGGTTTTAAGACCTGACTTATACGTGAGTATATACGGCATATAAAGTCCAACATCTTTCTGTCTGTCTGTCTGTCCTTTTTCATGAGAGATGACTTCTTTCATATCATAGTTCGCTTATGGTACCGATTTATTTGCGTGAATCTGAGAGACGGCGGCTGTGGACCGAGGGGAGGGGTGAGGGGTAACTCCTCACTGTGTTGGAGTGTACCTTGACTAAGTTAGCTATTGATACCTTTTGGTTCAGCAGACATTATCATCTACAGATTGTTAAGGAGTAACGTTTGACGCTGTTGAGAGAGAAATCAGAGCTACGTGTGTTTTAGAGCGTAGCTGGTGATTGGCAGAGATATCACGGCCACGTGTTTTTCTCCACACACGGGGGACAGCCTCCCATCAGAGCTGAACATGATCAGATACAGTGCCAACATTTGGCGTTGGAGTGTACCTACTTTCTGCTTGGCCAGAATTACATTTTTATTTTCTTTTTTTAATGATTTTTAAAGTGTGTCCTGTTTCACTACTATGCTGGTGGAGAAATGGAGGACAGCTAGCAATATATAAAATGTAAATATTATGCTGTTAAATCTTTTAAAGGTAACACATTTCTCTGGTGGTGCAGTGAAAGTAAAGAGTAAGGAGACCAGAATTCATGTCCCAATGTATTCCTGCATTGTGTTTGCACGTTCTCCCCATGTCTGTGTGTTCTCCTGATGTCCAAAGACAGCGAGATTAGCGGGATCAGTGATGCTAAATTGGGCTTAGTATGTGTTAGGTGTGTATTTATCATACAATGGACTGACGCCCTGTTCGGGGCACTACTCTGGCCTGGACAGGCTCCACACACATTCCTCGTCTAGATTCATTTTTTTGATTTTATTTGATATACTTTGTTAATCCCCAAGAGCAAATTGTCTTTTTGCATGACTGTTTGGGGTAAGAGTGCAAGGTTCAGCCATTGTACAGAACCCCTGGAGCAATTTTCAAGTTAAGGACCTTTTTCAAGGACCCAACGGAGTAAGATCTCTCCTGGCAATAACGCGATTTGGTGTGACAAACTTCAGGACACCAGAGCAGATCCTTAGCCCACAGAACCACCACTCCACCTATAAGCGGATATGAAACTAACCTAATCTTTCTCTGACAGCTCATTTATTTTAACAATACTCTGCCTTAACTTGGTGCAGTATATCTGGAGCTCTAAACTGGCCCTGTGTAAGTGAGTGTGGAGTGTGTGATGAGCCCCGCAGTGGACCAGCATCTTGTGTCACAGACGTGGACAATGGGGACAGCTTAATGGCTCTGGTGGTGGTATTTTCTCACCAATTCACAGGGTGGCACTGTATTCAAATACTTCTTCTTTTCCTCCATCTACAGATTGGATGATTGACTTGTGATATCACTTCTAATGTCTGTCCACCCAGACTCACCTCTTCCTGCCTGACTTGCATTTACCTGGAGGTGTCGGCATCTTGCATGGTCTGCACTGAGACTCACATCCTTTCGCTTAAAAGCTGAATTGACTATTGCCTTTACAATACGGAGATTTTGATGTCACCCCAAATCATTATCTTTGTTTTGTCCTCTCTTATATCAGGTTTGGTTCCCACCTTGCACCTGATTCTACTGGGCCTCCCATGATGCTAAATTAGATAGGCTGGCTAGAAAACTTTCCCTTAACATTTCCATCAACACTCATTAATATTCAAATATGGATACTGTAGAAAGCAGTGGCGCTCCAGCCACCCCAACCCCCCAACAAGTTCAGCACACAACACACTTTATTTCCGTGGGGTAGCGTTTTTCCTCGCTCCCCACAGCAGCACAATACAAATAAGCAAAGCGCCAACACACAGTCCTTTTCTTCTCTCTTACTCCGCCTCCACTCCTCTTCTGGCAAGCTTTGTCCACCTCCTCACGACTCTGGCTCTCCGAGTAGTGGTGGCTGGCTCCTTTTATAGGACACCTGGAAGCAGTCCGTGTTGCTAAACAAGGCTCGGCAAATGTCCAGGCACCCCCTGGCAGTGGCCACGTGCCCCAGTAGAGTTGAGCTTCTATGCTCCAAACCTGTGGCCCCCCTGCAAGCCGGGGGGCTGTCTTGTAATATTCCGGGGGAGAAGATAATGTCCTGAATAAGCTATCCACTATTAAGCCGTCTCGACTGGGTAAAGTCCCAAACGGTCCACCACAATACGTTATTCCCTTAAAAATAGGTTGTAAAGAACAAACATTTTTCTTACCCAAGAGATCAGAAACTAAAACAAATAAAATAAAATATTTCAGTTCAAGAGAGCACATTCACCCTTCACCTCCCGGAGGCATATTTTTGCAATTGTTACACTGCATTAAAGAAAAAAAGCTGTGCTTTATGTAAAATATTGACTTCCATCTGTTATTATGTAGGCTTCAAACTCCATTGTGTGCAAGAGCTGCTTGTCTTCTAATTGGTAAGGGGCACAGTAATAGCCGCATATCTCAATCTTATTATAGCCTAAACAGTAAAGAAATTAAAAGAAAACAGATTGCATAAAGCCAATGCAGTATATAAAAGCTGCTAATAAAGCAGTATTAAAGCAATACGATTATGATAAATCAAGTCAGAACAGACCAGTGAAAATGTGCTATATATATAATTAAACAATCCTATTAAAGACCACGGGGTGAAACCGTTACGCTCCACTGCCCGTGTAGTCATTTGAAAATTGTCAGCAATGTTTTTCAAGCAGTGTTACTGCCATTGGAATCCAATTAACTTTCTGACCACCTCTGTATCTCACCGTTAAAAATGCCAGATTGAAATAGACAAGGATTATATTAGGTAAATGGAAAGTGAAACCAACATACCTAAAAGGTTAGCCATTCATCAACAACAGAAATCACGGGCTCCTGTTTGGAGTATGTACTCATATGATGCTATATATTCATTATCAACCTTTTTTATGTACTTTTCCGGGAGAACAATACAGTCAAAAGGATTTCAGAGCCAACTGAAAGATGATTACAGCCAACTGTATTTATCAAAATGACAGAAAAAAATGAAGCCTTCCTCAAAGTTTAAAAGGAGATTTTCAACCCTTATTTTAATTACAAAAGGTAGTAATGTGGGAAATGTTAAAGAGCAAGGGAAAAAAAGCTTTAAGTGGAATTAATGAATTTATATTAAAAGGTTTCATGTACAGCGCTTATACGAAGTATTCACGCCCTGGAGGGGTTTTCACATTTTCTTGTTATACAACATTGAATCATAGTGGATTTAATTTGCCTTTTTTGACACCGGTCAGCAGGAAAAAATTTCTTTATTGTCAAAGTGAAAGTGGACTAAATTAATTGCAAATATAAAACACAAAGTTATTGATGGCGTTAATATTCATCTGGACACTGCCATTTCTCCTCATTCTTCTTTGCCAAGCTGTGTGAGGTCTCATGCTGATGGTGAGTGAGGACCAAGGTTATTACAGTTTTGCCTTTTTATATTAGATTTTATTTTTATATTTTTTCTGACCTTACTTGGAAATTCAGTTTAGTTTTAGTTCTCCTTCATTGTGTGTGTTTAGCTTTAATTTAGTTTTAGTTTCAGAAGGCCATTTCTATTTTATTTTTATATCTATTAGTTTCAGTTTTAGTTTGAGTAATTCTGGTATAGCTAAAGAGCTACTATGGAGTTTAGTTCTCTGTCACAATCAGACAGAACTGTATACTTAGCGGGTTTGGACATAATATGAGTTTAATGTTCGTGGAAGCTGATTACACTACATGGATCACTATCTGGTTTTGTTTTTGTCTGATTAAAACAAGCATAATCAAAATCAGATATGAACACTTTTATACAATTTTATAATTTTAAAAATATTTTCTATGTAATTTGTGCACTAACTGTTGACAGTTTTCGTCTTTTCCTTTTCTTTCCCAGAATGGGCCAATCTATAATGAAATTTAGGAGAATTTTAAGGTTTGAGGGTTTTTACTTTAAATGTCTACAGCACAGAACATATCTTGCTCCAAGACAATGTGCTTATAATGAATGTCTTCAATATTGCATTTAAAAATCTCCCATACTAGGCTTTTTATTTTCTACCAGCCATATTGATCTCTGAGTCCATCTCAGTCATATACAATTTATAGACTGAATTTTACCACCTGCAGGCCTGAAAAAATATCAAAAATCAGAAAACAGATTCTGCTGTGTCATGAAAATCACAGGGGCTTAGAAAGAACAGGGATCTTGGGCTTCAATCAGAGTGCAGACCCCACCCAGCTGTATTGAGGGAAACAAAAAAAAAACAAGCATGTAGTGTGAAGGTTAGGAGTAGTGAGACTTGAATAGCCCATGCATAAGAACTGTAAACCCATAATGAACAGAGTAAGAACGGGTCATAGGAGTGTGCACGGGCACAAGATGATAGAAACAGCATCTGAGATCAGGAACAATATCTTAGTGCTGGGTGGTATACCGGTTCATACCAAAAACCGTTTTTTATTTTTGCTATGATATGGATTTTTCTTATACTGCAACACTGGTTTAAATAGCCTAAACAACGTTTGGAATGTGGTGCAGCGGGAAACTGTTTAAGGGGGGACCTTAAACACGCATTAGTGGAGGTATTGAGAGGTGAAAATGGACAGGGAACATTCCGAAACTGAAGCTGTAGCAGACGATAAAGTTGAACATGATGACACAGAAGAACGTTTGCTGAAAACAGGAGCTGTGTCTGTTGTCTGGAGATACTTTGGTTTTAAAAGATCGGATGTGCACCATTATGTTCAAATGTGTGAATACTGTTTCTATACTACTGGATAATACTGCAAGCCAAGTTGTACTTGTTTTATTTTTTTTCAAAACTGTGTAATGTACCTGGGTACTGTGTAATAGTGTGATGACATGTTGACTTTATTCTCAACATTTCCACTTTAGTCTCGACGCTTATGATGAGAATAAAGTCAACATGGTGACTTTATTCTTGTAATTTTTCATTAAAGTAGAATATCGTAAACTAAACTTCATCTTAAAATGAATATTTAATTTACTAAATTTTCTCAAACCCTGTCATAAGTTATGTAGCACATTAAATGCTTTGTGTTAAGTGTTCCCCGAGCCATGTTAATTACTACGTGCTTCTTAAACTGTTGTCCTCTTGCACTGAGGAGGCGCAGGCAGCAATCACCACACAGAATACATTAATTTCATGATATTCCTGCTCCCTGGACATTTAGAATGCTAAGATAAATACTTGATATAATTTTCTTGATGAAATGCATTAAAGCATGTATTAATCATGTGGGGGCACGGTGGCATGGAGGCTGCACTGCTGCCTCGCAGCAAGGGGGTCCCGGGTGTTCCCTGCCTTGAATTTGCATGTTTTTCTGGTGGGTTTACTCGGCGTGCTTCAGTTTCCTTTCAAAGTCATGTAGAATGTGGGGTTTTGTTATGCTATATTAACCCTATTATTGTATGTATTGCTCGTATTCACCCTGCGATGTGCTGGTGCCTCGTTCAGGATTTTCTCCTGACTTGCACACAATGCTTGCTGGGACGGGTGCAGTCCTGAATGGATGGCATATTTAAACATTAAAAACGAAGATTTTTTTTAAAGTTCTGAACACTCTGGTCTAAGTTTATAACTAGTTTTAATTTCACAAAGATGTTTATCGTGTGGTGATTGGTTATGTGGAGAAAGAAAAAGGAAGGGTTAGGGTTTGGTACATCAGATAGAGATAGCATGCATGCAATAAAGAAAGCCCACTCAGAAGAACATCCATTGATTTCTGTGTTCATGTCTCTGACCACCAGATCACGAACCCAACATTTACACAATATTTAAGTTAAACCTGTGTGATACCCATTCATACATCCAGTTTTTTGAAGCCTTGTCACACCTGCCATAAAGTTCTCTACAGTGAACCTACACCTGGGGACCCCTTACTGCGAGGGAGCAGCAATACCGCCTCACTACCATTCATGTTTAATACCTGCTTTAATGCATTTCGTCATGAAAATGATATCAAGTATTTATCTTAGCATTCTAAATTTTCATGAAGTGAATAGATTCTGTGTGGTGATCGCTGCTGGTGCCCCCTCTTAGTGCAGAGGAAGTCAGTTTAAGAAGCGCGTAGAGATTAAGAACTGGGTCAGGGAACACTTAACACAAAGCATTCAATGTGCTACATTAACTTATGACAGGATTTGAGAAAATCTAGTAAATGAAACAGTGATTTTAGGATGAAGTTTAGTTTACGACATTCTACTTTAATGACAAAATAAACTATGAGAATAAAGTGGAAATGTCGAATATAATCTCAACATAAGCATCAAGATTAAAGTGGAAATGTCAAGAATAAAGTCAACATGATGACATATAAGTTTTTTTTTCTTCACTGTGGCCCTAATATTATTCCGTAGGGCTATACCACAAACAGCATTATAAATTCAAGTTGCAGTTTTATTATTTATGTATACAGTGGTCCCTCTCTATATCGCGCTTCGACTTTTGCGGCTTCACTCCATCGCGGATTTTAAATGTAAGCATATCTAAATATATATCACGGATTTTTCGCTGGTTCGTGGATTTCTGCCGACAATGGGTCTTTTAATTTATGGTACATGCTTCCTCAGTTTGTTTGCTCAGTTCATTTCATACAAGGGACACTATTGGCGGATGGCTTAGAAGCTACCCAATCAGAGCATGTATTACGTATTAACTAAAACTCCTCAATGATATATGATATGCTTCCCGCGCGGTGCTTGATTGTTTGCTTTTCTCTGTCTCTCTCACTCTTTCTGCCTGACGGAGGGGGTGTGAGCAGAGGAGCTGTTTGCACAGAGGCTGTTTGCCTAGAGGATACGGACGCTCCTCTAAAAAATGACGCTTTATCGCGGTGCTTCGGCATACTTAAAAGCACAAAAGCACGTATTGATTTTTGATTGTTTGCTTTTCTTAGCGAGCGCTCTCTCTCTCTCTCTCTGAAATTCTCTGCTCCTGACACGCGCACTCCTTTTGAAGAGAAGATATATTTGCATTCTTTTAATCGTGAGAAAGAACTGTCATCTCTGTCTTGTCATGGAGCACAGTTTAAACTTTTGACTAAAGGGTGTTATTTCATGTCTAGAGGGCTCTAATAATGTTAAAAGTGTGGGAGAGTTTATAAGGGCTTAAAATATTTAAAAATAAGCATACAAACATATGGTTTCTACTTCTATTTTCATCTATCGCGGAGGGTTCTGGAACGCAAACCCGCGATCGAGGAGGGATTACTGTATAGCTTAGCGTGAAGCAAGGTCCATATTAATGCAATTTGCCTTAATGATGGCTCAGTTGGTAAAGATATCTCACCAAGTTTTATTTTATTTTTATTTAGTGAATACTGCGTAATGCACCTAGGCTTGAAGTCTTGAAGTAATAGTATTATTACTGGAAGTTGCACTATTATTTATTTTATTTTTTTTATATATTAGTTTAAATATTATGCAATTTAATGATGGTAAAGTTGTTTAAAAAGTCACTTTAACGTGTCAGTGGACAGAGATTGTTAACATTAAACAGAAAGTGTAGTTGGTTTACAAAAAATATTCACTATTCCTTTTATAAGACATGTTCAGTGCAATACAACTTTTGACAAGCACCTCTGGATATTTTACTAAATGTAAATGCGTCTTTGGATGGTTGAAAATTTGTTGTCAAAATTTTAACTTAAGTTGTATGCAAAATTTGTTCAATAAAAAGGTTATATATTTTCACTGCAACTGTCATGCAATGTGATTCCTTCTCTTCATTAGTGCCACCCTCTTGAAAACTATCACTTTATGGGGCCATGCAAACCTGTATTAATACTTGTGTGCACATTAAAATGTTTTTTTGTACGATACTCATGACAGTGGTTATTCTTAGCCAGTCTTCTGTACTAATTGCAGTGGAATATGTGGTTAATATCCACTCATGCATGGGAAAAAAAACTGTGAAATCCGTACAATTTAAAAAAATACCGTGATATTGAATTTTGGACATACCGCCCAGCACTGCAATATCTACATTATCTAAACCTGTTCATCCAGAACAGGATCACAGGAAACCTGGAGCCTACCTCAGCAGGTTTGGGTGCAAGACAGGAAGAATCTCTGGTCTACAATACGTATGACATGGTTGATGTTAACAACAAAAAGAATATGATGATTTCAACTATCTATTTTGAGAGAGAGAAAAAGTGAAAAAGGGAGACAAATATTTTAAAACATAATTCTGCTACTGGATTATTTTCACAGTATCATGTATTTTAAATCAGGTATTATTGTTGTTAAATGACTTTTTAAAAGGCAAAGTGATTGGTCAGCAACAACATGCTGATTTTGTATGTCTCTCGATCAGTGCCATTTTATTTTCAGAAAGGATTTCTTTTCTCCTTTGTGAAGTGGCAGGTGAATTATTGTCAACAAAACGCAGACACCTGAGAAATAAACTGAAACGTTACTCACTCATGATTTTTCTGTCCATACAGTAAAGGTTTTGTTGGCCAGTACATTCCGATTTTAGACGTTTGAATTACATCTTGATATACTAGAAGCGGGGCGGTACGGTGGCGCAGTGGGTAGTACTGCTGCCTCGCAGTTACGAGACCCAGGTTCACTTCCCAGGTCATCCCTGCATGGAGTTTGCATGTTCTCCCCGTGTCTGCATGGGTCCCACAGTCCAAAGACATGCAAATGAACAGTGTCATCTCCAGGCAGAGGAGTAGCTTCAGTGACAGACTTTTGTCACCATCCTGCTCCACTGACAGACTGAGGAGATCGTTCCTCCCCCACACTATGCGACTCTTCAATTCCACCCGGGAGAGTAAATACTAACATTACTCAAAGTTATTGTCTGCTTTTTTATTTTTATTTTTTTTTCATTTTTCATTTTTATTACTATTTAATTTAATTTTTTTTTTTTGTATCAGTATACTGCTGCTGGATTATGTGAATTTCCCCTTGGGATTAATAAAGTTTTTTTCTATCTATCTATCTATCTATCTATCTATCTAAATTAGGTGCATTGGTGATTCTAAATTGTCCCTAGTGTGGGTGTGTGGGTATGTGTGTGCCCTGCGGCGGGCTAGCGCCCTGCCCGGGGTTTGTTTTCTGCCTTGAGCCCTGTGTTAGCTGGGACTGGCTCCAGCAGACCCCTGTGACCCTATAGTTAGGATATAGCGGGTTGGATAATGGATGGATGGATATACTAGAAGCGCAAAGAAAGGCAGCACAGTAAAATGCTTTCTATTTCACACGCTTCACGTGCCCGTAATCAGCTTGCCACAATGCTGTGAGAACACCCGCCCTCCATCACCAGCTGCCATTCACTGAATGAATATATGCGGGAGGCTCGTGGTCAATGATTTACTGTTTTAGTGTTAAAAGTTACAAGAGTTAAAGACTAATGGAAAGAATATTCATTAAGAAACGAAAACTAAAAATATTTTTAGCAAATTATTATTTTATTTCAGTTAGTCTTTTCAGCTACTTTAATAGTTTCGTTTAGTTTTAGTTTTTCATTTTAGTTTTGTAAATTATTTTATTTCAGTTTACGAAAATGTTTTTTAATAATAGTTTCAGTTTTGATTTTAGTTTTCGTTAACTATAATAACCCTGGTGAGGATCCTTTTTCAAATCCTGACACAAACACTGAATTAGATTAGACTCTGACTCTGCCACTCCAGGACATTAACTTTGTTTGTTGTGAAGCCATTCCTGTGCTGCTTTGGCATTATGTTTGGAGCATTGACTTGCTTTTCTTCCCCAAAAGTGCATGCTTCAGGTTTGCTTCCAGGATCTCCCCACATTTTTGCTGCATTCATTTTACCCTCACATGCCTTTCAGAGTCTGCTGTAGAGGAGCATCCCCATCGCATGATGCTGCCACCACTTGCTTCACACAGTAGGGATGGTGTGTTTTTTGATAATGTGCATTGTTGTGCTCTCCGCCAAACATGGCAGTTATTCTGATGGCCAGACACCTCAATTGTGATCTCCTCAGACCACAGGACATTCTTCCATCTGACTTCCGGGTCTCCCATGTGCCTTCTGGCAAACTCTAGCTGAGATGTCACTTTGTTTGTAACAGTGGCTTTCTCTTTGTCACTCTCCCAAAAGCTGTGACTGGTAAAGTGCCCAGGTAACAGTTGTTGTTAATCATCATTAGTCTCTTGGTGGCCTTCTTCATTAGTCTTCTTGCATGATCACTTTCTTTCCATTCCATGCAGATTTCCAGCTGTGCCAGACTCTTTTCCAGTTATGATTGATTTAATTGGATATTCAGTATGTGACCAGTAGGGTGCGTTGCATTAGAACTACATTGGCACAAGTCCTAGATGCAAACGTAAGGTTTATTATTATACATCTACTTACAACAAGGCTCATTTTAATAGACACCGACACAAATCCCAATTTTTTCTCCCTTTTCCTTTCTTGCTTCTCCCCCACTAAGACTCCAACTCACCTGGATGAGGTTGAGTGGCTCCTTTTATCTTAAACCTGGGAGTACTTCCAGTGTCAGGACATAGCCCGTAGCAAGCACTTCCATGTCAAATGGAAGCCACACATAGTAGGGATTACTAATCACAGCAGTTTCTCCTGCTAGACAAAACGGAACCCAATAGGGCTGTCCCAAGGGACTATAGCTCCCTGTATGCCATGCAGGTGTCCATGCATACTGGGGGAGCCACTGATCTGAATACATTGTCTCCCCATTGTTCCCCTATTACATGTGCCACCCGGCCAGGCAAGGAACTTTGATTTATTCTTGCCGGGTTTTCAGCATATTTACTCCAAGGCTGTCACCTCCTGTCTCCCTGGTAAAAGCAGGGAATAACCTTCCTTTCTTCTTGGCCATTGCCATCCTGGCAGTGACAGAAGGAATTCTCCTCCGTTAGGCCCTTGAGCAAGGCCCTTAACCTACAATTGCTAAAGGGGTCCTGTACAAAATAGCTGACTCTGCGCTCTAACCCTAAAAATTTCAGTGTGCATCTCTGTGACGATGAGGGTTCTGGCTCCACACTCCCTTTGATGTTTGGGAACCCTTGAACCCAACACCGTCGATAATGAAACCGAGAGAGCTAGTCAGTGAAGGCAAATAATTGAGCATCTGAACAAGGGGATGGTTAAAAGTGAAAACAGTGCTTTTATTAAAAACAGTCAACAAAAACAGTGTTCCATAAATAGTGCAGTTTCAAAGTTCATTAAATAAATAATCCATAAAAAGAACGTGGAGGTTAAAACAATAAGAAAAAACAATCCTTTAAAACTAGAGGTTAAATTCTTCTCATGGAAGCAGTCTTAAAAACAACAACAAATCCGGTGCATCGTTTATTAGCGTCTCACCTGCTTATCCCGTTTGGGCCAAGCAGCAGGCAAGACGCTCTCTGCAGCTGCCCTCCTCTACACTTTCGCGAGACTGGAGACCTCCCGATCCCTGGCTTCGGTTTGGCGCTCATCCCAGTCCCCGAGACTTGATTACCCCAATAGCCAGGACGCACACATTGGGGACTCCACTACCAAGCCTCCCGACTTCCGCTGCCTTTCCGCGGCCTTCTGCGGCTCATCGCTTTCTTCTGGGTACTCCCGCTACCTGGTCACTCAGCGGGAGCAACATCAACTCAAACGTCTGGGTGTTGGCCTAACACCCAGCTTCCTTACAGCTGCCCTCGATCGTGCGCTCAACACACGCACGCACCGCCTGCTTCCTCGCTCCCTGTAACCTCCGTCCTCTTTCCTTTCCTTTTTCTCTACGATCGTTTCCTTTCACTCCTTCAACCGACTTGCGCTTCTTTTTTATATCGTGAGGGGCCATCACAGCTGTAGCATTAGCCACGGGAGCAATCACGAATGTGGGCAGTTCCTAGCCTGTGCACACGGTGAGAAACGCCCACATCGACGACTGCCCCGCGGCTCGCTACAACATCGCCCCCCCTCACGAAGCCGCCTCGGGTGCGGTGATTATTTAAAAATGGCCTTTGCTCAGTGAGCTGTGGACCCGCTATACCACAATCTCAGAAGAGTAAGTCGCAAAAAATCACAAATTCCTAATACAAGAAACTGTATATGGGAATTAAAATATAAAAGACTAGGGGGCTTTGCCCCCAGCTCGCTTCACTCGCGCTACGTGCCAGCAACTTCACATCTCTGCTGCTTGCATATGTGGATTTCACTTTCACCAAACAAAAAAACTTTTAATTCTCGCGGATAGGCCTCTTCATTGGGAAGAACCACTACTCTTCCCTGATGGCAACACGAATTAGACAATCTACATGTCTCTGACTTAAAGTTTAAAGCCAAACAATAACTACATACTTCTGTCATATCACCTACTGTATGTCCTTATATTTGATCTCTTTTCACTTTTACCTTTTTGTCCATATCACATTGAATTTTGATTCTGTGTTTGGAATTACATCGTGACAACGCAATGTATAACTGCCGCGTGAGTGAATATCGTTTCTTTCTCTCTACATGAACTGTGTCTGACAAGAGTATTCACACAAATGAGAAATGATTGAACCGTGTGTGTGGTTGTAAATGTTTTAGATGTGGGCAGGACTTTTCTAAATCTCTTTGCATAAAGTCTTGTCTAGCGGGGCTTGAAAATTTCTCTCACAGGATTTCACTTTCACCAAACAACAAATCATTTTATTCTCGCGGATATGCCTCTTCATTGGGAAGAAACACTACTTTTCCCTGATGGCAACACGAATTAGATGATCTACAAGTCTCTGACTTAAAGTTTAAATCAGAACAATATATTTGATCTCTGTTCGCTGTTCCGTTATTTCACCGAGTAATAATTTCCATTTGTTTGCGCTAATGAGATCTTACTTTTTCTTACTTCCATTATCTTTAATCTGCTCTGCATGTGTATTGCACCAACATTTTTGAATTCTTTACAACCTTCTACCTTGTCATCTGCTCTTTGTCTTTTATTTCTGGCCCCGGGCGTGGTTAAATCTCTTGGCACAAAGTCTCATCTTGTTGGACGTGAAAGTGTCTCTCTGAAAAAGTCACATCTCATCTCTCTTCCCAAGATTTTTTTATTATAATAGAGAGATAACTAAAAAAACCACTTAAACAAATAAGTACAGCGTCGTCCATCAGACCATTAGAACAATCTAGAAGAGAACAAGTCATTCAGCCCAAAAAAACTTTGCCAGTCCTATCCACTTAATTCTGCTAAAAGAAAATCAAGTCAAGTTTTGAAAGTCCCTAAAAATCACTGAGGTGCAGACTGAGCAGCATCCTGTCTTGGAGATAAATTTACAAGAATCGCTTGCTTGTACTGTTTTGACTGTCTGGATGTCTTTGCTTTGTAACCTTTCCTTTTACTTTTTATCTTTCATTTTTGATTTGGTCACTATAAGCCTTTCAAATTAACGTTAACAACTTCGCCAAATTTCTGGCTTTTCCTTTGTCTCAATTTTTAACCTCCTGATCTTTTTTCACTTGTGATTTTTATGTCAACACTGAAATTTTCCAGCACAGGCATAGTATGTGTGTCTTTTTGTGCTTCCCATCTGCTTTGTGCTTGTTATCAGATGGACAGGCTCCTTTCCTGGTGAGAACTTAATAGAAAAGCAGACTGAGAGAAAAAAAAAGAATACACAGTATTAACTTTTCTTTACATTCTAAAAGGTCTTTCTATAGATTAGTTTTAAAAACACATACTTTAGCCATTTTTTTTTTTTACTCCTGACTCTTCTGAAGATGTCCACAACAGAGAACATATGGTCATGCTGATTTGGCTGATGCCCTATTTTTGATTCCAAACTTTGCTTTTTTTGCTGTTGGCAAACTTGAATTATATCTCCAGTCCCATTTTGTGAAGTTTCCTCAAGGGGTCAATGTAGCAGACATGAAGCTGCTGACTGTTGACCTCACTCTCATTCACAATACTAAGTGCCCTTTAGTTGCCATGACAACCCAGGAACTTGCATCTGAAAAAATAGCGACTACATTAGTAGCCGATATGTTGCAGGTGGTTGACGTTCTTCAATTTTGGTCTATTATTGCCTTGATTGCTCACTTGAAAACTTAGCAATACACTCTACCCACCACCAAAACACAATTTTGGATATATATTTCAAATATAGCAACTGAGTCCTTTTACAATTTAAATTTCAAAGTTTCAAAATGTCATCAGTGTGGTGGCCACATTTTATGTTCTATTAGATTGTTACCCTACAAAAAGGATTCATCTTATTTCATTATCTCGTTATACAAATTGATAAGTTATTCCTTTACTGGCTATTTTCTGGCAAAATAGTTAGCTTAAAACAGTTGTACTATATATTACATAACCAGGGCCTGCTTCTTAAATTATGGTGCCTGAGGCAAAGCACATTTTTACCACCCCTTTCTAGCATTCTAGGCATTTGTTTATTTCACGAAAAGAATTCTTCACCATTTTTGATCATTTCTCAGTACATCAGTGCCAAAAACACTTCCTGTGACTCCTTAATAATGTTGATCAACAAACTTCACCAAAGCATTATTTGCAGACAATATGCTGTGTTCACCGGTGACCTTGTTTGCAGAATACTTTCCTGGAAATTCACTGTATAGTTGGCTTAGATGACAGGACAGAGCCCTGGGGTGCACCTGAAGTAACAGCGGTGGGTCGGGATGTGAAAGTTTTAAGATGAACAAACTGAGTGTGGCCTGAGAGGTAGGATCTGACCCAATCTAGTGGAGTGTGGGTAATGCCAATCGAAGATAATCTATTGAGAAGAGTGGTGTGACAAATAGTGTCAAAGGCTGCACTCAGATCAAGGAGGATGAGAATAGTAATTGAACCAGAATCAGGTGCCAAAAGGAGGTCATTAGTAATTTTTAGAAATGCAGTTTCTGTACTGTGGAGGGGACAAAAACCAAACTGTAACTGTTCATACAAATTATTTTGAAATAAATGAGAATGAAGTTGAATAGCCACTATTTTTTCAAAAATTTTGGAAATGAAGGGTAGATTAGAAATAGGATGAAAATTACTGAAATTAGTCGGATCGGCACCAGGTTTTTTCAGTATTGGGGTTATTGCAGCAATTTTAAAAGATAAAGGAACAGTACTAGTAGTGAGAGAAGAGTGGATTATAGAAGAGATAACAGGGACCACAGAGGGGAGGCAGGCTTTGACTAGAACTGTAGGGAGGGGGTCCAGTTGACAGGTGGATGGCTTAGACTTACAGACAAGATCTGCGATTTCTGAGAAAGTAGGCAGCTGAAAAGAGGAAAATGAGTGAGTTGGTGGGTGAAATTCAAGTGAAGTACTGGAGGAATCTGTACAGAGAGACGGATGAATCTTCTGGATTTTTTCTTTAAAAAAGGACATAAGGGAATTGAAAAATCATTTGAGTAAAGGTGAGAAGGTTAAGAATCCAGGGGTTGTGTGATATTGTTAAGTAGTGAAACAGTGACTTGGTGTTTCCTTCGTTGTAATAAAGTATATGGCTTTTGTACATCTCTTTGTGAACAAAGAGTCCAGTTTTTTTATATAACCATTTAAGTTGCTGGCCTTTGGCTTACAAAAGCCAAAGTTCAGGTGTGAACCAGGGAGCAGAAAAGGAGAAAGAAACAGATCTAGTTTTTAATGGAGCGACTGAGTTAACAATGCCATTACGTCCAGTATTATAGTGTGAGACTAGTTCTTCAGGAGTGGATAAATTATCAATGTCCATAAGGGAATCAATAAAAATAAAAGAGAGTCTAAGTTAATATTCTTAATATTATGGAAAGACATGAGAAGGGAAGGCTTAGTGTTGGAAAGTGCAAGTTTAACATTAAATGAAATAAGAAAGTGATCAGTTGTGGGGAGTTCATCTGCAGTACAATCAAGTGGAGTAACTCCAGACCAGCAAATCAAATCCAAGATATGTCCTTTGGAATGAGTGGGAACATCGGTATGCTGCTGGAATCCAAAACTCTCAAGGCAGGATATAAAGTCTCTAGTAATAGGGACATTGACATTATCCATGTGTATATTGAAATCCCCCAGAAGTATTATGTTTGATGAAACAGTAGATAAGTGTGTAAGGAAAACAGCAAAGTCATTCAGAAAGTCATTGTTTGGTTTAGGGGGTTGGTAAACAGTTGCAATAATAGTAGGAATACGTCCATTTAATTGACATACAAGAGATTCAAAAGAATTGATGGCAGGAACAGACAACGGCAAGACTTTCCATTTCTCACGATACATTAACGCAAGACCTCCACCTCGGCCAGAGCCACGGGGTTGAGAGATGTAAAAAACCCCGGGGGAGTGAATTTGTTAAGTTGGGAAAAGTCATGGGGTTGTTGCCATGTCTCAGTTAGACAGAGCAAGTCAAACTTACGATCAGTGAGGAGATTGTGGATGAGAGGCCCCTTGCTCAAGAGTGAGCGGATGTTCAGCAGACCGAAGTTAACAACGGCATTATCGCGTTTAGCAACGGGGTTAGCTGACCAGGCTTGGCTGGCTAACACACTGTGGTCAGTGACTCTGCCTAGATTATGTGGAGGAAGACGAGATCTGGACCAGATGGAGTTTATTATTTTTGAACTGTCAGCTTGAATACTCCGGCGGGACCCGCGATGGATGTATCTCCCATGGGGGAGGAATACGATGTCTGGGTGGAAATATAGGCGGTGAAAGCGGAGTTGGAGTAGCTCGGCAGCTAAATACTGAAGCAGGCCCATCGCAGGTTGGATAGCGAGCAGCAGGAGGGACCAAACATACACGAACCAAATAAATATCATACCGGTCCACAGGTTAAGCGAAGACACAGACAACTCGGAAGTCCGGAGAACAAAGCCAGGTAAGTCTCAAGGCAGGGATAGGCCGAAAAATAGTCCATACTCAGCCAAATCAGCAGTCAAGCTAGAAATCAGTCTAGCTTTAAATGACTGAAAAATAAAACTCAATGAATAAATCTGCCCGAAATGAAAATGAAAACAGCTGCTTAGTAAATTAGATTGTAAGTTAATTGTAAAAAAGTTAAAAAAGAAAAAAAAGTTAAAAAGTTACTGGAGAGTAGCAGCGACACCTTGTGCATTAAGGCGACCTTTCAGATTTTTCTCAAGGGAAGTAATACAGATAGGTGGATCAACTAGATCTGCTGGGCCTAATAATGAACAGTTTTCTTTTTTTGTTTGGATCATAATGGCTTAAATGGAATGAGTTATCATTGATGCGTCTCAAAATTTCTAACTCTCACTTTCTTAATTAATTATTCACTAAGGATTTGTTGGAGCTAAGCCATAAAGAAGGAAAACTCCAATTAATGAAATGTCCCTCTCTGTGGCACACATGTTGTCAATATAAAGTCAAATAAATAAATCAAAACAGAAAACTTCTTCTCAAACTTTTAAGAGCACTGAGGCCAAAGGGGATGTATGTTGTGCAGAACTCAGCACACAAAGGATTTGACACAATATTGCTGAAGCCCACTATCCTCTTCTTAGTTACTGTTTTCCCTTTAAGCATCCCCTGTTACCAAAAGCTATGATATCTTTCTGGATGACAAGGTAATTTGTTTTCTTCTTTTTACCCTGTAAAACAAAAGTCTCCCTTTGTATCAAAGTTGTTTCAATGTTAAACTTTTGTTAATCTGTCTTCTCAATTCTGATTTCTAATTCTGAAATAATGACGCCCAGTCATTCTAGGTGAGACAATTCAATATGACGTATAGAGAAGTCTCACAATGAAGCTGAGGCATTGTATAATGGAACTCAGAATTTTTGGACCTTGGAAATTCATATAATTTTTTTTTTACTTTTATTCTACATCCATAAAGAAACTCCACCCAAAAACTACATATTTTTCTATATGTTACATAATCCCTGTAGTTTGTAATGATGGCTGAGAAAAACTTTTTAATCTTGTCTTCAGGCAGAGCGGCAATAAAGTTTCTGATAGGTAGTGACAAATGCTGGACAACAGCAAACAACCCCATCAAATATGCGCCCTGTGGGCAGACCATGGGGTAAGTGGGCTTGGGTAAACCCAATTAAATACTGTACTGGCCCAATATGGGGGCTATTGCAAGGGGCTATAACAAATACACGCACAGTGGCCTAACTGTGGGCACACATCATGGGCATCGTAGGCTTAGAAAAACCCAGTTAAATATCACATTGGCCTAAGCTCCCCTAGTGGCGCAAAATGGTTTAATCGCTGGCTGTAGAAGTTCAGTAAGCCACTCATTGGCTCAGTGATGGTTTCGTAACACTGGCCGATGTCATCACTACCACTTTGTTCTTCACTTTTTAATGTTGTTGTAGAATAAGTCACACTGAGAATTCATATTTTCAGTAGGTTTTAGATTTTAATTGTAGAAGTACATATAACAATTTGAACTTCAAAAAGTATCCTTTTTATATTAGCAAAAACTGCATTTTTTATATATAGTATTAGTAACGTTTTCATTTTCAGGGTTCGGACGGGTGGAAGGAATCTTCTGGGTGTCAAGGAAGTGTTGGGATGCTAGCAGGGTGCAAATGAAGCGCTCAATGCACAAAAGGCAGTAAAACGGAACAAAAAGCAGTCAGTTTGGCTTTCTCTCTTTTCTGAGGTTAATGGCTCAGTGGAGCAGGTCTTTCTTGACATGCCTCTCTCTGGGCCATCCATTCTTTTATAGAACACTCTGGATGGTGAGGATGGAGCCCTCACTGGGTGCTTTTTCACCACTGTGGATGAAAAAAGAGGTGACAATGTTAGCAACAGCGCCCCCTCTTGCCCCGGAGTACTATTGCTTACCTAAGATAATCCTGGAAGGTGATCCTCCGATGTGCATTTGTGACAAGGGTTGTAACACCACAAAAAAAAAAAAAAGTGAATACTTCAAAGACAAATTACTATGTTGCTTTTTATTCATTTTCTTTTTAAAAATAATTTGAAAATCTTCAAAATTTGGAATATATAAAAAATAACCAAAGACTAAAAAAAAAAATCAAGGAAAGGACCAGTATGGGGTGATGTAGTATTTTTATATTTTTCTTTTTTCATCTTGCAAAACACTTTGAGCTACATCATTTGTATGAAAATAAGCTATAGAAATAAATGTTGTTGTTATTCTGTAGGTACTTTTTCCCACACTCCTAAATTATGCAGGTTAGGTGTACTGGTGGTGCTAAATTGGTTCTATGCTGTGTGTGTGAGTGAGTGTGTTCACTCTGGAATGAGCTGATGCCCTGTTCAGGGGTTGGTCCTTCCTGCACCATTGCTTGCTGGGATAGACTACAGGTGCACCACATCCCTACCCAGGATAAGCAGGTAGAGAAAATGGATGGATAGACTTGTAAGATATGGACTTTTTTCAGGTTTATAACAAAACTTGGGCTCCCTGGTTGTTTACCTACACTAGGCCAGTGATTTGGGGCCAATCCTAGAAGCATGGCAACTCATAGAGTACATGAGCCCCAAATATAACATGTTTCTTTAAACACAACACATTGGATAGTTGGTTACAGTTTAAGCTCAGTGGCAGAATGTCCATGTAGTGCTGTCCTTTCAGTCGGGACAAATCGGATACCTTGTGATGAAGAAACACCTTCAGGGCAGCAATCTACATTATTGCCAGAGCCTACAGTACAGTCATCCAGATAATTCTCACTATCTTGATCGTTGCCATCACCTTCAAAATATTCATCTTGCAGCAAATTTAGTTGTTTCAAAACATCAGCAGCTTTATATCTTTTTTGCGTAGAATTATCTAGAGACTATCTATTAATAACACTATATTCTGAAAGCAACTGCATCTAAAAAAAATTCTATGGATATCCATTTGATGGCAACACTATAGTAGGTAAATGAAACACGGCAGCAGAGCTAAGCAGCAAGCTGGCTGCGTCTGTAGTGACTATATACTGACATACGAGTTATATCATACATCGCACCTTGTCCTTGTCAGGCTCAATGACATACGAGTTAACTAGCTCTACATGGAGCAGGGTCATCAGTGGAGTCTCAGCGGTCTGTCTTTGGGCCTTTACTTTTCCTGATTTATGTTAATGACAGTATTCTGGTATAGTTAGTAAACTTGTAACATTTGCAGATGGCACTAAAACTGGAGGGATGACAGACACTGAGGAGGCAGCAAAAAGAACTCAAGCTGACACAATAAACCTTCAGAACTGGGTAAACAATTGGAAAATGCAGTTTAATGTAGAAAAATATGAAGTGCTACACATGGGCAAAAGGAACATCAACTATAAATAAAAGATGGGTGACATTGACCTACAGGAAGCAATGTCTGAAAAGGATTTAGGATTATATGTTGACGCAATGTTTTCATTGACTAAGCAATGTACAGGAGCAAATAAAAAGTCTAATAAGATGCTAGGTTATATCATAAAAACTGTTTAATATAAGTCAAAGGATGTTATGCTCAAACTATGTAATTCAACAGTAAGACCAAACCTGGGGCCTCATTTATAAGCGATGCATACACACAAAAATGTTGCATACAACCATTTCCATGCTCACATCGCAATGTATAGAAACTAAACTTTGGCAACCTACCCCATTGGGTACACACGTTTCTGCTTGATTCCACAAACTGGTGGCACCCAGCGTCAAAGCAGTGTTACTGTTTCTGTGTGGTCTCCATTTTTTCAGATTCGTATCAGTGACATGGCTTTTATCAAATACTAGCCAACCCGCGGCGTAGCATACGCCTCATAATCAGGCCGCTTTTTAAATGATTTTTAAGCACAGAGGAAAAAATAAACATTTGAAAAATCCGTAATTTAATAAACCACCAAGAAAAGTAACATTGCAACAATGCACGCTACGAACCAACATACAATTGTCCGTGACTGAAAACCGGGGAGTGCCGCGCTTTCTCCTTCCAAAGCGAAGGACGGGGTTGAACAGCGCTCGTTCAGTACGCACTGCCCGCCCATAACTCCCTACCTGAGTCGCTTTCGTCTGTGTACAGTCCACACGCACCTGTGAGTCACGTTGACTGTTAATTTTCCAAACACCGCCTCAGTCGGTTTCCACATTGATTTTTCATTGTTCTTTGCAGTTCTGGCTGCTTTTTTTTATATATATATAATCCACCAAGTCACCCGACCATGGGGGGCTTTACAAAGGGCAGGGACGTAATCAGTGCGAGCGTATGACCCACACGTACTGGGAATTTCTCGTTCGTGGGGAACAATTGGAAGCCACAGTCTCCATCACGAATGGGGTTCAACGGCTTACCCACGCCTCCCCGCGCCGGGTAGACACACGTTGATCCATTCAGTGTAGCACGCGTGCAGTACTGGACATACAAGTGCATCACAGACCTGTTAATGCTCAATCTCACATGGCTGAAAGCCACTTGTCCCTCTAAGAATTTGGATGCCGACCGCTGTTGGGTCGTGTAACTATTTAACAGGCGGGAGTCTCATTCGTTTTCAGAAATAACCAGTCAAATCGCTCCACCAACTAAGAACTGCCATGCACCACCACCCACAGAATCGAGAAAGAGCTGTCAATCTGTCAATCCAGTCCGTGTCCGGGCCGGATGAGGTTTCCTGTGTTGAGTCAAATGAAGCGAAAGGCTCCACACCTGGTGGTGCCCTTCCGTCAATTCCTTTAAGTTTCAGCTTTGTAACCATACTCCTCCCTGAACCCAAAGACTTTGGTTACCCGGTTGGCTGCCCGGCGGGTCATTGCCTGTTGTGGGGCCTGCATTGGTGAAGCAGGTGAGACGGTAATGAAACAGAGGCACAGGACTTATTGGTTTTTAAAGACTGCTTCCTTCATTGGGTTTTAACCAATGCACGGAACGAACCAACACACAATCGTCCGTGCGGCGCTCAGGGTGGAACGGGAGGAGAGGAGAAGGACATCCACTCCGCTCCCTCCGTCATGCTAGTCTGCTGATTTCTCGTTCAGTATACAATGCCTGCTCATGTGCCCACTTCCAACTCGTCACTCGAGTCGTTGTCGTCTTTGCACAGTCCAGATGCACCTGTGACTCACGTAGACTTTTCATTGCTCTGTGCGGTTTTGGCTGCCTTTCTATATATAATCCACCAAGACACCCGACCACGGTGGGGGGGTGTGTACAAAGTGCAGGAGTATCTAAGAAGACGCATGTTTGTCGCGGATGCGAATTGCTGTATGTAGCGTGTAAAACAGTTTGCTATAGTGCATAACCGAAAACTCGTTTTTTAAAGACTGCTCACTTCATTGTGTTTTAACCTCAGTTGTAAAGGAACGTTTTAAAGATCCCATGGGATACCCCTCGCAAACAGTTTTACACGCCGCATATGGCGATTCACTTCCGCAAGAAACATGCCTCTATTAACAGTCAACGTGGGTCGGAGCTGCATGTGACCTCTACGACAGATGAATATAAATGACGCCGGTTTTTCTATGTCGTCGCGTCCGAGTTGGTGGGCGTGGCTCTGTGAGTTGTCGTCGTATCCAATGGTCTTGGAGTTGGTGGGCGTGGCTCTTTCCTGCGTGCGCCATAGGTGTCTCACGCTTCTCATGCTTTCCATGGTTGTCTTGCCTTAGTGAATTATATATATAGATATTGAAATTTACTGCATATCGTTTACAAATTTAATTCAATTGATTGTAATCATTCTGTAACAATATAATGTTGCGCAGAATGAACAAACTATTCCAAATACCATAACTGCTTTAGCATTGTTACTCTCAGTGCACCACTCAGAGTATTTCAACCCATTGTTTGTGTGTGTGGTATCATAGCTGCACAGCAGCTGATCGGAAAGCTCTGTGGCAGGTTGTGTTGAGAGCACAGAGAATTTTCGGCATACGGCTACCATCCCTGGAGGACATTTATAGCACATGCTGCCTAAAGAAAGCCACCAGCATTAACATGAATTTCACACAGCCATGCCGCAGTCTATTTGAAGCTGGCGCGATCCTGGATGGATAGATGGATGGAATAATTAAACATATATAATAAAGATATTTCAATGTTCTATAAAAGTTTTGAAGAATTGGCCTTCTAAGCTTACAGCTGGCTTTACATTTATTACAGAGCTCATGGTGTGGTGGTTGGTTACGTGGAGAAATAAAACGCAACAACAAGAATTGGGGGTTTGTACCTTTGACAGACACCGCACTGCTGCATTAAATTATTGCATTCAGCGTCGTGCATGTCCTAAAAAGCATCTTGTTGAAGGCAGGAAAAATTGCTGCACCACCATGCCTCCATATGTTTAATACATGCTTTAATGCATTACATCATGAAAATTATATGAAGTATACATCTTACTATTTTAAAATGTTCAGAGAGCTGTTATATCATTGGATATGAGATATTCAAGTAAATTAAACATCGATTTCAAGATGAAGTTTACGACGTTCTTCTTTAATGACAAAATAAACTACGAGATTAAAGTGCAAATTTCGAGATTAAAATGTACATTTCAACCATTTTTTTCTTCAGAGTGTGCCTAATTTTTTTTCCTCTCTCTGTGCCCTAATGTCCTTCCATATGACACTCAGACGGTGGGCTACAACTCGTCTTTTTACCTCAACTTTGACATCTGACCACTGTGAGACTTTCTGAACTGGAATTTTTTAATATCTCTTCCACGTTGTATCACTCCATCACCTTTCCTGTTGCTGCTTAAGCCAAAAAATAGTGTATTTTTCTTTGCCTCCACTGCTTTTGCCATTGTGTTTTCACAAAACGCTGAACGTAATGGCCTATTTATATTGATTTCCTTATTTCAAAGGAGCAGTTGGGGTTGGGCGACAGGCACATGCACGTGCTTTAATTATAATGCTGACCAGGATTTATGGAGCAGAAGTGTGTGGAAGTTGGCTTACGTACAGTTCTGTGAATCTGAATTTTTTTGTGCATACACACATTTCCACTTTTGTCCATATGCCATGTTTTAGTGTGAATTCTACGCACGCCATTATACATGAAGAGCCTGGAGTATTGTGTGCAGTATTGGTCACCTCAGTACAAAAAAGACATAGAAGCACTTGAAGTTGTGCAGAGGAGAGCAAACAAAGTGCATCCTAGAACTTAAGGACATGTCCTACTGCGATAGACTAAGAGAATTAAACCTGTTTAGTCTCGAGCAGAGGAGACTGCATGGGGACCTAAATCCACAAAGGCAAAGTATATCCAAGAAACATTCTTTCAGCTTAAGGGTGAATCACATACTTGAGGTCATGAGTGGACATTAATTTAAAACTGAAACCAGGAAGCACTTCTTTATATAAAGAGTTGTGGGACTCTGGAAGATATTACCAAGACATGGAGTTGAAGCAGAAACCCTGACAATCTTTAAAAAGAATATTGATGAGTTATTGGGACCGCTTAGCTGCTAGCTAAACAAAGGCGCTTGATGGACTAAATGGTCTCCTCCACTCCCATGTTTTTATGTACCTCATGTTCAAAGTGTTAGTGGCAGTCTGTGAAACAGCATGTGTGAGCTAACCTTCTGCTTGTTGCAACATCTCAGATTCTGTTCTTGATAATGTTTTCACTGGCTGTTCTTTAACTTTTAAACTTTTGTTGGATTAGTCTCTCATTGAACTTGGCACTGTTGATATCATTTGAAGCTCAATGAAAACATATTTTAACTTTGTTATTTGGGGCTGGTAGGTGTAGATTGATGAGACAAAAGTGCAAATTGATCAATTTATAGTTAACTTTACAACATAATAAAGTGTGCAGAAATTGAAGAGGTCTGGATGCTTTGCGAATCCACTGTACTCACCTATCCCTTCATTTAATGCCATTGGCAACTTACCCTCAAAGAGAACTAACATTCGGGACAAACGGCCCATTTCCTCCACTGAGAGACCTTGGCAATAATTTGTTGCCTCATTAAGGCTAAGAAGCATTTTTAGCACAGCAATTCAAGAATAAGAAAGGTTATTCATCTGCTCTGCTTCTTTCCACTTAGTTGCAAAGCTTTTGCATGTTAAATGGTGCGGTCGTCAGAAGCTATTTGGTCATGCTGCACTTTGTCTAATCAATATGCCATTAACTGTGTGATAGCTGAACTTTTGCATCCTTTTATTTGGGTTTCCCAGCAAACAATGAAAAAGAACCAAGTGAAAAAAAAGGGTTATGAAATCATGCTGTTCAAAAGAAAACAGCGTGAAATTCTTTATGAAAAGGAGCACCATGTGGTAGCCAGTATTTTAAGCTACAGCTGTTTTATCAACTGCATTTCTTTGCCATTATGCATGTTCAATGTGTTGACAAGAGAGAGCAACTTCAAATTAAAAATAATGTGAGTGTTGCTGGGAGGCCTCCTGTAAGAATGGTTTCTGGTCAACAATGATCTTTGCAAAACAGCTTCTTGATACTTAGTCTAGCCTTTGATCCTGCCATGAACACTCTCTGCTATATTAATAGTTAGATCTTGTTTAATCGTGGTATCAGATCATCTTTGATGTAAGACTCTTTGGATAAAAGCATCTGCTAAATAAATAATAACAATAATAATAACACAAAAGGCACAGTGTAATCTTTTAGGTTCTTTTCTTGATGAGGGACAGGAGTAAATATCAAAATTAGCTATGTGACAGTTATCTGTCATCTCTTACCTATCTCCATGTCCTTATTTTAACCCTAAGGATCTCTAATGGCAGGCTGCTCATTGGCAGGATTTGTCTTTTATTTTCACTCCTTTACTTTAACCCAACTTACCACCGATAGAGGACTCCACAAAGCATCAAACCACAGTTAGACAAGGAATGGGCAATCAGCACTCCGCTACACTAGTAATCAATAATCAGACAGAGACATGGTATTTAAGCTTTTAGTTCAAAATTATGTTTTTTGCATTATGACCAATAGAAGCAACTTTAAGCAAAACAAAGAATTATACAACTTGGCTTGGTCCACACAGTTTTCATTTAGTCCCAGATGACAGGTCCCAGGTGGCCCTGTTCTTTACTTACTGATTATATATCATTAATCAAAAATGAAAAAGAAAGGTTTCACAAAGCTACTTGGACATTGTCAGATAACAAGCTCAATTTAAATGTCCATAGCTAAAAGTGTTAGAATGGCAGCAATCAAAAACCTTCAATTTTTGCAACAGCACACCAACTGGACTAAAACTAAAAAATGAACTGTTAACTGAAGTGAAACTGTTTTTTCTAAAAAAAAAAAAGCTGTAATAAAAGGCAGTCACTTTCTCCTCTTGGTTTTCTTGTGCTAGCAAAGCAGCTAGTACATCATAGTTTTCTGAAAACACAGAAAAGTTACAAAACAGGCTCGAGGTCGATTCCAATCAAAAGCTGCACTAAGCTGCAAACAAATTGGCTATGTAAAACATCCGGAGGTCCTGCATTGCCTTTAGGCTTCCCCAGAATACACCTCACTCCTGTTGAGCTTGATAAGTCTTTGAGGTATTGGCTGTTTACCTAAAATCTCTCGAGTTTCGAGGTTAAAGCATCCCTCATACATGTCTACACAACCTTACTGAATATTCCACATTTGTTTTTTTTTTTAAATCATGACAAATTATACCAGTACTCTTTTACAAATATAATAAAAATCTGTAAGCAAACAATAAAACAATAGAATAGAAAGCCTTTATTGTCATTATAAAATAATTTACAATGAAATTACGTGCGCCACTCCAACTGTGTACAAAAGCAAATGACACATTTTTATAAAAAAACAAGCAATGCTACAACACATAATACAAACAAGATGAACAATAAATATATAAAATAGTAATATTATATGTAAAAAAATATTTAAAAAGAAATGAGATAAAATAAAAAAGTTAAAAACATTATGCATGGCATAACATTTAGGTTCATTTGGGGACTTAGTTAACCAATTTGAAAACTCTTGTGGGGAAAAAATAGAAAATAAAATGGAGTAAAACTCCAACATGGATGTCCTTTGGCTTCAGGTAGCCTGAAGGGCCCAGAATCGAACCCGCAACCTCTTGATTATGAGTCAGCAGTTCTTACCTCTGCACCACCCAAATGGTCATGTCAGTGTTGTACACTAGCCCGATTTCTTTTAATCCAGTTATATTCTTGAATAAAAGTACACTTGTTTTGTTATATGTGTACCTTTTGTGAAAGTGCTTATTTGCTATTTGGACTTCAGACTTCACACATTATATATTTCATGTCAAAATTTTGTTATCGTTATTATAACATGAAAAACGTTTCTGTTTTATGTGTTCAGCATTTCTTGCCTCACATTTCCTGTCATCTTACATTCACCCAGATCGTTGTAGACACGAAACACACATGAAATGCACGTATTCCAAATAATGATATATTATTTACACTATACAACTCCAAGCACCTCACAAGACTTGAGCTGGGAGGACTTTTTGAGCATGCATGGGGCTCGGTTAGTAGGCTACTTGCTGCTGATCGACACATTTACAAAACAAAAGATGCTAATGATGCTAGTTATAATTTGTTACTAACCCTCACCTATTCTGTTTCTCTTCTTGGTACTCAAATGTGGCACTTGGTGCCACTGTCCACCTGCCAAGTTGTTTTGCCTGACTAAGGTAAAGTCATCTCTGATGGAGGGTCACAGGAATCGTCGGGTAGTTGGGGTCCTTTCATCGGATTGGCATGTCCCTGTGCTGTTTCAGCTGTGGGATGGCCAATTGGGGGAGGCAGCTTGATGGCTGAGGTTTCCAGGACTCTAAAAACATCCAAATCATATTATGTGATGCCATCTACTGTTAAATTCTGCTCTCTACTTGTAATATTTTTATTTTATTATTATAATGTATTGAGGATTACATGTGTTTTGTTCTGTGTATTGTATTGTATTATATTGTTTCTTTTTGACACCCACTGCACGCCCAACCTACCTGGAAAGTGATCTCTCTTTGAACTGCTTTTCCCAAGATTTCTTGCATTTTTTCCCTGCTAGGGTTCTTTTGGGAGTTTTTCCTTGTCTTCTTAGAGAGTCCATACTGGGGGGCTGTCAAGAACCAGGAATTGTTAAAGCCCATTGCGGCACTTCTCGTGTGATTTTGGGCAATAGAAAAATAAATTGTATTGTATTGTATTTTAATGGAGAGGTAAGAAGGGATTTAAGGTGGCCTGGGATTACAAATTTATTTGGTAGGCTTCAGGGATTCTAGTGTTATTTGCACCAACTGGTGGAGTCCCACATGCTGTAGTAGAAGGCTTTCTTAAATCAGCTAGGTTCATTTACATTTAATGACTTTGAAGGATTTCAAACATGCCAATCAGCATACAAATAAATGGTATAGCTCAGCAACACACCTCTTTATTAATATTAATTAAAGTCCCAAAATAGTTAAAGAGTCGTGGGTGGATACTTGTCATGTTATGTCATTTTCTAACCTGCTTAATCCAGGCCATTGTCATTGTAGGGCGCAGAGATTATCTCACTAGCATAAAGCACAACATACCTCTGCACATGGCGCCAGTTCATTGCTGGGGGAGTGTGCAGTTAGTTTAAAGAAATAAGACTTCTTATATATAAACTGTTATCAGGGAACACAATATAAAGTTAAATGTTTTATATGATCTCCTTTTCTAATTTGAATGTGCTGGTATGTCAGGATGTCCAAGTTAAACAGGCAGGCAATTTTAAGGACATGGTTCTCTTACAGGAGCATGTGCATTTTTTATACTGTGTGCTTTGCCCTTCATGGACACTGTAAGTTATCACATTTCTGCTTGTTAAATAATTTTGTA
The DNA here is from genome assembly GCF_016835505.1 of Polypterus senegalus. Taxonomy (NCBI): domain Eukaryota; kingdom Metazoa; phylum Chordata; class Cladistia; order Polypteriformes; family Polypteridae; genus Polypterus; species Polypterus senegalus. The sequence continues at coordinate 121,937,256 of NC_053167.1, forward strand.
ACGGTCATATTCAAAAATAACAGTAATACTAGAATGCAGCTACTCACATTAGTAGACTACATTAATTACATGCTTTTTAACAGCACTTTACAATGTCATGTAGTTAAAAAAAATGGAACCCAAATAGGCTTGTGATAGCCCAGTAACTTTCATAGATAGCAGCTTTCATTTCAAGTGATATAAAAAGATCATTGATTGATGTACTAGATAGATAGATAGATATTATAGATATAAATACTGTATTAATCCCAAGGAGAAATTCACATAATCCAGCAGCAGTATACTGATACAAAAAAAATATTAAATTAAAGAGTAATAAAAATGAATGTAAAAACAGACAATAACTTTGAATAATGTTAGCATTTACTCCCCCGGGTGGAATTGAAGAGTCGCATAGTGTGGGGGAGGAACGATCTCCTCAGTCTGTCAGTGGAGCAGGACAGTGACAGCAGTCTGTCACTGAAGCTACTCCTCTGCCTGGAGATGACACTGTTCAGTGGATGCAGTGGATTCTTCATGATTGATAGGAGTTTGCCTAGCGCCCGTCACTCTGTTACAGATGTTAAACTGTCCAACTTTATTCCTACAATTGAGCCTGCCTTCCTAACAAGCTTGTCCAGGCGTGAGATGTCCTTCTTCTTTATGCTGCCACCTCAGCACACCACCGCATAGAAGAGGGCACTCGCCACAACCGTCTGGTAGAACATCTGCAGTATCTTATTGCAGATGTTGAAGGACGCCAACCTTCTAAGAAAGTATAGTCGGCTCTGACTTTTCTTACACAGAGCATCAGTATTGGCAGTCCAGTCCAATTTGTCATCCAGCTGCACTCCCAGGTATTTATATATCTTTACCCTCTGCACACAGTCTCCTCTGATGATCACGGGGTCTATGACTAAGGCCTTGTTCACATGGGCGTTAAAATCGGGCGTTTTTTTTTGCGTTTGTAGCGTCCGGTGAGCGCGGATCAAGCGCCGAGTGTTTTCTACACGTAGGAGTCAATGAGAGTGTTCACACGGGCTTTGGTGACGCGTGTTTGTCCGGCAGCGCGTTTATACGGCATCAAAAAAACGTTGCATGCAGCTTTTTCTTGGCGTTCAAAACCCAACGAACGCAAGGAAACCTCTTCTAGTTCGTTTTCTGCGCGTTTATTTTATGCTTCGGAGGACCGGATATTTTTATGTTTTCATATACAACATATATATTTTCATATTGCTTATTTTATTTTATTGTCTCATGTAATTTGTAAACCATGAACCTATTAATTTATGTTCTAATATAATATTTGATAACGATTATGTAGGGGGTCAATCCATGGGGCATTTCAGTGCATAACACCGGTGTAAGCGCACACTCGACTACTGTTTCCTTACCTCAAAGTGACAAGTAGTCTCTCTTCGGGGCTAACACCAAGTCGCATATTGGTTGATCGGCGTGCAATGTGGCATTGCACCAGCTGCAGCAGACAATCAAAAGTGGAAACCGACATCCGACAGTAATTTAAAAACTTGCGCGGAAATTTTTGCATTTCTTCATACAAAAACACACAAAAAAACTTCCTTTAACCCGACGTTGTGCAGTCAGAGGATGAACCCAGTAGCGGCGATTTTTTCTCTCCCTACGTCGCCGTATTGTGAGTATTTTTAAAACAAGAAGATTAATATCTAACATAGCAAAAATGGTCCATATTGAAAGGAGGCACCTCAAATAAAACGACAAGGGCTTTCATATCCAGTTCCTGACACTGCCTCCACAGGTTAACACACAAACTACAATTTAGTAAGACAGAGACAAACGAACGCCGGTGTAGAAGTCAATCGATCGCCACCACAAAATGCAACATAAACATCTAGGATGTTCAGAGCAAGTTTGTTTATCCAAAAACTTAACGCCCGTGTGAACAAGGCCTAAGTGTAGCTCAAATTTTTTTAAATGTAGCATTTTGAAAGATCTGTTAAAGTCATAAGGTGCTCCGGAGAATGATGGAGAGCCAGTCTGAACTTTTGTATAGTGTTGGAAAAACAATGAACCATTAGAATGTGCAGATAATTAAGCCATGAGTTTCTTTTTAGTGAGTACAAATACAAACATCGAGCACAGATTTGTTCACTCTGTACCGACACTAAAACACTTACACGATTCCTGTTATCTTACATTTATTATTAGATAATTGGCATTCTTTTGTTTACTTTTAGCTACCCCATATAGCATCTGTAACAACAACAACATTTATTTATATCGCACATTTTCATACAAATAATGCAGCTCAATGTGCTTTACATGATGAAGAATGAGAAAAAGACAAAATAAATAAGAATTAAAATTAGGAAACACTAATTAACATCAAATAAAAGTAAGGTCCGATGGCCAGGGAAGACAGAAAAAACAAAAAAAAAACTCCAGATGGCTGGAGAAAAAAATAAAATCTGCAGGGGTTCTGAGGCCACAAGACCACCCAGCCCCCTCTAAGCATTCTACCTAACATAAATGATCAGCCTCATTGTATTCAGGGTTCTCATTGAAGAACTTGATGATGAGCATGTGGACCTCTGGCCTTTAATCCATCAATGTAGAGACAGCACGGTGGTTTGACTGGGTGGTGATGGTGCAGGACACCAGAAATAGAATAGTAGAGAAAGTAGGGGTTAGTACGGATTGTGGAGGTGCCATGAATGATAATGATAATTAAATGCATATACCGAATATCAGGGTTATAATAAAATGAAGGTATGAAAAAGCCATGTTAAAGTAATGAGCTTTTAGCAGTTTTTTAAAGTGCTCCACCATATTAGCCTGGCAAATTAGAAGACAGAGCAAGATTATACTGTACCATAAATATTGCTTGTTTTCGTGTATCTTCCCTGGCATTTGACTCACTTGTATTGAGGTCTGTTTTGTTTTCGGGACTGGCTATTGGATGATTAATAGAGGAAAACATGCAAAATATGCAAACATTTTATGAAAAACACAAATATTTTACAACAAACAACCAACAAATCCGTAATTGAAGATGCACAGAATGTTTCTCTGTTTTAAGAGACAGGTTTGAAGAATCACCAATGCTTTTCAATGAGAGATTTTGAAATTCCAAAACTATATGCTTTATTAGAGATTTCTCAAAAATTGAACATTCCCAAAAAAATTCCTTGAAAATTAAATACTGTATGTCAAATTCCAACACATTCCTTCTACTGGGAGCTGAGTTGTTTCATGTAACAAACAGGTGGACAGACAAAAAGACATGGCAATAGCAGTAGGTGCTTTTCACATTGCATATGAGCAAACCTAAAAAAAAATTAATCATTTCTTTTTTTTTAATTTTTATTGAATTTATTAAAATCAAATAACATTCCATAAAAGCAAGTCAAGCTTCAAAAAACTAGTTTCAAAACAAATCAACTCCCACCCAGGAGAAAGAGAGCTAGGCCAACAAAGTAAAACTTTAATAGTAGGAAAAAATAAGTAAATAAATAAATAGAATTAAATCCTTTTCCCCAATTTAAATTCTTATTCTAAAATGTTATTGATGAGATCCTGCCAGGTTTTTAAAAAGTTTTGTACAGATCCTCTAAGTGCGAATTAGATTTTTTCCAGTTTCAAATAATATACAGTAATCCCTCCTCGATCGCGGGGGTTGCGTTCCAGAACCCCCCGCGATAGATGAAAATCCGCGAAGTAGAAACCATATGTTTGTATGGTTATTTTTATATATTTTAAGCCCTTATAAACTCTCCCACACTGTTAACATTATTAGAGCCCTCTAGACATGAAATAACACCCTTTAGTCAAAAGTTTAAACTGTACTCCATGACAAGACAGAGATGACAGTTCTTTCTCACAATTAAAAGAATGCAAATATATCTTCTCTTCAGGAGCAAAGAATTTCAGAGAGAGAGAGAGAGAGGCTCGCGAAGAAAAGCAAACAATCAAAAAATCAAAACGTGTGCTTTTAAGTTTGCCGCAGCAGTTTTTAGAGGAGCGTCAGTATCTTCTAAGCAAACAGCCTCTGTGCAAACAGCCCCTCTGCTCACATCTCCTCCGTCAGGCGCAGAGAACACCCAAGAGAGAGAGAGAGAGATTAAAGCAAACCATCAAAAAATCAATAAGTGTGCTTTTGGAAGCGGCATTTCTTAGAGGTGCCTCCGTATCCACTAGGTAAACAGCTTCTGTGCAAACAGCACCTCTGCTCACAGCCCCTCCGTCAGGCGCAGAGAATGTCAGAGAGGGTGAGATAGAGGCAGAGACAAGCAAACAATCAAGCTCCGTGCGGGACGCATATCTTATAGCATTGAGGAGTTTTATTTAATACGTAATACATGCTCTGATTGGGTAGCTTCTAAGCCATCCGCCAATAGCGTCCCTTGTATGAAATCAACAGGGCAAACAAACTGAGGAAGCGTGTAGCATAAATTAAAGACCCATTGTCCATGAAATCCATGAACCAGCGAAAAATCCGTGATATATATTTAGATGTGCTTACATTTAAAATCCGCGATAGAGTGAAGCCGCGAAAGTCGAAGCGCAATATAGCGAGGGATTACTGTATAACATCAGTTACCCACTGACTTAAAACAGGTGTGTTAAGATTCTTCCAGTTGAGCAAAATAAGTCTACATGTGCCTCAAATGTTGTAAGTCAACTTGGATAAAGATATCATCCAAATGATTAGTATTGATAGTAATACACTCCAAACAGGCCAACTTAGAATCACCAATTACGCCCGGTCAGCTTTTGTGCTGAGATTAAAATGTACATTTGGACCATTTCCCCTTGGGATTAATAAAGTATCTATCTATCTATCCATCTATCCATTTCTTTCTTCAGGGTGTACCTAATTTTTTTTCCCTCTCTCTGTGCCCTAATATGCTTCCGTATGACACTCTGGCGGTGGGCTTCAACTTGTCTTTTCACCGCAACTTTGACATCTGACCACTTCTTTTATATATGAGGCAATGTGCGACTTTCTGAACTGGAACTTTCGAATGTCTCTTCCACATTGTATCACTCCATCACTTTCGTTTTGTTGCATATAGCACTGCTTAAGTTAAGATTTGCAGGATTCGGTGCATAGCGGCTCGTGTGTTCGTCAGCTTTTGGCAGATTTGTGGTTTAGAGTCGAGTCTAATAGCCTCTTGGCCAAACATCTAGTAAGAACTGAGCTTTAATTGAAATCATGTATTAATAGGTAAGAAACAACTCTTTGCTAATAATCAATATGCCACTCGTGTTATTCACGGATCTGGCAGTGGAGAGCTGTAGTTTTCTCTTTTTTGCTATCTACTCATTAAGCTGGCACAGTCATTGGTCAGGTGCACAGAATTATATATTTTTTTTAATAATTAGAGCACCACAATTGGTAAGGTAGGGGCTAGGATAGATCCAAACGACACTCTGCTGCCATTGACTAAGCCTGGTAAATTAATAGCTACTTCTGTGCAAGTCTCTATAAAATTTAATTACAAGTTTATAAATTAACCGATTCATTATACACTGAACAGTAGATGACAAATGGGAAACTGTCAGAATAAATGTGCTGCTCAATCAACTGAGCATCATAGCCTCATAACTAGTTTAATGTGAAGCATACATTTTTCAAAATGCTGTTACCAAGGTACTCACATATGCAAAGTAATGCAGCCTTGTTTATTCTTACATGTGTTTAGCTTGGTTTAAAAAAAAAAAAACCCTCTTACAGAGAGGCAGCTTTCACAGCTCATTAAATACTGCTAACCTGGCGACCTTGTTTTAATGTGTTCTCCTGATTGATTAATTGATGCATGCCTATTTTCACTGTTGATTAACAGATTCATCAAAACCAACTACTGCCTCTCCTCCGTCTGTTCTTCTCAACTTGTTTTTAAAACTGTCAGAAGGCTGTTAAGTTAGAAAAGTGCGTAGAATATGTGAGAACCAAATTTATCTTTTTATACAGCTAAGTTTACCCTTATTAAAAATTAATGATGTTGATGAAAACATAATTCATATACAACGGCTAATGAAAAAGTTTTGAACTTAAGGCTGAAAGGGGTTGTTCAATGTTGTTGATTTTGTAGGTGGCCAAAGATTATTGGCTCCAGTGTAATAAAATTCATGTGGAAAAAAGTTAAAAGGTCTGAATATCGTCTGGAAGCACTGTATATAAAATTGCAAGTTTATGAGTTACAAGTTTCTAGCATTTGTGGTTTCTTTCAGAATCAAGTCAACATGGATACCTGAAAAGAGCAGAATATTCCTCAAAGTGACTTTTGCAAAAGACTACTTATACTTATCTGTGTTAAAAGAGCCTGCAATTTTAAGGGTAAAATGTTATTCATATTTGCTGTTATATTCAGATTAGAGCGGTCTGTATATTTTGAATATTATTTTATTGGAAAAATGGCAAAGGCTTTGAGACACTGTAAATCAGGAATATTAGGAATGCCGCTGTGTTAAGGCCATGTCACACTGCACAACTTTTCCTGACATTTTCACTCGCAGATTTTATTGAAGCCTGTGATGACCCCAGTTCCAATGCTAGGTTATTTTGTGCCCTAGGCCAAGCTTCTTAGTGTGCCAACTGACTGTTCGGTAGCTAATTCATGTGGCTGGGTTTTTTATTTAGGTGAGTGCCTAATTCAGCTTAATGGTGGCACCAGCCCTGAATGCCCCATGCAATGGTACCCTGACGGAGACGTAGACATTGGGCATTTGGACTTATAACTAAAATGGATCAGAAGATGAGACTGAGACAGAGACTAAACATATAGTAAAATAGCATAGATAGATAGGCAACTATGTAATAGACAGTCAGACAGACAGACAGATAGATAGATAGATAGATAGATAGATACTGTAAATAGGAATATAAGGTATTATATGACAGACAGACATACTGACAGATAGATAGATAGATAGATAGATAGATAGATAGAAGAGAGAGAGAGAGAAGTACAATAAATATATTGGGAAAAAGGAAGAGAGACTCGTCTGCCTGATGATAACAACAGAATGAAAAAAAGTACAGAGGCTGAGGATGAACTTGTTGTACATGTAAAGCCATTGCAAGGCTATCAGTCTTGTCGGAGAGTATGTTATTGGCAGCTCCTGTTTTCTTGGCTTTTCTTCATAATTTAAGCACTATGAACCGTCCACCTTGAACTAAGAGGACGTGTCAGATATGACAGGGTCATTATTATAACCCAGCAAGAAATTAATGTAATTCGGGAATCCAATTGGACCTGGAAAGTACAAATTCCCAAAATGCTGCATGCTACTTCTATCTGCTGTAATATAAAAAGAATATCTTGCGCTTTTGCAGGGTAGTGTTGGGTGAGGCCTGATCAAAAGTGGAAGTGCAGTGCAACACAAAGGAAAATCAAAGAGTTGTTGTTCAAGTCCTGTTTTGTCGGCTTTTCTTAATAATTTAAACACTAGGAACTGTTCACCTTGAAGTAAGTGGACAAGTCGGACATGACAGCATTCAAACTTACAACACAGCAAGTAGTTACCACAATTCCGGAATCCAATCGGACCCAAAAAGAACAAATTCTCTGCTCAAAAGAGCAGAGACATTGATAGAGAGGCAGTATGGATGATGAATGGGACAGCTAGGAATAACAACAGGGTCATTATTTAAAAAACACATAAACCTTTGCTTTCTTTCTTTAACCCATTCAACAAATATACCCGTGTACTTCTCCATTTAAAGAAATAAAATAAAACATGCATACAATACATAACTTGACAAATAAAAATCCCTCTTAAAAAAAAATTAAGCATAACTTAATGTTAAATATATAATCCTTATAGATTACATGTCTTGAATGGCTCAAATAATGTTGGGTATTGCACTGATTTGCTTTGCTTTGTGGTCAGGAAAGCCAGTTAACCCCCAGTGTTTTTCACAAAAATACCTTCACTCACACTGCGTGGGTGGCACAGGCCATTCTGTTAAACTCTGTCTTCCAAGAAATGACACTCAGCCTGCTGACCAGTCCTGGCCAAGTGTGACTAACAATTGTCCTCCGATCCAAAGGACTGACATAAAGAAGACATCAAGTCAGTCTACAGAAAGGTGGATGGACAAGGAATACAAAATATTATATAAGAGTGACACAGAAAACCTTTTTGAATGTCGTGACAAATGTATCAGTGGGGTAGGGGGTTAAACTGAAAAATAATGTGTTTATCTTTTTCGATTTATTCCCAGTTGCTCAGTCTCAAAACTTTCTGAAAATCCTGTACAAGTCTTTTTTAAGTTATGATTTTTATGTAAACTGTTCAAAAAAATTAAAGGAACACTGATCAATTCTCAAAGGGAAAAATATCCTGCTGGATTTATCTACTGATATGGACTGAGTAATGTGTTAGGAACGAAAGGATGCCACATCCTTTGATGGAAATGAAAATTATCAACCTACAGAGGGCTGAATTCAAAGACACTCTGAAAATCAAAGTGAAAAAATGATGCGTCAGGCTAGTCCATTGTGCCGAAATTTCATTGCAGCAACTCCAAATTGTACTCAGTAGTTTGTATGGCCTCCACATGCTTGTATTCATGCCTGACAACATTGGAGGGGGGCATGCTCCTAATGAGATGACAGATGGTGTCCTGGGGGATCTCCTCCCAGATCTGGACCAGGGCATCACTGAGCTCCTGGACAGTCTGAGGTGCAACCTGGCGGTGTCAGATGGACCGAAACATAATGTCCCAGAGGTGTTCTATTGGGTTGACTTCAAGCGAGTGTGGCGGCCAGTCAATGGTATCAATTTCTTCATCCTCCTGCATACTCTCGCCACATGAGGCCGGGCATTGTCGTGCACCAGGAGGAACCCAGGACCCACTGCATCAACATAGGGTCTGACAATGGGTCCAAGGATTTCATCCCGATACCCAATGGCAGTCAAGGTGCCGTTGTCTACACTATAGAGGTCTGTGCGTCCCTCCATGGATATGCCTCCCCAGACCATCACTGACCCACCACCAAGCCGGTAATGCTGAACGATGTCACAGGCAGCTTAATGTTTTCCACGGCTTCTCCAAACCCTTTCACGTCTGTCACATGTGCTCATAGTGAACCTGCTCTCATCTGTGAAAAGCACAGGATGCCAGTGGTGGACCTGCCAATTCTCGTATTCTTTGGCAAATGCCAATCGAGCTCCACAGCGCCGGGCAGTGAGCACAGGGCCCACTAGAGGAAGTCGGGCCCTCAGTCCACCCTAATGAAGTCTGTTTCTGATTGTTTGGTTAGAGACATTCATACTAGTGGCCTACTGGAGGTCATTTTGTAGGCTCTGGCAGTGCTCATCCTGTTCCTCCTTGCCCAAAGGAGCAGATACTGGTCCTGCTAGTGGGTTAAGGACCTTCTACGGCCCTGTCCAGCTCTTCAGAGTAACTGCCTGTCTCCTGAAATCTCCTCCATGCCCTTGAGACTGTGCTGGCAGATACTGCAAAACTTATAGCAATGGTGCGTATTGATGTGCCATCCTGGAGAAGTTGGACTACCTGTGCCAACACTGTAGGGTCCAGGTATGGCCTCATGCTACCAGTAGTGACGCTGACCGTAGCCAAATACAAAATGAGTGAAAACACAGATGAGGAGGGAAAAATGTCAGTGGCCTCCACCTGTTAAACCATTCCTGTTTTGAGGGGTCATCTCATTGTTGCCCTTCTAGTGAACCTGTTGTTAATTTCATTAACTCCAAAGCAGCTGAAACTGAATAACCCCTTCTGCTATGTAACTGACCAGATCAATAGCCCAGAAGTTTCTTTGACTTGATGCTATACTCGGATTAAAAAGTGTTCCTTGATTTTGTTTGAGCAGTATATTTTTTTCATCCCGCAAACAACCCGATAAACTTTGAGTGACCTTCCTTTCCAGTTTGCTGTTAGAAGTTTTTAATCCTTCTGGGATACACCTGAAAAAGTAAAATAAAAAATCAAGCCACAAGGGGAATAAACAATAATGAGTCATGGACCTGCAATCTCCCCTTAAGTCATACTTGATGCACCACTGCGCTGCTCACTGCAAGGCTGAACTTTTCCCACTACAGCATAGACTTTATTTCCAGCACAGAAAAAACAAATTGTTTTTATTATGTGTAGGTTTACTTATATTATTGTCCATTTTTAAGCATCATGACATTTTTGAGACATTTTTCCCCTTTCAGATCATACCATTAAATAAAATGGTTAAAAGGTTCGTTCTGACGTAGGTTGGTGAACAATAAAGCTAAACAGACATTTCTGTCATTTTTAAATCCTCATTCTTGAAACTTTGATTACTGCATCCCATAGAAATATAATATTCATCTATTTAACACAGCACAAACTATATGGCCAAAAGTATGTGGACACCCCTGCAAATGAGTTAGTCCAGGTTCTCCAGCTACAGGTTCATAAAATCAAACACATGGCCAGGCAATCTCCATTGACAAACACTGGTAAAAGAACGGGTTGTACTGAAGATCCCAGTGACTTTAAATGTGGCACCGCCATAGCATTGCCATCTGTCAGGACAAGAAATTTCTGCTCTGCCAGATTGGCCTTGGTCAAGTGTAAGTGCCACTTTTGAGAAGTAGAAGCATCAAGGACTAACAACAGCTCAGCCACAGAATGAGCAGTTGAGATTGTAAAAATCTCCCACTCTCTGTGGCATCACCCACTGCAGTTCCATAATTACTCCAGGAGAAACATCAGTGCATTGGGAACTTCATGAAATGGGTTTCCATGGCTGAGTAGCTGCACACAAGCCTAAGATCAACATGCACGATACCAAGTGTCATTTGGAGTGGTGTAAAGCATGCCAACATTAGACTCCAGAGCAGTGGAAACACGTTCTCTGGAGTGATGAATCACACTTCACTATCTGGCACTCCAATGCATGAAACAGGTTTTGGTGAATGGCAGGAGAACTCTACCACCTGAGTGCCTACTGTAAAGTTTAGTGAGGGTGGGATAATGGCAGAGCTTGGTTTAGACCATTCAGTTCCAATGAAGAGTCTTGTTAATGCTACAGCATACAAAGACATTTTAGACAGTTGCAAGCTCTCAGGGGTGTGGCAACAGTATGGTGAAGGCCCTTTTGTGTTCCAGCATGACTTGTGCACAAAACCAGGTCAATGAACACATGGAACTACTCAAGTGTCCTGCCACAGACCAGTGACTTCATCTCCACTGAGCACCTTCAGGATGAACTGGAACATTGATGGCAAGTCAGATCTTCTTGCTCAACCTCACAAATGCGGTTCTGGCTGAATGGATACAAATTCCCACAGACGTACTCCAGAATCTTGTGTTATAGCCGCTAAAAAGGGAAACTAATCATATCAATGCTTATTGTTTTGGAATGGGACATCCAATAAGCTCATAAAGGTGTGGTGGTCAGGTGTCCATATATGTTTATCCATCTATTGTAATATTCACAAACAAATTTAATTCAATTCATGGTGGTTTGGAACTGGAACCAACACTGTTAGCATCATGTGAAAACAGCCCATACATAGCTTCACTCATACAAACCCACATTCATGCTTGATCTATTTAGAATTGTAAGGAAGTCTAAGTACATTATTGGGAATATGGAATGAAAACCCACACAGACACAAGGAAAAAGGTGCAGACTCCACACAGCCAATGGCTGTGTCTCAGGATTGGGACCCAGGATGCTGTGAGGATGTCTCCGTCCATCCAAGGATCCAAGAATAGCAGTCCGGGTCAGCTCCACACTCCTTGGTAGCTTGAACTTGGATTCATCTATAATGTACCCAAGATGGACTAAGCCTTGGGGATCCTCACACACAGCAAGGAAAGGTGTAAGATGCATTGTGCTTTGATTATCAATTAAAATAGTGTTCATTAAGAGCAGTGCAGTTCCATAAATAACAGTAAATAGAGAGAGGTTGGGAGCATGTGATGATTACAGCGCATTGCCACATCCATCTGGATTGAAATCCAAGTGCAGCCGTGCAACGGGTGACACCTCAGTACCACACTGAACAGTTTTTTTTATTTTTGTCTCGGACTATAAATGCTCCGACATCAGGTTTGACTGAACATTTTAAAATAAGGTGTGTACAGGGGCTCTACAGGGTGTGATATTGGCCTATCCTTTTGATCATCTTCCGCAAATTAGGACAGGTTAGTGGTAAAGATCGTCTTGTGTCTGCATGCTGGGCTGAATTGTTACATCCTGAAGCCCTTTTCTCCTTCCTGAAAACTCAACAAGAAGTGATCTTCCCATGAAGCATCATCCTCTTGCTTCCAGCAGAGCGTACTCCCAATCACCATGCCCCCTGTCCTCCACAGTAGCTAAATCACCCGACCTCGTTTCACACCTCAGTGTACCTTTGCAGCCTTTTGTTACTTTTTTTTCTACCCTACTACACAAATCCGCCCCTTGTATGCCTCTGTGGATAATTAGTCCATGTGCTGATGATGTGAAAGAGCTGCGCTAACTTATGGGCAGCTTCTTGTCCACACTGGAACCCACGGAAGCACAGCTTCATAGCTGCACCAGCTCAGCATTATTTCATGATTTTTATTAACCAAATACATGTGCCGTCACGAATTGCCACATGCCTTACCCCAACTAACACACACAACCATTCACCCAGTGACGTTTTAGTTGTCAGTGAACCTACTGTAACATAACAGAACAGTCTTATTCCTAATCAGTCTGTGGCACCTGCCTTTAACATCTCAGCTGTCATTTCTTGTTATGCCATCACATTCTCTTGTAGGCTGCACCCTTAAGTGATTCGATCCTATGGCATTATGTGGTCTTGTACTTATGACCTGAGTGTTCTGTGCAGCTTCTTACGCATTGTTCTAATATCATGATGTGTGTTGTAATACAAGTGTACAAATTCTCACTCTTTGGGGGTTTGACATAAAGGTTTATAGGGGATACTTTTCAACTGACAGATGTCAGGCAATAGTCTTACCATGCTGAATGGGAATGTAGTGCATGCTGGGAAAACTGGAACATGAAGAGGGCTTCTAGAGTTTTTTTGGCTTAGTCACCCGCTGCCCTTGGAACCCAAACTTGGTGGTTCGTCGTGTGGTGGGTGCGGCAACACGCTATCAGCACATGCTCCAACCTCCTCCTAGCTTAGAGTTCCTGAAAAAAAATATCCTTGAACTGCGTATGGAAGGACTACTTTAAAAATAATTCAGAGGACCCTTGAGCCAATTGTTAAATAAATCCGCAGTTAAAAGGTAAAAAAAAAATCAGATTTTATGATTTTGTTAAACTTTTTGAATTGCAAACATTAATACCAACTACAGTTATCCATAGTAATTCACCGGGGTTCCTGTGCGAAGATCAAGTGTGAAATGCGGGTATATTTTGGGCCCATAATTACTGTATATTGTAAGGGAAAAGAAAAAAAAAAAGATCCTTGAAACTGCCTGCCTATTAAACTAGGACATCATGACTTCATTTGTACCCACACACTTTATATTAGGAAATGAGATCATTAATAACATTTAACTTTGTGCTATGTTCTGTGAAAACACGTCTTATTCTATAAATCAAATGTTTAGACAAGACTTTTAACGATTGACTATTGTGAGACCTTTGGGTGTTGTTTAATGTCAGAGGGGTATTTCTAGAATGTACCTTTGATCTGAGAGCTCATTGGTGTGATTAAAATGTTTACCAGCTACCATATGTAAATGAGCCTAAGTGATAACTGGAGCTGTTCTCTTAACACTAGAACACTAGAAGTTGGCATGTTATACTTGTACCTTTTGTGAAAGTGTTTATTTTATATTTGGACTTCAGCCTTCACACATTATACAGTTCCTGTCGACATTTTGTCATTTATTACTAAAACATGAAAAAGGTTTCTGTTTTAACGATGTGTTTACATAGATTGTTGTAGACACGGGGCACACATGAAATGCATGTGTTCCAAATAATGGTATACCCTCTAAAACTCCAGCACTTCAATCAAGGCTTGAGCTGGGAGAACTTCTTGCCCTTTCTGAGGAGGTGGGGGGAAGGGAGTTAAAGCAGGCTGTTTGCTGCTTGTCTTGATCAGCACATTTACAAGACAAAAGACGCTGATGGTGAGGTGCCAAGGGATTTAAGGTGGGCCTCGTTTACAAGTTATTTCGTAGGTTTTGGTAATTCTAGTGTTAAGACTAAGCAGCTGCAGTGGGCTGGCACCCTGCCCAGGGTTTGTTTCCTGCCTTGCACCCTGCGTTGGCTGGGATTGACTCCAGCAGACCCCCGTGACCCTGTAGTTAGGATATAGCGGGTTGGATAATGGATGGATGGAAGACTAAGCAGACTTGCTATGGGGAGCCTTGCTTCTCACATAGTGAGCCTCCATCAATTGGTTTGTATAAAGAACATCCTTAGATTTCATTTATAACAATGATTCAAGGCTTTTTTTATTTACTAAGTATTTTCAGCAACAATTTTCTAAATAAGATGCACTAAATAAGATGCAAAAAGTTGTGAGAAACATCAAATAGAATGATCACTGTGCAAGTATACTTTATATGTGTTTGGTTAGCAATTCTAGTTATGATTTATTAGGATTCTCAAAACATCTTTCTGCGTTTAAGACTTTGAATTTCGGTCCATGTTTAGGCTTCGATGACAGCTCTGTCTGGCTCCTTGATTACGACTTCAGCCCCGAAATTTGACTATGCTTATCTCACAGTCATTTTTCATTAGAAAGTTGCTGCCTTCCTCCAGTACAAAATTGAATTCACTGTATATGAAGTTACAGTATAAGCTGTGTATTACAAGCATTACAAGGGAATTAAAAAAAAAAGAAAATGAGAAAGAAGCCAATTTCACTGCCCCAGGTCTTTGTAGGCTGCGGTCACCAGAAAACATCAAAAACAGTGCTGCACTCATTAAAGGTGTTCTTTCAAAGTTAGATGTGTGGGTTTCATTTGGTGAAGCTCAACGACAACAATAACATTTATTTGTATAGCATGTTTTCATACAAATGATGTAGCTCAAAGTGCTTTATAAGATGAAGAAAGAAAAACGAAAAATATAAAAATAAGGTTGGGCAGTACTAAGTAACAAAGAATAAAATAAGGTCTGATGGCCAGGAGGACAGAAAAAAACAAACAAAAAAAATCTTCAGAGGGCTGGAGAAAAAAAAAAAAAATCTGCAGAGGTTCCGAGACCATAAGACCACCCAGCCCCCCTCTAGGCATTCTACCTAACATAAATGATCTCAATCAGTCCTCGTGGTTTTCAGGCTTTACGTGGATGAATTAGATGGTCATGTGGACCTCTCGCTTTCAATCCATCAATGAAGTGACTGCAAGCTGCTTTGATCGGGTGGTGATGGCGCAGATCACCACCACAGAAAACTGGAAAAAGAACAGCAGAGAAAGTAGAGGTTAGTGTGTAGCGGTGCCACATAGTGTTTAAATGTCAGTGCTGTGTGTGTGTCTCGTTTCATTGTCCCATTGACTGCGTGTATGTGTATCAGTTAATGTTGTCCCCGTAAAGGAGGATGGATGATGGGAGGAGTTCACAACCACTAATCTGGAAAGCACCTGTGTATATCAATTAATCAATTACTACTGTCACGGACTATTTAAGGAGAAGAGGAGGAGACGAAGAAGAACGAGCACGAGAGAGAGAGAGAGAGAGAGAGAGAGAGAGAGAGAGAGAGAGAGAGAGAGAGAGAGAGAGAGAGAGAGAGAGGAGAACAATATCGCATTCACGATCACAACTTGCCTGCCGAATCATTCCATTGCGCTTTCATCCAGTTTGTTTTTCATTCATCCGGACTGCCTTTCAACCTGCTTGCCGCTGAAGACCCCGGGGTCGAATCATCATTCACCACACGCCGAGGAATCACGGTGAGGTTGTTCCAAACGCCGGGAAATACAAACATTACAATCGCCACTAATCAGTACCCATATTCAGGACATTTATTCACGTATCGGACTCAAGTTCACACTCATTCTGTTTGCTAGCCATTTGTCGTTTGTGTGGTGTGTGTTATATGTTACGTGGAAAAGGGAGGGGATTTGTATATATATTGTCAGTGTTGCTTTGGGATTGTTGGGGTGGAGGAATATTTGGGTGTACATTTGTCTTGTGGTGTGTCTTGTGTCATTTAATACATTTATTCTTGTTTAATTTTACATTCTGCTTATTGTCTTTGCATTTCAAACCGTCGATTGGGGGGGAAAGTTTATCTGTGTAAGAGTACGGCTTGGCAGGAAAGGTTCTCAGTTAATTATCCAGGCCACAGGTCTTGGAGGTGTAGCTGCCGGCTGGGAATAAGGGGTCGGCTGTTACAAGTGGATTGCGGAGCCATGATAAAAACAATAATTCAATGAAAATACAGAATATCAGGGTTACACTAAAATGAACCTATGAGAAAGCCATTTTAAAGTAATGTGTTTTCAGCAGTGTTTTAAATTGCTCCACTTAATTAGCCTGGTGAATTCCTATTGGTAAGCTTTTCCAGATTTTAGGTGCATAACAGCAGAAGGCCGCCTCACCACGTCTTTTAAGTTTTGCTCTTGGAAAATTTTAAGCAGACACTTATTTGAAGATCTAAGGTTACGATTTGGAGTGCAAGGTGAAACACATTCTGAGAAATTGGACGGAGTGAGATTATTTAAGGCTTTGTAAACTATCAGCAGTATTTTAAAGTCAATTCTAAATTGCACAGGTAACCAGTATAGTGACATCAAAACTGGAAATAAGTGCTTGGATTTTCTTTTCCTAGTTAACAACAACAACAACATTTATTTATATAGCACATTTTCATACAAACAGTAGCTTAAAGTGCTCTACATAATAAAGAATAGAAAAATAAAAGACACAATAAGAAAATAAAATAAGTCAACATTAATTATCATAGAATAAGAGTAAGGTCCAATGGCCAGGGTGGACAGAAAAAAAAAAAAAAACTCCAGATGGCTGAAGAAAAAAAAATCTGTAGGGATTCCAGACCATTAGACTGCGCAGTCCCCTCTGGGCATTCTACCTAACATAGTTAAGAGTCTGGCAGTTGCATTCTGCATTCGTTGTACAGTAATCCCTCCTCGATCGTGGGGGTTGCGTTCCAGACCCCCCCGCAATAGGTGAAAATCCACGAATTGGAAACCATATTTTTGTATGGTTATTTTTATATATTTTAAGCCCTTATAAACTCTCCCACACTGTTAACATTATTAGAGCCCTCTAGACATAAAATAACACCCTTTAGTCAAAAGTTTAAACTGTGCTCCATTAAAAGACTGAGATGGCAGTTCTTTCTCACAATTAAAAGAATGCAAATAGATCTTCTCTTCAGGAGCAGAGAATTTCAGAGAGAGCGCTCGCTAAGAAAAGCAAACAATAAAAAAATCAATATGTGCTTTTAAGTATGCAGAAGCACCGCGATAAAGCGGCATTTTGTAGAGGACCGTCTGTATCTTCTAGGCAAACAGCCTCTGTGCAAACAACCCCTCTGCTCACACCCCCTCCGTCAGGCGCAGAGAGAGTGAGAGAGATAGAGAGAAGCAAACAATCAAGCACCGCGCGGGAAGCATATCTTATATGTCTAACTTATAGGTCTAACTTTTGCTATATTTCTTACGTGAAAAAATTCTGTCCTGGTAATCTGATTAATATGTGATTCATAATTTAGGTCAGAGTCAATAATTAACCCTAAATTCTTTACCTCTGCCTTGACTTTTAATCCTAATGGATCAAGTTTATTTCTAATACCCTCTTTATATCTATTTTTGCCAATCACTAAGATTTCACTTACTACCTATCCATTCAGAAATACAAGTAAGACATTGTGTCAGTGAATCAAGAGAGTCGGGGTCATTAGTCGCTATTGATAAATACAGTTGCGTGTCATCAGCATTGCTGTGGTAGCTCACATTATGCCTTGAGATAATCTGACCTAATGGAAGCATGTAGATCGAAAAGAGCAATGGACCCAGGCTCATACAAATAAAACATTTATATAAATATTCTTCATGAGGAAATAATAATCTCATGTCCCACACAGACCCCAAACAAACCAATTTAATAAATGCACCCTTAGGCAAACTCATCGATAACTACAGATGACTCTTATGGATTTATGAGGTTAAGTCAATAACTATCAGCACTTTCGTAATCAATTTGATTTGGGTTGGCTGCACAGCTTTCACTGTGCACATGTGAAAACATGGCATGTCTGTGGTTACAGTAGTAAAGTTTCATCTTTGATCAGTCCGTTTTTCTTTTTCCTTAATAGAAGGCTTTCTACACAATATGGAGACAGTGTTTTACCTTTGCAGAGTGATTACAAAATGGGTCAGACATGTGTTAAGCACAAAGAAGGAGTGGGACAGCCAACAACAACATTGAGTAAGTCTGTACTTCGCTTCTGACAAAGATTTTGGGCCCTGGTACACCTTCAGCCTAAAAAAAGTAAATTACTGCCTGGTGTTCCTCTTTGGTATAAATGAAGAGTGGATCGGCCATGTTTCCTTCTAGAAAACAACAAGAGAAACTATCTGATCAAGGTCAAATCTTTACCACAGTGATGTATTCTGTGTGCACTCATGTGAGGGGAAACCGGTATATCAGACCCAAACAAAATTTTCTTAAAATTGTCGCTAATTATTGGCTAAACTTCGTACACACACTTTCCATGCACTGATTTACTGCCTTGCTGCTTTACATTTTTTGTGCCGTCTTAAACCTGATGTGTTATTTTTGTTTTTTGGAATCTGGCAGAGGAAACTTTTCCAAATTAACAGTTAATCCTTCTGAGTTCTGTCACCTTTCTAAATCTGTACAGCCAGGCAAGTTAACTTGTGAAGCCAATGTCCTTAATTCTTGTTATGCTTGCACTTTGTGATCACTGCATATTGTTTTATATTTGACAGAATGAAGAAGCAATGGAATTAACAAGTTATTACAACTAATATCCTTTGACCTATCTATCTGTGTTAAACGCCGAAGTACTGTAAAGTCTAAATACCAGAATTCCTTCATCTGTTGTCCTGGTGAGTCAGTATTGTATGTTGGATGAAGGTGATAGTATCATCCATGGATCTGCTGGAGCAATATGCAAATTGTAATGGATCTATCTACCTATCTATTGATCGATCAAGGGGGACCAAAGTTTCATAATTCATAATTTGGGGGCGGGGCACACATTTCATAATTTCATAGTAATACCAGACTAGAACTGTCAAAATGATGTTTGATTGACAGCTTTAAGCCCCTCCCCAAAATTATAAATTATGATTTTTGCCCCACCAATAATGAATTAATAAACTTATACGCCACACTTAAATTATGAATGATGAAACTTAGGCCCCCCATCCCAAATTATAATTTATGATTTATGCCTCCACCCCTGCCCCCTAGAAGTAATACCAGACTGTAACCGTCAAATGTAGGAAGTAAGGAGAGCCTACTCTGCCCTTTCTTATATATTTATCTGTGTTCTGAGACCAGTTCAACATGTCATTGGTTGTAGTACTTGTGTGGTCCACCTCTACATCCACTCTGGACAAAGAGACTGTGACATCAGGAAAATTTTAAATAAATGATCGTGCCAGAGCACATGCAGGTTCAGATTTGAGTGAGGATGCGAGTGCCTTGCTCCAGGGACAGCTGGGGTGCTTGGCTGATTGCTTGTGCACGTGTGAATGCAAGCGTCATTCAAATGCCTCATTATTACCTCACGTGTTCACAATTGCTCCCTACTGAGCAGGTCATATAAGAGGTGCCTGCACTCCAGGAGGGGGGAGACAGAAAAAGAATAGGGAGATTAAAAGATGGAGAGAAAGAGAGAGACGTGGCTGAACTGGAAGATGCCAGGGTACGGAGGGCAGGATGCAGGCAGCTGAGAAGACAGCCCCTTTGAGCATGAGGTTGACACTTGGGGCTGCAGAGGGTCACCCCCACTAAGTGTTTCATGGGAGTGTGGGGTGACACGAGACAGAAGGGTTGCTCTTGTTTAAAGCCGGGGAACTAAGTGGGAGATGACGGAGCATAGGGGGACTTGGCACAGCACCCTGCTGGGGAGCCATAGACAGCAGTGACCCAAGCCTGAAAAAAAGAAAGGTGGCTGTACCTGTCAGTTGGACGTCTCCTCTGCTGCAAAATGCTGTGCAGGTTAAGCAGATGATATGTTGGTTTTAGAAGAGGCACCAAGCTTGTGAGTTTTTAAAGAGACTGTCCTGCCTAGTGAATTTAACCTCATTTTTATTTTTGTATTTATTTGGGATTTTTAACCTCCACCTTTAAAATGACTTTTATGGATTATTTATTTATTGAAGAGTTGGCACACTGCACATTTTGAACACTGTTTGATTTGAATTAAAAACACAAAGCACTCTTTCACCTACCCCTTGTCTGGATGTATGTGTCTTCATTTGCCCAGATTTCCTCGGTTATGACTATCAATGGTGATGGGTTCAAGAGAGCTCCCAGAATGCAACAAGTAATGTGGAGCACCGTTACAAAGGTCCTTTGGTGTGGTGAAAGTCAATAACCAGTTCTTTGGTTTTGCTGATGTTAACATGCAGATAATTCTGTTTGCACCAAGAAACAAAGTTCTCCTCCTGACTCCTCTCCTCTGTCTTATCCCCCTTATCAATACACCCCATAAGCCCAAAATCATCTGAGAATTTCTGCAAGTGACTTGACAAGGTGCTAGACTTGTAGTTGGAGGTGTACAGAGTGAAAAGGAGACGGGACTGTTCCTTGTGGTGCTCCTGTGGTGCTCACAGCCATAACAGAAACTATTTATCTAGTGTATACAAAAGACTGAAATTAAATTAAAAAGCATATGATATTATTTAAATATTCAAAGTTTTTCAAGATACAATATAAAAGATATAATATTCTTCAAAATTGGTTAATAGTGATTGATCCAAGATTGCTTGTATTGCATCTGAAGAGAGAGATGGTGATTTTAATTGGAACCTTTTTTCATTTATTTTAATACACTGAATTTAAACAGATTTAAATGGCTTTTAAACCCTTTACAACCTAAAAAAAAAGCACAAAGTCTCATGACAGCCTTCTCAGTAAATCTAAGAGCTTTTAATATAATACATAAATAATGCTATCAGCAGGCAAAATCGATACAAGACATCTAAAAAAGGGTTTTCAAGCACAGCAGCCTGTCTTGATATAAGACTGAGGAAGGGTCACTGCAGATTCGGTGGAGGTTACAACTCTTGCTTGTTTGGGTGACTGCAGGAAAATAATAACTTGTTGACAATGTTACTTTGTAAATAATAGATATAAAACATATCCATGCGTTCATTGATCCATACGAGAGGCTTTTGAATGGGACTGGCTCTGGTATTATGGCAGACATGGGCAGTGATGTACAGTCAGGTCAAAGGTCATTTAATAGATGTTTTATGACATTACAGAAAGTCGATAAAAATCATTTACATTGTTGGCGATGGTGCTGAGATCTAGAATTACAGCACCAAATCAAATCCTTCTGAGGGCTATTACAAGTCATAATCTGCGCAGCAAGCTATGCCCTTCATTGTCTACTGATGATCTTCCCCAGCAGTGTGATAAGATTAATTGATCCTTTATTAGATGTCTTTGACTCCACCCTCAGCAGGATTGATGGAGTTTAACCTGACACAGATAACTCTTGGAAACCTTTGTAAGTCTCTCAGTCGCTATTGTACATAGGTCTGTAGTTTTACAAAACAAACGAGATAATAATACAAGCTGTACTACGGCTCATACAATTCGGACAACACAGAAAAAAGGACTTTGCATGAAGATGAAGAAAGATGAAATAATCTTACGCCTTCTCAGTATCCTCCTGTATAATGATCACCATACTGTATATATTTTTACTATTAATGAACATGGTGTATAAAAATGGGGCGGCACGGTGGCGCAGTAGTAGCAATGCTGCCTCACAGTTAGGAGACCTGGGTCCTCCCTACGTGGAGTTTGCATGTTCTCCCCGTGTCTGCGTGGGTTATCCTCTGGGTGCTCTGGTTCTCTCCCACAGTCTAATGACATGCAGGTTTAGGTGCATTGGCGATCCTAAATTGTCCCTAATGTGTGCTTAGTGTGTGGGTGTGTGTGTTGCATTGTGCCCTGTATTGGCTGGGATTGGCTCCAGCAGACCCTCGTGACCCTGTAATTAGGATATAGAGGGTTGGATAATGGATGGTTGGATGGATGGTGTCTAAAAATCAAAGAAAGTGCAGCCCAGTGGTGCCCAGTGTAGCACCATTACCTCATGGACTTCATGCTTTGAGTTTTAATCCTGTGCATGTTTGTTTTCTGTGTGGAGTTTGTTCTCCTTGTCTCTCGGTTGGATTTCCTTTTGCAACCCTCCCACTTTTAATATATTGCTTTTGATCCATCTATTGTAAGAATAAAACAAACAAGGCCAGAGTGCCGGGGCACCTTTCGTCAAAATAATATAAAAATCGCACACAAGTTAAAGTCTTACCAGCCTGTGTAAAGTTTTGGTAATTGTAAAATTGTGTGTTTTTTTTTTTAGTTCAGTTTTATTTTCTCAGTCCCCCCGATCTGACGCTGTTAGTTTTTAAAAAAGGAAGATGTGATGTAACAAAACAAGTGTGCTTTTATGCATGCTTTTGTTTAATTTGTTTTTTATTCAGCTTTAATCTTGAAAAACAGCACAGTTGTTGCGTTGATCTGTTTGAGGCTTAAATCAAATGTATGTATTTATTATATAATAGTATAATAATTACAATAAAATCAGCCCGTCACTCTAATTGCAGGGAGGACCCAGGATCAAACCAGCAACGTTCCGATTATGAAGCAGCAAGTCTTTCGCCTACACCAACAAAACAGATATCTGTGAAACCACCGCGTTTCCACTGTGAAAGATGTAAACACACACATGCATGAGAACGTCTTTACTTCTCATCGATTGGTATTTGGGTTTCAGTTTTCACACATTGTGCAACATGTAGATTGAAATGTCTTTTTCTCTTTTTTTTTCTTGAACGCACACCTTCTTGTTTTGTTACACCTTTTGTGAAAGTTTTTATTTGATATTTGGACATCAGCCTTCACACATTACACACTTCACAACAACATTTTGCCGTTATTACTATAACATATAAAAAAAATAAAGTTTTGTATTCAACATTTTTTGCCTCGCAAGAATTGTCATCCTACGTTTACACAGATTGTTGTAGACACAGAACACAAAAGAAATGTATGTATTTCTAATATCAATATATTGTTTTCCTGTACATGTATTCTACAATTCCAGGCAACTCACTCCCAGATTAGGAGACTTCATCTGTGAGAATTTTGAGTCCGACTTCAGCTGCACCAATGAGGGATGGGATAGCAGCAATTAACGCAGTGATGAGGAGGTGCAAGTAACATTATGTTGGCCTGGCATTACAAATATTTTCCTAGGCTTCAGGGATTTTGATGTTAAATGTGGAGTTACACCTCTTTAACATTGGCTTGTTACAAGTCCAGGATCCTGTTTTCTCTTGTTGTGCAGTCCACAAATTGGTAAAAATTGGTAAGGGTGGAGGAATGTAAAACACGGTTAAAATCCTCAGAAACTGAGATGAAAGTTCTGGGATAGTCAGTAGTGACATTATTGAGAGTAGATTAATGGGCAAAAATGGAAAGTTTATCTATTAAAAATGAATTCTACAACACAATGAAGTCTGCAGAATAGAAAAGTGAGTTTTTTCTTAATCTATCTATCATATAGCACCATACATATCTATCTATCGACAGGTGAAAAATGCCATAGTAATTAAACATGAAGTTTGTAGACACAAGGGGAAGTTTTCTAAAGATTTTCTGTGCAAATTAAAATAAACCATTGTTGCTATCTGTTGCATCTCCATTAAGTATAAATGACAGTAACATTTCATAAAGTTTTGTCTGTGATCTTCAGTCTGTATATAAGTAATATTTTTGTCAAGTTCACCACACGTTTTAGTTCTTTGTGTTCGTTAGCTGAACAAATACCACACCAGAATGTAATGCAGCCAGTAAGAAAGCTCTTTACTTTGTACCAACTGATGCTGGTGAGCAGACCTGGAGATATTCCGTCTTTTCCCAGATTTCTAAGGAAGTAAAGTTTTACTTGAAATTAGTAAAGATGTGATGAGCCCACTTTAGGTCATCAGTGATGGCATCATACCATTCCATTGTTAAACAAGCTAAATTCATTTTGGTATCATGGGGGCCAGAGACTAACCAGGTAGCATCAGGAGTAGAAATTGGCTCAGGGTGTGATGACACTCTCTCAAAACGTCGGGAACACTGGGAGAGTGAACACAACTTCAGAAGCAGTGTGACTAGTTTCAGCCTCTATTACTTTATGAAACATTTCTCATGGTCTAAACTGCCAGAATGTGATTCCTTTTATAAATATGGCTGTGGATGACTTAATATTAAATAAATACAGCTGTTGTCAGGGTTCACCCTCATTTGGTGTGTCTGTGTATCTGTCTTTTCATCTTGATGTTTGTTAAAGTATTATTCTTCACATAATTGTGAAGTGCCCTGATTTCAGCAACAGGTTCTAGAGTTCTTCATGAGAGTGGAACAAACCTTTTATGTGAAGGAATTATTTCCCTTTAATGATGATGATTATTATTATCATTCACATTTATGGTGTATCAGAAAACAACATAACATCAGCATGATTTCAAAGTAAACTTCAAAACGCAAACAGTTCCATTTCATGACGTCGTCTAGATGCTCTAAGATTCTGAGAACTCCTCTTCATCGCTGAGACTGGGAGAAGGATAATTCATAACTACGTCTCATGTCTTCCTCTTTGGTAGAACAAATTCTTATCCTAGTCAGATTTTTAGTGCAATTACACTGTGTAATTCTAAGATTTTTGTTAAATACAAGTGCAGGGCTTTCTTTCTTTTTCATTTCTAAGTTAGTTTGCCATTTAAGAAATACACCACCTTTTTTTTTTTTACATGCCCATTTCATTCTGGAATCTCTATAAGGTTATTTTCTTTGTGTTTGAGGTCTTTCAATTAAAAGTCATAAAAGGCATTTCCTTGCACCCTATGCACAGTATTACTAGACTGAGTCACAGAAGCCTTGCAATAGTATAAAAATGTGGATGAGGATGTGCAATCTGTCTTAAGAGATAAAAAGCAGCTGCATCAGGGATTCTTGCAATACACGACATGTTTTATCAGTTTTTCAGCCCTGATTTATAATTCTTTGTCATAATTTTGCCAGTTGCTTTGTGATTTTTTTCCTCCATTTTTGCATACATAGTATTAGTTTAGAATGGCATCTCTTTTTTATTTCCATGATTTAAAAATGGAGCTGTTGGCTTAATCTAATATGCACAGGGTATGGTACAGTAACAATTGAAAGTAAGATCATTTATTTGTTGAAAGTGCTACAAACAGTAAAGTAAAACATTTGAGATTCCCTGCCCTGCAAGGTGTGAAGGCTAGGGGGCGCTAGAGAGAAGTAGAAAAATACAATAAATAAGATTTTTAGATTTGCAAAAGGTTTGTTGTTTAATATTAGCGTTTTGAGGTCTACTCAAGAAAAGTATCGTTTATAATGAAGAAAGTCTTCATTCTGAGTGCTTCAAGAAAACATCATTAGTGAGCACCCTTGCTGGATTTTGCATTTATTGTTCCAGAGAAGAATATTTTTGAAAGAAGGAAATCAAATTTAAATGGATAAGGAGCTACAGCATAATTCTAGTGGTTTCCAAAATTGTAATTTTCCAAGGTATTTCACATTTTCTGCAGAAGATAAAGTAAGGCCGATTTTACTAAAACATGTTTGGCTAAGCAAGCAAGAAACTGTGAGGAAATCGCTTTTTCATGGAGGGGTTTTCCAGAAAGTGATTCTTTGAAAGTATATCCAGTCAGCTTTGAAAAACAAACAAAAACAATATATATAATTGACAGAGGAATTCTGTAGGCAGAGTGTGTTGGGACAGTGTGGTCTAGTACTTGAAAACACAAAAGTTGCAGGTTTAGAGCAGTGGTCTCAAACTCCAGTCCTGGAGGGCCATCGTAGCTGCAGGTTTTCATTCTCACCCTTTTCTTAATTAGTTTTTGATGCTAATTAACTTCTTTTGAATTCATTTTAATTGACCCGCTCATGAAGTGTTAGACCCCTTAATTGGTTCCTTTTTCTTAATTAGCAGCCAAACAATAATGAGATACAAAATGAGCCAACACAGGACCAGCAAACTGTGTCCATCACACAATATGTGAAAATAAAGAAAGATAAAGGTCTCAGGAATGTTTATCTGCTCAGGTCAAAATATTTGAACAAGGCTCTTAGAAAAGAGAAAATCAACAATTTCAGAAATGTCTGCTATTGCACAATGAGAGCAGCAACAAGCCATGGAATTAAAGAATGAATTTAATTAACAACAAGACTCAGTGCCTAATTAAGCGACCATTTGGAGTGAAATTGGTTGGAGTCTGAGTCCCTGACTTATTTGGTCTTCTGTTAGCTCACTCACTTTACATTTCATTTCTGTTTGGTTGCCATTTAACACTAGATTCCTTGAAGTCTATGAAAAAAACTCATAATCCCGGCCCACCTTAAATCCCTTCACACCTTTCCATCAGCATCTTTTGTTTTGTAAATGTGTCGATCAGCACAAGCAGCAAGCAGCTTGCTGTCCCATCACCCATGTCGGAGATCAACTCGGGCAAAAAGTTCTCTCTCATCTGTGTGTGAGGTGCCTGGAGTTGTACAGGGTAAATAATACAGTATATTGTTACTTGGAATACATGTATTTTATGTGTGTTCCGTGTCTACAAAGATCTGGGTAAGTGTTGGATCAAAAGAAATGCGAGGCAAGAAATGCTGAACAAAAAACAGAAACTTTCCATGTTATACTAATAATGAAGTGAAGTGTATAATATGTGAAGACATTAGTCCAAATATCAAATAAATATGTGCTCTTTTATTCAAGAACTAGAAAAATACCCACACTTCGCAGCGGCAAAGTACTGCTTTAAAATTTTTATTAAGAAGAAAAGTAAACCTTTTTAAACTGAGGGAAAATATACCAATAATTATTTGTTAAGGATCTCTTTGTATACCATGTTGTCAGTTTGGCCCTCCGGTTGTAACATGACCAAGCTGTGCACTGAGCTTACTCTTGAGCATGCAACGTACAGTTGGCCATGTGAAATGCAATCTTGCCTCAAATCTCACAGCTTGGATTGCTGCTGTCATAATCGGTTTGAGTTTCATGGTTTGTTTCAATTACGACAGTACTTGCAGGACTTGTGTTGAAGTGACATTTGGCATCTGTCAAGCGTTGTAAGTATACAGCCGGTTTCATCCAGCTTTTGAGAGTTTAAACATTCATAAACATCTAAGTGTTCACTACTCAAATCGTCACCTGTAAATCTAAGATGTTTAAGGCATTGCCGATTGTCCAAAGGTATAAAATATTTGGCCATTTTGGTACACTTGAAAGCGACAACCGAACAATTCAGCAATTTATCTCCTGTACCGTCATCAGTCCACACCTTGAACCTGTCCCAGTCATTCAATACATAAGACACAATGTTCCTCTGGATATCAAGAGTGAGCCTGATATGGCCGTGCAATATGTAACACAGAGAATGAAAAAGGCAGGTGCCATCTCCGGGCATGGAAACCACTCGGTAAGTGACAATTCTTTGATCGATGGTGATCACGTTGATAGACATGTTAATGGGGGTACGGTTGGAATGATAAAGGAAATGGGTACCTGAACAATGTAAAGTAAGTCTAAAATACCTACACAATAACTATAATCGTAATAAACGAACAATAAAACAGCGGAGAAGCTGTGGATTAAATAAAAAGGCTGCAGTTATCAGCAGGGATATGTGAATACCGTGGCGAAGCAAGGAAAGGAATGAAGAGAGCGGAGCGATGGACGGCCTTATATAGGCAGGCAGCTAACAATGTGGGAGGCGTTGGGATGGGGGACCCAATGCCGCTTCACACGGTGACCGAGCTGCAGGCTATGGACGTTGTGAACGCTGGCCCCGGC
Organism: Polypterus senegalus; assembly: GCF_016835505.1. NCBI lineage: Eukaryota > Metazoa > Chordata > Cladistia > Polypteriformes > Polypteridae > Polypterus > Polypterus senegalus. The sequence continues at coordinate 121,965,231 of NC_053167.1, forward strand.
ACAGACAGACGGACATCATATTTTCACCACACACCATTTATTTATATACACTATTATTTACAGTTTGCTCACGTGCACCCCCAGTGCCTTCTTGCACCGATTTCCCCAAGTCCAGGCCACACAGTCCTGTGCCTCTTTACTCCTGGCCGCCTCCAGTCCTTCCTCAAGCTCAGTCCGCTTCCTCCCGACTTCCACCAATGACTGGAGGGAGGCGGCCCCTTAAATAAGGCTCCCGGATGAGCCCCAGGTGTTCTCAGCATTCCCTCTTTAGCCACGCCCCAGCGTGGCGGAAGTGTCGGCTGTCTTCCTGGCAGCTCTGCGGGCGCCACGTAAAGTCTTCCCCCCGGCACTTCCTGGTGTGGCGGAAGTGCCGGGCTCCCGGGATAATTAGGCACTGGGGCGCCGCCTGGCGGTGGCCACGGGTCCCTACAGGGCTGGGCTTCCATGCCCTGTACCCGAGGCCCCCTGCCTAACCAGGACGGATGCCCCCACTCTGTCTGGAGGAGGCACTCGCCCTCCTCTGATCCTCCAGGGCGTCCCAGCCGGGCTCCAGCCCCAGCCGAGGACCGTACGGAATAAACCGGCATCGGAGCGCCGCCTGGCGGTGACCACGGGCCCCTACAGGGCTGGGCTTCCAAGCCCTCCACCCGTGGCCCCCAACAGAACCAGGACGGACGCCCCCTCGCGGTCTGGAGAAGGCACAAGCCCTCCTCACGTCCTCCAAGGCGTCCCGGCCGGGCTCCAGCCCCGGCCGGCGACCGCACGGGATAAACCGGCATCGGAGCACCGCCTGTCGGTGACTACGGGCCCCTACAGGGCTGGGCTTCCAAGCCCTCCACCCGTGGCCCCCAACAGAACCAGGACGGACGCCCCCTCGCAGTCTGGAGGAGGCACAAGCCCTCCTCTCGTCCACCTGGGCGTCCCGGCCGGGCTCCAGCTCCGGCCGGGGACCACAACGTATATATGTACGTAAGTAGGATTCAGTTAGCGTTGGGAACCCGCGTATAAAATTTCTTGAAGATGGGCCCATAAGTAACAAAGACCGTTGGAAAGTTCAATATGGTGGATGACAGTGGCATCATGCCACCGAAATAAGTACGTACATCGGTTTCGGTTAGTGCAGGGAAGCCGCCTACCAAATTTCGTGAAGATGGGGCCATAAATAAGAAGGTTCAACACGGCGGACGTTGTCGACCATTATGACCGTTATACGTAGAATTTCGAAATGAAACCTGCTTAACTTTTGTAAGTAAGCTGTAAGGAATGAGCCTGCCAAATTTCAGCCTTCTACCTACACGGGAAGTTGGAGAATTAGTGATGAGTGAATGAGTGAGTCAGTAAGGGCTTTGCCTGTTATTAATATAGATATAACCAAAGGGAAAAAAAGCATTCGATTTACATGTGGCTGTCAATGAGTCAAAAAATGTCAATTGACAGTGAGTTACACGAATTCTTGAATGGTGCAGAGATAAGAACTGCTGCTTATGATCCATAGGTCCTGGGTGATAAACTGGCCACTCCATGTTTTAATTAGTGAGCTGCTATTATTATTATTATTATTTCTACAATATAAATAAAAACATACATTTGATTTGAGTATGTAACACCTGGTGTAAATTTTGGCTACTTGTAAAAGTTAGCACTTTTTTTTATTATTCAGTTTTATTCTCTCAGTGATATTCACATGGTACACCAAAATTGCCTCTCCCTATCTGAGTTGATGGCGTTAATCTCTATTCTTTTCACAAGAACAGTGATGACGACAGTTGGTGCCATGGCTGATACCTGCTGAGAACTATTTGTTTAACCGGCAATCAAAAATAAAATGTCCCATGCTGAACTGGGAGAACTTTTTGCCCATATTGCGCTCCGTTGAGGGCGCAGGGAATGGGACAACAGGCTGCTTGCTGCTCAACACATTTACAAAACAAAAGACGCTGATGGAGAGGTGTGAAGGGATTTTACAGTGAGCCAGGGTTGCAAGTTTTTTCGTAGGCTTTAGGGATTCTAGTGTTGAGGAAAGAAATTAAGCAATTTGGAGGAATGATAAAGAAATTCAGGAGAACAAATCTTAAAAAACAAGTCCATTTAAATGAAAGGAAAATGAATTAATTAGCAGCAAAAATTGGCCAGCAATTAAGAAAAGTGTTAGAATGAAAACCTGCAGCCACTGTACCCCTCCACGACTGGAGTTTGAGACCACTGGTTTCAGTCCTGCTGCACCATCATGGTGTGAGATTGGAAAGGTCATGATTGCCTTAAAATTTTCTAAATCATAAATAAATGCATGAGAAACACTTTGGTGCCTGAAAATCATAATGGGATGTGTAACATCAGGTTCAGTCCTGGTGCAGTCCTGTGTTTTCATGTTTTCGTTCATAATCAGTGAGTCACGCTTACCCTTTCTTTCATTTGCTGAGCTTTTTCTGCTCTTCTCCTGTACTCAAAAAGGTCTGGAAACATGAGGTTTATTTTTCTTATACAGTTAAATACTTACAGTAAATGCCCATTCTTCTTCTTTGGAATTTTCCATTGTAACTGCATTCAAATATTGAAAGTTAACAAAGGGCAGCAAGGTAGTACAATGATAACCAGTTGCCTCACAGGTTTTGTATCCTAGTTTCAAATTCCACAATCAGTCTTTTTTCTGGTGGAGTTGGCATGTTTTCCCCAACTCTGTGCAAGTTTTATTTTTTTCTGGTGTAAGAAACAAGACATTTTTAGCATTAAGTGTTGGGGCACCTGAAGGCAAAACCTGTATAATCTTCTCCTGTTGCCATTTTTTCCCACTGTGAATGATGCACCTGCACCCAGCCATTCACATGATTTAAAAGTAAATATGACTCATCAGACCAGACAGACCACACTGTGAGTTCTCACACCTTTCTCTCCTCGCCAGCATGATGTTTTTCAGCAATTTTTGCTTTGGGATCGGAGCAGATGGACTAGCCTTTACTCCCAATGTGCATCAGTGTGGCTTTGACACCCATGACCCTGTTGCTGGTTCACCAGCTTATTCTTCCTTGGATCACTTTTGGTAGGTATTAATAACTGTATAACGGGGACACCCCACAAGATTTGCCATTTTGGAGATGCTCTTCTCCAACTGGGTGATGGACAACCAAGACAAAAATGATGTGGTGGTGCTAAATGTGGAGGTTTAACCTGAAAATATTACACCATGGCTATACTGAAAAGACATAAGATGATCACGTTGCGTCAAGTTCTGACCCAAGCAGACATTTTGCAGGAAACAGATTTACAGATAAAGGTCAAAGATGCATAATCCTAAAAAAGCTTTTCTATGTATGAAAAAACAAAGACAAGAACATGTCCTTCTATATAAAAGCAGTCCGGATTGTCCTTCTGTCCCGTGGCGGAGTTTCACACACGCCCCGTCCATTTTGCAATGCAGGATGGCATTTGTAGTTTCGTTATTCCAGGTAAAAGATGATTTTCTACTCCAGACTGTGCGATATCTTCTTCTTCTTTCTTACTATATTAAAGCTGTCGGGATTGTCCTTCCGTCCCGTGAGTGGAAAGCGTAGCGGTATTCCACTTATCACAGACTTACTACTTGCAGTTTGCGGTACGAAGCGACATGATGTGAGCAGAGTTCTGGTGCTCCCATCGTTCCCTTGCTTTTCTGCACGATGCACTAGAAAAATAGACAAAATTATGTCTCTGGAAATAATTAATGTTGATGGAGTACAAATGCCTCACCGCGTAGTAAATAACAGGGGGGTTCAAAAGGGCGACCTCAATATAGAAGAAAAGTTTAAATTTCATCACAAAAATAACAGAAACTACGAGTATTAAAGTAATACCGCTCAAATGCAATATAACCAAATTAATGAGTTTGTATAAAATACCAAATTGATCTACATATTGATTTGCCTTAAGAAGTGGTCAACTTAAAAGGCGGGTCAGCCTAGTATTTAATACAGCATGTTTTCATAGAAATGATGTTGCTTAAAGTGCTTTACAAAATGAAGAAAGAAAAAAGAAAAAATATAAGGTTTCCATAAAGTCTGTGTGCAATTTAAAATAGTTGTAACTTTGTAAGTATATGAGATAGAAAGAATCTGTAAAAAGGATTAGAAAGAAAAAACACTTACATGCTTTATTGTCCCTGTTAATTTTCAACATGTCCACCATCATTACTAATACAAAGGGTAATATGATTCTGTAGTTCTCGGAAAACATTTTCAAGCTGATTTTTAGTAATACCAGCAATCAAATCAGTTATCCTCACTTGCAAGTCTTCTCAAGAGCGAGGTTTGGTTGAATAAACATTAGTTTTTACATGTCCCCATAAAAATAAATCCAATGGAGTCAAATCTGGCAAACGTGGAGGCCAAGAGAAATGGTCCACCTCTTCCAATCCAATTTCTCATGTAGAAACTTTCTAACATGCAAAACGAAATGACAAGGGGCACCATCTTGTTGAAACACTGTATTCTCTATCAGTTCTAATTGTTAAAGTTGAGGAATAAAGTAATTTTGTAGCATTTCTAAATAGCTATCACCATTAACAACACACCCTTCAAAAAAGAATGGCCCTATGACTCAATTTTTTCCCAAAGCACACCACACATTAACTTTGGGAGAATCTCTTTCATGTTCAATAAACTCATGTGGATTTTCAGTTCCCCAAATACTGCAAAAATAAAACTTCTAAAGACAAAAAAAAAACTAGATACACCAAGCTTTCTAATCCTTTTTTACGAATTCTTTATATCATATATATTTACAAAATTACAACTATTTTAAATTGCACACAGACTTTATTGGACACCCTGTATAAAACTAAAATTAGGCAATACTAATTAATAAAGAATGAAGTAAGGTCCAATGGCCAGAGAGGACAGAAAAAACAAAATCTGGGTTCCGAGGCCATGAGACCACCCAGCCCCGACTAGGTAAAGACTGGGAATGCAGAAAAATGATGGAAGGTGCTCTGGACTAAACTGTTGATGCAAAAGTTGCACTTTTTTGCAGTAACGGAAGACAGTTTGCCGTGATGTACAACCAAACTGTCGTAATAAATCTGTTGACTTCACTTCACGTAAATCTGCCCCAGGGTGCACTATCTATATGTCAGAAAGTCAAATGATAGAGATCATGTTGACGGACAAGAAAGACGTTAGCCCCATAAGTACTGTTTACATTGCAGCAACTGTCAGTGTTTGTGTCTGAGGAAATGTGGAAGTCTTTAAGCCTTGCAGTTTGGAAGCCTACAATCGAACTCAACGGTTGTCATCCATTGTGTAGGTCAGGCACTGACATTCTACCCTCTCATTCACAAGCAAAAAAAAAAACAATACAAGAAAAGTGAGCAAAGAAACTGAGTTCTACTGTCCTGATTGCAAAATGGGTCTGTGCGTTGGTTACTGTTTCAAAGTGTGGCACACGAAGGATGTGTACTAAATCTGCATCAATACAGTAGTGGACACTAGAAATACCTTTACTACTGCAATTTAGCTTCATGTTTTGGTACTGACGTGTTTCTGCTACAGGTAATAACATTTTTTCTTGTTGAAAAAATTCTGCGTTTTTAGCTCATTTTTCCACATAATGCTATGGAAGTTAAATCCAATTCAGAGTCACGGGGGAAGAAGTCTATTCCAGTGGCATCAGCAGCAAGACAGGAAATACCCTTGGATGGATGGCAGTCCATCACAGAGTACATTCAAACAGAGATAATTTTAAAATCAAGAACTAATTAACAAAATGCACACACATTTTCAACATTTTTTTTTTTAGGTACAATTGTATTTAAACGTAAGGTGAAACCCTTTTTGTATATGAACGCAATCTTGGGCCTTACGCAGCGCCTGTTTTTGAAAATTGGATTAATAGTGCCATCTATTGGTTGGCTTAATGAATAGCATTTCAAGTTTAAAGAAACTGACACTTTCATTGTTGTAATTACTCTGCCTGGCTAATCTATAATGTTTCAGCATTGCCATTTTGTTTGTTTACATTTGATATGCACTCCATTGTAATGTTCTGATAACCAGTTGGAATAATTTCCAAGATATGAATTTATTTCAAACTATATATTTTATACATAGTTACTCCTGCAACCCTGAGTTGTCTGGGGCCTTCCTGCACCTAACCATAAGGAACCCTGCTGCCTGAACTGCCTGTATAGCTGCCTGATTAATAATCCAACACTTAGGTATTTACTGTTGTAATAAATAAAGAGTCTTCTCAAAATAGAAAAAGATTTGGGGATTGTCCTCATATATTGTCATCCAGACAAAATGAAAATAAGGATGATTCAAAATGACTTTTCAGTACAAAGTGAATGCAACACTGTAACAAAATGGCGTTTACATAACAGATGGGATGATGGGAGAGGAAATGCTTGGCAGGAAGTGACGATTGGAGGCGGGACCATGGAACCAACGTCATCATGAGTAGACTGGAGTAGTTGAGTTTGGAGCTGGAAGTGACGTCATCAGATTGGAACCGGATCATTTTGGAACTGAATATGGATGTGTTTATTTTTCTTCCAGTTTTCTGTAGGTAGAAAGAGATTCAGGTAAGTACCACGTGATAAACCCTTGTCTCGCGAGATTTCACTCACCTTTAGGCTCTATGACTGCCTCCAACTCGCACGTGTGTGACACTGTATTTATTTATTTCAGCTTAGATACAGTATATATCAAATGAGCGGTTGCCCATGGAGTTCCGAATGAGGCACATTATCTGCATTGTGAAGAAGTGTCAGTTTCGGCAGTATGGTGATTCCACAAGGGTGATCCGGCTCACAGGACACTCATTGTTGAGGACCCAAATGGGTGGACCAGGCCAAGGGGATGCCCATGTGACACCTGGCTGAGGCAGAAAAAGAGTCATTTCCAGAGAGTGGAACTAGACTGTGTGTCTGCCTTGGGGGTCGCCAACCAGGATCCCGAGCTGTTTCGTCATGTGGTGGTTGCTGCAACACGCTGTACCAGTGCATGCTTCCCAACCTGACCTAAAAGCCACACAAATGCACATATATCTATAAAAGTGTCTGCTGAAGAGCCTGAAAGGGTGTTTTCAAACTTCTCTCTGGGGTGGCTGCTGTTCTTTCTAACCAAAGAATAGGGCCAGCTGGCATACAATCAGCCTAATAACATGCAACTGTTCATCACAAGTATTAGGTGGTGAAGGGGTGAGATATATAGTTAGCCAGTTAGAAATGGGGCAGAATGGAGAAGGTCATGGTGGGCAATTTAGCCAAGACATCAGGGTACACCCTACATTTCTTGAAAGATGCCCATGTATCCTTGATGAGCACAGAGAGTCAGGATCTCGGTTTTATGTCTCATCTGAAGGATGGCACCATTTGTTACAGCACAATGTTCTCATTACTGCACTGGGACACTGGGATCCACACACAGACCACAGAGTAAGTGCCCCTTAATGGCCTCAACAATGTTTCTTCCATCAGTTATTCTCCTGTCCAATTACTGGCCAGGCTCAAACATGCATAGCTTCAGGTTGATGACCTGTTCTGAAGTGCAGGTGATGTAGCTTCTGGTGATAAGTGAGGAAAAAACAACTGCCCAGAAGAAAACCTTTGCAAATAGAAGTGGAACGTGCAAACTCCACACAGGAAGTAACCAGAAAGATGATTTAATCCCAGGATGATGATTCATGGAGCAGCACCACTTACCATTATGTCTTGTGCCACCCAGATTTTAGAATTATGTGAGAATTTAGTCCATTAAAATTTTTAGGTTAACTATAGTTTAGTGATTCCAGTATGTCATCCAACCATGTCTTTATCACCATTGGGCTATCTACTTCAACTATGACTATTTGAAGAGGTGAATGCATGCCGCTTGCGTGAGTTGACCTCTCCTGTGAGCATCTAGCTTAATACTTTTGAATCAGCAACAAGACAATTCCAATAGCTGTGCATGTCAGTACTCAAACTGGCCTTTGCTCCCACCATCTACCCTTTAATCCTCTCATTTCTGCAGTGTTCCATTTCAATTTTATTTCTAATAAATGCTTGGTTCCAATTTTTGATTCTCTTAAAGGCAGCTCCACCCTTCACTCACACGCTTTACTGAGCTGCATTTTTCACTAATTTGAGTGCTCTGTGACATTAGGTAATAAATGAAAAATTTATAAAAGAACTCATCTCTCTGAAGGAAAGAGATGGAAGAACTGCAGACTGTAATAAATAAAGAGAAAGCTTGTGCACCCAGCTGCAAAGAATGACCGTCAGCGATGGCCCATATGCGAGGAATCACTGTAAATAGATTACATGGATTGGATTTTAATCAAGGCGAGCACGATTAAATGTGGAAGAACCTATTAAGATGTTGCTACAGCTGGAATTCATCACCTTATCCTAATTAACAATATAAATTACCTGCTTTAGTATAATTCTGTTTAATAAGAAAATAGTTTGAACCTTGCACTCAGGATGTTGGTAGGCAACATTTATGCAAATTACTTGATGAAACAAGCTTCTTGACACTAATTTTTGTTTTATGTCATATTCACACATTACATTATTAAAATGTAATTGTAGATTATTAGATATTGTTGAATCAACATGTTTCCCTGTCACTTGGCAGTGTATTATTCAAGATTCAAGGAAGCTGCAAGATTTCTTTTCTCTATGTTTAATTGACAGGTATGTTACACTATATTATGATTTTGCTAAGATCATTTTTCGTATTGTTTTCACAAATTCAAGAATTTGTTTTGTATTCATTTTTATGGTTATTAGAACATTAGAACAATCTAGACAAGAACAGGCCATTCAGCCCAAGAAAGCTCACCAGTCCTAACCACTTAATTCTTGTAAAAAAACATCAAATCACGTTTTGAAGGTCCCTAAAGTCCTACAGTCTACCACACTACTTGGTCACTTATTCCAAGTATCTATGGTTCTCTTTGTACAGAAAAACTTCCTGATGTTTGTGCAAACCCTTAACAAGTTTTCAAACTTTGTCCCTGTGCTCTTGATTAACTCATTTTAAATTAACAGTCTCAATCCACTGGACTAATTCCCTTTGTAATTGTAAACACTTCAGTCATGTCTCCTTTTGTTTGAACTGAAAAGGCTCAGCTCTTTTGATCTTTTCTCATAACTCATACCCTGTATTCCTGGAATCAGCCTAGTCGCTGTTCTTTGGACCTTTTCTAGTGCTACTACGTCCTTTTTGTAGTCTGCAGACCAAAACTGCACACAGTATTCCTAGATGAGGCCTCACCAGTGTGTTATAAAGCTTCAGCATAACCTCCTTGGTCTTGTACTCCACACATCAGGGTGTTATATAACCTCATATTGTGTTTGACTTCTTATTGGTTTCTGAACACTGTCAGGCAGTTGATAGTGTTGAGTCCATTATGACTCCTAAATCCTTCTCATAAGGTATACTTTTCATTTTCAGTCTTCACATTGTGTATTCAAACCTAACATTTCTACTTCCTGTGTGTAATACTTTGCATTTACTTACATTACATCTCATCTGCCCCAAATCTGCCCAAGCCTGTCTGCTGTCCAAGTCCATTTGTGATAATTCAACAAATTCGAGATTATCTGCCATTCCACCTAGCTTGGTATCATTTGCAAACTTAAACAGCTGGTTACTTATTTTCTGATCCAAATCATTTATATATATATATATATATATATATATATATATATATATATATATATATATATGTATATTAAAAATAGCAGTGGCCCCAGCACTGACCCCTATGGAACACCACTCTTATCATCAGCCAATTCTGATAAGGTTCCTCACACCATCACCCTCTGCTTCCTGTGTCTGAGACAATTTCGCACACATCAACACATCACAACCTGAACTCCCACGTCTCTTAATCCAATCCCCAACCTCTCATGTGGCACCTTATCAAATGCTTCATGAGATGTTCATGTCTCATGGTTATTTCTTTATTAGTGTTGTTTGGCAGAATTCACCAGAACATTTTTGCAGTGAATATGCAATGCTTGCTGATGACCTGGTTTGCTGAATATTTTCCAAGAAATTCAACATATAGCCGGCTACATGATGCTTTACAAGGCCCATGAGATACCACAGGGCTGTAGCAGCCAATGCTTTATGAGATAACTCTCTGAGTATATATAACACTGAACCTAGTAGTGGGCTAAAAATTAGCATAAAACTTGTGAATACATTTTAAAAACAAAACGTACACACAGAAAGAAACTGGAAATGTGTCAGTGTATTTGTGTTTTCAGACACGCACACTTGAGAGACAATTTTAAGGCTCCTCAAATGTTAATTCCTTCCAGAGTTGAGGGCTGACACTGTCATGTAATGTCTCTCCTTGTCTTCTATCTGTAGATCCAAAGATGGTTAACATTACTTCCAGCTTCTGGTCACTAGAACCTGCTCCTTCAGACTCTTCTGCCTCAAAACCAGCTCAACCTCCATCTTGAGTTAGTTTAGCATTGGACTCACATCTGGAGAGATGTTACCTCGAGCTCTTGTTAAAATTATTTTTGTTGAGTGCCCCAACCCCTTTTTGCTTTGGTTTGTACTTTATTTACAGTGTCTTAAAGGTGCTGTCATGTTATATGGACTTGTATGAGGTCTGTGTGAAATACATGAGTCTGCCCTTTTAACACTCGAATCCCTGAAGCCTGCGAAAAAAGTTGTAATTCCGGGCCACCTTAAATTCCTTAAATTTTGTTTTGCAAATGTGTCAATCTGCACAAGCAGCTAGCAGCCTGCTATCCCATCCCATCTCAAGTTGGACAAAAAGTTCTTTGGGATCTGCACTGGCAATCGGAAGGTTGCCGGTTCGAATCCCGTAAATGCTAAAAGGGACTCTGCTCTGTTGGGCCCTAGAGCAAGGCCCTTGACCTGCAATTGCTGAGCGATTTGAGTAGTGAGAAAATCACTATATAAATGCAAAGAACTATTATTATTATTATTATTAAGTCTGTTTATCTGGGTGTGAGTTCCCTGGGGTTGCATAGGGTAATATATCATTATTTGGAACACATGCATTTCATGTGTGTTCCGTGTCTACAACGATCTGTGTAAATGTAGGACAGGAACTGCGAAGTAAGAAATGTTGAACACATGTTTAAAACAGAAACTTTTTTTATGTTATAGTACTAATGACAAAATGTTGACATGAAGTCTATAATGTGTGAAGACTGAAGTCTAAATATGAAATAAAAACTTTTCACAAAAGGTACAAGTATAACGAAACAAGTGTGCTTTTATTCAAGAATATACCGAAGAAAAATAAATCAGATTAGGGTACAACACTGACACAACCACTTGGGTGGTGCAGCAGTAAGAAACGCTGTCTCATAATCAAGAGGTTGTGGGTTTGATTCCGAGTCCTTCATGCATTAACTGTTTTGAGTAGTGAGCTGCTATTATTATTACTATTATACTGTAGAATAAAAACATAGACTTTATTTATTTGAGTCTGTAACAGCCAGTGTAAATTTATGGTACTTGCAAATGTTAGCGTTTTGTGTTTTATTATTCACTTTTATTGTCTCAGTCGTGTTCACGCTCCCCCCAATTTGACACTGTTAGTTTTCAAATAAAGACGTGCTATAGGAGAGATGAACTCAGATGAGGATGAGGGTTCTACATCGGAGAAAGACAACAGAACTCCACCCCACAAGAAACGTCCACTCATATATAAGAACAGCGCAACTACACCAGGAGTAAAGGCAAAAGATGGCACTGTTTGGATGCAGCAAGAAGTTGGGCATCATCTTGCCAGTGAATCTTCCACACGCATATCCTTCAATGAAACAGCAGGGCATACCAAGCTTGCCAAGGTATTGTGCGAAGTTCTGTTTGTGATTATGTTTTGTGATGGTCCATATATTAAAAAAACATTTACATGTTACTTATATAATAGCCACATTGAATGTTATTTACCTTGATTTATTTACTTATCTTCCAACAGGGAAAAGTCACAAGTACACTGCAGAGCTTACTGTGTTTGATTGACACGGGCATGCTGACAAGGTACATCTTCAGGGATTCTAGTGTTAACAGTATTACCCAAAGTGATGTGCAGTTGATGCAAAGAGGAAGGAGTGAAGAATCCGCTTGCTTTTGTGTTGTGCATATTTGGTAGCAGAGGCAACAAACAATCAAAAGAGTCAAGGAAATAAAAAAGAAACTTCTGTTTGAGACAGGGGAGTACCCGCTGTGTAATCTGTGGGGGGAAAAGCATTCATGAATTCATGCCTCTTGTTTTACATTGTCTGCAAGAAATACTACCATTCTGCTATTTAATTCTATAATTTTATCACAGACAGCCACGGTGGTGTAGCGGTTTGCAGTGCTGCCTCACATCTCTAGTTTGTACTGCTGCATTTTATTTCTGAAGTGTCTATGATAGATTGGCCACTTAGATTTTTGAAGAGGATTACCTGTGTTATGTTTTGTGTGTTGCATTTGCCCTAATTTTTTACACCCATTGCATACCAAACCTACCTGGAAGGCCATCTCTCTCCAAATTGCCTTTCCCAAGATTTCTTTCAATTTTTTCCACTGCAAGGCTTTTTTTTGGGAGTTTTTCCCTCATCTTTTTAGAGAGACAAGGCTGGGAGGCTGTCATAAAACAGGGCCTGTTAAAGCCAATTGAAGCATTCCTTGTGTGAATTTGGCCTACACAAGAAATAAATTGTTGTAATGAGGAAACTGGCTGAACCACACATGTCTTCATATGCCAAATCTCTCATCAACACCCCGGGGCTACTTGTCCACACCAGTACATGCACTTACACCTTCTTCTTCTTTCAGCTGCTCCCATTAGCGGTTGCCGCAGTGGATCATCTTCTTCCATGTCTTTTTGTCCTCTGCATCTTGTTCTGTTACACCCATCACCTGCATGTCCTCTCTAACCACATCCATAAACCTTCTCTTAGGCCTTCCTCTTTTCCTCTTAACTGGCAGCTCTATCCTTAATATCCTTCTCCCAGCATCTCTCCTCTGCACATGTCCAAACCAATGCAATACCCAGCATCTCTCCTCTGCACATGTCCAACCCAACGCAATCTTGCCTCCTGTTGTCTCAACCGTCCAACTTGAGCACTGTACTCATTTCTAATCCTGTCCATCCTCATCACACCCAGTGCAAATCTTAGCATCTTTAACCCTGCTACCTCCAGCTCCACATCATCCAACCTCTTCTCTCTCTTGTTCCCTTTCACCCACTGTTTAAAAAAAAAACAAACTCATACACTGCCACAGACCCCCCTAATGTGTTTTACCACAGGTATCCATTACCTTTAAAGATTTTTCCAGCTTCAGATGAACTCCTAGCTATTTGTATTCAGGTGCAATCCAAGGCCTAAAAAAGATCTCCGTGTGCTGATGATATGGTGCTCTATGTTTTGGACCCAATCTTAATATGGCCATTCATATTAAACCTCAAATTCCAGAGGGGCCTCGGAAGTTGGCATTGCTGAAAATTTTTGAGTGTCTAATGTATGAAAAGGTTTTCTAAAAAATAACATTAATGATATAGTATGCTTCAGTAAAAATTAATATGTAAAATAAAAGTTAAAAGGTTATTAACGTATCATGTAGGCTGAGTTGCCTGCAGCTTGAATACTCCTTCGAACCTGGGTCTTCCATAGTTGTAAAACAAAGGGCACACTGGGTAATGAGGACACATAATCAAGCAAGGGTTGGTGCATCAAGTGCTTGGTACATTTTATTTAAGAACAAATTGTTTAAAAACTTCCAAAGTGCAAAACTGCAATGCTAATCTTTCAATAAATAAAACTTTGTAAAGACAGTATCTTTCTCCCACTACCATCCCTCAGCGTTCAGCGGAAGCCCACTCATAGAGGTTGGTTCCTCCTACTTGTCGAGCACCTTGAACTCTATCACTACTCTCCACTCAGGGCAACATTCTTGCCCACTTTGCCTCCTCTCCATAATAGCACTGGCTCAGCCACGGTCCTGCCGCACCTCTTCTTTTCCTTAGCCACTCCTCCATCTTTTTCTCTTTTGTTTGTTCTGTTTTCTCCTATCCTACTTAGGCTCCTTTTATACCTCGAGTTGGGGCTGGGGTGCCCCAGTAGGTACTGCCTGAGGCAGCTATGACCCAACCTAAAGAAAGGGATGACTGAGCCTGCCGCTCAACATCTCCTCATGCTGAAGATGCCAAAAAGGTAGAGTAGAGTAGACATCAGTTGTAGAGGGAGGCACCAAAGCTCATGTTGGTTTTAAAAGGCGATCCTGACCGTGTTTTAAAACTTGGGGATTTCAACTCCTTGGATTATTTATTTACTTGCAGGTGACTGCATTTAACCTCGACTTTAAGTTTTTATCATGCTTTATTATTTATTCATTTATGGAAGAGTACAGAACATTGGGGTTTTGAAGCCCATGTTTGACATTCATGTTGAGGCACTGGTGCCTTAATTACTAACCTTAGAGTGCTAACAATTCTTGCCATCCTCATGAGGCACTTGGTGCCGCTGCCAAGTTGTTTACCTGCCTATGGAAATGTCATCTCAGGTAAATGAGCACACGAATCATCGTGTAGAAGAGTCCTTTCATCTGATTGGCCAGCCCAGCAATGACTCAACTGTGATATGGCAGATAGGGGGAGGCGGCTTGTTGGACGAGGTCTCCAGGACTCTGACTGTGTGCGGCTTGTCTGACTCCTTTTATATAATCTGGCTATGGTTCTACAATTAACTGATGGACAAATATTGTTATTTTTCATTTATGTTAATTAGTTTCGACTTTGTATTTGATGTATTTAAACAACTCAGTATCCTCTTATGTAATAGTTCCATATTTAGTGATTGGTATCATCTATTCAAGTATGTTGCATTGAGAGATGTTGCAGTGCTTTGTGCATACACTTGGTGAGGCATCCTATGTAAAGACAAAGTAGTTTGCACTGCTCTATTGTATTTCTGAGGTGTCCATGATAGATCAGCCATCTAGCTTTGTGAAGAGGATTACCTGTGTTATGTTTTATGTGCTGCATTTGCCCCAATTTTTTACACCCATTGCATACCAAACCTACCTGGAAGAGTATCTCTCTCCAAATTGCCTTTTCTAAGATTTTGTTCAATGTTTTTCCCCTACAAGGCTTTTTTTGGGAGTTTCTCTTGTCTTTTTGCAGAGACGAGGCTGTCAAAAAACAGGGTCTGTTGAAGCTCATTGAGGCATTCCTTGTGTGATTTTGGCCTACACAAGAAATAAATTGTTGTTGTTGTAATGAGGAAACTGGCTGAACTGCACATGTCTTCAAACAAAAGCAGGCTCCGCCAATTCTCTCATCAGCACCCTGAGGCCACTCGTCCACACCAGTACATGAACTGTACTTACACCCACTATTTAAAAAAAAAAACAAAAAAACTCATGCATTGCCACAGACCCCCTAATGTGTTTTACCACAGATATCCATTACCTTTAAATATTTTTGCAATTGCAGTTGAACCTCTAGCTACTGTATTTGTATTCAGATGCAATCCAAGGCTTAAAAAAGATCTCTGTGTGCTCATGATATGGTGCTCTATGATTTGGGGTCAATCTCAATATGGCCATTCATACTAAACCTTTTAGAATTTTTTTTATAATATCTCGGGGTTTAAAATCAATTTTGAGCAAGGGCATTCTCTTCACATTGAACAATCGAGCATTCCAGATTAAACTTGATCACTTTTCATTGATTGTGTCAGAGCACTTTAAATATTTAATAGTAACTGTCACATGAAAACTTAAAGAGTTTATTTTGGCACTTCGATAGGAATTATTAAACAGGAAGGTAATAAATCCCTCCATCTCACTCTGCCTGGGAGATTTAACATTGTCAAAATGAATATTCTTTCATAGCTCCCATATCTTTTTCAGACCACATCTGTTATTTTAACACATTTGTTTTAAGTCAGACTCAGTCATAACTCTTTTTTATTTGGAATTCAAGATGACCCCAAATTATAAAGAATTCGTTACAGAGACCTAAAGGAGAGGATGTCATGGTGTTACCTCTCCGTTTCTTCTATTACTGGACAACTAAACAAACGTACACTGAAACATTGGGAGAGGCCAAAAGTCAGTAAAGTCATCTTGGCGAGCCATGAAATTAAATTGTTACCAAAACTGTGATGTCTAAAACCAACTGGCTACACTAAGTGATAAATTAGGGGTGTCATATTAAAGGGGGCGAATGTGGTCAATTTTCAGGTCCACAAAATTAAGCTCATTAAAATGTTGATTTCTGAATAGTTATTTTTATTTGCATTCATTAACATGATAAAAAATATAATTAGGATACTTCACATTTAAGTTGAATCCTCTAAGATGAAGCCTTAAAAAACAAAGAACTGCTTAAGAACATTTATGTTAGACACAATGACCAGTAGGGGCTGGGCGGCCTTTTGGCCTGGAACCGTTGCAGCTTTTTTTCAATCTGTATTTCTATGTTTTGTAAGAGTGCATTATTATTATTATTTTTTTTTTTTCTTTTACTCTTTATGCTTTATTTTCCTTATTTAATGTTGTTTTTCTTTGTGTGTAACCTTTTCTTTGACCTTTTGTGAGCTACATTCTTTGTACAAAATTGTGCTATAGAAATACATTTTGTTAAGTACAAAATTTAACAAGAAATTTGTATACAATGCATGCAATATTATTCTAAATCAATGTCACATCTAACATTTTTGAAAATACTGTATATATAAAGAAAATATACCTGTATATTCATTGATTTTCCTCGTTTTGGTCACTTTTTAGATTTTTTTGTTTGGTGGCCCATCTCTATGAATCATCCTGCAGTAGTCCACCATCATACTGACATCCCACAATCCCTGGAAACTTCTTTCCATATCCTTGATAAACTAATGGAATCTTCCACCCAGCTCTTTACTCACAATCCAAGATTTTCAGGGAAAAATTCCAAATGTGAATCCAAAAAGTGAACTTTAAGACTTATGTTGCAACCCTATTTTTCAAACAAAACTAAAACATATTTTGCAATGTCTTTATTGTATGGATCTTTATTGTTATATAAAAACTTAACAATTACCTCTTTCAATGATACCCAAGCCTCTCATTCCAGATCGCTCATCACACCATCACATTCTGCATCGGAAATCAATTTTAGAGTATCAAGTCCTGCAAAAATGCTCTCTTTCAATTAAGCTTCAGACAAACCTGGAAACCTTTGCAACAAATGCATGAAACAGGCTCAATATTTTGATAAGGCTTTGACAAACTGCTTCATTGCACCAGGCTTAATATGAAGTGGTGGTAGCAGCACTTTATAGTATACGCTATTATTATCATCTGTTGTGGGAAATACTTAGTAAATAAAAAAAGTTATTGCTATAAATGTAATCTAAGGACATCCATTATTTACACCAACTGATTAAAGCTCACTATGTTAGCAGCAAAGCTCCTCAAACCAAGGCTTCTTAGTCTTAAGGGAACGGCTCCTGTTATCACTGAGGCTCATTTACATATGGTAGCTGCTAAACATTTGAAAAGCACCAATGAGCACTCATATCAAAAGTACATTCCAGCAGTTATACCTCTGCCATTAAATAACATCCAAAGATCCTCAAATAGTTAATTATTAAAAGTCTTGTCTAAAAATTTGATTTACTAGGGGGCTTCGCTCGCCCACCCCCTGGTTTGGTTTACCGGATATACAATTTAAAGAGATTGTTATTTTCATGGGAATTGTTACATATGCATTATTTTCACTTTTACTTTAAAACTTTTATAAAAACAATACTGTACTTGTCTTTTATTTCCAGCCCCAAGCATCTTTAAATCTCTTTCTCGCAGGACGTATAATGCTGCTCGCCTTGTGAAGGGGGTTAGCGGCTGAACACACGCTGAGAAATGGTTGGATCATCTGCTGACTTGTTGCTGCTGCTGCTGGTGAGCTGCGTATTCTGCTTGTCGCGCTGCGTGGTGATCATTTAAAAGCCTGTACAGCAGCTGTCCTTTTTGCCACTTCATGTTGTGAAGGGGGGAGGTTGGCTTTTTGCATGCAAAGGAGTAGCAGTTGGATCATCTGCTAGCTTGCTGCTGCTGGCGAGCTGCATCTTCTGCTTGTTGCTTGTCATTGTTTTAAGAGCTGGGAGCACATGAAGCGTGTCTGCCAAAAGCATTCCAACAACTGCTAGGTTAGATGTCCGTGAACTTGTTTTAAATGTTGTCTCACTGCCTTGTCTCGCGTGACGTTAAAGTGTCTCTCGTGGGACGTCAAATTGTCTTCCAAGAAGATCACATCTCGTCTCCCTAGTTTCCCTTCCAAGATTTATTTTTTTCATAATAGAGAGATAGTATATGAATTCTTATATGTAGTACTAGGGTGGTGTACCATGTTAGCCATCAAGCATGCAATGAGTAGTCAAGCAAAATGAAACCTTTTACTGGCTAACTGAAACAAAGATATTGTAATCTTTTTAATGAGACAATAGAGCTTTTTGAGAATGACGTTTTCTGTTTTTTAATTAAGCCTTCTTTATTTAGCTTTGATATTAGACTTTTATTCAGCTCCTCAATCTGACTATACGACTCGTGAAAATTCCAAGCTTCTGCGCTACATCAACGGGATTTACCGAAATGTCTTTAAGTCTTACGATTTCAGTCTTAAGAAAGTCAATCTTTCCTTTTCTTTAAGTAATCTTTAAGATCCATAAGCACATTCTCTGGCTTTGAGTTCATACTCAGATCACTCCCAACTTCACTTAAGCTATGCATAGGCATTGCCATGATGACAGCTGTTTGTGTTACTGACAGCAACTATCCGGTGCTCTACAAACACAGGCGGCTTCCTTACATTGAGGCTTCCGTGACTCAGGCAAAAACACAATCTTCCACAATGCCTTATATCACAGTCTCTTAGTCTCAGTCTCTTCTCAAGTTTAGCTACCGTGAACTTGCTTTCATTTACGATTATGCAGTGATAGAAGATGAGAGCACAGTACCTCACAGTAGCTCAGTTCTTTTTCTTTCATTGATGAGTTCTGGAGCACAAGCACCTTCAATCCTCAGATGGTAGTTGCCAGTTCAAGTTCATTTTGTCATTTCTGACAAAATGTAGCTGTGTTTTCCCAAAATTGCCAAAGTTCAGCAGCTCTAACATAAAAAATGGGATTCAAAAGAAGTCTGACACGTTGAAATGATTCCACAAACAAAATATCTGCCACACTGCAAAAATTGTTCAGGAATAGTTTGAGAAACATGAAAAAGAGTTCAAATTCCTCAAATGGGGAATTTGTGGGATGTGTTGGAAAAAACAATTCCAAGTCATGGAGGCCCTACCTTACAACTTACAGGACTTAAACCCTTCTATACTAAAGATTTTTTGGCATTATTAGACCTAAATTACATACCAGAAATAAATGGTTATTACTCCTGTATTGTAATAAAGGAGCTGCAAATGGCTGAAGAGTGAGTAAGTATAACACTTCAAATCTTGAAAAGGAAGTATTTATTTGATTCAAATCTTGTTTACACCAATATTAACTTTTGGCAGTGTGGATTGGCTCCACACTACCTACTGCATTACGGGAACCTCTTGAACGTGCCACCGTCGAGCCAGGCAGATGAGGACACATACACACCCATAGCAACAAGTAAACAATTAGTACCTATATATGTACAGTATAATGATGCTTTATTAGCTTGCCACTGGTCTGCCATTTTCTCTTAGATGTGTTTCTCTATTAGCCTAAAATAATTAAACCAAAGATTCTTGCATAAATCTAGAAGATGACATGTGTCTGTCTTGAGTTCTTATGTGGTATCATATATTAGTAAAAATAACCAGATTATTGTACACATTTACAAAATTAATTTCAATGAATATTTTTCATTATGGGCGGCACAGTGGTGCAAAGGGTAGTGCTGCTGCCTCGCAGTTAGGAGACCCAGTTCACTTCCTGGGTCCTCCCTGCGTGGAGTTTGCATGTTCTCCCCGTGTCTGCGTGGGTTTCCTCCGGGTACTCTGGTTTCCTCCCACAGTCCAAATACATGCAGGTTAGGTGCATTGGCGATCCTAAATTGTCCCTAGTTTGTGTGTGTGTGTGTGTGAGCGGCCTGTAATGGGCTGGCACCCTGCCCAGGGTTTGTTTCCTGCCTTGCTCCTTGTGTTGGCTGGGATTGGCTCCAGAAGACCCATGTGACCCTGTAGTTAGGATATAGCGAGTTGAATAATGGATGGATGGATTTTTCATTATGGGACACAATTTCCATCACTAATAAACATGATAAAGGCTCATGACGGTGATGTAT
This sequence comes from Polypterus senegalus, assembly GCF_016835505.1. Lineage (NCBI taxonomy): Eukaryota > Metazoa > Chordata > Cladistia > Polypteriformes > Polypteridae > Polypterus > Polypterus senegalus. The sequence continues at coordinate 121,985,486 of NC_053167.1, forward strand.
TTCATTATTAAATAAATAAATGATCATGAAATAATTATTTTTACCTAAACAAACCTTGACAGCCCACTTTTTTGATTCACGACCCCCACTTCTCAAAACCAAATATTTAATGCTTTATAACTTTGGCACTCATTATTTTAAACCATATAAAAAGCAGAATCTTTAATAGGTTGCACACCTCACTCTCTGACTAATGAAATCTTTTAAATTTCCATCATGTCTAAGTGTCAGTGACTCGTTTGCTGGATGAAAAGAATCCTTCTCGAAACTTCAGAAATGAAGGTGAATGTGTGCTGCCAGACTAGGATATTAAGCTGATAAGTCTGGACAGTATCATGAATCTTCCTAAATAAAATGAAAAATATGGTAATCAAAAAAAAAAAAAAATTGATTCCAAAAATGCTAGCACATTTCTCTAGTCCTTATTAGCAACTTTGTGAGTGAGGCGGATGTAATCCATGAATCACAGAGCCAATAGTCATACTTTTTAAATGCAATTACTGAATGATGCGTATTATACGCAAAAAGTTATTTTACTGGGGCAGCTGACATTTTTCTTTCTGGGATTCGCCGTAATTGGGGTCTATACAAGGTGATACACAAAGTGTAAAGACATTATTCACACAAAAGGCTTTCTAATAAGAGTGTTACTTTCACAAAACGGAGAAACAGAAGAAGGTACTTAATGAGGACAGCTTTGGCAAAGACATATTGTCTCATTAAATGAACTGTCGTGCTTACAGGGAATTTCTTAAATACACATTAAGGAGATATTCAAGCGGCAGAAACGTGTGCAATGGAAACAGGGATGCCAGAGGAGCAACAACATTAGTGCCTTGTAGGTTATGATGAGTATTTTCTCATTCGCTAAAGGTTAATTAACATGTGGGAGGAAGTGATTTCATGTTGTCATGATTTCAGGCGATACCATTGTGGGAGAATTAGCAGGAGAGCTGTTAAATGATCACATTTGGATTGATGGTCCACAGCAGACATCTGGGAAGGACTTTTCAGTGTGTATATATAACTCAGCATCGTGCAGCGACTTGAAATGATTGTTGTTGCAACTGGGGTATGTTATTGTGACCTAAAAGTGAAAGTCCACTTGAAAACAGAACCAGATCTTTTGTTGTCTACATTTTTTGGTTAGTAAATTGAGTGTAAGCAAAGAGTCTGTACTTTGCTTTTTGAGATTATTCTTAACTTTAATATACCGTAAAGCGTGTCAAAACTCAGCAAGCATATCCTGATCCAATGGTGGATCTATTATAAACGTCCTGTAAAGCTGCTGAGGATATACGTACTTTAATTTGGTTCACTTATCCATCCATGTCTTGCAAAGAAACATGTCAGTTCACAATTTCAGTTTGCAGATTGATGCATATTTTGGATTATTTTAGTATAATTGATGAAACATTTGCAACATTAGTTTTGTTTGAAATATATATTTAAATACATATATGCTATCTTTTATATTTTTTTAAATTTTCATTTTGTGTAAAAACTTTGAACTTGTAATGCTTGAACAGCATGACACAAAAATAAAGTAACCCCAGTCTGATTTGAAGATAGGAAAGCATATACCTCCAGTGTCTTGTGGTAATGGTGGAGGGAAGCTGACATTTGTAATGACCATGTCTTCTCAACCCACAGTCATTGAATGCATTTATTGCAAAACAGCATTAGCTTACCCAAGCAGTATCCACTGCTGTATTATCATGGAGTGAATGAGGCTCAGTGGACTCAGCATTGGTAGACCTTTTCCTGCACACCCTTAACTGAACATTCACACACACAGACTAAAGCACTGATTATGCTACTCACTCCTCTAGTGCTTCTGATTAGACTGGACATCATTTAGAAAGGTACACGTGTACCTCACTGGCATAGGCAGGACTAGTCCTAATGGTGGTCTCCAACACATTGGAGGCTAGTGGGCCTTTTCCCTTGCTGTTACTCACCAATGCCTTCCAGTGCTGCTCATATTTGGAGGTGTCCCTTCTCAGCTCTCTAACCCTTTGGGAGAGAAGTGACAGTTTGCCCGTAGCAAAACACTTGTTAATAAAGATTACATACGCACAGATGTGTGTACGTAACTTCACAGGCAAACGTCAAGAGTTACAGAAAAAAACCTTGATGCAAACCCACAGGACAAATTTAAAGCTCAAATATTGATCTGCTGATGGCTCATGAGACTTAAAAGAGATTCGCATGCATGTTTCATTTAAGAATCAACTTTGTCACAGATGTTGCTCCTGAGGAGAAAAAGATTTAGGCAAAAAAGGAAACGTGAGATACAGCTGAGGTAAAGTTAGTCAAACTTGAGAATTTGGTTTGAAAAGCATGTGATATTTTGTGAGATCTTTTTCTAATCTCGCGTTAATCTCTTTCAAGACTTCATATTTTTTACTTATTATTGGACTGATGCCTTATCAAAGGTGACTTACAACATTTCAGATATGATCAGTTACATTTTTTTTGCCATGCAAATGAAACGTCTTTCTTGTGGTCACATGGTGTCAGTACATTAGAACACTCTAGACGAGAACAGGCCATTCAGCTCAACAAAGCTCGCCAGTCCAATCCAATTATTTCTTACAAAAAAACATCAAGTCGAGTTTTCAAAGTTCCTAAAGTATTACTGTCTACCACACTACTTGGTATCTTATTCCAAGTGGCTATCATTCTTTGTGTAAAGAAAAACTTCCTAATGTTTGTGTGAAATTGACCCTTAACAAGTTTCCAACTCTGTCCCCGTGTTCTTGATGAACTCATTTTAAAATAACAGTCTCGATCCACTGGACTAATTCCCTTCATAATCAAAACTTCAATCATCCATCCATCATCCAACCCACTATATCCTAACTACAGGGTGACGGGGGTCTGCTGAAGCCAATCCCAGCCAACAAAGGGTGCAAGGCAGGAAACAAACCCCAGGCAGGGCGCCAGCCCACAGCAGGGCACACGCACACACACACACCAAGCACAATTTAGGATCGCCATTGCACCTAACCTGCATATCTTTGGACAATGGGAGGAAACCGGAGCACCAGAGGAAACCCATGCAGACACGGGGAGAACATGCAAGCTCCACGCAGGGAGGACCCGGAAAGTGAACCCAGGTCTCTTAACTGCGAGGCAGTAGCACAACCCACTGTGCCACCATGCCGCCCCACTTCAATCATGTCTCTCTTAATCTTCTTTTGCTTAAACTGTAAAGGCCTTGGGATCAGCCTAGTCGTTCTTCTCTGGACCTTTTCTAGCACTGCTATGTCCTTTTTGTAGCCTGGACACCAAAACTGCACAGCCTGGTAGTGGATTTGAAGTAGTGGGATTTGAATCCACAACATCAGGGTTTGAAATTCAAAGTCTTAACCACTATGCCATGCTGCATGCCTTTTCTTCCAGAAGCTGTACAATCTGATTGGAGTAACTCAACAGTATTATTCAGAGGTTTTATAGTTTTACAGTTTTATAATCATAGTAAAATGTTTTATTACCATAAACAACTGTCCATACATTTCACCATATACTACTGAGCACATAATGCAAATACTTTTAAACTGCAAAGAAATGTCAACACACTACTTGGGAAATCTAAGCCAGTTGTGCGAGTTTGCTGTGATGTCTGCTGAAACTCAAGAGGAGACACTTGTGAGAATACCGGGGTATTTTTATCTCAGGAGAAGAATCTGAGAAGCAGGAGACAAATACAAAATGTCTCCATTTTGTTTCTTTGTGATATAATTGTTATCTAGGAGAAACCAAAATGATATTAAGGTATCTCTTTTTTGATTCTCTCGCAACTCTGACCTATGAGAAACTGGGAAGTGACAACACCTTTGATCAAGTAGGGAAATGCAGTCAAACCAACTAAAGGACAACTCATGCAACTGATGCATATTTTAATTTATATCATTGAATCATTATTATAATGTGTGTTGATGTGACAAACATATTAAACCTTAAAAGTGATGCATATGATGCAAAGACCCTATTTTAGTTCTCTTTTAAGAGGGCCAATGCTGCGTTTTTGCACTAAAGCACTTTTTTGATTTATCTTCAGTTTATATCAGCTACCTGTTTTCAGTTCCCAGGGAGGTGGCCAACAGGTCATAAGCAGTATTTTAAAGTCAATTCTGAATGGCACAGGTAACCAGTGTAGTGGCATCAAAACTGGGGTGATGTGCTCGGATTTTCTTTTCCTAGTTAGGATTCTAGCAGCTGCATTCTGCACTCGTTGTAGTCGATTTATGTCTTTTTTTGGTATTTTTGAGAGGAGTGCATTACAGTAATCTAGTTGACTGAAAACAAAAGCGTGAACTAATTTCTCAGCATCTTTCAGTGATATACGAGGTCTAACTTTTACTATATTTCTTAAGTGAAAAAATGCTGTCCTGGTGATCTGATCAGTATGCGATTTAAAATTCAGGTCACAGTCAACAGTTATCCCTAAATTCTTTACCTCCATCTTGACTTTTAATCCTAATGCATCAAGTTTATTTCTAATAACCTCATTATATCCATTATTGCCAATCACTAAAATTTCTCTTTTCTCTTTATTTAGCTTGAGAAAATTACTACTCATCCATTCAGAAACACAAGTAAGACATCAACAGAGTCGGGGTCATCAGGTGCTATTGATAAATACAGCTGCGTGTCATCAGCATAGTTGTGGTAGCTCACGTTATGCCCCGAGATAATTTGACCTAACGGAAGCATGTAGATCGAAAAGAACAGCGGACCCAGGATAGAGTCTTGTGGAATACCATAATGAATATCATGTGTCTTTGAAATATAATTACCACAACTAACAAAGAATTTTCTTCCTGCCAGGTAGGACTCAAACCAATTTAAGACCCTGCCAGAGAGGCCCATCCACTGACTAAGGCAATTTCTAAGAATATTGTGATCAATTGTATCAAATGCAGCACTGAGATCTAAAAGGATGAGAACAGATAAATGGCCTCTGTCTGCATTTACTCGCAAGTCATTTACTACTTTAACGAGTGCAGTTTTTTGTACTGTGATTTGTTCTGAAACCCAACTGAAATTTATCAAGAATAGAATGTTTATTGAGGTGGTCATTTAGCTGCATAATGACTGCCTTCTCTAGAATTTTACTTAGGAAAGGTAGGTTAGAAATGGGTCTAAAATTTTCAAAAGCAGAGGAGTCAAGATTATTTTTTTGAATTGAGGTTTAACTATAGCAGTCTTAAGACAGTCTGGGAAGACCCCCATATCTAATGATGATTTTACTATGTCAAGAATACTATCAATTAGCACGCCCAGTACTTCTTTGAAAAAACTTGTTGGTATTGGGTCAAAGACGCAGGTGGAGGGTCTCAGTTGAGAAATTATTTTATATAAATCAGGTAAATCTATCCTGGTGAAAGAATTTCATTTGTTTATAACAGAGTACTAAGGGCTTAAGAGGATCAGTGTTGGGGGGATATACTATATTATTTCTAATATCATTCATTTTTTGATTGAAAAATACAGCAATAGCCTCACAAGTTTCACTGGAAGTATTCTGGAGACATTCCATTGAGTGACCTGGATTTAGTAGATGATCAATTGTAGAGAATAAGACTCTGGGATTACTAGCATTGTTATTTATAATTCTAGAGAAATAGCAGCGCCTCTCAAGATGGACTGAGTTATTGTATTCTATTATTTTAACCTTCAATATCTCATAGCGGATAGTTAGTTTAGTTTTTCTCCATTTACGCTCAGCTCTCCGGCATGTTCTCTTTAAAACAAACACTCTTTGGGTCTTCCATGGTATAACAATGCTAGAAGATTTTTTAACTGTCTTTTCAGGTGCGACTATGTCAGCAGCAGCTCTCACCTTAGTGTTAAAATTTTCCACCTTACTATTTACATTATCCTCGCTATTGTAGTTAGCACTACAAACTGACTGGTTGCTTAGAATGTTTGTAAATTCTGAAGCTGCTGATGAATCAAAGAAGCATTTTTTAACAATATGCTTCTCGTGAACGTTTTCTATCATTATTTCTATATTAAATAGTAAAAGAAAATAGTCTGATAGACCAATATCAATGATCTGCTTAACATCAACTTTTAGTCCTTTACTAATTACTAAGTCTAACGTATGACCTGCTTTATGTGTAGGCTGACTAACGAGCTGTCTCAAATCAAAAGAGTTCAGGACGTTAAAAAATTCATAAAGAAGCCAACTATCATATTTCAGCCAGGGTTCCTCCCCTGACTGGGGTTCAAAATGCCATTTTAATGTCTGGTTTGTTCATTTTTTATGCCTTTGTTTATGTTAACATTGTTGAATATTTAGTTTCTGTATGTCTAAGTATCTTTGTCTATGCGCTGTGTTTTGTGAGTGGCTCCCCAAGAGGCGGGGCCACCTTCCCAGTACAGTCAAGGGATTGCCCTTAACCCGTATAACAGTGGATGGTATCCCACAGTGCCTTGAGGTTCATTGTAAATGCTCTCTGGACTTGCTGAGTTTTGGTTTTTTTTTTTATTAATTTTATTTCACTCCATACAAAGCAATCAAGTTTTTACAAAAAGAAAAATAGATTTAAGAACAGATCGATCCCCACCCTTGAGAGAGAGAGCAAGCCAAACGGCATAAAAATTTTACAGCTTTTAAACATACCTAAATTAATAAATTCTCTATGCTTCATGAACTTATTTTAAAATATTACTGATTAGATCCTGCCATGTTTTGAAAAACGTCTGTACAGATCCTCTAACTGAGTATTTGATTTTTTCCAATTTCAAATAATATAACACATCAGTTTCCCACTGACTTAAAAGAGGAGAGTTTGGATTCTTCCAGTTTATCAGAATGAGTCTGTGTGCCAACAGTGTAGTAAATGCAATCACAATTTGTTTGTCTTCTCCACTTTAAGCCCTCTGGAAGAACCCCAAACACAGCTGTTAATGGGTTAGGAGGGATTGTGAGTCCAAGGCTATCTGAAAGGTAATTAAAAATTTTTGTCCAGAATAATGTTAATTTGGTGCAGGCCCAGAACATGTGACCTAGTGAGGCTGGAACTAGTTTGCAGCGTTCACAGGTTGGATCATGCCCTGGAAACATTTTGAAGAGTTTTAGTCGAGTCAGATGTGCTCGATATATAATTTTAAGTTGTATAATTGTATGCTTTGCGCATATGGAGCTCGAGTGAATTCTCTGCATTGCTACTTTCCACTCCTCTTCTGATATATTAATTGAGAGATCTTTTTCCCAGTGTCCTCTTGGATCTTTGAAAGGGAGGGATTGTAAAATGATTTTATATATTGTAGAGATGGAGTCTAAGTCCTTGAGATTGAGCAATATTTTTTCCAGCATGGATGAGGGTGCAAGATGAGGAAAATCTGGAAGGTTCTGTTTAACAAAGTTCCTGATTTGAAGATAGTGAAAGAAATGTGTAGCTGGAATGTTAAATTTGGAATGTAATTGTTCATAGGATGCAAAGACGTTGTCTATATAAAGATCTCTAAGCAAGTTAATTCCAAATTTTTCCAGATATTAAAACTGCATATGTTTGTGAAGGTTGAAAGAGATGGTTCTCTTGCCACAGATAGAAGCTTCTCCGTCTTAAAATGCTTTCTACATTGGTTCCAGATTCTAAGTGAGTGGAGCACAATTGGGTTATTTGTATATTGCCGATGCGTGTGTTTATTGGAGCATAGCAGGAATACAAAGAAGTACTGCAGGATTTTACTTCTATTGCGTCCAAGCCTGTGTATGTTCTTCTATTTGTGTCCAGGTTCTTATCGCCTGTATATTTGCTGCCCAGTAATAAAACTGGAAGTTAGGTAGAGCCATGCCACCTTCTGCCTTTTGTCTTTGTAGGGTCGCTCTTTTGATGCGTGGATGTTTTGAATTCCAAATAAATGAGGTTATTGTTGAATCTAATTGCCTAAAGAATGATTTATTAATGTATATTGGGATGTTTTGAAATAAAAAAAGGAGTTTAGGAAGAATATTCATCTTAACAGTGTTAATTCTTCCAGCTAGTGTGAGATGAAGGGTTGACCATCTATGCAAGTCTTGTTTAATTTTTTCCATGCAGACGGCGAAATTTTGTTGATAAAGAGCTTTATGTTTACTTGTGATGTTTACCCTAGGTATTTAAACTGTTCTGCAATGATAAAAGGTAGGGTGTCTAATCTAATATTATATGCTTGAGAATTCACTGGAAAGAGTACACTTTTATTCAGATTAATTCTGAGACCAGAGATCTTTTGAAATTCTGTGAGTGCTGCTAAGACTGCAGGCACAGAATTTTCTGGGTCTGATATATACAGTACCATGTCATCTGCATATAATGAGATTTTCTGTTCCAGTCCTTCTCTGCTAATCCCCTTTATCTGATCAGTATTTCGACAATGTATTGCCAGTGGTTCAATGGCAATCGCAAACAGCAGCGGTGACAAGGGCATCCTTGTCTTGTGCCACGTTCTAGTTTAAAGTAGTCTGAGCAAATGTTATTGATGCAAACTGAAGCTTCTGGGTTAGTATACAGTAATTTAATCCATGCACAAATGTTTGGGCCAAACCCAAACTTCTCCAATGTAGTAAAAAGGTATTTCCATTCAATCATGTCGAATGCTTTTTCTGCATCCAATGATAATAATATTTCTGGGGTGTTTGATTTAGTTGGTGAGTATATTACATTAAACAGGCGTCGAAGACTTGAAGATAAGTGCCGGCCCCTAATAAATCCAGTTTGGTCTTGTGATATTAAGTTTTGGGGTTTTTTTGCTCTTCTTTGTGCTTTTCGTGATTTTGAGAATTTTTAATTTTCTGGTCTTTTTTTTTTTTACTTTGCCATTGGATTACTGTATTTTGCTATGAGATTGCCTTTGTTACAGGCAACTCCTTTTGTCTTTGTGCTGTACTGAGCTTTCTTTTGTTAGAAAGTATTAATAAAACTCATTTAATGAAGAACCTGTATTTGTACTTAAATCTAGCCAGGGTTTGACACTAAATCCCACTCTAGTGGCCATTTTTGGAAGTGTTTTCAGGACTTACCTGCTTTGCGACACCACACACACAAGAATGCCACTGTGAATGCACTCGTGGTGTGGTGAGTTCTCTTGAGTTTATGTTCATACCTTCATGATTACTTTGATTTTTTTAATCCTTGCTCTGTTATTTTGATCATTTTTGGATTTCTTGGACATTGTTTGCCTTGGATTGGCTTTGTCGCTTCAGACAACTCCTTTGGTCTTTTGTAATCCTCTGAGCTTATTTTGTGCCTCACAGCTTTATTCTGTTTGTCCCCTAAACTTTCAACCTTCTCCTCCTCATCTGAGCTCTGTCCCTCTTTTTTGTTTTAGGTGAAAAAATTATCACAATAAAATAATTTAAAACTATTTTGGCTTTTTTTTTTGGTAGAAAATTTCTGTGGATGAAATGAATGAGGCATACCTGAAGAACTGCGTCCACACATTATTTGACCCTGTGATATCTTTAAACATGACATCCTGGATCGCTGATAACCCAAGATATTTATACAGGGGTTAATGTGACAGTATATAAATACTAAACCATAAACAAATGTAACAGAAACTGCATACAAATATGAAAAATAATTAAAATAACAATAATACAGAAAATAAACATAACCCAAGGAATAAAACCCTGAAGGTAGCATAGTTGTGTATAGTGAGTGGATTCACCGTCGTCTTCTAGCCCCTCAAACGTGCAGATTGGTACTCAGACTGCCATTATGGACTTCTGTTTCTCAGGAAGTTCAAAATTGGACTTTCTGTGAATCCTCAGCATCACATCTGCTGCAGGTAATATGTGACATCTGGGACAACCCTCATATGACAAGAAGCACTAATAAAAAATGTATTGTGTTATAGCAGGTTTGGTCCAAAAATGATTATAATGACTTTAGAGAAGAAGGATAATAGGGCTTGTAAGAAGAATATTTAATTTTGTGAAGGTTATATCAGATTAAATATGCTATTTTTCTTCTGTTGGAAATTCAACGTTAGGAATTCCCAATATATAAATGGGAAAAAAAGTTATTAATACATACTGTACCATAAGGTTATTAATGACAAGTATGCCTGCAAGAAGGTATCATATCAATTCTCTAAGAGCTCTTCTGAATGAATTTTCATTTTTTTCAGTATATTAGAGAGCGAGCAGGGCAAACTACAGTATATCAGCTGACTTTACATTCTAAAGTGCATTAAAAACGAGACGCCTGGAGAACTTGTGTACTCTGCTGACTCAATCTGCTCAAGTGTGGCCGGAGATCTTCGATGATAGCCTCATTAAATTACTATCAGAGTGTGCTCATTAATCTTGTGACTCATTCTCTGCGATTCTCTTTGCATTTGCTTTTGAGGCTCTGTCAGGCAAAATTAACTTTTCCCTTTGACTTTCTATGATTTCTCTCCTATTATTTTGTTTCAGACATATACAAGACCTTCCCCCATTTTTAAACTATCCCCTTTATTTGTTCAATGATTTCATTGCAGTGCTGTTCCACTTACAACAAAATGCCCCTACTTGAATACTACTCATCCATTCAGAAACACATTAGTCTGTGTCTTGCATGATCACTCAGTTTTTTTTCTCTAGTCAGATTTATGGCTGTGCCATTCTCTTTTCCATTTTTTCATAATTGATTAAGCTGGATATTCAGTGACTTGGACATTTCCTTGTCTGCATCCTTTGGCTTATGCTTTTCAATTTCTCACAGAGTTACTTGGGGTGCTCTCTTGTCTTCATTGTGTAGTTCAGGCCACTATACTAACTCACCACAACTTGGCCCTTCCGCACACAGGAACATTTAGACCACAGTCAACTGAAACTCCTGACAGGTGATCTGCATGTAAGTAATCATGTGACTTCAGGTCCTCCTGGAGCTGTCCACTGCTTTTGACACTATTAACCATGAGATACTGCTGCTGCGGCTTGAACATCTTGTTGGGCTTAAAGGGGCTGCTCTTAACTGGTTCAGGTCATATCTAACTGGTAGACACTTTTCAGTGACTTTAAATTCCTCATTTTCATCTACTGCTCCTCTTAAATGTGGTGTTCCTCAGGGATCCATTTTGGGTCCTATCTTATTCTCTATATACCTTCACCCTATAGATGCTATTTTTAGAAAATTTAACATTTCTTTTCACTGCTATGCTGATGATACTCAGGTTTATATTCCGTCTGCAACTCTGCAATGAATCAACTGCACAACTGTCTTTCTGAACTAAGATCCTGGATTGCTAATAATCTTCTTGATCTGAATCAAAATAAAATGGAGGTGCTTATAGTGGGTCCATCAGCTAAAGTCAAATTGGTCTTGACCTCCTCGGATCTTTCTCTGTCTTTTGCAAACCTCAAGTCCGCAATCTTGGTGTTATCTTTCATAGTAACCTTTCTTTTGAGAAACAGGTTAATTCTGTAGTCAAGAGTTGCTTTTTCCAGCTTCGTCTATTAGGTAAGATCAAGCTTTTTTTTTTTATCTTCTAGGGATCTTGAGAAAGCTACTCATGCTTTTATCTTTTCTTGCCTTCGTTACTGGAACTTGCTGTATTCTAGGATTAGCAAATCCCTGATACACAGGATACAGTTGGTCCAGAATGCTGCCGCTCGCCTTCTGGTTGGGGCACGAAAGTCTGTTTCTCCTATTTTAGCTTCTTTACACTGGCTGCCTGTCAGTTTTCAAATTGATTTTAAAATCTTGTTGCTAGTATTTAAATCTTTACATGGGCTTGCTCCTGCCTATTTATCTGAACTGTGTGTTTTACACCAGCCATCCAGAGTGCTTAGAGCTTCTGGTCAGTTGTCTCTTGTTGTCCCTCATACCAAGTGTAAAACTAAGGGGGACAGAGCGTTTGCAGCTGCTGCTCCTCGTATGTGGAACTCTCTACCTCATCCTATAAAGGAGTCGTCTACAATTGAACTGTTCAAAATGAGATTAAAGACTCATTTCTATTCACTTGCATTCCGTGACCTTCAGTAATACTGATGGTTTCCTCATTGTGATTATGTAACATTACTTCTATTTATTATTTATTTTATGTTCATTTATTTTATTTTATTGCTATTTATGTTATTCATGTTAATTGTATTTTTTTCTTTTATTCTATTATTGTAAAGCATTCTATGTTGTTTTAAAAGTGCTATATAAATACATTCGACATTGACATTGACTTCTAAGACCAATTAGCTGCTCCTGTGATGATTGAGGTGTGTTGTATATTTATGTGATTAGTCGTTTTGTGTTTCATATTTATAATTAACTAGCTGTCCCTCGTGGCTCCAGCCATGCAGTAGTGAAACAGGATAAACTTTAAAAATCAATAAAAAAAATGTTATTCTGGCCAAGCAGAAGGTAGGAATGATCCAACGTCAAACATTGGCACGTTAGCTCTGACGGGAGAGCTATATGGCCATTATATCTCTTCCAATCAGCAGCTACCCTCTAAAACACATGTAGGTCTGATCTCTCTCTCAGAAACATCAAACATTACTCCTTAACAATCTGTAGATGATAATGTCTGTTGAACAAACAGGTATCGCTAGCTAAGTGGAGGCAAGGTACGCTCCAACATGTGGTGAGAGGTAGCCTGACTCAAACAGAGGCTGTCCCGTGAGTGAGGAGAGTCACTCCCCTTGGCCTACAGCTGATCTCTCTCCTGTAGATGTTAATGTCTGCTGAACAAACAGGTATTACTAGCTAAGCGGAGGCAATATACACTCCAACATGTGGCGAGAGGTAGAGCAACTCGAACGGAGGCTGGCGCGTGAGTGAGACAATATTATCCACTTGTAGAGGCACAGCATCATACAATACCGCAGTTCTAGACCCATAGTTGTAGATCCGCAGTTATAGACCTGGAAGTGACGTCTCTGTTGTGTTAGGCCTGACTTCGTAAAATTACTTTTGGAAGGTTTTGGCAGGTCTCGGCAAAGCCTTGAAGGTAACATCAGGTGAAGGACCCGTTCAGAAATTAAGCGATAAAAATGAGAAGGAAAAAAGTACATCAAACCAAATAATACGCATCATTGTGAAGTTCAGAGGGTTTCTGCCATACATCGTGTCAAACATCAAACTAAACAATACGGATCATTTCTGTGAAAAACACCATTAACATTTACGTTGTGTTCGGGTCTGTGGGAACCATTTAACATGCCGACAAAATTAAAATCATCAAGATCTGTGTTAATTGAAAATCATTTTTCATTTACATGAATGAAATGAAGTATACAATATAATTATAATGTTTACACCACGTTAAAGTTTAGTAAAACATTAATAATAAAAGTGATTAAGTTTTTTAAAATGTGTGCAATATTGTTGTAAACCAATTTAGAATTAACATTTAAGCCAATCTAATATTTTTAAACATGAATGTGAAGAAAAGGGCAATACATATTCTACACTGAATTATGCTATATATTAATTGCATTATATAGAACTAGTCTAGTTTATGTCACTTATTATAATAAATGATGGGACATCAAAAGAAAAAAAACAAAAATACTAATTAGAACACACTTTATTTATATAGCACCCTTCCTATGCCCAAAATTCAGAAAGAACAACAGGACCTATATAACATTCACTAAATAAAGATAAATACAAGATATACAAAACATTCAAATAGAATAAAAGACAATAATACAGGCAGTCCCCAGGTTACGTACAAGATAAGGACTGTAGGTTTGTACTTAAGTTGAATTTGTATGTAAGTCGGAACAGGTACATTAATTTAAAAAATGCTATTGTTGACCAACTGTAACCAAGTGCTCTGCCAATGAATGATGGACTTTCACCTCTCTCTGAACTTTTTCTTATTTCTACTTTATTTTCCATGGTGATGATTTTTCTCTTCTTTACTGTCTCACCAGCACTTGCCTCAGATTTGTGTTTCAGAGACATTCTTGAAGGGTGAAGACAAAAGGTTAAGATGAGCTCTTCTGCACAGCACTGTACACGCTATCACAGCAGGAAGGCACCCGTCGTCAACACGTCTGATGTACTGACAAGAGACAACTTCCTGCTATATGCTGTCGTGGATGCCAGGGGCGATGACCTGGCCAGGACGCCTTGGAAGACCAGAAGTGAGCGTGTGCCCATCTGGGATCACGTGGGGGCTGCCTTCCTGGTTGCTTTGGGGCCACGGGTTCAGGGCATGGAAGCTCCACCCTGTTGGGGCCTGTGGTCACCGCCAGGAGGCGCCCCAATGCCTTGGGGACCTGTTGCCCCAGCACTTCCGCCACACCAGGAAGTGCTGGGGGGAAGATTTAGGACGGCACCCGGAGAGCTGCCGGGAGGACAGCCGGCACTTCCGCCACGCTGGGGCGTGGCCAAGAGAGGAATGCCGGGAACACCTGGTGCTCATCCGGGAACTGGATAAAAGGGGCTGTCTCCATTCATTCAGGGCTGGAGTCGGGAGGCGGAAGAACAAACTACAGGAGAGCTGTGGAGGCGGTCCGAAGAGAGGCATTGTGGCCAGGACTGAGTATTTGGGGAGTTTTTGTGCACGTGACTGGGTCTTAGTGACCATTGGCTGGGGTCTGTGTGACCAGTTTAATAATTGTAAATAGTGAAAATAAAACGTGTGGTGGTGATTACAACATGTCCGCCTGTCTGTGTCCGGGTTGGCTCCACAGTGTGTAGCAGTACAAGCAGGCTTGCTATTGAGAATGAATGGGGTCAGCGAGGGGCGGTTCATCACCAGCCCACCTCACAGTCACCTCCACTACAGTATGCTGCCTGGAGCGTCCGCCCACCGAGAATGAACAGGGTGCAGCCAAAGGCGGGGAGTGAATCGCCCAACAATGCCCCCATTCAACAGGCAACCACCCGAGGCACACTACAATGCTGCCCCCCGCCACTCCATTCACCTTCAATGGCCTCCGTTCAGCCACAACTGGGTCACTGCTTTCAGCATTACTAGCCGCCCACCAAGAACGAACGGGGCAGCTGTGTGTGGTGAGTGGGCAGTGAAACTGCTTGCCGCCAGGAACCGCCCGGGGCACACTACACTGCGCAAGCAGCGAAATTGCCCCCCTCCAGCCTCCGTCCAGTCACCGCTTTCAGCGTCCCCAGGCCAAAGATGACAGAGCGGCAGTTACTGAGGCGCATGCGTCGCAGCTGCGGCCCCATTCGTAAGTCGTAGATCAGATGTCTGTAACCTGGGGACTACCTGTACTACAAAAAATTCTTGAACAAATAACATAAATTCAAACCCTGAGTACCTGAACAGACAGAGGGCAGAATGTCAGGTCTATTTAATGTCTTCCTAAACAAATGAGTTAAAAAAATGAATTGGAGTCAGCTGATGTCATTAATTTTGGGAAGTCATTTCACAATCTGGGCGCTAGACAGCTGAAGGCCCTGCTGTCACCCACAGAGTGCAGGTAAGGGTGGGCACAGAATCAGAGGACCTCAGTGGGCAGGTCAATAACAGAATTTGATATTCAATCCGGTAAGACAAAGGGAGCAGTGAAGGTGCAGCAGGATGGCTGTGATGTGCTTGCTTTTGGTGGTCAACGTCAGGACTCTTGCAGTGGAGTTTTGAATCAACTGGAGCTGTGATATACGATTAGAAGTGGCACCTTAGCCATTAGTGACTTACAATAATCAATGTGGGATGTGATAAAAACAGGGACAAGATTTTCAGCATTAAAAAAAAGAGAGGAATGAGCAAATATAAGAAATGTGACACAGGTGGAAGTTTCTTAATGAGGCTTACATGGGTGAAATAAGAAAAGGAGGAATCAAAGTGACACAGAGTTTCTTTGCAGTAAAAGAAGGTGTGATAAGATCACCACCAAGAATGGATCAAGAGGAGCTTGTTTTCTTAAGTTACACTTTAGTGCCACTTTGCAGGAATTCAGTTATCTTGCAATTTAATTTTAAAGAGTTTTGCTCTGTTCAGGTTTTAATTTTAGTTTAATTTCACTGAGGCAATTTGTGAACTGAGAAAGCTGTGATGAAGTGTCACTTTTATCACTGAAATAGATGTAAGCATCATCTGCATAAAAAGATAAGCCAGTCCAAAGCTATGAATAACATGCTCAAGGGGAAGCATAGAGATACAGAAGAGCAGAAGATGTCATTTCATTAACAAAAGGAAGTCAGATGGAGGAACTCCTGTGAGAAATTAAGGCATGAGGGTTGCCCTGGACATGACATAAGCTGCATGGCCGCAACGCCATATGCAATACCTTTTACTTTTACACAAACTGGGACAGTAGTTCCTCAAGAGGAAGGTAACAATGCTTAGCACAATAAGGAAAATAAGCCAGAGCTCCCATCTCAACTGCTGGCCACACAGAATAGGCCAGTGAAGAACTTCACGTTTGCCTAAACAAATGACACAGGAGATTCCATGGCCAGAAATGATAATGGACTATAATGCTACAAAAAGATGAGTGGAGAATTTAGAGAAAACATTATGCTGGATGCCGGCCACAGGCAATTTTTTTAGCATATTGAACATCTCAGAAAAAAATACTTTTGTCATTTCAACAACCTCGAACCGAGACTGGAACAGGGAGAAGGAGAGTAGCAGGATAAACCATTGGTGACACCTCGCATGCTACTGGGACAGCATGTGGCAAAGACCCCAGCATGTACAGCCATTGTGCCGATTCAACAGTCCAATCCACAGGAAAACTAATGACAGCACCTGTAGTATGTACGCATGGTGAGTGTGTTTGTGTGTCTCACTGAGTTATTTTAGCCTGTTGAACTGGACAGTTATTACATTATTGTGTAGAAAATGAAAATATTCAGTTCTGCTTGATAAACAAATGAATGTGATCTGAGGGTAAATAGTAAACAGGTTATTTACATTGCTTGTTCAAATAAAGTGACCATCTGATTTAAATAAAAAGTCCCTCAATAGTACATACGTAGCAAAAACGTAATCATAAATCGAGATTCAACACAATTATTTTTCATGCTTCTCAAAGAGAAATTAAAATACGATGTTTGTAAACTACTGCATTTGTGAAGGACTGAAGTGTGGGGCTCTCCAAAACTATCATTGAGCGCATTTCAGTAATGTGTGTAGTGATTTATAAGACCACAGCTCAAAAAAAGTAAAGGAACCCTTTTTAATCCAGCATCAAGTCAATGAAATTTCTGGGCTATTGATCAGGTCAGTGAAGTAGCAGAGGGGCTTGTTCATCAGTTTCAGCTGCTTTGGTGCACTAGAGGGGCAACAATGAGACGACCCCCAAAACAGAATGAATGGTTTAACAGGTGGAGGGAGGCCACTGACATTTTTCCCTACTCATCTATTTTGTCACTCGTTTTGCATTTGGCTATGGTCAGTGTCACAACTGGTAGCCTGAGGCGATACCTGGACACTACAGAGTTGGCACAGTTAGTCCAACTTTTCCATGATGTTACATCAATATGTGCCATGCCAGAAGGTTTGCTGTGTCTACCAGTACAGTCTCAAGGGCATTGAGGAGATTCCAGGAAACAGGCAGTTACTCTAGGAGAGCTGGACAGGGCCAGAGAAGGTCCTTATCCCATCAGGAGGACCGGAGGAACAGAATGAGCACTGGCAGAGCCCTACAAAATTACCTCCAGCAGGCAGGCCACTGGTGTGAATGTCTCTGACCTCTGACAAAAAGAAACAGACTTCATGAGGGTGGCCTGAGGGCCCGACGTTCTCAAGTGAGCCCCATGGAGCTTAATTGGTATTTGCCATAGAATACCAGAATTGGCAGGTCCACAACTGGCACCCTGTGCTTTTCATTGATGAGAGCAGGTTCACCCTGAGCACATGTGACAGATGTGAAAGGGTCTGGAGAAGCCACGGAGAACGTTATGGTGCCTGTAACATTGTTCAGCATGACTGGTTTGGTGGGGGATCAGTGATGGTCAGTCTGGGGAGGCATATCCACAGAGGGACGCACAGACCTCTAAAGGCTAGACAATGGCACCTTGACTGCCATTAGGTATCGGGATGAAATCCTTGGACCCATTGTCAGACCCTATGCTGGTGCAGTGGCTCCTGGGTTCCTCATGGTGCATGACAATGGCCGAGCTCATGTGGCGAGAGTATGCAGGCAGTTCCTAGAGGATGAAGGAATTGATACCATTGACTGGCCCCCACGCTTGCATGACTTAATGCAATAGAACACCTCTGGGACATTATATTTCGGTTGATCCAACGCTGCCAGGTTGCACCTCAAACTGTCTAGGAGGTCAGTGGTGCCCTGGTCCAGATCTGGGAGGAGATCCCCCAGGACACCATCCGTCGTCTCATTAAGATCTTCCCAAACCCCCACACGTTGTCAGCCATGCACACAAGCACTTGGGGGCCATACAAACTACTGAGTATGATTTGGAGTTACTGCAATGAAATTTTGGCACAATGGACTAGCCTGCCGCATTATATTTTTACTTTAATTTTCGGGGTGTCTTTGAATTCAGCCCTATATATATATATATATATATATATATAGATTTAGATTTAGACCACCTTGCAGAGATCTGTTTTCACTTTGATTTTAAAGTCTTTTTCATTGATCAGTGTAAAAACCCAAATTACAGTAAATCCACAGTGATTTCTGTGCTGCATCAC
Source organism: Polypterus senegalus (assembly GCF_016835505.1). Taxonomy (NCBI): domain Eukaryota; kingdom Metazoa; phylum Chordata; class Cladistia; order Polypteriformes; family Polypteridae; genus Polypterus; species Polypterus senegalus. The sequence goes on from NC_053167.1 coordinate 122,004,056, forward strand.
AATAAAATGTGAAAACGTCTAGGCACGTGAATATTTTTATAGGAACTGTATATACTCCATGAGGAATCACATTGAACCTCTTTTCTCTCATAGCTCTCTGGCATATGGAGAGGAAACAAAGTTGTGTTTCATTTTAGTTTGATGGATGTTTTGTGTGTGTGTGCTTTTTTATTTTTTTAATACAATGGCTATCTGTTGGTATCTTTGACTGAACCGTACGTCGTCATATGTGTTTTATAACTGCAGTAGTTAGAAATTTCCTTGAAAACATTTTATTTTGAAGACAGGAAACACTTGCTGTTCCTCTGTTTGGAGATTAATTCTCAAAATTATTTTTAACAACTTACTCAACAGAAATAGTTTTTATAGTTCAACCACATAGAAGCATGGCCAAGTTTTCAAATGACATTTCTGCATAAGAGAATTCAGTCAAATCCTTGTTAAAAATACTGTATATGACAAACCAGCCATGCTTGGCAGGGCTACAGGGACTCTTCTCTTCCATGCTCTAAAGCAGTTCATGCATCGTCTGATTTTTAATGTCATATATTGTCTATGACATATAGTAATTGCTTTTTGTTCTTTGAGTAGCAATTTCCAATAAATCTTTATTGTTGACTTGAGGTTAAAAACAATCTCTTGTGGGGTTTGTGTGTAAATTGATAACAGATGGTTTTAGCTGGAATTCAAGCTCAAATATTTAAGTGTTATGTTCGCTGACCCCACAGACATGCAAGTGTTTTTAAATGAGAATATAATGAAATGATTTTACAAAAGAATCCTGGAGTTTTTTTTTTTTTTAATTATTTTAATAAAACAAACGCATATTCACTACATACATATTCAACATTTCTTCACACAGTATGCTTTCAGAGACAGCTTAATTCAGCCCGGTGTTTTGGGAAAGAGCTCTCCTGTTGCGTTACCTTAACGTGCATCACAGGTAAATTAATGGGTGGAATTATTAAGGAAAAGATTGAGCAACACGTAGCAAGAACACGTGTCAGCATGGTTCAGAAGAGGGAGGTCATGTTTTCCCAACATGCTAGAATCCCATAAGGAAGCAACAAAAGGATATGATGAAAGTGGAGCTTATGATATGATTTATTTTTCAGAAAGCATTTGATAACGTGCCACATGAAAGGATGGGCATCAAACTGAAAGAAGTGGGAGTCCTGGGTGTTGTGTGGAGATGGGTGAAGAACTGGCTCAGACACAGGAACCAGAGGGTGATGGTGCAGGGAACCTCATTGGAATTGGTTGATGTGAAGAAGAGTGGTGTCCCACAAGGGTCAATTCTATTTTGAATATTTATAAATGAACAGGACAGGAAAATAAATAACCACTTTGTTATGTTTGCTGATGATACCAAGATAGGTGAAATGGCAGATAATATGAATTTGTTGAATAATCACAAAGGGACTTGGACAGCATACAGGCTTGGGCAGATTTGTGGAAATTTAATGTAAGTAAATGTAAAATATTACATGTAGGAAGTAAAAATGTTAGATTTGAATACACAATTGGAGGTCTGAAAATTGAAAGTGCACCTTATGAGAAGGATTTAGGAGTTGTAGTGGACTCTATGCTATCAACTGCCAGACAGTGTTCAGAAGCCATTAAGATGCAAACAGAATATGAAGTTATATAACACCCTGATGTGTGGAGTACAAGTCTAAGGAGGTTCCGCTCAAGCTTTATAACACACAGGTGAGGCGTAATTCCAATGGGCTTGTTTCAATATTAAGAAGATAGACTCCTTTATGGACTTATTCACACTGTATTTCCTTTTGATAGATGTACATTGTTATGCACTGAAAATTGGAAATTCAGCCATATGAGCTGGCGTATCAGATTCCTCATAAACTCAAACCACTTGTGAATTTTATCAGTGCTGTACATCTGGGTTTTACCAAAGTAACAACTGAGAATACCATCATATATCTGTATGACTACAAACCCTTCCTTAATTGAAATACAGTCTGTCAGGACATTCAAAAACTATTTGTAAATAAAAAAAAAAAACAATAATTTCAATATTAAGGCAGGGGAATATTTGCCATAAGTTAGAAAACATATGGGAACCAAACAGAGTTATGGTGTAGATGTGTTTCATGCCTGTCTGTGTAGACATCCCGTCACAAATCTATGAACAGAATGATGCATACTTCTGAATTATTTAAAATTAATTATTCATCCCGATATGAATTCTAAAAGTAAAGGAAAGACTCTTTATTGAAAAAAATGACTTTAGGCATTCTTGCTTAAGGATGATAGGCTTGCAATTTATCAACCTGACTAGGATTTCTGCCTGTGCCTTATTGGAAAATTCCGGCCAATTGATCGACCCTTGCTTGTCTCAGAGTTATGATTTCTATTGGCTGTGCTTAAACCTCTGCCATCCATTAATAAAAAGAATTTACTAGCGTTACACTCCGTTCTTGAAAGGCCTTTTGAACTTTTGTCTACAGTGGATTCAGAAAGTACTGTCTGTAACAATAACAACATTTTTATTTCTATTGCACATTTTCATATAAGGAATGTAGCTCAAAGTGCTTTACACAATATTAAAGAAGAGTTAAAAGAGAAAAAACAGCAAGTTAGAAACAGACACTTTTATATAACTAAATAAATAATCTATGAAATATAAAGAATCAATATGCACTTCCAAAACAACATTACTTTAATGCGTTGTAGATTTAATTTTAAATGGATAAATTTGACTATTCTGCCCATTAATCTGCACTCAATAACTCATAACGTCAAAGTGAAAACATCAGAAAGTTACAAATTCACCATATTCATTTGCTGCATTGAACCATTCAAAAATATAAAAGTATTAAGAAGGTCTTCTCCGGATTTTTTTTTTACATCTTATTGGTGTAGAACCTGCCCACAGTTTTTCAGATGAGGCATCTCAGGCTCATTCTTCACCTAAAAGGGATTCCCCACTCAAAAAAAATATTATTTTATATGTTTACCCCATGTAGCTTATAATGACGTCCAAGAAAATGTTTTAATCTCAAGAGTGCAGGAAGAATGGAAAGAAAAATATAATGCAAGCCAATAAAGGCCAGCGCTGTACAGTGGTAAACAATATGGAAAACATCAATGGAGGGAAAAAAAAAATCTCATGTTACTCTTGTTAGAGTTTTTGAAATGAAGACGAGACTCTTGACCAATGAATGGGGGGGTCCAATGAATAGTCAGTTCCATGTGGCTTTAGTTTCCTGTTAATGATGTGCACAGATAGTTTCAGAAGTACTCAGATGAATGAAAATCAAAAAAGAGAACTTCTCAATATCTATTTGGTTTCTCCTAGAGCACAGGTCACTAATAGGCGGACCGCGGTCCGGGTCTGGACCCAGACTTTGTTCTGTCCAGACTCAGACATATCATTGAGTTTTATTTACTTTTGGCGGAGACTACATTTTTACCCGCGACTCTTTTCTGACAGTGTTTCTACACCGCTACTCAGTAAAAGGGACCTCTTACGTGTCTCTGATTGGCCAGTTATTATTGCCTTCGTGGGTTCGAGTTGGTTGGGTTTAAGCATGAAGACTGATATTAGTCAAAGTGAAGGCAAGAATTTCAGCTAGAGTAAGGTGGGCCTTCACTGAATAGAGGAGCGGAAAACCTGCATTCTGAGTGAAGACAGCTGGCACTCTTATAGCGGCGGCAGTGATATGGAGAAAAAAATATACAGGAGTGAGAAGACAAGAGAAAGAAAAGCGATGAAACAGTCAATGTGCCATGACTTTTGCTAAATGGCAGAAGCTTGACACTGAAAACCGGGCTTTTAATCTGGAATGGACCGAGGCGTTTATGTTCATACTTCCCGTAGGAAGCTTGAAACCGCTGTGTCTCATCTGCTCTGAGACGGTGGCAGTGGTGAAAAGCAGGAATGTGAAACACCACTTTGAAACTAAACACAAAATTATATTTGAGAAAAGTTACCCACTAAATTCGCCAGTTAGGATACAGAAAATAAGCAATCTTAAAGCCAACTAATGATCGGTCAACGAGGATTTTAACACATTCATTTACTGGCCAACAACTCGCTAACGATACATCTTGCAGTATGGATTTTGGGACGTCACAAAAAAACATTCAGTAATGACAATCTTCACACATGCATGAGGATGGCACTGACACCATTCCAGCCCAGATATAAAATCCTGGCAGACCAAACAAGAGCTCATTTCTCTCACTGAGCAAGAGAAAGTAGGCAGATATGAAGGAAAGAAGGAGGAGAAGATATGTTCCGTTATTTAAAGATGATCAGATTTACTGTGAAACTGGTTATGCCTGTTCAGTTGTGCACATATTAAAAACTCTTATATATTTCATTTTTATATGAGGCCAAGTCTTTTTTTTTGTTGAAATGCTAAAATTTGTTATTATTATTATTATTATAAAAGTACTTATTGTTTCTAATTCTCAGTTGAATGTCAAAGTTACCTTGCCTTTACTTACTTTTACTGTTATTTATTTTTCTTATTTTATTGTATGTAGCCCCCCAGAGTCCAGAGTTGCACTGAAAATAAATATTGTTGAAATGGCATTGAACTTTCTTCATTTGATTTGAGTCATTGACTTCACACAGTGCAGATGTTGATACAATGTTAATGCTACTTCAAAATATATAAATGAATTGTAATGTAAAAATTATAATGCAACTTAAACACGATGATGCTGCGGACCTGTACATGAGGAAATGTTTTCTATCCGGACCTCCTTAAATCATAATTGACTACCCCTGTCCTAGACAATGAGATGAGAAAGATATAAAATGGAGACATGTTCTTTTGCCTCCTGCTTCTCAGATTTTTCTCCTGAGAAAAAAATACCTTGGTAGTCTCACAAGTGTCTCCACTTGAGTTTCAGTAGAGATCTCAGTAAAGTCAGACAGTGGGCTCAGATCTTCCAGACAGTTTAGCAATCTGAAAGTATTTGTATTGTGTGCTCAGTAATATATGGTGAAATGTATGGACAGCTATTTGTAGTAATAAAACACTTTACTATGATTACAAAACTGTAGTACTTGCTTCTGAATAATACCATTAGTTGCTCCAATTTGTGTTGTTGTGCTCCAAGCAGATTACACTTATCCTAGAGAAAAAGGCAGGCAGTGTGCCATAGGGGTTGACTTTTGGACTTCAAACCCTGAGGTTGTGGGTTTAAATCCCACTACTGACACCACATGGCCACCAGAAAGTCACTTTACCTGCCTGTTTATTAATTGGTAAAATAAAAGAAATGTAACTGATCGTATCTCCAATGTTGTTAGACACCTTGGATAAAGGCATCCGTCCAATAATAAGCAAAAAAAAAAAAAAAAGAATATGAAATCTTGAAAAAGATTAAAACAAGACTAGAAAGAGATCTTGCAAACTATCACAAGCTTTTTCAAAGCAAATTCTAAATTTTGACTCATTTTCCTTCAGTTGTATCTCATATCTCATTTTTTGTCTAAAACTCTTTCTCCTAAGGAATTTTAGGTGAAACATTGGTGACAAAGTTGATTCATAAATTAACCATAATTGAGAATCTCTTTTTCATTTTCAAGAGCCATCAAAGATCAACCTTTGAGCAGTACATTTTTCTATGGGTATCAATTTAACAATATTTTAGCATTTGTTTTGCACATTTTAGGGATACAAATGGATAACTGACATGTGGATTATACGACACGAGTAATCTGAGATTTTTTTTCCTTCATGTTGTGCAGCATTAGTCATTATCGTAAACTTTATTATCTCCATTCTGCATGAAAATATAACACATTTTTGATGGCCATTACTACAAACTACATGGAGTAAGTAACATATAAAAAAACTAATTTTCGGGATGACTACTCCTTTAAGGATAACCTCCTATGACATGCATTGAGCTCAGTGCGCTATTGAAGTGAACCTCTTACTAGTCTTCTCAGTCATTTCCATTGACTTCCATGTTCTCGCCAGTTCTCAGATTTTTCATATGTTTCAAGCTTTAGACTGTGCTTTGTGTAATTGTATTATCTATAAAATCTTACATTAATTTATATTAAAATAGCCGTCCTTCATGGCTCCACCTGCGTAGTAGTGAAACAGGACAAAATTAATAAACAAACAGGTATCACTAGGTAAGCAGAGGTAAGGTACAGTCCAAAATGCAGAGGCAGACTGACTCGAATGGAGGCTGGTGCATGAGTGAGGAGGGCCCTGCCTGGCTCCCTACTCCTACTTCGCCCTCCCCTTGGTCCACAGCCTCTGTCTCAGATTAGCACAAATATATCACTCCTGCAAGTGAACAATGATTCTTAGCGTGACAAGAGATCAACCGAAATGTTCAAGCCAATTATAGAAATTAACCCGATCTAAATCTGTTAAGTAGTTCACTCATTCGCTAGCTAAGCAGAGGTAAGGTACACCCCGAGGCTGGCACGTGAATGTGGAGGGCCCAGACCCCCATCCCTTGGCCCACTGCATCTCTCTCAGATTCACAAAAATAAATCGGCACCGCAAGTGAACTATGATACTTAGCGTGATGAGCAAAGTCGCAAAATCAACCGGAATGTTCAGGCAAATTATAGAAAAAAACCCAATCTAAATCCGTTAAGTAGTTCTCTCGTGAAAAGCGGACCGACCTACAGACAGACAGACAAACAGATTTTTTTATACATATAGAGATTTCACCTGCCACATATTTAATGAACTCTGACTTCAGTCCTTTTCCACTCATAATGATTTTGTTGAACGATTCTAGGGGATGTGCCAATCCACCATCTCTCTGTACTCTTCTGTATACTTATCCAGGTCGTTAGTTACAGTTTTATCCAAAATTTTTAAAAAGGGGCAGTCCAGGGGCCCTTCATCTAATTTGAAAAATGATCCTAGTACCATCCTGCCTTGCGCCCTGTGTTGGCTGGGATTGGCTCCAGCAGACCCCCGTGACCCTGTAGGTAGGATATAGCAGGTTGGATAATGGATGGATGGATGGATCCTAGCGCCAAAATGATGGAAGTCCAATTTCAATGAACTTAAATTTAGAATAAAGAAACCTCTCAAAAGGAATTATGATGATTAAAGAAATTTCATACATTCCTTTATGTATTACATGATTTTCAGAAATATATTTCATAAAAAAGAGCAAAAACAATTATAATTTTTGTACAGGTTTGCTGTGATTATCATTCTATATGTTAGCATGTAAATGTGAAAATTGCCTTCATGTCCTTGAACTTAAACAAGGTTACATAAACTGTTTCCAAAAACTGAAAGAGGATATTAATAATAATATTTATGATAAAAGCCTACTTTAAGGCACAATAGGTTTTGCAGTGAAAATTATGTTATAAAGGCCAAATCCATTTATCAATTTTAAGGACAATGGTTTCCACATATAGAAAAAGGGAAGTCTTGCATGAAAAATGGAAACTTTAGTGCAATTTAACTGGACTGTTGAAGTGGAACTCATTATTGAGTTGAAAAAAAAAGAAAATGTGTGAAAATGTTTTGAGCCAAAGCACCTTCCATGCTGCTGGACTAGCTGAATTCTCTTTAAAACTTCAATATGGTGGAGGATCGCTACAGCAGCTGACTGGGGTGTTTGCTTCTAACCTGTATGGGGACCTGTTAGTCATTCAGAGTGTTGTGTTTAATGTGGTGGAGATGAAAACCGTTCAAAAGAAAAATGCACGCTGTTATGTCTCAGCCCGGTCTCCCCTTCGGCTCAACTTTAACTGCCTTTACTGTGTCATCTTTGTTCATTATTGATTCTTTTGTTTGTTTTGATATTTCCAATTACTATATGCTTTATCCTTTGTTTTAGATTTTGTGTATGTATATATGCCTGTGTAATTGTTCCATGTGTTTTGATCCCCAGGAGTTGGGGCCACCTGCCCATCACTGGAAGGTATCGTCCCCCTCCCTAAAAAAACCCCGCAGTACCTTGAGGTTCAAGGGCTTGTTTTCTTGTGCCTTTTGTTGTGTTTTGTGCTTTTTGTGATGGTCTGGATTTTAGACCTTCTACTCTTCATTTTTGTTTTGTTTTTCATCTACAATCTAAAACTGTCACTTTCACTCGAAAAAGCTGAGAAGACTGGTTCTAGCGAGTCCCGAGTTTTAATTGGTAAACTTTGATACACCAGACCTAAACCTTCGGCCATCAAATGCCACATTTTCAGCAGTCATTTTAGACACTGGCTCCTAATGAGGAATTTGGAGTTCGTACAATTAAAGTAACCATTTCACAAAGGAATTTTGGGAAATTTTTTCTCACACTCAGTTGCCGTGTACAGTCACAAGTCAGTTTGAGCATGCACATGAGACACAGGATTCCCAAGTCAAGGAAAGTACGAAATCCACTCTGCAGGTAATTCTTAAATCAAAAATATTTCAATAAACTGCAATACTAACTCTGTGCCCCATTCTTGACTTATAAAACCTGTAGGAGAACCTAGCGGCAGTGACATCAAGATTGACCCACCACTCGGGGTTCACCCACAAAGTACACAGAATGACAGCACATTTAAACATACAGTATCTTTAACTTCTTCTATGTCCCAAAGAACGTCACAAAGTTGGTCGAGGCCTATTTCCAGGATTATTGTTCCACAGAACAACACCACTACTACTTGGCAGAACCTGGAGATAGGCATTATGATGGGCTGCACCATGTCTCTTCTGGCATTCACCACTACAATGGAGATCATTATCTATGCATCCTGATGTGTGGTGGGAAGTGAGTGGTTCAGGGATAGGCTATGTCTTCCACCAGCATGGATGACATGACCACCACAACAACAATAAAACCGTGCAAGAGATGCCTACTACAAAAACTCCAGGAGTGGAACTCAAACCAAGTAAATTTTGCAGCATCTCAATTGTCATAGGCCAACTCATAAATCAATCAATAATGAACCATTTCCAACAATCCTGGAGAAGCTCATCAAGAGCCTTGTAATGTGTTATAACGCAGATCTTAAAGATACTCAGCTTGTGGAACAACTTGGACAGGATACAGTCAATGGCCTCAAGCAAATTAACAACACTGCTCTGCCAGGGAAGTTGAAGCTGTGGTGCTTTCAGTTTGCGTTGCTACCATGACCCATTTGGCCAATAACCATGTATGAGGTAAAACTGTTACATACTAAGCAACTGGAGAGGCTGATGAAACCACAAGGAAATGGCTTGAACTATCAAGGCGTCTCAGCAGCATTGGAATCTATGGAAATGGAGCCCTCCCACCACCAATCTTTAGCCTAGTGGAGGAATTCAAATGTGCCAAGGCAAGGATGGACACGCTCCATCTGCCCTCTGGCACCGAAATATAGTAAGCCACATCCAATAAGACAGAAGAGGATTTGGCCTGGGAAAAGACCTGGCAGAAGGCAATCCCGAATGAACATCAGATCATTGTAATACAAGACAGGAAAAAGCAGGCAGGTGGTCCAAAGCCATAGGTCAAACAAGACAAGACCACGGGATGTGTTTGGGAGGGTGTTGAGAAGAGGAAACTCACATGGAACGAACTGTGGAGCAAGGAGCCAAATAGGCTGAGTTTTATCATCAAGGCCGTCTATGACGTTCTAAACTTAAATCTCTGGCTAGGAGATGATCCAGCTTGTCCCCTATGTACAGCTCTAGCAACCCTTAAGCACATCTTAGACCAACCTAACTCAAGGTAAATATACCTGGCAACACAATTAAAATGATAAAGCGCTTGGCAGCCAAACTTGAGTGCAAGCAAGTTACCATCAACGTCATAATTCATAACAAACAGGGAGACCTCTCTTGAAATCAAATTTGAAATCTTAACAAATTATAAACAACGCTAACAAAAGATGAAAAATAATAACTCAGATATAACAAAAAAAAACAATAAAACAAAAAATAAATATGAGCCAGGGAATAAATTCAGACTGTAACATAACATATGGGTCCATCTGCAGGCTTGTTCTTTTGTTTTCACCCATGCATTCTTCATTGCTTCCCACTTGCCATTCAAACCTGATGGTTCTGATACTTCATTTGCTCTTCAGAGCAAATTTACTTCTCACAGTCTCCTCATTAAAATTCCAGAAATAGTCAGCCTTGGGACATTCTGCCTGTTACTTTACTTAATGCATCAGATAAATTATTTCCTACAACCAAATCATGCTGTGATACACAATCTTCTCCAAATATCCCCTTCACATTTTTTATCGATTTCTCTCACCATCGAATGTCTTAACATAGTTCTACTAATAGCTTCCTTTATTCAGGACCTCCTTTGTACCACAAGCTGCTTCTCCATTTTTTTTTGCTTTGTTGTGCCTTTCTAAAATGGGGTGAGTCAGCTGTACATTTTATAATTGTTTTTTTCTTTTACTTGCCAGCTAGTTGTGACAGTTACTAATGTACAGTAGGTGCACACTGTATATTTAAGATCTGCAAAGTCTCTCGAGCATTTTTCCTTATTGCTGTTTTTGTGATCCAGTAAAACTGCTAATTGCATTTAGTTATGATTGGTCATTGTAATAAATATTTATGACATATTAAAGCATTTCACTGCCAGCCTCAGGCCAGGAAGGCAATATTAATGTTATTAATTTACAGTATTATATTTGTATTAGCTCTTAACAATTTACACTTCAATCCCAATTCTAATTTGAACACCACCCAACCCACACCAAAACCCAACTACAGGTACTACAATTTAGAAATAAAGATGCAAAACTGCGGTAGATCATTGAATTGCTGTCTGTTTTTCCATCTGTACATTTCCCTAAAAGCACCTAGAAACTCGTTAATTAATTTTTCCCCTGAATCACAAAAGTGAAAGCAGGATTTCCGAAATTTTTGCAAATCTTCTTATATAATACACTACCGTGGCTGTATGTTTGTCTGTCCAGGATTTAAAATCACCTGTAGCTCACAAACCGTTTGACCTGAAATTTGGTACATATACTGTATACTATGTGACATCTACTAACCACTTTCGGGGTGATGATTGACCTCCAAGGTTATTAATGTGTGAAAGCCAGTTAATAAAAAATAACACGCTAATAAATAAAGGACACTACTATTACCATCATAGTAAATTCAACTATTATTCTTGTATAATACGCTACCATGGCTGTCCGTTTGTCTGTCCAGGATTTTAAATTACCTGTAACTCGCAAACCATTTGAACTATTGACCTGAAATTTGGTACATATATACTACATGACGTCAGCTATCCACCTTCGGGGTGATGATTGACCTCCAAGGTTATTACTCTGTTTATTTTTATTTTATTTTATTGCAGAATCAACTCTCGGTAGCAGTACGGCCATGTGTCGCATGCGTACGGGCGCCATTCTCATCCCTACCACCTTCGCTGTCACTTCCCCTACCTCTTCATATCTTAAATCATTCCTGAGGCAGATTGAAGACTTGAGTGCCAACTTAAGTGAAAAATGAAAGAAAATATACCAAGTAATTGTAACACAAACACTGACTTAATCAATTTTAACATGAAAAGATGCCGACGATAGAAGAGAAGCAGTAAGCACATCCACCTCTGATCAAATGAATGCTAAACGTACAGAGAAAGAGGAGGAAAACTAGGAATGATCAAGTCAAGTGTATTCTGCGCCGCTACTTGTGTATTAATAATACATAAAGAGAAATATCCCATTTTAAACAAGGATTTAGACCCTGTGCTATGACACTGGAAATTTGTTCTGTTGAACAACATTGAGATGTTTCCACGCCTTGTTTTGGAATCCACCTGTGGTCAGTTTAATCAATTAGACCTAAATTGGAAAGGCACCCACCTGACTGTTAAAAGTCCTATTCATATAATAGATTTTTTGTCTTTATTATTTCATTATATTACCTTGCGATTGTCAGTAACACTAATTCTGTTCTTAATTTGTAGTATTTTTATGTTAGCCTAAGGCTTCCTAACATAGAACAGTCAGAGACCTATTTAAGGGCCTAGCATGGCTCAGGCCAACTGCTGAAGCATTAGTTTCAAACATTTCATGGTCTGTTCCCTTGGTGTTTCTTGCTTTTCAGGTTTGTGTCTTTAAAAAATGAATTTGGACTGCATGACTTTATGGCTGGGCATCAATTACAAAGGTACACACTTGTGCACAGAAGATCCACAATTGTCATGTCACTCTCTGCAGACCTCCACCAAGCATAGATCAGAGCAAGGATAAAAAATATTTCTAAAACTTTGAGTGTTCTGAGGAGTTTCGCCTCAAGAATTGTGAAATGGAAGAAGTCTAGTGCCGCTAGGACTCTTCCTAGATTTGGTCATCTGGCCAAACTGAGTAAATGGGTAGGAAGGGCCATGGTCAGGGAGGTGACCAAGAACCCAATGGTTACTCTAAAAGAGCTACAGAGGTTCTCTGGTGAGAAGTCAGAAGGAAGGCCATCTCAACAGCACTCCTTTCTCATGTTCTCAGTGTCCCCGCTTGGACTCTAAAAGAATAAGGAAGAAGACTCTCTGGTCTCATGAGACAGAAGTTGATCTCTTTGTGAAGAACTCCAAACACTATGTCTGGCACTGCTCATCATTTGCCTAATGCCATCCCTATGTTAAAGCATGGTGATGGCAGCATCATGTTATGGAAGTACAACTCAGAGGTAAAGACAGTGAGACTGGTCAGAAAGGAGGACAAGAGGAATGCAGACAAATATAGAGGTGATCTAAAAGGAAACCTGCACCAGAGTGCACATGACTTCAAACTGGGGTGAAGGTTCATCTTTGAGTACAATTACCAAAGAGTGATTGCAAGGGTGGCTTCAGGACAAGTCTCTGATTATCCTGAGAGGCGCAGCCAAAGCCCAGACTTAAACCCCACAGAATATCTCAGGAACGACTTGAAGATGGCAGTTTGCAGATGTTTCCAATCCAGTCTAAAGGAGCTTGAGAGGATGTGCCAGGAAGAATGGGATAAGATCATGTGCAGAGCTTGTAGAGACTTACCCAAGAATATTTGAAGCTGAAATTCATGCTAAAGGGGCTTCTACAAAGTACTGAATTAAGGGTCTGAAAATGAATGAGAGATTCAGTTTTTGATTTTTAATAAATGTACCAACTTCTCTGAACATATTTTTAAAATTTTCATTATGGGTTATTGAGTTTAGATCAGGGGTGCCCACACTTTTTCGGCTTGCGAGCTACTGTTAAAATGACAAGGTCGAAATGATCTACCTACATTAAAGTATACTTTATACATAAAATGTATGTTGTCATACCTTGCATAACTGAATAACCTTTATGGCACAATAACAGTTCAATAAATTTATGGTCACTACAGAATTTGGATTCAATAATCGTCATGTGGGAAAAGGCTGACTCGTATAAATAAGTAGAGCCAAATAATGCAGTCAAGGAGCTTTAGAATTCAGCCCAGTGAAAAATGACGGCTTTCTGATTAACTGCGATTTTAGTTCCCTCTCCTTTCTCTTTCTCAGATCGCTTTTTGGAAGGACGTCAGTTTCATTGTTTTTATGAGCAGTGCAAAAAGCCTTTCCACATTTTCCTTCTTTGGAATAGCAATGATAGATTGACAGATCAGACAAACGCACTTCGATTGTGACATTGTGAAAAAAAAATCCTCTTCCAATTCCACATCCAGCCCATACCCTCCCCAAACAATTTTTTTTTAAATCCCTACTTTAGTCGATATAAATTGGAAAGCTAACTAGATCACAGCCAGAGTTTTGCAGAATCTCATGTTTGATCGTGTGTGCGAGATGACCAGTGTGTTAGAAGACAAGAGATCTCAGACTGGCCGCCCTGTATGTCAATCAAGTGGCAAATGCCATAGGGAGGATATATGATATACTGTATACTAACGTTTAAAAAATTTTTATTTTGAATGCAACACGATCTACCTGCACTACCTTTGCGATCTACCGGTTGATCGTGATCGACGTATTGGGCACCCCTGGTTTAGATCGATGGTCTAAAATGGCAAAGGAATTTTGCAGACGGTGAAGGGGTCTGAATAATTTTTGAATCCACTGACAGTTAAAACATTTGGTTTGGATGACTTTTTATAATAGTTGGCTATTTTTTGTTCTTTTTTTTTAGATTAATTCCTGTATTTTTTTTTCTTTTGAATATCTTTTCACTGTTGGCCAGAGGTTTTATTGTCCCCTTCTCCCTTTTTGATGATCTTTAGGATGCAGGATTCTTTTGCACTGATTAGACCCTATGATTTTTGGATTTTGGTTTGCCTTTAATCCCCCCCACCTCCTCCACATTGTGTTAAGAACTGTCTCTGGGGGTCTTTTCTGGCCACTGCTATCAGGCAATTCAATGCTATCACCTGATTTACTGGTTAAGTTTATTTTGAGATATCTGCACAATATACATTTATTAAGTTATTTATTCATAAATAGTAGTAGGGTGTTGTCCCGTGTTAGCCTTTATGGATGCAATAAGAACACTTGGTTGTGTGGGTTTTCTCTGAGTATTCTTGTTTGCTCTTATACCCAAAAGCTGTTAAGGTATGGATGATTGATGACTCGGAATTGATATGATGTGACAGAAGGTGCCTTACAATGGGCTGCAATCCTATATTCAAAAACCACAGCTGTCACATCTTAAATATACTATTCAACAAAAGTCTTTACAAATAAAAATCATATTCAGCCATCTCTCTAGTTTTTTTTTTTATATAAACCTCATTAAAGAAATACCACAATCATTCATCATCTGCTTTTATTTGTTTTAAAATAACTACACTCAAAATTAGGCAACATTTTTATGAGTTAACATAAGGCTTGAACCCCTGGCCGGCTATTATTTTACCGTATGACCATAAGCAAGCCACTTAATCAACTGCAGCTACGTCCTTCAAGAGGGGAGTCATAATCAGCAGATGTCAACCAAAAAGCCAAACCCTGAGTGAAGTGCTCTGGGGGCTTCCTTTGGGAAAGGAGAACTCTATATATATGCAAATAGTATTATTACAAAAATTATAGGCAATAAAGTGATCTCGTGAAAAATTTCTCACCTCATTTTAAACGTACATTATTCAGCAGGGTATTTAAAATTGAAGTGATTATTTAGACCTTTAGCGCGCATTATTTTAAAAAGACGTCTTTGATGTCAGATCAGCAGTAGTGGAGGTAATGAAATTTACCTTCTATCAAGAAAAAGACATAAAAATTTTAAGTGATTATTGTGATTTATGTCACTTGTTGGTTGAAATGAATAATGAAAAATAATTGCTAATTAACTGAAAAATGAATTAAACCATATACAGGATTTTTAACCAAAATAACAGAAAAAGTATAATGTGTGAAAGCCAGTTAATAAAAAAATAACACGCTAATAAATAAAGGACACTACTATTACCATCATAGTAAATTCAACTATTCTTCTTGTATAATACGCTACCATGGCTGTCCATTTGTCTGTCCAGGATTTTAAATTACCTGTAACTCGCAAACCATTTGAACTATTGACCTGAAATTTGGTACACATATACTACATGACGTCTGCTATCCACTTTCGGGGTGATGATTGACCTCCAAGGTTATTCCTCTTTTTATTTTTATTTTATTTTATTGTAGAATCAACTCTCGGCAGAGGGCAGTAGGGTAGCCATGCGGCACATGCGCTCCCATCCCTACCACTTTCGCCGTCACTTCCCCTACCTCTTCATATATTAAATCATTCTTGAGGCAGATTGAACACTTAAGTGCCAGCTTCAGTGGAAAATTAAAGAAAACGTACTAAGTAATTGCAACATAAACACTGACTTAATCAATTTTAACGCAAAAGATTCCGACCAAAGCAGTGAAGAACGGGCTGCTAGGGTGGAGAAAAGAAGAGCTGCTCAGGAAGCAGCAAGCACATCAACCTCTGAGCAAATGAATGCTAAATGTACAGAGAAAGAGTATGAAAACTAGGAATGCTCAAGTCAAGTGTATTCACTGCACCTTATTGTGCAGTGCGCCATTACTGGTATAACATAAATTTCAGGTTGTGGGTTCAAATCCCACTTGTGATGCTGTGTGACCACAAGCGAGTCACTTCACCTGCATGTGCTCCAATTAGAAACACAAAAGAAATGTAACCAGCTATATCTCATATGTAGTTAGTCGCCTTGCATAAAGGCATCAGCCAAATACTAAGCAATATTAATAATAATAATTCTATCGTGATTTGCCATTTCAAGGTTTTTACAGTTCTTTCTCGAAATTGAAAAATAACTGTAAAATCATACCATGAGTTTTAGAGGTCAAGGAATCTGCTTGTCATATTAGTTCTTGAATCTGATGCATTTGTAATTACGTTTACAAGTACAGTGGTGTGAAAAACTATTTGCCCCCTTCCTGATTTCTTATTCTTTTGCATGTTTGTCACACAAAATGTTTCTGATCATCAAACACATTTAACCATTAGTCAAATATAACACAAGTTAACACAAAATGCAATTTTTAAATGATGGTTTTATTATTTAGGGAGAAAAAAAAATCCAAACCTACATGGCCCTGTGTGAAAAAGTGATTGCCCCCTGAACCTAATAACTGGTTGGGCCACCCTTAGCAGCAATAACTGCAATCAAGCATTTGCGATAACTTGCAATGAGTCTTTTACAGCGCTCTGGAGGAATTTTGGCCCACTCATCTTTGCAGAATTGTTGTAATTCAGCTTTATTTGAGGGTTTTCTAGCATGAACCGCCTTTTTAAGGTCATGCCATAGCATCTCAATTGGATTCAGGTCAGGACTTTGACTAGGCCACTCCAAAGTCTTCATTTTGTTTTTCTTCAGCCATTCAGAGGTGGATTTGCTGGTGTGTTTTGGGTCATTGTCCTGTTGCAGCACCCAAGATCGCTTCAGCTTGAGTTGACGAACAGATGGCCGGACATTCTCCTTCAGGATTTTTGGTAGACAGTAGAATTCATGGTTCCATCTATCACAGCAAGCCTTCCAGGTCCTGAAGCAGCAAAACAACCCCAGACCATCACACTACCACCACCATATTTTACTGTTGGTATGATGTTCTTTTTCTGAAATGCTGTGTTCCTTTTACGCCAGATGTAACGGGACATTTGCCTTCCAAAAAGTTCAACTTTTGTCTCATCAGTCCACAAGGTATTTTCCCAAAAGTCTTGGCAATCATTGAGATGTTTCTTAGCAAAATTGAGACGAGCCCTAATGTTCTTTTTGCTTAACAGTGGTTTGCGTCTTGGAAATCTGCCATGCAGGCCGTTTTGCCCAGTCTCTTTCTTATGGTGGAGTCGTGAACACTGACCTTAATTGAGGCAAGTGAGGCCTGCAGTTCTTTAGACGTTGTCCTGGGGTCTTTTGTGACCTCTCGGATGAGTCGTCTCTGCGCTCTTGGGGTAATTTTGGTCAGCCGGCCACTCCTGGAAAGGTTCACCACTGATCCATGTTTTTGCCATTTGTGGATAATGGCTCTCACTGTGGTTCGCTGGAGTCCCAAAGCTTTAGAAATGGCTTTATAACCTTTACCAGACTGATAGATCTCAATTACTTCCGTTCTCATTTGTTCCTGAATTTCTTTGGATCTTGGCATGATGTCTAGCTTTTGAGGTGCTTTTGGTCTACTTCTCTGTGTCAGGCAGCTCCTATTTAAGTGATTTCTTGATTGAAACAGGTGTGGCAGTAATAAGACCTGGGGGTGGCTACGGAAATTGAACTCAGGTGTGATACACCACAGTTAGGTTATTTTTAACAAGGGGGCAATTACTTTTCACACAGAGCCATGTAGGTTTGGATTTTTTTTTCTCCCTAAATAATAAAAACCATCATTTAAAAACTGCATTTTGTGTTTACTTGTGTTATATTTGACTAATGGTTAAATGTGTTTGATGATCAGAAACATTTTGTGTGACAAACATGCAAAATAATAAGAAATCAAGAAGGGGGCAAATAGTTTTTCACACCACTGTATATAGTGCCATGCAAATGTTAGGGCACCCTTACTTAAAATGTCTGTTACTGTGAATAGTAAATTGAACAGATGGTGAACTGAGGCATACAGGTAAAGATGACACATTTCTTTTCAGCATTTTATACAAGATTAGTGTGATTTTTTATTTTGTGCAATTGTACAGTGAATAGGGAAAGGAGCACCATGCAAATGTTGTAGCACCCCAAGATTTTTAATGTCTCATATAACTTTTCCCAGGGTGGTTTCAGACCTTCATTAGCTTGTCAGGACTATGGCTTGTTAGAAAACCCCAGGTGATGCAAACTGTAAAGTAGTATAAATTCTTGGACCAAATTCTCAAATTCTTTGTGCCTCTAAGGCTAGGGATCTGCGCTAGCAATTGGAAAGTTGCTGGTTCGAATCCCATAAACACCAGAAGAAGCTCTACTCCATTGGGTCCCTGAGCAAGGCCGTTAACCTGCAATTGCTCTGTTCTGGGTTTGACGCTAACCTGCATCCAGCCCTGCAAGCAGGTTCTCCAACTTGCAGGAAAAACCTGGAGGTTGGTGTCAGAATTGGCACTCCAGCCACCATATAAAACCTCACACTGTTTCAATCAATCTGATCTAGTGTGGTGCTGAGATGTCACCCATTGAATGGCTGCACCCAGGTCCAAATCTGGGATCCTGAGGTGATTTGTCATGTGGAGGGTGCAGCAACGTGCTGTATCAGCACATGCTCCTAATCTTCTCCTCCTCCTCAAACCTTGCCCTAACGGTTAGCAGCCATAAGCTGCTAAACTCTCTGTACCTGTTAACCCATCGTAAAGCAACAGCCTTGTAAGGCAGCACCTTATTGGCTGTAAAAAAAGGGGGGAGCAGGATAGTGCTAATAAGCGATGATGTAATGGCTAAATTTGTCATTCCCAGTGATTTCCTGGCCATGTTTGGTGATGGCAGTTAGAAAAGTCTCACATACCCAATGAGTTCAAGGTACTTAAAGTGACATCAGCTTCAGAAAGCACTGCTAGCATCCACCACACTGTTTCAATGCATTAGTAAACTTTTACCTCAAAGTGAATTAATCAGTCTTTAAATTACTAATAACCTTTTACACTAGCATGACCAGACGTTACACAAAAAAAGTAAAAAGTGCATTACTTACAAGTCAGCTCGGCATCAGTCTGTTCTCCTAGGATTAGAGGTAATCCAACTAACATACTATGATTCACTCCGATGAGCCAACCCAGGCCAGGGTCCACATCTGAAGCTTGCTGGTAGTTTACTCACAGTGCCATTCCTGCACCATCTCTCACACTGTTCATAGTGATGATTACATAGTTTCTACTGGTATACTGCATTCTCCTGAAATGCAAGTCCCTCTCAAGCCTGGACCGGTGGGCTATATTATGAATGATCTTATGTTCTGTAGTAACTGGTGCTCTTGTTCTTACATTTCCAAAACCATTCTGGCATTTCATAGACGATCCCATTAGGCAACATCCCTTGCCTGTACCTAACATGTCTGACGCTGTTAGTTAGGGTCAGATCAGGAGGGGGGAGGCAGAGCACGAATGTGACTGAGAGAATAAAACTGAAAAAAAAAGCTAACTTTTACAAATACCATAAATTTACACCCGACCTGACGCTGTTTGTTTTTTAAATAATATTGCATTAGTGCAATGATGTTTTCTGATTGGTACTATTCTGGTCATAAAATGATTTCTTCAAAATGTCACATATATTTGTCTCTTTCCTTTTTTTGCCCTGTGCTGCATTGACATCATAGACCCGAAGGCGTGAGCTTATTTAGTGCGAGCAGGAACATGCCGGCTACTGTGTGCTACAACAAGCTTGACCTGGCGGCGATGAACGCACATTTACTGTACAAGGCATGCATGCATCCACTGAAAAAAGAAGAGTGTTTTTGGCTCATCTTGCAGAGGAACTTCGTCGTTGCTTCTTACAAGAAAAGGTGATGGAAAAAGAGAAAGAGGATGCTACATCGACAAGCTTCTGTTCCAAGACCACCGCTTCCCCCCGGAAACACAACTCAGTCAGTGTCAGGTGCCCCTTCAGTGTAATAGGAACCACAGCACAGAGAGAAGTGTGTACATTGCAACAGGTACACATGTCGTAAATGTAGGAAAGAGTGTGTGGGAACTGTTAATATTTGAATCTGATGATTGCATATAGCGCAGAACTGGCCTCTCTCTACTATTCTGTCCTCTGCATGTCCTGGAGTACAAAAGAAACACCACCATGCACCAAAATGTGGAGAATGGGCAAGATCAGAAAAAGAAAATGTGGTCACTGATTACAACCAACAAGAAGGCATGTGAATGAATATGAATAATATGAGTAATGTTGCATCCGTGCCACAATGTTTTCCGAAATGTACTATACAGGTCATAAATAAATTATTCCAAATGTCAAATATACCTATGACTCTATTTTTTGTAAGTGCGGCTTTGACATCATGGACCATAAGGTGCATACTAATTCAGCGTGAGCAGGAACACTCAAGTGACAGTGAGATATAAAGAAAGAAGATTCACCAGCGTTTGTGTGTCAGCTTTTATCCCTCCAGATCAGCGAATTTCCAGTTCCATTGTCTCAAATCACCTCTCAAATAAAACTAACAGATCTGGAGTAGGGTGGTTGTATCATGATCGTGACTGAGAGAATAAAAGTGAAAAAATAAATGCTAACTTTAACAAGTACTATAAATTTACACCGGCTGTTACAGACGCAAATCAAATGTATGTTTTTCTTATATAATATTAACAATAAGAGTAGTTCACTACTCAAAATGGTAAATTTGTGAGACGCCCGGGATCGATCCTGTGGCCTCTTGATTACAAGTCAGCAGTACTTACCGCTGCATCTCGGAAGCTGTTGTATACAGTAATCCCTCCTCGATCGCGGGGGTTGCGTTCCAGAACCCCCCGCAATAGGTGAAAATCCGCGAAGTAGAAAACATATGTTTGTATGGTTATTTTTATATATTTTAAGCCCTTAGAAACTCTCCAACACTGTTTATAAATATTCTCCGCACAGTTATACAGTAAACCCTTGTTTATCGCGGTTAATCCGCTCCAGACAGATAAATGAATTTCCACAAAGTAGGATTCTTTATTTATAAATATTTATTTATAAATATTTTCGCAGTTAGAGCATAGAAAACCTGTTTACGACTTTCTAAATACGTTTTTT
Organism: Polypterus senegalus; assembly: GCF_016835505.1. Classification (NCBI taxonomy): domain Eukaryota; kingdom Metazoa; phylum Chordata; class Cladistia; order Polypteriformes; family Polypteridae; genus Polypterus; species Polypterus senegalus. The sequence goes on from NC_053167.1 coordinate 122,025,153, forward strand.
AACATTATTAGAGCCCTCTAGACATGAAGTAACACTCTTTAGTCAAAAGTTTAAGCTGTGCTCCATGACAAGACAGAGATGACAGTTCTTTCTCACAATTAAAAGAATGCAAACATATCTTCCTCTTCAAAGGAGCGCCGTCAGGAGCAGAGAATATCAGAGAGAGAGAAAAGTAAACAAAAATCAATAGGGCTGTTGGGCTTTTAAATAAACGAAGCACCGCGATAAAGCCGCCGTAATGAAGGGATCAATGTGAAGGTAGTCTTTCAGCATTTTTAGAGGAGCGTCCGTATCTTCTAAGCAAACAGCCTCTGTGCAAACAGCCCCTCTGCTCACACCCCCTCGTCAGGAGCAGAGAATGTCAGAGAGAGTGAGAGAGACAGAGAAAAGCAAACAATCAAAAATCAATATGGGCTGTTAGAGCTTTTAAGTGTGCGAAGCACCGCATGGGAAGCATATTGTATATCATTGAGGAGTTTTATTTAAAACGTAATACGTGCTCTGATTGGGTAGCTTCTCAGCCATTCGCCAATAGCGTCCCTTGTATGAAATCAACTGGGCAAACAAACTGAGGAAGCATGTGCCATAAATTAAAAGACCCATTGTCCGCAGAAATCGAAAAATCCGTGATATATATTTAGATATGCTTACATTTAAAATCCGCGATGTAGTGAAGCCGCAAAAGTCGAAGCGCGATATAGCGAGGTATCACTGCATTATACTTGCATCTTTTGTGAAAGTGTTTATTTGATATTCGGACTTCAGCCTTCACACATTATACAGTTCAAGTCTATTTAATAAAATATGAAAAAAAAGTTTCTGTTTTAACAATGTATTTACATAGATTGTTGTAGACATGGAACACACATGAAATGCATATGTTTCAAATAACGATATATATTATTTACCCTCTAAAACTCCAGCACTTCACTCCAAGATAATCAAGGCTGGAACTGGGAGAACTTCTTGCCCTTTCTGTGGTGGTGGGGGGATGGTATAGCAGGCTGCTGGCTGCTTGTGTTGGACGACACATTTACAACACAAAGGATGCTGACGGAGAGGTGCAAAGGGATTTAAGGTGGTCCAGAATTACGAGTTTTTTTGTAGGCTTTGGTAATTCTAGTGTTAAAGTATTCATCCATAACTTTTACTTTTATGAATAAGGTAAGGCAAATGAGGTGCAGTGGTTAATGATGCTGCCTGCCTACTCCAGGAGACTGTCCTCGTCACATCTCTGTGAAGTTTGTATATTCTACGTTTGTCTATATGGGTGGGTTTTTGGGAGCACTCTGCTTTCCTTCCATACTTAATGTGTGGGTTAGTTTAATTTATGACTCTTAATTGGCCCATCCTTACTGAGTGCATAACAGAATGCAATTAGTTGAAGTGTTAAGAACACATGAAGTTTTACAAAAGACCATTAGGTCCATCAAGCTCTTCCAATTCACTCATAGCTAATAGTTTTTGTTCCTGCCTTTTTCTGATGCTTCCAGGATAGACTCCAGTCATACAGAACAGGGTTATGTTAATTAGGATCATAAAAGGATGGAGAAATTATAACAATTATTATTAAACTGACACTGTGATTTATTATTTGAGGAGAATTATTCCCATGCCTTTATAATTCATTAAAAAGGTATTATTTTAACATAATAGTCTGCATTCTGGGGATACTCTACAATTTAGCAGTATCCTCCAAGCTAAAAATATAACATTTTTAGATGAATTTAAAGAGCCAGATACATTTATTGTACTATGTTTTAAAATTCTCAAAACTATATATCCAAAAGTTCTTAAGAATTCTGCACTTAATCCCTAAGATTTTTTCTGGGGATTTCACATAGAAAAAGCAAAGCAAATATGGATCTTACTTTAAATAAATGAAACATTATAGTCATTAAATGTTTTATTTAAGACATGTCATGTCTGATGCAAAAAATAGGAAACAACTGGTTTCCAAATAATGGCAGTGGAACAATGAACTTGAAAATCACAGTAACATATTTGACTTTAATGCCTTTTACATTTTAGATACCTTGCTTTCCATAATTACAAAGTAATTTCAGTGTCACTGTGCTGTTCTTTAAGACAGCCGGTTTATTTATAACACCATCTCTGTGTCAATCTGTCTAGTTTCTTTATCATCTGCTCATCTTTGTTCATTCTTTTTTGTACTGGAGATTTTCTAATCGCACCAGCACCCCACTGCGAAGGACCTCAATAATGTAGTGTAGTATGCAGGAAAATATGTTAGGGGCTTCTCTCTTTGTCTTATTGTTCTACTTTAAACCAGAATTTCATATGGCTCCTTTGTCACTAATTGGTATAGTAAATATGTCCATGATTTTCAAGCGGCCTCTTTAATTAAAGCACCAATTGATCATTTCCTTCAACAATTGCTGTCACTTCAAAGTTTATTTAATAAATAGTTCTGTTTGTACCACATTAGTCTCGTGGGACCAGACGTGATTCTCAAAAAAGAATACATGTCTGGGGACAACTTGTTAAAAATGTTGTAGTTAATAGCCGTTGAACTCTGCCACCTACAAGCCCACAAGTTTCCTTCCTAGAAATACACTGCTAATTTCCTCCAGTCCATGCACTATAATCATTTGGGGTTGCCATGCCCCATTTCTACTTGTGCATTAGACTAATATGTAAAACTAGCCGCAGTACCTGTCAAAGACAGGTGATAGAATAATATAAAAATATTTGGCACCGCTTGTCTGGCCCTATGTGTGTACCTTCAGAGCCTTTCCTCTGTATTTCCATGTATAAATATCTCTTCACCAGCTCTCCCTCTTTCAAGTGCATTACTGTAAATTCTGCTTCTCAGGCGCTGTCATTATATTTGAGGGACCTTTTTACCTCCTATATGGTTTTATACTTCATGTGTTTGAAGGCTACTCTCTCAGCGAGCCCCTGCAGACTTTACTAAAGTCTCTTAACTGGTACTCCCTCAATGCATCTCAAACTTTCACTTGCACTTCCTCTTCCATCTCGTCACTAAAGCCAAACTGAGCAAACAGATTGCTCCATGGGACTGGACACACAGATCCTAGTGTTTTATTATATAGTAGATAACTGAAAAGACAGGGAGAGAAAAAAGAATCTGAACAAAAGATGTGACACTGAGAGCAAAAAGAATGATAAAATTGCTTTAATCAGTTCAAGAGCTTAGTAACTGAAGCTGTTTGATTAATTTATATATCTTGATTTGACTGTGACTATTGCATCACTGCATGACATGATAGAATCAAATCGTGTTTAAAGAACTGTTGTGGTTTACATATATTTCCATCACTCTCTCTCTTTATACAGTATATATTTACTGTATATATATATATATATATATAGTAACAAAGGCGCTATATAGGCGCCTGACCCGACACAGACTCACACCGGAGGCACGTATAAAAATAAACTTTTATTTTTCTTCACCTGTGGGGCACGTCTTCCCCGTGACCCCCACAGGCAAAACACTGTCCCAAGTACACCAACCTAAAACCAAAGAAATATCCTCCACTCCTTCCTGGCAGCTTCATCCTCCTCCTCCCAACTCTGCCGCTTGAGTGGTGGTTGCAGGCTCCTCTTATAGCCTACCTGGAAGTGCTTTAGGTGGTAATTAGCCTAATTAGGCCGCACTTTCAGATGTGGCTGCATCACAGCCCCGACGGGCTCATAAAGTCATTCTGCTCCCCCTGGCAGTGACCACGGAGCCCAAAAAGCATTAGCTCCAGTGTTCCACAATTGTGGCCCGGTTACTGCCCAGGGAAAGATAGTGCCCCTCCCCCGGACTATCCTTCTTCCAGGCGTCCCAGTGGGGCAAGATCCCTGGTCGTCTGCCACAATATATATATATATATATATATATATATATATATATATATATATATATATAACAGGTTATTGTGTGGGGGAATGACACAGGCCCCAAATGTGAAAAGAAGGGACACCAGCCAGGTCGTCCTGTTTAATTTTAGCAATAAATAAAAACAAAACCGTGCGCGGTATTGCAATCTCAATAGCGTGCAATAAATGAAAAGAAAAAGTCCTCAATAGGTGAAGGTTAGCCATCTTTTGATGTAAGTCTTAAGTCTTGGTCAGAAGGGAGCTCCATCAGTCCAACAGTAAATGCCCTCTTTCTATGAAGCTCATGTTTTAAAGTGTTCTGACTGGAAATGGGCCGAGTCAGTTGCTTACGTCACTACGCATGCGCTTTCTGAGAACTTTTATCTAAGCCCTACAATGGCTCCTAAACGTGCTGCTTTTTCTAAGCCTTCTGAAAATAAAACTAAGCGCCGGAGGAAGATGCTTACTATCCAGGAGAAGGTGAAACTCTTGGATATGATTAAAGATGGCAATACCCTACAAAAGCCTCCTCACGCATATGAAAAGACAGTGCCAGCAACTGCCTATCAAGATGTTCTTCAGCCGCGCACCCAGACGCCCACTGCCTACTCCTAGTACTTCTTCACTTAAGACAACAACGCACCTGCTGAAGATACTGCACCACCTCTGAAAACTCTCCTACTGAGGTCGTGCCTTCATAGGTTAGTGGTTGTGTGCAATTAAATGTACAGTACAATAATCTACTATATAAAAGCTTTCGGGAATGCCCTTCCGTCCCGTGAGTGCAAAGCGTTGCAGTATTCTGCTTATTACAGACTTACTACTTGAGGCTTGACGCGATGTGAGCAGAGTTCTGGTGCTCTCATCGTTCCCTTGCTTTTGTGCGCGATGTGCTGGAAAAATAGACAAAATTATGTCTCAGGAAATAACTAATGTTGATGGAGTACAAATGTCTCACCGCGTAGTAAATATCAGGGGAGATGGTGCTTGCTTATTCTCATCTATAGCTTATTTAGTGCATGAAACTCCGTCTTTAGCGGTACAGATTCGGGCTGACATTGTACGACTTTGGACAGGCACTTGAGGGGATAAAAACTTTCGGGAGATGTTGTGAATGGGCACTTTGATGTTCTCATTCCCTACACTTACATGCCTGATGTACACATGGAGCGCACAAAAATTGAGGATAAAAGTCGGTTGCCTTAAAAGGCGAGTGCGCCTAGTAATATGATATTTGTAACGTCTAATATGTCTTATTTTCTCTTATTTTGTCTAATATATTGGGTAATACGAGTGTAATGGTGACTAAAGGGTGTTATTTCATGTCTAGAGGGCTCTAATAATGTTAAAAAACGTATTTAGAAGGTCGTAAACAGGTTTTCTATACTCTAACTGCGAAAATATTCGATTTATAAATAAAGAATCCTACTTCGTGAAAATTCATTTATCACGGTAGAGTCTGGAACGGATTAACCGTGATAAATGAGGGTTCATTGTATATATATATAGTCACGCACATGCGCATAGGGAGCCACGGAAAGACCCAACGAGCAGCAGATTATATCGTGCCAGGGGACAAAGGTGGGGTACTAACTTCTCTTTCTTTATCTCCACAGAAAGACTGAAGCAACGTCGCCTTGAATTCACCCGGACTCACTAACCATGTGCTACCACTTCCGCATTCCTTCCTTCCCTCTGGTCCCCTTCCGATGATGTCATGACTCCCATCCATTACCTCGGTCCCTTCCCAGCATTCCATCTGCCTGTTTCCGGTCCCACCCCAGAAATTGTTCCCTGTCACCATTACCAAACTGTCTGTTGTAACGCTAAGAAGCTGTCACTGACCATTTTGCTCAAACCTTTACAGTATACAGGGCGGAAACCCCAAAACTTTAGAATTGTGTTTGTCTTTTATTACAATACTAGCAGAATACCCGCGCTTCGCAGCGGAGAAGTAGTGTGTTAAAGAAGTTATGAAAAAGAAAAGGAAACATTTTAAAAATAACGTAAGATGATTGTTAATGTAATTGTTTTGTCACTGATATGAGTGTTGCTGTCATATATATAAACACAGACACAGACACACATATATACATATACATATATAGCAAAATACCCGCGCTTTGAGCGGAGAAGTAGTGTGTTAAAGAAGTAATGAAAAAGAAAAAGAAACATTTTAATAATAACGTAACATGATTGACAATGTAATTGTTTTGTCATTATCATGAGTGTTGCTGGCATATATATATATTGTGAGACTTGCCCGGACACCACCAGTCGGAGACCACATCTTTATAAAAATCACACGTTTATTTTTCATTAATAAACACAGTCCCACCATCACACACAATGCACTCAGCAATAATCACCCATATTAGACTTCTCTTCCTCAGTCCTTGGCCGCCAATCTCCTCCTGGGAGCTTCGTCCTGCTCCCTCTCCCGACTCTAGCTCCCAGATTGCTGGAAGGCGGCGCCTTTTATTCCTGCCCGGATGTGCTCCAGGTGGCTGATGACGATCTTCCGGCAGCACTTCCTGGTGTGGAGGAAGTGCTGCCCTTTGCCCCGGAAGCACTCCAGGCGTCCCTGGCAGGTTCCTCCGCCATCTTGACAAGTGTGGCGGAAGTAATGTTCTCTCAGGTTCTAGGAGGCTTAAGATGCCCCCTGGCGGTGGCCACGGGTCCCAACGAGTTGGAAAGTCTCTCCTACTCTCCCGTGGTCCTCTCCTGCTCCAGGACGGTTGTGTCCCCCTGACCCGGAAGCTTTTACTGTCACCTTCCGGACCTTCTAGGCGTCCCGGCCGGGTAAGAACCCCAGCTGTCTGTGACAATATATATATATATATATATATATATATATATATATATATAAATATATATATACAGACATATACATATATACAGACACACATTTACATACACGTATATATAAATATCTATCTATCAATATATATATATATATCTATATGTATATCTATATCTATATATATATCTATATATATTTATATATCTATATATCTATATCTCTCTATCTATCTATCTATATATATATATATATATCTCCTTTGGGGTGCGAGCAGCTGTTGCTAGGGGTGCCAGAATCCATTGAGGAAGAAAAATTAAAAACATTATTTGTACAAAATCTTAATTTATCTATCCATTCCTAAATAATTAAATGAGCAGGCTATTTCGTATCAGTGCAATACGCTGCTTGTTAAAACGGATGACTCCTAATCATATGTGCACCTAGTGCTGCGTGGGTATTATGAACTATCCCATTTGTTCATGTTCTATTTATATTTTAAATATAAGTAATTTTTATTTGGTCGACAAAAATATGGTTACTAGCAATGAAAGTTAAATGTAATCATCATTGCGTAAATTTTTCTTAACCATAGAAATTTAAAGACTAAATCCAACTGCCTACACACTCACTGCACCCACTCTCGCAAATCGAACCTCAGACGTCAGCGCTAAAGGTGAAGTCTCTCATGTTGCGCTAGGGTGTGTGGTTCGTTTATTTGACAGTATGTAGATCGGGTGTGTGTATATATATATATATATATATATATATATATATATATATATATATATATATATATATATATATATATATACTGCTCAAAAGAATTAAAGGAACACTTTTAATCAGAGTATAGCATAAAGTCAATGAAACTTATGGGATATTAATCTGGTCAGTTAAGTAGCAGAGGGGGTTGTTAATCAGTTTCAGCTGCTGTGGTGTTAATGAAATTAACAACAGATGCACTAGAGGGGCAACAATGAGATGACCCCCAAAACAGGAATGGTTTAACAGGTGGAGGTCACTGACATTTTTCCCTCCTCATCTTTTCTGACTGTTTCTTCACTAGTTTTGCATTTGGCTACAGTCAGTGTCACTACTGGTAGCATGAGGCGATACCTGGACCCTACAGAGGTTGCACAGGTAGTCCAACTTCTCCAGGATGGTACATCAATACGTGTCATTGCCAGAAGGTTTGTTGTGTCTCCCTGCACAGTCTCAAGGGCATGGAGGAGATTCTAGGAGACAAGCAGTTACTCTAGGAGAGCTGGAGAGGGCCATAGAAGGTCCATAACCCATCAGCAGGACCAGTATCTGGTCCTTTGGGCAAGAAGGAACAGGATGAGCACTGCCAGAGCCCTACAAAATGACCACCAGCAGGCCACTGGTGTGAATGTCTCTGACCAAACAACCAGAAAGACTTCATGAGGGTGACCCAAGAGCCCCATGTCTTCTAATGGGCCCTGAGTTCACTGCCCAGCAGCATGCAGCTCGATTGGCATTCGCCATAGAATACCAGAATTGGCAGATGCACCACTGGTGCCCTGTGCTTTTTACAGATGAGAGCAGGTTCACCCTGAGCACGTGACAGAAGTGAAAGGGTCTGGAGAAGCCATGGAGAACATTATGCTGCCTGTAACATCATTCAGCATGAGCAGTTTGGTGGTGGGTTAATGATTGTCTGGGGAGGCATATCCATGGAGGGTCACACAGACCGCTACAGGCTTGACAAAGGAACCTTGGCTGCCATTAGGTATCAGGATAAAATCCTTGGACCCATTGTCAGACCCTATGCTGGTACAGTGGCTCCTGGTGCACGACAATTCCTGGCCTCATGTGGTGAGAGTATGCAGGCAGTTCCTGGAGGATGAAGGAATTGATACCATTGACTGGCCACCACACTTTCCTGACCTAAATCCAATAGAACACCTCTGGGACATTATGTTTTGGTCCATCCAATGCCACCAGGTTGCACCTCAGACTGTCCAGGAGCTCAGTGATGCCCTGGTCCAGATCTGGGAGGAGATCCCCCACAACACCATCTGTCATCTCATTAGAAGCATGCACCGATGTTGTCAGGCATGTATACAAGAACACAGGGGCCATACAAAGTGCTGCGTACAATTTTGAGTTGCTGCAATTAAATTTTGGCAAAATGGACTAGCCTGCCACATCATTTTTCACTCAGATTTTTGGGGTGTCTTTGAATTCAGGGCTCTGTAGGTTGATCATTTTCATTTCCATCAAACGATGTGGCATCCTTTCGTTCCTAACACATTACCCAGTCTATATCAGTATAGATATCCAGGAGGATTTCTTTTTCCCATTGAGATCTGATGTGTTTTCAAAGTGTTCCTTTAATTTTTTTGAGCAGTTTGTATATATATATATATATATATATATATATTACTTTTGAGAATGCAACGTATAGTTTTGTCCAGGAGGAAAGCAATGTTGCCTCAAATCAATGGCAACCTTTTGTAGGGTCTGTCCCTGAGACTTATTAATTGTCATCGCGAAGCAGAGCCTTACTGGAAATCTGAGGCCTTTCAATTGAAATGGGAGATCAGGGGGTATAACGGTGATGCCAGGAATACATTCAGAGTGTGGCGCTCTTCTGTTTTTTTGTGTAGCTGCCTTCACACAGCCTCTCCGCTGCTTTATAAATGAACGTCATATAAAGCCATCACCTTGTCAATTGTGTAATGCGTTTTTCGAACAGGTTTGATGCATGGAAGTGATCACTTATACTGCGTTCAGTAAGTTCACGTGAGCTGCTCTCTTGTGTGATGTTGCAATGTCCACTGCTTAATTTAATGTTAAGTAAGACCCGCCACTTTAAAGTTTCTGGCTGCACTCCGGTTGTAATACGACGAAGCTGCGCAAGGTCACTTTTGAGAATGCAAGTATAGTTGTCCAGGAGAAAAGCAATCTTGCCTGAAATCAATGGCATCATATTGTAGGGTCTGTCCCTGAGACTTATTACTTGTCATCGCGCAGCAGAGCCTTACTGGAAATTGGAGGCATCTGAACTGAAATGGGAGATCAGAGGGGATAAAGGGGACGCGAGGAATACATTGAGTGTGGAGAAACTCTAGAGACAGGGTGTGTATTAACTTGTGGATTTTTCTGTGAGTATTTGGTGGTGGTGTGACGAAGTTGCTTCGGAAGACGGCGTTAGCCGTGGAGCTCAGCTCAGAGTGAAATGAGGTGAATGGGAGGGGAGATGATGACGTGACTCCCCCACCCGCCTTAACTGTCAATCCTCCACAAACACAGTCTCTCGGAATTTGCATAAGCACAGCCCTTCACCTGCAATTTTAACTTAGTTACAAAGTGATCAAAACTCTCATTTATATCCTGCGTCCTCTCATTAAACTTGTATCCCACAATACCTGTGGGCATGACAAACGCCAGCGGCAGCCTGTCTATGAACTTAATTTAAACTTTAAGTTTACACCGTGCTTTGTTTCCGAAGTAGCAGCACTCATGAATATGGTTGTAAATGTCAGTCGCTCGCTTCTTATTGCTTCGCTGCCTTCTCAATTATATAATGTATGTTTTCTTCAGCGCTTTTTGGAGCTCTTCCTGGTTTTCTACATACTGCGTTGATAGTGAGTTCACGTGATTACGTGGGAGGCGTGATGATGTCATACGAAACTCCGCCCCCCACGGCCATCCAGCTCAACTCCATTACAGTATATGGAGAAAAATAGCTTCCAGTTATGACCATTACGCGTAGAATTTCGAAATGAAACCTGCCCAACTTTTGTTAGGAAGCTGTAAGAAATGAGCCTGCCAAATTTCAGCCTTCTACCTACATAGGAAGTTGGAGAATTAGTGATGAATCAGTGAGTCAGTCAGTGAGGGCTTTGCCTTTTATTAGTATAGATATAAACCTGAGATGTTTGAATTAGGGATACATTTAGGAGTAAATGTACTTTTTCTTCATGCAAAATTTGTGTTTATCTTTCTATACATTAAACAATGGACTACAAAATGTAAATGTGTTTATTAACACTAGAATTACCAGAGCCTACGAAAAAACTCGTAGATCCGTCCCACCTTAAATCGCTTCTTAAATCCGTTCTCACCTCTCCGCCAGCCTCCTTTGTCCGGTAAATTTACCGATAAAAACAAACTGCAAGCAGCCGGCTATTCTATCCCCCCACCGACTCAGAGTGTGCACGAACTTCTCCGAGCTCATGCCTCAATTATCTGGGAGTGAAGTGGAGTTTTAGAGTGGAAATATTAGATTGTTATTTGGAACACACGCATTTCATGTGTGTTCTGTTTCTACAGTAATCTGTGCAAACACAATGTTAACACAGAAACTTTTTCATATTTTAGTAATAAATGTTACAAAATGTACACATAAACTATAAAATGTGTGAAGCCTGACAGCCAAAGAGAAAATAAACACTTTCATAAAAGGTTCAAGACTTTTACAACAGCTTCCTTGGTGTACTGGTAAGATTTTGTCACTTAGAGCGCAGTAGACTTGTTGTACTTCAAGAGATCCGAGTTCGATTTCATGCTGCAGAAAAAAGTTATTTATTTTTAACCTTCGCCGTTCTGCCTGCCTGAACTCCCTGTCTATCTATATAGTAATAACAGTAATTTTATTATTATATAGGAGCTTCCCTGTCTGCCTATCATATAGTGCCTTTCCTTCCTACCTATCTATATATCTATCCCCTTAGCTGTTTTTTTATATATCTATTATACAGTGCCTTCCCTGTTTATTTATATATCTAGTGCCTTCTCTGCCTGTCTGTCTGTCTGTCTGTCTGATTGCATATATCGCTGAACTTACTGCTCTGTACTATTCTGTCCTCTGCATGTCCTGGAGTACAAAAGAAACAGCACCATACAGCAACATGTGCGAACTGGCAAGATCGGGGAAAAAACACGCGGTCACTGATTACAAACCGCAAGATGAATGAAAGAGACAATATATGTAAAAACATCATTGCACTAATGCAATATTATTTGAAAATGAACAGCATCAGATTGGGTTTGAATATGTGCCTGATCTGACGCTGTTCATTTTCAAATAATATTGCATGTACTGTGCGTTGAAACTGCTGCACTGGATAAGCTGACTTCTTCTGTAACAGCGTCAGTGTGTATTCAAACCCGATCTGACGCTGTTCGTTTTCAAATAATATTGCATGTACTGAACTATTTTAGAATAAAAACCAGTGTAAATGCATGATAATTGTAAAGGTTAGCTTTTTTAATTCAGTTCCATTCTCTCAGTCGCGTTCACGATCCCCCCCCCCATCTGATACTGCTGTTTTCACATAAAGACGCACTATAGCCTATAACTCAAATGTGATTTATTTGGAGACGCGCTATACTCGAATGTTATTTATATAGGGAAGAAAGTACAATGTCAGGTGCTCATTCAGTGTAATAGGAACCATAGCACAGAGAGCTGTGTACACTGCAACGAGTACACATGTCGTGAATGTAGGAAGGGTGTGTGGAAATTGTTAATATTTGAATGTGATGATTTTATATAGCACGGATTGGAAATCAGCAGTTCTTAGCATTGCACCACACAAGCTGTCGTATCAACTGCCTACTGTAATTTGCTTTATTTTTTCTTCACTTACAGTCTAGAATAAAAGTGCACTTGTTTTGTTATACTTGTACACCAACATATGTTCCTGTGTTTGAGCGACACGGGCATGCTCAAAAAAATAGACGTGTAATGCCACGAAAAGGCGCTTCATTTCGCAAGCATTGGTACGAGAATGCAGTCACAAGTACGCTGCAGAGCTACAGCGCATCTTTATGTGAAAACAGCATTCTCAGATTGGGGTAGGGAAGGATCCTGAACATGACTGAGAGAATGAAAAGTGAAAAAAAAAAAAAACCTAACAAGTATTATATATTACACCGGCTGTTACACACTGAAATCAAATGTATGTTTTTATTCTAAAATAATAAGAATAAAAGCAGTTTACTTCTCAAAAGTGAATCGTGTGGGATTGAACTCATAACCTTTTGAATACTAATCAGCGGTTGATACCATTACACTACCATGGCATATCAATGTAGCATGCTAAGGTGGCTTTTTTTTGCAGTTATATTTTTGAATAAAAGCATACTTGTTTTGTTATATTTGTACCTTTTGTGAAAGTGTTTGATATTTGGACTTCAGTCTTCATACATTAAATAGTTTATGCTTACATTTTGTCATTTACTACTACAATATGAAAAAACGTTTCTATTTTAAAAATGTGTTTACACGGATCCTCTCCTTGAGCTGTCACCTTATCGTGGTGGAGGGGTTTGCGTGTCCCAATGATCCTAGGAGCTATATTGTCCGGGGCTTTATGCCCCTGGTAGGGCCACCCAAGCCAAATTGGTCCTAGGTGAGGGATGAGACAAAGAACAGTTCAACACCTCCAATGAAGAATAAAAACTGTGGACGACGTTTTCCCTTGCCTGGACGCGGGTCACCGGGGCCCCCCTCTGGAGCCAGACCTGGGGGTGGGGCTCGATGGCGGCGCCTGGTGGCCGGGCCTGCACCCATGGGGCTCGGCGGGCACAGCCCGAAGAGGTAACGTGGGTCCTCCTTCCCATGGGCTCACCACCTATGGGAGGGGCCAAGGAGGGCCAAGGAGGTCAGGTGCAGTGTGAGTTGGGTGGTGGCCGGGGGCGGGACCTTGGCGGTCTGATCCTCGGCTACAGAAACTGGCTCTTGGGACGTGGAATGTCACCTCTCTGAAGGGGAAGGAGCCTGAGCTAGTGCGCGAGGTCGAGAGGTTCCGGCTAGATATAGTCGGACTCACCTCGACGCACAGCTTGGACTCTGGAACCAATCTCCTTGAGAGGGGCTGGACTCTCTACCACTCTGGAGTTGCCCCGTGAGAGCGCCGAGCAGGTGTGGGCATACTTATTGCCCCCACTTGGAGCCTGTGCATTGGGGTTTACCCCGGTGGACAGAGGGTGGCCTCCCTCCGCCTTCGGGTGGGGGGAAGGGTCCTGACTGTTGTTTGTGCGTATGCGCTAAACAGCAGTTTGGAGTATCCACCCTTTTGGAGTCTCTGGAGGGGTGCTAGAGGGCATACCTTCTGGGATTCCCTCTTTGCTGGGAGACTTCAATGCTCACGTGGGCAATGACAGTGAGACCTGGAAGGGCGTGATTGGGAGGAATGGCCCCCCCGATCTGAACCCGAGCGGTGTTTTGTTATTGGACTTCTGTGCTCGCCACGGATTGTCCATAACGAACACCATGTTCAAGCATAAGGGTGTTCATATGTGCACTTGGCACCAGGACACCCTAGGCCTCAGGTCGATGATCGACTTTGTGGTGTGTCGCCGGACTTGCGCCATATGTCTTGGACACTCGGGTGAAGAGAGGGGGGAGCTGTCAACTGATCACCACCTGGTGGTGAGTTGGCTTCGATGGTGGGGGAAGATGCCGGTCAGACCTGGTAGGCCCAAACGTGTTGTGAGGGTCTGCTGGGAACGGCTGGCAGAGTCCCCTGTCAGAAGTAGCTTCAACTCCCACCTCCGCAGAACTTCAACCACGCCCCGAGGGAGGTGGGGACATTGAGTCCAATGGGCCATGTTCCGTGCCTCTATTGTTGAGGCGGCTGACCGGAGCTGTGGCCGCAAGGTGGGCGCTGCCTGTCGCGGCGGCAATCCCCAAACCCGCTGGTGGACACGGCGTGAGGGATGCCGTCAAGCTGAAGAAGGAGTCCTATAGGACTTTTTGTCCTGTGGGTCTCTGGAGGCAGCTGATAGGTACCGCAGGCCAAGCGAATGCGGCTTCGGTTGTTGCTGAGGCAAAACTCGGGCATGGGAGGAGTTTGAGAGGCCATGGAGAACACTTCGGACGGCTTCGAGGAGATTCTGGTCCACCGTCCGGCCTCAGGAGGGGAAGCAGTGCAGTGTCAACACCGTATATGGTGGGGATGGTGCGCTGCTGACCTCGACTCGGGACGTTGTGGGTCGGTGGGAGGAGTACTTCGAAGACCTCCTCAATCCCACTAACATGCCTTCCAATGAGGAAGCAGAGACTGGGGACTCTGAGGTGGTCAAAAAACTCCTTGGTGGCAGGGCCCCGGGGGTGGATGAGATACGCCCCGAGTTCCTTAAGGCTCTGGATGTTGTAGGACTGTCTTGGTTGACACGCCTCTGCAACATCGCATGGACATCGGGACAGTGCCTCTGGATTGGCAGACGGGGTGGTGGTCCCCTCTTTAAAAGGGGACCGGAGGGTGTGTTCCAACTATAGAGGGATCACACTCCTCAGCCTCCCTGGAAAAGTCTATTGGGGTTCTGGAGAGGAGGGTCCGTCGGATAGTCGAACCTCGGATTCAGGAGGAACAGTGTGGTTTTCGCCCTGGTCGGAACAGTGGACCAGCTCTTCACCCTTAGCAGGATCCTGAGGGTGCATGGGAGTTTGCCCAACCAGTCTACATGTGTTTTGTGGACTTGGAAAAGGCATTCGACCGTGTCCCTCGGGAATCCTGTGGGGTGCTCGGGAGTATGGGGTACGGACCCCTGATAAGAGCTGTTCGGTCCTGTACAACCGTGTCAGAGCTTGGTCCGCATTGCCGCAGTAAGTCGAGCCCGTTTCCAGTGAGAGTTGGACTCCGCCAGGGCTGCCCTTTGTCACCGATTCTGTTCATAACTTTTATGGACAGAATTTCTAGGTGCAGCCAGGGTGTTGAAGGGGTCCAGTTTGGTGGACTCAGGATCGGGTCACTGCTTTTTGCAGATGATGTTGTCCTGTTTGCTTCATCAGGCCGTGATCTTCAGCTCTCTCTGGATCGGTTCGCAGCTGAGTGTGAAGCGGCTGGGATGAGAATCAGCACCTCCAAATCCGAGCATGGTCCTCAGCCGAAAAGGGTGGAGTGCCCTCTCAGGGTTGGGGGAGATCCTGCCTCAAGTGGAGGAGTTCAAGTATCTCGGGGTCTTGTTCACGAGTAAGGGAAGAATGGATCGTGAGATGACAGGCGGATCGGTGCGGCATCCGCAGTGATGCGGCTCTGCATGGTCTGTCGTGGTGAAAAAGAGCTGAGCCGTAAGGCAAAGCTCTCAATTTACCAGTCGATCTACGCTCCTACCCTCACCTATGGTCATGAGCTATGGGTAGTGACCGAAAGAACGAGATCGCGAATACAAGCGGCTGAAATGAGTTTCCTCCGCAGGGTGTCTGGGCTTTCCCTTAAAGATAGGGTGAGAAGCTCAGTCATCCGGGAGGGGCTCAGAGTAGAGCCGCTGCTCCTCCGCATCGAGAGGAGTCAGATGAGGTGGCTCGGCATCTGATCAGGATGCCTCCTGGACGCCTCCATGGTGAGGTGTTCGGCACGCCCAACCGGGAGGAGGCCCGGGAAGACCCAGGACACGCTGGAGGGACTATGTCTCCCGGCTGGCCTGGGAACGCCTTTGGGATTCTCCGGAAGAGCTGGAAGAAGTGGCCGGGAGAGGGAAGTCTGGGCTTCTCTGCTTAAGCTGCTACCCCCGCGACCCGACCTCGGATAAGCAGAAGAGGATGGATGGATGGATGGTTTACACGGATTACTGTAGAAACGGAACACACGTGCAATGCGTGTACAGTATTCCAAATAATGATCTATTATTTCCACTCTAAAACTTCACTTCACTCCCAGATAATCAATTAAGGCATGAGCTGGGAGAAGTTTGTGCACGTTCTAAGTCGTTTGGGGGATGGAATAGCCGGCTACTTGCAGCTTTTCTTTTATCAGCACATTTAGATTAACAAAAGACGCTGGCGGAGAGGTGAGAACGGTTTTAAGAAGCGATTTAAGGTGGGTCGGACCTACGAGTTTTTTCATAGGCTCTGGTAATTCTAGTGTTAAACTACTTCACTTCTATCTGTAGATACTGCTAAATGAAGGTCAAATCTTGATATTTCCACATCTTATATATAAACGTCTACGCGGAATTCTGTCCGGTCAGGAAGTGCGAGGCTACAGCATGAAGCTCAAAGAAAGTGAAACCACCGCCGCTAATACAAAAGCGAGGCAAGCACATCGGCAAAACAAAAACTCAGAGGAAAGAAAACTCACTTAGCCGCTGATAGACAACAGAGGCGAGCAAGTCGGCAAAATGAAACCAACGGGCAGCCACGAATACATAACCGATGTCATTGACTGACTGAAGTGCCATAATCCATGGTTTCTAGGAGCTTACATATCTATCTGTCTGTCTGTCTATCTATCTGTCCCGACAGTATTAAGTATACAGCAACTATTTACTCTGAGGTGGATAATTATGCCGCTGTGGGCTGGCACCCTGCCCGGGATTTGTTCCTGCCTTGCGCCCTCTGTTGGCTGGGATTGGCTCCAGCAGACCCCCGTGACCCTGTGTTAGGATATAGCAGGTTGGATAACGAATGGATAATTATGGTGACTGGGCAGGGGGTTCAAACCTGGGACACGATCCAGTAGGCAGACACACATCATGAGTCCTTTCCCATTTTTCTTACATCACAGACTGTTTTTATTTTGCAAATGAGAATCTGAAAAGTGCTCTATTGATTTTGAAAGAAAAGCTTTCCTTTGAGGTCTGAGATGAACGGCAATGCCTTTGCCTTAAACACCACTTCAGAAATGAGAAACACTTCTTCTTTTCCCAGGAACTGAAGTTTCCAGCTCCCATCTATTATTATGCTGGACTTTGTATTGTACTAAGACACGCGGACATCTTTGGTACAACTTCATTTCCTTTAATATTTGACTGAAGCACATTTCCTTTCACTTTGTACTGTGTACTCCAGCCTTTTGGTGCCAAGACCTAGACAGCACTTGAGGAGTTTAGCACACAAGATCAGAATGCTAAGCACTGTGGAAAAAAGGCTGGAGCAGAATCTGAATACTTTTACCTTGATGTACATCACTAGCTGAGCAAAACAGTGGAGGGCTTTGGAATCTTTTGTCTTTTTTTGTTTTGCCTTTGTATTATACTGTTCTGGTCCCTTATGTGAGCTGAGGAAGGAATGAATGAATGAAAGAAAGAAATTATACAAATACTTCCCATCATATTATCAATTTAATGGCCTTCAAAAAGATCAAAAGCCTCATCATCATAAACATTCAACCTTTCCTGGCTCTGTTGGCCCAGTTTTATCTGGTTTTGTATGACACACATTATTAAATTACAGTAAATACACATTCAACATTTAAATTCAGTGTGCATAATTGATGATGTTACTGTACACCTGGTACTCAATCAAAAATAACTCGGTGTTTAATACTAATTCAAATTTAGTGCCCATTGGTCTTTTCAATGGCTAACCTGAGCTTATGTGATTTTTACAAGTTTGTTAAAATCAAGGGTAAGTAAAGTAAGTGCTTAGAGGAATATATTTTAGTTAACTGACTCATCTTGAATGTTTGAGTACATATATCTATTCCATGAAGCAAGACAAGCTCCTCTGTAATTGTGACCATTTTTTAGTATATTTAGCAATTGGATGTGTAACGAGATGATGCCCTGAGTGGTTGCTGGCTTATTGAATAAACACACTAGAATGTTTTTTGTATAAGCCTCCTGATTTTCATTTTTTTCATTCAACAAAAAAAAGTTAAATAATTTACTTCTGTAAGTAGCCTGCTTTGTTTCCAAATGTCTTTATTTTTTGGAAGGATTCACATTTTTGTTTGATAGCATCACACTACAGACAGCGCACAACAGCCACTGTGTGCTGCATTTTATAGTAAAAGTAAATCTATACCTCAGAAAATCTTCATTGTATGTTCGTTTAACACTCCAGTTTGGTCCATGTTCTTGGGATGAATTTTGTAAGGGTGATACAGAATTGAAAGAATTTGGAGAAGGTAATGCTATGGGGCATTTAAGGAACCTGTCCATGTTTGTTGGCTTTCTTAATGAAGCATACAGTCATCTGCTTGTAACTGGACTTATTGTAAGTCAGTCATTTCAATTCCCAGTACACAGGAGCAAACTTTCTCTTTGACTGGGTATAGAACTGAAATCTACAATTAGGAGCCCCCTAATATTAAAGCGACGGCTGATTTAATTATTTGATTTTTTTTTTAACTTACAGCAAGCTGATAGCTCATATAGAGCATCCAGCAACCCACGTTTGACTCGCAACCCATTGATCGAGAAACCCGGCACTGAGGTATCCACTACATAAGCGAGATTACATTTCTTGCTGAAGAATAACAGACGGAGTAGTGCAACAGCTTCAGAGAACTGACAGGAATTTGAAGACCTGTCACTGCCTGTATGGAGTTTGTATGGTCCTGCCTGGGGATATCTGGATATTCTTGAGTGTTCTCTCTGGTTACACTAGTTTTCTTCACACATAATAAAGAGGCGTGGGTTAGTTTTTGTAAAGGAACTGAAACAAGCCAAGTAACGTCCTGTTCTTGGTTTAGTTCCTGCCTGATGATTCCAGATGGACTGGGTCACCTGTGACCCTTAATTGTCTACAATAGGTGTAGTATATAGATGGTGGGTTTTGTTATAGCCCAAAAGAACTTCTTGTAAACCATTCAACAACTCAAGAGATTATGTGTTCTGTGCATGAGTGGAAAAACATTTAGAGGTGAAAAGAGCATTTTGAGGAACTCATAAGGTTGGCGTAAGTGTCCTCCTCAGTGTTAAAAAAATTAATTGTAACTGTGTTGATTTCTGTTGCTCATGACAGTGGATTGTTTAAAACGCTCTTTAGCGGCAGTGCAATCTTCATGGGAAAATGGATGAGATCTGACCAGTCTGGAGAAATCTTATCACAAATGGGTCTTCATGGAAGAGTTGTGACTAAAAATCCATTCCTCTGAGATGGGAATAAAGCCAAAAGACTTGCACAAAAACACAAGGACTATGGCACAGAAAAATATTTGGCTCTAACAAAAAGCAGTTTGTCTGCTGAAGTGCTGGGGAATTGTACACGGATGAATGTCAGCAGTCAACTGTGAAGGTTCGCTGCAGATTTGGGTTAGCATTTCCATAAACAGAGTTCATGAGAAAACTCGGATAAAACTTATCTCAAAGTGATATTTTAGTTTGATACATTTTTAAAAATGTCTAAAGTCCCGATTTCACTTTGTCATTCTGAGGTATTTCGTGTTGTTTGATATGGCTAAAAAAATTATCTAAATGATTTTAGCACAAAGTCGCAACAGAAAAATTTGATAGGGTCTGAATACTTTCTGAATTCTCTCTCTCTCTAAATACATACTGTATATATAATAAAATACGTCTGTCTAGTAGTGAAACAGGACAGTGAGGAGGGCCCCACCTGGCTCCCCACACCTGACGTCACTCTTCCTCCTCCCCTAGGCCAGCAACCTCTGTCTCAGATTAGCACAAATATATTGCTCCTGCAAGCGAAATATGATTCTTAGTATGATGAGAGAAGTTGCAAGATCAACCAGAATGTTCAAGCAAATCATAGAAAAAAACCCAATCTAAATCCATTAAGCAGTTCTCTCATGAAAAATGGACATACAGAGAGGCAGATGTTGGATTTTATATGTATATAAACTGCTCAAAAAAAATAAAGGAACACTTTCAAAACACATTACATCTCAATGGGAAAAAAATCCTGCTGGCCATCTCTACTGATATGAACTGATATGGTAATGTGTTAGGAACAAAAGGATGCCACAGCGTTTGATGGAAATGAAAATCATCAACCTACAGAGGGCTGAATTCAAAGAAACCCCAAAAATCTAAGTGAAAAAATGATGCAGCAAGCAGGTTAGTCCATTTTGCTGAAATTTCATTGCAGCAACTTCAAATCATACTCAGTAGTTTGTATGGCCCGCACGTGCTTGTATGCATGCCTGAGAACGTCGGGTTGGGGTTTCAGGTGACAGATGGTGTCCTAGGGGACCTCCTCCCAGATCTAGACCAGGGCATCACTGAGCTCCTAGACAGTCTGAGGTACAACCTGGTGGCGTTGGATGGACCGAAACATAATGTCCTAGAGGTGTTCTATTGAATTTAGGTCAGGCAAGCGTGGAGGCCAGTAATGGTATCAATTCCTTTATCTTCCAATAACTGCCTGCATACTCTCGCCACATGAGGCTGGGTATTGTCATGCACCAGGAGGAACCCAGGACCCACTACACCAACATAGGATCTGACAATGGGTCTAAGGATTTCATCCTGATACCTAATGGCAGTCAAGGTGCTGTTGTCTAGCCTGTAGAGGTCTAGTCCACTAGAGGATGTCAGGCCACCCTCATGAAGTCTGTTTCTGATTGTTTGGTCAAAGACATTCACACCAGTGACCTGCCTGAGGTCATTTTGTAGGCTCTGGCAGTGCTCATCCTGTTCCTCCTTGCCCAAAAGCGGTCCTGCTGATGGGTTAAGGACCTTCTATGAGGGGCCCTGTCCAGTTCTCCTAGAGTAACTACCTGCCTCCTGGAATCTCCTCCATGCCCTTGAGACTATGCTGGGAGACACAGCAAACCTTCGGGCCATGATGTGCCATCCTGGAGAGGTTGGATTACCTGTGCAACCTCTGTAGGGTCCAGGTATGGTCTCATGCTACCAGCAGTGACACTGACCGTAGCCAAATGCAAAAGTAGTGAAAAAAACAGCTGTTTTTGATGACTGTACGTAGCCAGAGGACAGAAGGCTACTGGGCCAGTTTTTAAGGCAGCTGCACCTGCTGAAAGGAGTCACTCCTCTGCTGCCAGGCCTGAGAGGGATAAGTAGATGTGACATCAGAGGAAAGGTGAAGGTGAAGGCACCGGGATTGTAAAAGGGGACTGCTTCCAGGCATTTGTTTTTATTGGATTTTTTAACCTCTATTTTTATTCACCCTGTTTTTATAGATTATTTATTCATTGACGATTTGAGCACTGCACTTTATTTGGACACTATTTTGGATTTGTTTTGACTGTTTAGCACCATCCCCTTGCTTAGTTTAATTTGTTCCCATCCAAAGTTACATTACCGACAGTGTCGGGTTCAAGAGGCTCCCAAAAGAGAGATGGGAGAATGGAGCCAGGACCTGCATCATCACACCAGTAGCCTACTCTGGGAGGGCTGGATACCCTCCTGGACAGGTCACTCCCTGGCCTAACATCCAGACTCAGTGTGATTGGTGGCATTTCTTTAACCAATACTACAGAGTGCATTCTCAGACGATGCGGTGGCAGTCGCTTTTTAAATTGTGTCGCGGGCAGGCAGTTCTTGAACTCTCAATCAGTCTTGCAGATGTGTTCACTTTCTTCAACAAATGTCCACTGTCAGCCTTGCTTTAAACATAATCAACAATTTATTGGTTCTTACTTGTTCCTAACAACATTCCTGATGTATCACAGCGTAACCATAGCCTTTCTCTTACTGTGTATCAAGTATATATTAACCCTGACCTTCTGAGACTATTTAGCACTGAAGTAAGAGGATAATTCACTTGGTGGGCTATACAGCTTGAATAAAGATTGTCATTAATCTCCAATAAAAGCCAATTTGCTCCAATTTACCAATGTGCAATGTGAATGTCTGAACTTTGTGCTATCTGTAGGAGACGTATTCAGTCTGGATTGCAAATAATTTTAGAATTAAATCTAAAAGGCAGGGTGAGGTTCGCAATGCAGTGGACAAATTTATGTTAGTCAGATCCAGCACAAAGCTATTCTGTCTTGATAATTTTAGAATTACAGTCCACAGAAATATGACATTTATAGTTTAAACGCAATCTAGATAGTTTCAATGGGCTTACCAGATTTTATATTTGCAGATTTAGATTATATCTGAGAGTAATAATGCATGAGTTCATATTAAATAGAAATCAAATGTAAAAGGATATTAAGACGCTTAATAAAAAACAGAGCGTAAATGAGACAGCTTCAAAATTCAGTCCACCTCTGACATAATCAACAAAGGATAAGCACTTCTGTCTTTTCAATTAATGCAGGATAATTAATACACTGGTAAATCAATCGCAACAAGAAAAGAAATCACATTCAACTGGAATTTAATTGAACAGGTTCTCATTCTGTTTTGGTCTTCTCAAGGTGACAGAGCATGCTGTGGCGAAATTAAATATTTGAGGGGTGTCATTATATTTCCATTATCATTTAGATCAGTTCATTAAACAACCAGATACACCAATGATGAGTCATTTAGTATCACATTTAAATAAAAAGTAATATGTTTAGAAAAATGCCCACTTGTATCCATCATTCAGTGTTATTTATGCATGGAACATTGGCTAGGTAATTTTGGTTTATTTTATTATACCTCCAAAAGTGAAAAGCATTTTTGTTCTTATTTTCCATTAGCCATTCATTTTTAAAATACATGATAAGGACACATTTTTTTTTATCCCCAGATTATATACACTCACTGGCCACTTTATTAGGTACATCTGCTCAACTGCTTATTAGCGCAAATAACTGCTTATAAACACTTAAAAAAAGGTGTTTTTAAAATGTTTATAATATAATATAATAATATCTGCTACTAGAATTACAAATGATAGACCTTAGAATATCTTATATAACACAGTTACAGTTAAATTAAACTTGTTTCTGTATGTTATGTCACTGGCCGGTCAATCAGGATCAAACACTGATTCAGAAATAAGCTTTTCTGGATTCTGCCTTTGCAACTAAGTGGAGCACACTGACTGAATATCAATCCATCCATTTTAAACTTTTTGAACTTCTGTAGTTAGATTCAGGGATGTGGAGGCCCAGAGCCTCTCCGAACTGCTTTGAAGATAAAACAAATACAAACCCTGGATTGGACTCTACCTCTGCCGATGGAAAGATTTCAAAAGTTAAATTTGAATTGAAAAAAACACATTTCTATGGTTATGCAGTAGACTGAGAAAGTATCAATACCCCTTTGTTTTCTGTACACGTTACACCTTTCTAAAAATATAGTTTTTATTTGTCATTATGGGTCATTTAGAGTAGAGTTATGTGCAAAAATGGCAAGTTTATCCATTTAAAATGAATTCTACAAAACAATAAGGTGTACAGAAAGTGAAGAGGTCTGAATACTTACTGAATCCAGTATTTGTGCAGTTTCATCTAAATTTTCCTAATAAATCACATAAGGTTTAAAAAGTTCTGTGTTGTCTAGTTTAACCGTTTCCACTTCCTGTATATGGTGACAATGAGTGGTGTTTACGAAGGGATCTTATAACAAAAGAACTCTGAAGAGACACAGATCATACTGTTATGTAATGGCTAGTGCTGCTGCCACATTGGCCCTGGGATCTGGGTCGTGTTCCCAGACTGATCATATCTACAGTCTGTAGCAGGAGACCACTTCTTACTTGGTAGCTTTAAACAGATAGATAGATAGATAGATAGATAGATAGATAGATAGATAGATAGATAGATAGATAGATAGATAGATAGATAGATAGATAGATAGATAGATATGAAAGGCACAATATAATAGATAGATAATGTTGTTGTGCGAGGTACCAGAACTGGACTGATTAAATGTAGCCGCGCCTACCCTTTTAACAAGCTTGATAATTTGGTGAAACACACTCTCCTCGAGTCTCACAAACTGTGGTCTGCTGGACAGATATTTCATCATCCTGGACACTGTAGGTTCATCCACCTGCAAATCTCTGACTTTACCCCTTAACAGGGATGGGTGGATGGTATTGAAGGCACTATATAATAGATAGATAGATAGATAGATAGATAGATAGATAGATAGATAGATAGATAGATAGATAGATAGATAGATAGATAGATGTGTAAGGATTACAGAATTACAGACAATAGGTAAACACACAAGGTAATATACAGTAATGTGTTAAAGTCAGGACATCCCATGAAATGTTTTTTTTCTATTGTAACATACTGTATATTGACATGACAAGATTTGATCTTCATTTAAGCAGTATCTATAGACAGAGGTTGAGTAATATAAGAAACATCATACCACATTTACATTTTGTAGTCCACTGTTTAACATATAGAAACATAAACGCAAATTTTGCATATAGAAAAAGTACATTTACCCCAAGATTTATACCTAACTCAAATATCTCAGGTGCACCAGATCAGCTCCAAGTGTTAAGAACGTTGTTGGAGAAGATCTTGTGTGAACCTGTGTGAAGCATTATATCACAGAAAGATAAATAAAGAGATATGAGAGAGACTATTCTCTGCATCTACATGTGCTACTTCTGTACTGCCAGACAACTCTTCTGCATGTGGGAAAAGACATCTCAGATAAAGGAGCATTGGAATTATAAAATACTAAGATTTTCTCATCAGATTGGATGTCCAGCACAAACTTCACTGTAAAAAACCCAGGAGCTGGTAGGCGACCAGTTGGCTGTGGTCTCCAGTTCTGCGACTTTGTCTTTAACTTTCTCTTTTACAATTTTGATCTCCTCCTTTGTCAACTGGTCATAATTAATTATTTAATGGACAGATTTCCAGTTATGCTTAATAAGTTTCTATTTTGTTCTCTGTGTGTTTTTATTAAATCTGCATTTATATGCGTACCAGTTCTGTATTTAGTAATTAGGTTAATCTGTTGGCGGCATGGTGGCACAGTGAGTAGCACTGCTGCCTCACAGTTAGGAGACCCAGGTTCATTCAATGTCTGCGTGGGTTTCCTCTGGGTACGCCGGTTTCCTCTCACAGTCCAAAGACATGCTGGTTAGGTGCATTTGCGATTCCCTAGTGTGTGCTTGGTGTGTGTGTGTGCGCGTGCCCTGCGGTGGGCTGACGCCTTGCCCGGGGTTTGTTTCCTGCCTTGCGCATTGTGTTGGCTGGGATTAGCTCCAGCAGACCCCCGTGACCCTGTAGTTAGGATATAGCGGGTTGGATGATGGATGGAGGTTAATCTATACTTATATTTGAAATGTGAATTGTTCACAGTGTTCTGCACCTGAACTGAATCAAGAGTGCTATACAAATAATAAGTTATATTGTGTTGTAGTTGTACGACAGACAGACAGATAGATAGAAACCTTGCCCAAAATGCTAAAGGAAAACCAGATTACTAGTAGAATCATAGAGATGTATACATGGTGAAAACATGCAAATCCCTTATAGACAATGATAATTTCATGTCCAAGATGAACTAAGCAACTGAAAGTTATTGCAATAATACACTAGTAAATCAGCTACAATGGCAAAGCAGCTAGTACAAGGTTTCGTGTAAAACATCATCACAGAGTAATATCACTGTTGTGTTGTTATTGTGTGACTTAAGTAAGTAATTTGTGACCAGAGGGGGGGCATACATAAGCAGATCCTGAATCCAAAATGAAACATAAAATTACATTACATTCAAGAAGATCAAATACAGTGTATATTATATATGAAACAAATGGATTTATAGGAAAAAATATATTAAACAAAAGTGAACATGATTTAGGAGATGAGGATACAAATAGATCTGGATAAGTCAATAAACCTTAATAGTACTCTGAGGCTAACTAAGGAAAAGTCACCCCCTGCCTACTAGGTAGGATGGCTGGCTATCTTGTCTGCCTTGCCATCCCTCTGTTTATCCCCACCCGCCCAACCTTTCTGTATTTATCCTTTCTGTTTGGCTCCTCGTCCTCCTGCCTGTATTGCTTCTACCATTACTAGATTTACCAATTCCAGGAGGGCCTTTCAAGTCCCTACATAGAGTTGCTTCCATGGAAAGCCCACCTTCCATTTCTTAGGTCAAGAAAGGCCTAGGAATGTCTTGGGATAATCCGACCAGGACCACCAGATGACCCCAAATTTCCCTGCACACTTGGATCCCTGCCTTCTATTAATCTCCATCACATTGTGGGTTAGAGAGCGCTCTATTAGATGTTAGACAGCCTTGCTGCATCTTAACAGCATGAGAGACTTCAAGCAAGCATCCCATCGTTCCCTAGTGTCCATGGCCTACACAGTTGTTCCAGGAGTCACCTGAACTCCATCCTCAGTATCAGACCATTTGATCCCCTATTTATGGTGATCTGTTGTTACTAGCAATGATACTATTGCATGGTACAGCATCCTATCATAAGATGATTTGATTCATTCTAATGTTGGAGTCTAAGCAGGTTAAGTAAATTACTCAGGTTCAGTGCAATTTATTATTATAAGTTCTTGACTGTTTACTAAGGTCCTTTATGGCAGCTCCATTTGAGGAATGTGCTTAAGTGCAGGGAATAAAGATTAGCAGATTGATTCTGACTTCAAGAGGCTCTCCATTTGAAACGCTAATTCACAAGTGTTGCTGCCTGGAAAAAATAGCGACTTACATCCGGTTCTCTACTTTTGTGTTGTGTCCAATGGAACATATCAGCCAGAAATGCAAAAGCTTCTGCCAGTTATTCTTCAAGTACTGTTTCCATATTACTAGTATTTCTATATTTAAGAATTAGAAACAACATGCTTGAATGTGCCAAGCAATTGTAAAAATTAGAGCACCTCTAATTTCCTCTCAGATTGCAATACCCCCAGCGATACA